>NC_090447.1:585172977-586604674 GCF_031143425.1 Pleurodeles waltl
ATGCCCTCCACCCCCCAAACCACTTATGCTAACTAAACTAACAGCCTATTCTAACCTAACACTAAGCCCCCTAAACCCACTAAATATAAGAACGAAGAGAGAGGGGGTAGGGGAGGGAATCATGGCTGAGGGTCCAACATTCACAAGTTTGCCCTCCGCAGGATCTTCTTTATCCCGCACAGTCTCCTGCTATTGCAGGACACCTCCTGCTGCAGCCTGTCAATCCTGCGCAACATCCGTTGCATGTCACGTCGCATGTTCATAAATTCCGCACTGCCTATGACTGCAGCAGGGGTGGTCTGTGTGCCACTAGTAGATGGGTGTGCTGTTGCCGATGCCATGCTTGGAGGTGGAGGCACAGGAGCTGTTGTTAGTGGGCCAGGAGCGGATGATGTCGAGGTACCTGAAACGGTGGCTGTCATCCTTGGTGCGACTTGTGTTGGAGTGGTGGTGCTGGTGGTGTTGCCTGTTGTGGTCAAGGATGGCCCCCCTTGGGCAAATGCCCTCCAGACCCCTGTGGCTCTCTCATGGAGATAACGCCGTGCCTTGTGGCGGAACCCAGACTTCACATCCAGAATGTGGTAGTAACACATCGCCCTCCTCTGGAATTCTCAGATCTGATTGGCATCCATGTTGGCAGCTGTAAAAAAAAGAGAAAGCCAAACATTAGTTACATCATTGTGTGATACATCTACTGATGATACTCAAACACTTCCTTGAAATTAGCTTTAACAGCCCAAATCACAGTACAGGTCATAGATTGTCCCTGAGAAATTACATGCCAAACACAGCCTACACATCTCCTACCTAACAGCACAGCAATGTTCAAAAAGGTGTGTACATACTTAAATGATCTATGCATCATTGTTCTGCCATTAGTCACACAATAAATGCTGCAGGTAGTTCACATGTGACAGGCCAACTAATGACTATCTTTTGGATGGCAATCAAGAGCCACATGATCTGTGATTTGTAAATGGAATTGCCAGGACAGTATGCAGTTGCTAATCATGAGGGAGTATCCTAGGTTGGAACAAATGAATGTTGGAATTACATGTCTGTCTTCTACACTGGGATCCTCACACCTAGCTACACACATTTCATAAACATAACCCTGTGCCTCAGGGGGTGATGAACATGCAACATATACTTTCAAACATCAAGGACAGCCAGGAAGCTGTGGACAGCTGTCCATGGGTTTAGTCAGTCCACCATAGGTAAGGTGGGCTTCCAAATAGGATAGACACAAGCAATGGACAATCACATCCACAATTATGTTCCTAAATGCGGACAATTGTCCACATCATTTGATATCACTAATACCTTTCCAAAAACAAGCACATAGATGCAAACACCCATCTGGGCTTGAGCTGCATGCACACCTACGACATTCTACTCAAGTGCCACATAAACATAGCACAACATGTGGAGCTAAATGCAGCTAGGAAGTCGAACATACAGTCCTACATGTTCATTATTTAACAGGGAGGCTCAAGTATGTGGGTAATACTTTGGCATCACTGGTCTATGTGAATCAGGGTATGACTTGTTGACTGAATCATGAAAATGGCTATCTCCAAAATTTTCATTTGCAGAAATGTAGCAACAAATATCACCCTGTTCACCTGCCCATGCCTACAGCGCAGCACTAGATTCCCAAAATATGACTCTATGCCACTGATTATCCAACTAAAATATGGAAAAACAAGTCAAACTCCAGTCAAGTCACATATCAGATCATATGCCAGCACATCATACCTTGCTATGTGTCCGACACACAGGAGTCAATCACACAACAGCTGCAAACACAACACAGAACTAACATATCAACACTTACTGGATATGTCTGGGTCCGCAAATCAAGCCGCTTCTCCAATTGTGTAGGGCTGGTCCACCTGTAACAGATGGAAGAGTGAAATGTGCTCAATGTCTGCGCACTGTACAACACTTGGAACAAAAACTGACTGTGTGTGACATCATATATGATAGACCCGCACCTCAGGCATGTAGACACCCTAACAAACATACCACTGCAAACATGTATTGACCCTGTCACTCCAGTGAGTGATACACACACATATGCACACATGCAGTGGCCCTAACAATCATGTGGTGAAAAACAAGATTACTTAATTGGATGCAGATTCATTTATAGACCTTACTCCATTTCTTCATTTGTTGTTATGAGAGACATGCCAAGCCACATTCCTGGTGCACTGCAATACCAGTCACTCAGGTATTGTGGCTTGTGCATCAAGGGACAATCAGTTACTGTGTGATGCTCATGTGGGTTGAGTTTAGCTCATGAATTAGTATGCTTTCTATGGTCCATTCTATGTGTGCCTGTGTTGTCTGTAGGTTACATATGCCACATTGCCAGTGTACCCAGAGACGTATATGCCCCCTATGACACCATGATGGCAGGGATCCTGTGTGTCACTTGATGACAATCTTACGCTAAACATGGATTGGCCATTTATCTAAATCAAAACAACAACGAAATATAGGCTGACAGTGTCTATTTTGATCATCCGTGACAGAATGCATGGGCACAGGTGTAGTCATTGCACCTGAAATGTGTTACTCGTTGCCCTGTGTACCTATATCAGGTATTGTAAATCACAGTTAGCCACATTCATCATCTTACATTTGCCAAGATGGGTGATCTGTGGGTATACAATGAACTGACACTGTCCTCTAAGAAAGACTTTATTATGTATGAAATAATTCAACCCTTAAATTACATAAACAACAATAAACAGACCATAATATCAATTGAACAATAAAAATAACAATAATCATAATTTAAAAACAATTTAAAAACAGATCAAACCTCGTTACCAAGTATAATACTCTAAAAAGTCCCTTAAAAAACTCTAGGTTATTACGCCAAAAAATGGCTCCCCTCAAAAACAATCCCAAACCCCTCCATACCAATGCATCTGAGGCCATTTGCAGCCACATAAAAGCAGGACGAAATTGTACAAATCCCTTTGGCCTTAGCAGGGGTAATAAAAAACTTCTTCTAAAAGGTGCGTAAAAAACACAGAATAATGTAAAATGGGACAAGGTCTGCGGGGACACCCCGTCACAAGGACACGGTCTGATAGATTTTTCACCATACTGACCTAACGAAAAGCAGAGATTATTTCTGATGATCCCCAAACGGAATAGAGTAATAAGAGTCCTTTCCCTCAGGTCATTTATTACTAGGAGATAGGGCTCAGGACCCACCCCCTTCTTTAACATAATAAAATCCCTGACCGATTGTTTCCCTAGTTCCTTTCCTTCTCTTTCAGCACTCCGAATTCTTAAGAAATTCTCCTTCATCCAATTTTTATCCTGGCTAGTCAGACCCTCAGGAGAGTCAAACAAATCTGGCTGCCCCAACTCCTGTGCTACCTTTCTTATATACATCAGCCAGGGAATGCATTTTACATTATCGCAGGCCAAACAGTCCCTTAAAATCTCTTTATTAAAAATGGCAAATTCATTTCTCCAAATCGAAATACATAACAAAAGGGGAGCCAACTGAATAGTATCTTGCACACACTCAAGATCTAGTTCTAGATGCAATCAAAAACCAGGGGTATTTTGGCCAGCAACCAACAGTCTTCTACAATAACGATTTTCTTCAATAATAGGCACTCGGTGTCCATATACCCCGGAGTGCTGTACCATACAACAGGACAGGGAGACATTTTCGCCTATAGATTTCAAGCAGAGGCTTAATGGGTTTACTTCCTACTCTCACAGCAAAATCAAAAGTGGCACCAACTGAAGCATGGAAGAGCATACTCCTTCTAGCAATAGAGGGTTTCCATGAGCCTTTATCATCAAAAATTACCCCTAAGTATGGGAATTCATTGACCCTACTAATAGTTTGATCATCAACCTTTAGCTCCCCAACCCTGCTCAGAGGTTTACCACATACCATACAATGCGATTTCTTATAATTGATCTCAAGGCTCAAGCCTGACATATAAGATGCTTCGGCTCTAACAATTTTACGGAGACCATTCATGGTACGGGCCATAAGGACGGCATCGCCCGCATACGTCAACACCAGGACACTAATGTCATTCACCTTTGGGACATCCCTACAGTGTTCCACCAAGAAATCTGACAATCCATTAGTATATAAAAGGAACAGAGTAGGGGCCAAAATCCCCCCCTGGCGAACGCCCTTGGTGAGCCTAAAAGTCTCTGAACATTCCCCATTTGTCCCCACCCTCACATTGGCAACCGATCCTATGTGGAGGTACCGGAGCAGCTCCACAATATCAGGAACCATCCCTAACTGACTTAACCTATCCCACAATATGGACTGATTTACCTTATCAAAGGCACAACTAAGGCCCATAAAGTAGGGTGCCCTTCCTAGCTTGCGTATATTTTCCAATCATCATCAGAAGATTAAGGCACTGTTCACATGTGCCAAGACCTTCCCTGAAACCATACTGGTCCCGGCTCAAAATTTCCTTTTCTACCATCCAAGCCTCAATATGCCTTAAGATGATCCGCCCCCAAATCTTCCCAGAAGAGTCAAGTAGGGAAATAGGGCGATAGGACTTAGGGTCATTCCGATCCCCCTTTTTAAAAACTGGAATAATACAAGCCCTTCTCCAAGAGGCAGGAATTCCCACAGTAACTGCCGCATTAAGAACATTTAAAAGAACAGGTGCCCATAACTGAGGACAAGATTTGTACAAATCCATGGGAATGGAGTCCGGGCCCGGGGCTTTGTTACTTGTGCTACCTTGGAGTGCATCAATAACTTCCTGGAGCGAAAACCTACTCGCTAAATTGGGAACCACAGCACACTCTTTTTCTCAGTTATTTCTCAGTGGGGTTCCCTCAAAAATTCTACAGAAATAATTTACCCAAACCTCCGGGGCAATATTACAGCCCAAACCCTCAGATGTCTCTGTTGCAAAATAACCTCTATTCACCACCTTCCAAAACAAACCAGGATCCTTCAGGACTGTGGCGCGCTCCAACTCTACCCAGGCCTTTGCTTTAAATCTTTCCTTACTTTCCCTCAGAGCCCTTTTACACTTAATCCTTGCTGCTTTCACCGCAGGCCTATCTCTGGGATATTCCTTGAGGGCCGTTTTCATATTTGCCCTAGCGTCATAACAGGCCTTGTCAAACCACCCACCTCTGTGCTTGTTGGGACGACTGTCGAAAATAAACAGTCTCTAACTCCTATATTTACTTCAGCTATTGCATCCATCACTTCTTTTGGACTCGGAGTCTCTCTCAGAAGTATATCCATAAACAAGGGTAGGTTACCCCCCACCACCCTCTCGATAACTTGTTGGGAATCTACCTGTTTCCAGCCAAGTCACCTACCCTGATCTCTTATCTTCACTGTTGCAGGACCGCCCGCCTTAATTTACTTGGAGCCCCTAGAAGTTTAAAGCACACAGTGAGGGGGTTATGGTCAATAATACATTCTCCAAGCACCTCTCCTCCAATTATCAGATCTTTCAGTGACGGAGACACGAAAATGTAGTCAATTGTAGTGCCTGACCCTCTACCCACAAATGTTGGGAGCTGGTGAAAATCTACTACTTCAGTGTCCCGGAAGTTCAAAAGGCCCAACTTCCTAAGTTCCTTAATCAAAGCCCTGCCTCTCACATCCTGAATGTCATCCACTGAGTACTCCACACAGTCGTACTCGAAGGGATTTACCACTGTACAGAGGCGACCCAGCTTAGCATTAAAATCTCCCGATACAATGGCACAAAATTCCAATCCCACCTCCTCCATTCTATATTTCAACACCTGAAGAATGGAGAAAAGAATCCCAATTTGACAACCCCCATCCCATACAGCATTATAAAAATTAACCAACAAAAGATTAAAATTATTAGAAAAAATTACCCAAACAGGCAATATACCCTGATGGTTACAATTAATTTGGAAGGCAGCCATTATCTTGGAAAAACGTATTAAAGTAACCAGGTCCCTTTTTGAAGGACCTCCGAGGGACTGAGCTGCTGGGATGGAAAATCTATCATAACCATCCCAAGCAGCCAGCCCCTCAGACCTTGTTTCCTGTAGCATGATAATATCAGAGTCAGCCACACCCCCAACCCAGGCCTGGTCAGATATCTTGGTATTATACCCCACAATATTTCAAGAAATAAGATCACACTTCGAGCCCACCCCCTCCAACGCAATCACAGTCTTGGTGCATTGTCAATCCACCCCTGCCAAGTCTGGGCTTATATTGTAGTCTGTTCTCCTGCAAATTGGCCGCAGAGCATTCTGGCCTAAGTGGGGGATCCTGTCAAGGTCAGGAGAGGGGTCAGCGCCCAGTCGCATATGATTATAAAAATATCCCAGGGGGGCCATACCAATTGTTTCTGCCCTTGAAAAAGCCTGACTATATGAGAAGAGAAGCCGTTGAGCCAGGTCCGGGTATCTGATATTTATAATAACACAGTCCTCGTCCCCTTCTTTTTTCCTCGCCCCAACCCAGTCAATTCTGCGAACAAACAAAACATCTTCAAGATCCTTACATGAAAAATTGCAGTTTTTGCTCAACCAATAACCACTTTTATTTTTTAATTGAGCCATAGATTCTGTTACCCCAGGGGCCAAAGCAGGGACATTAGTCAGTACTACCACATAAGGAGCACATGCCGGTAGGGAGATCCTGACGGGCCAATGAAGACTTTTTACTCAACGGATTCTGATTGGACTTCCCAACCAGCTGTAGGCAAGCCCCCCCAACCACCACAGAAACACGGTCAGGTTGCCTTCCGAGGCTAGGACCATTCAGGGCCCCCCTGCCCATTGGTGGGGCGGTAGTTGGGGCCAACACAGACTGAACACAGGCACCTTGGCCCCCAGAACTTGACAGGTTATCCAGATGCTGAGGCAAATTTCCCAGGAGCACATAGCTCTCCTCCATGATGGGCCACCACTCCCTCCTCCTCCTCCAAGGCCACTGAGGGATCACTGGCTAACGAGACATGACACCAATCCTCCATCTCCATAGATAGCCTCCTCTCCGCCAGATCAATTTCCCTGGTCACGACCCCAACCACTCTCGCAAGGAAGGAGTCCAAAGTAGTATTTACGTTACCCTGCCTGACACTCATGGCTCCAGATAGCTGGCCCTTTTTCCGCCCCATTTAAGCAAACAATAGCACCTCACTGAGGGCAACAGCAGGAAACACAGTATGAAACAGAGGGTCTCAAGCAAAAAGGTCTCCAGGCACTTATACAAAAGATAATTACCCAAAAACTCACCATCCACGGCAAGATGAAAGATGAATGGGGGGTGGCCCAGCCTCTAACGGTCGATGACGGGCCCTCCCTTGACCCGCGCGCGTCCCGCGGAGCGGGCGCGCACCCAGTGTTTAAAAAGGGCTCTGGTCCCGCCTCCTCCGGTAGTCGCGCGCATCCCGCTGAGCGGGCGAGCACACAGTTTCTAAAAGGGGGCTCTGGTCCCACCTCCTTGCCTCCTCCGGTAGCCGCTCCCGTCCCGCAGAGGGGGCGCGCTCCCAGTTTCCAAAAGGGGCTCTGGTCCCGCCTCCTCCGGTAATGGCGCGCGTCCCACGGAGCGGGCACGCACACAGTTTCCAAAAGGGGGCTCTGGTCCCGCCTTCTTGCCTCCTCCAGCAACCGCACAGGTCCCCTAATTGAAACCTGATTTAGCAAATGCCCTACTGTGGCAATCTTGATTAGGTAGGTCTCAATTTGCATGCACCTTGGGAATGTCAGCAGTCACAGGAATGCTGGTCTGCGATCTTAGCATACACCCATGTTTGTGATAGCCTTCATACTGAGAAGTTAACTATGGTACATATGCTGCACTAGATCAGCAGGCGTAAACTAGCAAACTATCTTGTCACTTTATTTGTATGATGGAAGCGGGACCCTTGCACAACATCATGCAAGTAATAATTTGTGACCGTGCATTCACCAAACTCATGTATCCCATGAAGGCCCATTAACTTAATGAGAATTGCATGGCTATAAAGTGACACAGATGGCAAATGCATCAGCTCTGTTACAGCAATTGTACCCAAGGCAAATTAAAACACACAGGAACAATGAACAGAGGACCACATATTTTACTTTTTTTCAATGTGTAGCATTTGCTTCATGTTTTACGCTACAGCTATGGAAAGTAGCACCAAATAGTTGGATATTATCCAGTGTGTATTACTTTGGCATCCATTTCTAATTTAAATGCTGCACAAACCAAGTCAAAGTATCAGCCTAAGATATTACCAGAGGGTAGGAAGAATTTTGTACGTATGGCCATGAATACAGTTCAGACAAGTATTCCAAAAAATTGGGGACTACATTCATTCCTTGCTTTAGCATGTGAAATACATCTCATTCCTGGTACACTCACAGACCATGAATAAAATATAAGTTTGAACAGCTTTACCATCATCTATTGACGTCAAAGCAAAACTAATTGTCAAGATCAAGTTGTGTTCTGTAAGTTTGTGCAGCTTTTGCGTCAACAAATGACAGCAATGTGTAGCAAATATTGTATAAGTCAGGGCCACTATATATTTAACTTGCACTCCACATGTCCCCAAACATTGCATGCAGCATGTCAACAAATCTGCTACTGTCACTACAGAGCATTTAATCTGCACATTAGTCTGAATTGTACTCACCAACAGGGCCACCAATCACCAGACCCAGGTGGTCTAGCAGGCCTTGCTCTCTGGTAACAAGGTCAGCCCAGCGATGCTTGAGTTGGTGGTCATTGTGCGGTGTGTTGAAAATTCTCTTCAGATGGTACAGCACCTTGGACCACCTGAGCCTCCTTGCCTCCGTGTGATACCCCTGTATCGCCCTGCCACCAGCCTCTAACATCAGGGGTAGGAAGTGGCACACCAGCCAAATGAAAGCACCCAGCTCCTCCTCACCCATTCTCCCCAGACGTGGCCTTCCCAACATGAGTAAAAGTTATAGGGATAGGAAAGGGAAAGTAGGAAAATACAGGGAAAGAAGCTAAGAAAATGAAATAAAAAGAACCCACAAACAGTCAAACAATACCCCAACTAACAATACCCACTACACACTCCCAACATTACAAAGACAAAATCAGATTCAAAAAATGAGAAAAACACACTCACACTGATTTACTGATACAATTACAAATACAATAGATGACAAATGGAATGGCACACAGGACACAAAAGCACAACGTGTATAGACAAAACTCTCAGCACAGCCACACAGTCTAGAAGATTCACAGACTGCAAAGTAAAAGTGAAAGTACACCCCCTGTGTCATTTCTGTAAACAGGATATCCTATTACATTACTTCCTGTCTCAAATGCGGTGCATTTTTATTATGATGCGTGAAATTTTTATGCCGCTTACGGGCTTTGCGTCAACATTTTTTTACACAAATGCTTCAAAATTCCCCCGCATTCAAAGATCAATATATTTTTCATGGATAACCAATTTCATGGGGTGCAGTGCTGGAATTACCGCTAGGGACCAATGGATGTAAAATGTCTGTGAGTGTCATTTTTCAACGCATATGCAGCACAATTTGACACATATGCGTCTTTTTTTATGTGTTTGTGTCAAAATATCTGTCTTTAACTGTGTTTGTGTCATTTTTCTCATTTTTAACGTACATGAAAGCTGTAACTATACAGAGATAGGCTGTTTGGGCCTGCTGTGTGTGTTCCAGTGTTTGGGCACATGTGGCAGACCACACTACTGCAGACCATAATGCTAATGTTGTTGTGCCAGATAAGCACTCTTGACTGACACAACAGCAACCCAAACACTTGGAATAAAAATTGATATTCCCTAGTTTGAGAAGGTGGTGCGTCAATAGAGGATAGCAAGGCTACACAACTTGATACATTCACTCATGGCCTGTGTGTATATGTCTGTGAATTGGCTATTTCAATTGTTGTTGTGACTCTGTGTGAACGTTACAAAACGTGTTTTGTATAATGTGCTTGCTTCATGTGTTGTAAATGTGGATAACCATCAGATGCCATTCATTGTGGTACATCATTTAGGATACATGTTTGTCATACCCGTAGTGTCTAATGCTGTGTTAACTTTCCTGACTTGGGGGACAAAACATCTCGCATGACAGACTATGCACAGGATACCTAGAGGACAGTTGATACTGGCAATGTTACAAGGGTAAGCCATCACATATACAGGAATGTTGGATACCACTTCCTGGTCACTTGTTTGTATACTACCCATGAGTCAGGCATTTGAACATGCTAGTAGGTACAGTGTTTGTGACACAGAGTCCCAAAACCAATCCAAAAAAGTTATGTTATACCACATTTTGAGTCATAAAAATGGCGTATGTTTCTCCTGTGGCAGTAGAGGACCAGCAGACCATGCTGCATATGTTCCCATATTTCCAGTGGGTCATTGCACAAAGGTGCCCAGGTCAAGTGTGTGGCCATTTGTACCCTGTGTCAGTACTGGCCTCCATGTTGTCACAGTTACGTGCAGGTCTAGTCATGAGTCTGTGGAGCCTTTCCCTGCATTAACAGAGTATCCTTCAAAGCAGAATTGACCTGAAGGCAAAGATACATTGACAACACACATGGGGATAGTCCAGCTATGGCACTGCAGAACTTTTATAAGGCTGACAATAGGACAACCTTGGTGTGCTTAAAAACTTTATGGATCAGTAATAGGAAACAGGCAGGTTTCTTCACAACATTTGTGCACAGGGTTGCCTCTAAAATTCCCACTGCAACAGGGAACATCAGTGCCTCTGTGCTGATTAATCTCACAGATAGTCACCACGCAAGCACCATCAATAGTTTGTGGCCAATGTGTATCTGTGTGTGGACCGTCAGGGCACAAGCATGTTTTGTCCTTTCATACACATTAGCAAACATTTTTTGTGCTGGAGGCACCATACCAAATCCATGCATACAGCCATAGTACACTGTCACTGTTTGTCACTCATGAATACATGAAACCCAGACAAGGGATGGGGGCTGGATTTGGCTATTTGAATACATGTCCCAGACCATAATACAATAAGTAAACTGGTCAAACTATACTATACATTTGAGGATTCATCATAGACCTACCAGACACAATACCCCAGGAGGTAAGGGACAGCATGGAAAGCAACTATTTTACAAATGTAGCGTAGGGAAACTCTATGGTAACACAGAGACAGGAACCAGTCAGGCTAACAGGATGCAGGGTCAGTCAGAAACAAAAATGAACAAGGCAAATACACAGTGAGCAGACTCTGACTGGGAAAAGCTGGAACAACACTGTGGGAACTAAAAACTGTACTTGTGCTCTGTGTTACACAAGTGATGTATACGGCAATGCACAACAAGGACATTCAGAAAATGTCAGCTTCTAAGCAGTTCCAGGTAGCAGCAAGGACATGGCAGATCAAATGGCGGGTCTGCATGGAATTGCTTACAGGCGTGTGCAGCTTCAGTCTCTCACAAGTCCTGTAGGTGAGAATCAAGTTCAAAGGGCCAACAGTACCTTTCACATGGGAAGCAATGGACAGCTGATTACAGGTCCTACCAACTACCAGGCAGTGCATTATCGGACCTGAAGCCCATGCAGATAGATGAACTATGATTATGGCATGCCATACTAAAGAGGGAAGCACACAGGAGTCAGAATGAGAGTCTGGTTGTGTGTAGATGAAGGTTATGGGTACAAATAGTTTATTTACAGGGGCCCCTAGAGAATGGTGGGGAGAGACTAAAAAAATGGCAGTGGCAGGACTTATTACCTGGGTTGGACTGCGAAGGGCATGTCTTGTGAGTAATGCTTGTCATACCTGGGGCACTCGTGCTATCCATTTTCAGATTAGATGGACTTCTTGTTACACATGCTCCTTGCAAAGATAGCTGATGTCACACTTACTGCTGTCAAGGATGTGTGGTCATAAATTCCTGTTACCATTGCAATAGCACATCCACTGCCTCATGTATGAAACACTATTTAACCTTATGATTGATGGTGTCTTAGTTGTGTGTCATGTGCTGCAATGGCCCATGTTGGCAACATGGATGTGTCTCAGAGATGTAGTCCTCTGATTTTCCCTTTCACATGTGAAATAGACAGGACATATGTCATTTCCACTGTGTGTGATGTTGGGTGTACATTCATACCCATCAAATGTAATGTGTCTTTTTCAGTATCCTAATTTGTATTTCTGCAATGCTCCATGAGGCTAAACTCTGATTATGATTCCTAGGGATCATGTGATGCATAAATAATTACCCATAGCATGATTGAGTGATGAAGTGAGGTGTTTAATGACATATGGTAAGAAAGTAGTGATGGTGACTATAGTTAAAAGAAGTTTTGTACAATGTGTTGTCTCCGACGCAATCCTGCTGCAGTATTTGGATGGTCCCACTCATGTTGCCGAACAGCATCCTCCTCATCCTCCTCTTCAGGCATTAGTGGGTCTGGTTCATAGAGGAGAATGGACCTCCTTACACAAATGTTGTGCAGGATGGCACAGGTCAAAATTATCTTGCAAACCATTTCAGTGGAGTATAGGAGGCTGCCTCCGGTGATGTCCAGGCATCTGAATCTTGACTTCAGGATGCCAAAATTTCTCTCTACTATGGTGTGTGTCCTCCGATGTGCCTCATTATAGGCACGCTCTGCTGCAGTGCTTGGGTTTGCAAATGGGGTGATAATCCATGGCTGGATCCCATACCCCTGATCAGCTGAAAAAGAAAATGAGTGTAAATATTTGGATGTTGCTTGCACCTTGATTATCACTTTGCATGGCAGTTGTTATCTTGTGTTTTCTGTGACTCATTTGTGTTTGTGTTATTACGTGGGATCCTAGGCTTCCAGGATGTTCTTTCAGCATTGGGTTGTTTATTTATCTAAACTGGTGTTTGGCTGATTGACCAGATATCAGCGATCTATTTGTAAACTTGCAGGTCATTGTGTATCTCCCATGCATTATGTCATGTGAAAGAAGTGTCCATGTGCCTTCACTGGAGGTGACATGATACTTCCACACACACAATCGATTCCACTGTGGTGGTAACACGGTTGCACTATGTGGCCTGAACATCCCATCCAATTCAACATATGTAATAGCATGTGAAAAACAACAGTGGGGCCCTTTGATTTGGCTAGGTGACAATGTACAACACATCCCCATACATTTGCAGCACTGAGGTGTTGACAATTGACAATGCACATATATCCCATGTGTGACAAGTTCTATGCAAACCTATTTTTGTGCCCTCACCGAGTTGGCTCATGTGCAAACGTGTACCTACACTACTGAACCTGGTCCAGGGAAGCTGGCTAACTTTGTTTTGGGGGTGAAGGTTTAAATGTCAGAAGGTCCATATGCCTATACATCTTTTGTGTATTTGTGTAATTGTCTCAATCAATGTGTAGCAATGTGCACTTTGCAATGATGTCACATCAATATGTATTCTTAGCACAGTTCACTGTCTTATTGCTAGCGGGAAATGTCACCCCAGGAGTGATGTGAGATGTTGGTACTGCCTCAATGATTCCATGTCACCTTCATTTGAGTCATCATCATCATGCTATGTGTCTCATGGTGTTTGACCTGCATCGAACTACATTACACACCCCTTACACAGTACTTATTGCTTGGAAGGGTGTGTGATTGAGTGTTATTGATGTGACATTGTAAGATTCATCTTCCAAGTTGTACTTCCAGTTAAAGCCATGTCATTGCCACTTTGTGGTTTAAATTGGTTCCTTGTGGCTCTGGAGTGGCATCTGTTGTTATTTGCATCTGTCATTTGTCCATAGGTGTGTAGCCCATTGGGTCAGGATATCAAACATGACTAGCAGTATCACAACCTCAGTGTCTTCCTGGCCACCTGTCAATGTAGTGGTGTATGTGTTGTGTGTCCTACAGGGTTGCTGCGCAGTGTGTATATAACTAGGTTTCTGTACTTACCAACAAGTAGGCCATTTCCATATCGTCCATCCTGGAAGTGTTAATTGATGGTGCAATGGCGGGAGATGAAAGAATAATGTACTCTCCCAGGATACTTTGCCACGATGTTGGTGATCAATCCCCGGTGATCCACAATGGCCTGCACGTAGATGGAGTGTGTGTGCTTCCTGTTGCAGTATAGATGTTCGGTTGCAGCAGGTGGCACAATCCGTACATGTGTGCAGTCAATGGCACCAAACACGTGTGGGAAGCCATTGATTTGGTAGAAGCCCTGTTTGGTCTCCTGCTGCTTCTGCTGTGTTGGGGTAGCTGATGTGGTGGGGTGTGAGGGAGATGATGGCGTCCAGTACCTTGGGTAGGAAGGCAGAGAATGAGGACTGTGAGATCCCGGCAACCAGGGCACCAGTGGGTTGAAACAAGCCACTTGCCAACATGTGGAGGACAGCTAGCAGCTTGGTCTCTGGTGGAATGATGTGGGGTGTCTGCAAGCTGGGTGTCAACTGTAGCTCAATGTGGCGCAGCAGCTGCTCTATGTCTTGCCAGTTTAATCTATACCTCTGGATGATGTCATGTTCCCTGAGGCCCTGAAGGGTTGTCCTGGTCAGGAATATCTTCTCCTGCCTTTGTTGTTGCCTTTGGGGTCCCTGCTGGTGTGGTGGAAGCTGCTGCTGTTGGTCCTGTGCTCTGCGTCTTCGTAATAATACGTCTATACGTCTATAAGAGGGATTAGCATTGGTTGATTTAGTGACATTTATGGTTTACTCTGATAAGGTTGTAGTTGTTGCTTGAGTCGCGCTTTCACCCTCTTAATCAATAATACAATTTCTTAAAGTCACTGTTAGAAATGGGGTCTCTAGTTGGCAGAGGTATACACCCTTGTCCAAATAGGAACCAAAGTCCTAGTCAGGGTAAGTCACACACAATCCAAATTATCTTGTGCCCACCCTCTGGTAGCTTGGCACTGAGCAGTCAGGCTTAACTTAGTAGGCAATGTGTAAAGTATGTGTGCAATAAATCATACAGTAACACAATGACAACACCACAAAAATACACCACACAGGTTTAGAAAAATATATGATTTTTATCTGGTTAAATTAAGATCCAAATGATAAAGATTCAATAAGTTCAAGTATAGATATCACTTTTGCAGGATTCAAAAGAGTCTTAAATCTTAGAAATCAACAGTTGTCTCTTGGTTTCACAAAGTTCCTGGTTTGCGTAAAAAATAACACGCACAGAGACTGCAGAGGAAGAGATGCGTGGGAAAGTAGGGTGTGCATTGGATTTTCAGACGAGGCACAGACGATGATCATTTCTTTCCATGCTGCAAGGGGCTTTGTGTTGATTTCCAGCATGCAGGCTTGATTCCTCACTGCGAAGCAGGGATATTTTTGATGTCCAGGGATAATGAGGAGAAATCCTGGGCATATTGGAGGAAATCATGGGTGTTGCGTTGATCCAGTAAGCGATGTGTCACATTTTCTGTTGCACAGCAGGTGCTGCATCGATTCTTCACTCTGGAAGTTGGGCTGCGTCGTTCTGATTCAGGTGTGCGGTGATTTTCGGCACACAGGGAGTTTCCTGAAGAGGTGAAGTCTTTTTGGCCCTGAGACTTCAGAAAACAGGAGGCAAGCCTAACCCAAGCCCTTGGAGAGCACTTCTCAGCAAAGTCAGAGGGCAGCAAGGCAGCAGGGCAACAGCAGGGCAGCAGTCCTTCTCAGCCAAGCAGTCGAAGTGAGACCTTTGGACAGCCAGGCAGTTCCTCTTGACAGGTTGCAGGTTCAGGTCCAGAAGTACCTGATTTGGTGGGCTCAGAAACCCAGTTTATATACTCACAATGCCTTTGAAGTGGGGAAGACTTCAAGGAGTGGTTTTGAAGTGCACAAGGTCACCTTTCAGTACAGGTCTGTCTGCCAGGGTTCCAGTAGGGGGTTTGGCAGTCCATTTTGTGAGGGCAGGCCTCTAGCCTTTGAAATGTGTCAGGCCCTCCACTCTTCCAGTCCAGGAAGACCCATTCAGTGTGCTGATGAGTGAATGTGTGACTGAGTATCCTATGTTTGTGGTTGTCTGGGTGAAATGCACAAGAAAGCTGTCAACCAGCCCAGCCCAGACATTAATTGGAGACAGGCTGTAAGGCACAGATGGATTTTAAGTGCAGAGAAATGCTCAGTTTCTGAAAGTGGCATTTCTAAAATAGTAACATGAAATCCAACCTCACCAACAGGCAGGATTTTCTATTACCATTCTGGCCATACTATAAATGACCTGGTACCCCTATATGATCAGAATCTACCACTCAAACAGTATATGAGGGTAGCCCTAACGCTGTCATATGAAAGTAACAGGTCTCACAGAAGTGGAAAATGAATTTAGGAGTTTTCCACTACCAGGACATATAAAGCACACATGTACATGTTCTGCCTTTTACCTACATAGCACCCTGCCATATGGGTTACTTAGGGCTTACCTCCCTTAGGGGTGACTTATATGTAGAAAAAGGGGAGTTTAAGGCCTGGCAAGTACAAATGCCAAGCTGAAGTGGCAATGAAACTACACACACAGGCCTTGCAATGGCAGGCCTGAGACATGGTGGAGGGGCTACTTTTGTGGGTGGTACAACCAGTGCTGCAGGCCCACTAGAAGCATTCAATTTAGAGGCCCTGGGCACATGTAGTGCACTTTACTATGGACTTACAAGTAAATCAAATATGCCAATTGCGAATGAACCAATGTTACCATGTTTAAGGGAGCGAGCATATGCACTTTAGCACTGGTTAGCAGTGGTAAAGTGCGCAGAGCCCTAAAACAAGCAAAAACTGAGGGAGGGTGTCAGAAAGTGGAGGGAGGCAGGCAAAATGTTGGGAGATGATCCTGCAAAGAGGGAATTTCCAACAGTCACAGATGTACAGATACAGCATTTTGCTTACCTTTTTATGTTTATTTTAGACAATATTGCTTTCCCTTATTAAATGTTCTAAATTCAAATGATAAAATCATGGGGAAAGTTGAATTCAGATGAATGAACTAACACTCCGAATCTGCATATTGCATTCTCAAATAGTGCCGCTTAGTGAGATGGTTTTGCCAAAAAGTTCTCTACTTCAGTTTCTTTCTCCATTTTTCAATGTTTTACTTCTGGAATCAAATTTATTTCCATGGTACCTTACAGTCGTCGCCCTGATTGCCATCAGATGAGGTCCACACTTGGCTAAGAAGACAGGTACAAGGTACCAATAACATGATAATTTGTAGAGAAACTAAAAACACAAAATTCCAACCAACTTTTAGGTGATCAAACATAAACTTTAGAACAAAAAAATATCAGTAAGCAGACGTCTCTCATGCTGCTTAATGCTTGTGACAATGCAACTGATAATGAAAAAACAAAGCTGCAGATGGTAAACAGTTTCAAATACAGATTAGTACTGCTACAAGATCAGCCTTTGGAATCAACTTACCTGCAAGAAATCTGCTGCAAACAAAAGCATAGTACGATTTAGGAAAGAAAGATCCTTCCTTTACTTCTTCACCCTTACAGTTTAGCACCTGAATCACACAGAGCTGTATAGTTGAGCAATGAGGAAGAAAGCTTAGTTAGGGCAGTCATTCTACCCTTAAATAACTTTCACAAAACATCAGACTGTTAACAATCATATTGAGGCAAGTAGTTCATAAAATGTATGAAATATAATAGTCCCATTGTGGCAGAATGCATTACTGAGGGACAATGTGGAAATCTGCAGGAGCTGAATCAGCTACTTTTTGATCGCTTGTTGTTGCATTCCCACGAAGGTGAAGATGAAGCGAGGTAGTACACTTTACAAGAAGAACAATACTGTGTTTTGTTTACTTTAATATGATATTAGCTATAATTTCATCTAGGGACCTAAAAGTTATGGATTTTGTAAATGCACCTGTGGAGTGGAGTAGCACAGTTTAGACTCCATTTTTACACATTGTCATTGTGCAATTTCGCATTTATTTCTGACATTATATTTACAGTCTGCCTTAATAATATTACTATGTGTGGACATTTAAATGCAATAATGAAATGTAACAACTGAGAAACTGAAAGCTTTATAAACATGTGCACTAATGTTCATTTAAATTGCTTTCATGTACTTATTATTCACGTTTTATATTTACACTTCAAGTTCTATTTGCAGAAGTAAAACACATTCTATGATTCATGTTCCGCATTTACTTTGAAAGTTACATGTGTGCGAGTGTTAACATGTATGTTAAATGCACATTAAGGGGGTGATTCTAACCCTGGCGGTCGGTGTTAAAGCGGCGGCCAACCCGCCAACAGGCTTGCGGTAAAAAATATGGAATTCTGACCCTGGCGGGAACCGCCAACACAGACAGCCACTTTAACACTCCGCCCGCCACGGCGGTACAAACAAACAGCGCGGCGGTCACCGCCAACAGCCAGGCGGCAGACAATGTACCGCCCACACTATCACAACTCACCAATCCGCCACCTTTTCCGGGGCGGGAGCACCGCCGATAAAAACACGGCGGAAACAGACTACGGACGGGAAAACGCTCACCACTACGCACTCCAGGAGGAAGGAGGACAGCATGGAACCCGAATTAAACATCCTACCTGCTCTCGTCTACCTTCTCATCTACCACGAGTACGAAGTCCGGCGCAGACGACAACGGTGGGTACTGCACCTACGACACACGGGAGGGGGGAGGACGAAAGGTTACGGGCACAAACATATGCGCCCCCCCCCCCAACTATGTACACACCAATGCAGAGCAACAAGTCACAGTGACACCACCCAAACACCCCTGAAAAATGCTAGGACATAATCAAATTTGGAATAAATATTTATGTACCAAAAAGCTCCTGAAAATTATCGTACAACCATGAAAGATATTCACAAGAAAACAAATGACATACACATCAGTGTATAACTGAAGTAACAAGTCCTGCACATCCTACGAATTCATCATGTCCGTGGGCCAAAGTTTTGAGAAACAAGGGCAAAGCCCACACAAGAGACCTGAGTCCTTTGGAGAGAACACTGCAGGGGCATCAGATGTAAAAACTACAGGCACCTCAGGGGGAAGGGAAGGGGGGGGCACCACAGCCACATGAGTCCACGACGCCAGATCCACGAGGAGCCACCATGCCCACTGTACCATCCTGGGGAGTGCAAAGCCACAGTCTCTCAATGTCTCTACAGTGGGTGGGCTGCCCACTGTACCATCCTGGGGAGTGCAAAGCCACAGTCTCTCAATGTCTCTACAGTGGGTGGGCTGCCCACTGTACCATCCTGGGGAGTGCAAAGCCACAGTCCATCAGGTGGATGACAGTCTCCACTGGTCAAGGAGGAGGCATGGTGGGCACAGTGAACCATAAACAGTGATTGAGACGGCGGTGCCCAGCGGAGCGGTGCTTGAGATGACGGGCCCAGCGGAGCGGTGCTTGAGACGGCGGGGCCCAGCGGAGCGGTGCTTGAGATGACGGGCCCAGCGGAGCGGTGCTTGAGAAGAAGGGCCCAGCGGAGCAGTGCTTGACAGGAAGGGCCCAGCGGAGCGGTGCTTGAGACGGCGGGGTCCAGCGGAGCGGTGCTTGAGATGACGGGCCCAGCGGAGCGGTGCTTGAGACGGCGGGGCCCAGCGGAGCGGTGCTTGAGATGACGGGCCCAGTGGAGCGGTGCCTGAGATGAAGGGCCCAGCGGAGCGGTGCTTGAGACGGCGGGGCCCAGCGGAGCGGTGCTTGAGAAGAAGGGCCCAGCGGAGCGGTGCTTGAGACGGCGGGGCCCAGCGGAGCGGTGCTTGAGAAGAAGGGCCCAGCGGAGCGGTGCTTGAGAAGAAGGGCCCAGCGGAGCGGTGCTTGAGATGACGGGCCCAGCGGAGCGGTGCCTGAGATGAAGGGCCCAGTGGAGCGGTGCTTGAGACGGTGGGGCCCAGCGGAGTGGTGCTTGAGAAGAAGGGCCCAGCGGAGCGGTGCTTGAGACGGCGGGGCCCAGGGGAGCGGTGCTTGAGAAGAAGGGCCCAGCGGAGCGGTGCTTGAGAAGAAGGGCCCAGCGGAGCGGTGCTTGAGATGACGGGCCCAGCGGAGCGGTGCCTGAGATGAAGGGCCCAGCGGAGCGGAGCTTGAGACGGCGGGGCCCAGCGGAGCGGCGCTTGAGAAGAAGGGCCCAGCGGAGCGGTGCTTGAGAAGAAGGGCCCAGCGGAGCGGTGCTTGACAGGAAGGGCCCAGCGGAGCGGTGCCTGAGATGAAGGGCCCAGCGGAGCGGTGCTTGAGACGGCGGGGCCCAGCGGAGCGGTGCTTGAGAAGAAGGGCCCAGCGGAGCGGTGCTTGAGAAGAAGGGCCCAGCGGAACAGTGCTTGACAGGAAGGGCCCAGCGGAGCGGTGCTTGAGACGGCGGGGCCCAGCGGAGCGGTGCTTGAGATGACAGGCCCAGCGGAGCGGTGCTTGAGACGGCGGGGCCCAGCGGAGCGGTGCTTGAGAAGAAGGGCCCAGCGGAGCGGTGCTTGAGAAGAAGGGCCCAGCGGAGCAGTGCTTGACAGGAAGGGCCCAGCGGAGCGGTGCTTGAGACGGCGGGGCCCAGCGGAGCGGTGCTTGAGATGACGGGCCCAGCGGAGCGGTGCCTGAGATGAAGGGCCAGCGGAGCAGTGCTTGACAGGAAGGGCCCAGCGGAGCGGTGCTTGAGACGGCGGGGCCCAGCGGAGCGGTGCTTGAGATGACGGGCCCAGCGGAGTGGTGCTTGAGACGGCGGGCCCAGCGGAGCGGTGCTTGAGATGACGGGCCCAGCGGAGCGGTGCCTAAGATGAAGGGCCCAGCGGAGCGGTGCTTGACAGGAAGGGCCCAGCGGAGCGGTGGCTGAGACTGCGGGGCCCTGTTCAGCGGTGCTCTTCTGCACCGCGGGCCCTGTTCAGCAGTGCTCTTCTCCACGGCGGGGCTCTCTTCAGCGGTGCCTATCTTCACGGCGGGGCCCTGTTCAGCGGTGCTCTTCTGCACCACGGGCCCTGTTCAGCGGTGCTCTTCTCCACGGCGGGCCCTGTTCAGCGGTGCTCTTCTGCACCGCGGGCCCTGTTCAGCGGTGCTCTTCTCCACGGCGGGGCCCTCTTCAGCGGTGCCTATCTTCACGGCGGGGCCCTGTTCAGCGGTGCTCTTCTGCACCGCGGGCCCTGTTCAGCGGTGCTCTTCTCCACGGCGGGCCCTGTTCAGCGGTGCTCTTCTGCACGGCGGGCCCTGTTCAGCGGTGCTCTTCTGCACGGCGGGGCCCTGTTCAGTGGTGCTCTTCTCCACGGCGGGCCCTGTTCAGCGGTGCTCTTCTGCACGGCGGGGCCCTGTTCAGCGGTGCTCTTCTGCACGGCGGGGCCCTGTTCAGCGGTGCTCTTCTGCACGGCGGGGCCCTGTTCAGCGGTGCTCTTCTCCACGGCGGGCCCTGTTCAGCGGTGCTCTTCTCCACAGCGGGCCCTGTTCAGCGGTGCTCTTCTCCACGGCGGGCCCTGTTCAGCGGTGCTCTTCTCCACGCCGGGCCCTGTTCAGCGGTGCTCATCCAGCAGGTCAAGGGAGCCAGACCTGGCCTGGACTCCCTGCTCAGTCGCCCTCGGACCGTGACGTTTCTGGACCCTTCGGGGACGGACTCCTGGCCTCCTTAGTGTCCTCCTTCCCAGCTGGGATGTGACATGTGGGGTCCACCTTCTCCGCGCTCCTGCTGCCCTTCCGCTCCTTTGATGGGGCTCTCGGGCCCTTGCCTCCCCTAGATGGTGTGGGTGGTGAAGTGGCCGCACATTGCTCCTTGGGGGCAGCCCTGTCGGTCCTCACACGGCGGCCCTTGTTTTTGCGGGTCCTCTTGCCGGGGGGGGGGGCTGGACGTGTCCTTGCTGCTGATCGATGTGTCACTGCTGGCAAAGGGTGGGCTCCAGAACCCATGCACAACAGTGATACCCGAAGCTGGGCTGGTGGTGGCTGCGGTGCTCTTGGGACTCTTTGCAGATGGAGGGGGGAGCTCATCGGAGGGAAAGAGGTCAAGATTAGTCAGGAAAAGGTAAAGGGTAGGAGAAGTGGAGATGGAAGTGGAGGAAGAGGAGGTGGTTGTAGGGGAGTCAGGTGTGCTGTCATTGGGTGAAGGTGCTGGTGCTGTAGGCTGTCGTGAGGTGGATGTCTGTTGGGTGGGTGGCTGCCTGCGTTTGTGTGTCTTGGAAGAGGGGGTGACAGACACAGTGGGAGAGGACACAGGGGACGTATAAATGGCAGTGGGGGTGGTGACTGCACGAGTGTGGACTGTACTGGAGGGTGAGGTGGTGATGGAAGCACTGGCTGATGTTGGGGTGCATGCAGGTGTGAGTGTAGACGTCACAGGGATGGAGGAGGGAGACGAGGAGGAGGGGGACACAGAGGTGGTTGTGACTGTTGGAATGTCTGCATCTGGGTGTTGCTTGGGTGAGTGTTTGTGGGATCTGTGGTGCTTGTGTTTGGATGAGCTGCTCTTGGGTGTTGAGGTGTGTGCAGGCTGGTCTGATGGTGTGGATGGGATAGGCTGAGGAACAGGAGACAGAGAAAGGCTGGAGGCAGTAAGAAGAGGGAGGCTGGAAACAGGGACAATGGCTGCCGTCAGTGCTGAGGCCAGAGCAGTGAACGCTCGTTGATGGGCAGCCTGACCCGAATGAATGCCCTCCAGGTACGCATTGCTCTGTTGCACCTCCCTTTGCACCCCCTGGATGGCATTCAAAAGGGTCGTCTGCCCAACAATGAGCGTCCTCACCAGGTCAATGAGCTCCGCACTGAGGGCAGCAGGGGCAACAGGGGCAGGGGCTGAGGTGCCTGGGGCGAAGGAGACGCGCGCCTTCCTGGGCGAGCGGGCACTGAGCGTAGGCTGAGGGGCTGCTGGGAGGGCGGTGCTGGTGCGCTGGGTGGCGGCTGTACCTGTAGAGGCGGGGGGCCCGGATGTTGCCGCCACCGCTAGGGAGCTCCCATCCGAGGACGTGTCGCTGTCGCTGCTCTCACCAGCGGTCCCCGTCGTGGTGCTCCCCTCGCCCTCCGGATCACTGGTGCCCTCGGTGTCTGTTCCTGGGCCCACCGGGGCCTTGTGTCCTGCAGCTCCCTCGTGCTCCGATGCCAAATCTCCTCCGCCTGATGATGCTAATGCACACATGCACAAGAAGATGAAGAGAAAGGGTGGGGGGAGAAAAAAGGAGACCAGGTTGAGTGCATGCAATGGCAACACCGTTGGCGGAGAGGACAGACACAGGAGCCTAATGCACTAAGCCGCGCATTCGGGGTACACTACTCAGTACTACTGACTAGGACAACAGGCCAAGAGACGTCAAACGCGCACATGGGAGATGCTGGACCTTCAATGGCTGTACTTGTCACCCTACAGAGGTGGGGGCCGGGGGCACAGGGCCATGCCTAAGGGAGAGGACTACACTACAGAAAGCGCCCTGGCCTAATGTCACCCACAGCCCTCCTCCCCCACCCAGACGCCTCCACTGCGCAGAAAGATAGGAGAATGTGCTGATACTCACCCCCTTGTGTCTGCTGTGATGTCTTAAGGCGCCCATCCAATTCAGGGTAGGCCACCGCCAGGATCCGGGACATCAGGGGGTCATGGTGCGACTGGCACCCCTCCTAGGTTGCGAGGCCATCCCCAGCAGTGTTTCTGCGGTCTTCCTTGTTCCGCGGCGGATGTCCTCCCACCTCTTGCGGCAGTGGGTGCCCCGTCTGTTGTGGACCCCCAAGTTCCGGACTTCCTTGGCGATGGCACGCAAAATCTCGATCTTCTGATGGGCGCTGACCTATTTGACATGTACAGGGTGGAAAGGAGGAAATCATCAATGACCTGCATGTTAGATGTGATTGGCCCCCCCCACCAACTTTGCCATATGGCACATGCTCTCATCTGTCGGGTGTTGCACTCCTCATTCGCCCCCCACCCCACCAACTTACATCCACCCCAATCCACACAGGCATAGCCCATTCCATGTGCACCCGGTGTACTCACTTGTTGGTCTGGAGGACCGTAGAGTAGCGCATACTGGGGGAGGACCCCATCCACGAGCTTCTCCAACTCTTCAGACGTGAAGGCAGGGGCCCTTTCCCCAGTCGCAGCAGCCATTGTATCTTCCAGACCGAGGTCACAGCAGCACTTGCAGTATAGGTCCTCTCCTGTGGATGATCAGGTCTCGAGTGATTAATCAGATAGAAAATGGCGGTCACGCCTGCGGCGGTGCGTACCGCGACCGCCGGCGCACATCGTCATTGGCTCCTGAAACCCATAGGGTTCAATGTTAACCAATGCGGCTTTGCGCCGTGGTCTTCGACCGCCTACCGCCACGGTGTGCCACGCCAGCGCATTGACCTCACATCCCATTGTCCCACTTCACAGGTCAGGCAGCCGCCATTTCAAGGGCCTACATGGCTAAATTTTGACTGCGACACACAGGCCTATGCCTTGCATTGCCACACATACACGCCTTTCAACCCACTGCCATTCTTTAACTGTGCAAGCTGTCTGTACGTACCTGTGGTTTGCCTGACTCTGTGCTCCATGTTGTCCTTCCTAGGCACCGTCCGCTGGGACTTGCGATGAGAAGGAGGAATCCCCGCGTGTACCGACCGCTGGTGGACCTGTCGACAATGGAAGAACGCCATATAATACTTCGATACAGACTTGACCGTGCCACTATCCATGAACTGTGTACCCAGCTGGAGCCAGCCCTGATGTCCCCCATCCGCCAAACCACAGGGATTCCCCCTCTGGTGCAGGTTTTGTCAGTCCTCCATTTTTTGGCAACTGGGTCATTCCAGACCACAGTGGCCATGTCATCTGGAATGTCTCAGCTTATGTTTTCAAAGATTTTGAGCAGAGTGTTGTCTGCCCTGATGAAACTCATGCGGAGCTACATCATTTTCCCAGAGGATGGTGACTTGCCTACAGTGAAGGGTGATTTCTATGCCCTGGGACATATCCCCAACATCATTGGTGCCATTGATGGGACCCATGTGGCTTTGGTACCCCCAAAAGACGATGAGCAGGTGTACAGAAACAGAAAAAGTTTTCATTCAATGAATGTCCAGGTGGTCTGTTTGGCTGACCAGTACATCTCCCTTGTAAATGCCAAGTTCCCAGGGTCAGTGCATGACGCGTATGTGATGCGAAATAGCAGCATCCCCTATGTGATGGAGCAGCTACAGAGACAACGTGTGTGGCTAATAGGTGACTCTGGTTACCCCAACCTGCCTTGGCTACTGACCCCAGTGAGGAATCCCCGGACCAGGGCAGAGGAACGGTACAATGAGGCCCATGGGCGAACTCGGAGGATCATTGAAAGGACCTTTGGCCTCCTGAAGGCCAGGTTTAGGTGCCTGCATATGACTGGGGGATCCCTGATGTACTCACCAAAGAAGGTGTGCCACATCATCGTGGCCTGCTGTATGCTTCACAATCTGGCATTGCGACGTCAGGTTCCTTTCCTGCAGGAGGATGGTGCAGATGGTGGTGAAGAGGAGGAAGACTCAGAGGACGACACAGACAACAGGGACAGAGTAATAGAACAGTATTTCCAGTAGCACACAGGTAATAATCACCCATGCCATTTTACATTTCCTGAAAGCCTCCTGCATCTCAACTTTGTCGATTTCCCCCCAGACCTATAAACATGATGTTTGATTTTCCCTTCCCTTTTCTGTGCTGTATGAGCCACTGCGTGACCTCGGCTTGGTTGGCCCATGGACTAATGCTAAGTTACCTCGGTATGTGTAATTCACAATGTTAATAATACGTAATTGATATGTAATGTGTCATACATTTGTAAATAAGACAGGCTGAGTCCTGATTGATTTCAGTGCAAAGTGTGATTTATTATTAGTGCATAGATATCGGTACATGATAGTGAAACAGTGATGGGTGGGGGTGGAGTAATGTCCATGGCGGAGTCCAGTTCTCAGTCTCACAGGTGCATTGTCCATATGCCTGTGGCAGGATGGAGCAGGGGCAGTTCAAGGTTTGACAGGGTGGCAATGTGGAACAGTGGGAGGACTTCAGGGGGTATATGATGCTGGCGGGGGACTTGACATCCTACTCTGTTGGTTTTTTTGATCTCAGGCTCCTTTTGCGGGGCGGTTGTTGTTCAGCAGGAGGTGGGGTTCTGGTGGGCTGTCGTTGTGGTGGGGCCTCCTGTCCACTAGCGCCGGCGGAGGTGGTAGGCTGTTCCTGTTCCTGGCTAGTGACAGGGGCCCTGTGTGATGCCACATGGTCCCGAAACGTGTCCTCTATACGGTTCAGGGCCTGGACTATGCTCCCCATAGCGGTTGAGATGTTGCTGAGTTGGTCGCTGAACCCCATGTAGCGTTGCTCCTGCTGTGCCTGGATCTCCTGGAACCTGGCCAGTACCGTCGCCATCGTCTCTTGTGAGCGGTGGTAGGCTGCCATGATGGTGGTGAGGGCCTCTTGGAAAGTGGGTTCCCTGGGCCTCTCCTCCCCCCCCTGTCGCACAGCAGCCCTCCGAGTTGCACTGTTTCCCTGGGCCTCTGTCCCCTGGACGGTGTGCCCACTCCCACTGCCCCCAGGTCACTGTTGTTGTTGGGTTGGTGGGTTACCCTGGGGCCCTGTTGTGGTAGACACACCGCTGCTTGACCTGTCCTAGAGACAGAGGCATGGGCCCGCTGGGTCGGAGCTGTGCTGTTGTTCCCAGAGGGGGTTGGGTCTGCAGTGGCCTGTGTCTGGGTGAGGGGAACCGACTGCCCAGAGGTCCCCGATGGTCCGGGCTGGTCGTCAGGTTCCAGGTCGACAGAGCTGCTGTCATCACTAGGGGCCTGTTCCGGGGGTGGGATGGACATTTCTGGTCCCTCCTGACCGGTGTGTTGTCGTTCGGGTCCTGCATGGGGTAAGAGGGTATGGTTATTGTTTCTGTGTGTGCATTAGCTTGCGTTTTATGGGTGCCCTTGTCCCCCAGTGCTGGCATTCCCTTGGGGGAGGTGTTGTGAGGGTGTTTTGTGGGGGGGGGGGATGGGTATGTGCAGTGGTCATGCTTAGGTGATGGGTGTCCATAGTTTGGGGGTGGCATGCAGGGGTTGGTGTTGGGTGGGTTGTGCTGGGGAGACATTCTCAGGGAGTATGTGTGCTGGGGGGTTGGGGGTGAGGGTGGGGGTTAGCATGCTGGGGGGGGGGTGAAGTGGTTGGCCTTGTACTTACCAGAGTCCATTCCTCCGTGTACTCCAGCGAGGCCATCAGGATGCAGGATGTTGAGTACCTCTTGCTCCCATGTTGTGAATTCGGGTGGAGTGGGTGGGGGTCCCCCGCCAGTCTTCTGCACTGCGATGTTGTGTCGCGAGACCATCGAGCGCACCTTCCCCCGTAGGTCGTTCCATCGTTTGCGGATGTCCTCTCGATTTCTGGGATGCTGTCCCACCGCGTTGACCCTGTCCACGATCCGCTGCCAGAGCTCCGCCTTCCTCGCTATGGTGGTGTGCTGGACCTGTGAGCCGAAGAGCTGGGGTTCCACTCTTATGATCTCCTCCACCATGACCCGGAGTTCTTGGTCCGAAAAGCGTGGGTGCCTTTGTGGTGCCATGGGGTGGTGTGTATGAGGTGTGGGGTGGTGTATGTGATGATATGTGTGTTGGTGTGTGGTGCTTTGTGCTTCTATGTGGTGTGTGTGATGTTATGGTGTGCCTCTGTGTGTCTGGCTCTCTATTCTCTCATGTGTCTCTCTCTCCTTCGTCTCTGGTTTTTGTTGGTAGGGGTTTGTGGGTGATGTGGGTGTGTGTTTTATATGGTATTGGATGTGTGGGAGTGGTGTGTGTATGTGTTTCAGGTGTGTGCCTTTCAAATTGTCCAATGTGGTAGGGGTTTGTAAAAGTGTGTGTATTTTGACCGCGGCGGTGTGTACCGCCAATGGAATACCGCGGTCGAATGACCGCCGCGTGGATTTGCGGGTCATAATGGGATGGGCGTATTTCTGTTGGCGTGGCGGTGGAGGTTTGGTCTTCTCCAGTTTACCGCTGGCCGCTGATGTGGCGGACTGCAGTGGAGGGCGGATTTTCGGAGGTTTTGCAGTTGTGGGTCAGAATGTCCGTGGCGGCTGACCGCGGCCGCGGCGATATTGTGGCGGCCTTCTGACCGGCGGTAAGAGGCTTTTACCGCCGAGGTCAGAATGACCCCCTAAATGTTAAGTTATAGTGAGCCTGACTAAAGGCCTTAATTCTGAAATGCACTTTTGCTTGGTCAGCGTGTTCTTTCTTTTGCAGGTGCGCTCTCATGATTTATTAGCTAGAGAAAAGGAGTATTGTTGTCTATATTAGTTTACTGATACCGAGGACTGAGAATAGAAATCTTGTTAAGAAATGTGGAGACTTAATGAGTATGTGAAGCCTCCTATTCATTGTGTATCAGAAACAAGAGATGCTCAAGGTTGCAGTAGCTGTCCAAGTTCTATGGGATGGAAATTTCAGGTGATGATACAGATGCACACCATGAGAAGTGAAATGGTTGGTTCCTGGTGGAGTGAGAAGAGATATGATTGTTATTGAACTTTTACTTTGTTTTAAATAATGCTTAAACTAACTCACATTAGAGCAGATTCCCTAGGCTTTGAGGGGTACAGGCCTCTCTGCTTCCTTTATTCTTGCAAGTGTGAAGCTTCATGCTAAAGACTTATTCCAATTCCAGAAGACTTTTACTGAAGTCTTCACTATGCTGACACCATCCAGCTTTTTCGAATTTCCTTGAAATTCCATTTAACAAACCATCCTTATTTAGAAAATGTATTTGATGACCTTAGAACAATTTTATGTTTAGGAGAGAGAATAGGACTTTCTTTAAGGAACACATAATATTAATTCTCAGTTTCTGTAATACTGTGGCTGGGACTATTTCGTATCATATTCTGCTGATCCTGAACCTATTGCGATATTTCTGTTTGCCAGCTGTAATTCTGTATCTTTTGAATAGTCTCCCGACATCCGTAGTTACTGGACTAATTATTAACTGGTAATAAAATTACTTAGCTTCATTCAGCAATTTATGGTCCTTATTGTGTGTCCAAATGGACTACACAAGGACTGAAATGTCTTATTATTGTTAGCTCCGTTTGGGTCTCAGTCACTTGAAAAGAACCATCAGATGAGAGATTGTAAATTATGCTCCTGAGCACTCTCAGGAGCAAACATTACTCGGATCAAGTGTAACTCTTTGATATAAAATAGGGATAAAACTGCGTATTTTTCTTTTTTACTGTTATTGATACTCACTGGAATTTTATCCAGGGACCTGAAAGCTATGATGTTTGTAAATGCAGCTCTCAAGCAGGCATTACTCGATCATTGTTTTGTCTTTTTCAATCTGAGACCTAGTTCTTCAGTATAGAGAGGCTCCTAATGCAGCAGGCATCTTACCATTTCCCAGTGTTCTTCGATCAGATACGCCCCTGTCTAGTGCCTACATGGTCTTGTTACTCGCTGAATACATATAGGGGGTCATTCTGACCCTGGCGGTCGGTGGCCGGCATGGGCCACCGACCACGGGAGCACCGCCAACAGGCTGGCGGTGCTCCCACGAGCATTCTGACCGCGGCGGTTCAGCCGCGGTCAGAAGCGGAAAGTCGGCGGTCTCCCCCCGACTTCCCGCTGCTCGGGGGAATCCTCCATGGCGGCGGAGCGCGCTCCGCCGCCATGGGGATTCTGACACCCCCTACCGCCATCCTGTTCCTGGCGGGTCTCCCGCCAGGAACAGGATGGCGGTAGGGGGTGCTGCGGGCCCCTGGGGGCCCTTGCAGTGCCCATGCCAATGGCATGGGCACTGCAGGGGCCCCCGTAAGAGGACCCCACTGTGTATTTCAGTGTCTGCAATGCAGACACTGAAATACGCGACGGGTGCAAACTGCACCCGTCGCACCCCTGCAACTACGCCGGCTCAATTCTGAGCCGGCGTCCTCGTTGCAGGGGCATTTCCTCTGGGCCGGCGGGCGCTCTTTTGGAGAGCGCCCGCCGGCCCAGAGGAAATGTTTGAATGGCCGCCGCGGTCTTTTGACCGCGGTGCGGTCATTTAGCGGCGGTACCTTGGCGGACGGCCTCCGCCGTCCGCCAAGGTTAAAATCACCCCCATAATCTTAGACCTTTAGCATGAAAATAGTTTTTTAGCTCTTTATTTTTCTCCTTCAATGGAGCCATTATTAGAATCTCATGAAGACTCTTGGGTTACTGCTTTTGGTGCACACTGGGAAACTCCAGAGGAGAATGTTCACAAATTCCAATAATATTTTGAATTCTAGTGAGGCTTGGCATGTTCTAATAAGGCACCGAATGAACTATGTAATTTGATTCTCTTTTTTTCCGTCATCTACATCTGCAAGGCAGAAGGTTATCCTTACGTCACCTCTTCACATCATGAAATATTAGAACCCATGGACTTGCATTTATATTTCTTTTTTACATGAACATTGCCGCCTATTTGGTTCCTTTTAAAATATGTTTTAATTAATTAATACTTGCCAACACCATGACTTCATTCCGTAGTGGATATTTTTACTGCTTATTAAATGTTTTATGATAATTCTTGGAATTACTTGAATATGTATATGTTATGTCTTAATGAACTTAATTTGAATGAGCTTCGTCAAAGTGTTGTTTAGAGGATGTTAAAGACTGCCATGAGATTATTGTGAGTCTTTAATTGCAGTATCCCATATTTCATCTATGCCTTTTCCTGTTTGGTTAGATTGTTGAAAACAAGCATGTTTCAGACTCTCCTAAGTGTCCTTCCATTGTTAGAGAGTAAAAAGGAATAGTTCTGAGGAAAACAGCCATTAAGATACCTCTAGTAGCCACTGAGTGACCTCTGGGAATAACATTTCAAGCAATGTACATAGACTCTTGTAAACTAGCCAGGAGGCTTTCAATATGAAGCAATCAGTCTGCAAGAACACATGTGGAATGGTGGTATATTTTAAAGGTAGTTCGCAATGCCACTTAAGTTATAAGCTTCTTCTTTAAAGCCTGCACGAATGAAACAAAATCCTTCTATGCAATCACTGACTAAAACGTGTCCCGTACAACTGAGGTCTTGTCTGCTTTCGTATGAATGCTCATTATTGAGAGCATAATAATTTTTGGAAGTAAAGCCCATCTTTCTTTGTGTACCTGAGCTCTATAGGTAACACTGCCAGTGCACCAGATTCACTGAGCAGTGACAGTCTTTTAATAGGTTATTTGCTTGCTTTCTTTTCCATCGAATCAATTTCCATGTTTATTATGAGCGTGCTTGTTTAAATGTTATTCAAATGTTGTGGTGGCGTAGGTGTAAATGAGATTTGTGTATTCACCTTCCAGAAAGTTAGACCACTACACCATGAACAAAAACGAACACACAATTATAAGAAACCATTGTTTGGTGTTGCCGTCACTGTCCTGAAAGTGAATAATGAAGACCTTTAATAAATTATAAAACCATTACAATTAAATAGAAACCATTCAAAAGCAATAATGTGAGTAATGCAACATATGGGCCCTCATTACGACATTGGCGGTAATGGTCCCGCCACACCAGAGATGGCGGTCCGACTGCCGCCAAGGCGGTGGTGCAGACTGCCATATTATGACCACGGCGGTCAACCCAATGAAACAAAGCCAGTTTGTCAACAGTACCGCCAGTGCGGCAGGACCGCTGATGATGGTGGTTGCCATCCTCAGGCTGGCGGGAGCCACTGCACCGCCCACCATATTACAACACTGCAGAACGCCACCATTGCAGGGGGCCACCAAAAGCCTGGCAGAAACAGCAAGTAGAAAAGGACACACTCACCTCCAGGGACACAGACGACTCCGCGCAAACCATGGAACACTACCTTGAAATCTTCGCAGTGCTCTTCCTCACCTTCCTCCTCAATGACCGATGGCACTGACCCCATCGGTGAGTACACCTGCAGAGCACACAAGGGGGAAAGGGGGAGAGTGATACACACACGCACAACCTGCACACCATGCATGAACTTCAATACATGCACATGCTCACACGAAACACAACACCCGTACTGAGACACACACTCACACAAAACACAGCAATGCCAAACACACATGGCACATACACACACCTCAGATCACAACTACACAACCACACCAATAGCACCAACAAGCAGAGATACACAAACCAATAGAAAGACACAACACTAAATACAAGCCCCAAATACAAGAAAGAAGAGTGAATCTGAATGGAAAACATTCTAGAAATGCACATTGTACAGCACATGATAGATAGATGGAAACTGACCAGAAAACAAAAAGACTTGACAACTGTATGGTAAGGAAACCAACAGGAATCCTGTTGCGCAAATATATTAATAACAAATGCAATGTAAATGTGCAACAAAAAGCACCAAGGACTGTAGGCCTGTCCAACGTCTAACTGGCACAACTGTGCCTGTCAAAGGCCCCAACTTGACTCCTGACAGCCTAGTGTCCTCCACAAGGTAGAAGCATCAATGGGGCAGACAGGCACCTCAAGGGTCTGGGGGTGAGGGTTTGGGAGGAGGGTACTTGGTGTTTAGCTTGGGAGGGGGCTCCTTTGGCTTTGGTCTGGGAGGGGGTGGGGGTGTCAGCTTTGCTTTGGACGGAGGGGCAGGGGCTTTGGATCCATGTTTTGGGGCAGGTTTATTTTTGGGGACAGGGGAAGGCTTTCTTGCAGGTGGAGGGGCAGCAGAGGTAGGAGAGGAGTCATGGGAGGACTTGGAGGTGGAGGGACGTGACTTGGGGAGGGAACCATGAGGGCGAGGGGCAACACGGGGTAGGACAGGCTCAGGGAACAGGTCAGGATGGGCAAGGAAAAGCCTCTTAGGAACAAGGGGGATGGATTGGGAAACTGGTTTGGGAGTGGGGGTAGAGGGAGTGATAGTAAGACGTGTAGGTATGCTGGGTATGGGTGCAGATGTGTGAGGTGGAGGAATGTTGAATATCTGAGTGCGGGCATTTACATGTCTTGCGAGGAGGGGGGTAGTGAGGCTAGGAGAGGGCAGACAGGTCAGGTGGATGTATGTTGGGGTGGTGTCTGCATGGAAGGTGGGTGTGCTGCATGTGTCATTGATGGTGGTTGTGGGGAGTGCAGATGTGGAACATGGGGTGCAATTATGAGTTTCTGCTGTTGTGGTGACTGAAGGCAAAGTGGTGACAGGAACTTGGAGTGAGGATGCAGTGCTGGCAGGTGTGAGTGGTGATGTGACCTTAAGGGAGGAGGTGCTGAGGGAGACAGGGGAGGTAGTGGCTGTGTTGAGTGTGTGCATGTTTGTGATTTGTGGTGCCTCTGTTTGTCTTTGCGTACCCTGTCTGTTGATATGGGTGAGTGCTTGTCTGTATGTGTGGCTTGGCTGGGAGAGGGGAGAGAGCTTTGGGATGGGACACAGGTAGCAGGAGGGAGGACAGAAGTACTAGGGACCCTGGCTGCTGTCAATGAAGAGGCCAGAGCTTGAAGTGATCTCTTAGGCTAGTCAAGGCACAGTGAATGCCCTCCGGGTAGGTGTTAGTCTGCTGCACCTGGGATATCAGGCCCTGGATGTCATTCACGATGGTTGACTGCCCTATAGAGCTGGACCTCAGGAGGTCAATAGCCTCAGCATTGAGGGCAGCAGGGCTGACTGTGGCAGGGGCAGAGGTGCCTGCAGCGAAGGGGACGCTCACCTTCCTGGGTGAGCGGGCACAGGCAACTAATTAGGGAGCTACTGGGAGGGCAGTGCTGGTAATGGGGTTGGTGGATGAGGATGGTGCTGGGATGGTCCCAGAAGGTGTCACCACTGCCAGGGAGCTTCCATCGGAGGAGGAATTAGAATCAGTGGTATCTGCTCCAGTCTCCCTCTGGTGCTCCACTCGCCTTCCAACCCACTGGTCCTCTCGGGCTAGGCAGTCCCACTCACACAAGGATAGGATGAGACAAATAAGAGGGGAGTGGTTGAAAAAGATGGGAGCATAGGGTCAATATCAATCCCCCTTGCACATTTGTACATTCCAACAGCATGATTCATTGAACATTCCTGAATGCACTCTCCACAACATCAATAGACATTTCCCCACACTCACTGTGCATACACTCTGATGTGCATATACAATCATGGAACCACTACAATTATACTTAGGTACTACTTTACACTGTAAGGGCTCTTGTATACAGGATCATTACTGTGAGGAGTCCATCAGTGACATTGGCACATAAACATACCTACCCGTGTCACCCATAATGAACATGAATATACATGTATTAGAACCAGTCCTGTATGTCCATGTCATATCCTATAATTGGCACTGAACAAATGCCATGGCAACCTGTTGCACAGATGCTCACCTATCACAGCTACCAATGTTCACAGCAGAACAGTATCCTACCTACATTAACTTTAATAGTTACAGTAAACATCCTTAATCCCTTGGCTAACACAACCTTTCCAATGTAAAGCAAACTGTGCAGGAAATGTACTCTGTGACTCACCCACTTGTGGCTGTAGTGTTGCCCTCAAGCTGCCATCCAAATCCTGGTAGGCCACCTCCAGTATGCAGGCCATCAGGGGGGTCAGGTTCGGATGGGCACCCCTTCCTATTTGGTAGGCTCTCCCCAACTGGGCCTCTGTGGTCTTCCGGGCCCAGCATCTCAGGTCCTCCCACTACTTCCTGCAGTGGGTGCTCCGCCGGATCTGGACACCTAGGGTATGCACTTCGTTTGCGATGGCTTTCCACAAGGATTCTTTCTGATGGGCGCTGACCTGCATTGTAGACACAGAAGGAAAGGCACATTATTGTAGACCCAACAACCTACAAAATTCATAGGCCTACTAACACTTCACATATAAGCATCGTACATGACTTCACACTGCCACAACATATCCGTAGATACACCCTCTACTTGAACATCCTGCATACACATAGTGACACACTTACATACCCATGTAGCAACTAAAGAAAACATATTGCGACCTACCTGATGTTCTGGAGCCCCATAGAGCTTTGTGTACAAGAGTAGGACCCCATCCACAAGTTTCTCCAGTTCTTCCGATGTGAAGTTGGGGGCCCTAGCCCCTTACAACATGCACCATCGTGGCTCCCAGGAACGTGACACAGCAGCACAATCGGTGGAGGTCTCAATGGCTGGAGAGTCAGGAGTCAAGTGAGATACACTGTGGAAAATGGTGGTCTCCATCATTGGTCCCTCTATGCCATAGATGTCAATGTTAACCAATGAGGAGTTACACTGCAGTTCCAACCGTCTACCGCCATGACGGCATACAACGGCGAAATAAGCTCACTGACATCTGTCCCCTGCATGCAGAACAGGCAGCAGCCATTTTGCACTGCAACTGTTACGTGTACATAAATTAATAGCATCACTACTCATTTCCATTATGGACATGTGATGAGTTACACCCTGGGACAGTGTAAATTATAATCAGGCAGTACAAACTTGGAGTGTGCACAGATTCAGAAAATGACATCATGACAGTGTGGGAATAAACTTATATATTGATGGTGACTGTATACTAGCAGTGACAGACAAGCATCTCACTGATGTCATTCAATGAAAATTCCAGATGTATGTGCAACTAACATGAGAATTTCAACAGCTAGGCACATTGACGTCTGCTTTTCATGCAACAAATGGCAGCAGATGTGATGTTGATTCTCCATTTGTGACCCTGCGGTAGGATGCATGAATTATAATAGTTGACATACTTGTGTTGCCTGCCATGTGTAGATGCCAACCACTGTGGAAGGTAAGACATGCATCTGTATACCGGCCCCTCGTTGACTTGGCAGCGATGGAAGAATGCCACATCATCTCACACTATCGACTGAACAGTGCTACAATTAGAGAGCTGTGTACCTAATTGGAGTCTGATCTGCTGCCAGCCATTTGACAACCTACAGCCATTCCTCCAACTGTGCTATCCGTCCTTCACTTCTTGGCACTGGCTCATTCCAGGGGATAATGTGAATGGCAATAGGCATGTCCTAATCTATGTTCAGCAATGTGTTGAGGAACGTCTTGTCCGTTTTAGTCAAACATATGGACAGGTACATTCAATTTCCCAATCCTGTAGATTTGGCCAGACTGAAGGCTAGTTTCTGTACAATGGGACATATCCATCATGTGATTGGGGCCATAGATGGCACCCACATTGCATTAATATCACCCGGGCTGATGAGCAAGTGTACAGGAACCGTAAGAGTTTTCACTCCATTAGTGTGCAGATGGTCTGCTTAACTGACTAGTCCATCGCCCAGGTGACTGTAAGGTATCCAGGGTCTGTCCATGATTCGTACATCCTCAGGAATAGCAGTGTCCCATGATTGATGGAGCCTTTACAAAGAGTTAGGGCTTACCTCATTGGTGAGTATGATGATTGTGTCTGTAATTACTGTTATCCCAGACTTTCTATTCAGTCTGTATGTGACATAGTGGATTATAAAAGTTAGTTTAAACTACCCACAGGTGATTCAGGTTATCCCAATCTCTCCTAGCTACTGACACAGGTGGGGAATCCAAAGACCAGGGCTGAATAACAGTACAATGAGGCTCATGGGAGGGCAAGAAGTGTGATCGAAAGGACATTCGGTCTGTTGAAGGCAAGGTTCAGATGTCTGCACATCTCTGGCGGTTACCTGCAGTACTTACCAGAGAAGGTGTGCCAGATTGTGATGGCCTGCTACATGCTCCACAATGTGGCACTAAGGAGGAATATCCCATTGCTGGAGGAGGTAGGAGTAGGGGACAATCTGGTGGCAGAGGAGGGAGGAAATATGAATGATGAAGATGGTGATGAGAACAATGTAGGCACAAGGACAGATCTCATCCAGCAGTACTTCATCTAAACTTCTAGTAGGTACTTCTCCACACTTCTCCACATTTAACATGTCACATGTTGGTGTACATATTGGGTGTACTTCCTTATCCATTCCTGATATGAGTAGGTGTTGACCCCCTTTGGGTATCGGATGAGTGTATACAGGAGTAGTCTGACAAGTAGGTCAACAGTCCCACTGTGATGTTAGCTAGTTCATCTGTCTGTGTTGCATATAGTTCAGACATCCTGCCTACTTCACACATTTGTGACTTCTACATTCTGGTATCACATGTTCATTGGCATACTTTGCTGCTTCTTGGGACTTCAAGTGATGTAAATACTTGGTATCCAAGGGTGTGAGCTGTGTAGTACAACTACAATGAGTGTCTATTATTCAGGTAATTACTGTTAGATGCAATGATTATCTTGTCTCATAGTACCTGAAGAGGGTTGTGGTCATGTGTGCAATAGCATTGTATTGTCTATCAATCTGTAAACCTACAGTCTAAATTGTTTAACCATCATAATGTGCAGATACATACTGTTAGCAACAGGGAAAATGATATGTGATGTACATTCTGTGCTATCAATTGCAGATGTACTATGGATGATGTTGCACTACTCTTCCCAGTCTGCTACCTGAGGACCTAGGGATGTGTGTACACTGACTTTGCTGTATGAAACCGAATGACAGCATGATACATACATATCTTCACTGTGTTTTATGACTCAATTTCTGTGACATGTCACACATTTGTTGCACTATTATAATGGGTAAACACATAACAGCATAGCTTGTGAGTAACTGTATTTATTGTGTATATACCAAAGGGTGGGGAGGGTGCTAAGCAGTAGGACTATGGTGTTCAATTCCATCGGTCTGTAAGACCAAGCAGTTGGTAACACAGGTCCAGTTTCCATGTGACATTTGTAAATGGGGTTATGGCAGTGGGAAGTCAACAAGGTGTCTCAGTGGCACACAAGGGAGACAGTCCTTGAGAGGCTTATTTCGTGGTAGTGGGGTTGGTCTTGGCTTCTGTTCCTGCAGGATGTCTGGGTCTGCGACCACCTTTGCATGGGGGTTCCTCAGCAACAGGGGGTGGCTCAGTAGTGGCATGTGAGTCCTCAGGCATGACCACCATCCCACTAGCAGCAGCAGATGTAGAGGGCTGGTCAGTAGGTTGGCTAGGGGAAGGGGCCCGGTGGTGGGTGGAGGACTCACACAGAACTGTGACGAGCTCCTGCATCAAGTCTTTGATGGATGCCATGGTGGCAGTGAGGTCATGCCACTCCTGCATGGCCTTCTGGTGATACTTCCTCTGCTGGCTCACATGTCTAATATCTGGCCAATCTCGTCCTGGGATAGGTCGTATGCTCCCAGACGTGTGCTATAGCCTCATGAGCAGGCGGTACTCTGGGTTGCCTGGCCCTGTGGCCCCCAGGTGCCCTCCCACTGGTCCTAGCCCCCTGGTCCTGTGTCACTGGCATGGTGTGCCCACACCCACTTACACCAGGACCTTCATCGCCTTGTGTGGTGGATGCTAACTCAGATCCCTGTACAGGTGGGCACACTATGGATTGACGTGGCCTTGAGACACTGGTGTGGGGGTGTTGAGTGACAGGTGTTGTGGTGGCAGAGGTTGTGGTGGGCTCCATTGTGTCCTGGGTGAGGCTGGTGGAGGTGGACTGCCAAGACAGCCAGGATGGGCCAGGTAGGTCTTCCAGTTCCAGATGTCCTGTGTCGCTGTTATCACTGGGGACTTCATCAGGTGGGGGACTGGCTGTACATGGCACTGGTTGTCTGATGACATTCTCAGTGGAACCTTTGAATGACAGGGATTGTTATTCACATCTGCCTGATGTGAATACAGGAGCTGCAAGGTGAGTGCTGTGTGTCATGCCTCATTACTCAGGTGTGGTTATGCGAGGGGAATGTGCATTGTTAGGTGGCTAAAGGGTGATGCATGTGGGAGTTGTAGTGCTTCATGCTGTACATGCATTGGGTGCATTTGGGAGTGTGGACTTTGGGACTGGTGTTAGTGGGGTGGGGGGCATGCTGGGGAGTGGGATGCATGCATTACAGGTATACTTCATACAAGAAAATTATAGGTGACTTACCAGTTTCCAGTCCTCCGCTGATTCCACTGAGACCCTCAGGGTGCAGGATCATCAAGACCTTCTCCTCCCATGATGTGATCTCAGGTGGAAAGAGGTGGGGGCCCACCACTAGCCTTCATGAGGGTGATTTGGTTTCTGGACACCATGGACCAGACCTTCCCCCTCAGGTCGTTCCACCTCTTCTGTATGTCATCCTTTGTGCTTGGGTGGCTTTCCACTGAGTTCACCATGTCGATCTTCTGCCGCCATAACTCCATCTTCTTTGCCATTGATGTTTGCTGGACTCGTGCACCAAACAGCTGTCGCTCTACCCTGATGATTTCATCCACCAAGGTCCTTAATTCATCATCGGTGAAACAGGCAGGGGGTGCTTTTGTCGGGATATGGTGAGTGTAATGTGTGTGTGAGTGTAAAATATTTTCAGTGAAGTGTGATGCGTGAGAAGTGTGCAGGTGTCTGTGATGTCTGTGTGCAGTGCGATCTTCAGCGTGGTCATGCAATGTATGTCACTTGTTTGTCTAGCAAGTGGAGGTTCCATTTCGGCCTTTGTGGTCCCGATCGCCAATGGATTACCGCTATGTTATGACCGCTGTGCTGATTTGTGGATCATATTGGGGGGCACAGTCTTTTTCTGCCATGGCTGTGTGGGTGGTGGGACCGCCTCTCTGCCGCTGTCGTTCAGCCTGACGGTATCAGTTTTGTGGCTGTGTTCTGGTGCTTTTGTTTTTGTGTGTTGGAATTGGGCGGGCAGATTACCGCTGCCACTGCGGTCTTTTGGCTGCCGCCAGCACTGCGATCTTCAGGAAAGACCGCCAATGTCATAATGAGGGCCACAGACTGTAAACCCCTATTTGTTACTCAGTCATTAAACAAAATATGCAAAGGGTTTAGTTACCAACAGTTCAACAGATGCAATGGCACTGCGACCCCTGGGTCTTATGGGCAATAAGGATTTGTTGTTGATGTTTTACTACCACACAATGGGAAGACGGTTGTTCTCTTTTCTGAAATGAGAGCCAATGGCTCCCATCCTATGCTTCTAAATATAAATAATTGTTAGTTAAGGGTCATAGAGGAACATACTCAAGCATTAAAACAGGCTGCCATCTTCTAGTAACCCATTCAAAGAATTTGACTTGTGTACCTACTACAACCAAAGTGCTGCCATTCAGACATTACATCAGACTTCTTTACATGAACACACGTTGGCTGTACTAAATTCACTTTGCACCAACATTTTTATTTGGGGAACAACACAGACAGGACCATCACAAGGGGAGGCAGAGGAGCTCTTTGCCCCAAACATTTTAAGGCGCTGCTCTAATGCTATAACATGTTTGCACATATTAAATCAGAAAGGCTCAGTCTTTTCCTTCTTCATGCACATAATGCTGCAACACCACACAGGGACATCAAATACAGTGTTTTCTTTTTTCCCCGCAGTACATGTATTTTTCAAATCTAAATGTATTGGTTGCTCATTCGGTCAAATACCAAAGCAAGGCCCCACAAAAGCTTTTGGCATGACTGAAATGACATGGCATGAATGAGCACAAGTGATAAACAGGTCATTTGAAAAAAATAATTTTCATGCCCTCAAGACATATGCTTTTCACTCTCACTGCTAATTGATCACAATTGGTTTTTCAAAAACAAATAATGAAATGAATGAAGTGCAAATACTGCATAAGTTTCACCCGGGAATAGGTTGAAAGCATAGGATAAATGTGATTTCCTCCTTTGCCAAGATTGCACCCAACCTACTCATTAGTTCTTCTTTTAACAAAAGAGCGCAAAGTAAATTCTAGGAGAATATCGCCTCATTGTAAACATCCTCCATTAAAGACAACCTTGATTTCTGGGGAATTATGTCCAACTTGTTACTCGTAATATACATTTATCATGCTTTCATGGTTCACTGAAGCCTAATCATGGTGCAATAAAATACGATAGTTTAACAGGCTTATTATAGAAGTTTGTGATAGCATTGTGTCATCATCTACAGTGTTATTGTAGGAAAGTACCATCTTTCTTGGCATGTTACCCCCAATTTCTGCCTGTTTGTCAGTATGTTTTGCCTATCTCACTGGGATCCTGGTAGCCAGGACCCCAGTGCTCATAGTTTGTGGCCTACTGTGTGTGTGGTCAGTAGTGCATAACTGTATCACTTACGTTCTATTAACCAGAACTCCAGTGCTTATGCTCTCTCCATTTCCAATTTAGTCACTATAGTTTAGTGACTTCAAATTCGAATTCCAATTGGCACACTGGACCCCCCTTATAAGTACCTAGTATATACCTAGGTACCCAGGGCATTGGCGTTCCAGGATATTCTTATGGGCTGCAGCATTTCTTTTGCCACCCATAAGGAGTTCTGCAAACCTTTCTTCAGGACTGCCACTGCAGCTTGAGTGAAATAGGGCACACACAGTATTTTACAGCCATTTTCATTGCACATAAGTAACTTATGAGTCACCTATATGTCTAACATTCATTTACTGAAGGCGAGGTGCAAAGTTACTAAGTGTGAGGCACCCTTGCACTAGCAAAGGTGTCCCCACGCCGTCCAGGGCCAATTCCCCAGATTTCATGAGTGTGGGGATACCATTACGTGCATGCACTACATATATGTTAACACATATATGTAGCTTCACAATGGTAACTCCGAATATGGCCATGTGAGATGTCTCAGAACCATGGAATTAACTCCACATTCCAAATCTGGTATTGGGTGGCCAATCCAATGCATCCTGGGTGCTCCACCATGGACCCCCAGAACTGCCAAACCAGCTCTATGAGGTTTCCACTGCAGCCCCAGCTGCTGCCACCTCACAGATGGGTTTCTGCCCTCCTGGGGTCTGAGCAGCTCAGTCCCAGGAAGGCAGAACAAACCATTTCCTTTGGGAGGAGGTTGTTACACCCTCTCCCTTTGGAAATAGATGTTACAAGCTTGGGAGGGGTAGCCTCCCAGAGCCTCTGGAAATGCTTTGAAGGGCACAGATGGTGCCCTCCCTGCATAAGCCAGTCTACACCGGTTCAGGGACCCCAAGTCCTGCTCTGGCGCAAAACTGGACAAAGGAAAGGGGAGTGGCTACTCCCCTGTCCATCACCACCCCAGAGGTGTGCCCAGAGTTCCTCCAGTGTGTCCCTGGCGTTAGCCATCTTGGATTCCAAGGTGTGGGGACACTCTGGAGACCTCTGAGTGGCCAGTGCCAGCAGGTGACATCAGAGACCTCTCCTGATAGGTGCATACCTGAGTAGGTAGCCAATCCCACTCTCAGGGGTATTTAGGGTCTCTCCTTTGGGTGTTTCCTCTGCTTCAGCTTCTGACCATCAGATCAACCGCAGACTGCTCCAGGAACCGCTGTAAGTGCAACAAAGTATCCAGGACTACTCCTGTGACCTGCAACTTCAGCTCCAGCCAGCATTTGCAACAGCATCCAAGGTTCTCTGAGACTCCTCTCCTGATGACGAGCATGCTCCCTGGAACATAGGTGGTGGACCTACATGACCCAGACTGTCCTAAGGTCCAGCTGTCCACATTTTTAGGAGGTAGGATTTTGGCCTCCCGGTTTGCGACAGTACTCATGTGCACTGCATCATCTCCAGCTCCTTGGGCTTCTGTGCACTTCTTCCAAGAATCCTTCAAGCACAGTGTAGTGCAGAGTCCTAGCACTCCATCCTGCAACACACAAATCGCTGAGTTGTTCCCCGGCAGCGTTGGACCTTCTTTTGTTGTGCTGCACCAAACGCAATTTGCATCTTCTTTGTCCCCGTATCCTGGGACTCCTGTGGGTGCTGCCTGGTCTTCTGTGGGCTCTCTCCAGTGCTGAGAGCCCCCTCTGCCTCCTCAGTCCGAGTTCAGGCCCCAGGTCCCTCCTTAGTCCAGGCAGCTCCATTTTGACACAAATCGCGACTGTGCTTGAACCAAGGCTTGTTGGACATATCCAGCAACGCAAACAGTCTGCATCCAACATGTCCACGTTTGACACCTCCTGCACCACGCAGGAACCCGCAGCCATCTTCTTTGGTGCTCTTCTGCAGACTTCGTCTAACCGGAGAAGCCACTTTTGCACCATCTTCTAGGTTGGCAGGGGCTCCTGTCCTTCCTGGAATCTTCTGCAATATCTGGACTTGGTCTCCTCTCTTCACAGGTCTTCCGGTCCAGGAATCCACCATTTGTTGATTTTAGTCTTGCAATATCTCTTATCACAACTTGTAGTGTGTCCTGAGGAAACTTGCAGTACTTTACTCCTACTTTCCTGGGCTCTGGGGTGGGGTAGTTTACTTACCTTTGGTGTTTTTTTACATTCTCAGCGCCCCTCTACACACTACACTTGCCTAGGGGGGAATTCGTGATTCACATTCCACTTTCTTATTATATGGTTTGTGCTGCCCCTAGGCCATTTGCATTATATTGTATTTTCTACTGTTGTCACTATTCTATGACTCCTTCCTTACCTGGTTTTGGTCTCTAGTGTATGTATTGTGTACAATATAATACCTACCTCCAGAAGGAGTATTGCCTCTAGGATATTTTTGGCCTTGTGTCACTAAAATAAAGTACCTTTATTTTTGGTAATACTTAGTATTGTCTTTTAGTGTGTATAAGTACTGTGTAACTGGTGGTATTGCAGGAGCTTTGCATGTCTCCTAGTTCAGACTAAGCTACTCTGCTACAGTTACCTCTATCAGCCTAAGCTGCTAGAACACTAGTACATTTCACTAATAAGGGATAACTGGACCTGGTATAAAGTGTAAGTACCTTAGGTACCCAATACAAACTAGGCCAGCCTCCTACAGTAATGATGATAGTTTTCATCTTTTGCATCTTGATTGAAAGGTATGCTGTGCATTAGCACATTACCAGACACCAGTGTCCAATCCTATAATTTAGAGCACTTTTCAAAAGTTTTTAAACTAAAGACCACAGTATTTTAACTTGTCCCAGCTATAATCATAGCAAATATTATTTTTTTAATATACGGCCTTAATAATTATCGAGTGACCTGCTCATTTTGCGAGAGCCCCTTGCTAGCTTAGTGTTGTCATCTCAGGCACTGTAGCATAATTTATCATGTGGTTCCTATTTTGCAAATAGGACTGTGGGTTCAGGATTGCACCACTGCGGACTGTGGGAGACTGAGTGCAACTCACACTATTAGTAGCTGTCGGTCTACCTCATGACTAGCTCACAGTGCCTCACCTAAACCTCTAAACCTACTGGGATGAAGGATGATGATGGCAATCTGAACAAGACACTCCAACTCCTCATGGAAGCTGTGGAAACAGATTGTACACCTGTGCTCAATTACTCACACACGCCAAGGCAAGACACAAGATGCAACATAAGTTTTCAAGATATTTATTGAAACAATTGTATTCTAGTATGCAAAGCATGTGCTGCAGTAGTTAATCAGATGTAAGACAGTCAACATTACAATGAGGGTAAAAAGATGAACAACACAACCATAGATATGTATATGGTTTTAGATCTTCTAGGGGTTCTAGAGATTCCTACCTAATTCTATGTCTATATCTGAGAGCATAGTGTTTGTAACCCTCTGCCTGGGCCAATCTAAGGGATAGGCCCCAGCCCATACTTGGTTAGAATGTTAGGGGTTGACCTGTCATGTGTATAGCAATTCTCTTGGGGAGCTGGAAGATAAGTGTTAGACCTGGCAGCATTTTGGCATGTCTCCCCTGTCTGTTTGCCTTCTGACCTTCTGTTTTTATAGTGTACTGGACTCTGTTTTTGAGGGTTTATTGTCTCTGCGCACTTCACCACTGCTAATCAGTGCTAAAGTGCATGTTCTCCCTATATTAATTGTACTGTTGATTGGTTTATCCATGATTGACATATTTCATTTACTGTTAAATCAAATGCTACTAGTGGGACTGCAGCACTGACATGAGTAGCCCAGTAAACATGGCTCAGACCTGCCACTGCAGTGTATGTGTCCAGTTGTAACCTGCCAATTCGATTTGGCAATTGTACCCACTTTCCAGGCCTAAACCTTCCCTTTTACTACCTATAAGGCACTCCTATGGTAGGCCCTAGGTAGTCAAACCCTTGACCCTGCTTCTGCAGACAGGTCGCTCCCCGCTCCGCCCCCCGCGCCACCTCCTCACTGTCTTTTTCTTGTTCCAATTCCCCGCTGCTGCGTCCCCTGCGGCCCCTCCCACCTCCCCCCTCCTCCTCCTCACCGTCTTTTTCTTGTTTCCAATTCCCCGCTGCTGCGCTCCCCGCTCCGCCACCCGCGGCACCTCCTCACCGTCTTTTTCTTGTTCCAATTTCCCGCCACTGCGTCCCCTGCGGCCCCACCCCCCCCAACCTTCCCATTCGACCAGTCCTCCCTCCTCCCAGCTGCCACTCCCACCCTCCCCTCCTTTTATGGCAGCGGTGGCCAGTCCCCCTGGCCCTCTCAGACAAACCTACTCCCCCCTCACCCTCCACTCACTCAACCCAGGCCCCCACCCCACGTGCACCCATTCCAGCCCCACGCACACTCATGGCCCCTTCACCTGCCACACCTGTCTTAATAATAATAATCTTTATTGTTTAGTTAATAAAAACCATAACAATCATCTCATAATACAACATGTTTAAAGATAAAACATCTCTATAATTCCGTAAATTCCTTGGCCATGAAACCATGCGAGGATCTAAAATAAGTTTCTTAATTCTAAGATGCAAAAAAGTGCGTGATTAAGTATGCATCCCGGATGGCAGGTTTACGTCTTTGGTGTGTGCAGTCAAGAATTTGATAAATTTGCATATTGATTGTGCATCATTAGGATCAAACATTGACATCACCGCTGACCGACAGGAACGAGTCCCATTTCTCATAAAAAGTGGTTTTAATAGTTGTCTGGGGGCTTCTTTTAAGGCTGGACAAATACAAATCAGGTGAACCATATCTTCTTTTGGGCCTTTGCATAGCCTGCAGGAAGTCTCTCCTCTATTCTTCCACGATGGTTGATCCGCTCTAGCAGGAGATGCTCCCAAACGCAGAGTCAAGAAGCGATGCTTGATGTGAAGTGCAAAGGTTTCGGCCAGGTATTGTGATGGGGCCATGGTGGTATAAGTGTGCATTACCAGCCAGGCGTGTGAGCGTTGCACAAGTATAGCTTTATCATCTAGAAAAGATTGGATACTTATTTCCTTTTTTATCGCTCAACACAAAAGGGAATACGACATGTTGGAATCCCATAGGTACTTTGTTTTCGTCTCTTGCAAGGAGTTGTTCAGGTATCTGTTGTATACTGAATTAGGATTGCCATTTACTGAACTCCATCGTGCTGCTACTTGCGGGCTGACAGTGTTTTTACTTATTTTGTACTAGATCTTGATTGCGTGGGCCTTCCTGTCGAGCTGCTGTTGTGTTAGACCAAATTCCAGCCTTATCTGTGCAGGGGAAGCAGAGCGAGGAAGATTGAAGACTTGCTTATAGATTTTTATTTGCTGCCTTTCCAGAAGGCTAGCATCTTTCCCGTACTGGGCTGCGCTTCCGTATGTAATTGCTGGAAGGAATTTAGCCGACATAACCGACATTAGTGGTTTATATGATGGGCCCTTTAATCTTTTAGCAAGAGTGCAGAAAGCGAATGCCAAGGCTTTGGACTTCTGTAGAATATACTGATTTTGCGGCACAAAATTGATCTTATTGTCTACTGTAAGTCCAAGATATTTGTAGCTGCAGATCGTATCGAGAGTGAAACCGTTCAATTTTATTTTGTTTGCAGGATTCAAAGAGCAGCCTATTGACATTGTTTTTGTCTTTGAAGTGTTAACCTCTAGTTTGTTTGTCTTTGCAAATTCGCCCAAGGCAGTAACCAGTCGTTGCAACCCTATTTTTGTGTGGCTTAACAGAACAATGTCATCAGCATACGATAGATGTGTTATATCCAGACTTCCCATCCTTTGAGAATGTGAGTTGGTTGCATCTAGTTTTGCAGAGAGATCTGCCATGAAGAGGTTAAAGAGGTGCGGGGCCAACACGCAGCCTTGCTTTAATCCTATATTTGTTGGTATTCTCCTGGAAACTTTTGAGCCGTCTGCTACCTTGATTCGTACCCAAGTTTTGTCATACAGCAATTCTATACACCTCAAAATGCGTTCTTGCAAACCCCAACTCCGTAGTTTGTTCCAGAGAATTGCTCTGTCCAAACAATCAAAAGCACTTTTGAAATCCACAAAACATATGTGTAAATTTTTCTTTAAGAACTTTGCTCGATTGGCTATATCTCCTAGCGCAAGAATGTTAGTCACTGTGCCGTAGCCCTTCCGGAAACCAGTTTGATTCATAGGGACCAAGTTATTTAATTTAGACCAGGTGAGCAGGACTGCTAGGATTAAAGAGGCAAAGTATTTGGCCTCACTGTCAATTAGAGCTATCAGCCTATAGCTAGCTGGGTTTGTCCTGCTGCCTCCTTTGTATATAGGATTAATGATGGATCCTTTCCAACTATCAGGAATGGTACTGTTACGTTCGACTTCAACATATAATAATGACAGAGTGGCTGACCAATAATCGAGATCCGCCTTAAATATGGCTTAGGGGAGACCATTAGGGCCGGGAGCCCCGTCCCTACGGCTCCTTCTGATCACCTGGGCTACTTTATTGGCACTGAATCTCATATCATTCTGAGGAACGTCTGTAGGTTTTAGCGAAGCCTTCAGTTGCTGATTTTCTACAGGAGGGGTTGGCTTAAAAAAGATGTCTAACAGGTAATCCACCCATTTATCTTCTGAAATTGAAGTACAGTTTATTACTCTTGCTTTTCGGTCTATTTCATTCACTGACATCCAGAATTCTCTAGTATTAGCCTTTCTTAAGTTGAAGAGTAATTTGATCCAGAAATCATCCTCCTTTTGGGTTCGTATTTGCCATAGCTGTTTCTTATTATTTTTCCGAAGGGTTTTTATTTGGGCACATAAAGATTCTGTAGGAGGTTTATCTTTTGTGGATCTGAGTTTACATCTCAGATCCTTTCTTAATTCTAAGATATTTGGTGACATAGTTAGTGGCCTCCAGTTATGATTTGGTGCTTGACGCCTGGCCGAGCCAAGTGATGGTACTAACTGCAGAAAGCTAGCCCACACTTCCCCAGCTGAGAGATCTTGGCATGCTGTTGATTGAAGCAGGGTTTTTATATTTTTGCGCAGCTGTGGTAAAGAGGACTCCGTCCAAAACAAGCGGTTTAGATTGACAGAGGTTACTGCACCTAATTCATTTATGGCTGGAAGAAAACACGGAGCGTTCCAAGCCAATTCTATGTGCTGAAGCGAACGGTCACTGTGAAGAGTAGGTATGATTTTGAATGTTTTAACATGTGCCAGCAGGGGAAGAGAGACGGCAGTATAGTCAATTGTAGTTGCAGATTTTGCACTATGATGAGTAAAGCTGGGTGGGACATCACCTTTCACCCTGCCGTTTAGCACCCTCATACTCAGATGTTCTAAGGCCTCGACCAATTGCTTGCCCTTCATATCCAGTTTCATCTGTATTGATGGTAACTGTGGTAGCACTGACCAAATTGCGTTTTCTGCTGCCAATTGCTCGTCCGGTTCTGGAGTATATATCAGGTTGTCATTAAAGTCGCCTGTTACTAAGATGTCCCATGCTGGATTAGCGCACCGTATCTCTTCTACCTTTTGTAGTAACTTCTCGAAGAGAAGTACTTTGCGATGTTTCCGCGGATGGGCGTAGACATTAAAGATAATTAGTGGAGCGTGACGGTTGAAACTAAAATTGATTTTTATTGCCTGTAAGTCCGTTGATGAGAAGGCCAGCTGTTCTGTTGTGACCTGAAGTGCCGTAGAGATGTATGTGGCTAGACCACCGCTTGCCCTGCCTGATTTTTTTGATTTTTCAGCTCCAACGTGGTGTAGAGAATAGCCTCCTAGTTCTATCGGGTCTACCAGCCATGTTTCTTGCAGCACTATTATCGAGTAGTTCCAACTGGACATTGCTGTAAATCCTTTTGTATTAATTGCTTTTGCTCCCGCAATGTTCCAGGACATAATAGTAATGGTCGGCCTTTGATCTGTATCTGGTGCATTACGTATGGTGGGTCAATTACTTCTCCTTGAATTTAGGGTACGTGCCATCCATCTCCATTCGTCTTGTACTCCATTCCCTACAACTAGGGGGTCAATAGAGGTATTTGAATCTTTTTCCCCCAATTTGGATTGAAGCTGTTCTGCTTTCCCAACGACTGGGCCCCATCCGCCTTGCGGGCCTGTGATTCAGTTTTTTTAATTGGTTCACTTTTCAGATTTAACAATAGGGGAAAAGGATAACGTGGGTTGGTTGGTTGTGATAGCCGTATACTGCAGTTTTCAAACTGTGGCTTAAATGCCATAATTAAAGCAGCAAATTTGCTTGTTCTCCACATAGAGATTGTTCCCGGTCATTCTGAGTGCTGTTGGAGAGGAATTTCAGTGATATTAAATCTGGGGACATAATTTTCTTAGTTGAAGGAAGCTCTGACAAAAGCCTCAGAATGTTGCCCCTGTTCAGGCTATCTTGTTGGCCACGTGAGTCATAATCTGGGGCTAGAATGACCTGCCTTGATTCCCTATCATTTTCAATAACATGAATATCTTGGGAATGTTCTATAATTCTGTGTGGCATAGGCCTGTTCTGTTGACCATCTTCCGACTTGTTTCTACTTGGGGCCCTTTTGAGCGTGCATGATTGTTTGCTTAAAAAGGCTTTGTTTTCAAGGTCTGTTGCGGCTATTTGAGTATTTTGAATCGTTACTTTTATGTTGTCTTTATTCGTCCATCATGATGAGTAGTTGCGACGTCCCTAGAAGGATATTTGAGATTTAGGGTCGGTGACAGGTGTGTTTCTCTGGTGCAAATATTGAGTCTGGACTGCGAGTCGTCTGCTAAAGGAGTGAATTTATTGTTCTTTGTGCCTGCGGGGATTACTATAACCTGCCCCGCATTGACCTGGGCGGACGATCTTTGCCTGGAAGATGTTTTGAGACTCGACAAGATGCCCTGGGTCTTGTCCGGAAGGGTTATTGTAGATAGTGAGGAAGTGGCTTGTGCGACAGCTGCATAGGAGGGTGGTTCTGGTGGAATCTTCAAAGGTAATTGGGCATCTAAAGGGATCTCAGATTTATGCTTGTAGATGCAATTTCCTGCCCTTAGGTCTCCCTGACAAGGAGCTGCCAACCTCGTGGCCAATGCGTGCCCGTTCAATTGGTCTTGGGATGTTGGGTGTGGCATGTTATATTTGAGCGACATTGGCGAGTCAGTAGGTAGATGTTCTCCAGTGAATTGTTGTTCTGGACTGGTGACTACCCCCTCCTTTATGGCTTTGAAGCTATGTGAGATTTGCATGCTGCTTGTGGTACCTAAAGCTCGATTTTGCGGTTGCCGAAGCATTGAAAATATGGGATATAGATTGTCATTAATAGCTTTGGCACATGTTTGTTTCCTTGCCTTTCTTGCTCGCTTTTTTTGTCTCTTTGTTAGGGGTTTCAGTGCTGGCTGTTCAATTATACTCTCCAAATTGGTAGATGCTGTTTGTTCCGACTGTGAAGATCTATCTGATCCGTCTGTGACCACAGGGTTAATGCACTGAGGGGCATATTTATACTCTGTTTGCGCCGGAATTGCGTTGTTTTTTTTTACGCAATTCCGACGCAAAACTAACTCCATATTTATACTTTGGCGTTAGACCCGTCTAGCGCCAAAGATCTTGGAGTTTGCGTCATTTTTTAGCGTGGACACCTACCTTGCGTTAATGATATGCAAGGTAGGCGTTCCCGTCTAAAAAATGTCTCCCAGGCCTGTGCGCCGTATTTACACCCCCGGGCAAAAATGACGCCCAGGAGTGGGCGGGTCAAAAAAATGACGTCTAGCCGCGTTAGCGTCATTTTTTAACGCCTGGTCAGGGCAGGCGTTAAGGGACCTGTGGGCTCGGAAGGAGCCCAGAGGTGCCCTCCCATGCCCCCAGGGACACCCTCTGCCACCCTTGCCCACCCCAGGAGGACGCCCAAGGATGGAGGGACCCACCCCTGGGACCTTAAGGTAAGTTCGGGTAAGTATTTTAAAAAAAAAAAATTGGGGGGCATAGGGGGGCCTGATTTGTGCCCCCCTACATGCCAATATGCCCAATGCCACTATGCCCAATGACCATGCCCAGGGGACAAAAGTCCGCTGGGCATGGCCATTGGGCAAGGGGGCATGACTCCTGTCTTTGCTAAGACAGGAGTCATTTCAATGGGGGTTGGGAGTAAAAGAAAATGTCGCAAATCGGGTTGAGGCGATAATTTTGCCTCAGCCTGACTTGCCCCATTTTTTGACGCCCAAGCTCCATTTTCCGCTACGCCGGCGCTGCCTGGTGTGTATCATTTTTTTTGACGCACACCACTCCGCAGCGCCGGCTAAAGCCGGCTAACGTCATTGAATAAATACGGCGCCCGCATGGCGCTTCAGAATGGCGTTAGCCGGCGTTAAATTTTTGGACTCACAACTGCGTTGGCGCAGTTGTGCGTCGAAAAGTATAAATATGGCCCTGAGTGTTTGCATCTTTTTTTGCTGGGCTGCTTACCCCAAAGACTGGTGTCTTTTGAGATGTATCTTGGTTCCTGGAGATGGCCTCATTGGCTTTCCTTGCTTTAACTTCCTGCAGAATCTCTACTAAGACTAGTGGTAACATACACAGTTTATCTATTATTGGGCCACAATTACAAGGAAAATGCTGTTGGTTGCAATTTTGTTCAGTTGGACGAATGGCCAGCAAGTCCAGTTTGTGATTGATGCCAGCTATGCATGTGGCCGTTACCTTCATTAGATCCATTTGCAAGTCTAATTTATCTGATTGCATGTTAAGAACCGCTGTTGAAGTATGTAGAGCATTCAGCAATGAGGTGTGTAGTCGCGTTAGATCTCCCATTTCACAAGTAGGGTGGCCTGCGTGAGCGGGATTTTTTAATAGAATTTCCCTGTTAATGGATTCTGAGGGGATATTATTGGAAGGTGAAGCAGTTGAGTTGTTTTTTACCATTAATTCCTCAAGTGATTGTGTTTTGGACATCTCGCTAGAAATTTCAGTAATCGAGTTAAAAGTTATTTCTTGTTGGTGAGTAGTAGTACTGTTGTTAATGCTTCCTACCACCAGAGGATAGCTTGAGACTGCTGGTCCTTAGGATTCACTAGATCAAAAGTTTTTAAGTCCAGCGCTTCTCCCAGGTCTTTGTTATTTGTTATAGAGAGCGACTGTAACCAGGAATCTTCCAACCCTGTAATTACTTCGGAACCAATGTCCAGTCTCTCATTGTTCCCCTGGGTGTTGAAATTTGACCGCGGGATTGGGGTCGATTGTTGGTGGGTTTTCACATACCCAGTGTCATTATGTACCTCTGTCGCATTACCCGTAGAGATTTGAAGCTCGGAGTTACTTGGGTTGCCCGTTAAAACCTGTAGATGAGCACCTGGAGAAGTTTCCCGCTCCTGGGCATGTACCTGAGCCATAGTCACGATTCTACCTGCTTGCGAATTTTTGTGTGCTATTGGGCTACTTAAGTAACTGAAGTTGATTTGTTGCCCTTGGAGCAGGGGATCACTAACCTCTAGAGGAGCTTGGTCCTTTGATGTTTCCTGACAGGGGAGGGCTAACCCTAATTGTTGTGTCGGGTTTGTTAACAGCTCGCCCGTGATCAGAGGTTGTGGAATCAGTGGGGTTGGAAGGCCCATGTCGGTGTCGGGATTTGAGAAGAAAGCCGCCGCTGGATCTTTCAAAAAGTCCGCCTTGTTAGTGAGTCCTGTTTGTTTGAAGTAGAGCCGAAAAGGAGTGAGGGGCGTTACCAGCTGATCCTGTCTGCTACTTTGCGGACTTGGCGCTGAGTGCTTCGCTGAACACTTTCCCTTCCCTTGCGCCCTCCTTTGGGGTTTTAAAGGTTTGACTTTGCCATCTGCTAGAGTCCTGAGTCGCCCCGATCTCATGGTGGCTATCTCTTGGCCCGGATTGGTGAAAGAGAAGCGCAATTTGCTTTTTCCTGATGTTTAGGATTGCAAGATTACAGTGGCTTAAAGCGGCAGGTGAGCGGGGCACCCGGGGGATTCACAAGCCGCACCCAACCTAGCGGGCCGCCTCCGTGTAACCCTGGTGCACTCTCTCTGCAGCAGTTTACAAAAACTGCTGCGCTCACTGCGACCTGTAGAGAATGGTGGGCCCTGGTAGGCCCTGAGCATAACACCTTCTGCTTAGGTAATAGTAGGTGAAGTTGTACACGCGATGACGTACAGCAGTGGGCTGAGTGTCCAAGGGCTGAATGTTCGTAAGTTTCGTAAGTGAGGAGGTAGGTGAGGAGCGAGGTGCAGTTGGGAGGTGCGGTGGGTAAGCGGGCACTCAGGGCCCACAAGCTGCACCCAGACCTGGCTGGGCCGCTTCCGTGTGGCCCTGGTGCACTCACTCCACTGCTGTGACTGACACAGCTGCGCTCACCCTGCCTCTCTCAGTAGCCTACACGGCAACAGCAATGGCCGCAACGGCAGCCGATGCCCTCGTCCGCGTCTACAGCGGCACCCTTGTTAGCGCGTCAGCTCCGTCTCGCTCGCTCCGTCTCACTCGCAACTGCAGTTGGGTGGGGGGTCGAGCGTTATTTCCACCAGCTCCTTCTGAATTCATCAGCTCCCTCCTCCCAGCTGCCACTCCCACCCTCCCTTCCTTTTATGGCAGCCGCGGCCAGTTCCCCTGGCCCTCTCAGACAAACCTACTCCCCCCTCACCCTCCACTCACTCAACCCAGGCCCCCGCCCCACGTGCACCCCTTCCAGCCCCACGCACACTCATGGCACCTTCACCTGCCACACCTGTCATTTCTCCTGCTCCACATCCCTCACACCACACACCAACCATAGCGACCCCCCTTCCACAAACACAACACCCCCAATGCAATACTCACCTGCTCTGCCCCCACCCCCACCAACCAACCCCACCGCACACCAGCCCATAACCAGAACACACCCCGCAACAACACCCTCATGTACCACACCAATACCGCCCACCACAACCACCTCAACTGCCTGTTCCTCAACACCCGCTCCCTTCACAAACATGCCATAGAACTCTGGGACCTCATCACATCACACTCACCTGACATTGCCTTCCTCACGGAAACCTGGACCAACCCCTTCTCAGAACCCGACATAGCCATCGCCACCCCCAAGGGATACAAACTCCAACGCAAAGACTGCCTCAACAGACTCGGTGGTGGCATCGCCATCCTACACAGGGACACCATCAAAGTCACCACCAGCTCCCAAGACACTATCGACACCACAGAACACATGCACTTCCTGATCCACATTAACAACAACTCCACCCTCAGAGGTACATTAATCTACAGACCACCAGGACCACACCCTGCCTTCTGCGACACCATCGCCGACACCATCAGCTCGCACGCCCTCACTCCACAGACTACATCCTCCTCAGTGATTTCAACTTTCACTTGGAAACCCTACAAGACCACAACTCTACCTCCCTCATAGACAACCTCACCAACCTCAGACTCAAACAACTGGTCACCGCACCCACCCACTCAGCAGGACACACGCTCAATGCAATTTTCACATCAAGCCAACACATAGACTACACCCACACCACCGAACTCCTCTGGACTGACCGCCACTGCGTCCACTTCTCCTTCACCAAACCCCGCACACACCACCATCAACACACCACACCCTACCGCATGTGGGACAAGATCCCCACAGAATGACTACATTCCCAACTGGCTCACTACCCTCCCCCACACCAACGACCCCAACACAGGGGCACACAACCTCTCCAAATGGATCACCACCTGTGCAGACACACTAGCCCCCCTCAGAAAACACATCACCCCCGCAATATCAAGAACGACCCATGGTTCACCGCCGAACTCCAAGCGCAAATGCCGCCAAGTGGAGAAAATATGGCGACTAGAACCCTCCACAACCAACTTCTCCACCCTCAAAACCACCATTCGCACCCATCACCAACTCATACACACCGCCAAAAGAGATCACTACAAGACACGCCTTGACAACAACTCTCAAAACAGCAAAGAACTCTTCACCATCATTAATGAACTTGCCAAACCCAAAGCCAGCAACATAGACCCCCCCACACACAGCCCCTATGTGACACCCTCTCCAACCACTTCCACCACAAAATCCTGTACATCCACAACAGCTTCATACCACACACACCCACCGCACACACCCCTCACTCACCCAACCAACCCCCATTCATGATCCCCCCACCACACTCACCACCGGGGCCCCCACCACACACGAAGAAACCGAAAAAAACATGAACTCATCTACTTCGGATCCCCCTCCGACCCATGTCCACACCGCATCCACAACAAAGCCAGCCCAACCATTGCCCCCATTCTCCACAACATAATCAATTCCTCTTTCGACTCCGCCACCTACCCAGACTCCTGGAAGCATGCGGAAATCACCGCTCTCCCAAAAAAAACCAAAGCCCACCCGGAGATCCTCTCCAACTATTGCCCCATCTCCCTCCTCCCTTTCCCCGCCAAGGTTGCCAAGAAATTAATCAACGCCCGCCTATCCCACTTCCTCGAAGCAAACAGCACTCTTGACCACTCACAATCCGGGTTCTGCAAGAACCACAGCACCGAAACCGCCCTCATCGCATGCACTGACGACATCAGGACCAAAGTCGACAAAGGCGAAACCGTCACACTCATCCTTCTAGACCTCTCTGCAGCCTTTGACACCGTCTGCCACCACACACTCCGCATACGCCTCCACAACATAGGAATTTGCCACAAACCCTTAGACTGGCTCACCTACTTGCTCACCGACCGGACCCAGAGATTCCGCCTTCCACCTTTCCACTCCACCACTTCCAAGATCATCTGTGGAGTCCCCCAAGGGTCCTACCTCAGCCCCACACTCTTCAACATCTACATGATCCCCCTAGCCAACATCCTCCGAGCACACAGAATCACTATCCTCTCCTACGCAGATGACACCCAACTCATCTTCTCCCTCACCCGCAACCCCACCACTGCCAAAACCAACCTACACGCTGCTCTCCTCGACACTGCCAACTGGATGAATACTGACCACCTCAAGCTTAACTCCAACAAAACCGAGATCATCATCTTCGGCCCCAACAAAACCACACAGGACGACTCCTGGTGGCCCACCGCCCTAGGCCCCGCACCCACCCCCGCAAACCACGCATGCAACCTTGGCATCATCCTGGATCCCTCCCTCTCCATGACACAGCAAATCAATGCCCTAACCTCCTCCTGCTTCCACACACTCTGTACTCTAAAAAAATCCTTTAAATGGATTCCCCCAGAGACCAGGAAGACAGTCACCCATGCACTCATCAGTAGCAGACTAGACTACTGTAACGCCCTCTACGCCGGCACCACACTCAAACTCAAACGCAAGCACCAGAGAATCCAGAACACAGCCGCACGCCTCGTCCTTGGCCTCCCCCACCACGAACTAATATCACCACACCTCAAATCCCTTCACTGGCTCCTCATAGACAAGAGAATCACATTCAAGATCCTCATCCACGCTCACAAATCCCTCCAGAACACCGGCCCAACCTACCTCAACCAAAGAGTGAACTTCCACACTCCCACACGCAACCTCTGATCAGCCGACCTCGCCCTAGCAACAGTCCGCCGAATTCAACGCACCACCAAAGGAGGCAGGTCCTTCTCCTACCTCGCCCCAAAAACCTGGAACTCCCTCCCCACCAACCTTCGCAAAACCAAAGACCCCCTACTCTTCAGAAAGAACCTCAAGACATGGTTGTTCGAACAGTGACCCTCCCTGCCCCCCCCTTTATTGCCCTCCCCCTCCCAGCACCTTGAGACCCTCACGGGTGAGTAGCGCGCTCTATACATTTTTTTGATTGATTGATTGAAATGGGCAGGATGCAGTTTTGTTAAAGGTGGGAAATGTCCTAATGTGTGTGTATCATGTCAAAACAGTGAAATACTTCTAAATTCAGTCTTCACTATTGTAAGGCCTATCTCTCTCACAAATTAACATGGGGACTGCTTTTAAATAATTTTCAAGTTCATATTCCCTTTGAGAGCAGATTGAAATGTGGAGTTTGGGGTCTCTGAACTCACAATTTAAAAATACATATTTTAGTGGTTCGTTATTAGATTGTTAGTTTGAAAATAGCACTTTTAGAAAGTAGGCATTTTCTAGCCTAGACCGTCCTGTGACTCTGCCTGTTTGTGGATTCCTTGTCTGAGTCAGTTTGACAGGTGGGCTCTTTACCCCTCCCCTCTATATAGTGACACAAAGGGAGGTGGGGTGTAGACTGCATGTCCTGATGAGCCATCTGAGCTAGAGTGGAGGGAGGAGTTGTCACTTGCACCTGAGAGACCTGTGCCTGACCTTGCAGTCTCGAACCTCCTTGTGTGTGTCTGGGGTCTGGCCTAAGCAAGGAAGGATCTTGCAAACAACTGAGACTTTCTTTTGAAGTTTCCCAACTTCAAAGGCAGAAAGGGGTATAAGAATTGGACCCAAATCCCCAGACTTTCAGAATCTTTCAGGAATCAAGAGGAACCTCTGCTAAGGAGAAGAGTTGAAGAGCTGGAGGAGTAGTACTGCCCCTTTGCTGTGTTGCTTTTCTGGGTTTGCCTGCAAGTGCTACTTCTGCCTAAAAAGAGAGCAAAGGGTGAACTTTGCTGTGTATCCTGCTTGAGAAAGTTCTCCAAGGGCCTGGAGTAGAGCTTGCCTCCTGTTGGAAGTCCCAGGGATATCAAAGACTTCAGTGTCATCTGCATACAGCACTGGGTACTGTGTGTTATGTGCAAATGCTTCACACATTGCTTCTAAGATAAGCCTTACTGCTTGTGCCAAGCTACCAAGGTGGTGAGCAGGGATTATCTGAGCTGGGTATATCCCTTATCCTAACTAGAGTGAGGGCCCCTACTTGGACAGGGTGCAAACTGACTTCCAACTGGAGACCCCATTTCTAACAATAAGCGCAAGCAACACTGCCTGTCATCCAGTACACATTCCAGGATGATCATAAACAGAATGCCCACTACCCTCCTTGGGTCATTGTACAGTTTATATAATAACCCATGCCACTTTGCGACCACAGTTCTGATTTAATTTTATGCTTTGGTGAAAGAAGCTGGCTCCTGGACTAGCAACACAAGTTAGCATATTGTGTACTGCACTCCACAGCCTTGGACAAAGAGTACTGATTATATTAGTGCAAAGGCTGATTAAATGTGCAGCATGATCCTTGCTTTCCTAGACTAAAGCAGACTAATAAAGGCATGTAAAAGCCTTTCCTAAAAGCAGTTCTGCTAACATGAATAAATGTGTGTAAAACGTGAAAATAAACACTAACTATAACTATAAACCTGAGCTAATAAAAGGATGCCCAACCCGGATACTGACAGGATCCTCATGACAATTTGTGCAGGTTTCCTGTGTAGCCGTGTTTTAATCTAGATCGCAACACTAGCACATGACTCTTTGAGATTTTTGGATTCAGAGTCATAGTTGCACTGCACATTAGCTTTGAACCACATATCACTTCACATCAGTGCCTTTTAGAGCATCTGCTACGGTGTGTTGATCTTAATGATGTTGGGAGAAATGTAGTTCCTTTGCCTTAGTTACCAAGTGGGTAACCTGTTGACACTTTCTGTTTTTAGTCCGTTCAGAGGAAGTTCCACAGGGTATTGACTGTGCCTTAGCTATTATCACAGCAATCAATCTTGCCTAAACATATGGTTTAAATGCTCCATGAGTGATCATTTGGTGTACAATAGCAGTAACCTGTTCATTATTGCTACCAGTTTAGGGTTCAATGTGAAACAGAGCATGCTCCTTATAGAGCCTTGATTTAAATTTTCAAAACAGAGGGCATAGTGCTAAACTGGTTGAATTAAATTACTGTTGAGCTTTGAATCTGGTTCAAGCTCAAGTTTTCATTACTAGGCCTGCTTCACTAGCTGACTCTTGGGATCGCTGAAGCTCCATTCCTTAAACCACAAGCTATAATGCTTTCTTTCTGCTCTCCTCTCTTATGATGGAGTACATACCACATTGTCATTGGGGCACCATCAAGCCTCTTCTATACCATTAAGACACTAATTTGTGTTGGTGAAGGTCAGTACCTGTATCAAGTCAACTCCTTTTTATCATCTTCTGTGCTAAACACATTGCTGATCTATCTGTATATTTGTTGTTATCAATTATTTTTATAATCTACTAAATTGGAGATATAGGTATGCTCCTCTATTTCCTAATTAATTAGTCACAATATTGTATACACAGTTTCCCTCATTTTGTAGATTTGTATTTGCTTTCTCAAAATGGAGAACTTCATTTCTTTGGTATTTTCCAACATATCTACTTTTTTTTAGATAATGGCCAGCATTCTATATGAGTTGCACAACAGAAAATGCCATTTTTCAATACAAACTTTAGGTTTCCTCAAGCTGTTTTTGCTTATCATCGTTATGAACAATAATTCATTAAAGGCACTGTAATACAGTACTTCAATAAACCAGTAAGGGTACATTGCACCCATGTAGTAGATATGAAGACACAGTAATTAAAAAGTACTACCAAGAATCACTGAACTAATGTTCTTCTTTAATAGGGTACAAATTGAATGCTTACTAAGTATTGATGTATCTTTGTGGCAGTTATTATTATCAATGTCAACAATATCTGTGGCTACCTTTAAAGATTACTACACATAGGATTGATGATTTTGGGTCAGACATCCATCGTATGTAATCTTGATTTTTATACTGTATCAAATGTATGTAACTATACATCTGCATATTTATATTTCTGCTTAGTAGTGGTGGTATTTATTGATTTGTGGCCTTTTTTATAAAGGTAAACAAATGTCTTAGTAAATCTACACATGTAAGTTTACTTTTACACTTTGCAGTATATTTACTTCATTTGAGTATTCTCCATTTACAAGTGTACATTTCGTATAAATCATAGGATTACATGTATCCATGGCCAGAAACCAGGGCATGAGCATAATTTTTGTGTGTTATTACTTGTAAACGTTCACACAGACAGAGAGATCTCTGACAATGGGCTGGAGATCTGCCTATGGTAAAATATAGGGAAAAGTCAAAAACGTATTGAACTTTAATTAAATACTAACAATACTTTTATGTTAAATAATAATGCAAATTAATTTAATACACTTATTTTAAGTGTAAAACAAAATTCGAAATATTCAGCACTATTTGTTAAAATCGTAATCAGATATTTAATTAATTTGAAAATATCAAATCAGAATAAAATATTTTTTTTACACTTTGTATAAATAAAAATCCCTCTTAAAATACAATACTATAAATTTAAAGGATTACAAGTTCTGTTTTTACGAAATCAAAATAAATTACTTTATTGAACATTATTTCTTACGGAGTTCTATTTGAAGCCCTTCTATTGATTTCTATGCATGAATGTTAAGTTACCTGTGGTTAGCCAACTGTGGTGCTGGACTCACTTCAGGTCTGATACACAGTACATTTACTTCAATTTTAGGGTGTTTTTGGTTACAAATACTTTATAAGTGCAGTCTGTAACTAGTAATAAGCTTAATCGTTTTTAGGTGGGTGCACGTCCATCTGTAAACCCCACCCTAGCCCACACTTAACCCCTTTTTACTCCTGCATTCTCCCCTGCCAATTAGTAGTTTGTGACAATTTTCCAGGCTATCCCTCCCACATTTACTACTAAAACATAAGTGTATGTGTACAGAGATATCAACAGACAGAAGAGAGATCTATGCACACAAAAGATATGAAAAACAGAGACCTCTGCAAGTGCATAGAATCTTGCAGTACATGAGCAGTACTATTGTAGTACTACTAAAATTCTTTAAAAATGCAGTTTTTGAATAGCACCTTGTTTCGATTTGTACAGCATTGAGGAAGCATAAATTCAATCATTTGAAACATGTTGGTTGGCTAAGATGGTAACTATTTGAAGATTTAGGAGCAGATTTAGGGAAAATGGTGCTGCAACCAGTCCAGCGCCACTTTCCTTGCGTCTCTTAGTGTCCCCCAACAGCCACCATGTGTAGCATTTTTGCTGCTATTGATGTACTGTTCTTTTTGTTGCTAACCTTGAACAGTAGATAGGGGCCCATTGTAAACAATGGTGTGCCCTCTTTTAATGCTTGCTCTGGGTTAAAAGTGCCAAACAAATGACGCAAAGAAATCTCTTAGATTTCTTTGCACTATTTTTTCAGACTACCTAACGAGGGAATGTCCCTTTTGCATACATTATGCATAGTGTATGCATAATATAGCACAAAGGGTTACAAAGTGGTGCAATTGATGCATTGCACCACTTTGTAAATAAAGTGTGGGCGAGAGGCCACCTTAGCTTCAACAAATGACGCTAAGGTAGTGCCAAAGTGGTGCTAGGCCCTCTTAAATCTGGGCCTTAATGTCCAAAATTGTTCCTCCATGGAATACCTGAGATCAAATTGACAGAATCTCCTCTATCAAACTTCAATTGGTGAGTTAAAATGATCTAGTATAGGATAATCACCATCTTTAGAACTTTACTTTGGAGTTTTTGATTGTGGACAAATGTATTGATCTATTACACTACTGGTTATTGTTCAAAGTTATTTTAAGCTCTTTCTTTTCTCTGATTTGTGAATTGAAACAATACATGTGAAAACAAATAGCTATGATTTTGATTGATGTTGAAATTGCTGGTCCTAAATTCTGAATAACTGATCCATTTTAAATAATTTATAGTTTATTATTGGTTCAAGGTACCGTCAGTGGCGTCTGGGCTATGCAGGCCAGGGAGATGTTACTCTCCTGTCATAACCTTATAATCTTGTCTTTTAGAAGTATATTTTCTTGTGTGCCTGTGCTCCCAGCAACTGGAAATGGCCTTGTTCTAAAATTATTCTTAAAAGGTATGCTGTTGAAGTGGGGAATTCTTAAAAGTTCACTAGTTTAGTGCACATTTGCGTGGGTATGCGTAGAATGGAAACATAATTGCGCATCATTTGCAATATGCCATATTAATTTTGGGGAACAAGTCAGGCGTACTATTTTTGAATCTGTTGAAATGCAGAAATTGGAGTTCAGAATTCAAGTCCTCCCCAATTGAAAATTGAGGGCATAATATAGTGGGTTAAAAACATATAGTGACAGTTCCATAATATTTAGTAGAAGGTTGACAAATAGCTAGGTGGATTTCATTGAAATTACGTATTCCTAAAAAAAACTTTGATGAACACCTGAGAACTTCTAGTACCACAAAAATAAACAATTGACATGAGGAATTACAGCACGTAATGTTAACCGGGAAAAGAACATTCAAGGCACAAAAAATCAATAGCCTGGATGTTTCTAGTTTCAGACTTTGTTTTCTTGATTTGATCTAATGGGCGCCTGACTTTAGATTTCTTTGCCTGCAAACGTTAGTGTGCCTTCAAGTTTGTCGAGTTAGAGATGATTGTGTGCTCATCTTTAATGGGCGAGCTATTTTCAATTCATTTATTTAAACACCGCTATGATCTCTTTCAGCCATTTTCCATGAGAACAATTCTACTTCAAAAACACGTTCAGTCACTTTGAAGTAAACACTGAGGTCAGACTCAGATTGTCTGGGTCAGCTACAATAATTATGTTTCACAGCTGCATGTGTCTGAGGTAATGACCTTTAGTTTTCAGTTTGTCTCTTTAGATTCTTTTCGTGGGAAAAACTTGCAACAATTGTTTATTAAGTTGGTGTGAAATGTTTTCTTAAAGGTCTATCTAGATCTCTGACCTTTTAGCGATTAGCAATATTTCTCTTCTTTCTATGGTCTTTCAAAGTTTTCTGTTTTAGCTATATACTTACTAACGAGGGAAAACATTTTCACATTATTGCAAGTAAGTTGATTTTAAGATAAACACTGGGATGACAAAGGTGTGGGCTACTCCTATTGAATGTAGGTATCCCTTTTTCCTTCTTGTATCAGCATTTGAAAGTGTTTCCATAAATCGTTTCTGGTTTCACCATTTAGATGATGTTATCTTGAGAGACGTGGCAAGTATCATGGCAAGTCAAAATGGTATAATTGCATGCGATTTTACTGATTCTGTTAATCAATCAATCAGGAATTTGTAAAGGGCACTATTCACCATGAGGGTCTCAAGACGCTGAGGAGGGGGGGAGGGGAGGAGATGCTGCTACTGCTCGAACAGCCAGGTCTTGAGAAGTTTCCTGAAGGTAAGGAGATCTTTGGTCTGGCGCAGGTGGGTGGGATGAGTGTTCCACGTTTTGGCAGCGAGGTGCAAGAATGATCTACTGCCGTTTGTAGTTCTGCAGACGTGTGGGACGGTTGCGAGGGCGAGGGCGGTGGAGCAGAGATGCCGGGTCGGGGTGTAGAAGGAAAGACATCTGTTGAGGTAATCTGGTCCCTTGTTGTGCAGTGCTTTGTGAGAATGGGTGAGGAGTTTGAAGGTGATTCTCTTGTTGATTGGGATCCAGTGCAAGTTTCTCAGGTGGTCTGTGATGTGGCAGTAGTGAGGATGTCCAGGATGAGGTGTGCGGAGGCATTCTGGATGCATTGCAGCCTCTTCTGGAGTTTGGCCGTGGTTCCTGCATAGAGGGCATTGCCGAAGTCCAGTTTGCTGCTTACGAGGGCTTGGCTGACTGTTCTTCTGGTTTCGGTGGGTATCCATTTGTATATCTTTCGGAGTATGTGGAGGGTGTTGAAGCAGGAGGATGAGATGGCATTGACTTGCTGGGTCATGGATAATGAGGAGTCCAAGATGAATCCTAAGTTGCATGCGTGGTCGGTAGGAGTCGGAGCGGCTCTGAGAGTGGCAGGCTACCAGGAGTCATCCCATGAATAGGGCGTGGAGGTGAAGATGAGGACTTCCGTCTTGTCGAAATTGAGTTTGAGGCAGCTGCTCTTCATCCATTCAGCGATGGCCTTCATTCCTTCAAGGAGGATGGTCTTGGCGGAGTCCTTGGTGAGGGAGAGCATCAGCTGGGTGTCGTTGGCATAAGAGATGATGTTGAGGTTGTGGTATGAGGCGATGTTAGCGAGCGGGCCCATGTAGACGTTGAAGAGGGTCGGGCTGAGTACGAACCCTGGGGTATGCTGCAGATGATTTTGGTGGCCTCCGAGCGGAATAGGGGGAGGTGGACTCTCTGGGTTCTGCTGGTGAGATAGGAGGTGACCCAGTCCAGGGCTCTGTCGCGGATTCCTGCATTTTTGAGGCTTGAGCCTAGAGTGTGGTGGCGGACGGTGTTGAACGCAGCTGAGAGGTCCAGGAGGACGAGGGCAGCAGTTTCGCCGTTGTCCAGTATGGTTCTGATATCATCGGTGGCAGCAATGAGGGCGGTTTCGGTACTGTGGTTGCTGCAGAATCTGGATTTTGAAGGTTCCAGGGTGCAGTTCTCTTCAAGGAAGCAGGTTAGTTGTCTGTTGACAGCCTTCTCAATGACGTTTGCCGGGAAGGGGAGCAGGGAGATAGGCCGGAAGTTCTTGAGGTCCTTTGGGTCCACCTTGGGTTTTTTGAGGAGGGCGTTGATCTCTGCGTGTTTCCAGCTCTCCAGGAAGGTGGCAGACTCAAAGGAGCTGTTGATGATCTTCCGTAGTTGGGGTGCGATGACGGAGCTTGGTTTGTTGAGGATGTGGTGAGGGCAGGGGTCAGATGGAGAGCCGGAGTGGATGGTGTTCATGATTTCAATGGTGTCGTTGTCGTTGACGGGGTCCAGGAGAGCAGGAGGTTAACCGGAGGTGAATCTGTCCCGTTGGTGGTTGCCGGGGGGTCTAGGTGCTGAAGCTGTCGTGGATGTCTGCAATCTTGCGGTGGAAGTAGGAGGCTAGGGAGTTACAAAGGTCTTGGGATGACGGGATGCCATTGGAGCTAGGGTTGGAGAGTTCCTTCACGACGTTGAAGAGCTCCTTGTGGATGCGTGCGTTGTTGTTGATTCGGTCTTTGAAGGCGATTCTCTTGGCAGCTCGGATGAGTTGGCGGTGTCTGCAGATGGTGTTTTTGAAGGCTGGGTGGTTATACAGAGTCTGATCTTGGCGCCACTTTCTTTTGAGTCTTCAGCAGGTTTGCTTAGATTCGTGGAGGTAGGCGGTAAACCAGAAGGCCTTTCTTTCAGTGTGTCTGTTGGAGGAATTCTTGATTGGGGCAAGAGTTTTGGCACAGGTGTCGACCCATTGCCTGAAGTTGCGGCAGCTGCATCAGTGTTGATGGGTGGGTTCCAAGAGAGGGTCGCAATAAGTTGGTCTTCGTGACCTTGTTCCAACTGTGGTGGAGGATCCGTTGTGGGTGGTGGTATGTTGTGGGTTTCTTGAAGGAGAAGTGGATGCACTGGTGATCTGTCCAGTGGAGTTCAGTGGTGTGGCTGAAGGAGACGTGATTGCTTGCGGAGAAAATAGGGTCGAATGTGTGTCCTTCGGAGTGGGTCGGTGTCATGACGAGCTGTTTGAGGCTGAGGTTGGAGAGGTTGTCAAGCAGGGTGGTGGTGTTGTTGTCATTGGTGTTCTCGAGGTGGAAGTTTAGGTCCCCGAGGGGTATGTAGTCAGTTGATGCCAGAGCGTGCGTGCTGATGATGTCAGTGATGTAGTCGCTGAACTGCTGTCAGGGGCCGGGGGGCCTGTAGATGAGTGTCCCTCGGAGGATGGTGTTTGGGTCACTGTGGATCTGGAAGTGCAGGTGTTTGGCGGTGCGGATGGTGTCTTCGGTGCTGGTCGTGATCCTGAAGGTTTTCTTGTGGATGATGGCGATGCCTACTCCTGATTTGTTGGAGCAGTCCCTGCGGGTGATCTTGTAGCCATCCGGGATGACTATGGCGATGTCAGGCACTGAGGAGGGATTCATCTAGGTCTCGTTCAGGAAGGTGACGTCTGAGGTGGCTGAGTCAAGTAGATTCCATAGCTCTACTGTGTGCTTGTGGATGGAGTGAGTGTTGAGGAGGATACATCTGAGATGGTTGTGTCCTGCCTTGGTTTGTGGGTCGTTGGCATGGAGGCTGGTGAAGGTGCAGTTCCGGCAGGAGAAGGGTCCGCGGGTGGTCTGCGGGGAGGTTTGAAGGCAGGCGGGAGAGCAGCCGGTATTGAGGGTGCAGAGGGTGGCAGCCTCGTAGTGAAGACGTGCGTGGCGGAGGTGGGGGGGACGGGAGCCAGAGGTTCTGGCGCTTGGTGTAGTCCAGGTGTGGACGGGCGCAAAAGGGCTTGCCTTTGGCATGCCAGCGTCGCACCAGCATTGCGCCTGCTTTATTGCTACGCAGCAGCTGCCATTAAGTAGGGCGGTGAGAAGAGGAGAGGACAGCTGGGAGGCGGGAGCGGAGGTGAAAAATTATGCGAAAAAGGGGGCGGCCACGGAGGCAGCAGCGGCAGGAGTGCAGCATGAGAGATAGATGAGGGGACGGGCCACAGGGGCAGCAGCGGCGGGGGAAAGAGAGAGAGGGGGGAGATTGAAAGTGAGAGAGAGAGCGGAGCGAGAGAAAACAAGGAAGAGTGTAGCACGAAGCAAAAGGAGCACAAAGGGACAGAAGTGAAGCAGAGCAGGTAGCAAAGTAGAGAAAGGAGGAGAAAAGGAGGAGAGAGGTAGAAGGTAGCCTAGTAGGAAACCAGAGCTCTCCCACTAGACACCAGGGATGAGGCGCAGGCAGAAGCCTGCAGGTGAAGGAGGGCCTCAAATTCCTGACAGGGGTCAGGAGTTCAGAGGAGCCAGGGAAAGGGCTCTACTTGCAAGGTGGAGCCACAGGAGACACATCAGTGCACTGACCAGGACTGTGCAATATAATCGCCTCATTACAGTACAATTGCAAATACAATCCCATGAAAAATGGGAATTACAGGGGGAAGCTTTTTTTATGCTGTAAAACCACAAAGAATGTTCAGATTACTTACCGGTAATCTTCATTGTTCCAATTCATCCAACTTCGTCCTAGTACTTACTTGATGAGTGAGTATGCCCTTTCACTAATATTGCTCACACTTACTAAAGCTGTTTTCTCAGTCTAGCCTCCATCTATGGATAAACTCATAAAACTCCTCCCACCTCCTAGAACTGCCTGTTCTCCACTAAGCCTCAAGCAAAGAGGCTGATGAAGAAAAGCATGGAGGGTCATAGGTAGTGGTGGAGGAAGGGAGAATCAGAGTAATAATATTACCAGTAAGTAATCTGAGCATTACCTCCTCATCTCCTTCCTTGCCCAATCCCTTACTTGATGAGACATGCCCAAGCTCACACACCTCTTCATCAGCCAAAGGAACACAACAAAAAGAAACTGGAAGGAGCTGGAAGAATTTTAAGCAATGTTCAATCCATACTCCAGAGTAAAATACTGTAAACATTTGGGTGCAATCAACAAACTAACAGTGATCAAAAAATCACCAGTGGAATCAGAGAGGAGAAATGAGAGCCAAAAGAGCTTTACAAGGAAGACTGTGTTACCAGAGAGCCACCACACCACACCACAACTTGCCCCAACAAGTTCAACAACTGAACTGTCATCCAGACAGCCTTGTATGTCCAAAAAAGTAAAGGACCCTCCCATAGATCACCTTCTCAGACGTCCTGAGCACACCAGCCTGACATCACAGCCCCCAACTTCTCCTGGCAACTGGTAAGAAAACAATAGTTTAGGGCAAACAACAAAAAAGAAACTGCCTGGAAAACATGAGGACTGTCATAATGAGGAAGACACCAGAAATGACCTACCAAAAACTCATAGAGACCCTCTTAATCGAAAAGGAACATTGGCTCAAGAAGAGATGTTTATGAAACAGAGATCAGATGCAGGCGAATTCACCAGGGTACAAAGTAATTCCTCCATCTAAGGCACTCACCTGCAGGAGGACCCAAAGCCTGATTGCTATGGAGTTCAGAAGTTACTCTGTCCCCAGACTGAAGGAGAATGAGTCGCCTACACCCCACCTCAAAATGGAATGCTGAGTGAAAAAAATGTGGTTGCCAGGAACGTAAAGCACTGCAGCATACATAATGACATGTACATGTCTACAACAATTAGAATCCAAGAGGGGGACAGAAAAAGAGGGCGGGCAGTCAATGGAGGACCGGGACCTTGCCAAGCCAAGCAAAACCAGAAGACCAGAACCAAGCCATTCAAAGAACCTTGAAGGAGAACTACAACCAAAGGCAGTATGTGCCGCTGCCAAGGAAGAATAACAACCACAGACCAAGGAATCTTCGAAGGGGCAGAACCACAGGATAATTCCAGGAGGCTTGGCATTAACATATAATTTGAAGAAAATCCATGCTGGAGAGAAAAAGAAACACCAACTCCAGAAAGTTGAAATTAGAATACAAAAGAAACCCAAACTTAAAAACCCTCTGAAACTCATGGTTACCCTTAGCCAGAAGACCAGGAAGAAGTACCCCATGCCACAAGAAACAGGCATGAAAGTGCAAACGTTCCCCAAAATAAAAACACAATCCCTCAAGGTAGGAAGAGCTGGAGTATAATATAACAAAGAGACACTGTCTTTAAATAGAGATTAAGTCCAAAGTGTGGGCCTTTCAGGGCACCCTGAACATGCCAAACTACAGGGTCTGAAAGGAGAGAAACCATGGAAAAGAGACAGAGGGACCCCATATTGCACAATAAAAGGACCATGAGAAGGAAGCACCTTGAATGTCCAAAGACAATCCAAATAGAGAATGAATAGCAGGGAAAAATGTACCCCAAAAAAAGAAACGTAGGAACGATGGAACCAGTTCCCATTGGAGCTTGGGTCACACCTCTGTACAGGTCACCAAAGAGAGGTGCTGAACCACAAAGAATAATGCAGTAAATATATAGATATGATATACAGGAGAAAGGAACAACAGGAAAATCACAGTCCCCGTCACCCATAGTGAAAAAGCACAAAGCAGGTAGGATCAGTATGAGGACAGAGAAAGACCCTAGGGCAAAGCCTTTCTCCAGGTGTGAAGAGCAGGACCTTGAACATGGACCTCACCATCTACTGTAAATCATATCAGTTACAGCAGGAGACAAAGAACACAGGGGGTCATTCCGACCCCGGCGGGCGGTGCCCGGCGGGCGGAAACCTCCAAAAGACCGCACCGAGGTCAAATGACCGCGGGGGTCATTACAACTTTCCCGCTGGGCCGGCGGGCGATCTCCAAAAGATCGCCCGCCGGCCCAGCGGGAAAGCCCCTGCAAAGAGGAAGCCGGCTCCGAATGGAGCCGGCGGATTTGCAGGGGTGTGACGGGTGCAGTGGCACCCGTTGCGATTTTCATTGTCTGCAAAGCAAACACTGAAAATCTTTGTGGGGCCCTGTTAGGGGGCCCCTGCACTGCCCATGCCAGCGGCATGGGCAGTGCAGGGGACCCCAGGGGCCCCACGACACCCGTTCCCGCCAGCCTCTTCCTGGCGGTGTAAACCGCCAGGAACAGGCTGGCGGAAAGGGGGTCGGAATCCCCATGGCAGCGCGGCTTGCAGCGCCGCCATGGAGGATTCCCTGGGCCAGGGGAAAACCGGCGGGAAACCGCTGGTTCCCCTTTTCTGACCGCGGCTTTACCACTGCGGTCAGAATGGCCCGGGAAGCACCGCCAGCCTGTCGGCGGTGCTTCCTCTGCCCTCCACCCTGGCGGTTTGAAACCGCCAGGTCGGAATGAGGGCCACAGTCTCCAGCACCTAATACCACATAGGAAAACGAATAGAGTTGGTACCTTCCAACCAAAAATAAGTTCCACAGAACTCAAGGACTAAGCAACCCCAGTCCCCAAGAATGCCCATATAGATCCAGAAATGAGAAGTCCAGTATTTACCTGATAAAAATAAAGAACCGGCAAAAAATAAGCAGATTACTTATGGCCATGCACTCAAGAAGAACTTCAGAAGCCAGAGTGAGGAGCCAAGGTCATGACCCACACTGGCTAAAAAAACGAAAATGATCAACTGCACGAAAAGAAAAAGCATCCTCCTGACTTATCCACTTCCACGTACCTTCTGCATACATGTGAAGGGATGGATAAATACAACTCCGAAACAACTGAAATAACCATGCAAATGCAGCTGCAGAATGACACTTGGAAAACTAACTCCTTAGGCCACATAACTAGGAAGGGAACTCCGTGACGTAAAGCTGCCACAGCGAAAATCACAGTGAATGGTTTGCTTGCTGGTCAAGTGAAAGGTGGCAGACATGACAGTGTAAGAGTTGATAAACAAAAGATGAGGGTCAGGGAGGTTGAAGGTCCAGTGTATGTTCTCCCAAACCTACTCACAAAAGTCAAGAATACACTGTTCCTAAAAGGGGGAAAGGAAAGCAAGACACAGGGCATCCCTTAGGTTAGAAGCTAGTGCCCTCACACATCCCATCGGATGTCATGCTTCATCATAGGGCAAGCTCCTCGTCAGACGGGAGCTGCAATGTCTGACGGGCACCCCTAAACGGGGGCTAAGAACATTAGTGCGGGTAGGTCCCACTCTGAGGAGCTCCGATGACTAATGTTCTAGCTCTCCTCTGGGCACGTGCTTTACTATGACACCCGATCCTTTTGATGGGACGATTGACCCTTACATTAGACTAGTTTGACGAACAGCCTTACTGTAAGTGACTGGAGTTTAATATGACTGTCAGTTTGAACAAATTGTACCCCGTTATTATTGTTAAGGAGAAATTATTGAGATAGATTTGTTGGTCCTGATGAAGTGTCGGTGGATCCTTTTGGACCGTTCAGACACGAAACATGTTGACCCTTTGTCTTAGGGTTTAGGCTAATTCCTCAACCCTTATTGTTTCAGATATAGTGTGAGAGTGGTTTGAGCATTATCTCATCCCTCACTCTCTCCTTTGCTTTTATTGATTTGGCCATAACCTTTTTGTTCATTAAAATTTGATGTTCTACCTGGGTTTTGAGCCAATTTTAACTTTTTCTATTTGCCATTTCTTCTCTCTCCTCGCCTAAGTGGTGCCCGGAATTAGGGCACCAAGCACTTGACCTTTCTTTACGGCACAGTGTTACTGAGAAAAGACCTCCGGCAAAGAGCCCCCGTTTAGGGGTGCCCGTCAGACATTGCAGCGCCGGTCTGACGAGGAGCTTGCCCTATGATGAAGCATGACATCTGATGGGATGTGTGAGGGCAGTAGCTTCTAATCTAAGGGTTGCCCTGTGTCTTGCTTTCCTTTCCACCTTTTAGGAACATTGTATTCTTGACTTTTGTGAGTAAGTGTAAGAGTTGAGTCACACAAATTCCACATACCAATTTAGGGCCTCACTATCCCCAGCGCCCCAAAAACGATGTTGTAGCAACGACCAACAAGTGGCGACCATCAGTAACGGTATCATTCACACATGCAGCCCACCGGGAAAACAAGCAGACAGCACGTGTTTCAGTGGGCAGCAGAAACCAGCGGAGCATGTGCAGCTACGTTAAAAAAAAAAAGCGGTGCTTGTGCAGCTGTATGAAAACAAGAAGTATTGCACGTGCAGCCACGTTAAAACAACAGGTGTGGCTTGTGCAGCCGCGCTTATGTAGCCACGGGAAGAAGAAACTGGCTGCCAGTGCCACCGTAGCACAATTATACAAGCAGCAACGTTGCGGCCGCTAGCAGAAAAAGCCTACAGACCAGGGCAACTGTGGCAAAAATACACCTGCTGCACCTTTGAAGATGATATACCAGCAGCGCCCGAGCAGCCATGGCAAAAGCAAACCAGTGGCACATGTACAGCTGCAGTAAAATAAACATGTGTTGCATGTGCAGCAGTGGCAGAAATAGTTGCAGTAGTGGGAACAAACCGGCAGCACCAGTTCAGCAGCAGTAAAAAATACACAAGCAGCACATATGCAGTCCAAGGAAAAGTGGTGGAGCCAGTGCAGTCATTGTCAAATATACAGGCAGCACATTGAAATTGCCAGGACATCAACCAAGTATCACCTGAGCAGCCATGGAAAAAAACAAGTAAGCAGCACCTGTGCAACCACTTTAAAATAAACAAACATACAGCCCGTTGTGTAACCTCCAGGAAAGCTGGAGACACCAAAGCCAAGCCCCTTGCACCCGCCCTGAGAACGATAACTCAGCAGCTCCTGTGAAGCCACTGTAACCAGTACCATTGAGAAAGAGGCGCCTAATGGATGCCTGCAGCTGCAATTGCCTCCGATGTCCTGGGAGCTAGAACAAGCAGCGCCCATGAATCCAGGTTAGTCATAACGAAGCAGCCTGATGGAGGAATTTTGACCAAAACGTTCCACAACTCTTTGAAATCCCCAAATAAAGGCAGAAACAGCCAAGAGGAGTAGCCCCAAACACATCCAAAAACAAGCAAGAGAAGTAAATGAAATGTCACTGCTGTAAATCTGAAGAACTCAATAGGGGGCATCAGCACCTTGTAACTGAAGGAGTTGCCCCTGCAAAACTTCCAACAGTACCCAGGGAGCGACAAGGGCACAAAAAATGAACAGGCAGTTCTAGAGGTGAGGGAAGATTTATGGGTGGATCAGCCATAGGAGTGTGCCCGATATTAGTGAATGCCATATTCACTCATCAAGTAAAGAATGGGATGAGGAAGGAGATGAGGAGGCAATTTACTATTTTGTGCTGCTTTACTGCATGAATTCATCACCTGCTCTCAGTAGGTGGAAGAAATACGACGGAGCAAAATGAAGGCACAGAAACATATGCTAAATCAATTCCGCCTGACCTGCAATCAGCTCTCAGTCTCCTTTTTCACTGCATTCATGAACCCCACCTTGGCTGTTCTTTTCTGTCTTAATAGATGCCCAAACTCTAGAGCTTGTGCCAATACCCTAATTCCAGAGACATATTTGTTCCTTGCTTGTTTGAAACTGAAGTGTCTTTTGCAACTTTCTCAATCAGAGTGCTACCTTCACATTGGCAGTTTATATGGTATCATGATTGATAAATTGACAACTACTTCTTTTCTAGACATTAACTTAAGGTCTCCTACAGACACTATGCTTGGGATTGATAGCGCGTCCAGTCCTTATAAATTACTTATACTTGGACACGCCGGAGATCGGTGAACCTTTTGACCGGGTTGAGTTCTCCTCATCCAAGAATAGTCGGATCCCTCAAATGAATAATTAATAATAATTTATAATCAATAACCAATACTCGATTAGTAATCAATCAACAATTTAGTTAAACAGAAAATCAATAATTTGACACATCATGACCTTTCAGTCATGAATAACCACACCTGTTTATTCAAAATGAATGAATTTATTTCCCTATATTAACAAAGCTAACACAATATAAGTAAGTCTCAAAATCAATTGATATAGGTATACGAACATTACTAGCTGTCCATAGCGACGGAGGAAACGCAATCTACGCAAAATTTGGATTATAATGCACTCAGTTACAGCAATGCAAATCACTAATAAAAGTAACTGAATTTGACTAATTGCATACATCGGTCAGCATAACAAGATTTCAATTCAGCGTGGGGCATCAACTGGGTACCTCAACTAACCTCTGATTAGCATTGGCATGTGGGGCTTCATGTGAAAATGAATTTAATCAACATAAATTTAGAAAACCTCTAGCTTAGGCTCTGTCAAAATTTAAGCGGTTGGTACCTAAGAAGGAAAATACAATGCATAATACATTTATCCTTTCATAATTACCAAATACAATCAGCATTCAAGGCAAGTCTTCGTCCTTCAGGTACCGGTCCGATCAGCATGGGGCAGAATTCAAGGGGCAAAGATTAAGGCAAGTTTTCCTTGCAGCAGCAAGGAAAATACAGGGCAAAAGTTATCGTATGGGCAAGACGGGGTGAAGTTTAAGTTAAAGTCTCTAGGGTGAGAATTCTTTAAAGTCTTTATCTCTGGAATAGAGAAAAATCATCAAAGTGTCATCAAAATGGCTTCTTGAATCTGGCTTCAAATTGGCATCAAGGAAAATGGCTCCCTTCTCTTTGTCCGGTGGGTTTAAGTAAGTGACGTTCCAACTTCTTCAGGGTCTTCCATTGGAGGGTCCATGGGGTGGTTTCTCTTTAACCAATGAATAGTATCCTTCTCTTAATGTTCACCTATGCATAAGGTGTCCTTGGAGTTTTGGAACACAAGTGGCAACAAAGTTGCCAATTAATTCTGCATCAGTGTCTTTATTGTCTGCACCTGCAGAAACTGACCTTGCTTCAAAGAGGATGAAAGTTGCCTAGCACGAAACCTTGAGATAAGTGTATTAGTCATTCTACTGGAAAAATACAGCTTTAAAAGTTTAAAACACGTCTTTGTTATACAAGTGAAGACTACGCAGTTACAATTTAGACCAGGTAACTAGGCCAAAGCCTCTGCTAAATTTAAGCTAAGCATATAACAGTTCCAACGAGAAAATCATAAAATATAGCTGCAATTATAACAGATTACTACATTTGTCGATTCTTCATGATTAATTAAGCTTGTTTATACTAATGGCGATCTACTTCGTGGGCATATTTTCTACATACATTATTTTTCTTTGCTAAAATCACATTGTCTTATACGATTTTGTTTCATGATATATGAATATTTGGTAGTCTTTCTTTTTTCTGCTTCATCAGCATCGAGGAACTAAGACCCAGGACCACAGTCACTAAGGCTGCGCACCATTGCAAAGTGATGCAAAGTTACTCAAAGTGTTGCAATGAATATTTATATGTGATCACAAAATGTATTTTCAAGCTGCAAAGGTGCAGGAAGCGGTAAGGATGGGAGGGGATCAGACCAGGGATTAGGAAAAAAGGAGAGACATCAGCACTTTATCAAAAGCAGTGTACTCAGAGATTAAGCAAGGCTGAAGAAGAAGAGTGATACAACACATATATTCTAAGGCGTTATAGGATCTCTGTCCACAGGGCACTCTCTTTGGAGCATGGAATCTTAATTAAACCCTAACTAAATATAACCCCTTAGCTGCTGGGCCTTTCCCATCCCAGTGCTGAACCCTTTTTGGGGTACTTAGGCTAGTTCATACTAAGGTCCCCATAACATTTTTCACATAAGGTATCCATGTCAAATTTGAATCCTTGTTTTCCAACATCCTAGGAATTCTAAAGATGCTCAGAGTTTGTGGATTCCTATAAAGGGAACAGAGAAAATAGGCAAAAAAGCAAACTTTTGATTTTTTTGAGGAAAAATAGGCAAAAAGTGCTCCAGAAACAAAAGTGTCTGTTTTTTTCCTAAAAATTTAATCAATGAACGGTTTGCTGTACTAAAGTCACCATTTTCAAAGATTTCAGGAATATGCAGAGCTGAATCAAAAAAACAAATTTTGTACCACAGTTTTGTCATTGTTCAAAGAGTTGGCCCATTTTTCCTATTTTTGTGCTCTCAATCTGCTTCCAGTTTGTAGTGGTAAGCAGTGTGAAAGCCATGGGTGATCCACACGTGCTATAAATTTCTGAAAAGTAGACACAATTTCAAATTCACTGGGGGTCATATGTGTAGACCCCTGAAGGTTTTCCCAAGGAAAATGACTGTTGAAATAAAGAAATATTCAAAATAGGCAGGAAAACACATCCATTTGCGACAACATTTTCATCTGTAATTTTTTTTCCTTATGGCCGATTTAAAAAATTACATCTGCTAGACTCCTCTGGTTGCAAGGATATAGGGTTTATAGGTTCTCCAACAACCAAAGGTACCCAGAGCCGACAACTAAGCAGCACCATATAATGGTTTTTCATTGAGTACTGACTATAAACAAATTCCTAAAGACATAGGTACAGTAAAAAATGGATAACTAGGAAACCTGTGTATTTTTTAAATTGGCAAAGATATGGAGTTTCGGATCACTGGGTATTTGTACATTGATGCTTTTGTGGGTACTAGCATATGATTTAGAGGGTATTTTTCAAACTTCTTCTTTCTTATACATTGGCTTACAATTGAAAGGCACAAATGCAGGAAAATACAATTGATAATAACAAAATGTTCTACTCTTCTATGCTTCCACAAGTATTCCAATAAAAAAGTACCTCACTTTCGTGGATAGGCTTGGTGCCTGCATCAGGAAAACAACCAAAACACATTTTTCCATTGATAGCTGACATTCTCTATATATTGTGGGTAGCTCTAGATTTTGGACCGTAGCTCAGCCGGCACCGGTGTCCAGGGTGGGGTGACTTGAGTGCCTCTCACAATTTTTTTTTTTTACCTAGAAATTCTTGCAAGCCTCAAACCTTGACTAAAACACATTTTCCTCACATTTCTGTGATGGAAAGTTGTGGAATCTATGGGGAACCACAAACATCTCTCCACCTGGCATTCCCCTAAGTCTCCTGATAAAAATTCGACCTCACTTGTGTGGGTATGCCATTTGGCAATGACAGGAAATGGCCCAAAACACAACATGGATGCATCACATTTTACCACTGAAAACTGACCTTTTTTCCAATGATGGTAGTTGTAGATTTTGCACCCTAACTCACCCAGCAACCAGGGAAACATTTGAAAATTAGACAGCTAGGAGTATCTGGGGTGGGGTGGCATGTGTGGCTTGCACCAGTTTTTTTTGTTTTTTTTTACCCAGAATCCCTTGCAAACTTCAAACTTTGACTAAAACACACTTTCCTCATATTTCTAAGATTACATTTTCTGGAATCGGTGGGGAGCCACACATTCCCACCCACCTGGCATTTCCCCAAGCCTCCTGATAAAAAAGGTGTCTTACTTAGGTGTAGACCTAGTTCCTGTGACAGGAAATGACCCAAAACACAACATGGAAGCATCACAATTTTTCACTGAAAGCTGACCCATTTTTTTACAATGTGGGCAGCTATAGATTTTGGACCCTAGCTCAGGCGGCACCTAGGGAAAGATAGCAAACCTGTAAATTTTTTTAAACTAGACACCAAGGGGTATCTAGGATGTGGTGACTTGCATGGCTATACCTTTAACTAAAAAAAACACATTTTCTTCATATTTGTGTGATGGAAAGTTCTGGAATCAGTGAGAAGCCACAAACTTCATTCAACAATAACATGGTACCTCACTTGTGTGGGTAGGGCTAGTGCCACAACAGGAAATGGCTCAAAATGCAACATGGATGCATCACATTTTTCCACTGAAAACTGATTCTTTTTCCTCAATGTGGGTAGCTTTAGATTTTGGACACTAGCTTAGATGGCACCCAGGGAAACCTAGCAAACCTGTACAATTTTCTAAACTAGACTCCTAGAGGCATCCAGGGTGGGGTGACTTGCTTGAATCTCACCAGGTTTTCTCCCCAGAATCTCCCGCAAACTTCAAACTTTGATTAAAAAAACACATATTCCTCACATATCTAGGATGGAAAATTCTGCAATCTGCCTGTAGAAAGAAACGTTCTTCTTCACACCATTCCCCCAAGTCTTTCGATAAAAATGGTACCTATCTTGTGTGAGTAAGGCTAGAGCCCATGAGAGGAAATGGCCCAAAACGCAGCATGGATGCATCACATTTCTACACTGAAAACTGACCCTTTTTTCCAATGTGGGAACTGCAGATTTTAGACCCTAGCTCAGCCAGCAGTTAGGGAAGCCTAACAAATATGTGCATGTTTTGAAATTAGATACCTATGAGTATCCAGGGTGGGGTGACTTGGGTGGCTCTTACCAGGTTATTTTACCCATAATTCCTTGCAAGCATCACACTTTGACTAGAAACAAACACTTTCTCCTCACATTTCTTTGATGCAAAGATCTGTAATCAAAGGGGAGCCACAAACATCCATCCACCTGGCGCTCCAGACAAAAATGGTACCTCACTTGTGTGGCTATGCCTAGGGTCCATGACAGAAACAGATCAAACCATTAAATCCTGGCCCTCTGATATACCCTCGTAAAACAATTGTTGTCCAGAGATTTTCATTTTTTATTTCTTTTTTTAGATCATTAGAGAAGAAATTTAGATCTGGTAGACAGTGCTGATCCAAGCTGAATTTTTCTGGACAACATTATTAAAAATTGCAGATGAGCTGAAGTGATGATGTAATATTTCAGGAATCATGAGACATACATACTTCATTTTGGTGTCAAAACAAAGGTTTTGGGGTCATGTAGTCTTATAGAGACAGACAATAACTCCTCAGAGCAACCCTTCCACCATTTTCCAAAATGGCAGCTATAATAGGGGAAGAAGAGACATATGTAGAAATGAAACAAATAATAATGGCTTTTAACCCCTTAGCTGCTGGGCCTCCCCCCCCCCCCCATAGTGCTGAGCCCTTTTTTGGCTATTTGGGGTAGTTCGTGCCCTAGGCCTTCATAACTTTTTGTCAACATAAGCTATCCACACCACATTTGCATCCTTTTTTCCCAACATCCTAGGGATTTTAAGGGAACCCAGAACTTGTGGGTTCCCCTGGAGGAGACCAAGAAATTTGCCAAAATACAGAAAAAAAATCACTTTTTCAGAAAAATGCCTGAAAATGGCATCAACAAAGGGGGTTTGCGATGCTAAAATCACCATCTTCCCAGGTTTCAGGAACAGGCAGACTTGAATCAGAAAAACAAATTTTTAACACAATTTTGGCATTTTACTGGGACATACCCTATTTTTACTATTTTTCGTGCTTTTAGCCTCCTTCCAGCTTGTGACAGAAATGGGTATGAAAACAATGCTGGATCCTAGATAGCTAAACATTTCCAAACAGTAGAAGCAATTTTGAATTCAGCAAGGGGCCATTTGTGTAGATCCTACAAGTTTTTCCTACAGAAAATAACAGTTGAATTCAAAGAAATATTGGAATTAAAGTGAAAAAAAACAGCCAATTCTCTCCACGTTTTACGCTGTAATTTTTACTTGTGATGTTCGATTTTCAAAAGCAATATACTATTATGTTTGCTGGACCCATCTGGTTATGGGGATATATAGGGCTTGTAGGTTCATGAAGAACCCTAGGTACCCAAAGCCAATGAATGAGCTGCATCTTGCAATGGGTTTTCATTGAATACCGGCTATACAGCAATCCATTTGGTGAAATAAAAAGAGCTAAAAATAGGTATCAAGGAAACTTTTGAATTTCCAAAATGGGCATAATAGAAGGTGCACATCTCTCAATTTGGAGGTCCCCATACTAGCATGTGGATAACAGGGCATTTCTCAAATTCACTTCTTTGTTACACACTGTCTTACATTTGGAAGGAGAACATGTAGAGAAAGACAAGGGGCAGTAACACTTGTTATTCTAATATTCCCCCATGTCTCCCAATAAAAATGGTACCTGACTTGTGTGGGTAGGCCTAGTGCCCGCGACAGGAAACGCAACATGGACACATCACATTTTTACATTGAAATCTGAGGTGTTATTTGGAAAGTGTTTTGCTGTGGATTTTGGCCTCTAGCTCAGCCAGCACCTAGGGAAACCTACCAAACCTGTGCAATTTTAGAAACTAGATACATAGGGGAACCCAATATAGGGTGACTTGTCGGGGTCTCACCAGTTTCTGTTACCCAGAATCCTTTCAAACCTCAAAATTTGTCCAAAAAAACACTTTTTGCTCAAATTTCCGTGATAGAAAGTTCAGGAATCTGAGAGAAGCCACAAATTTCATTCCACCCAGCATTCCCCTAAGTCTCCTGATAACTATGGTACCTCACTTGTGAGAGTAGACCTAGTGCCCGCGACAGGAAATGCCCCAAAACACAACATGGACACATCACATTTTCCCAAAGAAAATTGACCTGTTTTTTCCAAAGTGACTAGCTGTGGATTTTGGCCACTAGCTCAGCCGTCAACTAGGGAAACCTACCAAACCTGTACATTTTTGGAAACTAGACACATAGGGGAACCCAATATGGGGTCACTTGTGGTGCTCTCACCAGATTCTGTTTCCCATAATCCTTTGCAAACCGGAAAATGTGTCAAAAAACATGTTTTCCTCAAATTTCGGTGATAGAAAGTTCAGGAATCTGAGAGGAGCCACCAATTTCCTTCCACCCAGCATTCCCCCAAGTCTCCCAATAAAAATGGTACCTTACTTGTGAGGGTAGACCCAGTGCCCACGACAGGAAATGCCCCAAAACACAACATGGACACATTACATTTTCCCAAAGAAAATTTACCTGTTTTTTCCAAACGTGCCTAGCTGTGGATTTTGTCCACTAGCTCAGGCGGCACCCAGGGAAACCTACCAGACCTGTGCATTTTTGTAAACTAGACACATAGGGGAACCCAATATGGGGTGACTTGTGGGACTCTCACCAGGTTCTGGCACCCAGAATCCTTTGCAAACCTTAAAATCTGGCAAAAAAAACAAACACTTTTCCTCAACTTTCTGTGATAGAAAGTTCAGGAATCTGAGAGGAGCCACAAATTTCCTTCCACCCAACATTCCCCCAAGTGTCCTGATAAAAATGGTACCTCAGTTGTGAGGTACCATGCGACTGGAAATGCCCCAAAACACAACATAGACACATCACATTTTCCCAAAGAAAACTGACCTGTTTTTTGCAAAGTGCCTAGCTGTGCATTTTGGCCTCTGGCTCAGACCGCACTTCGGGAAAACTAGCAAACCTGTAAATTGTTTCAAACTAGGCACCTATGGGAATACCTAATGGGGTAACTGGTGGGGCTCTCACCAGGTTCTGGCACCAAGAATCCTTTGCAAACCTCAAAATTTGGCAAAAAAAACCCATTTTCCCCTCACATTTCGGTAATGAAAGGTTCTGGAATCTGAAAAGAGCCACAAACTTCCTCCTACCCATCATTCCCTTGAGTCTCCTGATAAAAATGGTACCACACTTGTGTGGGTAGGCCTACTGCCAACAAAAGGAAATGCCCCAAAATACAACGTGGACACATCACGTTTTTCCAATGAAAACGGATGTGGTTTTTTTGCAAAGTGCCTAGCTGTGGATTTTGGCCTCTAGCTCAGGAGGCACTTAGGGAAACCTACCAAACTCACACATTTTTCAAAACTAGACACATAGGGGAACCCAATATGGGCTGACTTGTGGGGCTTTCACCAGGTTATGTTACCCAGAATCCTTTGCAAACCTAAAAATTTGTCAAAAAAACACTTTTTCCTCACATTTCGGTGATAGAAAGTTATGGAATCTGAGAGGAGCCACAAATTTCTTTCCACCCAGCATTCCCCCAAGTCTCTTGATAACAATGGTACCTCACTTGTGAGGGTACGCCTAGTGCCCACAACAGAAGTTTCCCAAAGAAAACTGACCTGTGTTTTGCAAAGTGCCTAGCTGTGGATTTTGGCCTCTAGCTCAGCAGGCACTCATGGAAACCTACAAACGTCACACATTCAAAACTAGACACATAGGGGAATCCAATGTGGGGTGACTTGTGGGGCTCTCACTGGGTTCTGTTACCCAAAATCCTTTGCAAACGTCAACATTTGGCAAAAAAAACATTTGCCTCAAATTTCGGGGCTGCAAAGTTCTGGAATCTGAGGGGAGTCAAAGGCGTCCTTCCACCCAGCATTCCCCCAAGTCTCGTGATAAAAATGATACCTCAATTGTGTGGGTAGGCTAATGTCCGCAAAAGAAATGGCTGATATAAGTGTCAATGATTGTCCTTGCATGAGAGCTACTGTTAACCCTGGAGTGATCCATTACTGATGCAAGCACTAGCCACAGGCACACAAGTGGGGTTGTGTTTTTATCAGGACAAGAGAAGAAACACTGACTGCTAGGAATTTTGTGGATCACTGCACATTCCTGTAGTTTCTGTGAAGAAAAAGCAAGGAAAAATAATATTTTTTATCAATGTTTCATTTTTGCAGGGTATTCTGGGTAAGAAAACTTTGTGAAATCCAAACACGCCACACTTACGTGGACTGCCCCAGGTGTCTAGTTTTCAGAAATGTCTGGGTTTCGTAGGTTTCCCTATATGGCCACCGAGCACAGGACCAAAAACTCAGGTGACTGTCTGACCAAACCAGGCTGTTTTGTGGTAGGTAATTTTGCTGTCTCCTCAATCCATTTAGGGTACTTCCCTGTTGTGGTCACTTGCCCACCCACTTAAGTGAGGCAATGTTTTTCTTTGGAGACGTATTGGAACGCTGGGTGGTGGAAAATTTGTGGCTGCCTGCAGATTCCAGGACATCCCCTCACTGAAATGCAAGGCAAACATGTTTTTAAGAAAACTGATGAGAGCCACACAAGTCTTGCACCCTTGGACTCCTCTGCTACCAGCATGTTAAAGTTAATTCACCACTCACACTGGTTGGTTTTAGCACATCCAGCAATTATGGTTTCAAACATGAATACTTATCAAAGTATCTGAATATTGAAACCAAGCCTTCTGAAGGTGGGCCATAAACCACATCCAGGCACCAACCTCTTTATTGTCCATTCACACACCATTCACGCAAAACAAACAACCCTTTCATACCGCCGGCCATGGGCCCAATCCAACCAATCACTGCACTCACATTAACTTACTGCTGCCAGACAGGGGCCCATCACATTCATACGCCACAGGACAGAATAAGTTTGTCTACATGTTACCACCTGTCAAGTAACCGCCTCCTTCTTACCGAGGGCATGCATAGCGAACCCTTACTTATGACTCCCATGACAATCACCCGAGGCTCAGGAAGACATGTTTTTCATGTGCCTTTAGTGCACTCACTGTGCTAAATCCAACCCCTTCCAGTTTGTGGATGCAAGTTGGGGGTGTCCGAGTATGACGCACAAAGTGATTCCTCGAACTGAGTGAGCATACCTACCTTTGAAACTAAGGCAGACAACCGGGCAATTCTCGCAATGTTCCCAAAAGAGAAGGTCATAGGCTATAAGAAAGGGTTGCGTTTAGCACACAGGGGAGTCCGTGAGAACGTAGCATATGTCCCAGGCAACATTATGTGCAATGCTGTGACTGTAATGCACTTATCATACAGCAAATTGAACATCTTCTACGTTCTGATGGATGATCAACATGAAAAGCAGCACAAACACTGACCCATACGTGTCATTGTCCTTTCAGTGCTGGGTTGGCACCAATGGGTTTGAATCCATAGGTGTAGATGATGTACATCTGTACTACATTTACTATCTGCCTTCTACCTGTGCAATATCCCTTTGAAGGCACACCTAGCATAAGCTTTCCTTACCCATTCATGTCTCTGACCTCATCTGAGTCCTGACTAATCCCGTATAGTTGCCAAGTGAACCTATTCTAGTTTGTAGATGCAAGTTGGGGGTGTCCGAGTATGCCTTGGGAGGCCTATTCCTCGAACTGAGCGAGCATATCTACAGTTGAAACTAAGGCAGACATTCTGGTGTAAAAATCCTAAGGTCTCTAAAGTAAAATATCCTGTGGGACTCATTCACCAACACTTCTACTTTTGCTTTGAAAGTGAAGCTACAAATAGAGTTTGCACACTTTCAAACAAGTAGAAATGTTGGTAAATATGTCCGACAGGACACTTGGTTGACTTATTTGACTTATTACACTTACTCTGGTTCTCTTTGCCAATTATGGTGGTCCTTGTGCAGCATACATAAGTTCTCTAACAAGTACATCATTATTCAGTCATTCCTTTAACATTTTGCCACACAGAGTACTCCGTGACAATGTGGCGTACGTTCTGTCCACTGGTATGTGCAGTGTGAGGACTATTAATGCATGATAATTCAACAGAATACCTACCACGTTCTTATAGTGAATATAGGTCTCAAGCAGGCCACAAGGAAGTCCATAATTTCCTGAAGTAGATGAAGTAAAATTCTGTGGCTGCTTGCCTAATGAAGCAGTGGCCCATGGACATTCGGTATCCATGCACAGCCACTGAAAGGATTGCCCAACGGCAGCTCCACCTCAGTCAATTTCCCAGAGCCTTGCTTTAGTATGATACAACATAAAGCAAGTAGGGTCACAGCGGGCTGGTTGAGGTGGGCACAGTAATACCGACTCTCCTGACGCTTTCCATGCTTCAAGCACACTTTACAGTGACGACATGGATGATCCTTTTTTGGTGTTTTAGGAATGCAATCAGCAAAGCATCACTCCTGCAGGCTTGCCACATCACCCTGAACATATGAGGTGGAGGCTGCTGCTGCTTCTGTAGCAGCAGTGAGGTTTTCAATTACAGACAACTGCAAGTCAAGGAAAGTCATGAGTCTTCCTGTGGTTGTCTGACAGTAAACAACATACTCATTGTTTGTTGCCATCTGGATCAGGTGGGTAAACAGTTTGTTGTACCAAGTGCGAGTTTTATGACACACATTTTATGGTTGAAGAACTTGGTCATTCTTGTCCACTCCGTTCATGTACTTATAGTAATCAAGTATACAGATGGGCTTGTGGACTTTAGCTATCTGACCCCAAACTGTGATGGGGGAAGTGTTCTCATCACGAATTGTAGTGAGCACGTATAAATCACGCCTATCCAAGAACTTGACTACTAGCACTTTGTTGGAATGCAATGCAGTACTCTGGGATTTCTTGCAAACAAGCTCCTGCTGGAATCCTTTGTGGTTACAACAAACTGTACCACAGTGCCAGCTTTGTAGAGCTCACTGAACAAAGAAATTGTCCACATAAAGGTAATAACCTTTGTGAAGGAGTGGCTGGAAAAGTTCCCATGCAATCTTAGCTGTGACCCCTAACACGGGAGGACATCCTACAGGGTTTAGGATAAAGTCCTTCCCTGTATACATTCACAAGCTGTACACATAGCCAGAAGAGCTCTCACACAGCATGTACAGCTTTATGACATAGCAAGCTCTTTTGCCAGTCTGTACAGCAGGCGTCCTTTGTACTAGATCAAGGAATCATAGACTGCTTTATTCTTTCCAGGAGTATAGATCTCTGGAAAGCTGGCAGACAAATGTTCCACGACAGGTCGAATTTTGAACAACCTGTCATTGTCTGGATGGTCTCGGATCATTGAAATGTAGCATGCGCTGCAGTATCAAAAAACAATCTCTGCTCATGTACGGTGCGAAGATGGGGGTTACCCAAACCGTGCGAGTTGTCCTCTAGGACTGCAAGGTGGGTTTATGCACTAACCCCACTTTGAGCGTAAGGCCCAAAAATATCTTCAACGCCACCAGCGAAGTGGGAGTCCACTGGCATGCCCTTGAAGGGGTCCCTAGAGTGCCTCCATGCTCCCTTAGAAATTGGTCTGCACACAAATTTGTTTGCTTCACAATTTTCTGAATTAATTCAACATCCAAAAGTAGATGGATGTAGTCGACTAGCAAAAAGTTGGCCGTATCGACCTTACATCCAGCATCATCAGTAAAAAGTGGAATTTGGGGCTGAACTAAATAGGGTGGCTGCCAAGAGACCTGCTCTCTGGGATTGTCCCACTGCAAAGACTGTACTTGCGAAGGGATAGCATGACTGTTGTCATTGTCTCCCTCATAATCACTGGAAGAGGTGTCGTCGAATGGGACTCCGCAAACTGAAAATTCACTCCCAGATTCTGCCCCATTGTTCTGTCCCTCAGATGCTGTCTCAGTCTCTGATCCTGCCTCAGAGCTATCCTCCATAACCTGAGTTAGGGCTTGAGAAGCAGTCATCCTATGAGACACCAACTGTTCCCCTAAAGTACTAGTTCTAGCCTACGTAGAATGCAGATAGAGCCAGAAAATCGTTTGTGGGTGTGTGTGATGTGACCAATAGTGAAATGTCATCACCTTACCTTCGCTTCTTCTCAAATTCGTAAGATTCTCTGAAGACCCTGAAAAAAAAAAAAAGACATACTATTACTTCACCTTACCACATATCCATCATCCCAGCCTTTAGCGCTGGTGGCACACAGTGCGACAGTCATTTTTGGTGCTCTGCCTTCCATGACCTCTTCTAATTTCCTCAGTACCAGCAAAAGTGCCCCGCATATCTCCATAGCCTCCCTCCAGATACATTTCATTTGTTTTAAAGCACAGGTAATGCATGGTTTTACTAATCTTCTCAGCTAAATGCATGTATATCCTTTGCAGCAGGCATATAAATATAAACCATCTGCGCTACTTTATGGAGGCAAAGCTGCCACTAGACAAAATACAGATCTATTTCTTTCTCTATATATATAAGTATATATATATATATATATATATATATGCAGGCACCAACTCCTCACTGACAGTCATTCCACTTGCAATAATTAGATATTGTTCACTGAAGCATCAGCAATGTTTTGGCGACTAACATCTCCAAGTTCATCTTGTTCCATGTTGATGGCCAGAATTTATCAAGTTGCACAGGTATAAGTGTGTTGAAATTTTGGTGCACGCAAATCAATAGTTCCACATAGCTATTCATCTGATTCACTAACTTTCATGACACAGTTCATTATAACCGTCAAAGACAATGTGCAGTTCTAGCAAGGTGCACACTGACTTTAAAATCTGTAGAATAGTCTGAATGACCTCTCAGAAATTTTGCATGGTGGAAATCTTGACCATTCACAATTGTGACATATAGTCCACAACAACAGCAGTTTTCAATTAGGACATCTTCATGAATTGAAATTGTTCAGGTGAAAGATTTTTGTGAGCTCTTGAATGAGTTTGTGCTTCACTGGTTTGGTTGCAACATCTCCATCAAAAAAAATGTTTGTTGGAAAAGGATCATGCAACATAATGTCCTTGTTGAATTCTCCCCTTTATTTTGCTACATCCATCTCTCTATGTGCTTGCGAAAGCTGTTTTTTTGTATCCTGTTTTGTAGTGGCTGGTTGGACATAACTCTTACTATGGCAATTGAAATGTGAAAATGTATCTTTAGTGTTTATGTCAAACAGCTTTTTCTCTTTCAATACAAATCTCTCCTACTTCCGTTCTGCGTTTAGTTTCAATTCATGTTCCGGGACATCTAGTAGACGTGTCTTTATATCTTTATCCACATATTGTTTGATCATAAAGTTAGATAGTCACACAGACTCAGTTATTTCAAAGGAGTTTCCTTGCTGCTGCATGAAAGAAAGATCCTTTCAACGTGTTTATTAAATCGTTCCCCTCTCTTTCCCTTAAGTTTGTGGTGAGGAACAGTTTCACGATTGTCCATTTTCAATTTGTCATTCTTCTGAAAAGATTGCAAATAGACATGACTTCATGGTAAAGTAGCTGCCATTGAGCAACATATTAACTTTTACATGCCTGACCAACTATTCCCTTGAAGATTTTCTGTGATCTCTGGATCACACAAAATGTTTTTGGGTGAATTTTCTATAGAGGTATGGTTTTTCCATCTCTAGCTTCTTCACTCTTTCTAAATACCATGACCCATATCTCAGGTAGTTCATGCAATCAAATTCACAAAACACATTAACCAGTGACTCCATAGTCTTCATGTATAGCTCTCAGTCACCTTCACAATCAACATGTACCAAGTTTGTCACTAGAGCTTTCATATGTAAAACATTTCACCAATACTTGCAAAGTTCTGATTTTTCTTCACATTCTTTGACAAACTCTATAAACTTGTTTTTCAGGTTTTCTGATTTTGAACTGAGTGTATTGATAATTTCTTGGATTTGCATTATGTCTTTTGAATGAAGTTGACCCTGTGTCTTATTCACTTCTGAGATAAGAGATGCAAAACCTAATTTGTCATTCTTGGTTGTTCCAGAAAGCATTCCAACACAACATTTCTGTAGCCTCATACTTTATTATTTTTATGAGCATACTTTATTACGAACTAACATAATGAAACTGCCAAAGATTTCAGCCTCTATAAGGGCGACGTCTGTGGCACATCCACTGAGATAACTCCCTGAACACTGCAAAGCAACTTTTGTCCCTTACTAGATTGATCATAAAAATGTCAGCTATAATATGGAAAACACCTTCATCACAGAAAATTGGCAGTATAGGCTGGTCTTCAAGCTGACCATGCACATTTCAGATTTTTTTTACATCTGTGTAAACTTTTGGGTAGTTTGTGACTGGACATGGTATTACAGGTAAAAATCCAACCTTCTTCAGGGGGGAGATCAAAGCATGAATTCCCGACCACAGAGGTTCTTAATCCTTTAGTGTGCACTGAATAAGGGATATGATAAATTCAGATGAACCAGCTTTGCAGACCGCAGCATGAGGTAGAAGAAGATCCATGTCCTCAGCCACTTTGCAACTTTCTGGTAGACTGGAACATGTTGATGGCTGTAGTGATTTTGCGCACTTTGGCAAGGCAGTTGGGTTGTAAGTTTGCAGCTTCATTTGTTTATGCCTACCACTGACTCAGCTTGTTTTCCAGCAGCTACTTCATTGGTACAGTTTTGAAAAAGCACCACAACAGTATTATGTGTGCTGGATGTTCTAGACACAGAAGAGCTGGCTTCAAAATCATAATTATCAAGAGCAGCACTTCTAAATCCTTTCCTGGTAAAGTGACTTGGAAGTGGTGTGCTGTCAGATTCACAATATTGTACAGCATGAGCTGCTAACAAGTTCCTGTTCCTTACTATGTCATTATAACTTGTTGATACACCGATCCTATTCATTGTTGTGATTAGCTTTCTACTCTTGCACATAAATTGCATGGACAGTCATCATGTGTAACAGAGTTTTCTCACTGCTGTGATGTAATTCATAAAACATGATTTGGAAAAGATAGTACTTTGTACAGCATCGGTTCAAGGGATTGTCTTCCACTTCTTCGCTTATATTTTCAAAGCCATCATCAATGTTGTAGGCTTCTGTTCCAAACTCAATAACTTTAGGCCCATATCTATGGGAAAATGACAGTGCGCGATACTGTGCCAACATTGGCAGCGCTGCGCTGCGTCGTTTTCACAATGCAGGGATACTCTGTATTTAATTGCCCCCCTGTGTTGTCCCTTGCACTAGTGCTAAATTTAACAGCCAGCACCAACGCAGGCATCCTTGCACCATCGTGCGAGGATGCCTACGTTGAAGGGTGTGATTGTTTATGTGCGAGAAGGTGTCCCTTCCTGCACATAAACAATCACTAATGGTGGCACTTTGGGACTTCTGTTTGTGCTGGAGAATGCAGCATACATAGAAGTGCTAAAGCATAATTTTCAAATGATTGTTTATGTTTAGGAAGGGTCACCTACCCGCACATAAGCAATCATTTCTGGCAATTTGCTCTTTCTATGCAGGCTGCAGAATGCTGCCTGCATAGAAAAAGCAAAAAACGAGGTGGAATAAAAGTATTCCTCCCTGTTGCGCCTTGCTAATGCCACCCCTGGGGTGGCAATAGATTTTGGCACTGCCTCAGGTTTATGAAATCTTGTAAATCTGATGCAGCATCAAAATGCAATGGGTGTTATTGTTACACACCCACAGCTTACACCCATTACACGCCCCTCTGACACAAAAAAACTGCATCTGAGGGGCCCATATTTACAAGGTGGTGTAACGCCACAAAAGGTGGCATTAAACCTCCTGGTAAATATGGAGCAGAGGTTAGCGCCACTGGAGCATCTCGTAATGTGATGTTCCATGGCGCTATGGGCTCCTAAATATGCCCTTTAGTTTGTACCAGTTTTGCTTTGCTGACATTAAACAATTATGTAAAAAATGGTAAGACAGCATCAGGCATTCTTGTTGACTCTCATGATTTGTGGATCTCTGGGGCAACACAAAATTTGTCTTTAACCCCTTCTGTGCCCAGGACGTAATGGTTACGTCCTGAGGCACAGTGCTGCTGTGCCCAGGACGTAACCATTACGTCCTGTGCACAGAGCCCAGAGGGAGCGCTAGCGCTCCCTCTGTTGGGTTCCCCCCCACCCGCCCCAAGTCAGGGATGGAAGGGGAAGCCCTTCCCCTCCCACCCCGACCCCCCCAACCCCCCTGTGACGTCAGCGCGCGCAGATCGAGCTTCCAGCGCGATTGAAAGAGAAATGCTTTTGCATTTCTCTTTCAATCCCATGGGGGAGGCCCAGAGAGGCTTCAAAGGGAAGGAAATGTATTTCCTTCCCATTGAAGTCTCTCACAGGGTTTCAAAAGCCGGATTGCTTGCAATCCGGCTTTTGAAACCCCACTAGACACCAGGGATTTTTTTTTTTTTCAATGAAACCGTCAAAAGGGAGCGACCCCTTGGGCAAGGGTCGCTCCCAGGGGGGGCATTTTTTTAGGAAGGCCTTTTCAGCCCCCCCTGGGGGCAGATTGGCCTATTATTAGGCCGATCTGCCCCTAGGGGGGGCAGAAACCTCTAGGCACCAGGGAGCTTTTTTTTTTCTTTTTTTTTTGTGATGTTTTCTTTTTTTTAGGTGGGGAGCGATCCCTTAGGCAAGGGTCGCTCCCCTACGGGGCAATATATATTTAGGCCATTTCTGCCCCCCTTGGGGGCAGATTGGCCTATTTTGATGAGGCCAATCAGCCCCCAAGGGGGGCAGAAACCATTATACTCCAGGGAATTATTTTTTTTGCGCAAATTTCACGCAACGGGAGCGACCCCTTGGGCAAGGGTCGCTCCCAGGGGGGGCATTTTTTTGGGAAGGCCTTTTCTGCCCCCCCTGGGGGCAGATCGGCCTATTATTAGGCCGATCTGCCCCCAGGGGGGGCAGAAACCTCTAGGCACCAGGGATCATTTCTTTTATTTTTTCTTTTTGTTATGTTTTCTTTTTTTTTTTAGGTGGGGAGCAACCCCTTAGGCAAGGGTCGCTCCCCTAGGGGGCAAATTATATTTAGGCCATTTCTGCCCCCCTTGGGGGCAGATTGGCCTATTTTGATGAGGGCAATCTGCCCCCAAGGGGGGCAGAAACCATTAGACACCAGGGAGTTTTTTTTTTTTGCGTGAATTTCACGCAAGGGGAGCGACCCCTTAGGCAAGGGTCGCTCCCGGGGGGGGATTATTTTAGGCCATTTCTGCCCCCCTGGGAGGTAGATCAGCCTATTTTGATTCGGCTGATCTGCCCCAAGGAGGGCAGAAACCACTAGGCACCAGGGATTTTTTTGTTTTTTTGTTTTACAGATGGGGAGCGATCCCTTGGACAAGGGTCGCTCCCCTGGAGGGGCAAAATATATTTAGGCCATTTCTGCCCGCTTTGGGGGCAGATCGGCCGATTTTAGGTCAATCGGCCCCCAAGGGGGGCAGAAACCACTAGGCAACAGGGATCTTTTTTTTGCGCCGTCACGCAAGGGGAGCGACCTTGTAGGCAAGGGTCGCTCCCCGGGGGGGGGGTAGGGGGGGCAAAATAATTTTAGGCCATCTCTGCCGGGGGGGCAGAAACCTCTAGGCGCCAGGGCAATTTTTTTTTTTGTGTTTTTTTTTTTTTTTTTTTGTTTTTTTAGAGATGGGGAGCGACCCATCAGACAAGGGTCTCTCCCCTGGGGGGCAAACTGTGTTTAGACCATTTCTGCCCCCCTTGGGGGCAGATTGGTTGATTTTAGGTCAATCTGCCCCCAAGGGGGCAGAAACCACTAGGCACCGGGGATTTGTTTTTTGGCGCCAATGTCACGCCGGGGGAGCGACCCCGTAGGCAAGGGTCGCTCCAAGGGGAGGGAGGCAAACTTATTTTAGGCCATTTGTGCCCCCCCTAGGGGCTGATCGGCCTATTATTAGGCCGATCTGCCCCCGGGGGGGGCAGAAACCTCTAGGCGCCAGGGCAATTTTTTTTATGTTGTTGTTGTTTTTTTAGAGATGGGGAGCGACCCATCAGACAAGAGTCGCTCCCCTGGGGGGCAAACTGTATTTAGAGCATTTCTGCCCCCCTTGGGGGCAGAAAGGTCGATTTTACGTCAATCTGCCACCAAGGGGGCAGAAACCACTAGGCACCGGGGATTTGTTTTTTGGCGCCAATGTCACGCAGGGGGAGCGACCCCGTAGGCAAGGGTCGCTCCTGGTGGGGTGGTGGGGGTTGGGGGGGAAAATGTATTTTAGGCCATTTCTGCCCCCCCTGGGGGCAGATCGGCCTATTATTAGGCCGATCTACCCCCAGGGGGGGCAGAAACCTCTTGTTGCCAGGGCAATTTTTTTTTTGTGTTTTTTTTTTTGTTTGTTTGTTTTTTTAGAGATGGGGAGCGACCCATCAGACAAGGGTCGCTCCCCTGGGGGGCAAACTGTATTTAGAGCATTTCTGCCCCCCTGGTCGATTTTAGGTCAATCTGCCCCCAAGGGGGCAGAAACCACTAGGCACCGGGGATTTGTTTTTTGGCGTCAATGTCACGCAGGGGGAGCGACCCCTTAGGCAAGGGTCGCTCCCGGGGGTGGGGGTTAGGGGGGCAAATTTATTTTAGACCATTTCTGCCCCCCCTGGGGGCAGATCGGCCTATTATTAGGCTGATCTGCCCCCAGGGGGGGCAGAAACCTGTAGGCGCCAGGGCAAAAAAAATTTGTGTCGTTTTTTTTTTTTTTTTTTAGAGATGGTGAGCGACCCATCAGACAAGGGTCGCTCCCCTGGGGGGCAAACTGTATTTAGACCATTTCTGCCCCCTCGGGGGAAGATTGGTCGATTTTAGGTCAATCTGCCCCCAAGGGGGCAGAAACCACTAGGCACCGGGGATTTGTTTTTTGGCGCCAATGTCACGCGGGGGGAGCGACCCCGTAGACAAGGGTCGCTCGGAGGGGGGGGGGTGGTGGTTGGGGGGGCAAATTTATTTTAGGCAATTTCTGCCCCCCCTAGGGGCAGATCGGCCTATTATTAGGCCGATCTGCCCCCAGGGGGGGCAGAAACCTCTAGGCGCCAGGGCAATTTTTTTTTTTGTTTTTTTTTTTGTTTTTTGTTTGTTTGTTTTTTTAGAGATGGGGAGCGACCCATCAGACAAGGGTCGCTCCCCTGGGGGGCAAACTGTATTTAGAGCATTTCTGCCCCCCGTGGGGGCAGATTGGTCGATTTTAGGTCAATCTGCCCCCAAGGGGGCAGAAACCACTAGGCACCGGGGATTTGTTTTTTGGCGCCAATGTCACGCAGGTGGAGCGACCCCGTAGACAAGGGTCGCTCCTGGTGGGGCGGTGGTGGTTGGGGATGCAAATTTATTTTAGGCCATTTCTGCCCCCCCTGGGGGCAGATCGGCCTATTATTAGGCCGATCTGCCACCAGGGGGCGGCAGAAACCTCTAGGCGCCAGGGCAAATATTTTTTGTGTGTTTTTTTTTTGTTTGTTTGTTTTTTTAGAGATGGGGAGCGACCCATCAGACAAGGGTCGCTCCCCTGGGGGGCAAACTGTATTTAGACCATTTCTGCCCCCCTTGGGGGCAGATTGGTCAATTTTAGGTCAATCTGCCCCCAAGGGGGCAGAAACCACTAGGCACCGGGGATTTGTTTTTTGGCGCCAATGTCACGCAGGGGGAGCGACCCCGTAGACAAGGGTCGCTCCGAGGGGGGGGTGCGGGTTGGGAGAGCAAATTTATTTTAGGCCATTTCTGCCCCCCCCCGGGGGCAGATCGGCCTATTATTAGGCCGATCTGCCACCAGGGGGGGGCAGAAACCTCTAGGCATCAGGGCAAATTTTTTTTGGGTGTTTTTTCTTTTAGAGATGGGGAGCGACCCATCAGGCAAGGGTCGCTCCCCTGGGGGGCAAACTGTATTTAGACCATTTCTGCCGCCCTTGGGGGCAGATTGGTCGATTTTAGGTCAATCTGCCCCAAGGGGGCAGAAACCACTAGGCACCGGGGATTTGTTTTTTGGCGCCAATGTCACGCAGGGGGAGCGACCCCGTAGGCAAGGGTCGCTCCTGGGCAGGGGGGGTTTGGGGGGGTGGGGGGTAAAATTTATTTTAGGGCATTTCCCCCCCCCGGGGCCGGCTGAGCTAGAGGTCAAAATCCACAGGTAGGCACTTTGCAAAAAACACCTCTGTTTTCTGTGACAAAATATGTTGTGTCCACGTTGTGTTTTGGGCCATTTCCTTTCGTGAGCGCTAGGCCGACCCACACAAGTGAGGTATCATTTTTATCGGGAGACATGGGGGAACGCTGATTGGAAGGAAATTTGTGGCTCCTCTCAGATTCCAGAACTTTCTGCCACCGAAATGAGAGGAAAAAGTGTTTTTTGGCCAAATGTTGATGTTTGCAAAGGATTCTGGGTAACAGAACCTGGTCAAAGCCCCGCAAATCACCCCATCTTGGATTCCCCTAGGTCTCTAGTTTTCAAAAATGCGCTGGTTTGCTAGGTTTCCCCAGGTGCCGGCTGAGCTAGAGGCCAAAATCCACAGGTAGGCACTGTTTTCTATGAAATAATTTGATGTGTTCACGTTGTGTTTTGGGCCGTTTCCTGTCGCGAGCGCTAGGCCTACCCACACAAGTGAGGTATCATTTTTATCGGGAGACGTGGGGGAACGCTGATTGGAAGGAAATTTGTGGCTCCTCTCAGATTCCAGAACTTTCTGCCACAGAAATGTGAGGAACATGTGTTTTTTTAGCCAAATTTTGAGGTTTGCAAAGGATTCTGGGTAACAGAACCTGGTCCGAGCCACACAAGTCACCCCATCTTGGATTCCCCTAGGTCTCTAGTTTTCAGAAATGTACAGGTTTGGTAGGTTTCCCTAGGTGGCGGCTGAGCTACAGGCCAAAATCTACAGGTAGGCACTTTGCAAAAAACACCTCTGTTTTCCTTCAAAAATTTGGCTGTGTCCACGTTGCGCTTTGGGGCGTTTCCTGTCGCGGGCGCTAGGCCTACCCACACAAGTGAGGTATCATTTTTATCGGGAGACGTGGGGGAATGCTGGGTGGAAGGAAATTTGTGGCTCCTCTCAGATTCCAGAACTTTCTGCCACAGAAATGTGAGGAACATGTGTTTTTTTAGCCAAATTTTGAGGTTTGCAAAGGATTCTGTGTAACAGAACCTGGTCCGAGCCACACAAGTCACCCCATCTTGGATTCCCCTACGTCTCTAGTTTTCAGAAATGCACAGGTTTGGTAGGTTTCCCTAGGTGGCGGCTGAGCTACAGGCCAAAATCTACAGGTAGGCACTTTGCAAAAAACAACTCTGTTTTCCTTCAAAAATTTGGCTGTGTCCACGTTGCGCTTTGGAGCGTTTCCTGTCGCGGGCGCTAGGCCTACCCACACAAGTGATGTATCATTTTTATCGGGAGACGTGGGGGAACGCTGGGTGGAAGGAAATTTGTGGCTCCTCTCAGATTCCAGAACTTTCTGCCACAGAAATGTGAGGAACATGTGTTTTTTTAGCCAACTTTTGAGGTTTGCAAAGGATTCTGGGTAACAGAACCTGGTCCGAGCCACACAAGTCAACCCATCTTGGATTCCCCTAGGTCTCTAGTTTTCAGAAATGCACAGGTTTGGTAGGTTTCCCTAGGTGGCGGCTGAGCTACAGGCCAAAATCTACAAGTAGGCACTTTGCAAAAAACACCTCTGTTTTCCTTCAAAAATTTGGCTGTGTCCACGTTGCGCTTTGGGGCGTGTCCTGTCACGGGCGCTAGGCCTACCCACACAAGTGAGGTATCATTTTTATCGGGAGACGTGGGGGAATGCTGGGTGGAAGGAAATTTGTGGCTCATCTTAGATTCCAGAACGTTCTGCCACAGAAATGTGAGGAACATGTGTTTTTTTAGCCACATTTTGAGGTTTGCAAAGGATTCTGGGTAACAGAACCTGGTCCGAGCCACACAAGTCACCCCATCTTGGATTCCCCTAGGTCTCTAGTTTTCAGAAATGCACAGGTTTGGTAGGTTTCCCTAGGTGGCGGCTGAGCTAGAGTCCAAAATCTACACGTAGTCACTTTGCTAAAAACAGCTCTGTTTTCTGTGATGTGTCCACGTTGTGTTTTGTGGCATATCCTATCGCGGGCGCTAGGCCTACCCACACAAGTGAGGTATCATTTTTATCAGGAGACTTGGGGGAACATAGAATAGCAAAACAAGTGTTATTGCCCCTTGTCTTTTTCTACATTTTTCCCTTCCAAATGTAAGACAGTGTGTAAAAAAGACGTCTATTTGAGAAATGCCCTGTAATTCACATGCTAGTATGGGCACCCGGGAATTCAGAGATGTGCAAATAACCACTGCTTCTCAACACCTTATCTTGTGCCCATTTTGGAAATACAAAGGTTTTCTTGATAGCTATTTTTTACTCTTTATATTTCAGCAAATGAATTGCTGTATACCCGGCATAGAATGAAAACCCACTGCAGGGTGCAGGTCATTTATTGGCTCTGGGTACCTAGAGTTCTTGATGAACCTACAAGCCCTATATATCCCCGCAACCAGAGGAGTCCAGCAGACGTAACGGTATATTGCTTTCGAAAATCTGACATTGCAGGAAAAAGTTACAGAGTAAAACGTAGAGAAAAATTGATGTTTTTTTCACCTCAATTTCAATATTTTTTTTTTTCAGTTGTTTTTTTCTGTAGGAAACCCTTGTAGGATCTACACAAATTACCCCTTGCTGAATTCAGAATTTTGTCTACTTTTCAGAAATGTTGCGGTTTCTGGGATCCAGCATTGGTTTCATGCCCATTTCTGTCACTGACTGGAAGGAGGCTGAAAGCACAAAAAATCGTTAAAATGGGGTATGTCCCAGTAAAATGCCAAAATTGTGTTGAAAAATTGGGTTTTCTGATTCAAGTCTGCCTGTTTCTGAAAGCTGGGAAGCTGGTGATTTTATCACCGGAAACCCTTTTTTGATGCCCTTTTCAGGGAAAAAAGCACAAGCCTTCTTCTGCAGCCCATTTTTCCAATTTTTTTGAAAAAAATGAAATTTTCACTGTTTTTTGGCTAATTTCTTGGCCTCCTTCTGGGGAACCCACAAAGTCTGGGTACCTCTAGAATACCTAGGATGTTGGAAAAAAAGGACGCAAATTTGGCGTGGGTAGCTTATGTGAACAAAAAGTTATGAGGGCCTAAGCACGAACTGCTCTAAATAGCCAAAAAAAGGCTCGGCACAGGAGGGGGAAAAGGCCTGGCAGCGAAGGGGTTAAGCACAAAATGGTTCCTGCTGATTTTACTGCATGCTGTGATCTGTTTGTGGTAGCAAGAACTTCAGGAGTCAGATCAGCTAAGAACACCATAAGTGGCTCATTCTTTCTGTGAGACTGATCTCATTGAGTGTGAACCCCGTAGTCAGCACTCAAGAGTGGCTTTAAAAGTTAATTTCCTTTTTCAAAGAATGCAAACTTAGCTGAAGGCAGGGGATTAAGTTGCTGCTGGGAGTTCATTGTTTTCATGTTTTCGAATGTATGCACTCATGTAGTTCAGATGGGCATACAAATCTGCTGCAAATACATTCATCTCACTGTTCAGATCATCTACTTGGCTGAAAATGTAATCTTGAAAGAAACTAGCTGCAGATAAAAACCCTTCGACACTAAAATACTCTGTACTTTATTCTTTCATTAGTCCCTTTGGCCCTTGGTCTGGCTAAACCACAGATAACACATTGAAGGTCCTCTGCTTTCTGATCAGTTCTTGGAGGTGGATGAGAGGTAGCCATCAGTCTCCTAAGTGGATTGACATTGGATTTGGTTGTCGCTTTCTCAGAAGACTCTGATTCTTGTTGTGATTAGCTTGTTTCTGCTGGTTTTGAATAATTATTTCCAAGCTTTTTTCCCATTGTCTATGACTTGTGCTTACAGTGATAAAATATTTGATCCTCTTCACCCATCAGTTTTAATCTTTTGTGAACTTCGTCTTGCCATATTTCGGCAGCATCTTGAACTCTATTCTGTCTAGCTGCAGTTGATGCTAGCTTTTCTTTTGGATAAGTTTGGCATATGACATATTTTTCTTCGTTGAAGTAGTCCTTAGATTTTGTAGTTAGCAACACTCTGTCAGAAGGTAAAAATCTTGTCACCATGTTTACGATTTTAAAGCAACAAAAAACCTGAAACAAATGTAATATTAATGTAAATTACCAATATGATAGCTAAAACACATCTTTATAGTGCCGTTATTTCGGAAAATGGCAGAAGGGTTACTCTGAGGAGTTATTTTCTATCTCTATTGTAGGAAGCAGGCTTTCCACATAGTGAATGAAAATGACATGCACTGTGCAGAGAGTCCAGGCAATCCCACCTTGTTACTCCGGGAGATATAAATAAACAACCCAATGCTCTATTTTTGTGGTAGTGTGGGCGAGCAGTTAGGCTTATCTAGGAATCATGCTAAGTCCAATTTACAAAATTACTATGGATTTTAATATAATTTTTGAAACCAAGAAGTTTGTTAGAAGGTAAGCAGTTTTTAAATTAAAAATACTTTTCACTGTCAAGAATCAACAGGGACATTTTCTAAATCTTCAATTTTAACCTAACGGAGGAAAACAAGAATGCAGTTTTTCAGCTAAGTGCACGACTTATAGATCTAGTCTTCACAGTTTAAGGTCAAGACCAGGCAAGTATCAAACCAGCACCAAGAAAGTACCCACAGTGGCACAGGGCAGCCAGGTACAGAGGTCAAATTCGGAGTCGGTGCCCAATGTTAACCAGTCGAGACTGGGGGTAGGCAAAGATACACTGCTCACAGATAAGTTCAAGCAACGTCAGAGATTGGTCTCTGGGTGTTGAGGTAAGCATAATCCTTCACAAACATCCTATAGTATCCAGTCAAGCCAAGGAATAACCTGACTTGAGTCTGGGTAGTTGGAGCTTTCCAAGCCAGAATTGTCGGGATCTTGGGCTGTAGTGGTTAGACTTAGTATCCTCCTACCAAGTATACAACCTTTCCCTGCCCTATCTGTCACTTGCTTGCCTTGATAGTGAGACATGCCTTCTGCGGAGCCTCAACGACTCTCTCAAGGTGGGTCAGGTGGTCCTGTCAGGTGGAGCTGTAGACAGCAATATCATCCAGATAAGCTGCACTAAAGGATTCCAACCCAGCCAGTACTTTGTTCACCAACCTCTGGAAGGTGACAGGGTCATTCTTCAATCCAAAATACATCACCGTAAACTGGTAGTGCCCATTTGGAGTGGAGAATGCAGATTTTTCTTTTGCTCCTCGGGTGAGGCCTATCTGCCAGTACCCTCATGTGAGATCAAAGGTACTCAGATGTCTGGCTGCTCGTAATCTGTCAGTAAGCTTGTCTGCCCTAGGGATTGATTAAGCATCTGTCTTAGTCACTGCATTGAGGCTGCTTTAGACCAGATGAAACCTTATGTCTCTTTTCTCAATTTTGGAGTGAGGCTTGAAGACTAAAACTACTGGGCTGGTCCACAGGCTCTCACAGGATTAAATGACACAAAAATTAAGCATCTTGCTTACTTCAGTTTGGATGCTTTCTCTGACATGGTCAGACTGTCTATAAATTTTGTTTTTCACATGCAAGCTTTCTCCAGTGTCCACATCATGGGTACACCAGCTGGTCGGACCAGGGGTGAGAGAGAAGCGTTCAGCCTACTGGTTTAGGACTTACCTGCAATCAGTCTGCTCCTGTTCTGTGAGGGTGTCTGACTAGACCACTCCATCAACAGATTTATCTTTTAGGTTGCTGGAAGGTGATCAGGGAGAGGTTCACTTTCTTCTTCCTGTCCCTCATCTATGACTATGAGCATGGTCACATCACCTCTATCATAATAGGGTTTCAGGTGGATGACATGAATGATCCTCTTGGGATTCTTGCAACTGCCAAGGACAATCAAGTAGGGGACCTTCCCTTTTCTTTCAAGGATAAGGTTGGGCCCAGACCAGTTATCCTAGAGATCCCTAGGAACCACATGCTCCAACACTCACACCTTCTGCCCTGGTTGTAATTCCTCCTTAGCAGCTTTCTGGTCATACCAGTGCTTCTAGAGCTCATGGCTGGCCTGAAGGTTTTGGCTTGCTTTCTCCATGCATTCAGCCATCTTGGAATTAAGGCCAAGCACATAATCCACTGTGTCTTGTTTGCGCTCTTTGAGAGACCTCTCCCAGCCTTTCCTTGCAAGACTTAATGGACTTCTAACAGGATGTTCAAACAAAAGTTCAAAGAGAGAAACCCTATTCCCTTCTGTAGCACATCACTGAAGGCAAAAAGCAGACATGGAAGCACAACATCCTATTTCCTTCTGAGTTTTTCAGTGAGTCCTCCAATCATGGTGTTAAAATGTTCAAGCAGTCCATTGGTCTGCAGATGATGGTAGGAGGTAGTGAACTTATTAAACATACCACATTCCTGCTGCATGTGTCATAAGTATGCAGACATAAAGTTGGAACCCCTATCTGATACTACCTCTTTAGGGAAGCCACCACTTGTAAAAATGCCTGGAAGGGCCTTGGCTACTGCAGGGGCAGTGATGGTCCTAAGATTAATAGCTTCAGGATACCTAGTGGCAGGAGCCACTACTACTAGGATATATCTATTTCCTGAGGCTGTTTGAAGGTCTAGGGGGCCAACAATATCAACCCCTGCCCTTCTAAAGAGCAACTCAACCACAGGTATTGGGATCATGGGGTCCTTCATGTGGTCTCCTGTCTTACCCCTGGCTTGGCAGGAGACTCAAGATTGCCAAAAGTCCTTCACCTTTTCGGGCATCCTAGGTCAGTAAAAGTGATTCACTAACCTATTCCAAGTTTTGTCATGACCTAGGTCCCTAGCTAAGCAGATATCACGAGACAGAATAGAGAGAAACTCTTTGTACTGCTGAAGTACTATCACCCTCCTGGTAGCACCAGGCTTGGGGTCTCTGGCCTCAGTATACAAGAGTCCATCCTCCCAATAGACCCTGTGCATACCACTGACATCACCCTGTGCTTCCTGTGCAGCTTGCTGCCTCAGGCTCTCAAGAATGGGACAATTTTCTTGACCCTGGCACCTATCCTCCCTAGAGGGTCCCCTGTGTTCCCAAGAGCTCTGCCGTGTAAGGCCAAGGCTCTGCAGGATCAGTTCCTTATGGGGCAAACAGGTCCCCTTCCTGAGAAGAAGGGTGCTGACCTGTTCACTTTGAAGTTTGCTTCATGCTCTGGTTTTCAGACAACCCCATAGTGTGATAACAAGCATTCCTGCACATCAACTTCCTTTTGTCTAACTACTACCCCCTTCCAAAGAGATACCATAGCCATAGGATGGATCTTTGTGACATTGTCCACATTGGTCACTTGATAGGTCTTTCCAATCAGGTACTTATCAGAGTGAACCAGTTGCTGGGTCACCGTGGTGCCACTAGCACCAGTGTCTCTCAAGGCCTGTACTGTAGTTTCATTTATGAAGGGATGCTTTCAGTATTTTTGCATATTATTGGGCCAGACAGCACAGGATACTTCTTCCACTCCCTCAGTGACTAATGGTGCCTCAGGGGGTTCAATGACATGGTCAGACCACAACTGAGATCCCATCTGGAGATTAGCAACTGCATTTACTGCATGTGGACTAGAGGCATTCTTTTCGTTTTTGTAGCTATGGTCTCCAGTTCAGTGTCCTGTTGCTTGACAATCATGGTACCAAGCCTTTTTGGGATCAAATTGCTCACCTTGATACCTAGCCCTGGGCTATGTGGAGTCTCTAGGTCCTCCCTCCTGAACAGGTTTTTGGGGGCCTGATGAAGACTCTTTGTTTTTGTTTTGTTTACAATCTTTCCCATGGGGAGGGGGGCTTTATGGCCTCTTTCTTTTGGTTTTATCCTGGTCACCGTTGTTTTGGCCCAGTGATCTGTCTTCTTCCCCAATTCTAGAGGAGAAAGTGGACCTAGGTCTACCAGGAATTAATATAGTTTCTTATTGTAACAATTACTCAATAGATGCTCTTTCAAGATAAATTGTAAAGCATATCACAATCATGTACTTTGTTACCTTCTAACCAGCCACCCAGCATTTTTACTGAAAAGTCTACGATTGACTCTGGGTTTTTCGAGTCTCCCTGAACTTTATTCTATACTCTTCAGTGTTAAGTCCAAATTCCTCAAACAGGGTACCCTTCATGATGTCATACGACTTAGCATCTGCCTCATTCAATGTCAAGAGTCTAGCTCTGCATTTACCTGAGAACAGTTCCCACAACAGAGAGCCCCAATGTTTCCTGTCTACTGTAGGAAAGTACCATCTTTCTTGGCATGTTAACCCCATTTTTACCTGTATGTCAGTATGTTTTTGCCAGTCTCACTAGGATCCTGCTTGACAGGACCCCAGTGCTCATAGTTTATGGCCTAATGTGCGTTTCTGTATAGCGCTTAACTGTGTCACTGAGGCTCTGCTAATCAGAACCTCATTGTTTATGCTCTCTCTGCTTTTAAATTTGTCACTATAGGCTAGTGACTTAATTTACCAATTTCAGTTGGCAACCTGGACCCCCCCTTATAAGTCCCTAGTATATGGTACCTAGATTCCCAGAGCATTAGGGTTCCAGGAGATCCTTATGGGCTGCAGCATTTATTTTACCACCCATAAAGAGCTCAGACAAACCCTTTCAAAGGACTGCCTCTGCAGCCTGCATGAAATAGTGTACACATTATTTCACAGCAATTTTCAATGCACTTAAGTAACTTATAAGTCACCTACATGTCTAACCTTCATTTAATGAAGGCTAGGTGCAAACTTACTATGTGTGAGGGCACCCTTGCACTAGCAAAGGTGCCCCCACATAGTTTAGGGCCATTTCCCGGGACATTGTGAGTGCGGGGATGCCATTAAACACGTGTACTACATATAGGTCAATACCTGTATGTAGCTTCACAATGGTAACTCTGAATATGGCCATGTAAGGTGTCTAAGATCATGGAATTGTCCCCCCCAATCCAAATCTGGTATTGGGGAGCCAATTCCATGCATCCTGGGGGCTCCACCATGGACCACCAGTACTGCCTAACCAGCTCTCCGAGGCTTGAAATGCAGCCACAGCTGCTGCCACCTCACAGACAGGGTTCTGCCCTCCTTGGGTGTCAGAAGCTCAGTCCCAGGAAGGCAGAATAAAGCATTCCCTCTGAGAGCAGGGTGTTTCTTTGGAAATAGGTGTTACAGGCTAGGGAGGGGTAAACTCCCCCAGAATCTGGAAATGCTTTGAAGGGAACAGATGGTGCCCTCCTTGCATAAGCCAGTCTACACCAGTTCAGGAACTCCCTGTCCCCTCTCTGGTGCAAAACTGGACAAAGGAAAGGGGAGTGACCACTTCCCTGTCCATCACCACCCTAGGGGTGGTGCCCTGAAATCCTCCAGTGTGTCCCAGACTTCAGCCATCTTGCTTTGCAAGGTGTGGAGGCATTCTGGGGGGGCTCTGAGTGGCCAGTGCCAGCAGGTGATGTCAGAGACCCCTCCTGATAGGTTCATACCTGATGAGGTAGCCAGTCCCCCTCTCAGGGCTATTTGGGGTGTCTCCTGTGGGTTCTCTTCAGATTCCACTTGCAAGTTTCCAGCAGGAATCCTCTGTAACTACTACTTCATCCTGTGACCTCGGATCAACTGCTGCCTGCTCCAGGAACCGCTGTAACAGCAATAAAGTATCCATAATGGATACTTTTTCTCTGCAACTTCAGCTCCAGCCAGCAACTGCAACAGTTTCGATGGTGTGCACGCACTGAGGACTCCCTGTCTTTACCCTGCACCAGAAGGACCGAAGAACTCTCCCGTGGGGTGACAGAGTCACTCTCCTTCTGAAGCAGGCACCTTCTAAGTCGACGACCGGTTCTCTTGGACTCCTCTCCTGGTGACGTGCATGCTCCTTGGAACACAAAGGGTGGACCCCATCGACAAAGACTGGCTTGAGGTCCTGCTGTCTCAAATTGGAAGAGGTAAGACCTTGCCTTCCACCAGAACAACAGTACCCCTGTTCACTGTGTCTTCTTCACCCCCTGAGGCCTCTGTGAACTATTTAGAAAATTCCTTCGTGCACAGCCTGGCCCAGTTCGCCAGCACTCTATCCTGTGACGCACATCTCACTGAGTTGATCTCCGGCAGCATGGGACATTCCTTTGCAGTGCTGCACCAACCACATTTTGCACCTCCTTTGTCCCCATGTCCTGGGACACCTGTGGGTGCTATCTGGTGCTCTGAGGGTTCTCTGAAATGCTGAGAGCCTCCTCTTCCTCCTCACACAGAGATGAGGCACCCAGGTCCATCCTGGGTCCAGATAGCGCCTACTTGAAGCAAAATGCAACTTTCCTGGCACCAAGGCTTGTTAGAGGAATCCAGCGCCAAAACTCACCTGCATCCAACGTCACGATGTGGAACATCCTTTGCATCATGCAGGAACCCGCTGGCATCTTCCTAGGGTGCATTTCTGCAGTCTTCCTCCAACCAGGGACTCTTCTTTTGCACCCTCTTCTGGGTTGGCAGGGGCTCCTGTCCTTCCTGGAACTTTTTTCGACTTCTGGTCTTGGTCTCCTTCTTTTGCAAGTCTTCAGGTCCAGGAAACCACTGTTTGTTGTTTGCAGTCTTGGTTGGTTCTTGCAGTAACTCCAATCACTACTTGTGGTGTGTCCTAAGGAAACTTGCAGTACTTTATTTCTGCTTTTCTGGGCTCTGGGGTGGGGTCATTCGAATACTTTAACTGTATTCTTACTCTTACAGCGATTCTGCGCACAGTCCACTTGTCTAGGGGGGAATTTGTGATTCACATTCCACTTTCTTAGTATATGGTTTGTGTTGCCCCTAGACCTATTTTCTCCCATTGCATTCTATTGCATTTCCTATTGTTTGCACTATCCTTTGTCTAATTACTTACCCTATTTTGGTGTCTAGTGTATATATTATGTATAATACTTACCTCCAGAAGGAGTATTGCCTCTAATATATTTTTGGTACTGTGTCACCCAAATAAACGACCTTTATTTGTGGTAACACTGAGTATTGTCTTAGCTGGTGTATAAGTACTGTGTAAATATAAGTGGTATTGCAGGAGCTTTGCATGTCTCCTAGTTCAGCCTAGGCTGCTCTGCTATAGCTACCTCTATCAGCCTAAGCTGCTAGAACACTAGTACAGTTCACTGATATGGGATAACTGGACCTGTTTTAAGGTGTAAGTACCCAAGGTACCCACTACAAACCAGGCCAGCCTCCTACATCTACTTCTCTGGCTATACAAGTTCTGTCATAGGCAGAAAACCATTTGATGATCTCATCACCTGAGTAAGGGGGTACAATTCCTTTGTGGAGTTTTAGGTTAAAATATGTATATTGTTTTCCAATTTATTTGTGTGCTGCCACATGAGATGGGACTAAGCCAAACTCTCTTCTTTTAATTTCTGTTTCCAAAAGTTGAGCCTCTAGAGTCAACCTTTTGTCATTCTTGTTAGAGCCAGATTCTCCTCTGAGGAGATGCCTGTTTCTGAGGTAAAGAGCTCATATCCTGCTCACCCTCATTTGTGGATTCTGTTTCTTCTGCAGAATCTCCTTCTTCCACAGGGTGTTTTTTCTCATACGCTGCCACAAACTTTCTAAGTTTCTCAGTGGCATTAGGCAGTTCTCACTGCTCTTACTACAATGTTTTTCCAGGTAGTGAAAGACAGTGAAAACCGACCTGTATGTCGACACATCTAAATTACTTAGGTGAACATAGAGATCAGCTGCAGATAACCCTTACTCAGTCATGACATGGGAGGGGTGTAGCCATCAAGAGAACTTCCCAAAGTTCACATCAATGGTCTGCCCAAATAGATATCAGGCGGTCAGACCATTATTGTCATGGTAAGGATATTCTGTTGCTATTACCTGTCAGTACCTAAAGTTAATTAACCATTTACCCTGATTGGTTTCAACACCTCCAGAAATGCTAGCTTCAAAACACAAATACTTATCAAAGTACCTGAATATTGGAGCTTTTAAATATTGGAGATTTACAAGAAAGAGGAACACTTTTCTTGCATCCCCCCTACCACCACCTAAGGACACCATGGTTGTGCTGTATTTTATATTACATCACACCATGGCAGTCAGTAGCTCAATAGCGTCAAAATTATTAATGTTATTGTGGCACTTTGTTGCACTAGCATCCAAAAGCACAGGGAGGCCCATAGGTTAATATGGGTGCGTCATTTTAACTCCTACTCTGAACAGGCATTAAAAATGATGGAAAAAACGGCGCATTGAAGTGTTGTAAATTTCACTGCACTATTTTTTTGGGCCTCCCTGGTTTGGATCACCCCTCTTGCATACATGATGAAGGCATAATGTGACGCAAGGGTTTACAAAGTGGTGCAATTCATGTTTTGCGTCACTTTGTAAACATGGCTCTGGAAAAAGGCCTCCTTAACACCACCTTAATGTAAAAAGAAATTACATGAATGTGGCAAAAGGTGGTGCAAGGGGCTTGTAAATATGTCACCAAGACTACTAAAGGTGAGCCATAAAGCTGCGTCAAAGCACCAACCACTTTATGGTCCAAATCACATGCCATTAACTCACCACACACAAGGCTTTCTTACCACTGGCCATGAGCCCAATCCAACAGATCAATGGGCTCACATCAGCATATCACTGCCATGCAAGGGCCCTTCACACTCATATGCTACAGTACAGAATCCCCATGTATGTCCAGACATGTTAACAGGTGATGTATCCACAACCTTCCCAAATCAAAAAACAGTTTGACTACATTTTTACCACCTGCCAAGTAGCCGCCTCCATTTTGAACATTACTGAACTCATGCCTAGTGAATTTTTACTAATGGCTCCCATGACAGCCACATGAGGCCAAGGAAGACATGTCTTATGTGCTTCTTTGCCGCTTAGAAGTAGAGTTATGCAAAGTGGCGCTGCACCGAGTGCAGCGCTACTTTTCCTGCGCCCATTAGCACCCCCCTACTGCCACCATGTTTGCGCTGTATTTAAAATACAGCACACCATGGCGTCAATTATCATGACACTATTGATGTACTTTGAAGGAGCAGTGCCAATATATTGGCGCTACTCCTGCAGAATACATAGGGGCATATTCTAAAGAATGGAAGCCCCCTTTTTACACCAGCTCTTGAGCAGGCGTTATAAGTGCCGTAAAAAATGGCATTGATTTTCTTTCACTATTTTTCCGTATCCCCTAACGGGGAACGCCCCCTTTGTATACATTATGCCTGGTGCAGGCATAATGTAGTGCAAGGGGTTAGAGAGTGGAACAATGCATGCATTGCGCCACTCTGTAAATACGGTGCGGGAATTTCGGCCTCGTTGGGCCACATTAACATAAAAAAATTATGACGTTAATGTGGCCCAAGGTGGTGCTAGGGCATTATAAATATGCCCCTTATTTGGTAAATCCAACTGCTTAAAGTTTGTGGATGAAAGTTGGGGTTGTTTGGGGTTTTGCAATACCCCAGCCTCTACATCCCAGTGTAAGTACACCGCTCTGTTGAGTGAAGTGAGGGACACTCTGGCCAAATGGAGGGGCTATGGACTCTCGTTGCAGGATTGAATAGCAGCCATAAAGATGATGCTTTTATCCAAGGTGTTGTTCCTTATGCAGAGTCTGCCACTGCCGCCTCCAGCCAGGGTGCTTGACACTATACAGAAGTTGATCTGGGAATTCATCTGGGCTGGGAAAAAGGCATGAATGATACCGTAACAAGCTTATCTCCCTCAGGCGGAGGGAGGACTCTGGGTTCCTCATTTGGTTAGTTATTACCAGGCTGCCCAATTACAATACTTACTGTAATGGTCACGGGAACGCACTGAGAAGCACTGGTGCTTCATTGACGAGGCAGTGGCTGGACAGCATATTTGGAAGGTCCCATGGCTTCCCCAGGTGCATCAACCACCGGGAGGCTATATCTCCACTATCCTGCAAGCAACGGGGGACATCTGGGATAAAGTGCAGACACATAGGCGCCTGCCGTCTCCCATGTCTCCACAAACGCCGATTATCGGCAATCCTGATGTCCCCCTAACTCGCACAGGAACCTCATATCAGTACTCGCAGAATTCCAACTGTAAAAGGATGGGAGACCTTTTTGATGCCCACTGCATTATGGAGTTTAATCAATTGCAATCGGCGTATGGCCTCCCACAAAATACTTCCTGGCAACACCTAGCAATACGGCATTGGGTATCCTCTCCAGTGATTCGACCACATGTGAGCAGTCCTCTCCTCCCCTTTGAGAAGTGGTTGTTAACACGCACCAATGATAAGAAACTCATATCTGACATTTATGGCTTTTTGATCACAATGTTATTTTTACTTCAGACCCCTGCGAAGCACAGATGGGAAACAGAATGCGGGCGTTCATTCACTGACAAGGAATGGCGGGATGTGCTACACTGTGCGCAAGTGAAGGCAAGCAATATGTATACTAAAGAACTCTTTTTGAAAATAGCGCACAACTGCTATTTCACACCTGCATGGATGGCTGGGTGGATGAGGGGTGCTACAGACCGATGATGGCAAAATTGTGGGCAGTTGGGCACGTTGACGCATCTAAAGTGGCATTGCCCTTAATAGCCTCCTTCTCGGACAACATATTAAAGGTTATTGATGAGGTTTATGAAACTACACTACCACAACTCCCTAACTACGTGTTTCTAGGGCTTCCTAACCCACAGATATACCCCCTCAGAATCCCAAAAGGCAGAGCTGTCACATTAGCCCTTGGAGCAGCTGAACAGCATTTTCTGGCTCACTGGGGTACCGCAGTGATCTCCTCTCACACTGACTGGCTACACAGACTGTGGGATATATTGGAAATGTAGAAACTGACAGCAGTGGCTACTGGATCCCTAACCACTTTTGATAAAACCTGGGGACCCTGTATAGCCAACCTCACTGATGAATTTAGGGAACTGACATGCCCACGTTACTTACGGGTTCTGCAAATTACTAACTTGGGTGCACACCAGAATGTCGCAACACCTGCCACATAGAATGTACGGGTTTATCAGAAGGGATAGTGATGAACTGATTATGCTGTAATAAACTACTAGAGATGAAGCTATGTTTGTCCTGTTTTACAGGTTCTCTATTTCTACTGTTTATATTTACCTCCACCGGCCAGTGGTTGCAGGTAGTGCTATTGTATACTACTATGAGCTTAATAAAAATGATTTATTTCCTTAAAATAAGGCAAACCATGGCCTAAATTCCTTAAATAGAACATCGTAAACTATGAAGAACAGTCGTTTTTAACACACCAGTAGTCAGAGAGAACGTACCATATGTCATGTCCACTGTTATGTGCAGTGTTGTGTCTGTAATGCATGTGTCATACAGTAAACTGAAAATATAACACATTCTGACAGAGGATGAGCATGTAAAGCATGACAAACATTTTACCTATACCTTTATCATTGGGTGCAGAGTTCCCTGTAATGTTATGATTTTTTGATAAACACACAGTATCACCCAAGAGGGTATCCTGTTGCCTATGCAGGAGCAGTCAGGACTGATCTATGGAGTTACCTAGTCAAAGAGCCAAGTGTTCAACACGGTACGGAATGCACTTATTTTAGAGAGGGTGCACATGTGTATAGGTAGGTAATTTTGCTCTTTGCAGGCAGTTAGGAAAAGTCTAGTCTCCCTTTTTGGTACTGCCTATGCTGAGCAAAACTGTCTAGAAAGTTTCTGAAAACTGAGGTGGCATCTCAGGAGTTTGAACATAGCTCTGTATTGGGAATCAGTGAACCTTTTTCCGTGCTGGGTTTGTGTATGTTGGGATGTTGAGGGAGGAGGCTACCTGCTGTGTTCTGTGTGACTTGGAGTCATCTGCTTAGTTGAGTAAGGGAGCAATTCAGCATCGGGACGAGTGGTGCGCCAATGGGATTGAATCTGTAAGTGAAGATGAAATGATGGCATGAATAATGTACTACCTTTGCTATCTGTCGTCTACCTATGCAATATCCCAGCGAAAAAAACACACAGCCTAAGCTTTTCTTTGTTGCTTATGTCTCTGTCCTCATCAGAGACCTGACTAATCCTGTATACTTGCCAAGTGAACCACTACTAATTAATTCTGTCTCTAGCTACTGGAAGCTCAAGAAAACATGTTTTTCATGCATCTTCAGTGCACCCACTTTGCTAAATCCAACTCCTTCCAGTTTGTGGATGTAACTTAGGGGTGTCTGATGATGCATCTGAGGCTTCATTCCTCTAACTTAGTGAGCATATCTACCTTTTAAACATGCTGGGGAATACTGCCTGAGTCCCCTAAACTATAAGCCAAACAAATGTCCTATGGGGCTCATTCACCTACACTTCTACTTTTGCCTTGAACGTGTGCAAACTCAATTACTACTATAGCATAACCAATATTATTGAAAAATGGTATAGGACACAATGGCCCTCATTATGACATTGGCGGTAAGTCCCGCTTACTGTCATTCCAACTGCCGCCAACATACCGCTGCCGCGGTGGTTTACCGCTACCCATAATATGACCCACACATAGCAATCCGTCACTATACAGACACACACACAAGTCCGCCAGCCCAAAGGTCAGTGATAAACTGGTGGTAGCAAAACCCACACCGTTACACCAACAGAATTACGCCCATCACATTATGACCCACGAATCAACACGGCGGACATTCAACTGCAGTAAACCATTGGTGGTACATATGGCTGCGCTCAAAATACAAACACACATACAAAACAACACCATATTGGACAATTCAAACTACACACACCTGACACACATACACACACCACACCCACACCACTATAAAACACACACACACATTACCCACAACCCTTTACGACTCAAAATAATTGACACCTGAAAGAGAGACACACCAAGAGCACCCACAGAACCAGACCACAGAACACCATCACCCATACACCACCCACCCACCTTACAGCACACACCCCAACACATCACCCAACACACCCTCACACACACCACTCACACTACACCCATGGCACCACAAAGGTACCCCAGGTTCTCAGAGGAGAAGCTAAGGGTCATGGTGGAGGAATTCATCCGGGTAGAGCCACAGCTATTCGGATCACAGGTGCAGCAGACATCCATTGCTAGGAAGATGGAGCTATGGCAGAGAATCGTGGACACGGTCAATGGCGTGGGGCAGCACCCCAGAACAAGGGATGACATCAGGAAGAGGTGGAACGATCTAAGGGGGAAGGTGCGTTCCGTGGTTGCAAGACACCAGATAGCTGTACAGAGGACTGGCGGCAGACCCACATCTCCTCCCCAACAACTAACAACATGAGAGGAGCAAGTCTTGGCAATACTGCATCCTGAGGGCCTATCAGGAGTAGCAGGAGGACTGGACTCTGATAAGTCAAATCTCTATTACTATCACCCCTCCACCTGCATGCCATCACATACCCCCACCCCTACCCTCACCCCCATTATTCCACCACATCACATACACCCCACCATCACAACCCACCCATCCCAATACCAAGCCCTGCATGCACCACCAATGCATGGACATCACTCAAAGCCCCGCATGGACACCCACCACTAAAACATGCACATTAAAGAGAATCACCTAGCCCACAAAATCACTACTCACACAAGGCCAAGCTGACAGGGCAATCACAACCATATACAAGATGTCACACGCAGAAACAATAACACTGCATTTACATCCACACATGTCCCCCACACAACGTCACCGGAGAGGAAGTGCCAGCAACTTCCAGTCTCCCCCAGAATAAGCCCACAGTGATGACAGCAGCTCTTGACTCCTGGAAGTACTGTCGTATAATAGCAGTTCTGTTGTCCTCATCCTCTGCCTCCTCATCTTCACTGTCCACAGGGTCCACTACTGCCACACGCCCATCTCCAGCCTCATCCTCCTAGCCTCATCCTCCTGCAGAAAAGGCACCTGGCATTTAAAGGCAAGGTTGTGCATGCCACGATTATCTGGCACACCTTTGTGGGTGAGAAGTACAGGGATCCACCTGTTAGATGGAGGCAACAAAACCTGGTCTTCAGGAAGCCAAATGTCCTCTCTATAATTCTCCTTGTTCGCCCATGTGCCTCATTGTAACATTACTCTGTCCTTATCTTGGGATTCCTCACAGGGGTCAGTAGCCATGAGAGATTGGGGTAACCAGAGTCACCTGCAAATAGGGACAACTGTTAGACACACACTAACCCTTAGGGCCCACCCCATACCCATAAACCAACATCCACTGGGTGGGAACCGGGGGCTCACCATTTAGCCACACCCATTGCCTCCAGAGTTAAGCCATCACATATGGGATACTGCTATTCTTCAGGATATAGGCATCATGCACAGGGCCAGGATACTTTGTATTGACATGGGAGATGCACTGGTCCGCCAGTCACACTATCTGCACATTCATCTAGTAAAAGCTCTTTCAATTTCTGAACACCTGTTCATTTCTCCGGGGGTGGGGGACAAATGCAATATGTGTACCATCAATAGCCCCAATAATGTTGGGGATATGTCCCACTGCATGGAAGTCAGCTTTCACTGTGGTCAAATCCTCCCCCTTGGGGAAAACAATGTAGCTGCACATGTGTTCATTCAGGGCAGACAACACTCTGGTCAGCACTATTGAGAACATTTGCTGAGACATTCCAGCTGCCAAGCCCACTGTCACTTGGAAGGAGCCTCTTGCCAAGAAGTGGAGCACAGATAGGACTTGCACAAGAGGGGCGATCCCGGTGGGGTGATGGATAGCAGATATCAGGTCAGGCTCCAATTGGGCACACAGCTCTGTGATTGTGGCCCTGTCCAGTCTATAGGTGAGGATGATGTGCCTGTCCTCCATTGATACCAAGTCCACCAGGGGTCTGTACACGGGGGATGTCTCCATTTCCTATTCATCCGCAGTGGTTTTAATCTAGGGGGCAAAACGAGGAGCAGCTGGTCAGTATATCACGTTTCCAAACACTACACTGCATTGCATGTTGTGACTGTAACAGTATGTTGTTGTATAGGCCCAAATGGTGCCTATGTGTACTGTGACGCAGCTCAGTGCTATGGCCTGCCCCCCCCAAATGGCATCCTCCCGTCCTGTGTGGATGTACAGGTGGAAATTTTGTAATGCCGCTGACGTTGTGCACCGTTGCAGGAGGCGGTCGAGTACCACCGTGCAACTCCTCAGTGATTGTCATTATACCCTTTGGTTTACAGTGGCCAATGGTGATGTACACCGGCGGTGATGGTATGCACCACTGCGGACGTGGCCGCCATTTTCTATCTGTTCAATCACTTGCTACCTGATCTTCAACAGGAGAGGACCTACACTGCAAGTGCTGCTGTGACCTGTGTCTGGAACTGACCATGGCTAGTGTCACTGGGGAAAGGGCACCTGCCTTCACCGGTGTGGAGTTGGAGAGACTGGTGGATGGGGTCCTACCCCAGTACTGAATGCTGTATGGGCCTCCAGACCAACAGGTGAGTACACTGTGAGCACGATACAAGAGGCATGGATGCATGGAGTGCTGTGTGTGAGGGCCTTATGTAGGGGGCGTTTGGTGGAAGGGTTCTGGGCAACGTGCTGCATGTATGGTGGGCAATGTCTGTGCATAAGGGGATGTGAGGGCTATGGTGGGCCATGAGTGTAACAGGCCGAACGGTATGACTGATACCTTTTTCTATTTTTCTTTTTCTGCAGGTCAGTGCCGATCAGAAAAAGGGTATATGGCATGCCATTGCCAAGAAACTGGGGACCGTGGGGGTCTAGGACAGGTGGAGCACCCACTGTCGGAAACAGTGGGAGGACATGAGATGCTCGGCAAGAAAGACGGCAAAGGACCAACTGAGGATGGCCTCCCAACGAGGAAGGGATGCCCATCGAACCCAGAACCCACTGATGGCCTGCATACTGGTGGGGGCCTATCCAGAGCTAGATGGGCGCTTGAGGGCATCACAGCAGCCACAAGGGGGTGAGTACAGTTTCCCAATATACTACTTGTGCGTGGTGGGGTTGTCTCCGGGTGGGGGATCTGGGCCTGTTGGTGCCCCTAGGCCAGTCCAGACATTGCAGGGTAGGCCCATGTTGGGCAGGGTATGATGTGAACCACGTCCAACCGAGCTAGTAGGTATCCACAACTGGGCAGGGGTCTGTGAGTGTCAGGTATGCTGCTATCGGCGTTAGGTACTCCTGTCCATGGGCTGGTGACTAGCATTGTGACTGGTAGTTGTAAGAAAGTAGCCTCTTTCTGTCATGGTTACCCCCACTTTTGGCTTGTTTTTGAGTGTATGTCTGTATGTTTTTACTGTGTCACTGGGATCCTGCTAGCCAGGACCCCAGTGCTCATAGATAAAAACCTATGTCAGTGTGTTTTGCCTGTCTCACTGGGATCCTGCTAGCCAGAACCCCAGTGCTCTTAGTTTGTGTCCTAATGTATGTGTTGTCAGTAGAGCTTGACTGTGTCACTGAGGCTCTGCTAGTCAGAACCTCAGTGGTTATGCTCTCTCTGCATTTAAATTTGTCACTGTAGGCTACTGACTTCATTTACCAATTTAAATTGGCACACTGGACCCCCACTTATAAGTCCCTAGTATATGGCACCTAGGTACCCAGGGCATTGGGGTTCCAGGAGATCCAAATGGGCTGCAGCATTTCTTTTCCCACCCATAGGGAGCTCAGACAAACCCTTGCACAGACCTGCCATTGCAGCCTGCGTGAAATAACGCACACGTTATTTCACAGCCATTTTCTCTGCACTTAAGTAACTTGGAAGTCACCTATATGTCTAACCTTCACTTGCTGAAGGTTAGGTGCAAAGTTACTAAGAGTGAGGGCACCCTTGCACTAGCAAAGGTGTCCCCACATAGTTCAGGGCCATTACTTAGGACTTTGTGCGTGCGGGAACACCATTACACGCGTGCACTACATATAGTTCAATACCTATATGTAGTTTCACAATGGTAACTCCGAATATGGCCAAGGAACTGGAATTCATGGAATTGTCCCCATTCCAAATATGGTATTGGGGAGCCAATTCCATGCATCCTGGGGGCTCCCCCATGGACCCCAGTACTGCCAAACCAGCTCTCTGTGGCTTGCACTGCAGCTCCAGCTGCTGCCACCTCACAGACAGGGTTCTGCCCCCCTAGGGTCTAGGCAGCCCTGTCCCAGGAAGGCAGAACAAAGCATTTCCTCTGAGAGCTGGGTGTTACACCCTCTCCCTTTGGAAATAGGTGTTACTGGCTGGGAAGGGGTAGCCCCCCCCAGTCTCTGGAAATGCTTTGAAGGGCACAGATGGTGCCCTCCTTGCATAAGCCAGTCTACACCAGTTCAGGGACCCCTTGTCCCCTGCTCTGGCATGAAACTGGACAAAGGAAAGGGGAGTGACCACTTCCCTGCCCATCACGAACCTCCTGGTGGTGGCCAGAGCTCCTCCAGTGTGGCCCAGACATCAGCCATCTTGCTTTGAAAGGTGTGGGGGCACTCTGGAGGGCTCTGAGTGGCCAGTGCAAGCAGGTGACGTCAGAGACCCCTCCTGATAGGTCCATACCCGATAAGGTAGCCAATCCCCCTCCCCCTTTAGGGTCTCTCCGGTGGGTTTTCTTCAGATTCTGCTTGCAAGTTTCCTTCAGGAGTCCTCTGCAACAACTTCATCATCCTCTGACCTCGGATCAACAGCAGCCTGCTCCAGGAACAGCTGTAACTGCAACAACGTACCACAAGGGATACTTTTCTTCTGCAACCTCAGCTCCAAGTCTGGGGACTCCCTGTCTTCATCCTGCACCAGAAGGACCAAAGAAATCTCCTGTGGGGTGACGCAGTCACTCACCTGCTCCAGCAGGCACTTTCCAAGACGACGACCAGTACCCTTGGACTCCTCTCACAGCGATGAGCATGCTCCTAAGGACACAGAGGGTGGACATCATCGACAAAGACTGTCCTGAGGTCCTACTGACGCAATTTGGGGGAGGTAAGACCTTGCTTTCCAAAAGAGCAACAGTAGCACTGTGTACTGAGTCTTCTTCACCTCCTGAGGCATCCCCGGCGCCCACCACTTGGCATCCCAGACACCAGCACCGCCACTTCCACTACTGCAGACGGGCAGTGTGTAGTTCTACCTCCATGGGCTGTAGTGCATCGTGGACCCTGCAAATCCTGTAGGTGTGACACCTAGGTGAGAGTCTGTGACCTTGCACTCCCCAAGTGTTGCATCACAGGGCACAAGGCCCCCATCCAGAACCAGTGAAGAAGCCATCCACTCACCCCCTCCCTGCCAGGATGAAGCACACTGGGCACAAGGCCCACTCCAGATCCAGTGGAGAAGCCATCCACTCACCCCCTCCTTGCCAGGATGAAGCACACTGGGCACAAGGCCCCCACCAGAACCAGTGGGCAAACCACCCTCTAGAGAGACTGTGGCTTTGCACTCCCCAGGACCAAGCAGTGTGCAAACCACCCACTTGAGGGACTGTGGCTTTGCACTCCCCAGGACATCGCATAGGGCATGTAGCTCCCTCCATGACCACTGTTGTTGTACCATCATCCGGCTGAGGTGCCCCCGTTCTCCGTTCCCCTGAGGTGCCTGTGTATTTTCAACCTGATGCCCCTGCAGTGTTCTCTCCGTGTTGTTGCAGGAGTCAAGTGGGGCCTTGGCCTATGTGATGTGGCCCTGTGGCCCACAGACATTGAGGATTGGGCAGTGTCCCTCCATTTGTATATATGTATATAAAGTTTTGATTTTGAAGCACGATATTCTAGTATTTTATCTTATTACACTCACTTTAATCAATTCCTTTTGTCCTTGCATTATTCCTGAGTGGTACGGGGTGTATATGTAATGTTACTGCATCTGTTTGTGTGTATGTTATTGGGGGTGGGGGTGTTGCGTATTACATGTTGCGTGTGTGTGTCACTCTCTTTTTCCTACCCCCTTCTTTGTGTGCTAGGCGGCAGTTCTCACTGTGGTCGTCTTCGCCAGCATTGCTGTTCGTAGTGCATTAGGTATACATGCATGGGAAAGATGTGCAACTTGGGCTCCATGGCATCGTGGGCCTTCTGTGTACTGTTTCTGGTGTGCAATTGATGTCATTGGTACCACCCCGGAAAAGGTGGTGGATAGGCCTGTTGTAATACAGTGGGCGGTACATTGTCTTCCGCCTGGCTGTTGGGCGTTACCGCCGCAGTTCTTGTTGCTACCGCCGTCGGTATGTTAAAGTGGCTGTCTGTGTGGGCGGTTTCCGCCGTGGTCATAATTGCATTTTTTTTACCACCAGCCTGTTGGCGGTATTACCACCACTTTATCACCAACTGACAGGGTTGTAATGTGGGCCAATGTCTCGTATGATGATTGTTTTCACATCTTTAGTATAATAAGGACAATATACATTTCATTATATATATAAATTAATGCAGACGATGCAGTAGCCAGACAGAGAACAAGTATATAAACAAGAACATAGAACAAGGTACTGAACAGATCCCAAGGTTGAATAGGATTTTATATCAAACAAACAGAAGCAGAGATCCTGTATGTTTGCATACATTGCATCCTCTGGTGAATCATAGCATGTGTTGAAAGCGACCTAGCAAGGGGATGTTGATATTTTGTCCTGTAGTTAGTCTTTAGGTCTCATGAGAACAAAAGTCATATAGCTAAACTTCCCTGGAAAGTATGGAATCTTGGGACCCTGAATAAGGCATCCTGGAAGCAAAAAGTGCAAGAATACTTCTAGACAGAGACTACAATGTAGAGTAGACCATTCAGTTAGTCAGACAGTTCTGTTCTGGGGAGGTAAACAAATTATTCAGGAAAGGTACACCTTTGTCTTGTGTGAATAAAGTGGTCACACCTACACATAGAAGAGAATTCCTAGACACAGCCAACAAAGTGAAAAGGACCGCTTGGTTCCTTAGACGGTCCCACAAAGCTAAATGGATTCTTCATCACTCAGGAAAAGCACACCTTTGCAATGTGTTGTGCACCTGCATACATGTATATATATATATATATATATGTATGTATGTATATATATTTTTTTTTTTTTTAGACCTGGCATCCTTGGTACTCTGGGCACTTTACCACTACTGACCAGTGCTAAAGTGCAAGTGCTAATGTGTAAACTGTATATATAATTGGATTTCCATTATTAGCAGACTTGATTTACTGATAAGTCCCCAGTAAAGTGCACTAGAGGTACCCAAGGCCTGTGAATCAAATACTACTAGTGGGACTGCAGCACTGGTTGTGCCACCCACATAAGTAGCCCTGTAAACATGGCTCAGACATGCCACTGCAGTGTCTGTGTGTGCAGTTTTAACCTACCAATTCGACTTGGCAAGTGTGCCAACTTGCCAAGCCTTAACATTCCCCTTTTACACATATAAGGCACCCCTACGGTACACCTTAAATAGCCCCATGGGCAGGGTGCAGCGTATGTTAATGGTGGGACAAGTACTGATGTGTTTTACATGTCCTAACAGTGCAATACTGCTAAATTCGATTTTGCAAAGCCTATCTCCCTCACAGATTAACATGGGGGCTGTCTTTACATATTTTTAAAGTGCAGATTCCCTTTGAGAGCTGGTAGGAATGTGGAGTTTGGTGTCTCTGAACTCACAATTTGAAAATACATCTGTTAGTGAAGTTGTTTTTTTAGATTGTTAGTCTGAAAATGCCACTTTTAGAAAGTGAACATTTTCTTGCTTAAACCATTCTGTGACTCTGCCTGTTTGTGGATTCCCTGTCTGGGTCAGACTGACAGTTGAGCTATTTGTGAATCACCTCTAGACAGTGACACCAAGGGAGCTGGGGTGTAACCAGCATATCCTGATGAGCCATCTGTGCTAGAGTGGAGGGATGAGTGGTCACTTACACCTGAATTGGCTGTACCTGAAATCTCACAATGCAGTTAAAAACCCCTGGTGGGTGTCTGGGGCCTGTCCTGGGCAAGGCAGGATCTTGTGAACAACAGAGACTTTCCTTTTTAGTTTGCCTACTTCAAAGGCAGAAAGGGGAATAAGAAGTGGACCCAGAACCCCAGACTTTGGTTTTATTCAAGATCATTGTTGGATTCAAGAGGAACCTCTGCCAAGGAGAAGAACTGAAGAGCTGAGGAGAAATGTTGCACCTGCTTGTGACTGTGCTTTGTTGGGCTATCTTGCAGTTGCTGAAAGGGGACAAAGACTGGACTTTGTTGTACATTCCTGCTTGAGAAGAATCTCCAAGGGCTGAAACTGAGCTTGCCTCATGTTTCAAAGTCTCAGTGCCATCAAAGACTTCCTCTGCCAGCATCTGGACTCTGCCGAAATTCCTGCCCTACCAAGTGGTGTCCTCTCCAGTCCCTGGGCCCTTGAAAGGTTAAGATGGCAGAACAAGACCTGAAATCCATGCACAGAATGACGCGCAGGAAAAGTTTCAATGCACCATCTGCAAAGCGGGTGATAAACGATGCGCCACTGGCTTCATGGCTGAAATCAACGCTCCACCTGCATCATGGCTGGGAGATCGACGCACCACGGCTGAAGAAATGATGTGCAACACCCTCTTGCAGCTGCCGATGACATAAACCTCACACAGCATGATTTTCTAACACTGTGTGACCGGATTTCTCATACATCATCCCTGTGCATCAAAGTCATCCCGACCCTAAGCGGTTCCGAGGTACCCCATCTGGAAATTGACGCATCGCTGTCTTGCAAGGGAGGAAAACAACTCACCGCTGACCTGACCAGAGAAAAAACAACACACAGCCTCACTTACGTGTCAGGAATCGACGCATCGCTGACTTTTCCGGAGCACTCCCGCCCATCCAGCTTTATTTTTGATGCATACCTGGTACTTTGTGTGAAATCAACGTTTCTATTGTTTTTTATGGAGTAAGACTCTTATTCTTTTGAAAATTAATATCTTGACTTATGTATGGTGGATTTTTGTTGTTTTGGTCTTGTTTGATTTAGATAAATATTACCTATTTTTTCAAAACTGATGTGGTGCTCATTTCGTAGTGTCTTCACTGTATTATTTTGTGTGTTGGTACAAATACTTTACACATTGCTTCTGGGATAAGCCTTCCTGCTTGTGCCAAGCTACCAAGGGGGTGAGTGGGGGATAACCAGGTGTGTTTCTCTTTTGTCCTAACTAGAGTGAGGGTCCCTGCTTGGATAGGGGTAACCTGACTGCTAACCAAAGACCCCATTTCTAACAATGTGTATATATATATATATATATATATATACACATATACATATACATATCTCGTGCCCTAAGGTAACTATAACTCGTGCCCCCACAGTTAGCTGATCAAAAATTTGACATTATCAATAATGATAATCAAAGATGTTGTGAGTGCTATAATTTGTAGGGTATTTAGCAGTGCAAAGCAAGGGTACAAATTATAGTTGCTTAAAATAACTCTAACTATAACATGAATGTCTATGGTGGAGCACATTTAAAATGTGAGCCTAACTATAACGTCTCTGTTTCCTTTGTTTTTTTAAGTGAATTTCTATGTCTTTTTTATTTCTAATTCCTAACTATAACGTCCCTGTAACCTTTTGCTTTTTCAGTGAATTTCTATGTTTTTTTTAACTTAAAGTAATTTTCATTACTATACGTTAATTCAACCACCATTGCGCATTGCCTTCAGCCTTGTGTAGCAGTGGTAAACTATAGGGCCTGGCCTGCAGCTAGGCCCTGCAGCCAACCCTTATAATAACCGAACTTTGTGCTGCACATGGCCTTTTGGCCGTGTGCAGTGGGAGTTCGACAAAGGACCTGGTCCTGCGACTAGTCCTTATAACCATCCAACTCCAGCTGTGCACGGCCTTTGATTTTGAGGGGAAAAATACTTCAATTTTCAATCACTAGGAATGTTTAACAGTGAAAATACTAGATGAAAATACTAGAAAATAAACAGAGCAAATACTAGGATTTGAACCTTCAGCCTACTGAGTGACAGCACAAGAACTTGACTATTAGGCCAGAAGTGCCTTCAAACATAACTATAACATTCGTACCAAACATCTTGCTAGTCTGACTCTGTGAAGTCATTGTATGGAGTGACCATTGCAATGACAATCTCTTCGTCTCTCTCTCTCCCCCCCATTATGGGAGGCAAGAGAGAGTGACAGGACTGCGAGGGACCCTTAAGGCCCCCATAGCCCCTGGTTTTTCCCTGCATTGCTCCCTCAAGCAGGGAGCTGCTTTAAATAGCAGCACCCTGCTTGCGTGATCAACATTTTCATCTTTCCCTACATGCATATTTGTATACAGGGAAACAGAGGAAAACTTTACTTTCTACAAGTGAGAGCTGTTTGACAGCTCTCATTGTCAGAAAATGAAGTGTTTGCTCTGAGTTTGTAGGAGCTCTCAAAGCTCCTGCCAAGTGAGAGCAAACAGCTATGTCCTGGGGGTGGGCACACTGGGATGTAGCAGCAGCTGGTGCTGAGGGGTGATAGTCCCCAGGGCCATCATTGGCTCAATGAGGGGGGCTGCACAGCCCCTCTCCAATGAGAATTGCCCAAGGAAGGTAGTGGTCTCCAGGGCGGCGAGCGAGATGCGTGGCCCCCTGCATAACATATGACATTGGCCCCAGGAGATGGCAGTCCCTGGGTCTGTGGTCCAAAACGGACCCCCTCCTTATTGTATTTTAGCCCTAGGGAGGTGGTGGTCCCCAGGGCTGCTGGGTGGCTTCACAGTCAACTTGTGCAGAACTAAATATTTGCCCCGGGTGATGGTGGTTCCTGGGGCTGTGGGAGAGGGCCACCACCCCCTGCATTTATTGCTATCTTCACCCCAGTTAGGTGTCAGTCCCTGGGGCTGTGGGGAGGCAGGTGGCCCCCCTGAATTTGATTACAAATTGTGCCCTACATCTCATTAAACATCAGCCCCAGGTAGGTGGTGGTGTCAGGGCTGAGGGGGTGGCCAGGTGGCACTCCCACATTCAGAATGTCAGAGCCCTCGAATACCAGCCCACGCTTGTATTTATTTATTTTTTAATCCCACAAATTTGCAACATCATCATGAAATTGTGGCAAAAATGTAAAAGAAAAGTGTTCATTAGCCTTCATGGGTTCCCACTGGGACCCCAGGACCAGAGCTAAGAGGTCAGTGTGATTCTACCCTGGCCCTTTGTCTTACTTTTTTTATTTTTTTTGTGGGACACAGTCGAACGAAGAGGTGTTGGCAGCCAATCAGAGCACTGCAGATCTTTGCACAAGCTTGTTATTATTTGCGAAGTTGTCACGGCCACAGATATAGACTTTAGATTTCCTTTAATTTCTCAACAAATAGTTAATGTATTTACACTAAATGACAAAAAGTGTAATCTGCATACCATAATCTACCTTGCTGCCAAATATGGTGTAATTCCTTCCAGTGGTTTGAGCTATAGTCGTGTTCAAAACTCCAATGAGAATTAACAATGGAAACACAAGTTCTTTGATTCCCCTTTTTCTCGGTCTCTGCTTAACAGATCACCGTAAAAGCTTTTAATCCACAGATCACACTTTTTCTTATTTGGTGTAAATCCATTTGGTAGTTTTTGAGATATTAAAGGAAAACCAAATTTGCTTACCTGGGTGGACCCTAAGCACAGATCTCATAGTGAGATCTGATTGGCTGTCAGCACTTTAACAAGGAAGTGCTGGCAGCCATCTTGGGACCAATATACATGATAGCACCCCATTGAAATGAATGGTAGGTATGGCAGGTTTTGAGGGTCACAAGAAGAGAACGTGTGAAGAGTGATAACAAATGCTAGTTACACTATAGATCACTTGTTGATGGTACCATACTAATTTTAGGTATTGTGGTGTGTTCTAAGGTGATTTTACCCTGCTAGAATTTCATGAATCATGTTTGAGTGAAAACCATTTTCTCATGAATTCCCCACAGAGGTGATGGAAGGTGTTCTGCTCCAGAAGCTAAAATGAGAACATATGTTCTGTGAATTCACACTATCTTTCTCAATCAAATGAGACTTAAGTCTGATATTCTCAGTAAAACAAGCACTTCCAACAGAAGCAGCCTGTGCAAGTACGAGGAAATGAAGTAAGTAATATCACTTCTTTATTTGGACCCTCTCCTCTCAGAATGAGTGATTAACCGTTGTAGTGCCAAGTGCTTCATCAACATTCCAAAAACTTCAAGTGACATGTGCCACACACACGGACGCACGAGGATGAACAGACAGGGCAGGGGCAGACACAGCACAAAGGGCTCAATATTAGTGTACTAAATGTCAATGTTTCAGTGAGACATTACATTGTTTCCTTTTTTTCAACAATTAATCCAATACGTAATCTGACAGGTGGTACAATAGTTCTTCTGATTATTACACCATACTTTGGATCCGGCACAGTTGTGGTTGAAGACAGTAGAGTTATTACATGCAACATTGTCATGGCTTGTTTTACATTGTTCACTGTGATCAGCTTTTCTGCTGGATTCAGGCATACTAGTATGAATAACTTCATGGTCTCTGACTGGTTCTGTTAATCTAATGCTGCTACATTTTGACCCATTCCAACACTAACAATTGTCCAATAAAACAGCATTTCCATTGGTCTTAACTACAGGTCTTTGTTCACTGCTCGATATTTCACTCTCACCAAATCACCAACACGCACATTCATTTACTTGACCGCATTCCTAGCATTGTAGTTGCTACGCATGCATTTTAGACTTTTGTCTACTAACTTTCTCATTCTGGTTTCTTTTTCCTTCATGTTCTCCTTTTCCCATTTCTTCCTTGCTAAAGACTAGTATGGCTGCAATTATGTGATGCCCAATCTATCCCTGAGCAACTCGAAGGATGTTCTACCCATGGTGTTGTGTGGAATGGTGTAATATCACCATAGTCTGGTTCTAAGGACCGCCTCAGTGGGAATATGAGACCTTAATGCAATTTGAATGGTTTGCTTGACTGGGCGATTGGCCTGCTCGTCCTGCCGATTGCTCTGTGGGTGGAATAGGGAGGACTGTGCATGTTCTATGTTATTTACCTTCAGGAATGTAACCATTTCTTGGGACAGAAACTACACTCCATTGCCAAAGATTAATTGATGTGGAAACCCCTCCCTATAATACAATTCCTTCAGAAATGTTGTCACTTCAGACGTTGTGGGTTGTGATACAAACTTATCCTTGATCTATTTACTGAAATAGTGTATAATAACAATAGCGTAATGCATGTGTAGGGGTAACACATTTATTTGTCCAATAAAGTTGATTCTGACTTTCATTCAGGGATTTTCAAGTAACTCTACAGATAACATGAGGCACAGGTGAGTAGTTGTAGTTTTATCCCCTTTAGTACAAATGGAACATTGATTGACAAATATATCTACATCACAACTCATGGCTGGCCACCAATATCTTTGCCTAAGCTTTTGTTTAGTTCCTGTAATTCCCAAATGGCCTTCAAGGACAAGGGTTATCAATCTAGCTCTCAAGGACATTGGCGCAATAAGGCCCTTCTTTATACTTTTTTAGTGCCGCGTTTGCGCTGCTTTTTGACGCAAAAATGGCGCAAACTTACAAAATACAATTGTATTTTGTAAGTTGGTGCCATTTTTGCGTCAAAAAGCGGCGCAAACACGGCGCTAAAAAAGTATAAATATGGGCCTAAGTGTTTTGCCGGGCAGAAGAACCTCATCAACAGTGATGATGTTATCTTTAATTTTCCAATATGGTTGCAACACATCTTTGAATAACTTTTCATGCGGCCAACCTTCAGTTATGTACTTAATAGCACTACTAGATTCTTCACAATCAAATAAACATACAACCTGCAATACATCATTGCACTCATCTTCTTCAAAATCAAGTTCACTGTCATATGGAACTCATGGCAAGTAGTCAGCAGAAACATTCACTCTACCAAAAAGGTGCTCCATCCTGAATTGGCACTTTTGTAACTTACATACTAAGGGCCTGATTTATACTTTTTCATGCAAAACTGTGTTAGTGCAGTTTTGCTTGAAAAAGTATAGCCCCGGCTAGCGCCATCCCTGGACGTCTGCCGGGCTCCACATCTATAGAATGGCGCTAGCCGGCACAAATGCCCTGTTAGCGTCCTTGTAAAGGATGCTAACAGAGTTGGGGAGGCGTAGGGGAAACAGGAGCTTGTGTGCCTAATTATGATGCTACACTGTTTAGAGGCAAAGAAAATTCTTCTAGGCAGTGTAGCGACATTTCCTGCGCACAACCCCAATGGACATGGCTCCTGTCTTAGTACATACAGTAGCCATGCCCACCACCCCAATGGCCATGCCAGGGGACATATATCCCCTGGGCATGGCCACTGGGGCCAGCGCCATACAGGGGGCCCCAAGTCAGTGCCCCCAAGTGTGGAGTTAAAAATAAAATAAAAATACTTACTGGGAATTACCTGGGATGGTTCCCACATTCTGTGGTGTCCCTCTGGTGTGGGTGGGGGTGTCCCTGGGGCCAGGGAAGGGCACCTTTGGAATCTTTCCATGGTCTCTGCCTACAGGTCCCCTAATGCCTGCCCAAACCCAGGCATTAAATAATGGTTCCAAGCAAGTTTAGCTCCATTATTTAAGGCCCCCATCCCCCAGTGCACGATTTTAGCACGGGGGATATATATGGTGCTATGGCCATATCGTCCTTTTCTGGATGGGAACGCTTACCATGCATCTAATTGACGCAAGGTAGGTTTTCCCTTCCAGAAAATGACGTTAATTCCATAACTTTGGCGCATGACGGGTCTAGCGCCAAAGTATAAATATGGAGTTAGGTTTGCGCTGAATTAGCATTAAAAAAAATGACGCTGATTCAGCACAACCCAAGTATAAAAATGCCCCTCACTTTGCTATTCTTGGAGTAGGTTTACTATAACCTTTCCCTTCTAAGATGCTGAATAAAGGCTTGTGATCTGTGCAGAAGATGAGCTCCCTTTTCCGAAGAAAACTAAACTTTTAAGCTTTGTAACTGCCCTGATATAGGATAATAACTCACATTCAAACACTGAATACTTTGACTCAGGACTTCTCAGCTTTAGGCATGCAGAGGCAAAGTTTTTTCTCCATTAACTGTTCTCTGGCTGAGCACTGCCCCGATCCGATCTGCCTAGCTTTAGCAGTTGCTATGCTTTGTAGTTTTTCACTAAAGGACTGCTAGGATGGTGCCAACTTAAGTAATTTTGTATATGTCCTTCTTGCTCTGCTCACACGTTTCATCCCATAAAACTCTGCATCCTTCTTTATCAGTTTTCAAAGTGGTTCAACTTTTATTGCATAATTTTGTGTGAATTTATGGTGAAATTCATACATGCCAAAAATGATGCAAGTTCTTCCTTGTTATTCGGGGCTGGTGGCTTTGAAATCACAGATATCAGGGATGGCTTTGGTCGAATACCATGTTCATCAATGAGGTGACTGAGGTACTCTACTGTTTCTTTGATGAACGTTCCACAAAATAGACAGGTGCACTTCCACTGTCTCACTGTAAATTATTGTCATCTTGAAATTACCTTACGCCTTTCATGTCTGAGAAAAGTTGGTTCATTATGTGTTGGAAGACCGCCGATGCCGAACACAGTCCAAAAGGTAATCTGCAAAATTGCTAAGGTCCTTCAGGTGTAACAAATGCTGTGTAACCTTTTGAACCCTCATCTAATTGTACTTGATGGTAAGGCGCACTGAAGTCGAGTTGTGAAGGTCTTTGCTTTCTCCAAAGTCATCACCATTTCTTTGTTAAAGGTAATGGCTGACAATCAGCTACCGTATGGTGGTAGAGTTGGTGAAGGTCAATGCATAAATAGATTGATCATTCTTTTTTTTAGCTATGACCACAGATGATAACCACTCTGATGCACTGATGTGTTCTATTATTCCATTGTCACATCAATTCTTTAAAATATATTTGACCTCAGAGCGAGCTGATGAGGATATGCTTCTTACACATTGTTTGACAGGCTGTATGATTCTTTTTAGAATTGTTATATGTTTGAAATTCCTTAATCACCCAAGTTTACCATTGAATACCTCCTTATACTCTTCAATAATAGCTTCTGAACTGTTTTCTTGGATGCTGAACATATAAGGAGGTTGGCATGGATTAATGAACATTCTCAGATTCTGTTGCTCTAACCAACCACTGATGATGGCATTGTAGTCTACTATGAATTCCTTTGATGATGTACTTTTTTCCTTAAACATCAAATCAGTGGTAAACACTCCTTCAAAGTTTATTTTGTGACCTCCGTAGGCTCCTGTGATGATCTTGCTAGTATGTAATGGTGCTTTGCATTCTAAGTTTTAGTAGGTATCCTTTGACAAAATAGTGGATCCAGTATCAACTAGCATCTCCACACTTTCCACATTTATGAGAACATTACATTTAGGTTGATTTTGCAAGTCTTCCTGATTAATGATGGCCACAAGAAACACTAAGTACCTAAATTATGAACATGGCGGTCTGTTCCGCTCCTCCGGCGGTTGCGGTAGAAACCGCCAACAGAGGAGCGGACCCGACCGCCAAGTAATTAACCAAACGAAACACACGCATCCCGTGCACCACCCACTGCCAGGAAAGGAGTCCCGCTGACGACGGCAGAGTCCGCCCACAGACCGTCGAAAAGGCCCAACCTGCCCATCAAATTATGAACCACCATTCCGCCGCCAGTTCCGGGGTGGGAACCACTGCCACACAAAGCCAGGCGGAAATGAAACAAATAGAAAGAAAGACTCACCGTAGTTCCACAAAACGTGCAGTGGCAACCATGGACAGAGAGCTGCTGATCATGCCAGCCTTGCTCCTTGAAATATACCTACACAACCGAGACCGCCGACAAAGACGATGACGGTAAGTACTGCAACGTACGACACAAGGGAGGAAAGGGAATAGTTACATACCCATCCACTGCACCCACTCTGCAACGCCCCCCTAACCCTTCCCAGCAGCACAAGTCAGACACCCCACACCAAGAGGTACGTACCCGACCAAAGGCCACTGCAACTTGACCATAGTACATACAATAGCCCCACACCCATAAAAAATGTAAACAAACACCATGGTGGAACTGCTTGCAGCCCAAACATAGGCCACACAGAAACTTTAATTTGTAGCTCACTTAGCAAAACAGTGCCAACAGGGCCAATGGTCCGGCCATAAAATGCAAATTGTCCTTGGCCACAACTGGCCACACCTGACTCCCACAAGTGCAGGGTACTCCACTGAACGGGGCACCATATGGGGATCCAGGCACCTCACGGAAGGGGGGAAAGGGGGGGTGGGGGTTGGGATTTCCGACGGGGGTGGGACTTTGACTTGCGTGAGGAGGTTGGAGGGGGTGTGCTTCTCCTTTGAATGGGGTGGGGTCTGTTTGGCTCGGGTGGAGCTGGATGGCTAGGCTCTGACCAGGCCTTCTTCTTCACTGGGGAAGGGGCACTGGAATGGGAAGGCTGGACCGGGGTGGGCTGTGATGTAGAAGGAGCGGAAAGGGCAAGGAGGTGGGCACGTCTGGGGACAAAAGGGGGTGGGCCAGTGGGTTGGAACAGGTCTGGACAAGTTTCCTGGGAGCCATTGGGGTGGGCGTGGATGAGGGCGTGGGAGTGGAGGCAGTGGGAGTTGATGTAAGGGGTGTAGGTGTGCGTGTAGTGGGTGCAGGTGACTGGTCTGTATGCTGTGGTGTGGTGGATGTCTGATGGGTGGGTGTTTTGGTGCGTTTGTGTGTTTTGGGAGGTGGAGGGTGGACACAGTGGGAGAAGACAGACAGCTAGTGTGGATGTATGTTGGGTGGGTGTCTGCAAGTCTGGTGAGTGTGCTGCATGTTTCAGCTACAGTAGAGGTGGTGAATGCAGGTGTGGTGTATGGGGTGCATGTATGCCTGTCTGCTATTGTGGTGATTGCAGGAAGAGGAGCAGTAACAGTGAGTGAATGTGCAGTGCATGATGGTGTGGATGTAGAGGGGACAGACAGGGAGGCGGAAGAGGCGGGCACAATGGGGGAAGTGGACGTTGTTGTGTGTGCAGCTGTCTGTTGGCTGTGTGAATGCTTGTGGTGGGAGGTGTGGTGCTTGTGTTTGGAAGTGTGCTTCTTGTGTGTTGATGTGCCTGTAAGCGGGTCTGATTGTGTGCTTCGGACGGGTGAAGGGAGTGGGGTGCTGGAAGGGGTAGAGGAGGTTGGAGGGGGGACGGAATGGCCAGGGAAAGTGGCTGCAATCCAAGAGGAGGCCAGAACCTGAAAAGATCTCTGTAGGGCAGACACGGCACAGTGAATGCCATCCAGATAGTCATTGGTCTGCTGCACCTCAGATGCCAGACCCTGGATGGCATTGACGATGGTTGTCTGCCCTACAGAGATGGTTCTCAGGAGGTCAATAGCCTCCTCTGTAAGGGCAGCAGGGCTGACTGGGGCAGGGAAGGAGGTGCCTGGGGTGAAGGAGACGCCCACCTTTCTGGGTGGGTGGGCACGGGCAACTCGGTGGGGAGCAGAAGGGAGGGCGCTGATGGTATGGGGGTGGCGGAAGATCTCACGGTAGTGGTGTATCCGCTAGGGGTCTGCCACCGCCGGAGGACCCCATCAGAGGAGGTCTCAGAGTCACTACCTCCTGTGGTAGTAGCCTCCCCCGTGGACGTCCCCTTGCCCTCCCACCCACTGGTCCCCTGGGCATCCATTGACTCTGCCTCGGAGGGTCCGTGGGCCACTGCCTCCCCACTTGCCGGTGCCTCAGCTCCCTCCCCTGATGTTGATGCTGTACCAAACCAACACAAGAGAACAGGGATGGGGAGACAAAACAGGAGAGACACTTGTAAATAGCTGAATGCTGATACACAATGGCCAGACATACACCTACCCAGCAGACACACACAACAGGCAGAACCTGACAGGGACACCCCTACACCCTTTGGGGAACATACAGTAGATGGACACCAGCCAAATTCCCTGTTCTAAGCACCATGAGCCCTATCGCACACACACTCATCCTTTCAGGCTGAAGTATGGTCTGTGTGTACTCACCCCCTTGTGACTGGTGTGCAGCCTTCAAGCGCCCTTCCAGGTCAGGGTATGCCACCGCGAGGATCCTTTGCATGAGGGGGGGCAGTGCCCGACAGGCACCCCTTCCATGTTGGGAGGACTTCCCCAGCTGGGCCTCAGTGATCTTTCGAGCCCAGCGCCGCAGGTCCTCCCACCTCTTTCGATAGTGGGTGCTCCGCCGGTTGTAGACCCCCAGGGTCCGTACCTCATTGGCGATGGCATGCCAATGTGCCCTCTTCTGGTGGGCGCTGCACTAGTAGGGTGACACAGAAATAGAACAGAGAGGTCAGGCACCTGCACGATGGCAACAGCTGGCAGATTGTCAAACATAGGACTGACAGTACTCCCAGACATGCAGGACAGTGGCACACAGCATTCCATGCACCATGGCCCATCCTGGCTCACAGGAGCGCACATATGTGCAATCCACTCTATCCCTTACTCACACAGTGCCCCCCAACCCGGACTCACCTATATCTCTGGCTGGCCGTAGAGTCTGTCGTACAGGGGCAGGACCCCTTCCACTAGTTTCTCCAGTTCTTCCTGGGTGAAGGCCGGGGCCCTTTCCCCTGCACCACGTGGAACATCCATAGCCAGAGGCAGGCGATGGCAGTACACAAAGTGGAGTCCCTGTCAGCAGGAGATGAGGGAGTCAAGTGATCAAACGATGACGAACGTGCGTACGTTCTGCGGTGGTATGTACCGTCACCGCTGGCGGCGATCATGATACGCCAGGATTCCCTATTGGCATCCATGTTAGCCAAAGAGGGTGCGAACAGCGGTCAAAACTGCCATACGCTGTGATGTCAACCGCTAGGGGTATTAGGTCACTTCCACAATGAAGGGGCAGAACTACAGTGGGCAGACATTTTGCCATCACCTACGCATAAAAATTAATTGCTACTCACAATGCAGGGCCTACTAGACATATGAAGCACCTAGGCCTCAATCCATTGAGTATATGATCACACATGATTTACTCCGTTCCCTCCTAGTGATGTACATGTATATCTGTCAGGTTGCAGTTATTATACAGACACTACTATGAAGAATGCACTGCATGTATGTAGCAAATCTGCCAGTGTATGTGTGCACATCACTCCTTTATCTCACCCCTCATAGGTAGCGCCCTTGCGGCGAGGAAGGGCACCATCAGTGTACGCACCACTTGTGGATATGGGAACCATGGTGGAGCGTCAGATCATAATCACCTACAGACTCACACATGCAACTATTCAGGACCTATGTGCATTACTGTATCCTGCACTGACTCCCGGAAATCGTAATCAGCATGCCATTCCAACTGAGGTGCAGGTGCTCTCCACACGCCATTTCCTGGCCACAGGCTCATTTCAAGTGACAGTGGGCATGGGTGCTGGTTTCTCACAGCCAATGTTCAGCCAGGTGCTGTCAAGATTTCTGAATGCATTTGTACAACATCTGCAATCCTATGTGCGATTCCCCCAAAGTGCTGTCCTCCCTGCCATCAAGTCTGATTTCTGTGCCTTTGCAAACATTCCCCATATCATAGGTGCCATCGATGGCACCCACATAGCTATCATCCCCCCAAGAGTGAGTGAACAGGTGTACAGAAACAGGAAGAACTTTCACTCCATGAACATCCAATTGGTATGTACTGCAGACCAGTACATATCCCATGTGAATGCCATGTTTCCGGGTTCTGTCCATGATTCATTTGTTTTGAGGAACATTAGAGTGCCACAGAAGATGTAACAACTACAAGAGGACCGAGGGTGGATCATGGGTAAGTTTGCCTGTCACTAACTGACACATTGCAGAAAACCTGCCTGTCTGACTAAGGGACATTACAATGATGACTCTGTATTGACCCTTTGTCTAGGTGATTCTGGCTATCCAAACTTGCGTTGGCTCCTGACACCGGTGAGGAATCCCAGGACGGATGCAGAGAGGAAATACAAAGAGGCCCATGGTCATACTAGGAGGGTGCTAGAGCGTGCTATAGGTCTCCTGAAGGCTAGATTCCGGTGTCTACGTATCTCTGGGGGGTCCCTTGTCTATGGGCCTGATGTGGTGTGTAGAATAGTGGTGGCCTGCTGCATGCTGCACAACGTGGCTGTGAAACATTCTATCCCCCTTTTGGAGGTGGAGAGTGCAATAGGTCCTGATCAGTTACCTCAGAGAGGTAAGGAGAGTGATGCTGAGGATGAGGAAGGGGAAGATGTCAATTCCAGGAACCAACTGATACAACTCTACTTCCAATAACTGTCTGGGACCTAAGCCTGTAATTGTGGTTAGTGACTGATACTGTCAGTGTGCCATGTCATATAGGTGGTATTGGTCATGATAGGCGAGACATGGACCTCTTCAGCATGGTACTGACAGACAATATATGCATTCCCTCCTTTTCTAATTTGAAACACACATTACCACCATCAAGCACAAATTGACAATAAAGTTGTTCTCTGCCAGTTGCATCTATACTCCACTTTGTTCAACGTGGAAGACAGGGGACAGTGTCACAGGTGAGAAATGTGTTTTATTGATCTAATACAGTGAAATGTGCTATATACAGTGATGGAAGTAGTAAGGGCTGGGTGTCCTCAAAACCGACTTGGTGGCAGCCCTGTTGGATGTCATAGGTGGGTCCTATTTGTAGTTTAGTACTTCATTTTGCCCTCAGCTAAGTGTAGTTGGTGAATGGGTGGGATGCTTGCTTTGCAGTAGTAGCAGTGTCACTTGTTGGAGTGGGGCTTGTTCTTAGCTGGGTTTCCAGTGCCATATCTTGGCCTGAGACTACGTTTGGGCGCCTGCTGTGGAGCTTCTTGGGGTGGCATAGTTGGCCCTTGTGATTCCTGGGAGGGTATTTCCTGTGCTGTTTCTGCTGCTTGGGTCATCTGTTGCTGGTTGTCCAGGGCTGTTGTGGGGGCCTCTTGTCCGTTGTGGGTGTCTGACTGTTTGTTGACCAACTGCAGCAGTGCTCCAGCAATGGTGGCCATTGTGGCATTCTGTTCCTTCCACTGCTCCATAGCATGTTGGTGTTGTTGCTGCTGCATCCTCTGACTTTGCTCAAGGGTGGACACAATCTGTGCCAACCTGTCTTGGATATGATGGTAGGCCCCAAATACCTCTGCAATGACATCCTGGGCTGCTGCATCCATCCGGTGCCCTACCCCCTGACCCACTGGGGCACGTGAACTTGCCCATGCCCCCTGTGCTTGAGTCCCCTGCGCAGGTCTGGATGTGCCACTTGTACTGGGGCCCTAGCTTTCCTGCATGTTGGGAGTGGGAGACTGTGGCCTCTGTAGCTATGTTCCACCTGTCTGTGCACTGGGTCCACTGGTGTGGGTACGACTCCCCTGGCCTGCTGGTCTTGACTGGGTGTTAGGGGTGACAGTGGTTTCCTGGGTGGGGCTGCTGCATGGTGAGCATCCATGGCTGTGTGAGGGGCCTGCCTACTCATCAGTGTCCAGGGTTCCTTCGCCAAGGTCTTGTGATGTGCCTCTGTCTCCCTGGAGTGCTGTGGCACTCCTTGTCCCCTCCATTAGGGTTGCATGGGTGGTGGTGCCTGTTGGGGGACATCGACATGTCTGTTACATATGCCTGAGGGTTTGAGGTGTACAGAACTGTGCAATTTTGTGATGGTGTGACTTTTTAGTGGCCTTCCAGGGTGCCTTTGTGAGGTGGACATTGCATTTAGTGGCAGTGGTGGGGTTACATTGTGGTGGGGGGTATTATTCCATTGTGAGTACATGCAGGGGTGGGTGGTTGTGCACAGCAGGAGTGATGTGGGCCAGGTAGTGGGTTGTAGGTAATGCAGGGTGGTGGATGTGGTGGGTAATGGCTGGGTGGGGTGTGGGTCGAGGTGGGTGTGGGTGAGGTGGGGTGGTGCATGCATTGTCTTGTATATGGGGTAAGTGTAGATGACTTACTCGAGTCCATTCCTCCAGTGAGTCCAGTGAGTCCCTCTGGGTGCAGGATGGTGAGTACCTTCTCCTCCCAGTCGGTGTAGTCAGGTGGTGTTGGTGGCAGTCCTACCCCAGTCTTCTGCACTGCGATGTGGTGCCTGGATGCCATGGCCCTGATCTTCCCCCGCAGGTTGTTCCATCTCTTGCGGATGTCGTCCCTGGTGGGTGGATGGTGTCCCACTGCATTCACCCTGTTGACAATGGTCTGCCACAGCTCCAATTTCCGTGCAATGGGTGTGTGCTGCACCAATGACCTGAATATTTGTGGCTCCACCTTCAGGATCTCGTCCACCATGGTCCTTAGCTCCCTTTCGGGGAAGCGTGGGTTTTTGGGGGGGACATGGTGAGGGTGGTGGATGGCGTTGGGACTGGGGACGGGGTATGAGTGCTCCTGTGTGGGTCGCTATGCGTGTCCTGTATGCTGGCTTTCTCTGTCTGGCTCTGGTGCTCTCTGCCTTCTGGTTCTGGTTTCATTGCAAGGGATTGTGGGGTGTGTATGGGGGTATTTTATGGTGTTCTGGATGTGTGTCAGGTGTGTGTGTGATAGGCCTAGCCAATGTGTGCACTTGTTGCTGTTATGTCCACTTGCTGTCCGTGGCGGTAGCAGCCGCCAATGATCGTCCGGCCTCCACTGTCCGCCGAGGTGATTTGTGCATCATTCTTTGGAGGGCGGGATGTGGGTGTGCTAGGCAGTGGCGGGGTGTGCCGGGATTTCTGCCAACAGGGTCCTGGTGGGGAGTGGTGGTCAGGGAATTTTTGGGAGGGTTGGGTTCTTCAATCATTATGTGGCGGGTTTCCATTTGCCGCCACTGGCGGGATTCTGTTCACCGCCGACACGGCGTTTGGCGGTCTTTCCCACCATGTTCATTATGACCGCCTAAATGTTCCATCATTTCACTGTCATCTGAGTCTTCCTCTGATTTAGATTCTTCCACTTTGAAAACTTCTTTATGCGAGAAGTTTTGCAAACTTTATGGAAATATCCAGTCATTCCACATCCTTGGCAAATTTTGCCTATAGCAGGACACCCCTTGCTAGATGACAAATGGGTACTGAACCAACAACGATAGCATGTCAACGTTTTGCTGCTTGAATTTGAACCACTCTTTCTGTACTTTATTGATTGATTTGTAAATGTTTCTTCTTCTTTGTGAATTAGGTTGACGTCCGCATGATGGTTATCAGATTTGCATAGCAATTTCACTCCCTTAGCAGACCTTTCAGTGCACTTTATAGTTGATTTCACCTTCTCCAGGCTAGGGTTACAATGCACAACTGTTTTTCTTATACTTTGACACAAGTGATGCACATTACTATCTAATAGTGTATCATTTTATGTATATCTTTGAATAAGCAAGTGTAGACCAACATCCTTAGAGTCTCAACATAAGACTCAATTGATTCTCCAGGTGCTTGTTAGCAGTAGTCGAAATTGGATCTTTCCATAATAACACTCATTGTTGTATCAAAATAGATTTTCATTCTAGTTTTGGCTTCAATTAATACATCCCATTCTTGACCTTCCTCCTCCTCTTCTCAATAGGGGTTATGTGATCAAATAACCTTCTTCCCACTACCTTCAGAAAATTATACATCATGGCTTGTTTCCTGGCTGGCTCATACTTGGTTCCATCAATAGCTTCAAAGTGGTTTTCAAAACATAGGATCCACTGTGTTCAACTATCTGCCGGTGGTCCTGGCACTTCTAAAAAGATGCTAGGCATTGCCACTACATTCCTCATGCCAGCCATGATAGTATTAATCTACTGGGATTGCACTATTTATAAGTTATATGTAATAGCCATTCAAAAATGGTTACGTTTGCAGTATTCTTTTTGTACGAGTCCTTAATATCACTTTTTAGGATCAGGCTCATCCAGTAGTTATTTAAGGAATAGCTTTCTACTAAATTCAGTGCATGCACTGGGTTAATAACTCACAGCACTGTTGTTGGAGTCCTCCTAGAGTCTGGTTGAGGTGAGGCCAAGTGAGCATCAGTTGCTCAACACAGCGCTGCTTCTAAGCGATTGACTATAGAAGCACAGCAGATACTTTGGTGATAGTTTCCCCATCCTTGTCACCAAATTTAACTGTGTGATTAGGAAAGAGAGTAAGTAATAACGTTTCTTTATTTTGACCCTCTCCTCATAGAATGAGCGCTCAACCATTGTAACACTGAGGGCCAGATTTATGGTAAGTGGCGCTGCACAGAGTGTGGCGCCACTTTCCCTGCGCCCTTTAGCACCCCCCTACCACAACTATGTGTGCGCCTTATTTCAAATATGGCGCACCATGGTGCCGGGTAGGGGGCAATAGCGTCATTTTTCATGACGCTATTCATGTACTCTGCAGGTGTAGCACCAAAATATTGGTGCTACTCCTGCAGAGTACATAAGGGCCCATTCTAAAGAATGGAAGCCCCATTTTAACACCTGCTCTTGAGCAGACGTTAAAAGTGCCATAAAAAATGGGACAAGGAAATCTCATAGATTTCCTTGTGCCATTTTTCCTGCTCCCCTAATGGGGGAATGCCCCCTTTGTGTACATTTGGCCTGGCACAGGCATAATGTAGTGGAAAGGGTTAGAGTGGCGCAATACATGTATTGCACCATTCTGTAAATACAGCCTGAGGATTCCGGCATCGTTGGGCCACTTTAACATCAAATTCAAGGACGTTAATGTGGCACAAGGTGGCGCTAGGGGACTATAAATATGTCCCTGAGTGCTTCATTGACATTCCAAAAACCTGTGCGCGGCATATGCCACGCGCACAGACACACAAGTATGAACAGAAAGGGCAGGGGCAGACGCAACATAAAGGGCTCAAAAATAGTGCACTACATGTCAATGTTTCAGTGGGCAGTGATGGCAGGTTTTGAGGGTCTCAAAAATAAGAACGTGCAAAGGGTGATAACAAATGATAGTAACACTGTTAATCATTTGTTGATGGTACCATACTAATTTTAGGAATTGCAGAGTGTTCTACAGTGATTTCATCCTGCTGAGATTTCATGAACCATGTTTGAGAGAAAACTGTTTTCTCATGATTTTCCCATAGAGCTGATGGAAGGTGCTCCAGAAGCTAAAATGAGAACATATTTTCTGTGAATTCACATTCTCATTCTCAGCCATATGAGAATGAAATCGGACATTCTCAATAAAATATGTACTTCCAACTAAAGCAGTCAGTTGATGTTTTTGTGTTCTACTTCTGCCTCCTAGAGCATTCTAAAGAACAACTAGATCACTTGCAGTCTTACCTAAAACAAATGTGTGCCACACCTGAAGAATTGGTTGAATAAAACTGGTAAAACATAAAAAAACATTTAGGGGCATATTTATGAGCCCCTAGCACCACCTTGTGTCACATTAACCTCATTACTTTTGCCGTTAATGTGGCCAAATGAGGCCAAAATTCTGGCGCAAATATACAGTGTGGTGCAATGCATGCAGTGCGCCACTTTGTAACACTTTGCGGTACATTATGCCTGCCCCAGGCATAATGTATGCAAAGGGGGCATTCCCATGATGGGAGGGGCTGAAAAAACGGCACAAGGACATCTATGAGATTTCCTTGCGCCATTTTGTTCTGGCCTTTTAATGAGGGCTTCCATTATTTGGAATGGGCCTCTATGTACTGTACAGGAGTAGCACCAACATTTTGGCTCTATTCCTGCAGAGTACATCAATAGCATCACATAGAATTATGCTATTGCCCCCTACCCCGCTATTGTGTGCCATATATTAGTATGGCACACACATGGTGGTGATAGAGGGGTGCTAAAGGGCACAGGGCAAGTAGCAAAAGACTTGGTGCAGTGCCATTTTCCATAAATCTGCCCCTTAAGTTAGAAAAGAACAAAATGAGGGGATTCATTTTGTCTTAGAAATTATGCTTAGTGCTATATGTGGGGAAACAGCCTTTACAATGAAGGCTGCACCTGAATGCTATTACCAAGCAGGCTTAACCACGCATGTGAGCAAAAAAAAAATGGATTAAACCAAGATGTGTGACTGTGGGTAGGGTTTAAAAAGTTTCAGCACTCTGCCATCATCCTTTTGTGTTACTAAAGATGCCCTAACTGGGAAGGGTATACCCAGACGTGGGTCCCATGCTCACTGTGCCACTGGATTCAAGCTATCCTAGCTGATGAAGGGTGATACCCTGAAACCACACCCACAATGCTTGTTTCCGGTCCAGGGAGGACCTGGCCTGGAAGTTCAGGATTCACTGTTCCCATGGGGAACAGGGTCAAGACAGATTTGCATATGGCTGGGTCATAACTGCGGTGCCATGGTGAGGAAAAGAATGATGGATTAAACCCAGATCTGTGACTTGATATGAGTGTTTAAAAAGTGTCAGCACTTCTTCCATCATCATTTTGTGTTTCTAAAGTTAACCACATGAAATGGGGTCTTTGGTTGACAGTCAGGTTACTTCCTGTCGAAGCAAGGACCCTCACTCTAGTCGGGGAAAAGGAGAAACACACCTGATTAACCCTCGCTCACCCCTTTGGTAGCTTGGCAAAAGCAGGCAGGCTTAACTAAGAACCAATGCGTGAAGTATTTGTCCCAACACACACAGTAATACAGTGAAAACACTACAAAATGGACATCACAACAGTTTACAAAAATAGGCAATATTCATTTAAATCAAAGAAGACCAAAATGACAAAAATCCAGCATACACAAGTCAACATTTTCAAAAGAATAAGAGTCTTACTCGATAGAAAACAATGGAAACGTTGATCTTGCACAAAGTACCTGCTTAGCGTAAAAAGTAAAGCTGCACGAGTGTGCGTCAGAAAAGTCAGCAATGCATAGATTCCTTATTCGCAAGAGAGAAATGCATTGATTTCCAGATGGGGCACCTCGATCTGTGTAGGGTCGGGATCACTTTGACACCCAGGGACGATGAGTGAGAAATCCAGTGGCACAATGTTAGAACACCGCGCTGCATGGGGTTTGCGTCTTTCCGTAGCTGCAAACGGGTGATGCACATTGTTTCTCCAGCCACAATGTGTCAATCTCCAAGTCGCGATGCAGGTGGAGCGTTGATTTCAGCCGCACAGCTGGCAGTGTCATTTATCAGCCACGTTACAGATGGTGAGTCGAAAATGTCTCCGCACGGTGTTCTGTGCGTGGATTTCAGCTCTTGTTCTGCCAACATCACCTTTCAAGGGCCCAGGGACTGGAAAGGACATCACTTAGCAGGCCAGGAGTCTCAGCAGTGATTCCAGGTGTTGGCGGAGGAAGTCTTTGATGGCACTGAGACTTCAAAACAGGAGGCAAGCTCAGTTCAAGCCCATGGAGATTCTTGTCAAGCAGGAATGCACAACAAAGTCCAGTCGTTGTCCATTTTCACAGACAGAAGCATCAACTGCAGAATAACCCAAAAAAGCACAGTTACAGGCACATGCAACATTTCTCCTCAGCTCTTCAGCCTTTCTCCTTGGCAGAGGTTCCTCTTGAATCCAAAATTGATCTAAAAGTCTGGGGTTTTAAGTCCAATACTTATACTCCTTTCTGCATTTCAAGTAGGCAAACTTCAAAGGAAAGTCTATTTTGTTTACTAGATACTGCCTTGTCCACCCCAGGCCCCAGACCCACAGCGGGGGGGCTCAGGTGTAAGTGACCACTCCTCTCTCTACTCCAGCCCGGATGGCTCATCAGGATATGCAGTCTACACCCCAGCTCCCTTTGTGGCACTGTCTAGAGGAAATTCACAAACAGCCCATCTTTCAGTCTGACACAGACAGGGAATCCACAAACAGGCAGAGTCACAAAATGGTTAAAACAGAAAATGCCTACTTTCTAAAAGTGGTATTTTCAAACTAACAATCTAAAACCCAACTTCACTAACAGATGTATTTTTAAATTTTGAGTTCAGAGACTCCAAACTACATATTTCTATCTGCTCTCAAAGGGAACCTGCACTTTAAAGATATTCAAAGGCAACCCCCAAGTTAACCTATGAGAGAGATAGGACTTGTAACATTGAAAATCAAATTCAGCAGTATTTCACTCTTAGGACATGTAAAACTACCCAAGTACATGTCCCACCTTTACATACACTGCACCCTGCCCATGGGGCTACCTAGGGTCTCCCTTAGGGGTACACGTGCCAAGTTGAATTGGCAGTTTAAAACTGCATACACAGACACTGCAGTGGCAGGTCTGAGCCACGTTTACAGGGCTACTTGTGTGGGTGGCACAACCAGTGCTGCAGGTCCACTAGTAGCATTTGATTTATAGGCCCAGGGCACCACATGTGCACTTTACTAGGAACTTACTAGTAAATCAGATATGCCAATCATGAAAAAGCCAATCGCCAATATAATTTTACACAAGAACCCTTGCATTTTAGCACTGGTCAACAGTGGTAAAGTGCCCAGAGTACCAAAAACAGCAAAAACAGAGTCCAGCACACAGTCAAAATATGGGAAGCAGTGGCAAAAAGGACAGGGGAGACCACGCCAAGAATGCCACGTCTAACACCACGCAAGTGAGATTATCATGGATGCCATTACCATGGATGCCTTTACAACTAATATACCTTTATCACACACACCATTACACTGAATTTCATTGTAAAGGAATGAATAGTAAAGGCATATTTTGTTGCAAAGGTTTTAAAGGCAAATATTAAGTATATCAATGTGTGTGTGTATATATATATATATATATATATATATATATATACACGCAATTCCTCCAAAATTGTAGACGAATGCCCGGACAACAAGTAGAGGTCAAATAGTCCTGCTGAAGCAGGGAAGTGACTTTGTCACTCCACGAGAGATTCCTTTGGTCCTTCTAGTGCAGGATGAAGACAGGCAGTCCTCAGAGCATGCTCAGCCTGGAAACTGTTGCAGATACTGCCAGAAGCCGGAGTTACAGAGTTGCAGTACACTTCTTGGATACTTTGTTGCAGTTATAGAGTTCCAGGAGCAGTTCTGCAGTTGATCCAATGGCAGATGGTGAAGCAGAGGTTGCAGAGGAGTCCTGCTGGAATCTTGCAAAACCAAATCTGAGGAAAAACCCAGAGAAGAGAACCTAAATAACCCCGAGAGGGGGATTGGTCACCTAAACAGGTCTCTGACACTACCTAATGGTACTGGCCACTCAGATGCTCCCTGAGTTCCCTGACCACCCCTTGGAAAACAAGATGGCAGAACCCAGGGCCACTCTGGAGGAGCTCTGGGCACCACCCCTGGGGTGTTGATGAACAGGGGAGTGGTCACTTCCCTTTTCTTTGCACCAGAGCAGGGACTGGGGGTCCCTGAACCAGAGTAGACTGGATTATGCAATGAGGGCACCGTTTGTGCCCTTCAAAGCATTTCCAGAGGCTCTGGGACGATACCCCTCCCATGCCTGTAACACCTATTTCCAGTGGGAGAGAGTGTAACACCCCCCTCCTAAAGGAAATGCATTGTTCTGCCTTCCTGGGATTGAGCTGCTCAAGCCCGAGGAGGGCAGAAGCCTGTCAGTGAGGTGGCAGCAGCTGGGGCTGCAGTGGAAACCTTGTAGAGCTGGTTTGGCAGTATTGGGGGTCCATGGTAGAGCCCCCAGGGTGTGTGGAATTGGGCCACAATACCAGAATCGGATTGGGGGGTACAATTTTTCAATCTTAGACCCATCACATGGTCATATTCACAGTTATTATTGTGAAGCTACATATATGTATTGGCATATATGTAGTGCACTCCTATAATGGTGTACCTGCACTCATGAAGTCTGTGAAATTAGTCATGGACAATGTGGGGCCACCTCTGCTAGTGCAGGGGTGCCCTCACACACAGTAGCTTTGTACCTAGCCTTCAGGAACTGAATGTAAGACATATAGGTGCCTTATAGGGGTGCCCTCACACACAGTAGCTTTGTACCTAGCCTTCAGGAACTGAATGTAAGACATATAGGTGCCTTATGAGTTACCTGGTGCAGTGAAATGGCTGTGAAATAGTGCTTGCACTATTTCACTCAGGCTGCAGTGGCAGTCCTGAAGAAGTGTTTGCATGAGCTCCTTGTGGGTGGCAAAAGAAATGCTGCAGCCCTCAAGGATCTCTTGGAACCCCAATGCCCTGGGTACCTAAGTACCATATATTAGGGATTTATAAGAGTGGGTGCAGTATGCTAATCTGGTGTGAAATAAGTGGTTACTAGACTGTAGTGGCAAATTTGGAAACAGAAAGACCATAAGCACTAGAGTTCTGATTAGCAAGACTCCACTGACACAGTCAAGCATACTGACAACACAGTAAAACATACTGACATATAGGCCATAAACTATGAGCACTGGGGTCCTGACTAGCAGGATCCCAGTGAGACAGTAAAACACACTGACAAACAGGTAGAAATTGGGGGTAAAATGTCAAGAAGGATGTTACTTTCCTACACAACCCCCCCAAAAGAGGGACAATAAGGCTAACCTTGCCCAGGTGAGTCTTCATTGTATAAGTGAAAATATCTGGAGAGTCCATCTGCATTGGAGTGGTTACTCCCAGGTCTATGTTTCACTGTAAAGTCCATCCCCTGTAGGGAAATGGACCACCTCAACAATGTCGGATTTCCTTCTTTCATCTGTTTTCACCATAAGAGAGGTTTGTGGTCTGTTTGAACTATGAAGTGAGTCCGGAATAAGTATGGCCTCAGCTTCTGCAGGACCCAGACCACAGCAAAGTCCTCCCACTCTATGGCTGACCAACACTTTTCTCTAGGGGTCAAACTCTTTCTGATAGAAGCAACAGGTTGATCCTGGCCCTCTGTGTTTAGCTGTAAAAGCACTGCCCCAACCCCGAGTTCAGAAGCATCTGTCTGAACAATTATTTATTTTAGAGTAATTTGGGCTTTTTATGACAGGTGCAGTACACATAGCCTGCTTAAGCTCCTCAAAAGCTCTTTGACAGCTGGCTGTCCATAATATCTTTTTGGGCATTTTCTTAGAGGTGAGGTCATTAGGAGGGGCGACAAAGGAGCCATAGTTCTCAATGAACCTCCTGTAATACCCAGTGAGACCAAGAAAGGCTCTGACCTGGGTCTGAGTAGTAGGGGGAGCCCAATCTAAAATAGTCTGGATCTTCCCCTGTAGTGGTTCAATCTGTTACCCACCAACTAGGTGTCTCAGATAAACCACTTTCCCATGCCCTATCTGGCACTTAAAAGCCTTGATAGTGAGGCCTGTCTTTTTCAGGGCCTCTAAAACTTTCCACAGTTGGACCGGGTGGTCATCCCAAGTGGAGCTAAATATTGCAATACCATCTAGATATGCTGCACTAAAAACTTCCAGACCGTGGAGGACTGTGTTCACCAGCATTTGGAAAGTGGCAGGTACATTTTACAGACCAACAGGCATAACTGTGAATTGATAATGCCCTCCAATGGTTGAAAATGCAGTTTCTGGTTTAGCATCCTCTGATAGCTTGATCTGCCAAAACTCTGCAGTCAAGTCAAAGGTGCTCAGATACTTGGCAGATGTCAGTGTATCTATCAGCTCATCTGCCCTGGGTATGGGTGAGCATCTGTTTTTGAAACTGTATTGAGCCCTCTGTAGTCTACACAAAACCTAATTTCCCTTTTTCCATTTTTACTATGAGGTTTGGGGACAAGCACCACTGGACTGGCCCAGGGGCTGTCTGAGTGCTCAGTGACACCTAGGTCCAACATTTGATTTGATACAGTCTCTGACATGGTCAGGCTGCCTATACATTTTACTTTTGACAGGCAAATTGTCTCCAGTATCAGTAGCATGTTCACAACAAGTAGCATGACCAGGTGTTAGTGAAAAGAGTTCAGAAAACTGGCCTTGCAGTCCTCCTTTTGCTCTGCTGTAAGGCAGTATGCAAGGACAATCCCGCCACTGAGCTATCAGCTGCAGAGTTGAAGAATAGGTCAGGGAAATGGTCACTCTTTTCTTCCTGCCCCTCATCAGTATCCATGAGTAGGGTCAAATCTGGCCTATCATAGTGGGGTTTAAGGTGGTTGACATGAAATATCCTAAGGGGACTTCTTGGAGTGCCAAGGTCTACCAAATAGGTGACCTCACCCTTCTTTTCCACAATAAGATGTGGTCCACTCCATTTGTCTTGGAGTGGTCTTGGTGCCACAGGCTCCGATACCCACAGCTTCAGTCTAAGGTGGTGCTCAGGAAGAACGGCCTTCTGGTCATGCCATTGCTTTTGAAGCTCTTTGCTGGCCTGAAGGTTTTCAGTGGCCTTTTTCATGTACACAGCCATTCTTAGGCCAAGCACATAATCCACAATGTCTTGATTAGGGGGCTTCAAGGGTTGCTCCCACCCCTCTTTGACAAGTACAAGTTGACTTATAACAGTGTGACCGAAAAGGAGTTCAGAGGGGCTGTAGCTCACTCCCTTCTGGGGTACCTCCCTGTAGGCAAAAAGGAGGCATGGCAGGAGGACATTACATTTCCTTCTGAGTTTTTCAGAGAGTCCCGTGATCATGCCTTTGAGAGGCTTGTTAAATCTCTCAACCAGTCCATTTGTTTGTGGATGATATGGTGTGGTGAATTTATAGGTTACACCATATTCCTTCCAGATTGCTTTTAAGTATGCAGGCATGAAGTTGCTACCCCTGTCTCATACTACCTCTTTAGGGAAGCCCTCCCTGGACAATATTCCCAGGAGGACCTTTGCCACTGCAGGAGCTGTAGTGGTCCGTAAGGGGATTGCTTCTGGGTATCTTGTGACATGGTCCACTTCCACTGAGATGAATCTGTTTCCAGAAGCATCTGGAGGGTCAAAGGGCCCAACAATATCAACCCCTACCCTTTCAAGGGGCACCGCAACCACAGGTAGTGGGATTAAGGGGGCTTTTGGGGTGCCACCAGTTGTGCCACTGGCCTGGCACGTGACACAAGAGTGACAGAACTCTTTTGTGTCCTCTGACATGTGACGCCAGTGAAAGTGAGGGACAAGTCGGTCCCAGGATTTACTTTGCCCCAGGTATCCAGCCAGGGGAATATCATGTGCAAGTGTTAGGAGGAATTCCATATACTGCAAGGGAATGACCAGTCTCCTGGTAGCACCAGGCTGTGGGTCCCTTGATTCAGTTTAAAGGAGATTGTTCTCCCAATAAAGTCTATGTGAGTCACTGATTTCCCCAGCTTGCTGCTTGACAGCTTGCGTCTTAGACCCTCTACTGTGGGACGTGTATGCTGTGCCACACTCAGTTCCTCCCTGGCAGGCCCCCCTGCACCAAGAGTTCAGCTGTGTCAGCCTGAAGCTCCTCTGGTGGTGGCTCTGCACAAGGAGTTGAGTCCTCCTCATCAAAAGGGGAATCTTCTGGACAGTGGACAAGGGTTTGCCCTTTCTACCCCTAGTTTTTGGGAGCACTTCGTCCATTGTTCCAGGATCCAAGTTTCTCTGTCCCCTTTGCTTCTTGGCCTGAGCCCTGGTAAGAGCAAAGATATGCCCTGGAATGCCTAGAATCGCTGCATGGGCCTCGAACTAGACTTCAGCCCAAGCTGAAGTCTCCAAATCATTGCCCAGTAGACACTCTACACGTAGGTCAATGGATACTACAACTTTTTTAGGACTAGTAACCCCCCCAGTTGAAATTCATAACAGCCATGGGCTGGCTAACAGCATTGTTATGGGAGTCAGTAACTTGGTACTGATGACCAAGTAGGTGTTGCTCGGGGTCAACCAATTTTTCCATTACCATAGGGACACTGGCACCCGTGTCCCTATAGGCCTCAACCGGAACACCATTTATTAGGGGTAGTTGCTTGTACTTATCCATATTAAGGGGACAAGCAACTAAGGTGGCAAGGTCAATGCCACCATCAGAGACTAAAACAACCTCAGTGGTGTCGCTAACTAGACCAACCCCCACTTCATTACCAAAAGTGAGCCCAGCTAACCTCTTAGATTGGCTATTTGTAGAGTTTTTCCAGCCACCAGTGCTATTACTAGGGACACTAGTGGAAGCAGTTGGGGTTGTTGTGATGGGAGGTTTGGTGTTTCTCTTGGGACAAGTGGGATCACTTGCCCAATGGCCTTTGCTTTTACACAAATAACACCATGGCTTTTTCTGATGGTTAGAAGAGGATATCCCACCACCCCAGAGAATAATTTGTCTGGGCCTGATGAAGACTCTGACTTTTTAACTTTGTCCCCACCCTTGTCATGTGATTTACCATCCTTCTTCTTGTTATCCTTGTCACCCCCTGTATGAGCTTTACTGCTCACATTTGTTCTGAACTATTTGTATGCCTTCTTTCCCAATTCTTGGGGAGAGGTCAGATCTGAGTCCACAAGATACTAGTGCAACAAATCATACACACAATTGTTAATAATATGCTCTTTAGATTAGATCATATACGCTTTCATAATCAGACACCTTGCTGACATTCAACCAACCTTTTAAGGCCTTCACTGAACAGTCCACAAAGTCTATCTAATCTTGTGAAAACTCTTTTCTGGTCTCTCTGAACTTAATCCTACATTGTTCAGTGGTTAATCCAAATCCATCAAAGAGTGCTGTCTTCAGAACATTAGAATTATCTGAATCACTTTATCTGACACCAAGGAGTCTATCTCTCCCCTTGCCAGAGAAGGACAACCACAGAATAGCAGCCCCCTGCACCTGAGGGACCCTCTGAACTTTACAGGCCCTCTCAAGTGCAGCAAACCACTTGTAGATGTCATCCCCTTCCTTGTAAGGGGGAAGAATCCTGTGCAAGTTTCTAGAATCAAATGTGTTCTCCCTAACACCATAGCTTCTCAAACTGCTGTTGCTGCTCCCACCATGGGGAACTAACCCCAACCCCTGTCCTTACCTTTCCACCGCTAGGGATTCCCTATTGAAGGCCAACTGTAAGCATACCCTAGGCCATTCCTCCAACTTGGCCAGTGCACACATAAGAACCCCAAACACTCAATTAACTTTGAAAAAACTAGTCTTAGAGAAACAGGATTTATTGTAAAATTTTAACAACCATATAACTATTACTATCCCAAAAACTACCCTGCACGAAAGTAACCTAAACTAACATAACCTACAACTACACCTATCTAAGCTATTCTAAACTTATCTTACACATGGAACACTGCACTCTAAACATTGTCCCCCCCACCATCCTTAAGAGACAAGATACAAGTAGGACAACCTAAACTATGACTACACATGTACTAACCTAGCCTATGGCACAAACAAATAAGTAGTATTTGTTTTTTTGTGTGTTTTATTTATATATCTATATCTATCTATCTATCTATCTATCTATCTATCTATCTATCTATCTATCTATCTATCTAGCTTTCTATATATATTTATATGCACCGATACCCCAACATGACCCCCACCCAACTCCCCCCAAAAATTTTACAAAAAACCCATCCCAACTATAATTAATCGAACCTATGCCTACCCTTCACTAACCTAATACTACCCATCTAAAACCTAATCTATAACTATGTACAAAAGCGAAAAAGGAGGGGAAGCAATAGGGAGGCTGTGGAACAAGCTTTTTACATTTTTTTCATTTTTTCTTGATGAACTTCAACATTTTCTTGATGTTGACACTCTCCTTCTCCAGTCTGTCTAGTCTGGCTATTATGTTGGCCATGTCCCGTCTCATGTCCCTTCCAAAATGTCTGCTCATGACCGCAGCAGGTGGCTGCAAGGTGCCTGGCTTCTAACAGCTGCATCTAATGTGGAGGGGCTTGGACCTGCAGAGGACCCCTGCACCCCTGATGTTTTGCCCACATTGTCCTTCTTTTGCTGCATCTGCTGTGGAGTTCTCCCATGTGAGAACACCCACCATTCCCTAGTGGCCTTATCCTTGCGGAACCTCCTTCCCATCCTGTGGTATCTGGCATCCACTTCCAAAATGTGCCTGCACCTTTCAGCCCTTTTGTGGTATGCATGCCATGATTCAGGTGTCATATTGGCAGCTGACAGATGAGGAGAATCAAGCATCATATACAGAATTGGGTGGAGCTTTAACAGACATATAGGGGGTCATTCTGACCCCGGCGGTCTCAGACGGCCGGGGCCAGGGTCGGCGGGAGCACCGCCGACAGACCGGTGGTGCCCCGCAGGGCATTCTGACCGCGGCGGTTCGGCCGCGGTCAGACAAGGAAAACCGGCGGTCTCCCGCCGGTTTTCACCTGCCCTTGGAATCCCCCATGGCGGCGCAGCTTGCTGCGCCGCCATGGGGGATTCTGACACCCCCTACCGCCATCCTGTTCCTGGCAACAGGATGGCGGTAGGGGGTGCCGCGGGGCCCCTGGGGGCCCCTGCAGTGCCCATGCCGATGGCATGGGCACTGCAGGGGCCCCCGTAAGAGGGCCCCACTGTGTATTTCAGTGTCTGCAATGCAGACACTGAAATACGCGACGGGTGCAAACTGCACCCGTCGCACCCCTGCAACTACGCCGGCTCAATTCTGAGCCGGCGTCCTCGTTGCAGGGGCATTTCCTCTGGGCCAGCGGGCGCTCTTTTGGAGAGCGCCCGCCGGCCCAGAGGAAATGTCTGAATGGCCGCCGCGGTCTTTTGACCGCGGTGCGATCATTTGGCGGCTCCCTCCAGGCGGGCGGCTCCCGCCGCCCGCCGGGCTCAGAATGAGCCCCATAATGTACACTGCATCTGCAGATGACACATGCAGTCCACCACACATTCCTCAACAATGACTTACTCCTCATCTCGACTAGTTCCTATCAGCCATCTATAGTATCATGTACATGTCACTGGGATGACTGCTATCCATTGTTGACCATCAGGACCCAGAGATGAGTGGACTAAATTGTCCTTGGTCAACATTTGTGTTTTCAAACTTGTGAGGATCACGTGCCCCAACAGTCTTGATTTCCTGTGTCCTTGTCCATAAGGGGGGGCTTCGCATGCAATCCACCACTTTGACACCCCTGGTGAAACATCAAGGCTTGCTAAGCTATCATGGATGCAATGTGGGGGCCATCTGATAGGGGATCTAGGAACTTCCCATTGGCTATTCTAAGGGCTGGGACATTTTCATTCATGTGTCCTGGTTTAAGACCTGATCTGAGCATACATCACAAGGGGGCACACAATTACCCATGATGTGCCCACATGTACAAATAATACAATGTCCCGAGAAAGTTTGGGCAAAGCCTGACATGCATCTCAAAGTTGTCTACGCATTACAGAACTAATGCCCCTTACCCTGTGTTATGTTGTGCTACATGTGTAAAACAGCACACACATGGTGGCTTTATGGGTGTCCCTAGGGCCATAATGAGTTTGGCACTGCACTGGGTGCTGCAACAATATTCTCTTATTATGAACATCATGCGCACATACATGTCAGACATCATCAAAGTACTAAGTACGCACTCAGCATTCACATCATATGCACCTGATATGACCTACATCACTCACAAATATCATGGTGGCAGGACCATGTTGTAAATTCTGCTGAGATATAGCATAGGAAAATTCAATGACTTTTCCCACAACCATCTGCAGCTGAGTTGTCTTCTTATGGTGTACACTATTGACTGTTGTCCAGCACAATATGGGTCCTTGCAGTACTGCAGCCTCAATATCTATCTGAAGGGTACTGAGGCACCTGTGGTGCAAGTGTCCCCTACATAAGCCCCATAGCGACCTCTCTACATATATAATCTACATCTGTACCATCTTGTGAGTAAGCCCTCATTATGAACATGGCGGTCCGTTCCACTCCGCCGGCGGTAGAAACCGCCAACAGAGGAGCAGGCCAGAACACCAAATAATGAACCAAATGAAACACATGTATCCCGCGCACCACCCACTGCCAGGAAAGGAGTCCCGCTGATGGCGGCAGAGTCCGCACATAGGCCGTTGGAAAGGCCCAACCCACCCATCAAATTATGAAGCACCATTCTGCCACCAGTTCCGGGGCGGGAACCACCGCCACACAAAGCCAGGCGGAAATTAAACAAATAGAAGGAAAGACTCACCGAAGTTCCACAAAAAGTGCAGTGGCAGCCATGGACAGAGAGCTGCAGATCATGCCAGCCTTGCTCCTTGCCATATATCTACACGACCGAGACTGCCGGCGAAGACGATGACGGTAAGTACCGCAACCTACGACACAAGGGGGGAAAGGGCAAAGTTACATACCCACCCACTCCACCCACTCCACAACTCCCCCCAACCCTTCCCAACAGCACAAGTCAGATACCCCACACCAAGAGGGACGTCCCCGACTGAAGGCCACTGCAACTTGGCCATAGTACATACAATAGCCCCATACACATAAATAATTTTAAAAAACACCAGGGTGGAACTGCGTGCAGCCCAAACAGAGGCCACATTGAAACTTTAATATGTAGCTCACTGAGCAAAACAGTGCCAACAGGGCCAATGGCCAGTCCATATAAAGTCAGTTGTCCTTGGCCACAACTGGCCACACCTGACTCCCACAAGTGCTGGGTACTCCACTGAACGGGGCACCATATGGGGATCCAGGCACCTCACAGAAGGGGGGTTGGGGTGGGGATTTATGACGGGGGTGGGACTTAGATTTGCGTGAGGAGGTTGGAGGGGGGTGGGCTTCTCCTTTGAAGGGGGTGGGGTCTGTTTGGCTCGGGTGGAGCAGGATGCCTTAGGCTCTGAGTGGGCCTTCTTCTTCACCGGAGAAGGGGCACGGGAATAGGAAGGCTGGACCGGGGGGGCTGGGATGTGGAAGGAGCGGAAAGGGCAAGGAGGTGGGCACATTTTGGGACAAGACAGGGTGGGCCAGTGGTTTTGAAAAGGTCTGCATGGGAGAGGAATAGTTTTTGGGAAACAATTGGGGTGGTCGTGGATGAGGGCGTGGGAGTGGAGGCAGAGGGAGTGGATGTATGGGGTGTAGGTGTTAGTGTAGTGGGAGCTATATGACTGCTCAGTATGCTGTGGTGTGGTAGATATCTGATGGGTGGGTGTCTTGGTGCGTTTGAGTGTTTTGGGAGGTGGGGGATGGACATAGTGGGAGAAGACAGACAGCTAGTGTGGATGTATGTTGGGTGGGTGTCTGCAATTCGGGTGCGTGTGCTGCATGTGTCAACTACAGTGGAGGTGGTGAGTGCAGGTGTGGTGTATGGGGTGCATGTATGGCTGTCTGCTATTGTGGTGAGTGCAGGAAGAGGAGCAGTAGCAGTGAGTGAGGGTGCAGTGCATGAGGGTGTGGATGTAGAGGGGACAGACAGGCAGGCGGAAGAAGTGGGCACACTGGGGGAAGTGGACGTTGTTGTGTGTGCAGGTGTCTGTTAGCTGTGTGAATGCTTGTGGTGGGAGGTGTGGTGGCTGTGTTTGGAAGTGTGCTTCTTGTGTGTTGATGTGCCTGTAAGCGGGTCAGATTGTGTGCTTTGGACGGGTGAAGGGAGTGGGGTGCTGGAAGTGGTAGAGGAGGTTGGAGGGGGGACGGAATGGCCAGGGAAACTGGCTGCCATCCAAGAGGAGGCCAGAGCCTAAAAAGATCTCTGTAGGGCAGACACAGCACCGTGAATGCCATCCAGATAGGCATTGGTCTGCTGCACCTCAGAAGCCAGACCCTGGATGGCATTGACGATGGTTGTCTGCCCTACAGAGATGGTTCTCAGGAGGTCAATAGCCTCCTCTGTGAGGGCAGCAGGGCTGACTGGGGCAGGGCAGGAGGTGCCTGGGGTGAAGGAGATACCCACCTTTCTGGGTGGGCGGGCACGGGCAACTCAGTGGGGAGCAGAAGGGAGGGCGCTGATGGTATGGGGGGTGGTGGAAGATCTCACGGTACTAGTTTGTCCACTAGGGTCTGCCACTGCCGGAGGACACCCATCGGAGGAGGTCTCAGAGTCACTACCTTCTGTGGTAGTAGCCTCCTCCATGGAAGTCCCCTCGCCCTCCAAACCCACTGGTCCCCTGGGCGTCCGTTGTCTCTGCCTCGGAGGATCCGTGGGCCGCTGCCTCCCCACTTGCCAGTGCCTAAACTCCCTCGTCTGATGTTGATGCTGTACCAGACAAACACAAGAGAACAGGGATGGGGAGACAAAACAGGAGAGACACTTGTAAGTAGCTGAATGATGATACTCAATGGCCAGACATACACCTACCCAGCAGAGACACCCAACAGGCAGCACCGTGCACTATGTCCATGGCCATGGCCCTCACTACTGAGCAGTATACTGACCTACACCCATATGGCTGAAATTGTTTTGGAGCTGAGGTAGGTGAAACCTGACAGGGACACCCCTACACCCTTTGGGGAGCAGACAGTAGCTGGACACAGTCAAATTCCCTGCTGTAAGCACCATGAGCCCTATTGCACACACACTCATCCTTCCAGGCTGAAGTATGGTCTGTGAGTACTCACCCCCTTGTGACTGCTGTGCAGCCTTCAAGCGCCCATCCAGGTCAGGGTACGCCACCGGCAGGATCCTTCGCATGAGGGGGGTCAGTGCCCGACGGGCACCACTTCCACTTTGGGAGGACTTCCCCAGCTATGCCTCAGTGATCTTCCGCGCCCAGCGCCACAGGTCCTTCCACCTCTTTCGACAGAGGGTACTCCGCCGGTTGTAGACCCCCAGGGTCCGTACCTCCTTGGCAATGGCATGCCCTTTTCATGTGCCCTCTTCTGGTAGGCGCTGACCTAGTAGGGTGACACAGAAATGGAACACAGAGGTCAGGCACCTGCATGATGGCAACAGCTGGCAGATTGTCAGACTTACAACAGACAGTACTCCCAGACATGCAGGACAGTGGCACGCAGCATTCCAAGCACCAAGGTCCATCCTGGCTCACAGGAGCACACATGTGTGCAATCCACTCCATCCATCACTCACACAGTGCCCCCCAAACCCGGACTCACCTGTACCTCTGGCCAGCCGTAGAGTTTGCTGTACAGGGGCAGGACCCCTTCCCCAAGTTTCTCCAGTTCTTCCTGGGTGAAGGCCGGTCCCTTTCCCCTGCACCACGTGGAACATCCATAGCCAGAGGCAGGCGATGGCAGTACACAAAGTGGATTCCCTGTCAGCAGGAGATCAGGGAGTCAAGTGATCAAACGATGACGAACGCGCGTACGTTCCGCGGCGGTATGCACTGTCACCGCCGGCGGCGATCATAATACGCCAGGATTCACCATTGGCATCCATGTTAGCCAAAGAGGGTGCGAACAGCGGTCAAGACTGCCATACGCTGTGGTGTCAACCGCTAGGGGTATTAGGTCACTTCCACAATGAAGGGGCAGAACTACAGTGGGCAGGCATTTTGCCATCACATATGCATCTCAAATTAATTACTACTCACAATGCAGGGCCTACTAGACATATGAAGCACCTAGGCCTCGATCCATTGAGTATATGATCACACATGATTTACTCCGTTCCCTCCTAGTGATGTACATGTATATCTGTCAGGTTGCAGTTATTGTATAGACACTACTATGAAGAATGCACTGCATGTATGTAGCAAATCTGCCAGTGTATGTGTGCACATCACTCCTTTCTCTCACCCCTCATAGGTACTGACCCTTGTGGCGAGGAAGGGCACCATCAGTGTACGGACCACTTGTGGATATGGGAACCATGGTGGAGCGTCAGATCATAATCACCTACAGACTCACATGTGCAACTATTCAGGACCTATGTGCATTACTGTATCCTGCACTGACTCCCGGAAATCGTAATCAGCATGCCATTCCAACTGAGGTGCAGGTGCTCTCCGCACGCCATTTCGTGGCCACAGGCTCATTTCAAGTGACAGTGGGCATGGGTGCTGGTTTCTCACAGCCAATGTTCAGCCAGGTACTGTCAAGATTTCTGAATGCAGTTGTACAACATCTGCAATCCTATGTGCGATTCCCCCAAAGTGCTGACCTCCCTGCCATCAAGTCTGATTTCTATGCCTTTGCAAACATTCCCCATGTCATAGGTGCCATCGATGGCACCCACATAGCTATCATCCCCCCAAGAGTGAGTGAACAGGTGTACAGAAACAGGAAGAACTTTCACTCCATGAACATCCAATTGGTATGTACTGCAGACCAGTACATATCCCATGTGAATGCCATGTTTCCGGGTTCTGTCCATGATTCATTTGTTTTGAGGAACAGTAGTGTGCCACAAAGGATTGAACAACTACAAGAGGACAGAGGGTGGATCATTGGTAAGTTTGCCTGTCACTAACTGACACACTTCAGAAAACCAGCCTCTCTGACTAAGGACATTTCAATAACGACTCTGTATTGACCCTTTCTCTAGGTGATTCTGGCTATCCAAACTTGCGTTGGCTCCTGACACCAGTGAGGAATCCCAGGACGGATGCAGAGAGGAAATACAATGAGGCCCATGGATGTACTAGGAGGGTGATAGAGCGTACTATAGGTCTCCTGAAGGCCAGATTCCGGTGCGTACATATCTCTGGGGGTTCCCTGGCCTATGGGCCTGATAAGGTGTGTAGAATAGTGGTGGCCTGCTGCATGCTGCACAACGTGGCAGTGAGACATTCAATCCCCCTTTTGGAGGTGGATGGTGCAATAGGTCCTGATCAGTTACCTCAGAGAGGTGAGGAGAGTGATGGTGAGGATGAGGAAGGGGAAGATGTCAATTCCAGGAACCAACTTATACAACTCTGCTTCCAATAACTATCTGGGACTTAAGCCTGTAATTGTGTTTAGTAACTGATACTGTAAGTGTGGCATGGCATATATGGGAATTATTCATGATAGGCGAGACATGGACTTCTTCAGCATGGTACTGACAAACAATATACGCATTACTTCCTTGCATAATTTGAAACACACATTACCACCCCAAGGCACAAATTGACAATAAAGTTGTTCCCTGCCAGTTACATCCATACTCCATTTTGTTCAACATTGAAGACAGGGGACAGTGTTACAGGTGTGAAATGTTGTTTATTTGTTAAATACAGTGAAATGTGCTATGTACAGTGATGTAAGTCGTAAGGGTTGGGTGTCAATTGTTGGAGGGGGGCTTGTTCTTAGCTGGGTTGCCAGTGCCATATCTTGGCCTAAGACTACGTTTGGGCGCCTGCTGTGGAGCTGCATGGGGTGGCATGGTTTGCCCTTGTGATTCCTGGGTGGGTATTTCCTGTACTGTTTCTGCTGCTTGGGTCATCTGTTGCTGGTTGTCCAGGGCAGTTGTGGGGTCCTCTTGTCCGGTGTGGGTGTCTGACTGTTTGTTGACCAACTGCAGCAGTGCTCCAGCAATGGTGGCCATTGTGGCATTGTGTTCTTTCCACTGCTCCATGGCCTGTTGGTGTTGTTCCAGCTGCATCCTCTGACTTTGCTCCAAGGTGGATACAATCTATGGCAACCTGTTTTGGGTATGTTGGTAGGCCCGCAAAACCTCTGCAGTGACGTCCTGGGCTGCTGCATCCATCTGGTGCTCTCCCCCTGACCCACTGGGGCACTTGACCTTAGGCTGGCCCCCTGTGCCTGTGTCCCCTGCATAGGTCTTGATGTGCCACTTGTACTAGGGCCCTCGCCCTCCTGCATGTTGGGAGTGGGAGACTGTGGCCTCTGTAGCTGTGTTCCACCTGTCTGTGCCCTGGGTTCACTGGTGTGGGTACGCCTCCCCTGGCCTGCTAGTCTTGACTGGGTGTTAGGGGTGACAATGTTTTCCTGGGTGGGGCTGCTGCATGGTGAGCATCTAGGGCTGTGTGAGGGGCCTGCCTGCTCACCAGTGTCCAGGGGTCCTTCGCTAGGATCTTGTTATGTGCCTCTGTCTCCCTGAAGTGCTGTGGCACTCCTTGTCCCCTCCATTAGGGTTGCATGGGTGGTGGTGCCTGTTGGGGGACATAGACATGTCTGTTACATATGCATGATGGTTGAGGTGTACAGAACTGTGCAATTTTGTGATGGTGTGACTTTTTAGTGGCCTTCCAGGGTGCCTTTGTGAGGTGGACATTGCATTTAGTGGCAGTGGTGGGGTTACATTGTGGTGGGGGTTATTATTCTATTGTGGGTACGTGCAGGGGTGGGTGGCTGTGCACAGTGGTGGTGATGTGGGCCTGTTAGTGAGTTGTGGGTGATGCAGAGTGGTGGATGTGTTGGGTAATGGCTAGGTGGGGTGTGGGTCGAGGTGGGTGTGGGTTGGGTGGGGTGGTGCATGCATTGCAGATGTGTTGTATATGGGGTAATTGTAGATGACTTACCCGAGTCCATTCCTCCAGTGAGTCCAGTGAGTCCCTCTGGGTGCAGGATGGCGCGTACCTTCTCCTCCCAGTCAGTGTAGTCGGGTGATGTTGGTGGCAGTCCTCTCCCAATCTTCTGCACTGCGATGTGGTGCCTGGATGACATGGCCCTGATCTTCCCCCGCAGGTCGTTCCATCTCTTGAGGATGTCGTCCCTGGTGCGTGGATGGTGTCCCACTGCATTCACCCTGTTCACAATGGTCTGCCACAGCTCCATTTTCCGCGCAATGGGTGTGTGCTGCACCTCGGACCCAAATATTTGTGGCTCCACTTTTAGGATCTCGTCCACCATGGTCCTTAGCTTCCTTTCGGTGACGTGTGGATTTTTGAGGGGGGACATGGTGAGGGTGGTGGATGGCGACGGGACTGGGGGCGGGGTTTGGGTGCTCCTGTGTGGGTCGCTATGCGTGTCCTATCTGCTGCCGTTCTCTGTCTGGCTCTGGTGCTCTCCGTCTTGTGGTCCTGGTTTCGTTGCAAGGGATTGTGAGGTGTGTCTGGGGGTGTTTTATGGTGTTCTGGATGTGTGTCAGGTATGTGGGTGCTAGGCATAGCCAATGTGTGCACTGGTTGCTGTTGGGCCCACTTGCCGCCCGTGGCGGTCGCAGCCGCCAATGGTCGTCCGGCCTCCACTGTCCACCGAGGTGATTTGTGCATCATTATTTGGAGGGCGGGATGTGGGTGTGCTTGGTGGTGGCGGGGTGGGGTGGGCCAGGATTCCCGCCGACAGGGTCCTGGTGGGGAGTGGTGGTGTGGGAATTTTTGGCAGGGTTGGGTTTTTCTATCATATTGCGGGTTACCGTTCGCCGCCGCCTGCAGGTTTCTGTTCACCGCCGCCACGGCGGTCGGCGGTCTTTCCCGCCCTGTTCATAATGACCGCCTAAGTGTAAGCTCTGTGTGGCACACAGTGCTATTGATTCTGCTGTGACAAAGTTGTTGTCAACAGGCATGCTATTTACATAAACAGCTGTCCTAACACCTATTATGATAGACATCAATGAATATGTGGCCAGACATTCTACTTCCTAATACCCACAAATCCATGCCAGCACACGTTGCCCCTTGTGCTACAACCAAGCCATTCTCAATGTTTAACATTCCAACAGACATGATGTCACCATCTTAAATCCAATGATATTATATCATTGGTCAGGCAAAAACATTATTCATAGCATTCCACACATTAGCCTGACTCACACCAAACCCTGGATTGGCACACATGACGCACAAGATGACACTTACTGGCGGCATCAGGGTCTTCAAATCTGGCGACTTCACCAATGGAGTAGGGTGGAAGTCTACCTGCATGAGACATGAATGGAAAACATTGCTTAGTAATATTTGCACATATCAGCTAATGGACGGCATTGTTTACTATCAACTTGTTAGGCTGAGGGACCAAGCCAACCTTGTGGTAGGTTAGACCTACTGATAAACATTTATGATCAGTCAATCACACATAGGGGGTGATTCTCACCCTGGCGGGCGGCGGAGGCCACCCGCCAGAGTTCCCCCATCCAAAATACCGCTCCGCGGTCGAAAGACCGCTGAGGGTATTTTGGGTTTTGCACTGGGCTGGCGGGCGACCGCCAAAAGGCCGCCCGCCAGCCCAGTGCAAAACACCTTCCCACGAGGACGCCGGCTCAGAATTGAGCCGGCAGAGTGGGAAGGTGCGACGGGTGCAGTGGCACCCGTCGCGAATTTCAGTGTCTGCAAAGCAGACACTGAAATACAAAGTGGGGCCCTCTTACGGGGGCCCCTGCAGTGCCCATGCCATTGGCATGGGCACTGCAGGGGACCCCAGGGGCCCCACGACAACCCATACCGCCATCCTGTTCCTGGCGGGCGAACCGCCAGGAACAGGATGGCGGTATGGGCTGTTAGAATCCCCATGGCGGCGCAGCGAGCCCAGGGAGACCGCCGGTTTTCCACTTCTGACCGCGGCAAAACCGCCGCGGTCAGAATGCCCTGCGGGGCACCGCCAGCCTGTTGGCGGTGCTCCCGCCAACCCTGGCCCCGGCGGTCCATGACCGCCGGGGTCAGAATGACCCCCATAGTCTCAGATAATGGAGACCCAGGCACTTACAAACTATCACTTTCCCAGACACATCTGTGGTGCTTTTCACTGCACCATATATACATGGCATTGTCATACAGGTGTTTCTTAGCTTTACACCTCAATGACCATTTGGCACTGCATGACACCGTATACTGCATCTGAGGGGCATGCAATGGTTGTTGCAGTGGCCATCCCATTGTGACACCCATAGCATTTGAGCCTGCCCCAGATGATGAAGACATCTACCTCATTCTCACCGCAAACTGACAAACAACTTCCCAGGTGTTGTGTGGGTATTCCAAAGTGGTGAGGAATGCTGTGATGCATCCTTGCTTGTAGTTACTAACATGTGTGTGCCATTACAAGGCACACACACAAGCAATAATGCCATGAGAGTTTACTTATGTTTAAATAGTTGTATCTACCTGCACGTTGACTGATTTAAATTATGGATGTACTTCCAACAATGTGTGGCCAGCCATTGTTGGCATTGTATACCATTATTTGTCCAGGGAGGGATAATAACATGCGCATAAACACATGCTTCAACACAGACATACTTGCTCTGTAGTCCAAGGATGCATGTGTTGGTATAGGTTTCTGAAATATGTGCCAGTGATGGAGCATATGCAGGGCAGCCCTATAGTGTCAGTAAAATGTGGCAGGCCTGTGGTACTAATTCAGCACAGGTGTGTGTATGGTAATATACAAAGTTTGGGGGTGTATGGGATACACAATGTACAGGAAGAGGAAAGTATTTGTAGTCTGGATCCAGTGCATAGTCAATGTCCTTTAAATGGTCTTGGTCAATGACGCAAAGGGGCAGATTGAATGACAGTGGTGCTGCACCAAGTGCAACACTACAGTCCTCGTGGACCTCAGTACACCCCTTACCCCTGCCATTTGTGCACCTAATGAGAATTAAGGCACAGGATGATGCAGCTAGGGTCCAACTACACCAATTTATTTGGAGGAAAATTATGTATTCAGGAGGAGTTGCAACAAAACAGATCATCACAACTTCTGATGAGTACGTAGGGGCCCATCAGATACATTTATATGCCCCTGTATAACACATGCTCTCAGCAGCCGTTCAAAGTGCATAAACAATGAGATTTAGGTATTTCTCATTTTTCCCAGAGACTTGTATATTTGCCCCCCAAACATATGTTGGGCCACCCTCCCATTCATGATGCATGGCACAGGCCTCATGTTGATCTGCTCAAAACCGAGTTGCCCTACGCATGCATCACAACACTTTTTAATGGTTGAGCAGGGAAGATGGCCCATCTGCCCTGCCTCAGCTTCATTATTGTACATTAGAATGGCAGCCCTAAGTTGAAGCTGGGGCTCTTCATACAGCAAGGATAGGACATATCCAAATCCTTAAACATGACATGCTGCACTTAACTGTATCATCACCTGTCATGCACATGCAAATAATGGACTTGGTATGGAAATGGGATACTTAATAACTGCTACACCAGTCTCGATGCCCAGGTGATCCAGCAGATCTTACTCCCTTGTGTTGAGGTCAGTCTAATGGTGTTTCAGCTGGTCGTCATTCTTCTGGTGGCAAAAACTCTAGTCAGGTTGTGGAGCACCTTGCCCCACTGCAGCTTCCTGGCCTCTGTGGGGTAGCCTTGAATTAAACGGCCACCCTGTACCAGCATCAAGGGGAGGTAATGTTGTACCAGCCAAATTAAGCCCCACAGATCATCAGCCAGCATTCTGGCCAACCTCCCTTGCCCTGACAATATGCACTGCAAATGCTGTTGGCAGAAAAAAAAAGCCCTAACACTACCCCAAATACCCAACAAACTAACCTACCCCAAATCAAATCAAATCATTAACATTTATAAAGCGCGCTACTCACCCGTGCGGGTCTCAAGGCGCTAGGGGAAAAGGGCGGGGGGGGTTACTGCTGCTCGAAAAGCCAGGTTTTTAGGAGTCTCCGGAATGCGGAGTGGTCCTGGGTGGTCCTGAGGCTGGTGGGGAGGGAGTTCCAGGTCTTGGCTGCCAGGAAGGAGAAGGACCTCCCACCCGCAGTGGAGCGGCGGATGCGAGGGACGGCAGCGAGCGCGAGGCCCGAGGAACGGAGGAGACGGGTGGGGGCGTAGAAGCTGAGGCGACGGTTGAGGTAATCCGGTCCCTTGTTGTGGAGGGCTTTGTGTGCGTGGGTGAGAAGTCGGAAGGTGATCCTTTTGCTGACTGGGAGCCAATGCAGGTGTCTCAGGTGTGCAGAGATGTGGCTGTTGTGGGGTACGTCGAGGATGAGGCGGGCCGAGGCGTTTTGAATACGTTGCAGGCGTTTTTGGAGCTTGGCGGTGGTCCCAGCATATAGGGTGTTGCCGTAGTCCAGGCGGCTCGTGACGAGGGCGTGGGTCACGGTTTTTCTAGTGTCGGCGGGGATCCAGCGGAAGATCTTGCGGAGGGTGAGGAAGGAGGCAGAGGACACGGCGTTGACTTGCTTGGTCATGGTGAGAAGAGGGTCCAAGATGAAGCCGAGGTTGCGGGCGTGGTCTGCGGGGGTCGGTGCGGTGCCGAGGGCCGTGGGCCACCAGGAGTCGTCCCAAGCGGACGGGGTGTTGCCGAGGATGAGGACTTCCGTTTTGTCAGAGTTCAGCTTTAGGCGGCTGAGCCTCATCCAATCTGCGACGTCCTTCATGCCCTCTTGTAGGTTGGTCTTGGCGCTGGCGGGGTCCTTGGTGAGGGAGAGTATAAGTTGGGTGCCGTCGGCGTAGGAGGTGATGATGATGTCGTGCTTGCGTACGATGTCGGTGAGGGGGCTCATGTAGACATTGAAGAGTGTCGGGCTGAGCGATGACCCTTGAGGTACGCCGCAGATGATCTCGGTGGGGTCTGAGCGAAACGGAGGGAGGTAGACTCTTTGGGATCGGTTTGAGAGGAAGGAGGCAATCCAGTCCAGGGCCTGGCCTTGGATCCCGGTGGAGCAGCGGCGGGTGATTACACAGACAAACACACCAAAATATAGTGAGAGATACAGAACAATTACAATGCACAATACAGAGTAAAAGACAAAAAATACACAACAGCTACAGGACACAGCACAAAAACACTCCAAATCACCAACAGCAACAGCTCCACACACCCTCACACAGTCACAGACAATAAGACTGTGCAACGAAAGTGGACTCAGTGAACCATTTATGCAGACAGGATGTCCTGTATCATCACTTCCTGGGCCTGTGCATCATGTTTCTAATCATGCAGCATTTTTTTTTACGCATGACGGTCATTTGTCAATTTTTTCCCATTGTGAGTGAAAAGGTCTGTCGACGTTTGATAGACGCTCAGGGACTAGGCTTTTTTTGCTTATGAGAAAAGTATGGTATAGACGTATGCGTATATATTTTTGACGCATGACGGTCATGTGTTCATTTTTTCCCCATTGTGCATGAAATGGCCTGTGGACGTACAATAGATGCTCAGGGTCTAGGCTTGTTTAGCTGTGGAGAAAAGTATGCAGGTTAGGTGTTTGCGTCTATATTTTTGATGTATGCTGTTCATGTGTTGATTTTTCTCCACTGTGCGTGAAAAGGCCTGTGGACGTGAGATAGACGCTCAGGGCCCAGGGGTCATTTTTCTGGCATTGCAGAGTGTAGATTTGAGCCATTTGCGTCAATAATTTTTGGCGCATTTTGGAAATGCATGGAATTTTGCAATGTAGGCCTTGAGTGCACCCAAATACACTTACCATGTCACATGAGCTATGCACCAGTGTTGTAATTACGGTATGGTGCATGTGTGTAACTATCCAGTTATATCTTTATGGTGACATTGGTATGTTGAACCTATTTATTTTTGTATATATCTTTGCTGCGTACAATTACTCCTACCTTGTGCATATGTACATGTGTAGCTACACTGTGTCCACACACATTAGCACATGTCTACTATGAGTGTACATATATGTTTGAACACTTATTTGTGAGAGTACTACATTGCTATGTCTGGTATACAAATGTACACATACCAACAGCACAAAATATATGATGGCCTATGTCCAAAACGTAAGGCATGTGACAGCCACAACAATTTGTACTCAGAGGATGTAGTGGTCTAGGACTGGGTTGATATCATGTTACACGTTACCCCTGGCAGTTTGCTTGTGCATATGTGTCCACTCTGTGGTCTGTTGTTGGTTTTGCCTTCGTGATACACTGCTGCATGTGTGACATATAGGTTCTCCATGCATCTTAGTTGCAGAAGATGGTATGAACACATGCTTCACTGAACATTGCTAAATGCAGTGTGTGTGTAAAGATATGTGTAGTGTCATTTCCGTAACGTATGACCACAGTGGTGTGTTCATGCAATGTGAAACCTCACATAACTATCTTCCTACATGGGCACATGTTGGACTTTGACAAATGCCTGTGTATTCATATCAGTGCCACCTATGCTTCCTTATGTCAGAACAGATGTGAAGGTAATTTCTTCCAGTCAGTGATCTTGTGATACATATGCCCTTACATTTGTGGTAGGTTGCCTTTTGTTCAGAATCCTATACACATCACCTTGCCTGAGCAATTTCAGTGGTACATGTGTCCTGAGATATGTGAATTCGTCCACATCATGTTTGTTATAATTGTTACATACAACGGCATACCACTGTGTAGCAGTGTTGCAGTCTGGCATAGATGGCAGCCTACTCTTCATCACTACTGTGGGAGTTTGTATGGCAACACAATCCTATGGTGGAATGTGAAGAGGCAGGTTTACGGAGCTACCGATTACTCAGGACACTGTGCACATGCACCAGGCCTCTGACAATGTCATAAGTTTATGCAGCCAGAGCAGTGGCATTAGGGTGTTTTGAGGGGGGATCTAGCTTCTTCATGATTGCTAATCAGCAGAGCAATGCACCCCCCCTTGCAGACAGACACATGCACAATTGTGATCAAAAGGACCGTGATGTCACATTTTCCTCTGGGGTACTTGATGTCAGCCTTCCCCTCTCATGTACAGAGGGCTGGGTACTTGCATGTTTTGGACATGTCTCACCAATTAATGTCCTTAGTAATTTCCATGGACAGCATGATTAGTTGTTGTATCTCTGTTGTGACATCTATTTTGGAAACGTGCTAGGTGACAGATGGTGTTATCTGTCACTGCCTCCTGTCATGTTGGCATACAATGGGCAACTACCAGGTTATGATAGTGGAAAAACTGACTGGATTGTGTGCTGACCTGGCCACCCTCTCTGTTCATATGTTGGATATTCACATGTAGACATTGATGTGTTGCACAGTCAGTATTGGTCTATGTGTGTTCCTTCTTCATGTTTTACTGCATTACTTGTAAAGTGTATATTGTCACCTCCATTTCTCTCAGTCTTTAGGCTGCCTGCACTTTGTACACATCTTCTACAGAAACATTGTCGGGTCATACATGGACAGGATGCAACATGTGACTTGTGTAAATTGTAGAAGTACACATCTTCTACTACTGGCTACATGATAGTTACCGTCCGATTCCCATTATTTGTGAGATGTAATGAGTGCCACATACACATGACATTACACCTGCCACAGCACTTGTGTTGTGTCCAAGTGACCTACCATGTTGTATTCGCAAGTATCTGTGGGTGTCTCTCAGCTCTCCATCCGCATCCTCCGCTGAACATGGGCATGCCACAACTTAGGTAACTCTTGCCATGACTGAATGATGTTGATGTGTGAAATCACTTCAGTGCTACATTTTTCATTAGCTAAATGCAACATGTATCACTACTTCTACTCCCATTCATTTTTTGATGTGTCTATGACATTTTTGGATGTTACTGGACATAGTTGCACATCCCACACCTGATTGCCATGTTGGATCCCAAAATATGTATGGGATAATTTGCAACTGTTGCTACCTTACACCTGTTCTGGCATATCAGTGATAATGAGTGGTGTGTATTGCTATGTGCTCTGTGATGTTGTTATACAGAGCATACTAGGTAACCATGCTGACACATGTCAAGCAATGTTGGTACTAACAAAACCTTTGCTACCTAGGACATACAGCCGTACATCAGTCTTCACATGTTTATCTGAAACTGCTGTAGGCATGTGTCAAGACAGCAGATTTGTGTGAAAAGTGTGCATCTTATGTACATAGGGAGTCTAACACACACTGCCTACATTCCACCCAGACAATTATTTGGTGATGCATTGTCCCATTTAATTCTTAGATCCTGACAATGGGTCATATATGTGGATAATGATTCAGCAACCATAGCTGCTCCATTTGTCTGGTAACCCATAACACAATCCACAGCCAACAGGTGTGCGCCATAAGTGAGGTACAGCCCACCATGTGTCAGAGTGTGCCCGATGGCAGTGCCAGGACATAATCCCATGAATACACAGTGCAGGCTCTGTCTCTAACATTGGTTGCAATCCCTGTACAATTACTGAAGGTCCAATGATGCCCCTCCCCCTTGTCACAAATGCACCGTGCAGGCAAAGCAGCAATCATCCTACAATGTGACAGTGTTTATTTCCTTCATTAATTAAACACCATTTGATCAAAGCCCTTACCTTGCAAACATCCTGGTAGATGTGGTGATGAAGTGGGGAATGGGCTAGGAATTAGCACCTTGCTACTTGACTGTACGATATATGTTATGGTGCATGGATCTAGGCCTTCAGGAGTCACATGCCCGTGAATTGCGTATCACTGATATGTGAAATGGAGGCAGTAGACCCTCTTACATCACAAAGATGTTGCTACCATACTTGTAACTATTGTGTTTCTTACCTGCTCCCCGAGGTTTGAGTTACATTCCAATGATATATGTAGTGGAAAATGCTAAGGTGATTCAGGAGCAAAGTATTTTATTGGTGCTATTTACAATGTGATGATAGTCCAGTCACTATGTATAAAAGTTCTGTATTATGTGAAGTCTCCTACGAACTCCTCCAGCAGTGATTTATTGTTCCCCCTCCAAATTAGCAAAACCATTATATCCATTGTCATCCTCCTGCTCCTCCTCGTTGGGGACGTCAACCTTTTCATTCCAGGGAACATTTGTTCTCATACATATGTTATGGTGGATTTACATGCCAGTGTGATTTTACATACCAGTGGTGGAGGATAAAAGAGGCTTGCTCCTGTCAGGGACAGGCACCTGAACCTTGACTTCAGAAGCTCAAATGCCCTCGACTACCGCATTGTGTGTACTTCTGGACCTTTCTATATGCACGCTCTTCCATCATTGTGGGATTGGCAATTGGAGTCAGTACCCATGGCTATATTCTGTAACCTTGATCGGCTACAAAGGAATGAGAGAAGATGTGTTGGTGAAGCTTGATAGTGGTTTGGAATATACCATGGTAGTTGTTAGTTGTAGGTGGAGTGGTGACTCAGGCATGCTTGTGGTATAGTGTATGTTCTTGTTTATGTGAAAATGTTTCATATGTCTGTGTTGATGGACATGACAATCTTGGGTAGTGGCTCAGGGACCTGGGAATTGTCATTTTAATTCCAAACTGATGATGAAACCATTGCAAAGATGTGTTGTGTAGTCCATATTTGAGGCAGTGTCCTATTGTTGGATGGACCCTACCACCTCCTAGCACCACAGTGGTGTCAGATGTAGAGACTCCATGGTAGTTCTACAAAGCCTAACTGTGCCCTCCATGTTACCATGTGGCTCTAAGCATGAGGGGCAATACTTTGTGACCCTTTGTGGCAGATGATGGTTGTGCCCGCCATTAAGTGTACGAGGGTGTGAATCACACATTTGTAGGATGATCTAATTTGCTGCAGTTGTATCTCATAGCTTTCAATACATGATGTATGACAGACACTTTCAATACATACACAATGGAGGCTTTGGGAGGGGGTACACCTATTTTACACATGGGTCACTATGTATGGTGCATGAAAGGTCAGGTATGTCCTCTATACTCCTACCGAGTCTTACTATGGCATCCATGATCTTTATAGTTTTGTACAAACTCTGCACCGTGGTGGAACGTTTCTAGTATACAGAATAGACATGGTGGTGTTATAGGGTGCTAAGGGGCGCATATGAGGTGGTAGTGGAATAGGTGCTGCACCATTTGTCATGATTCTGCCCCATGGTCTTTCATGGCAAGTTAATTTGTATTAGTATGTGTGTGACACACTGCAGCAGACAGGTGTATGTGCACACTACAGGTATGTCAGGTATGTGTAGATGATATATTGTTGGTAATGGCACTACTTGGGTGGCATGTGATATAAGTGCTGCCAGAGGCTTGCACACCATGATTTACATGGGGCTGTGCCTATGTGTGACTTTCTTTACATGGCCATGGCCTATACCATTGACATAGCTGAGCTATTCTTAATGTGTGTGGGATCTGTATTTAGTTGTCAACCAGTGGACACGTAGTGGTTTGTAGGCAGCTTCTGTATGCAAAGGGGACATAGCTCCACCTGTACACATGTGCTGTGTCAGTCAGGTTGTTGCTGTGTTATGTACATGTGGGTGTATGTGTTTGTGATGTGCAATGACTGTGGTGTAGTGTGGCATGTTGCATATGTGTTTTGCCTGTACATCTGTGTTCCTCTGCCCATGTGTTTTTAGTGTGGTGTTAGACCTGGCATCCTTGCCATGGTCTCCTCTTACTTTATGTCTCTGCTTCCCAGGTTGTTGCTGTGTGCTGGACTCTGTTTTTACTGTTTTTGTTACTCTGGGCACTTTACCACTGCTGAGTAGTGCTAAAGTGCAAGTGCTCCCTGTGTAAAATTTATGTGTAATTGGCTTTTCTATGTATGGCACGTGTGATTTACTAGTAAGTCCCCAGTAAAGTGCACTAGAGGCGCCCAGGGCCTGTAAATCACATGATACTAGTGGCCTGCAGCACTGGTTGTGCCACCCACATGAGTAGCCCTGTAAACATGGCTCAGACCTGCCATTGCAGTGTCGGTGTGTGCAGTTTTAAACTGCCAATTCAACCAGACAAGTGTATCCACTTGCCAGGCCTAAACCTTCCCTTTTCATACAGGTAAGGCACCCCTAAGTAGGCCCTAGGTAGCCCCATGGGCAGGGTGCAGTGTATGTTAAAGGTGGAACATGTACTGATGTTTTTTACATGTCCTAACGGTGAAATACTGCCAAATTCATTTTTCAATGTTGGAAGGCCTATCTCTCTCATAGGTTAACATTGGGCCGCTTTTAAATATCCTTAACGTGCATTTTCCCTTTGAGAGCAAATGGAAGTATGGAGTTTGGGGTCTCTAAACTCACAATTTAAAAATACATCTTTTAGTGAAGTTGTTTTTTAGATTGTTAGCTTGAAAATGCCACTTTTAGAACGTGGGCATTTTCTTGCTTAAACCATTCTGTGTCTCTGCCTGTTTATGGATTCCCTGTCTGGGTCACACTGACAGTTGTGCTGTTTGTGAATCTCCTTCAGACAGTGACACAAAGGGAGCTGGGATGTAGCCTGCATATCCTGATGAGCTATCTTGGCTAGAGTGGAGGGTGCAGTTGTCACTTACATCTGAATGGGCTGTCCCTGCCCTCACACAATGCAGTCTCCAACCCCGGGTGTGCGTCTGGGGCCTGGCCAGAGGAAGACAAGATCTTCTGAACAACAGAGACTTTCCTTTGATGTTTGCCTACATCAAGGGCAGAAAGGGGTATAAGTGGTGGACCCAAACCCCAGACTGTAGATCACTTCTGGATTCAAGAGGAACCTCTGCCAAGGAGAAGAGCTGAAGAGCAGAGGAAAAGTGCTGCCCCTCCCTGTGACTGTGCTTTGTTGGGCTATCCTGCAGTTGCTGCTTCTGCCTGTGAAAGGGGACAAAGACAAAGACTGGACTTTGTTGTGCATTCCTGCTTGAGAAGAATCTTCAAGGGCTTGGACTGAGTTTACCTCCTGTTCTGAAGTCTCAGGGTCATCAAAGACTTCCTGAGTCTTCTGCTGAGACTCCTGTCCTGCCAAGTGGTGCCCCACCCAGTCCCTGGGCCCTTGAAACGTGAAGTTGGCAGAACAAGGACTGAAATCCACACACACAGCACCGTACGGGGACATGTTCAATGCACCAACTGCAACGCGGCTGAAAAACGCCACGCCACCCGCTTCACAGCAAGATTCAACACTCCAGCTGATTCATGGGTAAGAGATTAACGCATCACGGCTGGAGAAATGACGCAGCACCCGCTCACGGCTGCTGATAATGACACAAACCCCTCACAGTGCAGTTTTCTAACACCGTGCGACCGGATTTCTCACACATCATCTCTGTGCGTCAAAGTCATTGTGAACCTGCACGGATCCGAGGTGCCCTGTCCATAAATCGATGCATCGCCGTCTTGCGAGAGAGAAAACCAACGCATCACCTATTCGACAGGAGAAGAAATGATACATACCCTCACTTTTGAGTAAGGAATCAACGCATCGCTGACTTTTCCGCTGCACACTTGTAGAAAATGACCATCTTTCTTGGTGTGTTCCCCCAATTTCTTCCTGTTTGTAAGTATGTTTTGCCTGTCTCACTGGGATCCTGCTGGTCAGGACCCCAGGGCTCCTAGTTTGTGGCCTAATATGTGTGTTGTCAGTAGTGCTTAACTGTGTCACTGAAGCTCTGCTAACCAGAACTTCTGTGCTTATGCTCTCTCGGCTTCCACATTAGTCACTATAGTTTAGTGACTTCATTTACAAATTTCAATTGACACACTGGACCCGCCCTTATGAGTCCCTAGTACATGGTACCTAGGTACCCAGGGCATTGGGGTTCCAGAAGATCCTTATGGGCTGCAGCATTTCTTTTGCTACCCAAGGGGAGCTCAGACAAACCCTTTCACAGGACTGCCACTGCAGCCTGCATGAAATAGTGCACACACTATATCACAGACATTTGCACTGCACTTACGTAACTTATAAGTCACCTACATGTCTAACCTTTATTTACTGAAGGTTAGGTGCAAAGTTTCTAGTGTGAGGGCACCCTTGCACTAGCAAAGGTGCCCCCATGCTGTCCAGGGCCAAATCCCTGGACTTCGTGAGTGCGGGACACCATTACACGCGTGCACTACATATAGGTCAATACCTATCTGTAGCTTCACAATGGTAACTCCGAATATGGCCATGTAAGGTATTTAAGATCATGGAATTCTCCCCTCATTCCAAATCTGGTATTAGGGAGGCAATCCCATGCATCCTGGGGGCCCCACCATGGAACCCCAGTACTGCCAAACCAGCTCTCTGAGGCTTGCACTGCAGCTACAGCTGCTGCCACCTCACAGACAGGGTCCTGCCCTCTTGGGGTCAGAGCAGCTCAGTCTCAGGAAGGCAGAACAGAACGTTTCCTTTGGGAGGATGGTGTTACACCCTCTCCCTTTGGAAATAGGTGTTACAGGCTTGGGGGGGGTAGCCTCCCAGAGGCTCAGGAAATGCTTTGAAGGGCACAGATGGTACCCTCCTTTCATAAGCCAGTCTACGCCAGTTCAAGGACCACCAGTCTCTGCTCTGATGCAAAACTGGACAAAGGAAAGGGGAGTGACCACTCCCATGTCCATCACCACCACAGGGGTGGTGCCCAGAGCTCCTCCAGTGTGTCCCTGGGGTTAGCCATCTTGTTTTCCAAGGTGTGGGGACACTCTGGAGATCTCTGAGTGACCAGTGCCAGCATGTGACGTCAGAGACCTCTCCTGATAGGTGTGTACCTGGGTAGGTAGCCAATTCTCCTCTCAGGGCTCTTTAGGGTCTCTCCTGTGGGTTCCTCTTCAGATTCAGCTTGCAAGTTTCCACCAGGAATCCGCTGCAACTCCTGCTTCATCCTCTGACCATCTGATCAACCGCAGACTGCTCCAGGAACCACTGTAACTGCAACAAAGCATCCAGAAAGGTTACTGCGACTCTGTACCTTCAGCTCCAGCCAGCAACTGCAACAGTTTCCAAGGTATGCACGCTTTGGGGACTCCCTGTCTTCACCCTGCACCAGAAGGACCGAAGAAATCTTCCATGGAGTGACGGACTTCACTTCCCTGCTCCAGCAGTCACCTTCTAAGACGAGGACTGGTTCTACAGGACTCCTCTCTTGGTGATGACCATTCTCCCTAGAACACAGGTGGTAGACCTCTTCAACCAGCTGTCCACATTTGGAGGAGGTAAGAGCTTGTCTTCCCCATTTGCGACAGTACCCCTGTGCACTGTGTCATTTTTACCTCCTGTGGCCTCTGTGCACTATTCGCAAAATCCTTCTTGTACAGCCTGGATCAGGTCCCTAGCACTCTATCCTGTGACACTAAACTTGCTGAGTTGTTCTACGGCGGCATGGGACCTTTTTTTGTAGTGCTGCAGCAACAGCAATTTGCACCTTTTTTGTCCCTGTATCCTGGGACCTCGGAGGGTGCTGCCTGGTCATCTCTGGTTTCCCTCCAGTGTTGGGAGCCCCCTCTGCCACCTCAGTCCAAGTTGAGGCCCCCAGGTCCCTCTTGGGCCCAGGCAGTGCCATTTTGATGCAATGCGTGACATTGCTTGAATCAAGGCTTATCCAGTGCTGAAACTCACCTGCATCCAACATCTTGACGTGGGACATTGTTTGCATTATTCAGGAACCGCAGCCATCTTCTTTGGTCCTCTTCCGCAGACTTCTTCCAACCAGAGAATCCTCTTTTGCACCACCTTCTAGGTTGGCAGGGGCTCCTGTCCTTCCTGGAATCCTCTGCGACTTCTGGACTTGGTCTCCTCTCTTTGCAGGTCTTCAGGTCCAGGAATCCACCATTTGTTGCTTGCAGTCTTGTTTGGTTCTTGCAATAACTCTAATTACGATTTGTAGTGTGTCCTAAGGAAACTTGCAGTACTTCACTCCTACTTTCCTGTGCTCTGTGGTGGGGTATTTTACTTACCTTTGGTGTTTTCTTACACTTCCAGTGATCCGCTACACACTACACTTACCTAGGGGGGAATTTGTGATTCGCATTCCACTTTCTTAGTATATGGTTTGTGTTGCCCCTAGGCCTATTTCTTCCTATTGCATTATATGGTATTTTCTCTTGTTTGCACTATTCTGTGACTATTTACTTACCTGATTTTGGTCTCAAGTGTATATATTGTGTATAATACTTACCTCCAGAAGGAGTATTGCCTCTAGGATATTTTTGGCCTTGTGTCACTAAAATAAAGTACCTTTATTTTTGGTAATACTTAGTATTGTCTTTTAGTGTGTATAAGTACTGTGTAACTATAGTGGTATTGCAGGAGCTTTGCATGTCTCCTAGTTCAGACTAAGCTACTCTGCTACAGTTACCTCTATCAGCCTAAGCTGCTAGAACACTAGTACATTTCACTAATAAGGGATAACTGTACCTGGTATAAGGTGTAAGTACCCAAGGTACCCACTACAAGCCAGGCCAGTCTCCTACAACGCTCACCTGTGCAGCTTTATTTTTTATGTAAACCAGGTACTTTTTGTAAAATCAATGTTTCTATTGTTTTCTATGAAGTAGGACTCCTATTCTTTTGAAAATCCATATCTTGTGATCTTTTTTGTATTGGTCTTGTTTTATTTACATAAATATTGCCTATTTTTCTAAACTGGTGTGGTGTCCATTTTGTTGTGTTTTGCACTATATTACTGTGTGTGTTGGTACAAATACTTTACCCATTGGCTTTGAGGTAAGCCTGACTGCTTGTGCCAAGCTACCAAAGGGGTGAGCAGGGGTTATCTTGAGTGTATCTCCATTGCCCTAACTCGAGTGATGGTCCCTGTTTGGACAGAGCACAAATTGCCTGCTACCAGAGACCCCATTTCTAACATGTGGTGTATGTCTTGTTTCTCCTACATTGATGGTGTGTGTAATGATTGGCATGGTGTTTTACCTATGAGTAGGCCATTGCCATATTGCCCATCCTGGATCCACTCAGTGGTAGTGGAATGTCAGAATATGTAGGCGTCATGGAAGCTGCAGGTTATTTTGCTAGAATGTTAGGGAAGAGCCCAAGGTGTTCCACAATGGCCTGCACATTGATCGAATGGGTGTGCTTGCGGTTCCTATATAGTTCAGTTGCTGCAGGTGGCACCAGTTGGACATGAGTGCAGTCCATTGCACCCAGCACATGCAGGAACCTAGCAATTTGGTAACAAAGCTTGCTTGGTCTGCTGCTGCAGTTGCTGGGTGTTCAGGGAGCATATGTGGTGGGGTGTGAGGCGTGTGATTGCATCCAGGACCTTAGGTAGGAAGACCGAGAAGGATGGCTGGGATATATACGAGCCACTTATGATACCGTTATCTGAAAAGCACCAGATGCCAGCATTTTAAGGACAGCAAGGAGTTTTCTCATGGGCGAAATAACCATTGGAGTTTGCACCCTTGCTGTGATGTGTGGAGCAATGTGGTGCAGCAGGCATGCAATGGACTACTGGTTCAGTCGGTATATCCTGATAACAACTTGTTCCCTGCAGTCAAGAAGGGTTGTCCTCTGTCTGAAGATCCTCTCCCTCCTTCTGCGTTGCCTTTGTGACTGCTGTGGTGGTGTTTCGGGTTGCTGCAGTGGTGGTGTAGGGACCTGCTGTCTTCGCTGATGTCTGTGGCATGTGCCAAGCTGAAGCAGTACCACTTCCATGTTGTCCTGGAGGTTGTAAATACTCCTTTTGTGTGTTTTCCTTAAGTGGTGGTGTGTGGGCCTCTTTTTAATACCTGGTCTGACCAGGCATTAAATTTTGATGCTAATTGGACTTAGCGTAATTTTTTAGGTCCGCTTCCTCAGTATGAGTCGTTTTGCGTCGGGAGGTAAATATGGCCTAGAGGGCTGTCTTCATTTTTTGAATGGGAATGCCTACCTTGCAGCTAATTATCACAGTGAGACGCAAGGTGGGTTGGCGCTTCCTAAAAATGCCGCTAACTCCAGTATTTTGACGCAGGAAGGGTCGAGCGTCACAATATAAATATGGACACCTGTCTCCTAAGTTAAACCTAACTGCTCGTTCCCAAGCTACCCAGGGTTGAACCAGTATTAATTTATTGAGACCTTGACTGGACCTTTTGGGGATTTTTGGCCTATTGCTTAGTGTAGTTACTTACCTGCCCTTGCCAAAAATCCAATGTCCAACATCATCCTATAGCCTCTACCCGTGATTCGTATTCCCCTTTTACTTTCTCTCTCTTTAATACTTATATGTCTTTTCTCCTCCCTCCTTACTCCTTTGTTTAACATTTACTACTCTACTTAGCCCTATCCTTTAAAAAAATGTCCCCATTGTATACACCTTCCCTATTATCAATCACTCTTTTATTCCATTCATTTCTTTAATTCCTTTTCTTTAAAATCCAATTGTCATCTACCTTCCTAATTTACCATTTCTTTAATTTTACTTGTATTACTTTCCCTAACCCCTTCTACATTTCCCCGTCGTCTACTATCTCCCCTGCTAATGTTTCCCCTTTTTACTTTCTCTTCTTTTTCTTAAATACTCATACATCTTGTATCCTATTGCTTAACTCCATTTTTATCTTTAATGCTTCCCCTTGACATCCTAAATACCCTCCTACCATTACCTTCCCCCATAAATTATATTCTATTAATTTACCTTCCCTTGTGTTTCTTTAATTCCCTAATCATTGGCTTTACTCTTTTTACATTTATTTTTATTACTTCTATTTACCATTCTAAGATTCCCCATGCTATACTCTCTCACCCTTTCTTCAATACTCATTTGTCTTGTACTCTCCTGTTCACTCATTATTTTATCTTTGCTGCTTCCTCTCACCCCATTTATGTTTCCCATTCTTTACAGCAGTGGTTCCCAACCTATGGTCCACAGACCCCAGGGTTCTGCTGCACATTCCCCGGGGGTCCTCAGGTCTGATCCATCAAGAAGGCACTTCTACAGCTGTGGCCTTGTGCTGCATGTTTTTATATTTATTACTTCATGTGTGCAGCAGATTGAAAAGCACGGCAAAGTTCCATGTACATCCAGCAGCTTTTGGGAACAAATAAAAGCATAAAAATACCTCTGATGAGTAATGTACCTGCCCGACAGAGATGGGAGTTTTGTCTAGTGGCACTTTTGACTTATCCAAAGTTGCGCAGATGGTTAATTTGCCTTCTGCAAAAAAAAATGTATCATGCAAAGAACAATATTTTATGTGCATAACACAATGGGATGCTGCTTTTGTCACAGAGATTCTTTTGTTGGTGTGCAGTTCATAAGTTACAATTGTAATCTAGCACACTGACCTATGTACTGCCATCCAAGAGATGCATGTAAAGCGCATGGCACAAATTAGAAAGTTATGTTTTTTTTCTCCAGTCTTTCATTTTCCTTATGCTGCTAAAAAAGGTTTGCCTGCATAGAAATGTATTCTTACTATTAAAGTCGATGCTAACCACTGTGTTATGTTCTGAATCCTGAGTCTCTGCTTCTCCAGACCAAGCACGCTTAGAAAATGCCTACCAGTATGGATGACATGTGAATCCTACACTTTGTAGTCCCCTATAAAGTGCTTCAATACCCTACAATGGTATGAGAGGTGCTATAAAACAAATTAATTACATGTTACAGAGAGCCTATGGAGAGAAGAAAGTCATTTATGGGTTTACTTCCTTTCCCCACCACTCAGTTATGTAAAAATTATTTCTCAGATCTTATATATTTAAAAAATAAAAACAGAAATTGCTTGTGAAATGTAATATCTGATGTTTGACATTGAAAAGTTAGTCCCAGAAATGCAGTGCCAAACTTCCCATTAAAATCTTTTGATTTTTGCATTTTTTAAATATAAAATAATGATATTATTAGTAATTTGGATATTTTTTTGGTGTGTACTTGTTTGTGTATTTTTTGTGAATTACTGTTTTAATGTTTGAAATTGAAATCGTACAAGTTGCTTGGTGGTCCCCGGCTTCCAGAAATGATTCAGTGTGGGTCCTAAAGAGTCAAAAAGTTGGGAACTACTACTTTACACCATTGCTGTTGACCTTCCTCTTTTTGCGCTCTTCTTTTCTTTTCCTCCTCTTCTCTTTATTTAGTACCATATGTGTTCTACTCTCCTGATTTACTCATTTTTTAATTTACTGTTCTTACATCAACTACCCCTTCTTTGTTTCTTTTCCTTATATCTTTTCCTCCTCCTGCTATACTCCCTTTTAATTTCCCTTTTTTGTTTGCCCATATTTCTTATACTCTTCCGCTTTACTCCTTGTTTTCAATTTTACTTGTATTATGTCCCCTACTCCATCTACGTTAACACCCTCTGCTCCTACCATGTTACCATTCTCTTGATCACATTTCCTTGAACCTTAGCAACATACTATTTGTGGGAAAAGCTCTTTTTTCATTTCAGCATTTCTGTCACATGAAGGTCCAGATTAACTAGAAAATGACTGAGCGCAGCACTGTGATAAATTTGGCAGCGCCACACCCTTGTAATTTTTAAAACACAAGGTTGGGCAGTTTTTAATAGACTATGGCCCACCCCTGTGTTTCCTCCTGTGCCGTGCAAAATTTGCAACGCCATGATGTAAGGATGGCTGCATGGAGAGGGAGACTGTTTTTGCGCAAGAAGGGACACCTTCCTGCACAAAAACAATCTTAAATGGTGATTGGCTCTTTCTATGTGTGCTGTAAAAAGTTTATGAAACATCATAAATCTGAGGTAGCTTCAAAATGCATTGGGTGTTGCTGTGGCATGCCTCCAGAAACACCCACTGCACGCCCCTTCCAAGCAAAGTGCTGCGTGTGAAGGTGCTACATTTACAAGTTGGCTGTAGGAGGCTGGCCTGGCTTATAGTGGGTATCTTGTGGTACTTACACCTTGTGCCAGGTCCAGTTATCCCTTATTAGTAGATTAGAGGTGTTCTAGCATCTTAGGCTGATAGAGGTAGCTATAGCAGAGCAGCCTAGGCTGAACTAGGAGACATGCAAAGCTCCTACCATACCACTTATATCACTCAGCACTATATCATAAGAAAACACAATACTCAGAGTTACTAAAAATAAAGGTACTTTATTTTAGTGACAAAATGCCAAAAGTATCGCAGAGGATATACTCCCTTAGGAGGTATGTAATATACACAAAATATACACACAATCCAAAATCAGGTAAGTAAACAGAAAAGTAGTGCAAACACTGTAGAACACAATAGAATGCAATAGGAGACAATAGGCCTAGGGGCAACACAAACCATATACTCCAAAAGTGGAATGCGAACCACAAATGGACCCCAGGCCTAGTGTAGTGTGTAGAGGGTTACTGGGAGTGTAAGAAAACACTAAGGGTGTCCAAGATACCCCACCCCAAGACCCTGAAAAGTAGGAGTAAAGTTACTCCACTACCCCATAAAGACAGTATAGTCGAGAAAGGTGATTCTGCAAAGGCTACAACTGACTGCAAAGCACTGAAGATGGATTCCTGGACCTGAGGACTTGTAAAGGTAGGGGACCAAGTCCAAGAGTCACAAAGTGTCCCGGGGGGGCAGGAGCCCACTAAACCACAGATGACGGTGCAAAAAGGCTGCCTCTGGGTGGAAGAAGCCAAAGATTCTGCAACAACGGAAGGTTCCAGGAACTTCTCCTTTGGTCAGAAGATGTCCCACGGCATGTTGGAGGATGCAGAGTTGTTTCCACGCAGAAATACCACAAACAAGCTTTGCTAGCTGCAAGAGTCATGGTTGCATACTTTGTGTGCTGCCAGGGCCCAGGAAGGACCAGGAGGTCGCCCCTTGGAGGAGGAGACAGAGGGGGCGCTCAGCAATACAGGGAGTCCATGCAGAAACAAGCAGCACCTACAGGAGCACCTGAACAGGAATTGAGAAGATCTGAGCACGGTGGTCATCTCAGCACAACAAAAGGGAGTCCCACGAAGTCGGAGTCCAACTCAGCGAGTTGGGCAATGCAGGACAGAGTGCTGGGGACCTGGGCTATGTTGTGCATGAAGGAAGTCTTGCAAAAGTGCACAGACGGCCTAGCAGCTGCTGTTCATGCAGTACACAGGATTACTGTCTGGCGTGGGGAGGCAAGGACTTACCTCCACCAGATTTGGACAGAAGGGCCACTGGACTGTCGGAGACACTTGGATCCAGCTCCTGTTTTCCAGGGACCATGCTCGTCAAGATGAGAGGGGACCCAGAGGACCGGTGATGCAGAAGTTTGGTGCCTGCCTTGGCAGGAGGAAGATTCCGTCAACCCATGGGAGATTACTTCTTGGCTTTCAGTGCAGGGTGAAGGCAGACAGCCCTCAGAGCATGCACCACTAGGAAACATTTGAGAAAGCCGGAAGGATGAGGTGCTACAATGTTGCTGGTAGTCTTCTTGCTACTTTGTTGCGGTTTTGCAGGCGTCCTGGAGCAGTCAGCAGTCGATCCTCGGCAGAAGGTGAAGAGGGAGATGCAGAGGAACTCTGGTGAGCTCTTGCATTCGTTATCTGAAGAATTCCCCAAAACAGAGACCCTAAATAGCCAGAAAAGGAGGTTTGGCTACCAAGTTAGGAGGATTGGCTACCAAGAGTGGTAAGAGCCTATCAGAAGGAGCCTCTGACATCACCTTCTGGCACTGGCCACTCAGAGCAGTCCAGTGTGCCCCCAACACCTCTGTTTCCAAGATGGCAGAAGTCTGGGACACACAGGAGGAGCTCTGGGCACCTCCCCTTGGGAGGTGCTGGTCAGGGGAGTGGTCACTCCCCTTTCCTTTGTCTAGTTTCGTGCCATAGCAGGGCTCGGGGGAATCCCTGAACCGGTGTAGACTGGTTTATGAAAGGAGGGCACCATCTGTGCCCTTCAAAGCATTTCCAGAGGCCAGTACAGGCTACTCCTCTCAGGCCCTTAACACCTATTTCCAAAGGGAGAGGGTGTAACACCCTCTCTCAGAGGAAATCCTTTGTTCTGCCTTCCTGGGACTGGGCTGCCCAGGCCCCAGGGGGGCAGAAACCTGTCTGAGGGGTGGCAGCAGCGGTAGCTGCAGAGAAAACCCTGGAAAGTTAGTTTGGCAGTACCTGGGCTCTATGCTGGAGCCCCGGGGATGCATGGAATTGTCCCCCCAATACCAGAATGGTATTGGGGTGACAATTCCATGATTTTAGACATGTTACATGGCCATGTTCGGAGTTAACATTGTGACGCTACATATAGGTATTGACCTATATTTAGTGCACACTTGTAATGGTGTCCCCGCACTCACCAAGTCTGGGGAAATTGCCCTGAACAATGTGGGGGCACCTTGACTAGTGCCAGGGTGCCCACACACTAAGTAACTTTGCACCTAACCTTCACTAAGTTAAGGTTAGACATATAGGTGACTTATAAGTTACTTAAGTGCAGTGTAAAAATGGCTGTGAAATAACGTGGATGTTAATTCACTCAGGCTGCAGAGGCAGTCCTGTGTAAGAATTGTCTGAGCTCCCTATGGGTGGCAAAAGAAATGCTGCAGCCCATAGGGATCTCCTGGAACCCCAATACACTGGGGACCTAGGTACCATATACTAGGGAATTATAAGGGTGTTTCAGTGTGCCAATCAGAATTGGTAAAATTAGTCACTAGCCTGCAGTGACAATTTTAAAAGCAGAGAGAGCATAAACACTGAGGTTCTGGTTAGCAGAGCCTCAGTGATACAGTTAGGCACCTCACAGGGAACACATGCAGGGCAAACTTTATGAGCACTGGGGTCCTGGCTAGCAGGATCCCAGTGACACAGGCAAAAACAAACATACATACAAGTAAAAATGGGGGTAACATGCCAGGCAAGATGGTACTTTCCTTCAGTGGCGTTAAGCCACAAAAAGTGACTTAACTCCACCTTGTAAATATGGTGCAGGGCATTGCGCCACCGGAGCGTCACAAAAAGTGACACTCCGGGGGAAATAGGGCCTTAAAAATCGGACGCGAAGTTTTCTCAGACTGAATTTCCTCATGTTGAAAAATCATCAAAATGTGAATAAAACAAAATGCATAGAATTCAATGACATCCATGGAATAATGCATACAAATACAGAAACGCATGACTGCACATGTGAATATGAATTTGTGCATCTCTGTAATTGTGCAAACTTACATTTCTTCTACTTCTTTATTCGTTACATTACGTTTGTATTGCTGGTGGACTGTATCACTGAAAGCTTAAGGAACAGAACACAGTCACAGACATAGGAGGTTAAAGGGTCAGGTTGCACAGAGACAAGGCACAAACACTGCACATTTTTTGCCACCTTATTTTTGCTTGCTTTACCACATTCAAACCAGACCCATTGGCTTTGCCAGTAATTTTTACCTAAAGCAAATGCTCCTTCAATCTTGTTCAAATCACGTCCATGGTATGATAATGTCATGATTGAGTTAGGTCCACGTTTCATCAGCTCCTACACATTGGTAATATCAGAACAGTGTTTCAAATTCTTAGAGTCCGTGATGTAGCATTGTTTATAGAAACAGTGACAGCTTAAGTGAATATTTACATTTTCTGTCATGTGCCCTTCAAATATCTCCCACAATTTTCTGGTAAAAGACTTACATGTACTCTTGGTGAAGAGAATGGAGTCTGATTGTTTAATTTATATACAAGTTTATTAGACTTTACTGTCCATATGACAAAATCAACTAAGACAACCAATTAGGTGTCATAGCAAAATCTATATACATTAACGTATAATTTACCAATTTTGCTGACATTTTTTAAAAACAGACTGCCGACTATGGTACCGGAATATTGTCTCAAGCAAAAATAAATTTCATAGCTACTTCAATCATTTTGATAGAGTCGGTTTTGAAATAGTGACACAGGGTCACTCCTCACATTTTCAAATTAGTGTAATATAAAGGTAAAGAACAACAGTTCATCTTTGGAGGTCCACAGTATATTTATATTTCCTTTGATGAATGACAAACACTGCTCAACAAAGTTTCTGGGTATTCATAAAACAGTTTACCCACAAACATGCTTGAAAAACTGAAAATTGAATATTTACACGCTGCCACATTTCAATTTAAACATACACATTTCGGTTCAAGTGGACATGTGGTCAGTTTTTGTGTGGGGCAGTTCAATCGCAAATTTTTTTCACCAAATGAAAAGCAATTTGCTTTGGGGAAGCACCTGGAGTAACTGTGTAATGCCAGTTAATTAAGGCCTTAACAATATCAATTCTAAAGTCGGTGCCTAGCAATTTTTTTTTAAAAAAGACAAGATATGTACAGCATTAGAAAAAAGTAAAATTAAATCTCTTACAAACAAAATATAGCACATGAAATGATATTCCTGCTTAAGTTCTCAAGAACACTCCAAAGTATCTAAACGGCTCATTTCGATTTACAATGTCATGGGAACATATATTTAAATATCAAATCGTCAAACCCTGCATCAAGTTCTCCTGCCAATCCAGAAGATTGAACAATGCAATGTTGTCACAGTGTATCACTTATAACTATCTTGCATCTCATTTAATCAATAAGTTTCACACAACATCCCCTTCCATTCCACAAATAGAAATACTTTCTACTAGCCCCTACTCCAAAAATAGTAATGTTTGGTTCAATGTCCCACCTAGAATTCACACTTATTACAACCTTTTTGTAGTAAGATTAGAGAATTTGGGTTAGAAAGATGCATCAAACATTTTTGTGAATATCCATACAGCGTTTGTATTTGCTTCCAGCATTTCTGATCACCACCGCTTTATTGCTCCCTTTGAAATACCCATTTCATGCCCTTGTTCCATATATAATCATTTGGAAGAGTTCCACAGTTATAAATTCCATCTGTGAGCATACATAAGACCTGACAATTGATTGGCTGCTTAATTCTTTAGCTAAGAGTAAAGGGTCTCATTTATAGCTTGGAGGGAACTGAATTTCTAAAAAAGGCCAACAGCTTTTCTACACTATCCCTTATCATGTTCATTGTCATTGCTTAAAAAAGATAACACACCTTTGATTATACTACTCACTCGGGCATTAAATACATTTTACAAAGAAATGCATAAAAATTATTTCAATTCCAGTAAATGGCAGGAAGGGTAAAAGAGTTGCAGTGCGTAGCATTACCCTGACGTGCAAAGAATACATCTAATTAAAGATTCAGAAAATGCCATTCAAGGGAAATGATTCATTTTCAAATAGTCGCTCTTATGAAATAAGGCCTAAATATGAATGTGACACTAATAATACTACTTTCATTCTTAAGAATCCACATTTTTTATAAGCCCATCTATCTCGCCTAAGAAAAGAGCGATGTTGGACAAATTTCAAATACATTTTCTAAGTGGAAATAGTTGATATCGCGCAGGGTGTTAAAGAGAAACAATACAGATAACCACATTTTCAATGCTATTGTCACGTGCAGCTGTACATGGCAAACTGTCCTTCTTGACAGAAGCGTATGAAACATTATTTACAACCTCTGACTTCTCATTACTATTTGACTTTGCTTGTGAGTACACATCCCGTTTCTTCCAATTCCACGTATACATGATCGGACACACAATACATTTGTTCCACTCTAATGTTCTGAGTCGGACAACTCATTTCCCGAGGAAAACATATATGTAATTTTAAAGAGTGATATGGACTCCTTACGGAGTTTTACCGTTCGTTGAAAGGTTGTCGTAGTTACGAATTCATGGAATGCAGCTAAATATCTAAATATCTGTGTCACATGGAAATGTGTGGTTGAGTGGACGAGTCAGTGGATGAATGACAGACAGAAAGCATCAATGGGTGACAAGACTGATGATTTGTAGAGATTAGCAAGGGAGTAACTATGTGCAGCAACATTTAATGAGGAAGTCCAAAGGTGGTTGCATTAATTGGTGTGTCTGGATATATGGTTGGATGAATTTCCTGCTGAGTGATTAGATGAGTGCATGATTTGATGATTTGGTGAACGGTTGAGGGAGTGAGTGCATGTAGACTGGTTAAACTAATAATACACACTGAGAAATCAGTAGTAAAACGATTTTCCTTAAAAATGTTTTAAAGGCCCATAATACCTTATAGCAATTAGAATAATGAACACTTGGAGGTCATACTAATTAGATATTAGTTCACCTCTGATTTGAATCTACCAGTCTTCCTTAAGTTGAATGTTATAAAAATATATAGAAATACCAATATTACAACAAGGCTAAACACCATCATGGAAAGCATTTCAACAATAAGCAAAGAAATACCACCATTATGCCTTTGTGGCCATTACACCTATGGTGGGCACCATTGTGTCTGATGTACCTTTCAATATATCCGAAATATCACAATTATTTCCGAGCAAGAATTACTCAAGAGTGGGACCCATCATGCTAAAAAAGTTCATAGCGTGTGAAGAATACTACCATCATGCTTATTCATATTGCCCCACTTATTAAACCGCAGAGCATCTTTTATTTGGTTGCTTTACTCAGAGTTGCTTGGTGCATTTTAAAATATGCTGGATCACTCAGTATTGTCTGGTTCACCATCAACATTGCATTCAATGCCTTAATAATTAATGCATTGCCTTCTGAAATCTTGAATGCTGGGCAAGATTTTACTTACACCATCACTTACATGTTTTTCAATCTTTTATAATAATTTATTTGAATCAAATTATATATTTTTTTCTTTTTCAATTTTTGAAGATGTAGGGTTAGAATTTAGGAAATTTAGCAAGAGCTACATCAAAAAGTGCAAAACAGAATTACAGCAGCAAAGTAAGGCCCTGATAACGAGTTTGGCGGTCGGACCGTCAGACCACCAAGGCGACGGTCCCAAAAAGATTGCTGTGCCAGCAGTGTCCTGACAGCCATATTAGAATGTATGTAGACTGAACCGCCAACCGCCAAAACGTCTGCCCACCAGCAACGCAGCGGTCTGCAATCTTGTTGGTGTGCTTTCTGTCACCGTCATGGCAGCATGGTTCGCTGAGCCCATTACAAAAACGGAGTTGACGTGGCAGTCTTCTTGCGGCAGTTAGCTGACAGCAGTTGCCTGCCCGGAACACACTCAGGAAAGCAACAGACAAGTGCTCATTGGAGGAATTCAAAAACAGCACAGCTGACATATATTGGTCCAGTGGACACACCTGCAAAACATGCACACCTGCAAAACATACTATAAAACACACCCCTTCCCAAACCATGATCCTTTGCCGCTTCACTCCAAGAAAGAGACCAGAGCCCACCATTTTTCACATCCTTGACACATAAGGCACCCCTTTTTTCACCATCCCATTCAACTACTTTCACAAACTTTTTTACATTTACTCCGTATATCACTTTTTTTTTTACTCCCTGCCACCCACTTCATTTTTCACACCCATGTCACGTTCCAAAAATCCCTGTTTTTTTGAAATCATAGAAGTAGAGCCACAATTGTTTGGAGCCCAATTCCAGCATACTCCTCTCAGTAGGAAAATTGAACTGTGGCAAAGGATAGTTGACAGAGTGAATGCTGTAGGCACCACCCTGCACACAAAGGAGAATATTAGATAGAGGTGGAATGACCTGAGGGGGAAGGTGCACATTCTAGCCTGCAGGCAACACATTAAGGCTAATTTGACTGGTGGTGGTCCTCCCAGTGTCCCATTACAACTCTTTCCATGGGAGGAGAACGTCTTGACCATCCTTTATCCCGAGGGCTTGACAAGAATACTTGATGGAGTGGAGTCTGATAAGTTACAACACAAAAACGTTCACAAATCTTCAGTATCATGCGTGCTCACATCTCACTCTTTGCCACTGTGTTGTTCATCTACTTTACCTACATAGAATACCCAGAGTTGCAGAGATGTAAGCTTGCCAATGTGCATTGTTATACACATCACATGTAGCAATCCCCATCACATGCAGTATGTTGGAATGAGGTATGGAAGTGTTTCAACATCAAAAGATCATCACAGGACCCATGCAATGTGTCAACATGCAAATGTATGGGCCAAACTAACTGCACTGTGGCATATGTAAGTCTAAACATTTGTCAAGTGTTGGGAAGTACAGAAAGTGACATTAACCAGGAGTCCGTGTTTCTGTACCTCTTATCAACAGGCCTTCCAGCATGTGTCCAAATACACCTATGCGCCATCTATACAATGATTAACCCACCTCTGGTGATTTAGCATTTGTGTAGAGTGGGGAGGCAGCAAGTGACATAGCTACACCTGTCAGAAGACCTTTTTGATGTACCTCTAACCAACAGACCCCCCAGCATTTGTCCAAATACACCTGAGTGCCATCTCTCAAATGATGTACCATCCCCTGGTAGTTTAGCATTTGTGTATTGTAAAGAGGCATCAAGTGACATGACTACAACTACCAGGAGGTCCTGTTTCTGTAACTCAACAACAGGACCTCCTGCATTTGCCCAAACACACCTGTGTGCCATATCTCAATTGATGTAACGTCCCCTGGTAGTTTAGCATTTGTGCAGTGTGGGGAGGCAGCAAGTGACAAGACTACAATTACCTGGAGGCCCTGTTTTTGTACCTCTAACCAACAGGCCTTCATGTACTTGTCCAAATACACCTGTGTGTCATCTATCAAATTATTTACCATCCCCTGGTAATTTAGCATTTGTATAGTGTGGGGAGGCCTCAAGTGACATGACTACAACTGCCAGGGGCCCTCTTTCTGTACCTCTAACCAACAGGCCTTCCTGTGTGTGTCCAAATACACCTGTGTGCCATCTCTCAAATTATCTACCCTCCTCTGGTGTTTTAGAATTTGTGTAGTGTGGGGAGGCAGCAAGTGACAACTATACCTGCCAGGAGACTCGGTTTATATACATTCAACCAACAGGCCCTCCCGCACTTGTCCAAGTACACCTGAGTTTCATCTCCGAAATTATGTACCCTCCTCTGGTAGTTTAGCATTTGAGTAGTGTGGGGAGGCAGCAAGTGATATGACTACAACTACCAGAAGGCCCTGTTTCTGTACCTTTAATCAACAGACCTTCTTGCACTTGTCCAGATACACATGTGTGCCATCTCTGATATGATATACCCTCCCCTGGGAGTTAGCAAACTACATATCATGCACAGCTCAGCAACATGTTTGTCTACCTATCTGGCTTTTGTGCTGGTATCTGAAAATGAAACTATTGAGGACAGGAATGACACATTACCAAGAGTGTACATCAAGTATTCCTAAGGAATTAAGGAGCTTCATTAGATTGGTAGTGGCAGTTAACACATTGACTCAGCACTCATCATGCGATGACTACAGGTACATAGACCACAATGTTGTGTATTTGCCTGTATCTCAGACAATTAGGGCTTGGAATGGTCAAATACACATGTCTCTTCACTGTGTTGGATTTACTGTTTTTAAGATGACATGTTCATTCCCTCATCTAAAGTGCACCTGATCACCATATCTAATAAGCTGCTTGAGTCTAATAGTTTTTGCAAGCTTCACACATGTCATGTCAACAATTTCAATACCATCAACAAACCTACCACTTAAAACTATCCAAGGTCTCTACTTATCACACACAAAATATTTGGATGTAGATTCCACACTTCAACCAATAACATTGTACTCTATTTCTCAACAGGTACAACTGGCACAGCACCTGGATACATCGTTCACCAACCAGACTCCCAACCCACCTCTGGTTGAAGCCTTCAGTGATGACGACACTCCTGAACATGTGGACGTGGATGACGGTCCAGCCCACCTAAGTTTCTTCAACATCACAGCACAATGGGCCCCCAATGTGTACTTAGCACACTTGGTACCATCTTGTGCACCCCAGTCCTGGATCCTGAGGTTCAAATCAACAATCCTGACACTGAGTGTGGGTAGGGTCCATGGGAAGGATGCTGTGGGCCGCCAGAGTGAGGCCACTGAAGCCACTCATGACCAGGATACCATCTGCCAAGTCTTGAGGGTCTATCATGAGTCCCAAGGCGTGATGGGCCAGGTGCTAAATGAACTCTGGAATATCAAGCAGCTGCAGAGGGGCATAAACCAACATATGGAGGCCCATAACTCCAACATGGGCACCCTAACTGGGGTGCTAAGGGACATCCATACAACCCTGAGCAGGGCTTTTCCTCCACCATCTAACCCTTCCTGTGGGTAAAATACATCAAGCCAAGTACATCTGTGGCAGACAAAGGAAAGGAGGACCAATGACCCTGTGACACCCCTGACTCTGCAGCAGCTGAACCTCCCCGTCCTTGCAAGTGGGGACTTCCATGTATAAATCCAGGAGGTGCTGATGGCAAGACTCCCACCACTACCAGCAGGAAACGTAATCCTTCACGTCCTTCTTTGTGTATCTCATATTGACTCTTTGGACGGATCCTGAACCCAATTCCATTTTTTTTTTTTATTATGACACGTTCTTCCATGGTTTGGAGGTCTGGAAATAGGCAGTAGAATGGAAGTTGTCACATCATCCCTCTCTTATGGTACCTATTTTTGGAATAAAATGAGATGGAGCATTAGTCACTGTGTCCAGACAAACATATCTGATGACAGAATAGAAATACATTACATCCATTGCACATCAAAACTGTCAAAACTGTCTACTACTCAAGGTCCAGCTATGATCCTCATGTTTGTCTAGACATGTGTCTACTACATATATGTGCACATAACACACCTATCTGCTGCTCTTGTGCCCCTTGATATTGTGAACTGTGTTCCAACTGCCAAAAATACCATCACTGGCAGGGTACAGTGCACCGCAGCTATATGGAATCTGTGACCAGCAATGCACTACACTGATGACTGTGTAGAAGACTCTACATATCAAGGGGGCTTTATATCTGATGAGATGTTACTTCACAGTAATAGATGTTTAATAGAATAAAAATAAAAAAACTATGTAGTTTCAACTGCCAAAATGGCAGATGCCTGACCTCATTAGTTGGACTTTAGGAACCTCCCGCCGCCTGCAGAAGTCGCCCGCATGGTGGGCGGTCCCATCTGCAGCAGACACAACCATAGCCTAACATTGTTGACTGTGATTGTCATCGCTCAATGGCTGTGCCTGTCGATGATGATGACCGCATACGTGGCGTGCATGTATGCTGTGGTTTGGAAAATAACTCACTTGCCTTCTAACACTACTACAATCAACACCTCCACCACTTCAGCTGCTGTGTGCCACCTTGTTAGACTTGGCATTCTTGGCGTGGTCTCCCCTAACCTTTTGCTTCTGTTTCCCGGGTTGTTGATGTGTGCTGGACTCTGATTTTGCTGTTTTTGTTACTCTGGGCACTTTCCCACTGCTATCCAGTGCTATCAAGTGCTCCTATACAAAATGTGTATGTAATTGGTTTATCCATGATTGGCATATTTGATTTACTGGTAAGTCCCCAGTACAGTGCACTAGAGGTGCCCAGAGCCTGTAAATCGAATGCTACTAGTGGCCCTGAAGCACTGGTTGTGCCACCCACAATAGTAGCTCTGTAAACATGGCTCAGACCCGCCACTGCAGTGTCTGTGTGTGCAGTTTTAAACTGCCAGTTCGACTTGGAAAGGGTACCCACTTGCCAGGCCTAAACCTTCCCTTTTCATGCATGTGAAACACCCCTAAGGTAGGCCCTAGGAAGCCCCATGGGCAGGGTGCAGTGTATGTTTAAGGTAGGACATATACTGATGTGTTTTATATGTCCTAACAGTGAAATACTGCCAAATTCGTTTTTCACTGTTGCAGGGCCTATCCGTCTCATAGGTTAACATAGGGGCTGCCTTTAAATAAAGCATAGATTCCCTTTGGGAGTGGATAGATATGTGGAGTTTGGGGGTCTCTGAGCTCACAATTTAAAAATACATCTTTTAGTAAAGTTGATTTTAAGACTGTATGTTTGAAAATGCCACTTTTAGAAAGTAGGCATTTTCTTGCCTAAACCATTCTGTGATTCTGCCTGTTTGTGGATTCCCTGTCTGGGTCTGTTTGACAGTTGGGCTGTTTGCACCTCCCTCTAGACAGTGACAGAAAAGTGAGCTGGGGTATGGCCTGCATATCCTAATGAGCCATTTGTGCTAGGAGGGAGGGGAGGAGTGCTCACTCGTACCTGAAAGGGCTGTGCCTGCCCTCACACAATGCAGTCTCTAACCCCCTGGTGTGTGTCTATGGCCTGGCCTGGGCATGGCAGGATGTCACAAACAAGAGAGACTTTTCTTTGAAGTAAGCCTAAATCAAAGTGCAAAATGGGTATGCGATGGGCACCCAAACCACAGACTTTAGACCACTTCTGGAATTCAAGAGGAACCTCTGCCTGGAGAAGAGCTGAAGAGCTGAGGAGAAGTACCGCCCTGCCTGTGACTGTGCTTTGAGGAGCTATCCTGCAGTTGCTACTTCCGTCAGTGTAAGGGGACAAAGACTGGACTTTGTTTTGCATTCCTGCTTGTGAAGAAATCTCCAAGGGCTTGTCCTGAGCTTGTCTCCTGTTGTTGAAGTCTCAGGGCCATCAAAGACTTCCCCTGCCAGCAACTGTACTCTCTGCTGAGACTCCTGCCCTGCCAAGTGCTGCCCTATCCAGTTCCTGGGGCCTTGACAGGTGAAGCTAGCAGACCAAGGTTGGAAATCCACACACAGACCACCGTGCGGGGAACATTTCGACGCAATCTCCTGAATGCGGCTGAAAAATGACATGCCGCTGGCTTCGCGGCTGAAATCAACACTTTGCCTGCAGTGCGGCTGGAAGATTGACACAAGCGGCTGGAGAAATGGTCAGCTCTATGACTCACCAGAGAAACAGGTATCTATCTCACATATATATTTGACTATTTTCAAAATCATTCCTTCCTTCCTCACTGGCTAAAGTGTGCCTCTGAGTCCCAGAGAGTAATTTGGATACCTAGTGTCACAATCAGTGGCCCATACATAGGATGTACATGTTGTGGATTGTGGATCCCTGTACGCTGAGTATTTCAAATGATCATTGTGTTTTGTGATGTGTGATACACCGTAGATTCTCTTTCTGTTGCATTCAAATATCTGTGCAAGTAAACCTTATAACCAAACAATGATTTGAGTGATGAACTGATGATGGTAAATAACACGGTACATGTGTGTGCATTACAGCATATGCTGTGTATGTATACTGTTTGATTCAGCTGAGGATGTTGTTAGCAAAGTGTAAAGTCCCACAAATCACTCAGTCCAGATAAGGCCTTGACACACTGGGCCCTTCAGAGTGCCACACAACCTGGAACTCACATATAGGAGGGCCACAGGATGTACTGTCATGCATGGAAGTGATGGTAATGTGTTCTTCACGTAAGCTCTGTATGCTGAGCCTGCAGACAGCAAGGCTGGTCATAGGCTTTTCCCAGTATCAGATATAGCCTAGTCTGGTGTACAGTAACTGTGCCTATGCACCTGAGGATCTGGGCCCACTCCCTGTAAACTTTCTGATCCTTGAATGTGGCCAAAATGAGTCTTCTGAAGCAAGATTTGGTTTGCATGCTTCAACATTGACTACATTAGGAATGGGGATTGAGGACACCACCTGACCTGGTACTTATGTAAAATGACCCTCATTGTCAATGAGGGCCTAATGGCAGGCCCCTTACCCCCACTGGTCTTTTGTCACCTTTCCAGAAGGCATGTTTATACTGTACAGACATAAGTGAAAAACCCACAGTGCAGATAGTTGGTTGATGCAGGGGAGATCATGACATGTGAGTCACGAGTTTTGTTACATGCAACTAATCAGACGCAACATACCTTGGTATGTTGAATATCATCTCTATAGGAGTGCCACTTATGATAAGAGATGATGCTTGTGATGCCAGTACATACCACACAAACCCACTTAGAACTGGGATGAGATTCTATTATGTAGACCACATTTCCACACATTCCCAGAGAAGAACATTCCAATGACACCCATGCCAGCCCTTTCATTGTCACCTGAGTCTTACAGTATAGGCTGTACCATGGTAGTAGCCTGTATGGAACATATGTAGCGAGTGAATGTGCCTGGATGTAAAGGTGTCTGCACAGTCATGCACAAGTAGTTTATCCTTCTGAAGGTCACAATGCTTTGTTATGTTCCCTAGTGGCTTACAACCCAGTACATGTTGCTTGAGCATGGACTACAATATGTCTGTGGACTTCCGTAGTCAGAGCAGGCTATGCCCAGGTTTGTGGATAGTCAGCAGAAGACTTCCAAAGTGTGCATTTATGTTCCTGTACTTATCACCATGTGTGCTCTACACATGTTGGATGCTGACAATTACAAAATGCTTGAGCTAGGTGTTTCCAAAATGAGTGTTACACAACTATTTATCCTAAAATAGTGCAATTGTGATCTCTTCATTTGCCTATTGAATCCATACAGGTCAGCACCCTTCAGAAACAAGGGATTTGGAGAAACCTTGCCCAGAAGGTGCGGACCCTGGGCGAGTATCGCCGGCAGAACATCCACTGTTGAAAAAGGTAAGAGAACCTGAGATGCTAGGCCCAGAAGATCGTGGAGGTCTAGCTGGGGCTATCCTCTCAAAATGGTCACCATGCCCTCCGCTCCCTAAGCCCCTGATGGCCCAAATAGTGGCAGTGGCATACCCTGTGCTTGATGAGTGTTTAAGTGGAGCACAGCAGATACAAGGGAGAGAGTCCTTGGCAGAGTTATACCTGTTACATTGTCAGGTGCATGTGTTAGCGGCACCCATCTCCCCATGAATATTGGAGATTACCAATGTACAATACACAAGATGAGTTATTGTTTGTGTAGGTATGGTAGTTGGTGCATGAGGGTGTACCTCGACTCTTGTCTTGTGACCAGGGAAACAACAGAGTACAGTCCACTAAAAATATAGGGCCAGATGTAGGTAGATTTCCTGTTGCGAGGTGCAAATTGCGAGTCCCAGCGACTCGCAATTTGCAACTCGCAAAAGAAAATCCAGAAAGGGGTCTCAGACACCTTCTGCGACTCGCTATGGGGTCGCAAAGACCCACCTTATAAATATTTATGAGGTGGGTCGCAGTTTGCGACCCCATAGCGAGTCTAGGCACTCACGGGGATGGTGGCCTGCTGGAGACAGCAGACCACCATGTCCTTGACTGCTTTTAAATAAAGCAGTTTTTTTTTTCTTTTTGCAGCCCGTTTTCCTTAAAGGAAAACGAGCTGCAAATAGAAAAAATACTGAAACCTTTTTGTTTCGTTTTTTTTCAGATTAGGCAGTGGTCCATAGGACCACTGCCTGCTCTGAAAAAATAATTTTGTGAGCATTCACAAAGGGGAACACCCCTTCCTATTTGCGAGTTGGAAACACATTTTGCGAGTCGGTACCGAGGCGCAAAAGCCTTCCTACATCTGGCCCATACTTTTCTGAAAAGACACATGGCTGAGTGCAGTGGGCAATCATCTCACGTTTTTTCATGTTGTGGGTGTCATTTGTATTCAACAGTCCACGTGCCTTCAGTGTGTCAGCTCCACCATCAAACAACATGAGGTAATAGATCACTGTACTCAGCCATGTGTCTGAGGAGAACAGGTCACTCATCTTCAGTGTGTCAAGAGTGCCGGTGCCTCACTACTGTCTGTCATGTGGAAGTGGTCATCATACAAGTGACATAGCAGCCATTGCCCTTTGTGTACAGTCACTGAGCAATACCTTCCCCTGGTAAGTAGGGAATGTAAAGTTTAATGATTTGTGTAACATCACTGTTGGCATCAGTATTTGTGCGTACATGTTAGCATGTGTGCCTTGCACTTTAGTAGTATCATTTCCAATACTGTTTCATGCATGATCTACCCATCTTCACAGGATGATGTCTGATTCCATCACATATGTGTACGTACCAAAATCTCTTGCTGAATAGTTTTATATGATGGGTATACAGTTCAGGTGTTAACACATACAAGAGTGTTTCAGTATTATTTGTTGGGTCACACATACCCTGACCCATTACTCCCTGTCATCTATCATGAGCAATTAAAGTCACAATGAAGGACATGACAGGTAGTCCTACAGGACTTACTTGCTCACAGTGTGAATTTCCATGTAATGGATGTTGAATCATTTGGCTAAGTGTTTTGCATTCGTCAGTTGTTGAAGGGTCATTACCTGACTGTCGACATGCATCAGGGAGTGACATGCAGAAATGTTGGAATCATAAGTGACTGTGTACACTCAATAACAAAATGGAATCTGTGTTTGCATGACACAGAGGTACAGAGATGTGCCTCCCCATTGAAAAATGTTGAAGGCCATCTTCAGATTTTGGAGATTCCCTGAGTCACAACATTCAATAGAGGATTGTGTTATAGTAATACAATATTGGAATTCTCAGCAGTACCAATCAAAACAGGTGAATTCTAGGCCAAGCTGATTCATTTTGCTATGGATATTTGTTGACAAATCTTTCAGACATTTTGACCAGAGTGTTTCCAGTGAACTTTTTTGTGCAAGATGTGTTATCTAGCAAAGCAACATTAGTACAACTTCCATTAAACTATTTTGACAATGTACATATTGTGAAATTACCATAGGTGACTTTTTACAGTGTGGCATGGGTGTTTCATTGTCACCTTCTTTAGGGAACTGTACTCCTTACTGCATCATGGCTAGATTATTTGTCCAACTTTTCATTGAGATGTTGTATTGTGTATATAAACATTTGCTGATTGCAGGACCTTGTGTAGAATCTGTGAAAATGTCCATGGCATTGCCTTTATATTTCATGCCAACAGGTTGGTGAGGGTGCTTCAAGAAGCAAACCCTTCAAGGTGACAAGGTCTCCTACTTGATGCCACCCCCAGTTGTGTGAGAAAACAGCTAATTGCAGAGGCCCCCTGACTTTTTGCACCCATTTTTCAATTTTTGCTGGTGTTTTCCTGACTCTAATGGTGCCCTGGGTACTGCTAACCAGCCCCAGGGCATATGCTTTGTGTAAAATCTGTATGCAAATTAAGCTAATTATAATTGGCTAAGTCAACCTACCTATAAGTCCCTAGTATATGGTAGGTGTTAGAAATGGGGTCTTTGGGTGGCAGTCAGGTTACCCCATGTCTAAGCAAGGACCCTCACTCTAGTCAGGGTAAGTCACACAAAATCAAAATTATCCTGTGCCCTCTGGTAGCTTGGCACTGAGTAGGCAGGTTTAACTTAGAAGGCAATGTGTAACGTATTTGTGCAATAAATCATATAATAACACCATATAGCACCACAAAAATACACCATACAGTGTTTAGAAAAATATATAATATTTATCTGATAAGATACAGGTCAAAACGATTAAAATGCAATAAGTAAATGTTGAGATATCACTGTAAAAGTAATATAAAGTGTCTTGAGTCTTTTAAAAACAAATGAATGTCTCTTAAAAACAACAGAGGTATCTTGCAAGCACAAAGTACCTGGTTTGCTTTCAAAATCTACGCAAGGGACCGCAGAGGAGGCGATGCGTGGAAAACGGGGAGGTGTATGTCGGTTTCGACCCTTCGCACACCGACTTGCATTGTTAGTTTCCACGCAGGGGAAGACTTTGTGTCAATATACAGTGCGCGGACTTGGTTCCTCGTCGGGTTGTGGGGTTTTCTGGCGTCCCAGGAACAGTGCGTGGAATCCTGGGCTTGAGCAGGGAAATCACAAGCGCTGCGTCGATCCAGTGGGCGTTGCATGGAAATTTCTCCTGCACGGCAGGCGTTGCGGCGATTCGAAGTCGGGCTGTGTCGTCCCGGGACGGCTGTGCGTTGATCCGGTGGGCCGTGCGTCGAAGTTCCGGTTGCTACGTAGGCACTGAGTCGATCTTCTCCTTGTGAAGTTGGGCTGCGTCGTTCCGGTTCAGCGTGCAGTGAATTTCTCACTGTGCCGCAGGCTGTGCATCATTTTTAGCAGGCTGTGCGTCAAATTTTCACCGCACAAGGAGTCCAGTTGCAGGAGTGAAGTCTTTTTGGTCCTGGGACTTCAGGGAACAGGAAGCAAGCTCTATCCAAGCCCTTGGAGAGCACTTCACAACACAGCCAGAGAGCAGCAAGGCAGCAGTCCTTCTCAGAAAAGCAGTCCCTGTGAGTCCTTTGGGCAGCCAGGCAGTTTCTCTTGGCAGGTCTGGTTTAGGGATTCTTCATCAGCAGGTTTATTGTCCCAAAGTGTCTGTGAGGAAGAGTGTCAACCCCAAGATGTGTCTAAAGTATGTGGGTTTGGGTGCTCTTCTTATACCCATTTAGGTCTTTGAAGTAGGCAGGGCCTCAGACACACACCAGGGGGTTGGAGACTGCATTATGTGAGGGCAGGCACAGCACTTTCAGGTGCTAGTGACTACTCCTCCACTCCCTCCTAGCACAGATCATCAGAATATGAGGCTACACCTCAGCCCCCTTTGTATCACTGTCTGGAGCGAGGAGCAAACAGCCCAACTGTCAAACTAACCCAGACAGGGAATCCACAAACCGGCAGAGTCACAAAAATGGTTCAAGCAGGAAAATGCCAACTTTCTAAAAGTGGCATTTTCAAACACACAATCTTAAAACCAATTTTACTAAAAGATGTATTTTTAAATTGTAAGTTCAGAGGTCCCAAACTCCACATGTCTATCTGCTCCTAAAGGGAATCTACACTTTAATCATGTTTAAAGGCAGCCCCCAAGTTGACCTATGAGAGAGATAGGCCTTACAACAGTGAAAAACGAATTTGACAGCATTTCACTGTCAGGACACATAAAACACATTAGTAGATGTCCTACCTTAACCATACACTGTACTCTGCCCATGGGGCTACCTAGGGCCTACCATAAGGGTGTCCTATATGTAGGAAAAGGGAAGGGTTAGACCTGGCAATTAGGGACACTTACCAATTCGAATTTACAGTTTAAAAACTGCACACACAGACACTGCAGTGGCAGGTCTGAGGCATGATTACAGAGCTACTCATGTGGGTGGCAAAACCAGTGTTGCAGGCCCACTAGTTGCATTTGATTTACAGGCCCTGGGCACCTCTAGTGCACTTTACTAGGGTATTACCAGTAAATACAATATGCCAATCATGGATAAACCAATCAACAGTACAATTTACACAGAGAGCATATGCACTTTAGCACTGGTTAGCAGTGGTAAAGTGCTCAGAGTTCTAAAGCCAACAAAAACAGGTCAGGAAAAATAGGAGGAAGGACGCAAAAAGTTTGGGGATGACCCTGCAAAAAGGGTCAGGTTCAAAAGTAGGGCATGTAGGTTTAGGGACCCCAGCATAGGTGGTGCCCCCATAGATTCACTGCTGAGGTTCCCAGTGCCATTTTAAAGGCAGGCCTGCCTTGCTGGCTGCTTTTAAATTAAAGTTACATGTACATTCGACTTTGAAATTAAAAGTAGTTCCAAAGTCTTAAACTACCTTATTTTTATATATAAGTCACCCTAAGGTGTGCCCTAGGTACCCCTAGGGCTGAGTGCCATGTAACTATAAGAAGGAACCTTATAAAAATAGTTTTATAAACCCTGGTGAGGTAAAACAGTCAAATTTGTTGTCCCTCATGGGAGTGATTGGCCTCCATAGGCTAGAATGGGGAGACTTTAATTTAATTTATAAAGCCCCCTTAAGTAGCAGATACCTTAAGTGTGGTATCAACTTAATTGTTATAATAAATCCCGCAACTTACAATTGTTAGATTTAATAGAACTTGTTCAAGTAAAGAGTTTTAACATTTACCTGAAAGGTTGCCAACTTCAGCCCTGCAGTGTTTTGCTGCTTTGACCTGATTGGCCAGCCTTTGGCAGCCTGGCCAGGCTGCTTGATGAGGTGTGATGTGGCCTGGCTCAACACAAAGAGATGTGCCTGGGGAGGAGATCTTCCCTCAGCAAATGGAGAGGCAGGAAGAGGGGAGGGCTGCCAAACTGGTCTTCAAAGGAAGGGAAGGACATTTGGAGCAACCCAGCACCTCCCTCACATCCTGCAAACCAGACAAATAGGTGCCCCCCTGATTAGAATAGGAGAGGGCAGGAGAAGGGTGTGCTTAAGATTTTTAGCCACACCAGTAGGTGGGCTCAGACAGATCTAACTTCCAAAAATCAGTTTCAGCCATGATGGATTTTTAGGAATATTGCTCCCTGGGATTGGTTTTTGCCACACTTCCCAGGAAGTGGTCATCACAGGGGGGGGGACCCTGCATCTGATTGGAGAACCAGGACCTCCCTGCTTTTCACTAAGGAGCATGGATAAATGTGGCAAAGCTGCACCCACAACTCAAATCCCTACCAGTTTCCAACAAGGACGAAATACAGAAGAAGAAGGACTGCCCTGCTGGACCCTTGATCTGCACCTGGACATTGCACTCTGGAGGACTGCACCAGCTGCACACTTGGGCTTCACCACAAGAAGGACCTTACCTGGCTTCAACTGGTTCAAGGAGGGACTCCCTGTTTTCTACAGGTAAAAAATTGCTAACCAGAGTCCCCTCCACCAACTCTTGAGGAAACCGACCAGCTGACCACTGTTCAGTGGCTGTTTTGGAGTTTGTGCCAGGTGCATTCTGGGAGTTGTAGTCCACACCCTCAAGGAGCATCTCAGAGCCTCTGGAACCCTGGGGTGAGTTGTGGACCTTAAAAGAACCTTAAAGGAACATCTGGAAGAAGATCTAGAAGTTTGGAGAAATTTGGAGAACTTTTCGAAAAAAGCTCTATAAAGGGACCGACTCGCCGTGGCAACTCTAGCCAGCTTGCCTCAACCGCGACCCGGCCTGACTTGCAGATGACCAGTACCTCCCAGGCAGTGTATCCGAAGAGGGCTCCATGGACATCGGATCAAGATTCAGGATTTTCATCTAAAAAAAAATGACTAAGTCCGAAGCTAAAAATCTCCACGAGGGCTACCGCAACGCATTACCAAGGAAGAGTTCCAGGAGGTCCGATTAGACTGGTGACTTGGTCCTGCTGAAGAAAATCTTGAGAAAAAGACTAGGGCCCACATTACAACCCTGGTGGTCGGTGTTAATGCATCGTTAATACCGCCAACAGGCCGGCGGTAAAAAAAATTGAATCACTACCATGGCGGAAACCGCCAACATAGACAGCCACTGTAACATTCCGACCGCCACGGCTGTAGAAACAAACACCCTGGTGGTAACCGCCAATAGACAGGCGGAGGACAAAGTACCGCCCACCGTATAGCAACAGGCTACCTTTTCCGGGGCGGAACCAACACTATCAAAAGCACGGCGGAAACAGTACACAGAAGGGAAACCACTCACCTCTCTGCACTAAAGGAAGAACCAAGACGCCATGGAGACCGAGCTGCTCGTCCTGCCCATGCTGGTGTATCTTCTCATATATCAGGAGCACCAATGACGGCGACGATGACCACAGAGAGTACTGCACCTACAACACAGGGGAGGGGGGGAGGGAAAAGAGAGTGACACACACACGCAACATGCAATACCCCCACCCTCACACACAACACCATTCACACAAATACATGCAGCAACATTACATATACACCCCCCCACCCTCTTGAAATTATTGTAACAATTGTAATCATGAAAAATCAGATAGTGAAAGTTCAAAAATCAGTATATACAAATATGTACATCAACTACACAAGTCCAGATAGTGTACCAATCATTGTCCGTGGACCACTGGTCCCAAAATGCATGGGCGAAGCCCACACAACATACCTGACTCGAAACGGAGAGAACACTGCAGGGGCATCAGATTGAAATTAAACAGGCACCTCAGGGGGAAGGGGAGGGGGGGCACCTCAGCCGGATGAACGCACTACGCCACTGCTCCACGAGGGGGCTCCAAGCCCATTGCTGTATCCTGGGGAGTGCAAAGTCACAGTTTCTCAAGTCTTTCCAGTGGGTGGTTTTCCCATTGCTCTATCCTGGGGAGTGCAAAGCCACAGTCGCTCGAGTGGATAACAGTCTCCACTGGTTCTGGAGGGGGCATTGTGCCCAGAGTCCTTCATCCTGCCAAGGACTGAGGTAGTGGATGTCATTTTCCACTGGTTCTGGAGGGGGCATTGTGGCCAGAGTGCTTCATCCTGCCAAGGACTGAGGTAGTGGATGTCATTTTCCACTGGTTCTGGAGGGGGCATTGTGCCCAGAGTGCTTCATCCTGCCAAGGACTGAGGTAGTGGATATGATTCTCCACTGGTTCTGGAGGGGGCTTTGTGTCCAGAGTGCTTCATCCTGCCAAGGGCTGAGGTAGTGGATGTCATTTTCCACTGGTTCTGGAGGGGGCATTGTGCCCAGAGTGCTTCATCCTGCCAAGGACTGAGGTAGTGGATGTGATTCTCCACTGGTTCTGGAGGGGGCTTTGTGCCCAGAGTGCTTCATCCTGCCAAGGACTGAGGTAGTGGATGTGATTCTCCACTGGTTCTGAAAGGGGCATTGTGCCCAGAGTCCTTCATCCTGCCAAGGACTGAGGTAGTGGATGTCATTTTCCACTGGTTCTGGAGGGGGCATTGTGGCCAGAGTCCTTCATCCTGCCAAGGACTGAGGTAGTGGATGTCATTTTCCACTGGTTCTGGAGGGGGCATTGTGCCCAGAGTGCTTCATCCTGCCAAGGACTGGGGTAGTGGATGTGATTCTCCACTGGTTCTGGAGGGGGCTTTGTGCCCAGAGTGCTTCATCCTGCCAAGGACTAAGGTAGTGGATGTCATTTTCCACTGGTTCTGGGGGGGGCATTGTGCCCAGAGTGCTTCATCCTGCCAAGTACTGAGGTAGTGGATGTGATTCTCCACTGGTTCTGGAGAGGGCATGGTGTCCAGAGTGCTCCACATGCAGTGTGGCCAGTCCCATTCCATCACCTGGGTGTGTGTGCCACGAGATTGCCTAGGATCAGGTAGCATGATACGCCATGGAGGCAGAGACATACCCCACCCTGCTGCGGCTTCGCCTTCGCCTTCCACCTGCAGGTGCAAACAGTGATGAGAGTCATGCCTCAAGGAAGCTGGCCAGGGTCCAGGAATTCTCCTCCAGCCTCAGATGGCTGACCACTGGGGATGGTAGCCATGTCAGCAGTGGTGCCACTGTCCGAGCACATCGCGGGGCTGGTGGCGGTGCTTGCGGCGGTGTCTGTGGCGGCGGTGCTGGCGGTGGTGCATGTGTCAGCACCTGTTGAGGGACACAGCAGGATGTCTCCTGCAGCCTCGGACGGCTGCCCACTGGGGAAGATGCTGGGGACTGTTGCTGAGGCTGCAGACGTGCAGGTGGCGGTGCAGGTGGTGGTGCAGGTGGCGGTGCTGGTGGCGGGGCTGGTGGCCGTGCTGGTGGTGGTGCTGGTGGCGGTGCAGGTGGCGGGCAGGTTGTGGTGTTCGCTGGCGTACAGGTTGGTGTAGTCATTGACAGAAGGGGTGACACTAGTCCCTCAGTCGTTGCCACTGTGTCCTGTCCTGACCTGCTCTTCTGCTTTTGTCACTTCCCCACCTTTGATGGTGCAGCATATGTCTTGCCACTGTCCCCTTTTGTTTTGGCGGTGCCCTTGGTGGTAGGTAAGTGCGGCTTCTCCCTATGGGATGTGGGCACCTTCTTTACCTTGGCCACTGGCGGAATGTCCTTGGCCTTGCTACGTGGCACACTGGCAGCCCTGATGGGTGGCGCACTCATTGACCCCGCAGTTGCAGGCACCACTGTGCCTGGGGATTTGGTGGCTGAAGTGCTGGGCTGGGACCTGGAAAGCCTGGCCCTAGGGGAAGGATGGGGGGAGGTGAAGGGAAGAGGTCAAAGTTTGCCAGGAAAAAGTTTTTTAGACTCACTGGGACGGGAAGATGGAGGGGGTTTGGGAGTGGAGGAAGGAGATGTACGTTTGCTTAATTTGGGTGAAGGTGCATGGGCCGGAGGCTGTTGTGAGGTGGATGGCTGTTGGGTGGGTGTGTGCCTGCATTTGTGTACTTTGGGAGGAGGGCTCACAGACACACTGGGAGAGGACACTGGGGATGTGTGCATGGTAGTGTGGGTGGTGATTGCACATGAGCGGTGTGTGCTGATGGGTGTGCTGGTGATGGAGGTAGTGGCTGAGGATGTAGTGCATGCAGGTGTGAGTGGAGACGAGACAGAGAGGGAGGAGGAGGACATGGAGGAGGGGGACACAGTGGAGGCAGTGGATGTTGCTGTGTCTGCATGGGGATGGTGCTTGTGTCAGTGCTTGTGGGATGTGTGGTGCTTCTGTTTGCCATGTCCACTCGTGTGTTGATGTGTGTGCATGCTGGTCTGATGGTGTGCTTGGGATTGGCTGAGGTACAGGGGATTGGGTCTGAGTGGAGGAAGTTGGAGGGGGCAGGCTGGACACAGGGACAATGGCTGCCATCAGTGCTGAGGCCAGAAAGGCTCTCTGTTGGGCTGCCTGCCCAGAATGAATGCCCTCCAGGTATGCATTTGTTTGTTGCGAATGCCTCTCAACACCCTGGATGGCATTCAAAATGGTGCCCAACAGTGAGGGATCTCAGGAGGTCAATAGCCTCCTCACTGAGGGCAGCAGGGCTGGCTGGGGCAGGGCCTGAGGTGCCTGGGGCGAAGGAGATGCCCACCCTCCTGGGTGAGCGGGCACGGGACACACGCTGAGGGGCTGCTGGGAGGGCAGTGCTGGTAGGGGTGATGGCGGCTGTACCTGTTGATGCGGTGGGCACAGAGGTGCCCGCCACCGCAAGGGAGCTCCCATCAGAGGAGGAGTCACTGTCGCTGGTGTATGCTCCTGTCCCCGTCGTGGAGCTCCCCTCGCCCTCCGTCCCACTGGTGGCTTCAGACTCCGTTGCTTCACCCTCCAGGGCCAAGTGGGTTGCAGCTCCCTCCTGCTCCAGTGCCACTGCTTCTCCGCCAGATGATGCTATCGCACAGTAGACAAAACAAAAAGAGGGGAAGACAGAAGATACACATGTTCATTGCATGCAACACCACTACCGTTGGCGGACACAACACACATGCCTAGGGGAACCCACAGTCCGCCTCCCCTACCCAGACACCTCGTAATGCACCCAGAGTCAGCTGAATAAGAGTGTACTCACCCCCTTGTGGCTGCTGTGATGCCCTCAAGCGCCCATCCAACTGCGGATAGGCTACCGCCAGGATCCGGTACATTGGGGGGGTCATGGTGCGACGGGCACTCCTTCCACGTTGGGAGGCCATCCCCAGCTGGGCCTCTGCCGTCTTCTTGCTCCAGCGGTGCAGGTGCAGGTCCTCCCATCTTTTACAGCAGTGGGTGCTCCGTCTATGGTAGACCCCCAGGGTCCGGACATCCTTGACGATGGCACGCCAAATACCCTTCTTCTGGTGTGCGCTGACCTAGAGGAAAAGTGAAGTAAAAATGGATGTTTCTAGCCCGTACATTTCATCTCACGCATTGCCAAACACCTCCCACCCTGGCCCTGCCATACATACACACACAATCCTGACATGCTGGCCTGTCCCCCTCCCCACCCTTTTCCATCCACGACACTCCATACGCTCATGTGCCATCCACCATGCTCACAGTGTACTCACCTGTTTGTCTGGAGAACCGTACAGTTGCGTGTACTGGGGGAGGACACCATCCATCAGTTTCTCCAACTCCTCCAAAGTGAAGGCAGGGGCCCTTTCCCCAGACACTGTAGCCATCGTAGCTTCCAGACACAGGTCACAGCAGCAGCTTACAGTGTAGGTCCTCCCCTGTTGAAGGTCAGGTATCAAGTGAGTAAACAGTAAGAAAATGGCGGTCACGTCCGCGGCAGTGCGTACCGTCACCGCGGCGTACATCGTCATTGGCTACTGGGACCCATAGGGCCCAATGTTAACCAATGCTGAATTGTGCCGCGGTCTTCGAACGCCCACCGCAAAAGTGTACAACGCCAGCGCAGTTACCTCATTTCCCCTTGTTCCACCTTAAAGATCAGGCAGCTGCCATTTCAGAGGGCCACATGGAATAGGAAAAAACTACGTCACACCTATATAGGCCTGGAATACAGACAGATTCCGGCACATTTTGATTTACCTACATTTTAGCAAATAACACATTGTGATACCTAAGTGTTGGATGACCCTCTGCTTGCTGTTCTCTTCAATAGGTCACGTCTGCTGGGGCAGGTGTTGAGATGGTGGCATGCTCCAGTGTACAGACCCCTGGTGGACCTGTCGACAATGGAAGAGAGACACATCATTATCACATACAGACTTGATCGTGCAACAATCATGGAACTGTGTGACCAGTTGGAGGCAGACCTGATTTCAGCTATTTGCCATCCCACAGGAATCCCCCCTCTAGTGCAGGTTCTGTCTGTACTCCATTTCCTGGCCTGAGGGTCTTTTCAAACAACAGTGGCCATGGCATCAGGGATGTCACAGCCAATGTTCTCTAACGTGTTGTCCAGAGTGTTATCTGCCCTGCTGAAACACATGCGCAGCTACATCGTTTTCCCTCAAGTGGAGGATTTGCCCACAGTGAAAGGTGACTTCTATGCCCTGGGACATATCTCCAACATCATTGGTGCCATTGATGGTACACATGTGGCATTTGTTCCCCCCCCCGCAGGAATGAACAGGTGTACAGAAACCGGAAAAGCTACCATTCGATGAATGAGCAAATGGTGTGTTTGGCAGACCAGTACATCTCGCATGTGAATGCCAAATATCCTGGCTCTGTGCATGACGCTTACATTTTGAGGAATAGCAGCACCCCTTATGTGATGGGGCAACTCCAGAGGCACTGTGCATGGCTAATAGGTAAGCCTAAAGTCCCCACACAGTTTCTTTTGGGGTCTGGGTATGGGAGGTTCCCTAATGTTTGGAGGATGTCTAACAGTTGTCCCTCAATATTTGCGAGTGACTCTGGTTACCCCAACCTGTCATGGTTACTGACCCCAGTGAGGAATCCTAGGACAAGGGCAGAGGAATGCTACAATGAGGCACATGGGTGAACTAGGAGGATTATAGAACGCACCTTCGGCCTCCTGAAGGCCAGATTCCGGTGCCTCCATCTGACAGGTGGCTCCCTATACTTCTCACCGAAGAAGGTGTGCCAGATAATCGTGGCATGCTGCACAACCTGGCTTTGCAACGCCAGGTGCCTTTTCTGCAGGAGGATGGGCCAGATGGTGGTCTTGTGGCAGCTGTGGAGCCTGTGGACAGTGAAGAAGAGGAGGCAGAAGAAGAAGATGTCGACAACCGTTTTCAACATCATCATGCAATACTTTCAGTGAGACACAGGTAAGAAGATGTAACTGCTTCCCACATCTCATACTATTGTTGGTGCTAGCATAAGTCTGTCATTTTCACTCAGTGTATGGACCCTGACTTGTTACTTTGCTTTTCCATTTCACAGATCTGGCTCCCACTTTGTGCCCTGTGCTATGTTTACTGCTGGCCTACAGCTGTGTTACATTGGTATGTGAACAAGTACATTGACATTCCAGAGGTTTTGCAATTACACATTAGTGAAAGCACGGAGAGACTCCAGATTGTTTTGTGTTTTAAGTGTGTTTATTTCTGTGCAAATAAGTGGAGGGGAGTGTGAAATGGGCTGGGGTGATGGTGGAGGAATGTCCATGGCCGAGTTCAGTCTATTTGTTTCACATGTGCATTGTCCAATGGGGCACAGGAAGTGGAGCAATGGCAGTTTAAGGTGGACAGAGTGACAAAGTGGGACAGAAGGGTGACATTCAGGGGGGGGCTTATTTCCTGACGGGGGTCTTTGCAATGTTCTCTGTCTTGTTACTGGATCTCTGGGACCGTTTGCGGGGTGGTTCTCTTTCTGCAGGGGGTGGGGTGCTGGTGGCCTGTTGTTCCTGTGGAAGTGCCTCTTGTCCACTAGCGCCGGGGGAGGTGGAGAGCTGTTCATCATCCAGGCTAGTGTCAAGGGCCAGCTGGTGTGCCACTGTGTCCCTCCTGGTGTTGAGAAGGTCTTTCAGCACCCCTGCAATGGTGACCAGAGTGATGTTGATGGACTTCAAGTCCTCCCTGATCCCCAGGTAGTGTTACTCCTGCAGCCATGGGTCTCCTGAAACTTGGCCAGTACCGTGCCCATGGTCTCCTGGGAATGGTGGTAAGCTCCCATGATTTTGGAGAGTGCCTCGTGGAGAGTGGGTTCCCTGGGCCTGTCCTCCCCCTGTCGCACAGCAGTCCTCCCAGCTTCCCTGTTCTACTGTGCCTCTGTGCCCACCTCCACTGCCCCCAGGTCCCTGTTCATCCTGTGTTAGTGGGGTTGCCTGGGTTCCCTGTAGTGGTGGACACACTGCTGATTGACTTGTCCTGGGGACAGAGGGATGGGCCCGCTGGGTGTGTGCTTTGGTTGTGTTTCTTGAGGGGGGAGGTTCAGTGGTGGTTTGTGACTGTGTCAGGGGAACTGACTGTCCAGAGGTCCCTGATGGGCCGGGCTGGTCATCTTGATCCAGGCATGCAGAGATGCTGTTGTCACTGTGGGCCTCTTCTGTGGGGGGACTAGATATGTCTGGGACCTCCTGTCCGGTGACGTTGGGTATGGGTACTTTTGGGGTGTGAATGCATAGTTATTGTTATCTGTGTGTGCCATCTAGTGCAATGGGTGAGTTACCCTCTACTCCTGTGCTTGCATTATTGCCGTGGCCCTTGTGTTATTGGTGATTTTGGGGCATGAGTGAGTCTCTCTACTGGACATGCTTTGGTGATGGGTGTCCATGCATTGGTGTTACATGCAGGGCTTGATTTTGGGATGTGTGGATTGTGTTAGTGGGCTATCTGTGCGTTGTTGGGGTGATGGGTGTGAGGGTGAGGGTGCAAGTATGTGGGGGTCCACCGCCAGTCCTCTGTTCAACAATCTGGTGTCTGGATACCACAGAACGTACCTTTCCCTGTAGGTAATTCCACCTCTTCCTGATGTCATCCCGTGTTCTTAGATGCTGTCCCACTGCGTTGACCCTGTTGACAATTCTCTGCCATAGCTCCATCTTCCTTGCAATGGAGGTCTGCTGCACCTGTGATCTGAATAGCTGTGGCTCTACCCGGACGATTTCCTCCACCATGACCCTGAGCTCCTCCTCAGAGAACCTGGGGTGTCTTTGAGGTGCCATGATGTGGTGTGGGTGATGTGTGAGGTGGTGTCTGTTGTGAAGTGTGAGGGGATGTGTCGGTGTGTGTTGTTTGAGGTGCGTGGATATTGTATGAGTGATGGTGTTGTGTGTCTGTGGATGCTGGTGTTGTGTTAGGTAGTCTCTCTCTCAGGCCTACTTTCAGAATTTTGGTTGTAAGGGTTTATGGGTGATGTGTGCCTTATATTGGATTGGGTGTGTGGGTGTGGTGTGTGTATGTGTGTCAGTTGTGTCTATTTTGAATTGTCCAATGTGGTTGTGTTTTGTAAATGTGTGTGTATTTTGAGTGCGGCGGTGTGTACCGCCAATAGAACACTGCGGTTGATTTGTGGGTCGTGATACTGTGGGCGTATTCCTGTTGGCGTGACGGTGTAGATTTTGGTATCGCCAGTTTATCACTGACCTTTGGTGTGGCGGACTTCTGTGGGTGTCTGTATTGTGGCGGATTCCGAGCTGTGAGTCGTAATACCTGTAGCGGCATTCCGCTGCCGCGACGGTATATTGGCGGTCTTCTGCACGGCGGAAAGCGTGATTTACCGCCAGGGTTGTAATGAGGGCCTGAATCCGAAGGTAAACTTGTGACCAAGGCCTCCTGTGAGTTGTAGCTGAGCAGGGCTCCATTGAGGTCGGCCTCAAACTTTGACTTTGCCCCGGTCGAGGTGCGACCAAATGACCAGATTGGCGCTATTAGTGTCTAAGCACTAGAAAGCCTTAACTCTTTAAAAATGAATATCCCTGGTTCCCCGTCCCCAATTTTAATCATTTTGGTGTCATTTTAAAGATAAAAATATAATCTATTTTTATAAATTGATGTTGGATTTTTATTGTGTTTTGTGTTTTACTTATTTACTGTTTTGTGATTTATAAATGCTTTACACATGTCTCCTAAATTAAGCCTTGTGGCTTATTGCCAAGCTACCAAGGTTTGAGCTAGGTTTAATTTATTGAGACCTAACTGGACCTAAGTGGAGATTAGTTGCCCATTGCTAACTGTAGGTACTTACCTGCCCTTACCAATAACCCATTTTCCAAAATGTTGTGATTGGACAACTTCACTAATGCAACTGAAGATGTTTGTGATTCTGATTTTCCTGTGTGCAATGTTTACAGTTCATGTAATGTGCATGCATGTGGTGTTACAAATGTGAAAGCAGTTTGGAGGAAATTGTTGCTGTGGTCTGCTGTACATTAAGTTCAAGTTTTGTACTCAAAGCTATTGGTCAAGTGTGTTCCTGCACATTTCAGCATCATCACAGGAAAGCGGAGGAGACAGGGCTAATGTCAGTGGGGAACCAACAGGCTGTGGTACCTCCGGTCAAGAGACATCTGACTTGGGAGTGGCCCAGTGGGTGAGGGAAGTGCCATGGAAGACACCAGATCCATATCATCTTCTTTTTAGTCGACCTCCAGTGAGCACTGAAGAAGGAACTGACCCCTCTCAAAGTGAAACCTAACCCTCCCAAGACCAAACCCACCAATCCTAAACCTGACCCCACCCCACCCAAAGATGATCATTGAGGTGCCTAGAGTTCCCACTAAATGTCCCTTCCAGTGGAGGTTTCTGTGGCAGTGATGTACAGGGCAAGTTGTGGGGTACCACAGTGTGCTCAGCACAACTTTCCACAAGGGCTGGCAAATGGCCTGTAATCAATTTTTGGAGACTTTTAAATAGAGTTCAGTTGTTTGCTTTGCCATGCATTGGTCCTGCCATGTATTTTCTAGCCTTTTGATGTTCATGATTAATATGTGAGAAATTGTTAAAGTTGTGCTTTTTTCACCCTGATTGATGATCCTTTTGCTGAGGTTGGTAATATCTGCCCTTGGAACCAGTGCTAGAGTCACACAGGACAAGGGTAAATGTTCTATGGATGGATATATGGTATGTGATCCAATTGGGTTGGCATTGCATTGGGTGTTGATTCATATAGTAAGTATTTCTTATTGGCTTGGCCACTGCCAACCTATATTTGGTTAAATTTCTACCCCTGATGTAGATTTGATGTTTGTTTAATGTGTGCAAGCTAGAGACTTGTTTGTCCACACACGGAGGGTGTTCAATTGTGCAACCTTCCTATGCAATTGAATGGAAATGTGTCCATTTTAATGTGTGTACCTTACACCTACTTTATCTAAAATGTACAGTGTAAGGGTGTCACTTCAATTTGCAAGTGAGATACTGAAGTGGATTTGCTGTTGTGTGACACAATGTTATGTACACATTACCATCCTTGAAACTGGGATGTGCACACATATCTAGTTTGATAGTGTGTGGAGATACAATTTCAGTGACCTGGCCAAAGGTGGCACCCATGGGGCTGTGTTGGGACATGTGTTATACACAACTCTGAACTGGGGCACACAAAATATATTTGGGGCAGGGATCACAGCACATATACCAGGTCAATGTTGGTCCATCGAGTTGCTGTGGGGTTGGAGGAAATGGGTAGGTGTTTGACCTACCGTCTGCTGCGACCATGATGACTTTGATTTTTTGTGCAATCGAAGAGCATAAGCATCAGCAGAACATGTAGGATCTGCTCCATGGTGGCACTGGACGTGTGAGTCAGCCTGCAGGTGAGTTTCAGCCTTATATTCTTTTGTTTCCACCAGCTCAAATGTGATTGGAGTGCCGCGGTTACTTCAGCAGGAAACAGCATCATGATTGGTACGGCGGTTGCACTCGTGGTCCGCCCTCTGATCGATGCATTGGCCTATCTCCCCGGCACAGTGCTGTAGATTTGCTGGTGGTATGGACAGGACAGCAGCGGTCTTTTGTCTATGCAACCAGATGCATCATTATATGGCAGTCGGGCCGCCAACATGGTGGTGGTCAGGCCACTGCCACCACCATAACGGTCCCCAGACTGCCAAAGTCATAATCAGGTCATTACAAAATTGGCAGTAAAAGCCGCTTACCGCCATGCAGAAGACCGCCAATACACCGCTGCGGCCGTGGAATTCCACCACAGCTATTATGACCCACATCTCGGAATCCGCCGAAATTCAGACACCCACACAAGTCCGCCACACCAAAGGTCAGTGATAAACTGGTGAAAACAAATCCTCCACCGTCACGCCAAGAGAAACACGCCTATGCTATCATGACCCACGAATCCATGCGGCGGTCTTTCAACCGCGGTATTCCATTGGCGGTACACACCACCGCGCTCAAAATACACACACGTCTCCAAAACACCGCCACATTGGACAACTCAAAATACACACACCTGATACACATACAAACACCACTCCCACACAATCAATACTATATAAAACACACACCCACATCACCCACAAACCCCTACGACCAAAAATTATAGACGAAGGCGAGAGAGAGAGCACAGCATAGACAACCCCACCACACAGAGGCACACAACACCATCACCCACACAACATCCATGCACAAAACACCCCAAACCACTACATATCACCACACTCATCACCACATACACCACCTCACACATCACCTACACCACCCCATGGCACGGCAAAGACACCCCAGGTTCTAGGAGGAGGAGCTCAGGGTCATGGTGGAGGAAATCATATGGGTAGAGCCACAGCTATTTGGATCACAGGTGCAGCACACCTCCATAGCTAGGAAGATGGAGCTATGGCGAAGAATTGTGGACAGGGTCAACGCAGTGGGACAGCACCCAAGAAATCGGGACGACATCAGGAAGAGGTGGAACGACCTACAGGGGAAGGTGCGTTCCGTGGTCTCCAGGCACAACATCGCGGTTCAGCGGACTGGTGGCGGACCCCCATCTCCTCCCCTAAAACTAACAACATGGGAGGAGCAGGTCTTGACCATTATGCATCCTGAGGGCCTCGGAGGAGTCAGTGGAGGAATGGACACTGGTAAGTCAAATCTTAAGTATCATATCCCCCACCCTACCTGCATGCTATCACCCCCCCACCCTCACCCCCTCCCCTATCACTCCAACTCCTCACATATGTACTACCAACACAAACCACCCATCCCAACCCCAAGCCCTGCATGACACAACAAAGCATGGTCATCCCTCACTAAAGCATGCCCACTGCACATACCCATAACACCCCATAACCAACATCACAAAAGCCCCCACACAGGAATGCTAGCACTGGGGTACACACTCACCCACCCATTGCACACTATGACACACACAGATGCAATAATCATGCTTTTACACCCCTGCAGGACCACTACCTAACGTCACCAGACAGGAGGGTCCAGACATATCAACCCCACCCACAGAAGAGGCCCACAGTGATGACAGCAGCTCTTGCCAACTGGGTCCAGATGACCAGCCCGGACCATCATGGGCCTCGGGACAGTCGGTTCCCCTCGCAGAAGCACAGCCCAACACTGACCTGCCACCCTCTGGCAACACCAGTACAGCACCCACCCAGCGGCCCATACCTCAGTCCCCAGGACACGTCAATCAGCTGTGTGTCCACCACTACAGGGAACCCAGGATAACCCACCACCCCAACAACAACAGGGACCTGGGGGCAGTGGTAGTGGGCACACGGTCCAGGGGACGGAGGCCCAGGAACACAGGGGAACTGGGAGGGCTGCTGTGCGACAGGGGGCGGAGAGGCCAAGGGAACCCACTCTCCACAAGGCCCTCTCCTCCATCATGGGAGCATACCACCACTCCCAGGAGACAATGGCAACAGTCCTGGCCAAGTTTCAGGAGACCCAGCGCCTGCAGGAGGAACAGTATTTGGGGTTCAGGGAGGAACTCAGAACCATCAGCTCCGCCCTGGGCACCATCGTAGGGGTGCTGAAGGACATACAGAACACCATGAGGGACACCGTGGCACTCCAAGGGGCCCCTGACACTAGCATGGATGATGAACTGCCCACCACCTCCGCCGGCGCTAGTGGACAGGATGCCCCTCCACAGGACCACCGCACCAGCATCCCACCCCCTGCAGATGGAGAACCACCGTGCAAGCGGTCCCTGAGATCCAGGAACAGGACAGAGCACAATGGCAAGACCCCCGCCAAGAAATGAGACCACCCTGGTTGTCATCCCACTGTCCCACTTTGCAACCCTGTCCATATTGGAACTGCCCCAGCTCCACTTCCTATGCCCATATGGGCAATGCACCTGTGAGACTAATAGACTGGACTCTGCCATGGACATTCCTCCACCATCACCCATCACCATTTTACCACCCCATCCAATAATTAGCACTTCAATAAACACCCTTGAAGCACAAAACAATCTGGAGTCAGTCTGTGACTTTGAAAATGTGTATTAGCTATGACAGTGACAAAATGCGTTTTCATATGTAATGTCAACATACCTATGTCACACATCACAAGTCCATGAAGGATGCAAGCAGATGACACACATTGGTAACCACACCTGTGAAACCGTAATGGAAATGTACAACTCAGTTACCAAATACTGCTTGAAATTGACAGACAGGATAAAGGTAGAAGTGTGAAAGTACTTGAAGTAGGAAGGAATGTGTTCTCACCTGTGTGTCACTGGAAATATTCCTGTATGACTGAGTCCCTGTTGTCAATGTCTTCTTCCTCTGCTTCCTCCTCATCACTGTCCACAGGCTCCACAGCTGCCACAACACCGTCATCTGGACCATCCTCCTGCAGAAAAGGCACTGGCGTCGCAAAGCAAGATTGTGAAGCATACAGCAGGCGATGATGATCTGGCACACCTTCCTTGGTGAGTAGAATAGGGAACCACCTGTCATGTGGAGGCACCTGAACCTGGCCTTCAGGAGGCCGAAGGTGCGTTCGATCACCCTCCTAGTCCGCACATGGGCCTCATTGTAGCGTTCCTCTGCCCTTGTCCTCAGATTCCTCACTGGGGTCAATAGCCATGACAGGTTGGGGTAACCAGAGTCCCCTAATAGCCACACCCGGTGCCTCTGGAGTTGACCCATCACATAAGGGATGCTTCTAATTCGCAGGATGTAGGCATCATGCACAGAGCCAGGGAACATAGCATTTACCTGGAAGATGTACTGCTCTGCCAAACATACCATCTGTACATTCTTGGAATGATAACTCTTCGGGTTCCTGTACACCTCTTCACTCCTGTGGGGGGGACCAGAGCTACATGGGTCCCATCAATGGCACCTATGAAGTTAGGGATATGTCCAAGGGCATAGAAGTCACCTTTAACAATAGCCAAATCCTCCACCTGAGGGAAAATGATGTAGCTCCTCATGTGTTTCAGCAGGGCAGACAACACTCTGGACAACACGTTGGAAAACATAGGCTGGGACATCCCTGATGCCATGGCCACTGTTGTTTGAAAAGACCCACTTGCTAGGAAATGGAGCACTGATAGCACCTGCACTTGAGGGGGATTCCTGTGGGATGGCGGATTGCTGACATCAGGTCTGGCTCCAACTGGATACACAGTTCCTGGATTGTGGCACAGTCAAACCTGTAGGTGATGATTAAATGTCGCTCCTCCATTGTCAACAGGTCCACCAGCGTTCGGTACACCGGAGGATTCTGCCATCTCCTCACAAGTCCCAGCTGACGGTGCCTAGGAAGGACAAAAGCAACCACAGAGTCAAGCAACTCAGAGGTATGTACCCACAGCTACACAGAACACGAAACATAATCCAAAAAGTTGTCTGTATGTGTGTTGAGTCCAGGCCTAGGTATGTGTGACGTAGTTGAAAATGAAGCCATGTGGGCCCCTGAAATGGCGGCTGCCTGACCTCTAAAGTGGGACAATGGGATGTTAGGTAAGTGCGCTGGCGCTGTACACCGTCGCGGTAGGTGGTCGAAGACCGCTGCGCAATGCTGCATTGGTTAAAATTGAACCCTATGGGTCCCAAGAGCCAATGGCGAAGTGCGCCGGCGGTGATGATACGCACCGCCGTGACCGCCATTTTCTATCTGTTGAAACACTCGATACCTGATCTTCGACAGGAGAGGACCTATACTGCAAGTGCTGCTGTGACCTCGGTCTGGAAGAGACAATGGCACGTGCGTCTGGGGAAAGGGCCCCTGCCTTCACTGCACAGGAGTTGGAGAAACTCCCCCAGTACACTCTACTCTACGGTCCTCCAGACCAATAGGTGAGTACATAGGGTGCAAGTTGTATGGGCTATGCCTGGGTGGAGATGGCTGGTTGTAAGAAGGAAGGGGGCAGAGTTCTGCGAGCATGAAGGACTGTGAATGCATGTGCCACATGGCAAGGGTAGGGATGTGGGCCACTCACTTCGACGGTGCAGTTGGTAATGACTTCTCTTCTTCCCCTGTACATGTCATGTAGGTCAGCGCCCACCAGAAGAAGGATATTTGGCGTGCCATCGTCAAGGACGTCCAGACCCTGGGGGTCCACCAGAGACGGAGCACCCACTGCCGTAAAAGATGGGAGACATTTGCCGCTGGAGCAAGAAGACGGTAGAGGCTCAGCTGGGGATGGCCTCCCAACGTGGGAGGGGTGCCCGTCGCACCATGACCCCCCTGATGTTCCGGATCCTGGCGGTGGCCTACCCTGAGTTGGATGGGCACTTGAGGGCATCACAGCAGACACAAGAGGGTGAGTACACTCTCATTCAGCTGACTTTGCGTGCAGTGGAGGGGTCTGGGTGGGGGAGGTGGGCTGTGGGTTTCCCTAGGCCAGGGCGAGTTCCGTAGGCTAGGCCCCTCCATAATGCAGGCCATGTGCCACTCCACTCCACCTCTGTAGAGTGCCAAGTACAGGTATACATGCCCCTGTGTCATCTATGTGTGCAGATGTCCACCATAGCCATGTAGGCCATATCCCAGGAACTGCATCAGTAGAGCCCAACAGCGCGGCGTAGTGCAGGGGGCTGCTGTGTCTGTATTGTCCGCCAACTGTAGCGGTAAGCCATGCACTCAACCTGTCTTTCTTCTGTTGCCCCCCCCTTTTTGTGCTCTCCCTGTTCTTTTGTGCATCAGCATCATCAGGCGGAGGTACAGTGGCACCAGAGCACGAGGGAGCTGCATCCCACAAGGCCACACCACGGACTCTGAATACACCAGTGGGGCGGAGGGCGAGGAGAGCTTCACGGTGGTCACTAGATCAGCAACCAGCGACACGGACTCGTCCTCCGATGGGAGCTCCCTTGTGGTGGTGGCGGCAACATCTGTGCCCCCCACTTCTACAGGTACAGCCGCCACCCCCCCACCAGCACCGCCCTCCCAGCAGCCCCTCAGCCTTCGCCCTGTGCCCGCTCACCCAGGAGGGTGGGCATCTCCTTCGCCCCAGGCACCTCAGCCCCTGCCACCTCTGCTGCCCTCAGTGAAGAGGCCATTGACCTCCTCAGGTTACTCACTGTTGGGCAGTCTACCATTGTGAATGCCATCCAGGGTGTAGAAAGGGAGTTGCAACACACTAATGCATTCCTGGAGGGCATTCATTCTGGTCAGGCTGCCCATCATCGAATCCTGCAATCTCTGGCCTCAGCCCTGATGCCAGCCATTGTCCCTGTGTCTAGCCTCCCCCCTCCAACTTCCTCCACCCAGACCCAATCCCCTGTACCTCTGCCTATCCCAAGCACACCATCAGACCAGCCTGCACACACCTCAACACACAAGCGAAGCTCAGGCAAACATAGGCACCACACATCCCACAGGCACTCACACAAGCATCACCCACATACAGACAGAGCAACATCCACTGCCTCCACTGTGTCCCCCTCCTCCTCGTCTCCCTCCTCCCTCCCAGTGTCGTCTACACTCTCACCTGCATGCACTACCACTACAGCCACTAGGACTCACACCAGCACACCCACCATCACACCCCGCTCACCTGCACTCACCACCCCACTACCATTTACACGTCCCCTGTGCCCTCTCCCAGTGTGTCTGTGACGCCCCCTCCCAAAGTACACAAACGCGGGCACACACACCCAACATCCATCCACCTCATGACAGCCTCCAGAACATGCACCTGCACCCAAATCATCAAAAGTTACACCTCCTACAACCACCTCCTCTTCCTCCACTCCCAGACCCCCTCCAGCTACCCGTCCCAGTGTTCGTCAGAAACGTTTCCTGAGCAACGTTGACCTCCTTCCCACCACCCCCCCTCCAATTCATAGGTCCCGTACTAGCACCTCAGCCAAAAAATCTCCAGTACCAGTGGTGCCTGTTAGAGGTATGTGGAGTGCACCGGGAACCAGGGCAGCCAGTGTGACATGGAGCCAAAGCACAGCCAGTACCCCCCTGTGAAGCACCAGAAGTTGGACAGTGCCCGACGGGATAGGGGGAAAACTCCAGCCGGCAAAGTCGCTCACAATGGTCCCGGGGGGAGTGTCGACTCAGCTGTGACTCCTCCCAAGGTGGGGAAGGGGCAGAAGAAAGCGCCAAAGTCTGGGAAGAGCAGCACAGCGGAAAAGGCCACCATCACCCCCTCTGCCCAGGAGGCCACCGCCATCCTGATCGTCACTGGTCAGGAGACCACCACCAGAGTCAGTGCCCAGGAGGGTAGTCTCATCGTCAGTGGTCAGGAGACCACCGCCAGAGTCAGTGCCCAGGAGGGCAGTCCCATCGTCACTGGTCAGGAGACCACCGCCAGAGTCAGTGCCTAGGAGGGCAGTCCCATCGTCACTGGTCAGGAGACCACTGCCAGAGTCAGTGCCCAGGAGGGCCCCGGCAGCCACAGCCCCGCTGGGCAATGAGGGACCGCCATGGCAAACACCGCTGCACAGGTCAGAGACAGCAAAGTCAAGCACCGCTGAACAGGGCAAAGACCGCTGAACAGGGCACCGACCGCCATGGCAAGCACCGCTGCACAGGTCAGAAACTGCAAAGTCAAGCACCGCTGAACAGGGCAGAGACCGCCATGGCAAGCACCGCTGAACAGGTCAGAAACTGCAAAGTCAAGCACAGCTGAACAGGGCAAAGACCGCTGACAGGGCAACGACCGCCATGGCAAGCACTGCTGCACAGGTCAGAGACAGCAAAGTCAAGCACTGCTGAACAGGGCAAAGACCGCCATGGCAGGCACCGCTGAACAGGTCAAAAACTGCAAAGTCAAGCACCGCTGAACAGGGCAAGCACCGCTGAACAGGACAAAGACCGCCATGGCAAGCACCGCTGAACAGGGCAAAGACCGCCATGGCAAGCACCGCTGAACAGGGCAAGCACCGCCAAGTCAAGCACCGCTAGCCCATGTGCGGCAGGGGCAGTGACGGAACTGGGACCGTCACGGGGAGAGTGATGCACTCTGGGCACCAGTCCCCCTCCAGAACCAGTGGAGAACAGCATCCACTACCTCAGTCCTTAACAGGATGAAGCACTCTGGGCACCAGTCCCCCTCCAGAACCAGTGGAGAACAGTATCCACTACCTCAGTCCTTAACAGGATGAAGCACTCTGGGCACAAAGCCCCCCCAGAACCAGTGGAGATCAGCATCCACTACTTCAGTCCTTAACAGGATGAAGCACTCTGGGCACCAGTCCCCCTCCAGAACCAGTGGAGAACAGTATCCACTACCTCAGTCCTTAACAGGATGAAGCACTCTGGGCACAAAGCCCCCTCCAGAACCAGTGGAGAACAGCATCCACTACCGCAGTCCTTAACAGGATGAATCACTCTCGACACCAGTCCCCCTCCAGAACCAGTGGAGAACAGTATCCACTACCTCAGTCCTTAACAGGATGAAACACTCTGGGCAAAACCCCCCTCCAGAACCAGTGGAGAACAGCATCCACTACCTCAGTCCTTAACAGGATGAACCACTCTGGGCACCAGTCCCCCTGCAGAACCAGGGGAGAACAGTATCCACTACCTCAGTCCTTAACAGGATGAAGCACTCTGGGTACAAAGCCCCCTCCAGAACCAGTGGAGAACCGCATCCACTACCTCAGTCCTTAACAGGATGAAGCACTCTGGGCACCAGTCCCCCTCCAGAACCAGTGGAGAACAGTATCCACTACCTCAGTCCTTAACAGGATGAAGCACTCTGGGCACAAAGCCCCCTCCAGAACCAGTGGAGAACAGCATCCACTACCTCAGTCCTTAACAGGATGAAGCACTCTGGGCACCAGTCCCCCTCCAGAACCAGTGGAGACTGTCATCCACTTGAGAGACTGTGGCTTTGCACTCCCCAGAATGGTACAGTGGGCAAACCACCCACTGAAAAGACTTGTGAGACTGTGGCTTTGCACTCCCCAGGATGGTACAGTGGGCAAACCACCCACTGAAAAGATTTGTGAGACTGTGGCTTTGCACTCCCCAGGATGGTACAGTGGGCAACCCACCCACTGTAGAGACTTGAGAGACTGTGGCTTTGCACTCCCCAGGATACATCAATGGGAATGGAGCCCCGTTGTGGATCTGGCGTGGTGCTGTCATCCGGCTGAGGTGCCCCCCTTCCCTTCCCCCTGAGGTGCCTGTTGTATTTCTATCTGATGTCCCAGCAGTGTTCTCTCCGTTTCTGGTCAGGTATCGTGTGTGGGCCTCGCCCAGGCATTTTGGGCCCAGTGGTCCACAGACATTGAATGGTGCATACCTGCACTACTAATCGTGATGTATATTTTGTTGAATGTGTATATATATCTGTATATGTTAGCTTACTGTATTTTGATACATTACAATGGTTGAACTCATTTCCTTTTGTCTTTGCATTCTTCCTGGGGGTTGGGGGTTGTTACTGTGATGTTTGGATATGCATTGGTGTGTGTGTTGTAGTGGGTGAGGATCGGGGTGGGGGTGGGGGTGTTGCATGTGTGTGTCCCTGACTTTTGCCTCCCCCCTCCGATATGTCGTAGGTGCAGTACTCACCGTTGTCTTCGGTGCTGGCGTTGCTGATGATCGTAGAGGAGCAGGAAGACTGTTGCAGGGAGTATTTGGAGTTCCGGCTCCATGGTGCCCTCCTTCCTCGTGGAGTGTGTTGAGGTGAGCGTGTTTTTATCCACTGTGAATCCGCCGCGGAAAAGGTGGCGGATTGGTAGGTCGTGATACTGTGGGCGGTACTTTGTCTCCTGTCTGTCTGCTGGCGGTGACCGCCGCGCTGCTTGTCTGTACCGCCGTGGCGGTCGGAGTGTTAAAGTGGCTGTCTTTGTTGGCGGTTTCCGCCACAGTCATAATTCCCTTTTTTTTCCGCCGGCCTATTTGCGGTCTTCACGCCTCTTTAACACCGTCCGCCAGGGTTGTAATGACCCCCTAAGTTTTAACCCAGAAAGCATGCATGTGATTTTTGTTGATTTTTTTAAATTTAAGTGCAAACCAGATAGATATTTCAACCCCCAGTGGTACTGCAAGACTGAGAGGTAAAAGGTAAAATCAGAGTGGCTGCTATCAACCTCTACAAAGATTTTTGGCAGCTATTTTAAGACTCAATGACTCAGCCCCATAATGTAAAATAGCACCCCTTTTATTGTATACATTACATTAAAAAAACTACTCCATTAACTGAAGAAAACAAAGTTTAAAGCAACATTTTAACTATATCTGTCAATAATACCGTACTTTATATTACAAAATCCTCTGAAAATTCACGGAAAAAAAAAATGTTTAAGTTACATTATAGTTAGGTAATAAAGTAGTAAAAAGTGTCACTTTGAACTCTAAAAAAAACTGAAATTTGAGATTTATAGCTCTTTTGGTTAACTCTTTAAATACTTTTTTAAATGTAAAGTAAGATATTTTCTAGAGATCTCACTATAATTTCACTTTAACCATATTTTACATTGCCACTGGGTAAATGCTTTTAGGTCAGCATTCCTATAGGAAATAAACATTTTTTGATTGGGTAAAACCTTTAGTGCCATTTGACAAATCTTCACAAAACTTTCATAAAAAGTGCTCTTTTCTGCCTAGTTTATGCATGGAAATCTTAGGATGCAATCCATCAAGCGGGAGTTCAGAAAAAAGCGGGGCCCTGACATGCAAAATCGCCAAGCATGTTCCATAATTTCTTTAGACAGAGCTACAGCAAAAACTGCTGAACAGAATTACACCAAATTTGGCAAAAAGTGAGATCTTGGTCCAGGAAGCATTCTTTGTGGCTTAGTATAAATCCTTTCAGTAGTTTTTGATATTAAGTTTTAACAATACTTGTGCTTCTGAAGGTTGGGTTTAAAGGACTCTCGCAAGAGTCCCTCAAACCCAATAACAAAAAATAGTCTTCTAATTTTGACCACAGAGCCTTTTTTTTGTCTTTCAGCAAATTGCTTGCACAGGAGTCAGACTCCCACAGGAGGGAGTGCTCTCATTACTTGCAAACAACATGAGAAAAATGTTGCTTCCAGTCAAACTGGATTTGGGAATCTATGGCCACATGTATGAACGTTTGGAATTGCGATTCCCTAATTGCAATTCCATGCGAATCCCAATTAGGGAATCACAATTCCAAATGTAAGAAACTCCATTGAGTTTCTTTTGCAATTCCTGGTGCATCACAAATAGACCTCCCTCATTCATATTAATGAGGTAGGCCGCAATTTGCGACCCACCGGGAATTGCAAAAATCACAGAGATGGTGGCCTGTTGCTTGTTTTTAAACAAAACACTCTTTTTTTTAAGGAAAACAGGCTGTGTTTAAAAGAATAAAATGAAACGTTTCAGCTTCATTTTTTTAAAGTAGGCAGTGGTCCATAGGACCACTGCCTGCCTTTAAAAAACATTTTTGCATTCATTTTGCGAATGGGTTAGCACCAATTTGAAATTGTTGCTAACTGCGATTGTTTTGCAACCGCATTCACAATCACAAATTAATCATATATACCAGTTAGATTCAGTATTAGGAAGGAACGCCCTGGGCACGCCCATTCCTAATACCAAATAGCAAAACCCAAATTGTGATTCGGTAACAAGTTACCAAATTGCAATTTTGGCTTTGCACATCCCAAAAAGCATTTTTCTAGTCGCAAATGGGCTGATTTGCAGAATTGGCCCATTTGCGACTAGAAAAATGCTTAGTACATCTGGCTCCTAGTCCCCTGTCTTGAAGTTCAAAAAAATATTTAAGGGGGCATGGATATCCTGCACCCCTAGGCTCTCTGGGAGGGACCCAAGGGGACTCCCAGGACCAAAATAAAATACCAAATTCTGCATTTCTTTCTGCAATCCCAGAGGTCTCTTGCTGGATCTAAGAAAAAAACTATTTAAAAAACAGCAGCCACCAGTTAAGTGGGGACACACCCCCAAGTCCATTTTGAGCCCCTGGGACCCCATCCCCTGGACCACATTTTTTAATTAAGGGAAGGGGGGCATTATTGGTCCAGAGGAGCCCATCTCCTGGGGCCCTATTCCTTAATAAAGGGTAGGGGGCACATTTCCCCCTTTCTCAGAGTCTTTATAGACTTCAGGTAGCCCATCACCCTGAGCCACAAACTTTAATTGTGAGTAGGGCCTCAGGCCCCCTCTTCTAGCCTTCTCAGTCCCTGGGGACCCCATCCACCAGGGCAGATTACTTAAAAAACGGGGATGAGGTCTGTGCAGTTCTACTCCCTGAACCATAAATGGCCCTGGCACCTCATCTCTGGGGCTGTCTCACTTACTGTGTCTTGAGAAGCCCACCCCAGGACACAGTAGTTTCCTTGCCCACATTACAGTGAGCAGGGAAACATGTTTGCTCCTGTCTGGTGTGAGCATTTTTAAATCATCTATTAAAGGAGAACTAACACTAAGGGCCTGAGTTTGATCTTGGCCTAGGGGAATACACTGTCACAAATGTGACACATATCCCGTTCACCGTATTATGATCCCATTAGATCCGATAGGGATCGTAATACAGCAGACAGGATATTCGTCATGTTTGTGATTGAGTATTCCATCCGTCAAGATCTAAATCAGGCCCTCATACTGCTCTCAGCCAGCAGGAGCTTTAAACATCCTACAGCTTGCTGGGAGTTGACACCAGCCCAGCAGAAGCATTCAAAAAACAGCAGCTCCCTCTGGGAAGGAGCAATGCTGGCTCCTGCACCATCCCTGGAGCCATCTGGGACTGTGGGGGCCATGGGGCTCCCCATGCAGTGCCTAATGTGGTACTTGGTGGGTGACCTGGGTGGGCAGCAGGGAACCTTTCTAGTATTAATAAGTGGCCTGGGGGTATCGGGTCCCGGGTGTTAAAATAGGCTTGGGGACATAGGCTGGACACCCCCCTTTAAAAAACAGATAGCCTAGGAGGAAGGAGTCCCTGGGGTCTGGGAGGACTTGGGAAAGGTGGCTGTGTGGCCTCACTCCCCTTTACTGTATATTTTGCCCAACAGGGGATGGGTTCCCAGGGACATATAATGATTTTCCTCTCTTTAAAAAAAAAAAAACATACAGCCCCTGAGATTTGCTTCCTGGGGAGGGTTGCTCAGTGCCCTCTCTCTTTTAATTATTTTTAGGCCCGGGGATGGGGTCCCAAAGGCCCAAAAGCCAACCCTAAGGTGTACATGCAAAAGGCTGTGCAAAGTGTGGGATTGGCATCCTGTAGGGAATTTTCCACAGGGCCTGGTGGCAGGTGAACTAGCAAGACAAATATATGATGCGACTATCAAGAGAAAAACTGTATCAGTATCTAAAACTAATTTATTTATAACAAAGAGAACAAAGAGTAGCTACATACTTATTTTCGTATGCGATTGTTCCCTGGAGGAGCTACTATATTATTTCAGGGTCCCTCTGCTTTTTCTGATTTACCTGGTGGCAGGTCAAGCCATGTGGTCAACCCATCACTGCACATGGCCAAAGGCTGTGCACAGCCTGGGGTTAGCTGCGTGCGGGGAGTTGAAAGCAGGGCCTGGCCACATGTGGCAAAAGGCCATGTGGGGTTTGCTATCTGTGGGGGGAGTTGGCTGCCTCTAGGTTGGTTGGCCCTGTGCCAGGCCATGCTCTAATCCCTCTGCTGTTCACTGCCAAAGGCTGTGCATGGCATGGGGTTGGCTGCCCCCAGGTGGCTGCCTGTAGGGAGTCCGATGTAGGGGCTGGCTGCAAGCCCGGCCTTGCAGCCAGCCCTATGCTGTGTGTGACAAAAGGCCATAAGTAACATGGGGTTGACTGACTCAATGGAGGCTTAACCAGCTCTGGGTGGGTTGGTCACAGGGCCTGGCAACAGACCAGGCACTATTGCCAAACTCCCGCTTTGCACAGCTAAATACTTTGCACAACATTGGACTGGCTGTCTGTGGGTGCTTGCCGCAGGGTCTGAACGTGTGCAGCGGGTGGGGGTTGGCTTTATGTATAATAAGAAAATATTATTTTATGCAAATACAACAAAATATTCCCTAAAAAAAGCCAAAGTTTAAAATAGCATTATAGTTAGGTGTGATACAAAAATGTGCTTTTGTTTAAAAAACCTAGGAATTAACTTAAAAAATCAAACTTCAAAGTAAAATTATAGGAAGGTGAATATGGCAGTGACAACATTAACATTTGGAACTTAAAAAATACAGAAATTCACCAGTTATAGTTAGCAGGGTAAACTATAACTTGTGCCTCTGCCACGTACTCTTTATGTCCTCACATATTATATCACTTATGACATATTCTATGACATCATTTGTGACCTCACTGATGATATCTCAAATTACATCACTGATTACATTGGAATGTTATTTTGTGCATTTCCAGTGTGTTTTCTCACTAGTGGTGCTTTCCTTACCATATGCATATTCTCTATAATTTAATAACAGCTTCTGTTTTGTGTGATTATATGTATTTTGCTGTTTCTGGCCGTTCACCTGTGAGTTTTAGAGTGCAGAAGATATGTTTTCTTTAAAAAGAAAACAATATTTGAGGATGTGTCTTTACAACAATCATATTGTAGGTGCACATTTTAACTTACATTTTGAATGTTTTCTTTCTTCGATTTAGTTGTAGATTTTTTCTTTACAATTCTGTTTGGTGTTGCTTTTGACAACAATTTTGCTGTTGCTTGTTGAAAGGAAAACATTGTTAGTTGTTTTAATGAATTCTTTAATGTAAAATTTAGACAGATGATCTTTACTTTATATAATTTTGTAAACATGGTACGGTGTTATTTTTAGTTTCAGTTTAGTTTTGTGCTTTGGTTAAAATACTTATTTTTAGTATTTCCAGTAAGCTGGCCTCTTTATTTTCTTTTCCCTTCGCAGTTTAATTTTTGTAGAAGATGCACCTATACCTGTAGAATTAAAGACATAGGTGGTCATTACAACCCTGGCGGACGGTGTTAAAGGTGCGGTAATACCGCAAACAGGCCGGCGGACAAAAAAAGGAAATTATGAATCTGGCGGAAACCGAAAAAAAAGACAGCCACTTTAACACTCCGACCGCCACGGCGGTACAGACAAGCAGCACGGCGGTCACCGCCAACAGACAGGCGGGAGACAATGTACCGCCCATAGTATCACAACCCGCCAATCCGCCACCTTTTCCGGGGCGAATTCACCGTGGATAAAAACACGGCGGAAACAGCTTTTGCAATGGGAAAACGCTCACCTGAACACATCCCACGAGGAACGAGGACTCCATAGAGCCGGAACTCCAAATACTCCCTGCGCTTGTCTTTCTGCTCCTCCACGACCACCATCTACGTAGGCGCCGAAGACAACGGTGAGTACTGCACCTACGACATAGGGGAGGGGGGAGGCAAAAGTTAGGGGGACACCCACAAAACACCCCCACCCCACCATCGCATATCACAACTTACACACCAATTCATCCTCAAAAATCACAGTAACAACCCACAACCCCCCCGGAAGAATGAAAAGACAAAGCGAAATCCGTTTAAACATTGAAATGTTGCAATATACATGTCTTGCAAAAATATACAGATATAATCGAAATGCAGGCCGAAATATCTACATGACGAGAAGTAGTGCAGATATGTACATAACAATGTCCGTGCACCAACAGTCCAAAAATGCATCGGCGAGGCCCACCAAATATACCTGACCACAATCGGAGAGAACCCTGCCGGGGCATCAGATAGAAATACTACAGACACCTCAGGGGGAAGGGAAGGGGGGGCACCTCAGACGGAGGAGTGCAAAGCCAGATCCCTGACGGGGCTCCATGCCCACTGTACCATCCTGGAGAGTGCAAAGCCACAGTCTCTCAAGTCTCTACAGTGGGTGGGTTGCCCACTGTGCCATCCTGGGGAGTGCAAAGCCACAGTCTCTCAAGTCTATACAGTGGGTGGCTTGCCCACTGTGCCATCCTGGGGAGTGCAAAGCCACAGTCTCTCAAGTCTATACAGTGGGTGGCTTGCCCACTGTGCCATCCTGGGGAGTGCAAAGCCACAGTCTCTCAAGTCGATAACATTCTCCACTGGTTCTGGAGGGGGACTCGAGCCCAGACTGGATTAGTCTCCCCGTGAAGGTTCCTGTCCTGTCACTGTCCCAGCTACACATGGGATAGCGATGCTTGATGCGGCGGTCTATTCATGCATACCCGGTGCATGCCCTGTTCAGCGGTGCTTTGCCATGGCGGTCTTTACCCTGTTCAGCGGTGCTTTGCCATGGCGGTTCTGGCCTGTTCAGCGGTGCTTTGCCATGGCGGTCTTTGCCCTGTTCAGCGGTGCTTTGCCACGGCGGTCTTTGCCCTGTTCAGCGGTGCTTTGCCATGGCGGTCTTTGCCCTGTTCAGCTGTGCTTTGCCATGGCGGTTCTGGCCTGTTCAGCTGTGCTTTGCCATGGCGGTCTTTGCCCTGTTCAGCGGTGCTTTGCCATGGCGGTCTTTGTCCTGTTCAGCAGTGCTTTGCCATGGCGGTTCTGGCATGTTCAGCGGTGCTTTGCCATGGCGGTCTTTGCCCTGTTCAGCGGTGCTTTGCCATGGCGGTCTTTCCCCTGTTCAGTGGTGCTTTGCCATGGCGGTTCTGGCCTGTTCAGCAGTGCTTTGCCATGGCGGTCTTTGCCCTGTTCAACGGTGCTTTGCCATGGCGGTCTTTGCCCTGTTCAGTGGTGCTTTGCCATGGCGGTTCTGGCCTATTCAGCGGTGCTTTGCCATGGCGGTCTTTGCCCTGTTCGGCGGTGCTTTGCCATGGCGGTCTTTGCCCTGTTCAGCGGTGCTTTGCCATGGCGGTTCTGGCCTGTTCAGTGGTGCTTTGCCATGGCGGTTTTTGCCCTGTTCAACGGTGCTTTGCCATGGCGGTTCTGGTACGGACATTGGTGTGTGGCATGACGTTCCCTACACTGGGCATTGGTGTGTGGCATGACGTTCCCTCATAGCCCACCTGGGCTGTGGCAGCCGGGGCCCTCCTGGGCTGTGCCTCCGGTGGTGGTCTCCTGTCCAGTGACGATACTTGGGCCCTCCTGGGCTGTGACTCCGGCGGTGGTCTCCTGACCAGTGACGATACTTGGGCCCTCCTGGGCTGTGACTCCAGCGGTGGTCTCCTGACCAGTGGCGATACTTGGGCCCTCCTGACCAGTGACAACGGTGCTGGCGGTTGTGTCTCGCCCGCCGGGAATGATGCCGCCCTTCTCCGCCGTGACACTCACAACAGGCTGGGCAGACTTCCTCTGGCCCTTCCCCACTTTTGGTGGAGTCACAGCTGACTCTCCAATCCCCTTGGAACCCATGTCAGTTGTTTTCCCACCTGGAGTCTTCACACGGTCCCGTCGTCCACTCTCCAATTTCAGAGCATTGACATGGGGGTGGGCTGCCAGTGCCTTAGCTCCGGGTCATACTGCCTGCCCTGGTGGCCGGTGCACTCCACAAACCTTGAACAGGCACCACTTGTATTGGAGGCTTTTTGTCTGAGGCGCTACGACGGGACTGATGAATTGGAGGGGGGGTGGGGGCAAAAAAGTCAACTTTACAGAGGGACAGTTTCTGACGAACACTGGGATGGGTAGTTGGAGGGGGTCTGGGAGTGGAGGAAGAGGAGGTGGTTGTAGGAGGTGTCACTTTAGGTGTTTTGGGTGCAGGTGCAGGTACTGGAGGCTGTCGTGAGGTGGATGGATGTTGGGGGGTGAGTGATTGCCGGCGTTTGTGTACTTTGGGAGGGGACGTCACAGACACACTGGGAGAGGACACAGGGGACGTGTAAATGGCAGTGGAGGTGGTGAGTGCAGGTGAGCGGCTTGGGGTGCTGGGTGTCCTTGTGCGATTCATGGTGCCTGTAGATGTGGTGCATGCAGGTGTGTGTGTAGATGGGACTGGAAGGGAGGAGGGAGAACAGGAGGAGGGGGACACGGTGGAGGCAGTGGATGTTGCTGTGTCTGTACGTGGGTGAGGCTTGCGTGAGTGCCTGTGGTGTGTGTGGTGCCTATGTTTGCTTGTGCTACTTGTGTGTGTTGACTTGTGTGCATGCTGGTCTGTAGGTGTGCTTGGGATGGGTTGGGGTACAGGGGATTGGGTCTGGGTGGAGGAGGTTGGAGGGGGGAGGCTAGACACAGGGACAATGGCTGCCATCAGTGCTGAGGCCAGAGATTGCAGGGTTCGCTGAAGGACAGCCTGACCAAAATGAATGCCCTCCAGGAATGCATTACCGTGTTGCAACTCTCGTTCTACACCCTGGATGGCATTCACAATGGTAGACTGCCCAACAGTGAGTGAGCTGAGGAGGTCACTGGCCTCCTCACTGAGGGCAGCAGGGGTGACTGGGGCAGGGCCTGAGGTGCCTGGGGCGAAGGTGATGCCCGCCCTCCTGGGTGAGCGGGCACGGGGCGAACTCTGAGGGGCTGCTGGGAGGGCGGTGCTGGTAGGGTAGGTGGCAGCTGTACCTGTAGAAGTGGGGCGCACAGATGGTGCCGCCACCACAAGGGAGCCCCCATCGGCGTACGAGTCTGTGTCGCTGCTTGGTGATCCGGTGGCCGACGTGAAGCTCCCCTCACCCTCCGTCCCACTGGTGTATTCAGAGTCTGTGGTGTGGCCCTCCATGGCCATGTGGGATGCAGCTCCCTCGTGCTCCGGTGCCACTGTACCTCCGCCTGATGATGCTGATGTACAAAAGAACAGGGAGAGCAAAAAAAAGGGGGGGACAGAAGAAAGACAGTTTGAGTGCATGGCATACTGCTACCGTTGGCGGACAAGACAGACACAGCAGCCCCCTGCATTACGCCGTGCTCCTGCCCTCTGCAGATGCAATTTCTGGGATACATGGCAATGGTGGACATCTGCATTACAGAGGGGCCTAGTCTTTGTGTTACAGGCTGGCCTAGGCACATCCACAGGCCTCCTCCCCCACCCAGACCCCTCTACTGCGCGGCAAGTCCGCAGAATGAGGTTGTACTCACCCCCTTGTGTCTGCTGTGATGCCCTCAAGCGCCCATCCAACTCCGGGTAGGCCACAGCCAGGATCCGGATCATCAGGGGGGTCACGGTGCGACGGGCACCCCTCCCACGTTGGGAGGCCATCCCCAGCTGAGCCTCCACCGTCTTCTTGCTGCAGCGGCGAATGTCCTCCCATCTTTTCTGGCAGTGGGTGCCCCGTCTCTGGTGGGCCCCCAGGGTCCGGACCTCCTTGGCGATGGCACGCCAAATGTCCCTCTTCTGGTGGGCGCTGACCTACATGACATGTATAAGGGAAGAGGAACAGTCATTACCAACTGCACCGTCGATGTGAGTGGCCCCCTCCCTACTCTGGCCATGTGGCCCATTCATTGACATGCATTAATGTTCTATGAACTCTGCCCCCTTCCCTCTTCCAACCAGCCCTCTCCACCCAGGCCTAGCCCATACAACGTGCTCCGTCTGTACTAACCTGTTGGTCTGGAGGACCGTAGAGTAGCGTGTACTGGGGAAGGACCCCGTCTACCAGTTTCTCCAACTCCTGAGCAGTGAAGGCAGGGGCCCTTTCCCCAGAAGCAGAAACCATTGTCGCTTCCAGACCGAGGTCACAGCAGCACTTGCAGTTTAGGTCCTCTCCTGTCGAAGGTTAGGTATCTAGTGATGGAACAGATAGAAAATGGCTGTGACGTCCGGCGCACCTGTTCATTGGCGCCCTGGACCCATAGGGTCCTATGTTAACCAATGCAGCATTGCGCCGCCGTCTACGACTGCCTACCGCGATGGTGTGCAACGCCAGCGCAGTTACCCCACAATTCCATTGTCCCAGTTTAGAGGTCAAGCAGCCGCCATTTCAGGGGTCCACATGGCTATATTTACCTCTGCGTCACTCATAGCTAGGCCTACACTCAACACACATTCAGGAAGGGTTTTGTGAGTGGTGTAGTCTTGTGTGTAAGTGTGGGTACATACCTGGATGAGAAATGACTGATTCGTCACTGTTCTCCTTCGTAGGCACCATCAGCTGGGACATGTGAGAAGATGGCGGAATCCTCCGGTGTACCGTCCGCTGGTGGACCTGTTGACAATGGAAGAGCAACATGTCATCGTCACCTACAGGTTTGACCGTGCCACAATCCAGGAACTATGTACTCAGTTGGAGCCAGACCTGATGTCACCAATCCGCCATCCGACTGGAATCCCCCTGACGTGCAGGTGCTGTCAGTGCTCCATTTCCTTGCAAGTGGGTCTTTTCAGACAACAGTGGCCATGGCATCAGGGATGTCCCAGCCTATGTTTTCCAACGTGTTGTCCAGAGTGTTGGCTGCCCTGTCATATGTACGAACCTGAACCTGGCCTTCAGGAGGCCGAACGTGTGTTCGATCACCCTCCTAGTCCGCCCATGGGCCTCCTTGTAGCGTTCCTCTACCCTTGTCCTCGGATTCCTCACTGGGGTCAATAGCCATGACAGGTTGGGGTAACCAGAGTCCCCTAATAGCCACACCCGGTGCCTCTGGAGTTGACCCATCACATAAGGGATGCTGCTATTCCACAGGATGTAGGCATCATGCACAGAGCCAGGGAACATAGCATTTACCTGGGAGATGTACTGCTCTGCCAAACATACCATCTGTACATTCATGAATGATAACTCTTCCGGTTCCTGTACACCTGTTGACTCCTGTGGGGGGGGACCAGAGCTACATGGGTCCCATCAATGGCTCCTATGATGTTGAGGATATGTCCAAGGGCATAAAAGTCACCTTTAACAGTAGCCAAATCCTCCACCTGAGGGAAAACAATGTAGCTCCTCATGTGTTTCAGCAGGGCAGACAACACTCTGGACAACACGTTGGAAAACACAGGCTGGGACATCCCTGATGCCATGGCCACTGTTGTTTGAAAAGACCCACTTGCTAGGAAATTGAGCTCTGATAGCACCTGCACTTGAGGGGGGATTCCTGTGGGATGGCGGATTGCTGACATCAGGTCTGGCTCCAACTGGGTACACAGTTCCTGGATTGTGGCACGGTCAAACCTGTAGGTGATGATTAAATGTCACTCCTCCATTGTCAACAGGTCCACCAGCGGTCAGTACACCGGAGGATTCTACCATCTCCTCACATGTCCCAGCTGATGGTGCCTAGGAAGGACAACAGCGACCACAGAGTCAAGCAACTCAGAGGTATGTACCCACAGCTACACAGAACACGAAACATAATCCAAAAAGTTGTCTGTATGTGTGTTGAGTCCAGGCCTAGGTATGTGTGATGCAGTTGAAAATGAAGCCATGTGGGCCCCTGAAATGGCGGCTGCCTGACCTCTAAAGTGGGACGATGGGATGTGAGGTAACTGCGCTGGCGTTGTACACTGTCGCGGTAGGTGGTCGAAGACCGCTGCGCAATGCTGCATTGGTTAAAATTGAACCCTATGGGTCCCAAGAGCCAATGGCGAAGTGCGCCGGCGGTGATGATACGCACCGCCGCGGACGTCACCGCCGCGGACGTGACTGCCATTTTCTATCTGTTGTATCACTCGATACCTGATCTTCGACAGGAGAGGACCTATACTGCAAGTGCTGCTGTGACCTCGGTCTGGAAGAGACAATGGCTTGTGTGTCTGGGGAAAGGGCCCCTGCCTTCACTGCACAGGAGTTGGAGAAGTTCGTGGACGGGGTCCTCCCCAGTACACGCTACTCTACGGTCCTCCAGACCAACAGGTGAGTACATAGGGTGCAAGTTGTATGGGCTATGCCTGGGTGGAGATGGCTGGTTGTAAGAAGGAAGGGGGCAGAGTTCTGCGAGCATGAAGGACTGTGAATGCATGTGCCACATGGCAAGGGTAGGGATGTGGGCCACTCACTTCGACGGTGCAGTTGGTAATGACTTCTCTTCTTCCCCTGTACATGTCATGTAGGTCAGTGCCCACCAGAAGAAGGATATTTGGCGTGCCTTCGCCAAAGACGTCCAGACCCTGGGGGTCCACCAGAGACGGAGCACCCACTGCTGTAAAAGATGGGAGGGCATTCGCCGCTGGAGCAAGAAGATGGCGGAGGCTCAGCTGGGGATGGCCTCCCAACGTGGGAGGGGTGCCCGTTGCACCATGACCCGCCTGATGTTCCGGATCCTGGCGGTGGCCTACCCTGAGTTGGACGGGCGCTTGAGGGTATCACAGCAGACACAAGTGGGTGAGTGCACTCTCATTCAGCTGACTTTGCGCGCAGTGGAGGGGTCTGGGTGGGGGAGGAGGGCTGTGGGTTTCCCTAGGCCAGGTAGAGTTCCGTAGGCTAGGCCCCTCTGTAATGCAGGCCATGTGGCACTCCACCCCACCTCTGTAGAGTGCCAAGTACAGGTATACATGCCCCTGTGTCATCTATGTGTGCAGATGTCCACCATAGCCATGTAGGCCATATCCCAGGAACTGCATCAGTAGAGCCCAAAAGCGCGGCATAGTGCAGGGGGCTGCTGTGTCGGTATTGTCCGCCAACGGTAGCGGTAAGCCATGCACTCAACCTGTCTTTCTTCTGTCGTCCCCCCCCCCTTTTTGTGCTCTCCATGTTCTTTTGTGCATCAGCATCATCAGGCAGAGGTACAGTGGCACCGGAGCACGAGGGGGCTGCATCCCACATGGCCATGGAGGGCCACAGCACGGACTCTGAATACACCAGTGGGGCGGAGGGCGAGGGGAGCTTCACGGCGGTCACCGGATCAGCAACCAGCGACACAGACTCGTCCTCCGATGGGAGCTCCCTTGTGGTGGTGGCAACATCTGCGCCCCCCACTTCTACAGGTACAGCCGCCACCCCCCCTGCCAGCACCGCCCTCCCAGCAGCCCCTCAGCCTTCGCCCCGTGCCCGCTTACCCAGGAGGGTGGGCATCACCTTCGCCACAGGCACCTCAGCACCTGCCCCTGTCACCTCTGCTGCCCTCAGTGAGGAGGCCATTGACCTCCTCAGGTCACTCACTGTTGGGCAGTCTACCATTGTGAATGCCATCCAGGGTGTAGAAAGGGAGTTGCAACACACTAATGCATTCCTGGAGGGCATTCATTCTGGTCAGGCTGCCCATCATCGAACCCTGCAATCTCTGGCCTCAGCACTGATGGCAGCCATTGTCCCTGTGTCTAGCCTCCCCCCTCCAACTCCCTCCACCCAGACCCAATCCCCTGTACCTCTGCCTATCCCAAGCACACCATCAGACCAGCCTGCACACATCTCAACACACAAGGGAAGCTCAGGCAAACATAGGCACCACACATCCCACAGGCACTACCACAAGCATCACCCACATACAGACACAGCAACATCCACTGCCTCCACTGTGTCCCCCTCCTCGTCGTCTCCCTCCTCCCTCCCAGTGTTGTCTACACACTCACCTGCATGCACTACACTACAGCCACTAGGACTCGCACCAGCACACCCACCACCACACCCCGCTCACCTGCACTCACCACCCCCACTACTATTTACACGTCCCCTCTGTCCTCTCCCAGTGTGTCTGTGACGCCCCCTCCCAAAGTACACAAACGCGGGCACACACACACCCAACATCCATCCACCTCACGACACCCTCCAGAACATGCACCTGCACCCAAATCCTCTAAAGTTACACCTCCTACAACCACCTCCTCCTCCTCCACTCCCAGAACCCTCCAGCTACCCGTCCCAGTGTTCGTCAGAAACTTTTCCTGAGCAACGTTGACCTCTTTCCCACCACCCCACCTCCAATTCATAGGTACCGTACTAGCACCTCAGCCAAAAAATCTCCGGTACCAGTGGTGCCTGTTGGAGGTATGTGAAGTGCACCGGGCACCAGGGCAGCCAGTGTGACACAGAGCCAAAGCACAGCCAGTCCCCCCCCTGTGAAGCACCAGAAGTTGGACAGTGCCCGACGGGATAGGGGGAAGACTCCAGCCGGCAAAGCCGCTCACAAGGGTCCCGTGGGAGTGTCGACTCAGCTGTGACTCCTCCCAAGGTGGGGAAGGGGCAGAAGAAAGCGCCAAAATCTGGGAAGAGCAGCACAGCAGCGAAGGCCGCCATCATCCCCGCTGCCCAGGAGGCCACTGCCAGCCCGATCATCACTGGTCAGGAGACCACTGCCAGAGTCAGTGCCCAGGAGGGCAGTTCGATTGTCACTGGTCAGGAGACCACCGCCAGAGTCAGTGCCCAGGAGGGCAGACCCATCGTCAGTGGTCAGGAGACCACCGCCAGAGTCAGTGCCCAGGAGGGCAGTCCCATCGTCAGTGGTCAGGAGACCACCGCCAGACTCAGTGCCCAGGAGTGCAGTCCCATCGTCACTGGTCAGGAGACCACCGCCAGAGTCAGTGCCCAGGATGGCAGTCTGATCGTCACTGGTCAGGAGACCACCGCCGTCCGATCGTCACTGGTCAGGAGATCACCGCCAGAGTCAGTGCCTAGGAGGGCAGTCTCATCGTCAGTGGTCAGGAGACCACTGCCAGAGTCAGTGCCCAGGAGGGCCCCGGCAGCCACCGCCCCATTGGGCAATGAGGGACCGCCATGGCAAACACCGCTGCACAGGTCCGAGACAGCAAAGTCAAGCACCGCTGAACAGGGCAAAGACCACTGAACAGGGCAAAGACTGCCATGGCAAGCACCGCTGAACAGGGCAAGCACCGCCAAGTCAAGCACAGGTAGCCCATGTGCGGCAGGGGCAGTGACAAAACTGGGACCGTCACGGGGAGAGTAATGCACTCTGGGCACCAGTCCCCCTCCAGAACCAGTGGAGAAAAGCATCCACTACCTCAGTCCTTAACAGGATGAAGCACTCTGGGCACCAGTCCCCCTCCAAAACCAGTGGAGAACAGCATCCACTACCTCAGTCCTTAACAGGATGAAGCACTCTGGGCACCAGTCCCCCTCCAGAACAGCATCCACTACCTCAGTCCTTAACAGGATGAAGCACTCTGGGCACCAGTCCCCCTCCAGAACCAGTGGAGAACAGCATCCACTACCTCAGTCCTTAACAGGATGAAGCACTCTGGGCACCAGTCCCCCTCCAGAACCAGTGGAGACTGTCATCCACATGAGAGACTGTGGCTTTGCACTCCCCAGGATGGTACAGTGGGCAAACCACCCACTGAAAAGACTTGTGAGACTGTGGCTTTGCACTCCCCAGGATGGTACAGTGGGCAAACCACCCACTGAAAAGGCTTGTAAGACTGTGGCTTTGCACTCCCCAGGATCGTACAGTGGGCAAATCACCCACTGAAAAGACTTGTGAGACTGTGGCTTTGCACTCCCCAGGATTGAACAGTGGGTAACCCACCCACTGTAGAGACTTGTGAGACTGTGGCTTTGCACTCCCCAGGATAAATCAGTGGGCAAACCACCCACTGTATAGACTTGAGAGACTGTGGCTTTGTACTCCCCAGGATACATCAATGGGCATGGAGCCCCGTTGTGGATCTGGCGTGGTGCTGTCATCCAGCTGAGGTGCCCCCCTTCCCTTCCCCCTAAGGTTCCTGTTGTATTTCTATCTGATGCCCCAGCAGTGTTCTCTCCGTTTCTGGTCAGGTATCGTGTGTGGGCCTCGCCCAGGCATTTTGGGCCCAGTGGTCCACAGACATTGAATGGTGCATACCTGCACTACTAATCGTGATGTATATTTTGTTGAATGTGTATATATATCTGTATATATTAGCTTACTGTATTTTGATACATTACAATGGTTTAACTCATTTCCTTTTGTTTTTGCATTCTTCCTGGGGGGTTGGGGGTTGTTACTGTGATGTTTGGATATGCATTGCTGTGTATGTTGTAGTGGGTGAGGGTCGGGGTGGGGGTGGGGGTGTTGCGTATGTGTGTCCCTGACTTTTGCCTCCCTCCTCCCCTATGTCGTAGGTGCAGTACTCACCATTGTCTTCGGCGCCGGCGTTGCTGATGATCGTAGAGGAGCAGGAAGACTATCGCAGGGAGTATTTGGAGTTCCGGCTCCATGGTGCCCTCCTTCCTCGTGGAGTGTGTTGAGGTGAGCGTTTTCCCATTGAAATGGCTGTTTCCGTCGTGTTTTTATCCACAGTGAATCTGCCCCGGAAAAGGTGGCGGATTGGTAGGTCGTGATACTGTGGGCGGTACTTTGTCTCCCGCCTGTCTGTTGGCGGTGAACGCCACGCTGCTTGTCTGTACCGCCGTGGCGGTTGGAGTGTTAAAGTGGCTGTCTTTGTTGGCTGTTTCCGCCACGGTCCTAATTCCCTTTTTTTTTTTCGCCGGCCTGTTTGCGGTCTTACCGCAGCTTTAACACGTCTGCCACAGTTGTAATGACCCCCTATGTGTTTTGTTCAGTTTAGCTGCCTATTGGCTTTAACATGGAGTTAGCCATTACATTCTGTGTTCAGTTTAGCCGCCTATTGGCTTTGACATGGCATTAGCCATTACATGTTGTGTTTAGTTCAGCTGCCTATTGGCTTTGACATGGCATTAGCCATTACATTCTGTATTCAGTTTAGCTGGCTATTGGCTTTGACATGGCATTAGCCATTACATTCTGTATTTAGTTTAGCTGCCTATTGGCTTTGACATGACATTAGACATTACATTTGATATTTAGGTTAGCTGCCTATTGACTTTAACGTGGGGTTAGAAATTGCATTTGAGACTTTGCAGGTGAGCTGTGTTTTTCCAAGATGTGTTTTTCCACAGGATGGACCAAGCTGTTTTCTTCACACCAGACCTTAGCTGATAAGAGCACGTAGATTTTGTGTTTACCTCGCAATCCAGTCTAAGAACGGGGAGCTCAGGAGAATTGGCCTCTCTCCAAGGTTCTTCGGCTCTCACACTGAGTTTGCTTTTAAGGATGACTCTGGGCTACAGAGAGATAGATTCAATCTGCTTGACTTCAGACAGGAACTAGACGTCAGTTGCCTGTTTCCCGTTTGGGTAGAGAATCTCTTTCTCGCAGTTGACCGGTCTCATCAACTTGCAGACCCCAGAAAGATGAAGCTGAGCTATAGGCCCTACAGTGATGAATTTTGACTTTTATGCTTTGCTTTGAAGTTATGCTATAATATAATCACCTATATTTGCTGTGTGCATAGCAACTGAGAAGTACTTTGATATACAGATATACATCACAGATGACATCTCAAAAGGCATCACTGATGACATCATCCAGCAAACTAAACTTCAATATACTTCATAAAATACCATATAGATTTTATTTAAAGTAAGAAGACACAGCTGAGCAGGACAGAGCTCACTGTAACCTTATCAACTACTACAGTGGTTCCCAGCCTGTGGTCCCGGGACCCCTGAGGGTCCACAACTGCTTAGAAAATTATATAATTTTAACAGATTAGATCCCCAGTTTTCAGTAATGACTCAATGGCAGGGTCCCCGGATTCCAATAAGGATTCAGTGGGGGTCCCTGGGTTCCAATAAGGATAAAGCGGGGGTCCACAGAAGACAAAAAGTTGGGAACAACTGAACTACTACATTCATTTATCACCTATGAGACAGTGCTCAGCAGATTGTCCTGTTTTTTTATGAACCACTACTTCAAACAGTAACGACCAAAGTAATACATCTAATCGTAAACTCTAGCCTATTGCAAACCACAACAACACCATTCTTGAAATTTGAAAGATTTACTGAAAATGTCAGATTTACACAAACCACCATACAAATACAATCAGTAGAGAGGTCCTAGAGGACAGGCCACTGTGTCGTAACTCACTAGTCAAATTAATCTTCATCCTGGACAAAGCTATGACCAATGACGTGATTCTGCTGTAAATGTCTGCTACATTGAGCCGTCACACTGGAGAAATGTCTTAGTGAACAGATTTATTTTTTTAAATCTACTATGACAGTCATTGATCACAAAGAGAACTATACTCAGCTATCACTGTGGAGTGAAGTCTCAATGAACAGCTTAGACTGTTGCAAAGCATTACTATACAAATACTTCAGCAGGCGACATGTATTGGTTTAGAGGCTCGTTTACTGATAAATAGTACACCCACTTAAAAAATTGATTAATTATAGATCAGATAATATATGTTACAAACAGTATCACTAATTAGTAGTACTGAAAGAATACTAATTTATCTTTTGCATTACCATAATATATATCATTAAGTCCATAAAACATTGACAAAACACATACACTGGATGATATAATCAGTGATATCATCAGTGATGTCGTTTGAGATGTCATCAGTGATGTCACTGACCATGGAATGTGTGATGTAATATGTGAGGTCATATGCAATGCATTATGAGTGCGTAAGTTATAGTTAGCTCGGGTAACTATAACTGCTGATGTTCTAAGATTTTGTGTGTGTAAAATCTGACCCTAACTATACCCTGTAGGAGTCTGGCCTGGTTTGTAGTGGATACCTTGGGTATTTACACCTTACACCAGGTCCAGTTATCCCTTGTTAGTGAATGTAGTAGTGTTCTAGCAGCTTAGGCAGATAAAGGTAGCTATAGCAGAGCAGCTTAGGCTGAACTAGGAGACATGCAAAGCTCATGCAATACCACTTATAGTTACACAGTACTTATACACAAGTAAAGACAATACTCAGTGTTACCAAAAATAAAGGTATTTGTTTGGGTGACACAGTACTAAAAATATCTTTTATATGAGTATTATACACAATATATACACTAGACACAACAATTAGACAAATAAATAGTCATAGAACAATGCAAACAGTAGGAAATCCAATAGAATGCAATGGGAGACAATAGGTCTAGGAGCAACACAAACAATATACTAAAAAAGTGGAATATGAATCACGAATACCCCCCTAGACAAGTGTAGTGTGTGCAGAATCTCTGGGAGAGTAAGAATACAGTAAGGATAAGTAAATTACCCAACCCAAGAGCCCAGAAAAGCAGGAGTAAAGTACTGCAAGTTTCCTTAGGATACACCACACCTCGTTTTTGGGATTTTGCAGCGGTCAACCAAGTCTGCAAAGAACAACTGTTGGACCTGAAGATCTGCAAAGGAAGGGGATCCAGTACAGAAGTCAAAAGAAGTTCCAGGAAGGACAGGAGCCTCTGCCAACCCAGAAGAGGGTGCAAAACAAGAGCCCCTGGTTAGTTGAAGACTGCAGAAATGCATCCTAGGAAGGTGCAATGGGGTTTCTGCATGATGCAAAAGATGTCCCACAGTGTGAAGATTGTTGCAGATTAAATTTCGTGTTTGAAGGCAAAAAATAAGCCTTGGCTACAGCAAAAGTGCAAATTTCATCAAAATGGCACTGGATGGACCCAGGAGGGACCTGGGGGCCTCAACTCTGTGAGAAGAGGAAGAGGGGCCTCTCAGCACTTTACAGAGCCCTCACGATGCTAGCCAGCACCCCCAGAAGCCACAGGATCTGGGTTCAAAGGAGGTGCAAAATGCAGTTGATGCAGCACAACAAAAGAAGGTCCCACGCTGCCAGAGAACAACTCAGTGCATTGAGCATCACAGGGTGGAGTTCTGGGGACCTGGGCCAGGCTTTGCACAAAGGAATTTTGCAAAGAATACACAGAGGCCTCAGGAGGCAAAGAAGACACGAAACGCAGGGGCACAGTTGTTCTCAGGGAAGACAAGGTCTTACCTCCTCCAAATTGCATCAGCAGGACATCAGGACAGTCTGTGTCAATGATGTCTACCCTCTGTGTCCTTAGGAGCATACTCATCATCGTGAGAGGGGTCCCAGGGTACCTGTCATCACCTTGGGAGGTGCCAGGGAGTCCCCAGAGCATGCACACCATGAAAACTGTTGCAGTTGCTGACTTGGAGCCGAGGTTGCAGTTCTAGTGTTTCTTGGAGCAGGCTGCAGTTGATCGGAGGTCAGAGGATGCTGAAGTTGTTGCACAGGATTCCTGAAGGAAACTTTCAAGCAGAATCTGAAGAGAACCCACAGTAGATACCCTAAATAGCCCTGAGAGGGGGATTGGATACGTTATCAGGTATGGGCCTATCAGGAGGGGTCTCTGACGTCACCTGCTGGCACTGGCCACTCAGAGCCCTCCAGAGTGCCTCCACACCTTGCAGAACAAGATGGCTGAAGTCTGGGACACACTGGAGAAGCTCTGGGCGCCACCCCTGGGGTGGTGATGGACAGGGGAGTGGTCACTCCCCTTTCCTTTGTCCAGTTTCGCACCAGAGCAGGGGACAAGGGGTCCCTGATTTGGTGTAGATTGGTTTATGCAAGGAGGGCACCATCTGTGCCCTTCAAAGCATTTCCAGAGGTTGGAGAAGGCTACCCCTTCCCAGGCTGTAACACCTATTTCCAAAGGGAAAGGGTGTAAAACCCTGCTCTCAGAGGAAATGATTTGTTCTGCCTTCCTGGGACAGGGCTGCCCAGACCCCAGGAGGGCAGATCCCTGTCTGTGAGGTGGCAGCAGCTGTAGCTGTAGTGCAAGCCTCTGAGAGCTGGTTTGGCCGTACTGGGGGTCCATGGTGGAGCCCCCAGGATGCATGGAATTGGCACCCCAATACCATATTTGGAATGGGGGGACAATCCCATGATCTTAGACATGTTACATGGCCATATTCGGAGTTACCATTGCGAAGCTACATATAGGTATTGACCTATATGTAGTGCACGTGTGTAATGTCATCCCCACACTCACAAAGTCCAGGGAAATGGCCCTGAACTTTGTGGGGGCACATTTGCTAGTGCAAGGGTGCCCTCACACTTAGTAACTTTGCACCTAACATTCAGGGAGCGAAGGTTAGACATATAGGTGACTTATAAGTTACTTAAATGCAGTGAAAATGGCTGTGAAATAGTGTGTACACTATTTCCCGCAGGCTGCAATAGCAGACCTGCGTAAGGGTTTGTCTGAGCTCCCTATGGGTGGCAAAAGAAATGCTGCAGCCCTTATGGAGCTCCTGGAACCCCAATGCCCTGCGTACCTAGGTATCATATACCAGGGACTTATAAGGGGGGTCCAGTGTGCCAATTGAAATTGGTAAGTGAAGTCACTGGCCTACAGTGACAAATTTAAAAGCAGAGAGAGCATAAGCACTGAGGTTCTGATTAGCAGAGCCTCAGTGACACAGTTAGGCACTATGCATGCATACACATTAGGCCACAAACTATGAGCACTGGGGTCCTGGCTAGTAGGATTCCACTGAGACAGGCAAAACATACTGACATAGGTTCTTATCTATGAGCACTGTTGTCCTGGCTAGCAGGATCCTAGTGACACAGAAAACACAATGACACACACTCACAAACAGGCCAAAAGTGGAGGTAACCATGCTAGAAAGAGGCTACTTTCCTACATACCCCCCTTTTACCATTCGGGTTACAGGGACTTTATAGTTAGGTTAAAAGTTTACGAGCACAGCACCACTAGTAGCTATAACTTGTGCCCTACGGTAACTATAACTTGTGCCTTCGCCATGCAGTTTTTTCATCAATAATTTTACTGCAAATGCTACTGTAATATTATCAATGATGTCATAGAAGCTGTCATGAGTGATGCAATATCTGGGGTAGTTAGCAGTGCATGTTGAGGGTGCGAGTTATAGTTTCCTGAGGGAAAGTGTTATAGTTACTTGAAATAACTCAAACAATAAAAGCTGACTTTTTATGGTTTAGTGCATGTAAAATCTGAACCTGAATATAATGTCCCTTTAACCATTGGTTTTTCAGTGAATTTCTAAGGTTTTCATTAATTCTATTTTCTAACTATAATGTCCTGTAACCTTTCTTTTTTTCAGTGAATTTCAATGTTTCTTTTAACGTTAGGTAAAATGCCCATCGCAATGTGCAGAGGGGGAGTTAGAGGCAGGGCCTGGCATTGCGCTGCCCCTGCCCAAGCTTGCTGCTATTGACCCCCTCCCCCTTGCCATTTATTGTCCTTGTCCATTCCCCTGCTCCCTCATTACAGCCCAGTGCTGCTGTTGTTCCGCAACTTCCCTTACTACCTGCCATGAATAGTTAGTTTGCTTCCCCATCCACCTTCCTCCTACCCTCTGTTGTTAGTCCATAGCCCAGCCCCCTCCCTCTTGTCCTGCATGGTCCGATGTACTGCCACTGCCCTCCATTTAGCTTAATGTCCTGTCCATTCCTCATGCCCTGCGTTAGCAAATTCTATGTCCCATCATTACCCTCCTGTTTAGGCTCTGTGCTTAGCTTTCTCCACTTACCCTCCTTCCACCTACTCTCTGATGTCTGCGTGCATGCCCTGCTCCCTTCTTTTTGCCCACCATGTTCCATAGACCTAGTCAAGCAAAGGGGGTGGAGAATGCCAACAGGTACTCGCACATCAGCAACAGGTATAACGGATCTTTGATCAGAAAATAGTCCTTTATGTGAACAACATAGTAATGGGTGGCAGGCTAGCCAATACACCTGCCACCACAGGTGTCAGAGGGCCACACACTGAGGAGTGGGTGGTTGCCTATACAACAAAAGAAGAGTGGACAGGGCACACCCGTATCGTAGATCCAGATAATGTTGAGGAATTAAGTAGACGTCCGGCAAGAAAGATGCTGTTGGATATTTATTATAGATGCAAGTGGGTAGTCAGAGTCTCAATAACAAAGACTACGTGTACAGTAAGTCTATGTATCCAAAACAGCCAGATGATAATGGATGGTCAAAGTTACAATCAGATGACCACATGCAACAAAAGTCCATACAGCATAACAGCCAACACGTGTTTCGTCTTCAAGGCTTTGTCAAGGCTGAGAAAAAATAGATGAACAATATATACAAATCGGTCAAGTAGGCAATGTACAAGGAGCAATCAGACATCTAAATCCTTTGTACAAAAGTGGGGGAAACCAGAGAATAAGTGCCAATGTGCTTAAAGTGATGATGCAAATTGTAATGAGGGATGCGCAAAGCAGATGTGAAAATAAATGAGAAATAAGAGTGGAAAAAGGTCCCGTAACCAACTGATCCAATAAGATTTAAAAAATGGGGACAGCCAGGTCAACCAGGGGTGAGGTTCAACAGGCACCATCATGCGTGGTAACATAATCATGAATATGACTCGAGAGTAGGGGAAAGATTAAAAGTTATGAAGGTTCAAGTGCATATCAAAGAGGAGAATAAGTCATTCTAATAGTAAAAGCCTGATTGGATAGTGTGCTAAAATGTGAGTAAAAAATAAATAAAAATAAAAAGTAAGGGCAAGATACCTTAGGATATGCGAAATGCATATATAGATGGGGTTAATAATTTTCAAACCGATGGTTGTCATGGATCTCTAGGTACAGTCAATTAGCGGTGGAGAGATCATTAATGGCCATGACAAGCCTGGAGTATAGAGAGGAATATAACAATTAGTGCAAGGTGGGTAATCAATGACATAATATAGTGTTAGCCTGAGTGGTAGTGCCCAAAAGTAATAGGCATCAGGGGAAGAACCGATTAAGATGCCATAAAAACGAGTATTGGTAAACCATATAAATAAAAAAATATCGCATTTAATCAGAACCCAGCATGGATTGTAAGAAAGCCGGAGCCTTCCCGACAGGTGAGGCTTGTTGGAAATGAAGCCGGGGAAGTCCGTATAGGTACTGGTGGCGGATGGAATGCATCCGTAATAATAAAGCGTTAAGAAAAGTGAAAGACGAATTATGGGCGGGCGGTGGCAGTCCCCGCATTATCTGTGGTGAGTTATGGTTCTGAGAGACCGGTTGTAAACACAGTAGGAAAGCCGAGACCGGAAAGGTCATATAAGCTGTTAATGTGCCGAATCCCCGTATGAGGGAGCACGCGTTAAAAAGACCAGCAAAGCTGGTGGTTTCTTACCTCGTAGGTCGGAAAGGAGAACCCGTGCCGGCCGCGTCTGGATTTGAACAGTGTATGAACACAGTGTGTGTGGCTGTACCATTTAAAGGCCGAGCATGGAGAGAGAAGCTACGTGGAAATAAAGAAAGGACTTAGTGCGGCGAGAGGAGATTGAGAGACCCGAAAGTGGGGGCCATTTTGAAACGAAGTGCACACACATAGATAATTGTGTTAGGAGCAAGTAGTGTAAGGGCCAAAAGCGGTGTAAAGGTCGAGATTCAAAACTACTGTGAATAGGTTACACGGATCATAGGTATTCTGTTAGAAACACACAGTAAAATTACTTAAAACAATGAAATGATCACAGTGGATACAGAGGTAAAATGATGTATGAACATGCAAAACGAAGCAAACGGTCATGGAAAAGATTGATAAAGAACAGAAACACTTTGTATGTCATTTAGCTTTCTTAAGGTCAATTTCAACAGTTGTTATTGGCAAGGAACACATATAAACTCAAGCCAGAGTGCCTAGAGTGTTGTTTGAGTGAGTATTGTATTAAGCAGGGTAGTAAAGGAAGGTGTGTAGATCCTTATTGTTTTGTACATTTATATAACGATTATATTGTTGTTGTATTTGCATATTGTTTCCTTACACAACATGGACACATTTGATGACAATAGGGATGCGCTTCTTGAGGAAATCTTCCAAACTGGCACTAGCCTTCCAACTATCCATAACTTACCCACCAAACAAGAAGGTCTGAGAATGAAATTTGTAAAACTTGAACGTCTAAAAAAACAAGAGTTATCAAGGTGGTGGGATTACACCATCTTACAAAAATATATTGACAACAAACAAATTCCCAGGGGTCTACGTGTCATTCTATTCCCCTCATTTGAATATCTAAGTCCTGAACTCCTAAAAGAGTGGGAGCACCTTTTAGTTACCTCTTCCTTTGGTATGATGGACATACTAATCAGAGATGCTCGTGCCAAAAGAGAGAAACTCTGGGTGGTTTGTTGACCTTATTGATACCATGTATACTAATGGCCAGTATCTCTCGCTGACCATGTTTGGCATTATAGTGGACCGCAAAGGGATAGTTAACATTGTTATTGCGGATGGCCCTGATGTGTTCTTGTAGTCTCTCCTGAAGTGGTCAGATGGTACTACCCACATAAATGAGACTACAGGTGCAGACTATGCAGTAAACCACAAATTTGGTGTTGCAGTTGATGAACTTGTTGATCTTGTATGTGACTGGTGTGTTATATTGAAACTTAGTTAGCTTATCTTGATAAGGCAGCACATATTACAATGTCCACATTTGTAGGATCCTTGTGGTGCTGGCGGTAACCAAGGGCCAGATGTAGCAAACTGTTTGCGACTCGCAAACGGCGAAAATCGCTGTTTGCGACTTGCAAATGCGTGTTTGCTATGCAGAAATGCATTTTGTGAGTTGGAACCGACTCGCAAAATGCATTTACGAGTCGCAAATTGGAAGGGGTGTTCCCTTCCTATTTTCGAGTCGCAGTGGTATGCAATTCCATTTGCGAACGCGCACGCGTACGCGGTCGCAAATGGAGTCGCAGTTACCATCCACTTGAAGTGGATGGTAACCCACTCGCAAATGGGAAGGGGTCCCATGGGACCCCTTCCCCTTTGTGACTGGACCCAAAATAATTTTTTCAGAGCAGGCAGTGGTCCAAGGGACCCCTACCTGCCCTGAAAAAATCCAAAACTAAAGGTTTCGTTTTTTTTTTCTAAGTGCAGCTCGTTTTCCTTTAAGGAAAATGGGCTACACTTGGAAACAAAAAAACTGCTTTATTTAAAAGCAGTCACGGACATGGAGGTCTGCTGTTCGCAGCAGGCCTCCATCCCCGTGAGTGCCCAGAGTCGCTATGGGGGCGCAAATTGCAACCCACCTCATTAATATTAATGAGGTGGGTCTTTGCGACCCCATAGCGACTCGCAGAAGGTGTCTGAGACACCTTTCTGCATAGCAAATTGCGACTTGCAATTTGCGAGTCGCACGGACTCCCAAATTGCAAGTCGCAATTTGCTAGTTTCCTACATCTGGCCCCAAGTCTCTATTTGCTCAGGTGGAAGGAAACTGTGGCACAAGTGATTTCGTAGGGCAGGTCCCCTGCTGTAGGTGAAGTTGGGTTTTGGTGGGAGACTTTTTTTAAGAAACCCATCCTCTAAAAGAAAGGGCCAGTGTTTGTGAAGAATCTTATATATGTTAGAGCTGAGTGCATTGAAGGGAGTAATGAAGGATGGAGGTCTAGGTGAGTCACTCTTTTTAGAAGATGAAACCAAAAGATCTGATCTTTTAACATGATTAATTGTATTACTAGCTCGCAGTAGCGTGTTAGGTGAGTAACCCCTCCGTAAGAACCGTGTGTTCATTCATTTGGATTCATCATGGAAGACTGTGTCTTCACTGCAGTTTCTCCTGATCCTGGTGTGCTCTCCATATGGTATAGTCTTAATTTGGGAGGCCGGGTGTGAGCTGTTTGCATGTAGGATGGCATTACATGCTGTGGGTTTTCTGTATAGTTTGGAGCAGATTTTGTCGCCTTTGATGTAAAGTGTAAGATCTAAAAAGTTGATATGTGACGTGCTATGTTCCCCAGAAAAGGTGATATTAAAGGAGTTGGTATTAAGATGATGTAAAAAAAGTTCAAATGTATCCAAGCTCCCTGACCAAAAGAGGAGGACATCATCAATGTATCTGCCCCAGTAAAGTATGTGTTGCGTCAAGTCCGGTGGGCACTTTCTCCATATATGTAACCATTCAAAAAAGCCCATGTACAGATTGGCAAAAGAGAGGGAAAATTTTGCCCCCATTGCCACACCTTGGATCTGTTTATGCCACGTTGCCAGGATTGCATATGTATTTAAATTCCAAATCAGTGATGAGACACCTGTCTTTCCACATAGATAGTTTATGAATTATGTGTTCATTGGCTTTGGCAGAGTATGCAGTAGCATCATTCAATTGCCGGTCAATTTCATTGATGTAGTCAGATCTATTCATGATTACAATGTTATCCCCTTTATCAGCTTCCTTAATGATTACATCCTTATTCTTAGCAAGGGAGTGTAAGGCTTCTCTTTCAGGGACGGTGATATTATGTGTGATGTTTTTACGTCCTGAGCGATATAAATCTTCGAGTTGATAAAGGTCAGCCGTAACTCGCTTATAAAAATGTCAATGACGTTGTCGCTTCCTAGATTGGGTGTGAATTTAGAGGAGGTTTTGAGACCACTGTCAAGGTGTTCGTTGGGATCAATGTTTAAGTCAGATACAATTTCTGAGACAGATGGAGATAGACCAGAGAAAGACTCTAAGGAGAGAAGGGTCTGAATGTCTTTCACGTCTTTAATGGTGATGTTACTAACAGGACCAGGTAAGTCTGTCTGCGCAGGTCTGCCTTCAAAAAATTTGCAAAGTTTACACTTGAGAATTAATTTGAAGAGATTCACATGCAGTTCAGTGCATTTAGGTAAAGACGATGGCACAAAACCCAAACCTTTGCTCAAGATATTTATTTGTTGAACATTCAATTCAATGTTCGTTAAGTTAACAATTGAAATCTCATCATTAGTACTCAAGCTCAGGTGAGTTATTTCTGATTGCAAGTGGTGGACCTCGTGGTAACCCTTTCTCTTTCCCTTGTTGTGTCTGTATGTTTTTCTCTTGCCTCTCCTAATGGGTTGGTGTGGGGTTCTTCTCTCCTTCGGTTGAATGTTTGGCCCTTTCTGTATCTTTCTAATTCCAAAAAAAAGGAGATTTGTGGCTAGTTGGAATCATGGATTGTCGTGTTGGGATGCTGGTGTCACTTCCACTGATACTGGAGGTACTAGAGAGGTCTGTCTCACTCGTAGAGTATGTGGAGGTGGCACCATTATTAGGTGGGTGGGAGGAGGTGTCTTGTCTATCCAGTTTGATGTTATCAAATTTGCGCGAGTAGGTGAAAACTCTCCCACTCTTGTAATCCCCATCATCTCTTTTAAGTTTGTGTGTTTTTTTATCTTTAATGTATTCTTGATGTTTGAGTAGTACTTCTTTAAGTATTTTATAATTTTTTTCTTTGGCCTCAGGTAAGTTAATATCTTTGATTTATTTTTCCAAAGTAAGAATTTCCTCAATGAGTTTCTCTCTTTTGGCACGAGCATCTCTGATTAGTATGTCCATCATACCAAAGGATATATTTTTGTAAGATGGTGTAATCCCACCACCTTGATAACTCTTGTTTTTTTAGACGTTCAAGTTTTACAAATTTCATTCTCAGACCCTCTTGTTTGGTGGGTAAGTTATGGATAGTTGGAAGGCTAGTGCCAGTTTGGAAGATTTCCTCAAGAAGCGCATCCCTATTGTCATCAAATGTGTCCATGTTGTGTAAGGAAACAATATGCAAATACTACAACAACAACAATATAATCGTTATATAAATGTACAAAACAATAAGGATCTACACACCTTCCTTTACTACCCTGCTTAATACAATACTCACTCAAACAACACTCTAGGCACTCTGGCTTGAGTTTATATGTGTTCCTTGCCAATAACAACTGTTGAAATTGACCTTAAGAAAGCTAAATGACATACAAAGTGTTTCTGTTCTTTATCAATCTTTTCCATGACCGTTTGCTTCGTTTTGCATGTTCATACATAATTTTACCTCTGTATCCACTGTGATCATTTCATTGTTTTAAGTAATTTTACTGTGTGTTTCTAACAGAATACCTATGATCCGTGTAACCTATTCACAGTAGTTTTGCATCCGACCTTTACACCGCTTTTGGCCCTTACACTACTTGCTCCTAACACAATTATCTATGGGTGTGCACTTCGTTTCAAAATGGCCCCCACTTTCGGGTCTCCCAATCTCCTCTCTTGCCGCACTAAGTCCTTTCTTTATTTCCACGTAGCTTCTCTCTCCATGCTCGGCCTTTAAATGGTACAGCCACACAAGCTGTGTTCATACACTGTTCAAATCCCGACGCGACCGGCACGGGTTCTCCTTTCCGACCTACGAGGTAAGAAACCACCAGTTTTGCTTGTCTTTTTAACGCGTGCTCCCTCATACTGGGATTCGGCACATTAACAGCTTATATGACCTTTCCGGTCTCGGCTTTCCTACCGTGTTTACAACCGGTCTCTCAGCACCATAACTCACTGCAGATAATGTGGGGACTGCCACCGCCCGCCCATAATTCGTCTTTCACTTTTTTTAACGCTTTATTATTACGGATGCATTCCATCCACCACCAGTACCTATATGGACTTCCCCGGCTTCATTTCCAACAAGCCTCTCCTGTCGGAAGGCTCTGGCTTTCTTACAATCCATGCCGGGTTCTGATTAAAAAATATATTTTTGATTTATATGGTTTACCAATACTCGTTTTTATGGCATCTTAATCGGTTCTTCCCCTGATGCCTATTACTTTTGGGCACTACCACTTAGGCTAACACTATATTATGTCATTGATTACCCACTTTGCACTAATTGTTATATTTCTCTCTATACTCCAGGCTTTTCATGGCCATTACTGATCTCTCCACCGCTAATTGACTGTACCTAGAGATCCATGACAACCATCAGTTAGAAAATTATTAACCCCATCTATATATGCATTTCGCATATCCTAAGGTATCTTGCCCTTACTTTTTTATTTTTATTTATTTTTTACTCACATTTTAGCACACTATCCAATCATGCTTTTACTATTAGAATTACTTATTCTCCTCTTTGATATGCACTTGCACCTTTATAACTTTTAATCTTTCCCCTACTCTCGAGTCATATTCATGATTATGTTACCACGTATGATGTTGCATGTTGAACCTCACCCCTTGTTGACCTGGCTGTCCCCATTTTTTAAATCTTATTGGATTAGTTGGTTATGGGACCTTTTTGCACTCTTATTTCTCATTTATTTTCACATCTGCTTTGCGCATCCCTCATTACAATTCGCGTCATCACTTTAAGCACATTTGCACTTATTCTCTGGTTCTTTTCCCCCACTTTTGTACAAAGGATTTAGATGTCTGATTGCTCCTTGTACATTGCCTACTTGACCGATTTGTATATATTGTTCATCTATTTTTTCACAGCCTTGACAAAGTCTTGAAGACGAAACACGTGTTGGCTGTTTTGCTGTATAGACTTTTGTTGCATATGGTCCTCTGATTGTAACTTTGACCATCCATTATCATCTGGCTGTTTTGGATACATGCACTTACTGTACACGTAGTCTTTGTTATTGAGACTCTGACTACCCACTTGCATCTATAATAAATATCCAACATCATCTTTCTTGCCGGACGTCTACTTAATTCCTGAACATTATCTGGATCTACGATACGGGTGTACCCTGGCCACTCTTCTCTCGATGTTTCATAGACATGTCTCTGACCATACTATCTACTCTGAGTGTTCTGTTGAACTACCACTACCCTTCTTGCTTGCCTAGCATGGTCAGATGTCTGCCCCCTCTCCCTGCCACCTCCACTCTACCTGTCCAGGTTCCATACCCCTATCACCTCCCTCCTGTCCTCCAGAATCCATTTTGTTGCCACTTTCTTCCACCCTTCATGCTCTGTTATGTTCCAACTGCTCCTTCTGCCTGCCCTGCATGGTCTGTTGTGAAGCCCCCTCCCCTGCTTTCTCTTGTCGGTGTCCAGCCCCTGCCTCTACCTTCTGTCTTCCATGGTCCTTTGTGCATACCTCTGCCCCCTCCTCCTTGCCCACCATGGCAGTTATGCTGCCAATAACCACCCCGCTTGACATGCATGGTCTTCTGTGCTTTCACAGCCCCTCCCACCTGCCTTGTTTGGTCAGCTTACTGCCCCTGACCCCTCCTCCTTCCCTCTGATGTCTGTGTGTATGCTCTTATAGTCTCAATTTTGCTCTCCATGGGGTGTTGTGCTTCCAATGCGCATCCCTCCTGCTTTCCATGGTCAACTTGCTGCTTCCACTCTCTCCCTTCATGTTCCATGCCCTTTGTTTTCCTTTGTGCAGGCCCCTATCCTCCCTCTCTTGCCTTGTCGGGTCCATTGCCGTGCCCCTACCCCCTACCTCTGACCCTTCATTTTCTGTTATGCTGCAACTGTCTCTCCGCTTTGTCCAGTATGGTCAGCTTGCTGCCCTTGTCTCTTCCCCTGTGCTCTCTGTTGTCAATGTGCATGGCTCTGTCATTTCCCTCTTGCTTTCTATGGTCAGTTGTGCTGCATTGCCATCTCACTTGCCCTGTGTGGTGTATTGTGCTCTGCAACCTCTAACACCTGCCCTATGAGGTCAGTTGGGCGCACCTGCCCATATCCCTCCTGCCCTCTGTTACCCAAATCCATGTACCTACCCCATTCCTCCTGCCCTCAGTGATCCAATGTACCATACTTGCCAACATTTTGAACTTCGTAAGAGGGAGATGTTGAAAATAGAACTTGAGGAATTGATATTTCCCACTGACTTATATTGAAAAAGAGGAGATTTTAGCCAGGAGATAGATAAAGTAAAGCCTTTTGGTTTTAATAACATCAGAAGTCTCCTGCCTGGATCTGGTCAGTTGGCATGTATGGTTATACAGCCAATGCCTTTTCCTTCTACCCTCAATAGTCTGTTATATTGTCACATCCTCTCTTGCCTGCCCTGCATGGTTGGTGTGCTGGCCCTGCCCTCTATTGGCCTTTGTGCTGCCACTGCCCCTCCCATCTGCCCAGCTTGGTCAACTTGTTCCCTGTGCACCCTCCTCCCTGTCCTCAATTATCCGAGTATGTGCCCCTAACACCTGCCTCCTCACAGTATTCTAATGAACAACTAGATTGCTAACATTCTATATTTGTTACAAACGTGTGGCATGCCTGACGTCATCTTGATGTATTCAAAACTATATTAGCTAATGCATTTCCTTTAGAAATAATAAAAATGAGAGGGTCTCAGTCCCATAGAAATTATAGTTAGTACTCTAAAAAACAAAAATGAGGACATATTTTCTGAGTTCTCAAATAGCAACAAAGTGCTTTTGAATTATTTGCTATCTTTATACCTTTTTATCGAGTTGATCACTTGAGTATATGTTGTACTTAGGGGAGAGGATGTGGTATTATGGCCAGAACTGTAGACTTTGAAATTGAGGAACCAGGTTTAAGTTTCGGCGTCAGCTCAACATCCTGTGATTCTGGGCAAATCACTTAATCACTTGGTGCCTGAAGCCAAAATGAATGTGTTGTTGTGTAATGTAACAACACGTAAAGCACTCCAATACTTTCGGGTCGTCTGTGCTTTATAGCACTGCAAAAAAGAAAAAAATGAAGGCCCTGATGTAAGAGGGCATAGCGCCACTTTAGCTTCATTTTTTTTATGCTAAAGTGGCGCTAAGGTGGCCTTTTCCCCACGCCATATTCACAAAGTGGCATAATGCACGCATTGCACCACTTTGTAACCCTTTGCGCTATATAATGACTTCTCCAGGCATCATGTATGCAAAAAGGGTGTTACCCCATTAGGGAGGGCTAAAAAAACTTCTGTGCATCATTTTTTTCTGCACTTTTAACACCTGCTCATAGTAGGCGGTAAAATGGGGCACACCATTGTTTACAATGGGCCCCTATGTACTGTTCGGGGTTAGCACCAACATTTTGACACTAACCCTGAACAGTACATCAATAGCGTAAGAAATTCTGATGCTATTGCCCCCCACTCTGTCCCATGGTGCACCATATTATAAATACAGCGCACACATGGAGGTTGTAGGGGAGTGCAAGGGGCTGACAAGAAAAGTGGCACTACATGTCATGTAGCACCACTTTTCATAAATCTGGCCATAACTGCTTTTCACACATCTGTCATTGGGCTATACATGTGCAAGCTCCTTATTTTCCCCATTTACAGCAGTATCCTCTATAGAAAAAGCTTTCAGTTTTCCACTTCGATTCTATCAACATGGTGTTCAGATGTGCCACACTTTTAGCATAGATCCAGAATGTTAGCACTCTGATTGCTCATTAGAACACTGTAGTAAAGCTGCTGATTATGAGGAAATTAATTGGCAGTCTGCTGCTGGTGTTGAAAGTGCATGTTTCAGCCTACATCTGAGAATGTTTTAATGAAATAGATGAGGAAGATAAAGATATTTGAGAACTCATTTAAAACAGTAGCCACATTTTCTTTATTTATCACTAACCACAATTTCTATGGCAAAAAGAACCCCCTCATTGTTTTCTTTTTCTAAGTTAAATGTTTTACGTTTTACAAGTGTGATTTACTAAAGATGGCTTTAGGTATTTGGCACACTTTTGTCATAATTAAGACTGTTAGCACTTGTGTTGTTCTTTAGAGTGGAAGCCGGTAAACTGCGGGGGGAAATTCACACACTGCTGTGTGCATGTCAGAAAAATCAACACAGCACCTGTCCCGTGGCTGAAAACTCAACACAGCGCCTGTTCTCAACACACATCATTCACACAGCGCATCAGAATTTTCCATGCATCGAAACAGGGTGTTAAAACTTCAGCATCGCAGCAAGTACTGAGGATGTGTGTCCGGAAATCGACGCATCGTTCTCCTGCGGGGGAAAGAATGAACGCATTGCCTACCCCGAGGGGAAAGAATTGATGCACAGCCTCAATTGTGACTAAGGAATCACTTGCTTTTCTGACTCATCATCTCTCTGCAGCTTTATTTGTGACACATACTAGGTACTTTATGCTAAAACAATGCATCCATGAGTGACTTTAAATGGGAGAAAGTGGCGGCCGGCTAAGCTGCCGGACGCGGAGGGCTCCATAGATACGGAGACATAAAAATGATATATTATAACACAGATGACTCACTGGAAGCTGGGGGAGTGCAAGGAGGAGGCAGGGGCTGCAGCACCAAGTTACGGACACTACGAAAATGCAACGTTGGAGGGGGCGCGTGGCACACGAGGTACAAGGTGGGCCATTACTGAGAGCTGCAGAAGAAATTCATCATAGGAGGGAGGCGGAGGCAAGAATCGTATTCCGGGGAAAGAGTGGCAGAGCAAGCACAGGCACAAGAGGAAGAAGCTTAGGAGGAGGTGGAGAGGAGCTTCCTTCAATAACTGCAGTAAGAGACAGACAGAGATTTCGAAGAAGTATCAGAGGTACATTGTGTTTTTAAAATATCCTTCTGCATTTAAGAGGTACTGAAGTACCTCTGTCCTCCCCAAGTCTCATGGTGGATAGGGCAGAGGGGTTGGTTCTGGACAAAAAGGAAGGAGGGAAGGCGGTGCCTAGGAGTTGTAGTGGTGGTACAGCCTACTCCTTGCGGAGTGCTAAAAGGGCTAAAAAGAGGACAGAAGTAGAAGACTGTGACACCCTCCAGAAGCAGATTATGGTGAGGAAAAGGGAAGAACAAACCAGCAAAAATAACAAGAGGAAATCTACCCTGAGTAATTCGGGAACCGTAATTAACAGGAAAGTGAGGGTTACTCCATCATTAAGAACTTCTTTTAGAGTGCTACCAGGGACCTCAAAATGTCGACCGGTGAGGAGAGAACACAATGGGCCTGATTACAACTTTGGAGGAAGGTGTTAATCCGTCCCAAAAGTGACGGATATACCACCAGCCGTATTACGAGTCCATTACATCCTATGGAACTCGTAATACGGGTAGTGGTATATCCGTCACATTTGGGACGGATTAACACCTCCTCCAAAGTTGTAATCAGGCCCAATGTGCGGAGAGAGTATTGCCCCTGGCTAAAAGTGAGGACAGGGTGTCTGATATAACCACCCTGACAGATAATGTGGCTATGGTACAGCATAGTTCCCATGAAGTATGCCTGGGAAAGCAGGGAGCACCAGGAGGAGGACGTGGGGACGGTCAAGGGGATGCACAGTCTTTAGGCGAAGTAGAACCCTTGAAAGGAAACAATCATGAAAATCTGTCTAGCCACTCCATCACAGGTATGCTAAAAGCATTATCTATGGAACTGAGGGGAGGCTTTGAGACTTCCAAAACTAATCAGGTGGAGATCAGAAATCTCTGTGAAGATCTTGGTAAAAAATAGACGAGCTTGCAGGCCAGACAGCTGCCCTAGAGGAGGAGGTTGGTGATTTGAGAGCTGCTGTGGAGGAAAATAAAGAGCAAATCAAAGGTTTGAAAGCAGGAAAAGTGGGGATAACGTCCAGGATGGAGTCTTTGGAAAATATTCAAAGGAGAAACACCCTGAGATTTCTTAGAGTCCCAAGGGATTGGAAGGAAATTACTTGAAAGGGCTTGTGGTCCGATTAATAAAACAAGAAGTAAACTATGAGGATATGGAGGTCGATATTGCAAAGTATATATAAAGAGTACACCGAGTCCTGGCGAAAATGCCCCCCAATAGAGATAAACCAAAGAAAATCTTGGTCTATGTCCACACATATGCAATTAAAGAACGTATTTTGGCAGTGGCATTAAAAAAGAAATCACTTTCGGTGGATGGGGTCCCTTTTGAGATCAGATCAGATTTAGCATCTGTCACCCTAAATAAACAATGGCATTTGGGGAAAATAAATTATACTTTAAAAAGGTTGGGATCAACGGTCCAATTAAGGTTCTCTGCATCCTTAAGAGTAATGGCGAATAACAAAATGCATAATTTCAGTGATTGGAATGATGTAGATGATCTGATTAGGAATTTAGAGAAGGGTACTGGCTCTGTGTAAGCCTCCTCCCTCCAGCTAAGGTTAGCAGGTCAATGGGAAGGCAGTCTCTAAGTTCGCCACGGCACCCATTTATAGGCAGTAATGCCGGATTTGAGAAGATTGAGTGGGTTTTCCTGGGGTAGATAGGGATGGGACAGTTTGGGGGTGATGGGGAGCACAGGGTAGGGAGCATAAAGGAAAAAAGGGAAAAAAGGTCCTTGATGATGTGGAAAGAGAGGGATTGGGATAGAAGAAATGCAAGGAAGGAGCTTGGGTCTGAGTATGATGGTAAAAGACTTGAAACACTTGTCATGGAATGTTAATGGTCTGCAGGTGAAGAGCAGACAAAAGGGGATGGTGCAATATTTGAAGGATGCCCCATTTGATGTGTTGATTTTGCAGGAATCCCAAACCTCCAAGGAAGAATGTTTTGAGGTTTTTCAGTCATGCAGATGGGTAAAGCAGATAGTTAGCTCCAATTATACTGGAGGTAATAAGGGGGTAGCTATCTTAGTTAAGAACCATGCTAATATAACCTTTGTTGAGGGCCTGTTAGATAAATGGGGAGATGGTGGTGGGGAAATTACGTGCGTATGATCGTGCCTTCACATTGGTGGGATATTATGGTCCTAACAGAGATGATATAGCCCCATTGAGGGAGTTGTCACACCTGTTACTGCAATATTGGGACCCTATAATATGGATGGGGGATTTTAGTGTTGTATTGAATTATGAGCTGGACAGGTCCTTGCACAGCAGGCTGAGAGTTAATGAGAAAATGCAAGCTCAGGTGCGAGTAATGATGACCCAATTTGGACTACATGATGTATGGAGAGAAAAGAGGGGTCTTGACAGAGGTTATTCCTACAACAATTAAAAATATCGACATCAGCCTAGAATTGACTATTTGTTAATAGATTGTAACTTAAAAGAATTGGTGGATGAAGTAATACACGTTGGGGTTCACTTATCAGACCATTGGGATGTTAGTTTTATGCTTACGTGGCCTGTAAATAAGGGGTAGCCTCATATAGGAGGAAAATATATAATTAAGAGATAAGTAGGTTAGAAAATCGGATACAGCAGATCGAGCAGAAATTGGCATGTACAGTCCTCGAGGAGGGAGAAGTTGACCAGTTATGTAAACAAGATCAGGAGGCATGCTCGGAACTGGCAGCGGTTATAGATAAAATGATTAGATTGAGATGTGAGGTTAATAGGGTGGCCCATTTTGAGTATGGTGAAAACAGTGGCAAAATGCTGGCATTGAAAATAAAATCTGATATAGTTAAAAATAGGGTGGCAGAAATTCAGGATAGAATTTCAGGGGAGGTTAGGAAAGGTATGAAGGAGGTAGAAGGAAGATTCTTTAATTTCTTTAAGGAATTACATACAGAGGAATTAGTAGTTTCATCAGAGTAAGAGATGGCTATGGCTATTAGAATTGCCCACCCTGAGTGAGGATGAAAACAAGGCGGTTAATGAACCGATTAAGATGATAGAAGTAGAGCATGCTATAAAGTCTGGCAAAATAGGTAAGGCACCAGGGCCAGACGGGTTACCCATTGAAGTCAATAGAGCATTGGGAAGTAGTATTATGATTTTTTTTAGAGAATTGTGTAATAACATTATAGAGGCCGATGGGAGACTCACCCCCTCCTGGAGGATAGCTATTATTACAATAATTTTAAAACGAGGTAAAGACCCTAGAAATTCTGAGTCATATCACCCAGTATCTCTTCTAAACTGCGATTATAAAATGCTTACAAAAATTCTGGCAGTCAGATTACGGGGTGGGCAAGCTCATACACATAGATTAGAAAGGGTTTTTAAAAGGGAGTTATATGCATGAATTGATACATGGTCTGGTAGGGCCAATCGACTTAGCTACCACATGTCAAGCCCCTTTAGCAGTTGTAATGGTTGACACGACAAAGACGCTTGACAGAGTTAATGGGAGCTACTTAAATATGGTATGTGAGGTCTATAATCTTGGTGGACATCTTACTAGGAAATTACAAAAAATCTACCACGACCTATGTGCAAGAATTCTGGTTAATTATTCTCTTACTCCCTCCTTTAAGATAGAAAGGGGAACAAGACAGGGGTGCCCGCTATCTCCGTTATTGTTTGATCTTTATATTGAGCCATTGGCTAGTAGAATCAGAAGTGATCAGATAATTCCCTCATTTGTGTGTAGGAATCTATCTAGGAAGGTCTCTTTATATGCAGATGATTTGATGAATTATACACCTAATTTAAGTTAGGCTAAACCCTTTTTGTAAGAACTGATGGTTAGAATTTGGGGGAATCTCTGGTTATGCAGTAAATAATCAACAGACGGAGGTTATGGCATGGAATATGGAAACAAGCAGGCCTATAATTAAAAAGGAGGAGGTTAAATATTTAGGGATCACTATAACGCATGACATAGGTAATTTAGCAGAACTAAATTTTATGAAGGTGATGAGGGATGTAGATCACTTAATGAAGAGATGGTTAAATCTCCCCCTAACTATTATAGAATGGGTACATTTAATTAAGATGGTGATCGTACCTAAATTCACATTTATTTTCAACTCAATATCATTAATGTATAAAACAGACTCCTCAAGGAAACTCCAGGGGAAAATTAGTAATGTTATTTGGGCACCTAAAGTAGTTCGTAAGTCTTGAAAAAAGTAGAGAAGAAAGAAAGAGAAAGGAGGGCTGACTGTACCGGATATGCAATATTACGCATGGGTTTTCATTCTGAAAAACATGAGGGAGACTTTTAATCAACCAGGTTGCTAGGAGCTGGGGCAGACATTGATAGCAACGATGGAGGAAAACTGTGAGTTGCAGAAAAGTTTTTTACACAAGTTTGGAGACCCTAAGGCCCTCATTACAACCCTGGAGGTTGGTGATAAAGTGGCGGTAACACCGGCCACAGGCCGGCGGTAAAGAAAATGGAATTATGACCACGGCGGAAACTGCTCACACAGACAGCCACTTTAACACACTGACTGCCACTGCGGTAGCAAAAAGCACCGCAGCGGTAACCGTCAACAGCCAGGCGGAAGACAATGTGCCACCCACCGATTTACCAAAGGGTCTATCCGCCACCTTTTCCGGGGCAGTACTAACAACATCAAAAGCACAGCGGAAACAGAACACAGAAGGGAAACTACTCACCTCTGGACACTCAGGGAAGAACCACGCCGCCATGGAGCCCGAGCTGCAGGTGTTCCCCATGCTGGTCTACCTCCTCCTACACCATGAATACCAACGATGGAGAAGAGTACCACAGTGAGTACTGCTGCCTAGCACACAAGGGGGGGAGGGAAAAGAGAGTGACACACACACGCAACATGCAACACCCCACCCCCAACACCATACACACAACAAGATGCAGTAATATTACATATTCCCACCGTACCCCTCAGGAATAAAGCAAGGACAAAGGGAAGTGATTAAAGTGAGTGTAATAGGATAAAACACTAGAAATACGTCCTCACAAATCAAAACAGTATATACATATATACAAATGGAGGGACACTGCCCAGTCCACAATGTCCATGGGCCACAGGGCCACATCACATAGGCCAAGGCCCCACTTGACTCCTACATCAACACAGAGAGAACACTGCAGGGGCATCAGTTCGAAATAAACAGGCACCTCAGGGGGATGGGGAACGGGGGACACCTCAGCCGGAAGATGGTACAACACCATTGGTCCTGGAGGGGGCAACATGCCCTGTGCTTGGTCTTAGGGGGTGCAAAGCCACAGTCTCTCAAATGGGTGGTTTGCCCACTCCTTGGTCCTGGGGAGTGCAAGGCCACAGTCTCTCAAGTGGGTGGTTTGCCCACTGCTTGGAACTGGGGAGTGCAAAGTCACAGTCTCTCAAGTGGGTGGTTTGCCCACTGCTTGGTCCTGGGGAGTGCAAAGCAACAGTATCTCAAGTGGGTGGTTTGCCCACTGCTTCGGCCTGGGGAGTGCAAGGGCACAGTCTCTCAAGTGGATGGCTTCTCCACTGTTTCTGGATGGGGCTTTGTGCCTAGTGTGCTTCATTCTGGCAAGGAGTGGGTGAGAGGATGCCTTCTTCCACTGGTTCTGGGGGAGCTTTGTGCCCAGTGTGCTTCATCCTGGCAAGGAGGGGGTGAGTGGATGCCTTTTACCACTGGTTCTGGAGGGGGCTTTGTGCCCTGTGATGCAGATCTTGGGGAGTGCAAGGTCACAGTCTTCCACCTGGGTGTCAGACCCACACGATTTGCAGGGGTCAGGATGCATTACAGTCCATGGAGGCAGGACTACACACTGCCCGCCGGTGGCGACGGCTACTCAGTGGTGGCAGTGCTGGTGTTGGGGCTGGCAGAGGTGGGGGAAGGCTCCAGCCCATCTCCTGCAGCCTCGGACGGCTGCCCACTGGGGCTGCTGCTGCTGGCATCAGTGTTGGTGGAGGTGCAGGTGGTGATGCTGGTGGCGGTGATGCCAGTTGTGGGGGGAGACTCCAGCACTTCCCCTGCAGCCTCGAACGGCGGTCCACTGGGACTGCTGCTGCTGGCAGCACTGCTGGTGGCAGTGCAGGTGGCGGTGCAGGTGGCGGTGCTGGTGACGGCAATGCCAGTGGTGGGGGAGGCTCCGGCCCATCCCCTGCAGCCTCGGACGGCTGCCCACTGGGGCTGCTGCTGCTGGCAGCGGTGCTGCTGACGGTGGAGGTGGCGGTCAGGTGGCTTTGCAGGTGGCCGTGCTGGTGGTGGTGATGCCAGTGGTGGGGGGAGGCTTCAGCCCATCCCCTGCAGCCTGGGACGGCTGCCCACTGTGGCTGCTGCTGCTGGCAGCGGTGCTGGTGGCGGTGCAGGGGGCAGTCAGGTAGCGGTGCAGGCGGCCGTGCTAGTGGCAGTGATGCCAGTGGTAGGGGGAGGCTCCAGCCCATCCCCTGCAGCCTCGAACGGCTGCCCACTGGGACTGCTGCTGCTGGCAGCACTGCTGGTGGCAGTGCAGGTGGCGGTGCAGGTGGCGGTGCTGGTGACGGCAATGCCAGTGGTGGGGGAGGCTCCGGCCCATCCCCTGCAGCCTCGGACGGCTGCCCACTGGGGCTGCTGCTGCTGGCAGCGGTGCTGGTGACGGTGCAGGTGGCGGTCAGGTGGCTTTGCAGGTGGCCGTGCTGGTGGTGGTGATGTCAGTGGTGGGGGGGAGGCTTCAGCCCATCCCCTGCAGCCTGGGACGGCTGCCCACTGTGGCTGCTGCTGCTGGCAGCGGCGCTGGTGGCGGTGAAGGGGGCAGTCAGGTAGCGGTGCAGGCGGCCGTGCTAGTGGCAGTGATGCCAGTGGTAGGGGGAGGCTCCAGCCCATCCCCTGCAGCCTCGAACGGCTGCCCACTGGGGCTGCTGCTGCTGGCAGCTGTGCTGGTGGCAGTGCAGGTGGCGGTGCTGGTGACGGTGCTGGTGACGGTGCTGGTGTCGGTGATGCCAGTGGTGGGGGGAGGCTCCGGCCCATCCCCTGCAGGCTCGGACGGCTGCCCACTGGGACTGCTGCTGCTGGCAGCAGTGCTGGTGGCGGTGCAGGTGGCAGTCAGGTGGCGGTGCAGGTGGATGTGCTGGTGGCGGTGATGCCAGTGGTTTGGGGAGGCTCCAGCCCATCCCATGCAGCCTTGGACGGCTGCCCACTGGGGCTGCTGCTGCTGGCAGCGGTGCTGGTGGCGGTGCATGTGGCGGTGCAGGTGGCGGTGCTGGTGTCGGGGATGCCTGTGGTAGGGGGAGGCTCCAGCCCTTCCCCTGCAGCCTCGAGCAGCTGAACTGCCAATGTTGGTGGTGGAGGCTCAGAATCACTCCCAGCACCAGGCCTCCTGTCCTTCCTGCCTGCAGGCCCTTTGCCCTTCCCCTTGTAAGCTGGAGGTGCCTCCTTGCCCTTGCTCTTGCCATCTGGTGGTGCCTCCTTGCCAGCTGGTGGTGCCTCCTTGCCCTTGGCCTTGCCAGCTGGTGGTGCCTCCTTGCCCTTGCCAGCTGGTGGTGTATCCTTGCCTTTCCCCTTGGCAGCTGGTGTAGGCACACTGCCAGTGCTGATGAGTGGTTCCTTAGAGCCTCTCACACCGGCAGTAGCTTCCAACACTACTGTGGCCGTGGACTGGCTGGCTGAGGTGCTAGCCTGGGTTCTGACAACCCTGGCCTGATGTGAAGGATGGGGGGGGAGGGTAGGGAAGAGGTCAACGGTAGAGAGGAAAAGCTTCTTAGGGACACTGGGACAGAATGAGGGTGAAGGTTTGGGAGTGGAGGAAGAGGGAGTGGTTGTTGGAGGTGTCTGTCAGCTGTGTTTGGGTGCAGGTGCATGGGCTGGATGCTGTTGTGAGGTGGAAGGCTTTTGGGTGTCTGAGTGCTTGCGTTTGTGTACTTTGGGAGGAGGGGTCACAGACACAGTGGGAGAGGACACAGGGGACGTGTGCATGGATGTGGGGGTGGTGACTGCCAGTGAGGGATGTGTAGTGATAGGCGTGATGGTGATGGAGGCAGTGGATGAGGATATAGTGCATGCAGGTGTGAGTGGAGACACTACTGGGAGGGAGGTGGATGAGGAGGAGGAGGGGGAAAAGTGTAGGCAGTGGATGTTGGTGAGTATGTATCTGGATGGTGTTTGTGTGAGTGCCTGTGGAATGATGTGTGGTGCTTGTGTTTGCCTGAGCCACTCCTGTGTGTTGTCTTGGGTACATGCTGGTCTAAATGTGTGCTTGGGATAGGTTGGGGGTCAGGAGAATGGGACTGGAGAGAGGAAGTTGGAGGGGGGAGGCTAGAGACAGGAACAATGGCAGCCATCAGAGAGGAGGTCAGAGTACTCGATTGATCTCTGTTGGGCTGCCATGCCAGAGTAAATGCCCTCCAGTAATACATTTGTTTGTTGCAAATGGCTTGCCAGCCCCTGGATGGCATTCACTATGGTTGACTGCCCAACAGAGATGGATCATAGGAGGTCAATAGGCTCCTCACTCAGGGCAGCAGGGCTAAGTGGGGCAGGGCCTGAGGTGCCTGTGGTGAAGGAGATGCCCACTCTCCTGGGTGAGCGGTCATGGGAAACTTGCTGAGGGGCTGCTGGGACAGTGGTGCTGGTACGGGGGCTTCCATTGAAGGAGGCATCACTGTCAGAACTGTCCCCTCCTGTCTCTGCCTGGTGCTCACCTCACCCTCTGTCCCACTGATGGCCTCACTGTTGGTGAATTTGGCCTCATGGGCCCTGTGGGATGCAGCTCCCTACATCTCCCATGCCTCTGCTCCTCCGCCAGATGATGCTAATGCACAAAAGGACAGGGCAACAAAACAAAAAGGGGGGGAAGAGACAGAGGATACACTTGGTCAATCTCAGCAACAACACCACCGTTGGCGTACACGACACACTCACACACACAGGGAATCTCCCTACGCACTAGGCAATGCACTACTAGTCACAATGCTAGTCACCAGGCCATGGACAGGAATACCTAACGCCAATTGCAGCAAACATGAGACCCACAGAGCCCTGCCCAGTAGTGGATGCCTACAAGCATGGATGGAGGTTGTGTTCATCAGCCCCTGCCCAACATGGAACCTACCCTGCAATGTCCGGCCTGGCTTAGGGGCACCAACAAGCCTACATCCCACACCCGAAGACCATTCCACCACGCACAAGTAGTATAATGTGAAACTGTACTCACCCCCTTGTGTCTGCAGTGATGCCCTCAAGCGCCCATGCAGCTCCGGATAGTCCACTACCAGTATGCGGATCATCAGGGGGTCAGGGTTCGATGGGCACCCCTTCCTCGTTGGGAGGCCATCCCCAGCTGGGCCTCTGCCGTCTTCCTTGCCCAGTGTCTCAGGTCTTCCCACGGATTGCGACAGTGGGTGCTCCACTTGCCGTAGACCCCCAGGGTGCGCACATCCTTGGCGATGGCAGGCCACATACCCTTTTTCTGTTGGGCGCTGACCTGCAGAGAAATAAACATAGTAAAAAAGATATCATTCATTCCGTCTGGCCTGTTACACTCATGGCCCACCAGATCCCTCCTATCCCCTTATGCACAGACATTGCCCACCATACATGCAGCACGCTTCCCAGGACCCTTCAACCACCCCTCTTACACAAGGCCCTCACATACATCACTCTCTGTATTCATGCCCCATGCATCATGCTCACAGTGTACTCACCTGTTGGTCTGGAGCCCTATACAGCATTTGGTACTGGGGAAGGACCCCATCCACCAGTCTCTCCAACTCCACAGATGTGAAGGTGGTGCCCTTTCCCCAGTGACACGAGCCATGGCCGGTTCCAGACACAGGTCACAGCAACACTTGCAGTGTAGGTCCTCTGCTGTTGAAGGTCAGGTAGCAAGTGAGTGAACAGATAGAACATGTCCATCACGTCCGCTGCGGTGCGTACCATCACCGCTGGCGTATATCACAATTGGCCACTTTAACCCATAGGGCCCAATTACAACCAATGAGGAGTTGCCTGGCGGTACTCGACCACCTCCTGCAATGCCGCACAACTTCAGCGGCATTACCTCATTTTCACCTGTCTATCCACACAGGACAGGCGGACGCCATTTCGTGGGGGGCAGGCCATGGCACCTAACTGCATCATAGCACACATAGGTACCATTTGGGCCTATACAACAACATAATGTTTCAGTCACAACATGCAATGCACTGTACATTTTGGAAATGTTGAATACTGACAAGATGCTCATCATTTGTCCCCTAGATTGCAGATGAATAGGAGATGGAGACATCTCCCATGTACAGGCCCCTGGTGGACTTAAGAACAATGGAGGACAGGCACATTATCCTCACCTATAGACTGGACAGTGCCACAATCCAAGAGCTGTGCGCTCAATTGGAGCCAGACCTGATCTCTGCTATCCTTCACCCCACTAGGATCCCCACTCTTGTGCAAGTCCTATCTGTGCTCTATTTCTTGGCAACTGGTTCTTTCCAAGTGACAGTGGGCTTGGCAGCAGGAATGTCACAGGCCAATGTTCTCAAGAGTGCTAACAAGAGTGTTGTCGGCCCTGATGAAACACATGCGCAGCTACATTGTTTTCCCACAGGTAGAGGATTTGGCCACACTGAAAGCTGACTTCTATGCAATGGGACATATCCCCAACATCATTGGGGCAATTGATGGTACACATATTGCCTTTGTCCCCCCCACTCCCCTGGAGACATCTAACAGGTGGTTCCCTGTGTTACTCACCCAAGAAGGTGTTCCAGATCATCGTGGCATGTTGCACAACCTTGCATCATGTCACCAGGTGCCTTTTCTGCAGGAGGATGAGGCTGGAGATGAGTGTGTGGCAGCGGTGGAGCCTGTGGACAGTGATGACGATGAGGCAGAGGATGACAATGTGGACAATAGAACATCATTCATACGATAGTACTTCCAGTGGCACACAGTTAAGACACTGTAACTTCACCTTCCATTGACAGTTTTGTATTGTATATTGTCACTGGCAGGCTGATATTCCCACAACTATTGCCACTTACTTAACCCTTTGGTGTGTCTATTTACAGATATGCGTGCCCCACTCTAGCTACTGTACAGTTGAATTGCAATGTTTACAGATTGTTAAATGAATACATAGTTCAATCAAGTGACAGACTCAATATTTTTTACAAGGGTGTTTTTTTATGTGCTAATATGTGGATGGGGTATTACTATAGGCTGGGGTGGTGGTGAAGGAGAGTCGAGGGAAAGTTCCAGTCTATTTGTATCACAGGTGCACTGTCCAAGGGGGCATAGGAAGTGGAGCTAGGCAGTTCAAGGTGGACAGGGTGACATAGTGGGACACAAGGGTGACATTAAGGAGAGTCTTATTTCCTGGTGGGGTCTTGGCAAGTTCTCTGACTTTTGCCTGGATCGCAGGGACGGTTTGCGTGGTAGTTCTCCTTCTGCAGGGGGAGGGGTGCTGATGGCCTGTTGTTCCTGTGGCGGGGGCCTCCTGTCCACTAGCGTCAGCGGAGGTGGAGGGCTGTTTATCGGTGTGGCTAGTGTCTGGGTCCCGGCAGTGTGCCACAGCCTCCCTCATGGTGTTGGCCATGTCTGCCAGCACCCCTACAATGGTGACCAGGGTGGTGTAGATGTCCCTCAGGTCCTCCCTGATCCCCAGGTACTGTCCCTTCTGCAGGTGCTGGGTCTTCTGCAACTTGGCCAGTATCTGGCCCATCGTCTCCTGGGAATGGTGGTATGCTCCCAGGATATTGGTGAGTGCCTCCTGGAGCGTTGGTTACCTGGGCCTGTCCTCCCCCTGTCACACAGCAGTCCTCCCAGCTTCCTTGTTGTCCTGTGCCTCTGTCCCCTGAACCGTGTGCCCACTGACACTGACCCCAGGTCCCTGATCGTCCTGTGTTTGTGGGGTTGCCTGGGTCCCTGTAGTGGTAAACACACTGCTGATTGATGTGTCCTGGGGACAGAGGTATGGGCCCACTGGGTGGGTTCTGTGGTGGTGTTCCCTGAGGGGGGAGGCTCTGTGGTGGTATGGGACTGTGCCTGGGGAACTGAGTGTCCGGAGGTCCCTGATGGCCCATGTTGGTCATCCTGACCCAGGCGTGTAGAGCTGCTGTCATCACTGTGGGCCTCTTCTGGGGGTGGGGCTGGATGTTGCTGGCACCTCTTCTCTGGTGACGTTGTGTGAGGGACCTGTGGGGATGTAAATGCAGTGTTATTGTTTCTTCGTTTGACATCTTGTGCATGGGTGCGGTGCCCTGTATAGTTGTTATTGCCCTGGCAGCTTAGTCTTGTGTGAGTGGTGATTTGGTTGGATAGGTGATTGTCTCAAGTATGCATGCTTTACTGATAGGTGTCCATGCCGGTCTGTGATGGGTGTCCATGCATTGGTGTTGCATGCAGGGCTTGGTAGTGGGAGGGGTGGGTTGTGATGGTGGGGTGTATGTGAGGTGGTGGAGTGATGGGGTGAGGGTAGGGGTAGGGGTTTGTGATGGCATGCAGGTAGAAATAGGTGATAGAAATGGAGATTTGGCTTACCAGAGTCCAGTCCTCCTGCTACTCCTGCCAGGCCCTCAGGATCCAGTATTGACAAGAGTTGCTCCTCCCATGTTGTTAGCTGTGGGCGAGGAGGTGGGGGTCCACTGCCAGTCCTCTGTACTGCTATCTGGTGTCTTGCTACCATGGAACGTACCTTCCACCGTATGTCGTTCCACCTCTTCCTGATATCATCCCTTGTTCTTTGGTGCTGTCCCACGGTGTTGACCCTGTCCACGATCCTCCACCATAGCTCCATCTTCCTGGCAATGGTTTCCTCCACCATGACCCTTAGCTCCTCTGAGAACCTGGGGTGTCTTTGTGGTGCCATGGGTGTAGTGTGAGTGGTGTGTGTGAGGGTGTGTGGGGTGATGTGTTGGGGTGTGTGCTGTCAGGTGCGTGGATGGTGCATGGGTGATGGTGTTCTGTGGCTCTGGATCTGTGGGTGCTCTTGGTGTGTCTCTCCCTCAGTTATCGATTTTCTTGAGTTGTAAAGGGTTGTGGATAATGTGTGTGTGTGTGTTTTATAGTGGTGTGGGTGTGGCGTGTGTATGGGTTTCAGGTGTGTGTTGTTCAAAATGTCCAATGTGGTGTTGTTTTGTTAGGTTGTGTGTATTTTGAGCGCGGCGGTATGTACTGCCAATGGTTTAGCGCCATTTAATATCCGCCACAGTGATTCATGGTTCATAATGCTGTGGGTGTACTTCTGTTGGCGTAATGGTGTGGGTTTTGCTACCGCCATATTATCACTGACCTTTGGGCTGGCGGACTTGTGTGTGTGTGTCTGAACAGTGACGGATTGCTATGTGTGTGTCATAATATGGGTAGCGGTAAACCGCTGCGGCTGTGGCATGTTGGCGGCAGTCGGCATGGCGATAAGCGGGACTTACCGCCAATGTCATAATGAGGGCCTAAATTCTTTAAGAAAGTCCAAATTGAGGAGTAACAGGATTTAGCAAAACTTTGGTATGCGGTCAGGAGGGCTATGAACCTGCAATACTATAGCGAACATGCCCCTGCTTGCAACTCCCCAGGTTTACCGGAGTGGACCATGGATGCTTTGGCAACCCCATTGAAAGAAGAAGGATTTTCGCAATGGGGACAATTTTGTTATAATGGAGAAGTCAGGTCATATGAAAACCTTAATGGGGAGGCAGGGGGTAATCTGTCCAAATTTAACTATCTCCAGGCAAAAAGCTAGGTGAAGAATATGAATGAGGAAGTGGGAGGCACTAATAATTTGGAGGACCAGATGCATTTGGAAACTCCGTTGAAGAAGGAAGTGGCTAAATGGTACTGGCTGATTATGGATATTGTGGACAGTGAATTTACCCTTCCGGAATAGTTATGGAAAGAGTGCTTGCCAGAGCATTAGCGAAAAGACTTATGGCAAGTATCTATTACACTTTTAGACACAGTTGAACCTTAAGGGTTAAGAAGAAATCATTTGTTTTCAATCCATAGAGACTTTTGGACACCTGCAAAGCTCTCCACACGGGACCAGGGCAACACGGTCAGATGCAAAAAGTGTGGGTCGGCCTCTGCAGATGGTCTACATATGTTTGTGGAATGTCCACAGCTTAGTCAATTTTCGTAAGAGGTTGGTGAAGTAATCAGTGAAATACTCCCCATAAGCTCTGAGGTAAGCATCCTGTTAGTTGATTTTTGGATGTTTGCATGAATCACCGAAGATTAACAGGGATGGCTCTAAATTGTTTTTTTATGTGATGCTTGTTGCAAGAAGGGAGATTTGTAAAAAATGGATTAGTGTTTTCCCTCCTACTTTTTCAGACTAGAAAGACTCCTTAATGTACAATTTGAAGTTAGATACGAGTAAGGACAGTAATTAAAACAGATTTTGGAACCCACTGAAACAGTGGTTGGGTATGGGAGAGGGTATGGTTTGCAGTAAGTGTGGTATTGTCCTATGATTATGTACATTTCCGAGTATACCACCATATGCCGACAATATGTTGGCAAGTGGTTATGACAAGGTTATATTCCCAGACAGGTGTGGTCTGACGGAGATGGGCTATGAGCAAAATCAGTAAAATCAGCATTCAAGGACCCCCCCACCCCTCTCTTTGAGTGGAATGATGGAAGGTAAAATGACAACCAATAAAAACATTTAAAAAAACAAAGCAGCCACTGATTTCTATGAATGGAGACTCGTGTAACTTTAAAAAAATGATAGCTTTACTGGTGTATGTTGGGTTGTTGCTGTTTTGGTCTTGTGGTATTCAGATACATATTGGCTATTTTTCTGGATTGGTGTGATGTCCATTTGTATTGTTTTCACTGTGTTACTGTGTGTGGGTACAAATACTTTACACATTGCCTCTGAGATAAGCCTGACTTCTTGTGCCATCTACCAAGGGGATGAGCAGAGATTATTTTAGGTGTGGGACTTCCTTACTCTCACTAGAGTGAGGGTCCCTACTAAAACAGGGTGTAAGCTGACTGCCAACTAGAGACCCCATTTGTAACATATACAATAAATGATGTGCTGTATAGAGACTTTTTATGTGATGCTTGTGGCAAGAAGGGAGATTTGTAAAGAATGGATTAGTGTTTTCCCTCCTACTTTTTCAGACTAGGAAGACTCCTTAATGTACAATTTGAAGTTAGATACGAGTAAGGACAGTTCATCAATGAACAGTGGGGAAAGAAACAATCATATAGATTGTAGAAAAAAACATAACTACATAGTATGTCACTGTAAATTAACAACACATTACATCACACTCACTACAATTGACTAACTGTTTTACCTATACTTATTTAACTAATGCAATAAACATATGCTTAAGGTAAGTAAGATCATTACGATACAATTGATATGTATGAAGAATAGTAGAATATGTAAAGCCTTATAAAAACTTCACCCCTGGTAGGTCGTACTGGTAATGTATCAATAAGTAGTAGAGCATGCCAGTATTAAAGTTCTAATACGATTTATAGCTCCATTGCCCTTGTTGCAATATCTGTTTGATTATTGATGTTCTTCTCATGATTATGTGTGCATTTGGTTTAACTTTTTAAATGAAAATTCAATATCCAGAAATATGTTAAACTTTATTAACTTATCAAATATTTGTTTGTGATGTCTATTTCAGTCACGGTCCAAGCAATGAGCAGAGGTACTCATGCCTTAGTCATGCCTTATTCATCCCCATTGAGTGATAATAGAGGTATTGTTATTTTATGTTGATCACTGTACCAGTTTGAATCCTGTTTTGCCTTTGAAACCTTATGTAACTTGGCAAATCAGTTACTAACATATTGGCAAGTTTAAAGCAGATCTAGACCAATACTTGTTGTCAAGATAACATCTGAACACTTGGGCCTCATCCAGGTAATCCAGGAAACACGTCAACTGTGGGCAGCTGCTGGTTCTTTAATTGATCGTCCTAATGGAAAAAGGCAGTTGATAAACTTGTGTGATTACAATATTGACTAACAAGTTCCTATGTTTTCCCCATGTGTGTTTCCTTGCATCTTGTTCTAGCGAGCTATAAAAGCCGGTGTTTCAGACTAAATCCTGCTTAGCCACGTTTAACTTGGAAGCAACGCTTACCCGTCTCCAGACTTAGGGTGCCTTCCCTTCACAGCAGCAGTCCTCTCTTCGCAGTGGCATCCATAACTTCAAAGAGACAGGCTTTTCCTCGCAGCAACGCGCTTCCTGAGTTCTAACCCAGCATTTCCTATCTTCTCCGCAGAGACCACTGTACCTGTAAAAGAAGGGCAGCTTGCAATTCATCTTTCGCATTGCTCTTTCTTGAAATGGTAAAAAGACATGAGTCAACCCACATAAGTAAACACAAGTTTTTCTGTTTAATTTGGGATCTTGATTCATGCTGATTATTCAAACTTATCTAAAGCCAGCAATAATATTCAGCTCAATCTCGTGACTGAAAAGACATTAAAGAAAAGTTGTATTTCTTATAATACCTGCACCATCCTAGACCTTGTGCTCATAGTTGGTTTTCAATCTGTGTTTTCTAGATTAGAATCTGATTTTGGTGTATTTTTGGGACATTTGAAAACTTTAAACTGATTGCTATTGCATATTTGCATATGAACCTTGAGCTCTTGAGACTCTTGAACTACTGAAATATTTGAAGTAGTTTTTTTGTGATTAGCCTAGTTGTTTTCAGTGAAATCCTTGTACATGATAATTCCAGTTCATGATAATTCCTGGATAATTCTTGAATCACACTGGGGGATGTTTCTAGTGTGAATTATTGGTATGTTGGTTTGACTTTAGTTAATGCCAATAATCTGTTTAGTTTTTCCTGTTTTAAAGTGTGGCTTCATTACAGGGAAATCCAAGTCCAGATCCTTGCATCTGGATAATCCTGATTGCCACTATCCTGAATCCAGAACTAGTCTCCAGATATCCTTTCACGCAGCAGCGTCCGGAGTAGAGAAATCTGAATATGCAGAAGTGCTGGTATTTCTTCTTTTCTCTTTCATACCAACCCCCTTCCCCTTAGAAATTCCTAAGGTTGCAGGGTGTCCTTCATTGCAGCCCTGTCAGATCTCATTAAGATTTCAGGATTATCGTTGCCGCATCAGAAACACCTGGAGTTCAGGTGAGTGGCTCATAACAATCTCCAGTTTAGTGGCATCTGTTGGAAAGTGGAATATTGGTAAGGACAGGTCATTACCTACACTTAGCAATAGGCCACTAACCTCCAATTAGGTCCAGTTAGGTCTCAATAAATTAAACCCAGCTCAACCCTTAGTAGCTTGCCAACGAGCGACAAGGCTTAGTCTAGGAGACAAGTGTGTAAAGCATTTAAAAATCACAAAGCAGTAAATAAGTAAAACACAAAACACAATAAAAATCCAACACAAAATTATAAGAAAAGATTATATTTGTATCTTTCAAATGACACCAAAACGATTAAAATCAGATAAGGGGAACCGGAGATATGAATTTTTTAAGAATTAATGTTTTCTACAGCATAGAAGCAACTAGAGCTCAAAGGGTTAAAAAAGGTCACACTGAAAAGGGACAAAGTTCAGAGTTCAGGCCACCCACGAGGTAATACTGTCACGCTTACTTTCAGAAGTGTTTCTTGATTCAGGAAAGTGGCCCACAGCAGCAGCCAAGGGTTCAGAGGCTATGGTTTGCCTCTTGTCATGTCTGGGACTACAACTCCCACAATGCACCTCTCCAACTACGGAGTTGCTCCAAATGTCTCAAAACCTCTGGATCTTCTTCCAGAGGTTCTTTTTGGGTCCTTGAAGGGTCCACAGCTTGATCCGAGGTACCAGAAGTTCTGAGTTGCTCCTTGGGAGTTGAGACTACAATTCTCAGAATGCACCTGGTTAGAATTCTCAAATGGCCAGTGGATGCTGGTCAGCTGGACTTGATGCGGGAGCTTCTGGGCAGCTCCTTTGTACCTGTAGCAAATAGGAGGTCCCTTCTTGAAGCAGTAGAAGACAGGCAAAGTCCTTTTAGTGGTGAAGCTCAAGTGTGCTGCTGGTGCAGTCCTTCAGAGTGCAGTGTCCAGGTGCAGGTCAGGGGTCCAGAAGGGCAGTCCTTCTGTTCTTTTGCCTTCTTCCTTGTAGGAATCTGAGGTGTGGGTACAGCTCTGCCATATTTATCCTTGCTCCTGGGTGAAAAACATGGGGGTCCTAGGTATCCAATCACAGGCAGGCTCCTTTCCCCTTTGATGACCACTTCCTGGGAAGTGTGGCAAAAATCATTCCCAGGGAGCAACAATTCTCAAAAATCCAACATTCCTGAAATTGATTTCATAAACACACACCCCTATCCTGCCCTCTCCTAATCTAATCAAGAGGGCACCTAATTGTCTGGGGTTGCAGGATGTGAGGGAGGTGCTGTGCTGCTCCAAATGTCCTTCCCTGTCTTTGAAGAACAGTTTGGCCTTCCTCCCCCCTTCCTGTTTCCCCATCTGCTGAGGTAGATCTCCTCCCCCAGCACATCCTTTCTGTTCAGCCCAGGCCACATCACACCTCATCAAAGCAGCCTGGCCAGGCTGCCAGAGACTGGCCAATCAGAGAAAGGCACTACAGAGCTGAAGTTGGCTACTTTCAGGTAGAGTTTTAAAACTTTATAATAATCCATTTGTGTAGGAAGGTAGCCTCTTTCTAGCCTTGTTACCCCCACTTTTGGCCTGTTTGTGAGTATATGTCAGGGTGTTTTTACTGTCTCACTGGGATCCTGCTAGCCAGGGCCCTAGTGCTCATAGTGAAAAACCTATTTGTCAGTGTGTTTTATATGTCTCACTGGGACCCTGCTAACCAGGGCCCCAGTGCTCATAGGTTGTGCCCTGAATGTGTTCCCTGTGTGGTGCCTAACTGTGTCACAGAGGCGCTGCCAACCAGAACCTCAGTGCTTATGCTCTCTCTGTCTTTAAAATTGTCACTGCAGGCTAGTGGAAATTTTTACTTATTCTGATTGGCACACTGAAACACGCTTATAATTCCCTAGTATATGGTACCTAGGTACCCAGGGTATTGGGGATCCAGGAGATCCCTATGGGCTGCAGCATTTCTTTTGCCACCCATAGGGAGCTCAGACCATTCTTACACAGGACTGCCACTGCGGCCTGAGTGAAATAACTTCCACGTTATTTCACAGCCATTTTACACTGCACTTAAGTAACTTAAAAGTCACCTATATGTCTAACCCTCACTTAGTGAAGGTTAGGTGCAAAGTTACTTAGTGTGAGGGCACCCTGGCACTAGCCAAGGTGCCCCCACATAGTTCAGGGCAATTTCCCCAGACTTTGGAGGGGCGGGGACACCATTACATTACTTATAGGTCAATACCTATATGTAGCTTCACACTGGTAACTCTGAACATGGCCATGTAATATCTCTAAGATCGTGGAATTGTACCCCCATGCCAAATCTGGTATTGGGGTGCCAATCCCATGCATTCCTGAACCCAGGGTACTGCCAAACCAGCTCTCTGGGGTTTTCCCTGCAGCTACCGCTGCTGCCAACCCACAGACAGGCTTCTGCCCCGTGGGGTCTGGGCAGCCCAGTCCCAGGAAGGCAGAACAAAGGATTTCCTCTGAGAGAGGGTGTTACACCCTCTCCCTTTGGAAATAGGTGTTAATGGCCTGCGAGGAGTAGCCTCTCCTGGCCTCTGGAAATGCTTTGAAGGGCACAGATGATGCCCTCCTTGCATAAACTAGTCTACACCGGTTCAGGGATCCCCCAGCTCCTGCTCTGGTGCGAAACTAGACAAAGGAATGGGGAATGACCACTCCCCTGTCCATCAACACCCCAGTGGTGGTGCCCAGAGCTCCTTCAGTGTGTCCCAGACCTCTGCCATCTTCAATGCGAGGCCCCTGAGTGGCCAGCGCCAGGAGGTGACGTCAGAGAACCCTCCTGATAGGTGCTTACCTGTCTAGGTGGCCAATCCTCCTCTGAGGGCTATTTAGGGTCTCTCCTGTGGGTTTCTCATAACATAACGAATGCAAGAGCTCACTAGAGTTCCTCTGCATCTCCCTCTTCAACTTCTGCCAAGGATCGACCGCTGACTGCTCCAGAACGCCTGCAAAACTGCAACAAAGAAGCAAGAAGACTACCAGCAACATTGTAGCGCCTAATCCTGCCGGCTTCCTCAACTGTTTCCTGGTGGTGCATGCTCTGAGGGCTGTCTGCCTTCACCCTGCGCTGGAAGGCAAAAAGAAATCTCCCGTGGGTCGACGGAATCTTCCCCCTGCTAACGCAGGCATCAAACTTCTGCTTCACCGATCCTCTGGGTCCCCTCTCATCGTGACGAGCGTGGTCCATGGAACACAGGAGCTGGATCTAAGTGACCCAGACAGTCCAGTGGTCCATTGTCCAAATTTGGTGGAGGTAGGTCCTTGCCTCCCCACACCAGACAGTAATCCTGTGTACTGCGTGAACTGCAGCTGCTGGGGCTTCTGTGCACTTTTGCAAAGAATCCTTCATGCACAGCACACCCCAACCCAGGTCCCCAGCACTCCGGCCTGCATTGCTCAACTCACTTAGTTACCCATCGGCTTTGTGGGACTCTCTTTTGTAGTGTTGAGACGACTGCCGTGCTCAGTGCTCTTGAACCCCTGTTAAAGTGCTTCTGTGGGTGCTGCCTGCTTCTGCGTTGGCTCTCTGTGCTGCTGAGTGCCCACTCTGTCTCCTCCTCCAAGGGGCGACCTCCTGGTCCTTCCTGGGCCCAGGCAGCACCCATTTTCTCTAACATCGACCTTTGCAGCTAGCAAGGCTTGTTTGCGGTCTTTCTGCGTGGAAAAAACTCTGCATCCTCCAGCACACTGTGGGACATCTTCTGTGCAAAGGAAAAGTTCCTGGCATCTTCCATTGTTGCAGAATCTTCAGCTTCTTCTACCCGGAGGCAGCCATTTTGCACCTTCATCAGTGGTTTAGTAGGCTCCTGCTCCCCCCGAACACTTTTGTGACTCTTGGACTTGGTCCCCCTTCCTTTATAGGTCCCCAGATCCAGGAATCCATCTTCAGTGCTTTGCAGTCAGTTGTTGCCTTTGCAGAGTCTCCTATCACAACTTTAGTGTGTTTCTGGGGAAGTAGGGTAACTTTACTCCTACATTTCAGGGCCTTGGGGTGGGGTATCTTGGACACCCTTAGTGTTTTCTTGCACTCCCAGTGACCCTCTACACACTACACTAGACCTGGGGTCCCTAAGTGGTTCACATTCCACTTTCTTAGTATATGGTTTGTGCTGCCCCTAGGCCTATTGCATCCTATTGTACACTTCACTGTTTGCACTACTTTTCTAACTGTTTACTTACCTGATTTTGGTTTGTGTATATATTCTGTGTATTTTACTTACCTCCTAAGGGAGTATATCCTCTGAGATATTTTTGGCACATTGTCACTAAAATAAAGTACCTTTATTTTTAGTAACTCTGAGTATTGTGATTCTTATGATATAGTGCTACATGATATAAGTGGTATAGTAGGAGCTTTGCATGTCTCCTAGTTCATCCTAAGCTGCTCGGCTATAGCTACCTCTATTAGCCTAAGCTGCTAGAACACTACGAATCTACTAATAAGGGATAACTGCACCTGGCACAAGGTGTAAGTACCATCAGGTACTCACTATAAGCCAGGCCAGAATCCTACAATTTGATACCATACTCAAGATATCTGGCACTTAAGGGGACAAGTCTCCCCATTTTACCATATGGAAACCATTCACTACAGTGAGGGAAAAACACAGTTGGCTAGTTTACCTCACCAGAGCTTATAAAACAAATGTTATAAGGTCCCTGCTTATAGTTACATGACACCCAACTCTAGAGGAACATAGGGCACACCTTAGGGGTGACGTATATGTAAAAATAAGGTAGTTTAGGACTTTGGAAGTACTTTTTATTCCAAAGTCAAATTTGAAAGGTAACTTTAATTAAAAGCAGCCAGCAAGGCAGGCCTGCCTTTAAAATGACACTGGGCACCTCTGCAGTGCACCTATCGGTGCGCCACCTACATTGGGGTCCCTAAATCCACATGCTCTACCATATACTATGGACTTTTAGGTAGTTTCATACACCCAATTATAATTAGACTATTTTGCATATTCCATTTTAGACAGAGCACTGGCCCTGAGACTGGTGAGCAGTGCCCAAGGCACAGCCAAGTGTCAGTAACCAGCAGTGTCTGTCCAAAATGTTTGGGGTTAACCAGTACAAAAAAGGAGGACTTTCCTACAGTGTGTGACTGGATGTGAGAGACCCTCTATAGGTGCCTGAGTGAGTGTTTTAGTATATACATATTTTTTTTCCGTTTCCTGAAATCCGCAGATCCATCTGAGGATTTACACTGGGTGCCATGCTGAGCCACATGGTTGGATCTGTGGATCTCAAAACACCTACAACGTTCTTTATGTATTTTCTGCCCATTATTTACTATTTTGCCTCATGGATACCAACACTATGGGGTCAGGGAACCTCTACCCTGACCCCAGCATATGCATTGCAGCACACATTTCAGCCCCAGGGATGATTTCCGGATCCAACAAAATTGGGGTCGCAACTTCCATGTCAGGATGCTGCCAGCCAATCATATTCTTGAATCTGCCCATGAGTCTGCAGATCTACCTTGGGTTAACCCACAGAGGATTCACATTTCTATATATCTAAAATTATTTTTCCTTTCATATCTCTAAAACTACTGGACAGCTCTATACCAAATCACAAAAAGCACACTCTCTGGACCAACAGCTAGCTTTCTGCTAAATTTGGTGTAATTTAGTCCAGCAGTTCAGGCTAAATAACTATGTACAAAAAGACACAGTAGGACAATTTTGTTGGAAAATGTCTTTAATATATCAACGATTTTCCTATGGAAGCTAGGTCCTAACTGTAACTACTTACTGGAGACCACCAGTAGGTAATATAAATATATATAACTAATAGATAATATATAAACACCAGCAGTAGGTGAAAATATATATATATACATACATACATATATTTACATTTAAATATATATACATTTAGCTATGTATATATATAAAGCAAATGGTCAGAAATCAGACACAGTGCACACAAGCTGCCAGTGCTAGTGGTAGGAGTTAGGCCAATCCTCCTCAAGTTATAATTCCAAGGAAAAGAAACCACTAGACTTCATTTCTCCTGAATAATTAGCAGTGTTTAATCCACGGCAACAAATACCAATGTGTTTCAAATCCGAAGAGTCGTGTTCACAGCTGGTCAGTCCTTTTTTTGATATTCAATAAATACTACTACCACAGTGAGTCAATAATGAGGTATACAGGGACACTTAGTACAACAAATTAAAATAGAAACCAATGGAGACTCAAGAAAGTGAAACTTAATTGTCAAGGTAATGCAATTCCAATGCCACTTTGGCACACTATACAATCTAATTACATAATAGTGCAATGTGTCTCCTGATCATAGAAAAATGGTTTTCATTGTCCATCAAGCCATAGACCAACCACCAATGAGTCACTTTAGATGTCACTGTAATCAAGCCATCAAGCTATAGATCAACCACTTATGAGTTCCCTTTAGATGTCACTGTAAACATCTATAAAAATTGTAACGTCACCAACCAATAGTTCACGGTATCAATCATATAGCTATTCCAACTTGAAGTTCCTCATCTGCATTGAGACCTTCCGGAATCTTTGTCCTTAATTTAATCATATGCCTACTTTCCAGTCTGCATAGTAATAGAGTTTGATCCCCACCTCGTTCATTCAAAGCTGCATGTACCAAACCATAATATCAAAAGGATTTCCAATCTCCACACTGTAATACCGTTAAAGGTTTGGCCACATCATAGCTTCCATCTTTGTGTTCCACTGCATGTATGTGTTCCGATATATGTTTCTTTAATGGACAGGTTGCACTCCCAATGTATTTTAGACCACATTTGCATTTGATGACATAGACCACCTGAGTAGTCCCACATGTAAATCCTCTTTACTAGTGTTATCTGTTTGCCTTCAGGATCACTGATCTGTTTGACATTTTTCCCACTTTTACATGCTTTGTAATTGAGGCACTTGACAAATCCTTTACTTTGTGTCCCCAGCCATATAGTAGCCTGTTTGTCTATGAAATGAATTCTGACCAGCTTATCTTTAGGTGAGGGAGGCTTTCTGAATGTAATTTGTGGTCTAGGCCCAATGATCTTTGAGATGTCTCCATCACACATAAGAATATGCCAGTTTTTTCGAAAGATCATTACTCTCATTACTGTAAGTGGTTATCATCCTTATATCATCTGAACCATCAGACGTCACCAATGATTTATCCATCAGAATGTCTGTATGTGGTTGCTACTGGCCCCAACCTCTCCTTGTTCAATAAACCTTGCTGCATATCCTCACTTAGAGAATCTTTTCTTGACTTATTTGAATTGAAGATCCACAATCGTTTATCAAGGAGCAATTCCTTTTGGTACGAATTAATTCACCATATGGAGTGTTCTTAATTATTGCTCAAGGGTGAAAACTTGAGCCATGTAGAACACTATTTGTAGCTGTTGGTTTTCTATACAGTGTTGTTTCAAGTTTGTTGTCATGTAGAAACACTCGGATATCCAAAAAAACAATCTGTTGTTTGCTTATATTATATGTACAGACTGCCAAATTATGACCATGAGTGGTGATCCTTCCTATATACAGCCAATGCACTGACTGAACCACCAGTGAGGTCCGGCCACCGACCACAGTGGTTGCCATCTTCAGGACAGTGGAACACCATTCACTGCCCACCATATTACAACATAGCAGACCACCAGGATTTCCAGGGTGGGACCACTGCCACGAAAAATCTGGTGGAACACCTATATAAAAGGAGACACTCACCTCCAGGGACAAAGAGGAGTCCACAGCCACCATGGGACCCGAACTGGAAGTCCTGTCGATGCTGTATCACGCAATGGGAGTCCAGGAGTAAACAAAGACAACTATGCTGAGAACATCCGCTTAGCACACAAGGGAGGAAGGGGAGAGTGACAGACACACATGCACAACACACACCATACACACATACCACACACGGAGCGAAATCCGCTGATAAATCCAACAGCAAGATAAGCCAGAAGTAAAAAATGCCAGGACAAATACCTTTCGTCCAACCGCTATATTCCAGTGGGAATAGTGACCACATTAAAATCATTGAACTATGTACATAAAGGGCCATTGGCCAGTCCAAAACTGACCATGTCACTACATAGGGCAAAGTGTGAGACCCAACTTGACTCCTGACAGCCCAAGTGACTCCACTGGGAAGGGACATTGATGTGTAAGGCACCTCAGGGGGCAGAAAGGGGGGGCAGGTGTTTTTTTTCTTGGGAGCGGGGTCTTTTGCTTTTGGTTTGGGAGGGGGCTGGCTTTTGCTCCTCTGTTGAAAGCGCAGATGAGTGGGCTTGGATTGGTGGGTCAGAGTGGCTACCCTGTGCCCTGTAGTGGGCAGTATTTTAATGGAGAAGGGACATTAGAAACACTAGGGGGGTATGAGAGGACTGAGAGCTGAAGGGACTGGGCTGGGGGAGTGGGACCTTACGTTTTGGGACAACACAGGGTGGGACAGGAGTAGGGAAGAGGTCAAGGCGGGAAAGGAAATGTTTTTTAGGTACAGTGGGGTAGAGTGTTGGAGGAGGTTTGGGAGTGAAGGTAGAGGGAGTGGTTGTATGAGGTGTGGGTGTGCTTGACTGGGATGTAGGTGCATATACAGTGTGCTTGTGTGAGGTAGATGGCTGTTGAGTGTCTGAGTGGGAATGTTTCTTTGTTTTTGGAGGGTGCAGAGAGGGAGGGAGAGGACAAACAGGTCATGTGCATGTATGTTGGGGTGGTGTCGGCAAGTGAGGTCGGTGTGCTGCATGTGGTTGTGATGGTGGTTGTTTTTGTGACTGCGCATGTGGTGAATGGGGTGCTAGTCAGCGTGTCAGCTATTGTGGTGACCGTGGTGAACAGGTGGCAGGATCTGGGACTGAGGGTGCAGTGCTTGCAGGTGTGAGTGCTGATGTGACTGTGAGGGAGGAGGAGGGGAAGACTGTGGAGACAGTGGCTGTTGTTGTCTGTGCTTATGGGTGTTGGCTACATGTGTGCCTGTGGCATAATCTGTGGTGCTTGTGCTTGTCTTTGCAAGTCCTGTCTGTTGTCTTGGGTGCATGCTCATCTGATTGTGTGCTTGGGATGGGGAGAGCGCTCTGGGACTGGGAACAGGTAGTTGGAGGGGGGGCAGAAGAACTAGGGACACTGGCTGCCATCAAGGAGGAGGCCGGAGCCTGAAATAATCTCTGTAGGGCAGCCAAGCCATCATGAATGCACTCCAGGTAGGCATTGCATTGCTGCTCCTGGGATTCCAGCCCCTGGATTGCATTCACTATGGTTGACTGCCCTACAGAGATGGATCTCAAGAAGACAATAGCCTCCTCAGTGTGGGTAGCAGGGCTGACTGGGGCAGGAGCTGAGCTGCCTGTGGTGAAGGATACGCCCACCCTCCTGGGTGAGTGGGCACAGGCAACTGGGTGGGGGACTCCTGGGAGGGCTGTGTTGGTACAGGGGTGGTGGAAGATGATGATGCTGGGGTGGTCCCAGAGGGGTCACCCACCACCAGAAAGCTTGAATCAGAGGAGGAATCAGAATCCGTTGTTGTAGCTCCTGTCTCCCCTGTGGCGCTCACCATGCCCTCCAACCCACTGGTCCCCTCAGTGTCGGTTGGCACTGCTTCTTGGGTCCCGTGGGCTGCAGCTTCCCCACTCAGCAGTTCCCCTGCTCCTTCACCAGATGATGCTAATGCACACAACTACAGGAGAAGAAAAGGGGGGAGGGAGAAAGAAAGGGAGCACAGGGTCAATGACAGCAATGACATCTCATATGGTAAACACATCACATGGACTCACTGGTACCTACACTATGCAGTAACAACCACAAACACCAAACCATTGCCTGGGAACAATAGCTGTGAAGAACGCAGCAGACACAACCATCTGCAGACCTACTGGGACTCACTAATCCATATCTGCCTGTTGACAAAGACACATCTGCACTACTCCGACAAAGCATCACTCCAACACCGGTGAATAAGGATGTAGGCCCTTACTGAAGCTGGAATGCCAACAAATTTCCTATACCAGTTGTACATACCTATCACCATTGCTATGCATAACGTGATAAAAATAGCTGCAGGGGTATATTGGGGCATACACTGACTAGTAACTTGCAGCCAAACACCATGGCAGGCATCAGGAATTAGTACCAGTCAGTGTGTACTCACTCCCTTGTGGCTGCTGTGCTGCACTCAAGCGCCCATCCAGCTCTTGGTTGGCCACCGCCAGTAGGCAGACCATTAGGGGGATCAGGATCCAACGGGCACCTCTCCCTTATTAGGTGGACATCCCCAGCTGGGCCTCTGCGGTTTTCTGGGCCCAGTGTCGCAGGTCCTCCCACCTCTTTCTGCAGTGGGTGCTCCGCCGGCTATGGACCCCCAGGGTCTGCACGTCCTTGGTGATGGCACGCCCTAACCCTTTCTTCTGATGGGTGTTCACCTGCATAGGAAACACAAACCGAAGGACACCATGAACCCCCCACTACATTCTGTTACAGCAATAGACTACATACTGCATTGATCCCATATTCATCCAACATATAACTCGCACCTCTGCGTATACACTATATGACGGAAAAGAAGCACTCCATAGAGGACACACTGCCGGCACATACTTACATCTACATACAGCCATGTCACAACGAACATAACCAAAAGGTGCTTACCTCTTGATCTGGAGGTCCATACAACTGTCCATACAACTGTCCATACACATCCACAAGCTTCTCCAGTTCTTCAGATGTGAAGGTTGGGGCCCTATCCACTGTAGCATGGGCCATTGTGGATTCCAGACACAGCAGCACACTCAGTGGAGGTGTTGATAGGTCGAGATTCAGGAGTCAAGTGAAATGGGCTCCTGAAAATGGCAGTCACGTCCACGCTGGGGAACACCGTCACCGCCGGTGGTGATCATCATTGGCCCCTGTGCTCCATAGACTTCAATGTTAACCAATGAGGATTTTCACAGCGGTTCAGAGCCCCCTTCATCATGACACCAAGCGCCGGTGGAGTGAGATCACTTCCATCTGTCCCTGCATGCAGGTCAGGAGATTGCCATTTCCTGTTGATGGTACTCATGGCACTCAATTTGCATCATAGGTATGGATGGTACATACCAAGGCAATTCAAAACCATCTACATACTTTGGTTTGGTTGTAGACTCTGGCTCTTAAATTAGCTCTTATGGCAGTGCACTGCTTGCAGCTGAGCAGTTGTCAGAACATGTACAATGTGGTGCTACACATCGCGTCACACGACTCCGACCACATCTGTGAGACACTATGGCAAAATAATAGTATATACAGTATGGTTTGAGAAATCCGCTTTCATGTAGAGTACACCAGTACAGATTAAATTCATTGGTTGTGTGAATTGCATGAGGCACCTTTGTATACTGTGATGTACTTTGTGCATCCTTCTTGCTGTCACACACTTTTGATGTTTGGTTTGATTAGATACCAGTGACTGTGAAGGAGGAGGATGCACCCATGTACAGACCCCTAGTCGGCTTGGCTATACTGGAGGAACGCCATATTATACTCACCTACGGTCTGGATAGGGCCACAATTACTGAACTATGTGCACAATTACAGCCAGATCTAATTCCTGCTATTCGTAGTCCTACAGCAATACCCCCTACCGTAAAGGTGCTGTCAGTGCTCCACTTCCTAGACAGTGGATCATTTCAGGTGACTGTGGGCTTGGCTGCAGATATGTCACAGCCAATGTTTTCTAATGTGATGAGAAGAGTTTTGACTGCCTTGCTGAAACAAAATGAGCATATTATTCCCTCACAGAGATGAATTGCCCACCTTCAATGCTGCATTCTGCACAATGGGAGACATTCCACGTGTGATTGGGCCGTTGACAGGACCCATACTGCTTTGGTTCATCCCAGGACAAATAAGCAGGCATACAGAAATAGGAAGAATTACCATTCTATAAATGTGCATATGGTGTGCATTGCTGATCAGCATATTTTCCATGCTACTGCCATGTTTCCAGGATATTTGCATGATGCCTCTATATTTATGAACATCAGTGGCCCATAGATGATGGGATGGCACAACTACAGAGAGAGAGAGTCTGGCTCCTGGGTGAACTTGATGTTTCACACAATGCATGTCGCTGTATGCCACCTGGGGTTCTCCTCTGTGCTATTGCACATGAGTAATGTGTGTCTCTCACTATTTCCAGGTGACTCCGGCTACCCAAACCTACCCCGACTGTTAACACCAGTGAGGAATCTGAGGACAGGGGCAGAGAATCATTACAATGAGGTACATGGACGGACCAGAAGAGTAATTGAAAGGACTTTTGGGCTACTGAAAGCTAGGTTCAGGTGCCTCCATGTTTCTGGTGGATCCCTACTCTACACCCCTGTGAAGGTCTGCTAGATAGTGGTGGCCTGCAGCATGCTTCACAATTTGGCCCTCAGATGGCATGTGCCATTTCTTCAGGAGGAGGGGGAGACAATGCACCTGTGGCAGCAGAGGACACTGATGACAGTGATGAAGATGGGGAGTAGGAGGATGTGGACAACAGGACATATCTGATACAGCAGTACTTCTAATGACTCTCAGGTAAGACTGTACTTCTGTTCACACCACCATTACAATGAAGAGCTGTGTGGCAGCTATGATGTACCAAGTACATGGGAAGTGTGGCAAAAATCATTCCCAGGGAGCAACATTTCTCAAAAATCCAACATGCCTGAAATTGATTTCATAAACACACACCCCTATCCTGCCCTCTCCTAATCTAATCAAGAGGGCACCTAATTGTCTGGGGTTGCAGGATGTGAGGGAGGTGCTGTGCTGCTCCAAATGTCCTTCCCTGTCTTTGAAGAACAGTTTGGCCTTCCTCCCCCCTTCCTGTTTCCCCATCTGCTGAGGTAGATCTCCTCCCCCAGCACATCCTTTGTGTTCAGACCAGGCCACATCACACCTCATCAAAGCAGCCTGGCCAGGCTGCCAGAGACTGGCCAATCAGAGAAGGGCACTACAGAGCTGAAGTTGGCTACTTTCAGGTAGAGTTTTAAAACTCTGTACCTGTAAATCCAACAAATGTAAGTTATGGGATTTATTATAATAATCCATTTGTGTAGGAAGGTAGCCTCTTTCTAGCCTTGTTACCCCCACTTTTGGCCTGTTTTTGAGTATATGTCAGGGTGTTTTTACTGTCTCACTGGGATCCTGCTAGCCAGGGCCCTAGTGCTCATAGTGAAAAACCTATTTGTCAGTGTGTTTTATATGTCTCACTTGGACCCTGCTAGCCAGGGCCCCAGTGCTCATAGGTTGTGCCCTGAATGTGTTCCCTGTGTGGTGCCTAACTGTGTCACAGAGGCTCTGCCAACCAGAACCTCAGTGCTTATGCTCTCTCTGTCTTTAAAATTGTCACTGCAGGCTAGTGGACATTTTTACTTATTCTGATTGGCACACTGAAACACACTTATAATTCCCTAGTATATGGTACCTAGGTACCCAGGGTATTGGGGATCCAGGAGATCCCTATGGGCTGCAGCATTTCTTTTGCCACCCATAGGGAGCTCAGACCATTCTTACACAGGACTGCCACTGCGGCCTGAGTGAAATAACTTCCACGTTATTTCACAGCTATTTTACACTGCACTTAAGTAACTTAAAAGTCACCTATATGTCTAACCCTCACTTAGTGAAGGTTAGGTGCAAAGTTACTTAGTGTGAGGGCACCCTGGCACTAGCCAAGGTGCCCCCACATAGTTCAGGGCAATTTCCCCAGACTTTGGAGGGGCGGGGACACCATTACATTACTTATAGGTCAATACCTATATGTAGCTTCACACTGGTAACTCTGAACATGGCCATGTAATATCTCTAAGATCATGGAATTGTACCCCCATGCCAAATCTGGTATTGGGGTGCAAATCCCACGCATTCCTGAACCCAGAGTACTGCCAAACCAGCTCTCTGGGGTTTTCCCTGCAGCTACCGCTGCTGCCAACCCACAGACAGGCTTCTGCCCCGTGGGGTCTGGGCAGCCCAGTCCCAGGAAGGCAGAACAAAGGATTTCCTCTGAGAGAGGGTGTTACACCCTCTCCCTTTGGAAATAGGTGTTAATGGCCTGCGAGGAGTAGCCTCTCCTGGCCTCTGGAAATGCTTTGAAGGGCACAGATGATGCCCTCCTTGCATAAACCAGTCTACACCGGTTCAGGGATCCCCCAGCTCCTGCTCTGGCGCGAAACTAGACAAAGGAATGGACAATGACCACTCCCCTGTCCATCAACACCCCAGGGGTGGTGCCCAGAGCTCCTTCAGTGTGCCCCAGACCTCTGCCATCTTCAATGTGAGGCCCCTGAGTGGCCAGCGCCAGGAGGTGACGTCAGAGAACCCTCCTGATAGGTGCTTACCTGTCTAGGTGGCCAATCCTCCTCTGAGGGCTATTTAGGGTCTCTCCTGTGGGTTTCTCATAACATAACGAATGCAAGAGCTCACTAGAGTTCCTCTGCATCTCCCTCTTCAACTTCTGCCAAGGATCGACCGCTGACTGCTCCAGAACGCCTGCAAAACTGCAACAAAGTAGCAAGAAGACTACCAGCAACATTGTAGCGCCTAATCCTGCCGGCTTCCTCAACTGTTTCCTGGTGGTGCATGCTCTGAGGGCTGTCTGCCTTCACCCTGCGCTGGAAGGCAAGAAGAAATCTCCAGTGGGTCGACGGAATCTTCCCCCTGCTAACGCAGGCATCAAACTTCTGCTTCACCGATCCTCTGGGTCCCCTCTCATCGTGACGAGCGTGGTCCATGGAACACAGGAGCTGGATCTAAGTGACCCAGACAGTCCAGTGGTCCATTGTCCAAATTTGGTGGAGGTAGGTCCTTGCCTCCCCACACCAGACAGTAATCCTGTGTACTGCGTGAACTGCAGCTGCTGGGGCTTCTGTGCACTTTTGCAAAGAATCCTTCATGCACAGCACACCCCAACCCAGGTCCCCAGCACGCCGTCCTGCATTGCTCAACTCACTTAGTTACCCATCGGCTTTGTGGGACTCTCCTTTGTAGTGTTGAAACGACTGCCGTGCTCAGTGCTCTTGAACCCCTGTTAAAGTGCTTCTGTGGGTGCTGCCTGCTTCTGCGTTGGCTCTCTGTGCTGCTGAGTGCCCACTCTGTCTCCTCCTCCAAGGGGCGACCTCCTGGTCCTTCCTGGGCCCAGGCAGCACCCATGTTCTCTAACAGCGACCTTTGCAGCTAGCAAGGCTTGTTTGCGGTCTTTCTGCGTGGAAAAAACTCTGCATCCTCCAGCACACTGTGGGACATCTTCTGTGCAAAGGAAAAGTTCCTGGCATCTTCCATTGTTGCAGAATCTTCAGCTTCTTCCACCCGGAGGCAGCCATTTTGCACCTTCATCAGTGGTTTAGTAGGCTCCTGCTCCCCCCCGAACACTTTCGTGACTCTTGGACTTGGTCCCTCTTCCTTTATAGGTCCCCAGATCCAGGAATCCATCTTCAGTGCTTTGCAGTCAGTTGTTGCCTTTGCAGAGTCTCCTATCACAACTTTAGTGTGTTTCTGGGGAAGTAGGGTAACTTTACTCCTACATTTCAGGGCCTTGGGGTGGGGTATCTTGGACACCCTTAGTGTTTTCTTGCACTCCCAGTGACCCTCTACACACTACACTAGACCTGGGGTCCCTAAGTGGTTCACATTCCACTTTCTTAGTATATGGTTTGTGCTGCCCCTAGGCCTATTGCATCCTATTGTACACTTCACATTTTGCACTACTTTTCTAACTGTTTACTTACCTGATTTTGGTTTGTGTATATATTCTGTGTATTTTACTTACCTCCTAAGGGAGTATATCCTCTGAGATATTTTTGGCACATTGTCACTAAAATAAAGTAACTTTATTTTTAGTAACTCTGAGTATTGTGATTCTTATGATATAGTGCTACATGATATAAGTGGTATAGTAGGAGCTTTGCATGTCTCCTAGTTCAGCCTAAGCTGCTCGGCTATAGCTACCTCTATTAGCCTAAGCTGCTAGAACACTACGAATCTACTAATAAGGGATAACTGCACCTGGCACAAGGTGTAAGTGCCATCAGATACCCACTATAAGCCAGGCCAGAATCCTACAATTTGATACCATACTCAAGATATCTGGCACTTAAGGGGACAAGTCTCCTCATTTTACCATATGAAAGCCATTCACTACAGTGAGGGAAAAACACATTTGGCTAGTTTACCTCACCAGAGCTTATAAAACAAATTTTATAAGGTCCCTGCTTATAGTTACATGACACCCAACTCTAGAGGAACACAGGGCACACCTTAGGGGTGACGTATATGTAAAAATAAGGTAGTTTAGGACTTTGGAAGTACTTTTTATTCCAAAGTCAAATTTGAAAGGTAACTTTAATTAAAAGCAGCCAGCAAGGCAGGCCTGCCTTTAAAATGACACTGGGCACCTCTGCAGTGCACCTATCGGTGCGCCACCTATATTGGGGTCCCTAAATCCACATGCTCTACCATATACTATGGACTTTTAGGTAGTTTCATACACCCAATTATAATTAGACTATTTTGCATATTCCATTTTAGACAGAGCACTGGCCCTGAGACTGGTGAGCAGTGCCCAAGGCACAGCCACGTGTCAGTAACCAGCAGTGTCTGTCCAAAATGTTTGGGGTTAACCAGTACAAAAAAGGAGGACTTTCCTACAGTGTGTGACTGGATGTGAGAGACCTTCTATAGGTGCCTGAGTGAGTGTTTTAGTATATACATATTTTTTTTCCGTTTCCTGAAATCCGCAGATCCATCTGAGGATTTACACTGGGTGCCATGCTGAGCCACATGGGTGGATCTGTGGATCTCAAAACACCTACAACGTTCTTTATGTATATTCTGCACATTATTTACTATTTTGCCACATGGATACCAACCCTATGGGGTCAGGGATCCTCTACCCTGACCCCAGCATATGCATTGCAGCACACATTTCAGCCCCAGGGATGATTTCCGGATCCAACAAAATTGGAGCCGCAACTTCCATGTCAGGATGCTGCCAGCCAATCATATTCTTGAATCTGCCCGTGAGTCTGCAGATCTACCTTAGGTTAACCCACAGAGGATTCACATTTCTATATATCTAAAATTATTTTTCCTTTCATATCTCTAAAACTACTGGACAGCTCTATACCAAATCACAAAAAGCACACTCTCTGGACCAACAGCTAGCTTTCTGCTAAATTTGGTGTAATTTAGTCCAGCAGTTCAGGCTAAATAACTATGTACAAAAAGACACAGTAGGACAATTTTGTTGGAAAATGTCTTTAATATATCAACAACAGCAGAAAGGTTATAGACAAGTAAAAAACGATTTTCCTATGGAAGCTAGGTCCTAACTGTAACTACTTACTGGAGACCACCAGTAGGTAATATAAATATATATAACTAATAGGTAATATATAAACACCAGCAGTAGGTGAAAATATATATATATACATACATACATATATTTACATATAAATATATATATTTAGCTATGTTTATATATAAAGCAAATGGTCAGAAATCAGACACAGTGCACACAAGCTGCCAGTGCTAGTGGTAGGAGTTAGGCCAATCCTCCTCAAGTTATAATTCCAAGGAAAAGAAACCACTAGACTCCATTTCTCCTGAATAATTAGCAGTGTTTAATCCACGGCAACAAATACCAATGTGTTTCAAATCCGAAGAGTCGTGTTCACAGCTGGTCAGTCCTTTTTTTGATATTCAATAAATACTACTACCACAGTGAGTCAATAATGAGGTATACAGGGACACTTAGTACAACAAATTAAAATAGAAACCAATGGAGACTCAAGAAAGTGAAACTTAATTGTCAAGGTAATACAATTCCAATGACACTTTGGCACACTATACAATCTAATTACATAATAGTGCAATGGGTCTCCTGATCATAGAAAAATGATTTTCATTGTCCATCAAGCCATAGACCAACCACTTATGAGTCACTTTAGATGTCACTGTAAGCAAGCCATCAAGCCATAGATCAACCACTTATGAGTTCCCTTTAGATGTCACTGTAAACATCTATAAAAATTGTAACGTCACCAATCAATAGTTCACGGTATCAATCATATAGCTATTCCAACTTGAAGTTCCTCATCTGTATTGAGACCTTCCGGAATCTTTGTCCTTAATTTAATCATATGCCTGCTTTCCAGTCTGCATAGTAATAGAGTTTGATCCCCACCTCGTTCATTCAAAGCTGCATGTACCAAACCATAATATCAAAAGGATTTCCAATCTCCACACTGTAATACCGTTAAAGGTTTGGCCACATCATAGCTTCCATCTTTGTGCGCCACTGCGTGTATGTGTTCCGATATATGTTTCTTTAATGGACAGGTTGCACTCCCAATGTGTTTTATACCACATTTGCATTTGATGACATAGACCACCTGAGTAGTCCCACATGTAAATCCTCTTTACTAGTGTTATCTGTTTGCCTTTAGGATCACTGATCTGTTTGACATTTTTCCCACTTTTACATGCTTTGTAATTGAGGCACTTGACAAATCCTTTACTTTGTATCCCCAGCCATATAGTAGCCTGTTTGTCTATGAAATGACTTCTGACCAGCTTATCTTTAGGTGAGGGAGGCTTTCTGAATGTAATTTGTGGTCTAGGTCCAATGATCTTTGAGATGTCTCCATCACTCATAAGAATATGCCAGTGTTTTTGAAAGATCATTACTCTCATTACTGTAAGTGGTTATCATCCTTATATCATCTGAACCATCAGACGTCACCAATGATTTATCCATCAGAATGTCTGTATGTGGTTGCTACTGGCCCCAACCTCTCCTTGTTCAATAAACCTTGCTGCATATCCTCACTTAGAGAATCTTTTCTTGACTTATTTGAATTGAAGATCCACAATCGTTTATCAAGGAGCAATTCCTTTTGGTACGAATTAATTCACCATATGGAGTGTTCTTAATTATTGCTCTAGGGTGAAAACTTGAGCCATGTAGAACACTATTTGTAGCTGTTGGTTTTCTATACAGTGTTGTTTCAAGTTTGTTGTCATGTAGAAACACTCGGATATCCAAAAAATCAATCTGTTGTTTGCTTATATTATATGTACAGACTGCCAAATTATGACCATGAGTAGTGATCCTTCCTATATACAGCCAATGCACTGACTGAACCACCAGTGAGGTCCGGCCACCGACCACAGTGGTTGCCATCTTCAGGACAGTGGAACACCATTCACTGCCCACCATATTACAACATAGCAGACCACCAGGATTTCCAGGGTGGGACCACTGCCACGAAAAATCTGGTGGAACACCTATATAAATGGAGACACTCACCTCCAGGGACAAAGAGGAGTCCACAGCCACCATGGGACCCGAACTGGAAGTCCTGTCGATGCTGTATCACGCGATGGGAGTCCAGGAGTAAACGAAGACAACTATGCTGAGTACATCCACTTAGCACACAAATGAGGAAGGGGAGAGTGACAGACACACATGCACAACACACACCATACACACATACCACACACGGAGCAAAATCCGCTGATAAATCCAACAGCAAGATAAGCCAGAAGTAAAGAATGCCAGGACAAATACCTTTTGTCCAACCGCTATATTCCAGTGGGAATAGTGACCACATTAAAATCATTGAACTATGTACATAAAGGGCCATTGGCCAGTCCAAAACTGGCCATGTCACTACATAGGGCAAAGTGTGAGACCCAACTTGACTCCTGACAGCCCAAGTTACTCCACTGGGAAGGGACATCGATGTGTAAGGCAGGCACCTCAGGGGGCAGAAAGGGGGGGCAAGTGTTTTTTTTCTTGGGAGGGGGGTCTTTTGCTTTTGGTTTGGGAGGGGGCTGGCTTTTGCTCCTCTGTTGAAAGCACAGATGAGTGGGCTTGGATTGGTGGGTCAGAGTGGCTACCCTGTGCCCCGTAGTGGGCAGTATTTTAATGGAGAAGGGACATTAGAAACACTAGGGGGGTATGAGAGGACTGAGAGCTGAAGGGACTGGGCTGGGGGAGTGGGACCTTACGTTTTGGGACAACACAGGGTGGGACAGGAGTAGGGAAGAGGTCAAGGTGGGAAAGGAAATGTTTTTTAGGTACAGTGGGGTAGAGTGTTGGAGGAGGTTTGGGAGTGAAGGTAGAGGGAGTGGTTGTATGAGGTGTGGGTGTGCTTGACTGGGATGTAGGTGCATATACAGTGTGCTTGTGAGAGGTAGATGGCTGTTGAGTGTCTGAGTGAGAATGTTTCTTTGTTTTTGGAGGGGGCAGAGAGGGAGGGAGAGGACAAACAGGTCATGTGCATGTATGTTGGGGTGGTGTCGGCAAGTGAGGTCGGTGTGCTGCATGTGGTTGTGATGGTGGTGGTTTTTGTGACTGCGCATGTGGTGAATGGGGTGCTAGTCAGCGTGTCGGCTATTGTGGTGACCGTGGTGAACAGGTGGCAGGATCTGGGACTGAGGGTGCAGTGCTTGCAGGTGTGAGTGCTGATGTGACTGTGAGGGAGGAGGAGGGGAAGACTGTGGAGACAGTGGCTGTTGTTGTCTGTGCTTATGGGTGTTGGCTACGTGTGTGCCTGTGGCATAATCTGTGGTGCTTGTGCTTGTCTTTGCAAGTCCTGTCTGTTGTCTTGGGTGCATGCTCATCTGATTGTGTGCTTGGGATGGGGAGAGGGCTCTGGGACTGGGAACAGGTAGTTGGAGGGGGGACAGAAGAACTAGGGACACTGGCTGCCATCAAGGAGGAGGCCGGAGCCTGAAATAATCTCTGTAGGGCAGCCAAGCCATCATGAATGCACTCCAGGTAGGCATTGCATTGCTGCTCCTGGAATTCCAGCCCCTGGATTGCATTCACTATGGTTGACTGCCCTACAGAGATGGATCTCAAGAAGACAATAGCCTCCTCAGTGAGGGTAGCAGGGCTGACTGGGGCAGGAGCTGAGCTGCCTGTGGTGAAGGATACGCCCACCCTCCTGGTGAGTGGGCACAGGCAACTGGGTGGCGGACTCCTGGGAGGGCTGTGTTGGTACAGGGGTGGTGGAAGATGATGATGCTGGGGTGGTCCCAGAGGGGTCCCCCACCACCAGAGAGCTTGAATCAGAAGAGGAATCAGAATCCGTTGTTGTAGCTCCTGTCTCCCCTGTGGCGCTCACCATGCCCTCCAACCCACTGGTCCCCACAGTGTCGGTTGGCACTGCTTCTTGGGTCCGGTGGGCTGCAGCTCCCCCACTCAGCAGTTCCCCTGCTCCTTCACCAGATGATGCTAATGCACACAACTACAGGAGAAGAAAAGGGGGGGGGAAAGAAAGGGAGCACAGGGTCAATGACAGCAATGACATCACATATGGTAAACACATCACATGAACTCACTGGTACCTACACTATGCAGTAAGAACCACAAACACCAAACCATTGCCTGGGAACAATAGCTGTGAAGAACTCAGCAGACACAACCATCTGCAGACCTACTGGGACTCACTAATCCATGTCTGCCTGTTGACAAAGGCACATCTGCACTACTCCGACAAAGCATCACTCCAACACCGGTGAATAAGGATGTAGGCCCTTACTGAAGCTGGAATGCCAACAAATTTCCTATACCAATTGTACATACCTATCACCATTGCTATGCATAACTTGATAAAAATAGCTGCAGGGGTATATTGGGGCATACACTGACTAGTAACTTGCAGCCAAACACCATGGCAGGCATCAGGAATTAGTTCCAGTCAGTGTGTACTCACTCCCTTGTGGCTGCTGTGCTGCACTCAAGTGCCCATCCAGCTCTTGGTTTGCCACCGCCAGTAGGCAGACCATTAGGGGGATCAGGGTCCAACGGGCACCTCTCCCTTATTAGGTGGACATCCCCAGCTGGGCCTCTGCGGTCTTCTGGGCCCAGTGTCGCAGGTCCTCCCACCTCTTTCTGCAGTGGGTGTTCTGCCGGCTATGGACCCCCAGGGTCTGCACGTCCTTGGTGATGGCACGCCCTAACCCTTTCTTCTGATGGGTGTTCACCTGCATAGGAAACACAAACCGAAGGACACCATGAACCCCCCACTACATTCTGTTACAGCAATAGACTACATACTGCATTGATCCCATATTCATCCAACATATAACTCGCACCTCTGCGTATACACTATATGACGGAAAAGAAGCACTCCATAGAGGACACACTGCCGGCACATACTTACATCTACATACAGCCATGTCACAACGAACATAACCAAAAGGTGCTTACCTCTTGATCTGGAGGTCCATACAACTGTCCATACAACTGTCCATACACATTCACAAGCTTCTCCAGTTCTTCAGATGTGAAGGTTGGGGCCCTATCCACTGTAGCATGGGCCATTGTGGATTCCAGACACAGCAGCACACTCAGTGGAGGTGTTGATAGGTCGAGATTCAGGAGTCAAGGGAAATGGGCTCCTGAAAATGGCAGTCACGTCCACGCTGGGGAACACCGTCAACGCCGGTGGTGATCATCATTGGCCCCTGTGCTCCATAGACTTCAATGTTAACCAATGAGGATTTTCACAGCGGTTCAGAGCCCCCTTCACCATGACACCAAGCGCCGGTGGAGTGAGATCACTTCCATCTGTCCCTGCATGCAGGTCAGGAGATTGCCATTTCCTGTTGATGGTACTCATGGCACTAATTTGCATCATAGGTATGGATGGTACATACCAAGGCAATTCCAAACCATCTACATACTTTGGTTTGGTTGTAGACTCTGGCTCTTAAATTAGCTCTTATGGCAGTGCACTGCTTGCAGCTGAGTAGTTGTCAGAACATGTACAATGTGGTGCTACACATCGCGTCACACGACTCCGACCACATCTGTGAGACACTATGGCAAAATAATAGTATATATGGTTTGAGAAGTCCGCTTTCATGTAGAGTACACCAGTACAGATTAAATTCATTGGTTGTGTGAATTGCATGAGGCACCTTTGTATACTGTGATGTACTTTGTGCATCCTTCTTGCTGTCACACACTTTTGATGTTTGGTTTGATTAGATACCAGTGACTGTGGAGGAGGAGGATGCACCCATGTACAGACCCCTAGTCGGCTTGGCTATTCTGGAGGAACGCCATATTATACTCACCTACGGTCTGGATAGGGCCACAATTACTGAACTATGTGCACAATTACAGCCAGATCTAATTCCTGCTATTCGTAGTCCTACAGCAATACCCCCTACCGTAAAGGTGCTGTCAGTGCTCCACTTCCTAGACAGTGGATCATTTCAGGTGACTGTGGGCTTGGCTGCAGATATGTCACAGCCAATGTTTTCTAATGTGATGAGAAGAGTTTTGACTGCCTTGCTGAAACAAAATGAGCATATTATTCCCTCACAGAGATGAATTGCCCACCTTCAATGCTGCATTCTGCACAATGGGAGACATTCCACGTGTGATTGGGCCATTGACAGGACCCATACTGCTTTGGTTCATCCCAGGACAAATGAGCAGGCATACAGAAATAGGAAGAATTACCATTCTATAAATGTGCATATGGTGTGCATTGCTGATCAGCATATTTTCCATGCTACTGCCATGTTTCCAGGATATTTGCATGATGCCTCTATATTTATGAACATCAGTGGCCCACAGATGATGGGATGGCACAACTACAGAGAGAGAGAGTCTGGCTCCTGGGTGAACTTGATGTTTCACACAATGCACGTCGCTGTATGCCACCTGGGGTTCTCCTCTGTGCTATTGCACATGAGTAATGTGTGTCTCTCACTATTTCCAGGTGACTCCGGCTACCCAAACCTACCCTGACTGTTAACACCAGTGAGGAATCTGAGGACAGGGGCAGAAAATCATTACAATGAGGCACATGGACGGACCAGAAGAGTAATTGAAAGGACTTTTGGGCTACTGAAAGCTAGGTTCAGGTGCCTCCATGTTTCTGGTGGATCCCTACTCTACACCCCTGTGAAGGTCTGCTAGATAGTGGTGGCCTGCAGCATGCTTCACAATTTGGCCCTCAGATGGCATGTGCCATTCCTTCAGGAGGAGGGGGAGACAATGCACCTGGGGCAGCAGATGACACTGATGACAGTGATGAAGATGGGGAGTGGGAGGATGTGGACAACAGGACATATCTGATACAGCAGTACTTCTAATGACTCTCAGGTAAGACTGTACTTCTGTTCACACCACCATTACAATGAAGAGCTGTGTGGCAGCTATGATGTACCAAGTACAAATGTGTGCATCAGGTAACTTGACAATTCCATCTGTGGTCAATTGTGCTGGTGTTATGATGATAGTGATCAAGCTTCTTCAGCCCATGCAATTTATCGGCTGTTTTGCATTTACAAGTACATGCCCACATCAAACTGTGTCCTCATTCAATACAGTACATAGCATTTGTTGAGGGAATGTTATGTGAATTACAATGCGCTTACATGACTTCTCTGTGTCTTCGTCGTCCCTGACAGTGTGGGCCAGACTAGGAGGTCCAGAGGATAAGTTGACATACTGACAATCTGGCATCGCTAATACTGTGGTATCTTGTGTGAGGGGCTGAAATGAGTAGTTTCTCCTCACCGCTGCTGTGTGGAGCCAATAGCAGTGCAAATTTCTGAGTTGATGTGACCAGCTGAATATAGGCAGTTGTGTTGCAGGGGCTCATGTTGCTCTACTACACAGACTTCTCATATGAATGTTACTAATAGTTTTCCTTTTTACAGATGTTGGTGTGTCACTACTGTGCACTCATGTTATGCATACAGACTGCCTTCACACAGTTTTGCGGATGGTGACTTGTAGCATGCTCTTACACTGGTTATGTGTACACCAAGCTAACTATCCATTGGATGGATGCACACTTTACGTTACATTTGCACAGGACAATAAAGGACAAAACATTGCATATTGTTGGAAAAAAAGCACAAATCCTGCAGTTGTGTTTAAGTATGTTTATTGAATTGACAAAAAAGAAGGGATAGTGCAATAGAGTGCGATAATGGTGGACAAAATCTTCAGTGTGGTGGCCCAGTTGGTTTGTAGCACAGGTCCAGTATCCATGGGGCCATAGGAAAAGGAGCAGTGGCAGTCTAAAGAAAACAAGGGCCCGTATTTATACTCTGTTTGCGCCGAATTAGCGTAGTTTTTTTCGAAGCAAATTCGGCGCAAAACTAACGCCATATTTATACTTTGGCGTTAGACGCGTCTAGCGCCAAAGTATGGGCAAATAGCGTCATTTTTTTGCGTGAACGCCTTCCTTGCGTTAATGAGATGCAAGGAAGGCGTTCCCATCTAAAAAAATGACGGCGACGCAAATGCGTCGTATTTATACTCCTGGGCAAAAATCACGCCCGGGAGTGGGCGGGGCAAAAAACCCCGCATTTGCGCCACTTTTTAACGGCTGGGTCAGGGTAGGCGTTAAGGGGCCTGTGGGCTCAAAATGAGCCCACAGCTGCCCTCCCCTGCCCCCAGGGACCCCCCCTGCCACCCTTGCCCACCCCAGGAGGACACCCAAGGATGGAGGGACCCATCCCAGGGACATTCAGGTAAGTTCAGGTAAGTATAATTTTTTATTTTTTTTAATTTTTTTGGGTGGCATAGGGGGGCCTTATTTGTGCCCCCCTACATGCCACTATGCCCAATGACCATGCCCAGGGGACATAAGTCCCCTGGGCATGGCCATTGGGCAAGGGGGCATGACTCCTGTCTTTACTAAGACAGGAGTCATTTAAATGGCGTCTGGGCGTCGAAAAAAATGGCGCAAATCGGGTTGAGGCGATTTTTTTGCCTCAACCTGACTTGCCCCATTTTAAGACGCCCTAACGCCATTTTCCCCCTACGCCGGCGTTGCCTGGTCTACGTGGTTTTTTTCCACGCACACCAGGCAGCGCCGGTCTGCTAGCGCCGGCTAACGCCATTCCATAAATACGGCACCCGCATGGCGCTTCAGAATGGCGTTAGACGGCGCTAAATTTTTTGACGCTAAACTGCGTTAGCGCAGTTTAGCGTCAAAAAGTATAAATATGGGCCCAGGTGTCTCAGTGGCACATAAGGGAGACATATTGGTGAGGCTCACTTCCTAGCAATGGTTTGGGTCTTGGCTACAGTCTCTGATGGTTGTCCGGGTCACAGGGAACATTGGCAGGGTGGTTATTCTGCTGCAGAGGGAGGGGTGCTGGTGGTCTGTCCCCCCTCAAGGAGCCATTTATGGCTTGGGGACTGCCCTCCCCAGGGTTGTTTCTTACTATGTCCCAGTTTGCCCACCCCAGGGACATAGCTGTTTGCTATGGCTTGGACGCAGCTCTGCATAGCAAACACTTCGGTTTTTGACGGAAGGACCTGTCAAACAGGTCCCTCTGTCAAAAACTTAAGCTTTCATCTATGTCCCCTGCATGCATGTGGGGTACAGAGACGAAGGGCTCAATGTATGACCTTCTGAAATAGTGACCCGCAATTTGCGCTGATTTGCAACTTCGAATGTACCGGAAAACTTGGGTCCCAAATTGAGACTCGCAAATGGGTTGCAATGCAGTTACCCACAACGCAATTTGCAAATCTGTAACTGCTTGCACAAAGTGAACACCGATCTCAAATTGCAACAGTGGGGTCACAAATTGCGTCAGTGAATAGCAAATTGTGACATAGCATACAAATAGGAGAAAAACAGTTCCTGTTGGAGTGGAAGGACCCCTAAACAATAAGTGGCTGTCCCTAGAGATCTTTGCACAGGAGGAGCAGCACATGGTCCAGGTCATCAGCACAGGCCCACTCTGCAGACTCGCCTCTCTACAGTGATAACAATGGCCAGCCAACTGGGAAACAAAGCTGCTGGGGAACGCAAAAGAAAAAATGAAGTTCTGAGAGAGAGACATCCTCACTGAGGCCTGCTTCAACTACCATGAGGAGTTGTTTGGGATGTTGTCCCAGCCTGTCCCTGTTGCAGAAAAGAGAAAAAGGAAGGACATATAGATCCAGATTAATGCCCTGGGAAATGCCCTGGGAGTGGCCAACAGATCTATGGAAGAATTTAAAAAGTGTTTGTATGACCTGCGCTCCAGGGCTATGGAAAGGGTCACAGCAGTGACATGCAGGGGACAGGAAAAGAACCTTCCAATGTGGCCTCCCCAACAGCTGCTAAGGCGATGGTCAAAACAACTCTGATTCGGAGGCAGTCTATGGATTTGGGTTCCTGGATACATCCGGACCCCGAACAACCTCTGGTAAGTGCAAATTCACTAATATTACTTCAAGACATCAACACCGAAGCTGACAACTAGCATGCAACACACCCACACACATTTATCGGCCTGTAAGGTCCATGTATAGGAGGGAAACAGTACAACTGGTGCATTATGAAACATGTAGGGGGTGATTCCAAGCTTGGCGGGCGGCGGGAGCCTCCGCCAAGCAGGACCCGCCAGAACACCGTACCGCGGTCAAACGACCGCGGCGGTCATTCTGGGTTTCCCACTGGGCTGGCGGGCGACCGCCAAAAGGCCGCCCGCCAGCCCAGCGGGAAACACCCTTCCACAAGGAAGCCGGCTCCGAATGGAGCCGGCGGAGTGGAAGGGGTGCGACGGGTTCAGTAGCACCCGTCGCGAATTTCAGTGTCTGCTAAGCAGACAATGAAATTCTAAGTGGGGCCCTCTTACGGAGGCCCCTGCAGTCCCCATGCCATTGGCATGGGCACTGCAGGGGCCCCCAGGGGCCCCACGCCACCCCATACCGCCATCCTGTTCCTGGCGGCCGAAACCGCCAGGAACAGGATGGCGGTATGGGGGTCGGAATCCCCATGGCGGCGCAGCAAGCTGCGCCGCCATGGAGGATTCCCCTGGGCAGCGGAAAGCCGGCGGTACACCGCCGACTTTCCGTTTCTGGCCGCGGCTGTACCGCCGCGGTCAGAATGCCCAAAGGAGCACCGCCAGCCTGTTGGCGGTGCTCCCGCGGACCACGTCCCTGGCGGTTTTTACCGCCAGGGTCAGAATGACCGCCGTAGTCTTTTATCCAAAAAGTATTGTCACTGTCATGCAGTGTGTGTGTGCCCACATCCCAAAAAATGCAGCAGTGTCTCACACATATTTTTATTTTGTTACACATTTCCCAAATACATACACATGGTGAAACACAGGAAGGTGCATGTGTAGAGGGAGGCAACAAGTCCCAGCCTCATCGGGAGGAAGGGCAGGGTGACGTCTCCATGAGTCCACCCTGTACATCGCTGGACCATTCAAGTGCAGCAGACACACCAACCCATGCAGCTGGATGTAAGGGTACAACTGATCCATAGCACTCCACCCCTTCAGTCCTCCCTGTGACCAGGGTACGAAGGGGCCAAAGGCGCCACAAGCACTGCTGGCTGCACGAGCACAGGCAGGAATCAGGGAGCCGTCCTACCCAGGAAATGTTGAGCAGGCCATGTTGAGGATTCAACACCTGAATAGTCAACAGATGCACGTTATTGGGCAAAATATCACCCTGGGCTTTGATAACCTATCATAGCAGATGTATGTTAACCAGGCTGAGCTCAGCACCAAATTGGATGTCATCAGGGGTTTCTTTGGCCAACTCTGCAGGGAGATGGCAGAGGATAGACACCAGTTAAGGTGCCATAAGAAAAGCTGTGCTACAAGGATGGATGCCCTCACCAGGGCAATTGGCAGGCTGGCACAGGCCACTACACAACATAGCAGCCTCCTATCTGCACCACCTACATCTGACACCCCACATACTGCACAAACAGGTCCAAAATGACTGCAGGCTGACATTGTGCCTGTCTAGCCACATTCTGGATGGTTTTCCATGCAGTGACATAACCCCTCTACATCTGCAGAAACTATTACTTTACATTTATGATGGACTATTTGTCCCGCCCTCTTGTTGCCAACAATGTAATTAAAGTTTGGCATTTAGAAACAACAGTTTCCTTTGTCATTATTAAAGGTTATTGGGTACATGTGTATTTCTTACCGTGCAAAATAATGTGTTGTTATGTGGTCCCTGCTCCTTCAACCTTCTGCTGCTTTGCTCTCTTCAACTGGCTGAGATGCAGGTGGAGTTTGGTCATTGTCCTCAGATTCAGATCCGATCACCTCTACACGGAGATCACGCCAGCAGGCTATGTCGTGCAGTATTGCACAGGTTCCATTATCTTGCACACTGTTTCAAGGGCATACTGCAGTGTACCCCCACTCTTGTGTAGACACCTGAAACTAATGTGACTTTAGGAGGCCAAACACGTTGAACTGCGCTCCTCATGTACCTATGTGCCATGTTGTAGTGCTTTTCCTGGGTAATGTTGGGAGTCAAATAGAATGTCATGATCTATGGGCATAGGGCATATGCACTGTCATCTGTAGGTTCAGATATGCGGGTTATTAAAAACATTTAGTTCAACGTAATTGTAAGGAAACATTTCTGTGCAAAACCATTCAATCACATAATAGGAGCCCTTCATCAAAGTCATCTCTTTCTAGATGCTGATAAATTACACTGTGCTTGAATATATGAGTCATGCATACTCCCTGGGTACTTTGCTAAAAGGTCTGTAATGATGTTCTGAGCATGGGACACATCTTGTATGATCATGGAATGTGTGCTCATATGGTTCCAAAATACGTAATCAATATGGAATGGCAACACATTAGCATATGGGTCCTATCTATGCAGCCAATGACATGGGAATACAGTAATTTGGTAAAACTGTATTATTGTATGCTGCACTTCCTGGTTTTCTCTGGGCATGTAGATGTGGTGGCGAATGTGCAGGAGCATGACATCTAGGAAGCTGTCAAAGAATCGCAACAGTGCACTTTGCAATATCCCTCTTACCAATGCTATGACTCGCTGGTAGCTGTCAGTGGTCCATAGTTGGAGGGAGCCCAGGACCTGAACATGGGTGCGGATGGCATTGCTGCACAGTCTTGGGCACTTGAGGTGTGGCTTTACAGTGGAAAGCTCAAGAATCAACTTTACTATCCAGCCTGCACTGCGCAAATATCTCCTCTTGTCAAAAAGGGTCAGCCTGACCCTGAAGATCCTCTACTGTCTCCGCCTCCTCTGCTAGTCAGCCAATATCTGTCTCCTCCTTGACATCAGGTACAGGGCAGCCACATTGTGGGTGGTCAATGATGCATTCTGGGCCTTGTTTATATAGATTGCTTTGAATGAACACCTATTTTGGATTGGTGTGAAATTGCATGCACAAATGGCCCATTTTGCGACTACTCGCAAACTGTGACTTGTTTGTACATGCATTTTTGTGAATCACATTTACTGACTCGCTAAATGCGAGTTGCTTTTCACGATTGATTTTTTTTGCGACTCGCAAACCAGTTGCAGGGCAATTTCAGGTTTGCACCTGCTTGTTGTACATCGCGTACGGCTAGTTTTACATTTGCAAACCAGATTGTAACCGATTAGTGACTAGCAAACCAGACGTACATCGGACCCAAAATGCTTCAGCAAGACGGGAGCTCTTAACACAGCTCCTTGCTTGCTGAAGCAATGACACCACAAGGAAAGCCTTAACGATTTCCGCCGGTTCCAGACAGCCAGCATAGAGCATTTTGAAAAAATAATTAAAAAAAAATAAACAAATAAATATAAGGGACTGCAGGGGATCCTTGAGGGCTCCCTTGTGGTCCCAGATAGCCCATAAAGGACTAAAAAAAGAAATTAAAAAAAAGAAACAATAGCTCAGTGTCTATGTTGCAGACTTTCACATTGAGCACTCACAGTTTGAGTCCAGATTCACTAGCTTCCCTCTATTTTTTTAGCATACAAATTATTTACATTTTTTTGAAATGACAGATACATTTTTTTATTTTAAGTCATCCAGAAATATCTCATTCTAAGTATATCATACATCAAAGCCTAAAAAAACTCTCTATCTCTCTCACTTTATTTCTCTCTCTCTCTCTTTCTCTTTCAATCAGTTTCTCCCACTCACACACCCACTCAGACACTTACGCACCCACTCACAAACCCACTCAGACACTTCCGCATCCACTCACAGATCCACTCAGAGCCTTGTGCACCCACTCACAGCACCAATCAGACCCTCACACACCCACTCACAGACCCACTTAGACAGTTACGCACCCACTCACGGACCCGCTCAGACTCTCATACATCCACTTACAGACCCACTGAAAGCCTCATGCACCTACTCAAAGACCAGCACACTCACTGGCACACTCACTAAAACACTAATGTACCCACACTCACACCTAGACAGACACTCTCACAACCACTCCCACACCCAGATACAATCTCTCAGACCTATTCTGACACGCAGAGAGGCTGTGGCCAACTTCCACCATGCACGACCAAAGTGCAGTGCACAGCATGGGGCTGGGTGGTTAGGGGGGTTGGCCTCAGGGTCTGGCTGCAGGCTAGGTCTTGCAGGAAGCCTCTGCTGCACATGGGCAAAGGCTATGAACTGCTTATAGGTGGTTGGCCTCAGGGCCTGGGCACAGGGCCAGGCTCTGTGGCTAACCACCACCGTACACAGTGGTTGGATTAACATATTATAAGGAAAATTACTACACATTAAAAAAAACATAGAAATTCAATGAAATAAAACAAAGGTTAAAGGAATTTAAAAAAAAAGAAAATCACTTAAAAACAAAGGTTACATGGAGGTTATAGTTAGGTTTATATATTACATTTACAAAACCATAGAAATTCATCAGTTATAGTTAGCGTTACATCAAGTAACTATAACTACTGCCCTAAGGTAACTATAACTCATGCCCCCACCATCCACAGTTTTTTTGTAAAAATGTTTTACTGCAAATATTACATTGATATTATCAATGATGTCCTCAAAGATGTCAAGAGTGCTATAATTTGTGGAGTCATTAGCAGTGCATGGTGAGGGTGTGAGTTATAGTTACCTTAGGGCTTGAGTTAGAGCTACTTGAGGTAAATCTAACTATAACTGGTGAATTTCTATGGTTTAGTACGTTTAAAATGTGAACCTAACTATAATGTCCGTGTAACCTTTGATTTCTTAAGTGACTATGGCCCTCGTTATGACATTGGCGGTAAGTACAGCCATGCTGACTGCCGCCAACATACAGCCGTCGCAGGTGATTACCGCCACCCATATTATGACCCACACATAGCAATCCGTCACTATACAGCCACACACACGTCTGCCAGCCCAAAGGTCAGTGACAAACTGGAGGTAGTAAAACCCACACCGTTACGCCAACAGAACTACGCCCACAGCATTATGACACACGAATCACCACAGCGGACATTCAATTGTGCTAAACCATTGACGGTACATACCGCCATGCTAAAAAAACACACAACCTAACAAAACAACACCACATTAGACAATTCAAACTACACACACTTGACACCGATACACACACCACACCCACACCACTATAAAACACCCACCCACAACACTTTACAACTAAAACAAATTGCCGTAAGAGAGATAGCAAGACTACAGAAAAGACCACAGACACACACCACCATCACCTATACACCATCCACGCTCCCTACATCACACACCCCAACACAGCGCCCCACCCACGCTCACCCACACCTCTCACAATACACCCATGGCACCACAAGAACACCCCAGGTTCTCTGAGGAGGAGCTAAGGGTCATGGTGGAGGAAATCAATCGGGTAGAGCCACAGCTATTCGGATACCAGGTGCAGCAGACATCCATTGCTAGGAAGATGGAGCTATGGCAGAGAATCGTGGACAGGGTCAACGCCATGGGACAGCACCCAAGAACAAGGGATGACATCAGGAACAGGTGGAACGACCTACGGGGCAAGGTACGTTCCACAGCAGCAAGACACCAACTAGCTGTACAGAGGACTGGTGGCAGACCCCCACCTCCTCCCCCACAACTAACAACATGGGAGGAGCAAGGCTTGGCAATCATGCATCCTGAGGGCCTGGCAGGAGTAGGATGAGGACTGGACTCTGGTAAGTCAAATCTTTATCACTATCACCCCCACTTACCTGCATGCCATCACAAACCCAACCCACTCCCATCATTTTACCACCTCCCACTTACCCCACAATCACAACCCACTTATCCCAATACAAAGCCCTGCATGTAACACCAATGCATGCACTCCCCTCACAGACCTGCATGGACACCCATCACTAATGCATGCACATTAGAGAGAATCACCTAGCCCACAAAACCACTACTCACACAAAGCAAAGCTGCCAGGGCAATAACAACCATACAGGGCAACACACCCATGCTCAAGATGACACACACAGAAACAATAACACTGCATTTACATCCCAACAAGTCCCCCACCCAGAGTCACCGGAGAAGAGGTGCCAGAAACTTCCAGTCCACCCCCAGAAGAGGCCCACAGTAATGACAGCAGCTCTGGACACCTGCATCTGGATGACAAACTTGGCCCACAAGGGATCTCCGGACAGTCGGTAACCCAGGCACAGTCCCATACCTCCACAGATCCTCCCCCTCAGTAAACACCACCACAGTACCTTCCCAGCGGGCCCATACCTCTGTCCCCAGGACACGTCAATCAGCAGTGTGTCCACCACTACAGAAACCCCAGCCCACCCCACAAACCCAGGATGATCAAGGACCAAGGGCTGGCAGACATGGCCAACACCATGAGGGAGGCAGTGGCACACCACCGGGACCCTGACACTAGCCAAACCGATAAACAGCCTTCCACCTCCGCTGCAGCTAGTGGACCGGATGCCCCGCCACAGAAAAAACAGGCCTCCAGCACCCCACACCCTGCAGAAGGAGAACCACACCCGCAAACAGTTCCTGTGATCCAGACAGAAGCCAGGGAACATTGCCAAGATCCCCACCAGGAAATACGATTCTTCTGACTGTCACCCTTGTGTCCCATTCTGTCACACTGTCCAACTTGAACTGCCATTGTTCCCCTTTCCTATGCCCCCTTGGACAATGCACCTGTGATACAAATAGACTGGAATCTATCCTGGAGATTCCTCCATCATCACCCAGCGCATTGCACATCCTCCTGTAATCATTAGCACTTAAATAAACACCATTTGAATAAATACAAGTATGGAGTCTGTCAAATCATTTAACCATGTATTTGTTTAACAGGTTTTAAACACTGCAATATAACTATACAGCAATGTATACATAGGAATGACCTGTAGTTGGCTGCAGTCAACCCACCAGGACCGATAGTGGGGCACAAATATCTGAAAATAGACATGCCAAAGGGTACAGTAAGTGGCCATAGATATGGGAAAAACAGCCTGCCAGTGACAATGTCAGATAAAAAACTGCCAATGTAAAGTGTAATTACAGTGTCTTACCTGTGTGTCATTGGAAGTACTGTCGTATTATAGCACTTCTGTTGTCCTCATCCTCACCCTCTGCCTCCTCATCTTCATTGTCCACAGGGTCCACCGCTGCCACACAAACATCTCCAGCATCATCCTCCTGCAGAAAAGGCACCTGGCGACGTAAGGAAAGGTTGTGCAACATACAGCATTCCACGATGATCTGGCACACCTTCTTGGGTGAGTAGTAAAGGGATCCACCTGTTAGATGGAGGCAACGAAACCTGGCCTTCAGGAGGCTGAATGTCCTTTCTATTATCCTTCTTGTTCGCCCCTGTGCTTCATTGTAACGTTCCTCTGCCCTTGTCCTGGGATTCCTCACAGGGGTCAGTAGCCATGAGAGGTTGGGGTAACCAGAGTCACCTGAAAAAATCGAGGGACAACTGTTAGACACACACTAACCCTTAGGGCCCACACCATACCGATAGACCAACAACCCCTGGGTGGGAACCAGGGCTCACCTAGTGGCCACACCCGTTGCCTCTGGAGTTGAGCCATCAAATATGAAATGCTGCTATTCCCCAGGATAAAGGCACCGTGCACAGACACAGGATACTTTGCATTGACATGGGAGATATACTGGTCTGCCAGGCACACTATCTGTACATTCATGGAGTGAAAGCTCTTTCGATTTCTGAACACCTGTTCATGTCTCCGGGGGGTAGAGTGGGAGGGCAGATGCAATATGTGTACCATTGATAGCCCCATTAATGTTAGGGATCTGTTCCATTGCATAGAAATCAGCTTTCACTGTTACCAAATCCTCACCCTGGGGGAATACGATGTAGATGCACATGTGTTTAATCAGGGCAGACATTACTCTGGTCAGCACTATTGAGAACATTGGCTGAGACATTCCTGCTGCCAAGTCCACTGTCACTTGGAATGAGCCTCTTGTCAGGAAATGGAGCACAGATAAGACTTCCACAGGAGGGGGGATCCCAGTGGGTTGACGGATAGCAGATATCAGGTCAGGATCCAATTGGGCGCACAGCTCTGTGATTGTGGCCCTGTCCAGTCTATAGGTGAGGATAATGTGCCTGTCCTCCATTGTTGCCAAGTCCACCAGGGGCCTGGTCTCCATCTCCTATTCAACCACAACGGTTGCAATCTAGGGGGCAAACAGTGAGTAGCTGGTCAGAATTCCATATTTCCAAACACTACACTGCATAGCATGTTTTGACTGTAACACAATATTGTTGTATAGGCCCAAATGGTGCCAATGTGTACTGTGACTCAGTTAGGTGACATGGCCTGATCCCCCCACTGAAATGGCATCCCCCTGTCCTGTATGGAGGGACAGGTGGAAATGAGGTAATTCTGCTGACGTTGTGCACAGTTGAGGGAGGCGGTCGAAAACCGCTGTGCTAATCCTCATTGGATCCCATTTGGCCCTATGGGTTACAGTGGCCAATGGTGATGTATGCCCGTGGTGACGGTACGCACCGCTGCGGATGTGACTGTCATTTTCTATCTGTTCACCCACTTGCTACCTGGCCTTCAACAGGAGAGGACCTACACTGCAAGTGCTGCTGTGACCTGTGTCTGGAACCGACCATGGCTCATGTCACTGGGGAAAGGGCCCTTGCCTTCACAGCTGCGGAGTTGGAGAGACTGGTGGATGAGGTCCTACCCCAGTACCGAATGCTGTATGGGCCTCCAGACCAAAAGGTGAGTACACTGTGAGCACGATGAATGGGACATGAATGCATGGAGTGCTGTGTGTGAGGGCCTCGTGTAGGGAGGGGTTGGGGTAAGGACCCTGGGCAGTGTGCTGCATGTATGGTGGGTAATGTCTGTGCATAACGGGATGTGAGGGCTATGGTGGGCCATGAGTGTAACAGGCAGGATGGTCTGATGGATACTTTTTCCTATGTGTATTTCTCTGCAGGTCAGTGCCCATTAAAAAAAGGTATATGGCGTGCCATCACCAAAGACGTGCGAACCGTGGGGGTGTACGGCAGGCGGACCACCCACTGTCGCAAACGGTGGGAGGAAATTAGACGCTGGTCACGGAAGACAGCGGAGGCCCAGCTGGGGATGGCGTTCCAATGAGGAAGGGATGCCCGTTGAACCCTGACCCCCCTGATGGCCCGCATACTGGTGGTGGCCTATCCGGAGCTGGATGGGAGCTTGGGAGCATCACAGCAGCCACAAGGGGGTGAGTACAGTCCCCCAATATACTACTTGCACGTGGTGGGGTGGCATCCAGGTGGGATATGTGGGCCAGTGGGTGCCCATAGGCCAGGCCGGCCATGCAGGGTAGGGCCCATGTTGGGCAGGGTCTGATGTCAACCTCCTCCAAACAAGATAATAGGCCTCCACTACTGGGCAGGGATCTGTGGGTCTCAGGTATGCTGCAATTGGCGTTAGGTATCCCTGTCCATGGGCTGCTGACTAGCATTGCGACTGGTAGTGCATTGCGTAGGGCTGTTCCCTGTGTGTTAGTGTGTTGTGTACACCAACAGTGGTGTTGTTGCCACCACTGATCAAGGGTATCCTTTGTCTCGTCTCCCCTCTTTTTGTTTTGTCACCCTGTCCTTATGTGCATTAGCATCATCTGGCGGAGGAGCAGAGGCACCGGCGACGGGGAAAGCTGCATCCCACAGGGCCCAGGAGGCCGAATCCATCGATGGTGAAGGCACCAGTGGGATGGAGGGCGAGGAGAGCACCATGGTGGAGACTGGAAGGGACATTTTTGACAGTGATTCCTCTGATGGAAGCTCCCTGGTGGTGGCGGACACCTCTGTGCCCACCCCAACTACAGGTGCAGCTGCCACCCCCGTACCAACACAACCCACCCAGCAGCCCCTCAGTGAGTTTCCCGTGCCCACTCACCCAGGAGGGTGGGCATCTTCTTCGTCCCAGACACCGGAGGCCTTGCCCCAGTTAGCCCTGCTACCCTGAGTGAGGAGGCTATTGACCTCCTGCGATCCATCTCTGTTGGGCAGTCAACCATTGTGAATGCCATCCAGGGCCTGGCAGACCATTTGAAACAAACAAATGCATTCCTGGAGGGAATTCACTCTGGCATGGTGACCCAACAGTGATCAATCCAGGCTCTGGCCTCCTCCATGATGGCAGCCATTGTCCCTGTTTCTAGCCTCCCCCCTCAAACCTCCTCTGCCCAATCCCATTCCCCTCAATCACAACCTATCCCAAGCACACAGGCAGACCAGCATGCACCCAGGACAACACACAGGAGTGGTTCAGGCAAACACAAGCACCATGCATCATCACACATGCACTCACACAAACACCATCCAGATGCAGATATACCAACATCCATTTCCTCTACTGTACCCTCTCCTCCTTCTCATCCACCTCCCTCCCAGTAGCGTCTACACTCACACCTGCATGCATAACATCCTCATCCATTAGTACCATCATGCCTATCACTACACGCCCCTCACTGTCAGTCACCACCCCCACTTCCATGCACACGTCCCCTGTGTCCTCTCCCACTGTGTCTGTGCTCCTACTCCCAAGGTACCCAAACACAAGCACTCAGACACCCAACAGCCATCCACCTCACAACAGCATCCAGCCCATGCACCTGCACCCAAACACAGCAGACAGACACCTCCTACAACCACTTCCTCTTCCTCCACTCCCAAACCTTCACCCTCTTTCCGCCCCATTGTCCCTATGAAGCTTTTCCTCTCCACCATTGACCTCTTCCCTACCCCTATTCCCCCCCTCCTTCACATTAGGCCAGGTTGAGGAAAACCCAGGCAAGCACCTCAGCCACCCAGTCTAGGGGCACAGTAGTGTCAACAGCTACTGAAGGTGGGAGAGGATCCCGGGCACCAGGTGGCAACACTGACAGATTGCCTGCACCAGGTGCATCAAGGAAGTGCAAGAAGGCACCACCAGCTGCAACTAGGAAGGGCAAGGAGGCACCACCAGCTGCAGGTGTGAAGGGCAAGGGGCAATCCCAGGATGCTGACAGGAAGGGCAAGGGGCTGCACCAGCAGGCAGGAAGGACAGGAGGCCTGGTGCTGGGACTCATTCGGAGGCCCACACCACCAACCATGGTGGTTAAGCCATCCAAGGCTGCAGGGGATGGGCTGGAGCCTCCCCCCACCACTGCCAGCACTTTCACCAGCACCGCCACCAGCAACACCACCAGCACCGCCATCAGTACCACTGCCAGCAGCAGCAGCTCCAGTGGGCAGCCATCTGAGGCACCAGGGGATGGGCCGGAGCCTTCCCCCACCACTGCCAGCCCTGCCACCAGCACCGCCACCAACATTTCCACCAACACTGCCACCAGCACCACTGCCAGCCCCAGTGGGCAGCCATCTGAGGCTGCAGGGAATGGGCTGGAGCCTCCCCCCCACCGCTGATAGCACCCTCACCAGCAGTGCCAGCAGCAGCAGCCCCAGTGGGTAGCCGTCCGAGGCTGCAGGGGATGGTCTGGAGCCTCCCCCCACCACTGCCAGCACGGCCACCAGCACCACTGCCAGCAGCAGCAGCCCCAGTGGGCAGCCATCCGAGGCGGCAGGGGATGGGCTGGAGCCTCCCCCCACCACTGCCAGAACCACCACCAGCACTGCCACTGCCAACAGTGAGCAGCCGTCACCGCCGGCGGACTGTGTGTAGTCCTGCCTTCATTGGCTGTTGTACATCCTGGCCCCTGCAAATCCTGTGGGTCTGACACCCATTGAGAAGCTGTGACCTTGCACTCCCCAAGATCTTCATCACAGGGCACAATGCCCCCTCTAGAACCAGTGGAAGAAGCCATCCACTCACCCCACCCTTCCCAGGATGAAGCACACTGAGCACAATGCCCCCTCCAGAACCAGTGGAAGAAGTTATCCACTCACCCCATCCTTCCCAGGATGAAGCACAATGGGCACAATGCCCCCTTCAGAACCAGTGGAGAAGCCACCCACTTGAGAGACTATGGCTTTGCACTCCCCAGGACCAAACAGTGGGCAAACCACCAACTAGAGAGACTGTGGCTTTGCAATCCCCAAGACCAAGCAGTGGGCAAACCACCCACTTGAGAGACAGTGGCCATGCACTCCCCAGGACCAAGCAGTGGGTAAACCACCTACTTGAGACACTGTGGCCTTGCACTCCCAAGGACCATGTAGTGGGCAAACAACCCACTAGAGAGACTGTGGCCTTGCACTCCCCAGGACATCACACAGGGCATGTAGCCCCCTCTAGGATCAGTGGTGTTGTACCATCTTCTGGCTGAGGTGCCCCCCCCATTCCCTGTCCCGCTGAAGTACCTGTGTATTTTCGATCTGATGGCCCTGCAGTGTTCTCTCCGTGTTGTTGCAGGAGTGAGGTGGGGCCTTGGCCTACCTATGTGTTGTGGCCCTGTGGCCCACGGATATTGAGGACTAGGTCAGTGTCCCTCCATTTAATGTACTTTTTCATGTTCTTTAATTGTATTTCACTAACTGTCTTCCAATCATTTTGTTCTTGCATTATTCCTAAGGGGTACGGGGTGGATATGTAATGTTACTGCATTTGGTTGTGTGTATGGTGTTTGGGATGGTGGTGTTGCGTGTTGCATGTGTGTGTGTCACTCTCTTTTTCCTCCCCCCCACTTGTGTGCTAGGTGGCAGTACTCACCGTTATCATCTTCACTGGCGTTGGTGTTCGAAATGCAGGAAAAAATAGACGAGTATGGGAAATATGTGCAACACGGGCTCCATGATGTCGTGGTTGTTCCCTGTGTCTCCAGAGGTGACTCCTTTGACTTCTGTGTTCTGTTTCTGCCGTGCTTTTGATGTCATTGGTACCACCCTGGAAAAACTTGCGGATAGGCTGGTCATAATTCCGTGGGCGGTGCATTGTCTCCCGCTCTGGCTGTTGGCAGTTACCGCCATGGTGCTTGTTGCTACCGCTTTGGCGGTCGGTGTGTTAAAGTGGCTGTCTGTCTCAACAGTTTCCGCCGTGGTCATAATTCTATTTTTGTTACTGTCGGCCTGTTGGCGGTATTACTGCCGCTTTATCACCGACCGCCAGGGTTGTAATGAGTGCCCATATATATATATATATATATATATATAGGAAAAGCTTTGTTTGACTCGGCTATATCTTTGGTGCGGATTGATGAATCTTTATGACATTTTCTTTAAAAAAGTGATCCGTCAAGTGAGAAAGATGGAGGGTTAAAAAAAGTGTGTTTACCATGATAGTTTCCATAGAGATTTTAGACACTGCTACAGCCCGAACCGACTAATGGAATTACCCTAAATTTGGCAGAAAGGAAGCTCTTGGTCCAGAAAGCACGCTTTTTGCTCTTTGGTATAAATCCGTTGGGTAGTTTTCAAGATATTCTAGAAAATCCAACTTTGTTTATCTAGGTGATAGCTGTTTTATTTTGCTTGGCGGTAGCTGTGAAAGCTCCCACCAAGCAAAAGCAAACATTATGCTTCCAGCAAGCAGGAGCTTTCAAGATCGTCCCACTTGCTGGAAGCTGAGTTTTCACCTCTTTCCCTGCCCCCAGGCATTTAGTAGGCTGCATCCCCTGCCGAACAGGACCGGAGGACATGTGGGCTTGGGTGATTACATGGGGTTGGCTATAGGGTCTGTCTGCAGGCCTGGCTCTGTGGCCATCCCCTGCCATGCAGAGTGGAAGACGGTGCATTGCATGGGGTTGGGTGACTACAGAAGTTGGCTCCACCATACATGACCTTTGGTGGTGGTTGGATTAACATAAAGTAATTACAATTACTTTCCATTTCAAAAACATAGACATTCACTTAAGAAAACTGGTTACAGGAACGTTCTAGTTAGAAAATAGAATTAAAAAGCATAGTTCACTTAAAAAGCAAGCGGTACAGAGATGTTATAGCAATGTTCACATTTCAAATGTACAAAAGCATAGAAATTCAGTTGTTATAGTTCCAGTTACTGCAAGTAACTATAACTCATGCCCTAAGGCAACAATTACTCGCACCCACATCATGCACTGCTAATTACTGCAGATATTACAGCACTCATGACATCTTTTATAACATCTTTAAAAATATTAATGTAGCATTGGCAGTCAAAATATTGATAAGAAATCAGTGTATGGAGGGTGCACAAGTTATAGTTACCTTAGGTCACAAGTTAAAGTTACCTGAACTAACTATAATAGCTAAATGTATTTTTTTTTTGTATGTTTGAAATATTAGCCTAACTATAATACCCCTATAACCTTGGGTTTGTTAAGTAAAAACACGTATATGTATCTGACAAAAGACATTAGGGCCTCATTACGAGTTTGGCAGTCCGAGGACTGCCACACTCATGTTGACGGGCGGTCCGATCACACAATTACAACTAGCTAGTTACAGTTAGGACCATTTTTTTCATAGACAGATCATTTTTTGTTTTGCTGATAACTTTGGTGCCACTTGATTAGTCTTCATGAAAATTTCAAAACGTATACTTTGGTCAGTTCAGCTGCTGTCTTGTAAGTTTTAGGGATGGTCCGTGAAGCGGGGACTTAAAGTGGGGGGTGTCCAAAAACACTTTCTTTTTTCTGTGTCTATGGGGATTTTACATTCTTTTGACACGCCTACAGCCCGCATCGCTGAATGGAATTACACCAAATTTGGCACAAAGCTAAATTCTGTTGCGCAGATATATGCTTTTGTGGTTTGGTGTAAATCCATTCCATAATTTTGGAGTTATTGTAGGCCAAAAAATATACACATCTAGTGCTGAGGATTCTCCGCATATCAAACTGTCCCTATGCTGATATCTGATTGTAGGAGGCTGGCCTAGCTTATAGTGGGTACCTGATAGTACTTACACCTTGTGCCAGGTCCAGTTATCCTTTATTAGTAGATTAGTAGTGTTCTAGCAGCTTAAGCTGCTAGAGGTAGCTATAGCAGAGCAGCTTAGGCTGAACTAGGAGACATGCAAAGCTCCTACCATACCACTTGTATCATATAGCACTATATCATAAGAAACACAATACTCAGAGTTACTAAAACTTTTATGTTTAAAGATCATAACATGTTCAATCCTAAACTCATCGGTCCATATGAGGTGATTCGTCAACTCAACCCAGTGACATACAAGTTGAAACTACCGCCCTCTTTAAAAATTCATCCGGTCTCTCATACGTCCTTGTTGAAACCGGCCAATTCCTCTAGCGTATCTCGTCCACCTCTGATATTGGTACAAGGGCAATGGGAGTATGAAGTGCGGGCCATTCTAGATTCTCGGTTACGAGGCTCCTCGTTATGGTATCTGGTGGCATGGAAAGAATATGGACCCGAAGAAAATCCTTGGGAACCAGCCACTCAAGTACATGCCCCACACCGGATACGGCGGTTTCATCGTCTTCACCCCACTAAGCCTGGCTTTCAACCGCACTCGGGGAGGGGGTGTACTGTCAGACTCCGGCGTTGGCGCGGTTTCAATCCCATGTTTTCTGAGGATAAACTATGTTCCTGCTCCATTCTGTCTAATCACAGGGGGTTCTCCTCCTGTCCCCTTTGTGGCAAGGTTCATTTGCCGGGGGGAGCACCAGATGGTGGCTTAATTGCACTCACCCTTCACCCACTGTACTTGGGACTACATATCCCATCAATCCTCAATGTTAGCCATTTCTGGGGTGTGGCTCTCCTATATAAACCAGCCACACCCAAGCTCCAGTGCACACTATTCTGGAGCCTTCCTTGAGCTGACTTCATTTCCAGACTTTGCTTAGAGGAAAACTAACGAGTGTTCAAACTCGTTCACGGTGAGCCCGTTCCATTGGGGCATAGTTGCGATCTCTTCTCCTCCCTCCGGAGTTGAGAAATTGCATGTTTACATAGCGACCGGCTTTCTTTGACCGGCAATGCCGTTTGGAATTTCAGTTTTAACACAATGTATCCAAATAGCTGTCGCATTGCCAAAAGTAATATTTGTTCTTGCTGATTGATGTTTTTGATCGTTCGTGCTGTTTAACACGTGTCAAAGAGAATAAGAGAAATGATTTTTTAATTGTTTTCTTTTGCCGCATATCGTTCGTTTTTCTAAATACAAAAAAGAAAACGAGTGGACTTTAATTCAGAACGATTTTATTGTGTGATTAACCTTTGGCTTCCTGGTTACTATTTTGGGATTTACTGTTTCTCCTGAGTTTTTGAGCTTCTGGCATATGCTCTTTGGTACATTCTTGTTTTGGTTTGGAGTGCCAATTGTTTTAGATTTCCAAGTGAGAATAGGAAGCTTTAGTTTATTTAATATGTTTAATGGAAAACACATTCACAATATTATATTTTCTGGTTTATAATTACTGTGATTGATGTTCTATTGTGTGTCTAATCTTTTTCCTTTTAGAATTGGGCCTTGGCAGAATAGTGTGCCCACAAGTTTTTACATTCTTCTTGGTCTGTGTGGTTGCTGTTTAAGATGGCCACCTTAGATACCGTAATGCTGGCCATTACCCAATTACAAAAAGAACTCCAAGACTCTAAAAATACCATGGCGGCCTTAGTCACAAAGGTGACACAGTTACAAGCCAAGTTAGACGGTGCCACACCCCAACCACGTGTACCTCCCAGTAACATATCTGTGAATGTTCCTACACAGATTCCTCTTGCGGCCCCCGAACGCTTTTCGGGAGACCCTTCAAGAGTACAGGTTTTCCTTACTCAGGTGGAGTTACATTTCACATGCATCCTACTGCTTTTCTGGATCCACAGTCCAGAATAGCATTTCTCATTTCGTACTTGTCTGGTGATGCTGCTTCTTGGGCGGTCCCTCTGGTGCGTCAAGACAGTCGATTATTATATAATTGGCATCTTTTTGTTGAAGAATTTGAAAAAGTATTTGATCTACGCGCTGTTACCATGTCGGCTGACAGAGAACTTCTTGAGTTAAGACAAGGTAATAAAGACCTTATCTCTTATCTATCTCATTTCAATCATTTGGTAGTAGAAACTTCCTGGCCAGAAGAAAAAAGATCAGCCCTTTTTTATGAAGGACTTAAAGAGGAATTAAAAGACATTCTGGCACAAATAGATCCGCAACCCAAAACCTGTACGGATCTAATCAACCTCACTGTGAGATTAGACCATAGACTTACCGAATGAAAAGGAAACAAAAAACGCCCTGAGCGTAGCCCTTGGTATCAAGACAGATACAGAAATCCATTATCTTCAACACCGTCGGGGAATGTAGGAGAGCCTATGGAGATAGGAACTCTCCATCAACCATTAACCAAAGAAGAAAAGGATCTTCGTCGCCCCAATGGACAATGTTTCTATTGTGGAAAGAAAGGACATTTTGTGAGGGATTGTCTAGCCAAACCAAGAAATAAAACAGATTCTACAAACACTCCACAGAAAAAGATAGCCATGTTAGATAATCCTGAGGAAAACTAGGAAACCCAAGAAACAAGGAAGGGGACCTCTTGGGTAATATAATGATCCCTTCAGTACACTCTAACTCTAAGTGCCATATCAGACATCTACGGATCTCCATGCAAATCCTGGTTTTGGAGAAATGGCAAAAGGTTCAAGCCTTAATAGATTATGGTGCAACAGGAAATTTTGTAGATTCACAAACAGTCAAAACCCTACAACTCCCTTGTGTATGAAAAAGGTTACCAGAAATTGTGCAAGCCGTGGATGGAAGTGAATTATCTGGAGGACCAGTATCTATGTGTACTTCTTCCATTCACACAATTTGTCAAGATATTGATGATCATAATAATTCTGAGAAACTGCTTTTTGATATTATTCAAGCCCCTCAATATGGCTTTATACTTGGCTTGCCTTGGTTAATACTGCACAATCCTCACATAGACTGGCAACAACAAACCTTAAAATGTTCCTCTGAATTTTGTTTAGAGAATTGTTTGCATGTTAAACAAGAAAAAATATCCCAATACATAGCCACTGCAGCAGAAAAAGCTATTGATTTGCCTGACATATATTCTGAGTATGCCGATGTTTTCTGCGAGAAAGCTGCAAGCACTTTACCCCCTCATAGGCCGTACGATTGCCAAATAGACCTTTTACCTGGTGCTGCCATACCAAATTTCAGAGTATATGCTTTGTCGGAAAAAGAAAACTCATATATGCGAGAATATCTTGATCAGTGTTTAGAAAATAAATTAATGCGCCCCTCACGCTGACCTGCAGCTTCTCCGTTATTTTTTGTATCAAAGGCAAATGGAGAGTTAAGACCTTGCATAGACTACAGAGCCATAAATAAAATCACTGTCAAAAACAAATATCCTTTGCCACTAATCCCCGTCTTGTTAGACCAAGTTAAAAGTGCAGTGATTTATACCAAGCTCGACTTACATGGAGCCTACCATTTAGTCCGTATACGTGAAGGAGATGAGTGGTAGAAAGCCTTTAAAACCCGGTATGGGCTCTTCGAGTATCAGGTAATGCCTTTCGGACTGTGTAACGCTCCTGCTGCTTTCCAATATTTTCTTGATGATGTACTAATGGAATATCTTGATATTTTTGTGATTGTCTACATTGATGACAGCCTGATTTATTCCGATTCAGATGATCTTCATAGAAAACATGTGATACAAGTATTAAGCACTTTAAGAAACCATTGTTTATTCTGTAAATTGAGTAAATGTGAATTCCATGTCAGAACGGTAGAATTTCTAAGTGTAACGCTAACTCCTTATGGGATGCTGATGACAGAATGAAAAATTCAAGCAGTAGTTGATAGGCCAACGCCTAAATCAGTAAAAGACGTGCAATGTTTCCTAGGTTTTGTAAATTTTTATCGGCGTTTTATAGACCATTTTTTTTTTAAAGTAGCTCCTATCACTAGATTGTTACGTTAAAATATTATTTTCCAATGGTCTACCGAAGCCAATGAAGCTTTTATCGTTCTCAAAAAATCTTTCACTACTGCCCCAGTTCTAAACCACCCTAGAGTCACAGAACCTTTTATTGTAGAAGCAGACGCCTCTGATGGAGCAATAGGAGCCATATTATCACAGCAATATCCCTATACTGGGCAATTACATCCTGTAGCCTAAATGTTGCGAAAGTTGAATGCTGCTGAACAAAACTACACTATTGCTGAAAAAGAAATATTAGCAATTCGAGATGCTTTTAAAGAATGGACACATTATTTATCAGGAACACAGCATAAAATCACAGTATACACTGATCATCGGAACTTACAATTCATGAGTACAGCTAGGGTGTTAACTCCTCGACAACTACGAATGATGTTATTCTTCTCAGAATATGATTTTATTGTAACCTTCAGACCTGGCACGGATAATAGAAAAGCAGATGCCTTAACAAGACGAGACTCTTCTCTCTCGCACGAGAAAACAAGACCACAGCCGATCATAGATCCTACAAAGGTTTTAGGTTTAATAGCCGCTGAAGACTTTCTTGACCTCATTCGCTCTCATTTCCATATTACAGAATTGAAAAAATGGTTACAACAAGGTACCATGTATACCATCCAACAAGGCTTACCACTATATGCATCTCAAGTTTTTCTAACAACTTTAGATTTAAGACAAACAGCCTTTCATTGGTTACACACCCATCCAGTAGCAGGGCATCCAGGCCCTCAAAAAACTGTAGATCTTATGAAAAGATACTTCTGGTGGCCCTCTTTTTGTAAAGATATTAAATCTTTCATACAATCATGCGAAGTTTGTGTTCGTTGTAAAAACACTCACAATAAACCAAATGGTTTGTTAATCCCCTTACCAACTCCAAGTCATCCTTGGGAACACATTAGCATGGACTTTATCACTGGTCTTCCAGAAGCATGTCATCAGAATACCATTTTAGTGGTCATAGATAGTTTCACAAAATATGCCCATTTTATCGCTTGTAAAGGTCTACCAACCTCTAGTAATTTAGCCACCCTTATCCTCCAAAATGTCGTCCGTCTTCATGAACTCCCCAAGACCATTCTATCTGATAGAGGAACACAATTCTCTGCCCGTTTCTGGCAAGCATGGTGCCGAGGATTGCAGATTGATGCTGCCCTATCCACCAGTTACCATCCACAGACTGATGGTCAAACAGAAAGGCTAGACCGAACCTTAAAACAGTACTTGCGATGTTACGCTTCTGACGCTCCTACCACGTGGCCTGATCTTCTTTGGCTCGCTGAGTTGACATACAATAATTCGTATCACTCTTCCATTAAGGAAACCCCTTTCTACGGGTTATATGGTAGACATCCTGAAGTATTGCCAATTGATTTTCCAATCGCAGTTCGAACTCTACCTGCTGTTCAAGATGCGTTATCTCACATGTTAAAAATACATTCAAGATTAAAAACCAATTTGCAACAGGCGAAAGCGGATTACAAATTGCAATATGATAAGAAACATCAAATTGGTCCAATATATAAAGAAAAGGACAAGGTCTGGTTATCTACAAAAAAAATTATGTTTAAAGATCATAACATGTTCAATCCTAAATTCATCGGCCCGTATGAGGTGATTCGTCAAGTCAACCCAGTGACATACAAGTTGAAACTACCGCCCTCTTTAAAAATTCATCCGGTCTTTCATACGTCCTTGTTGAAACCCGCCAATTCCTCTAGCGTATCTCGTCCACCTCCGATATTGGTACAAGGGCAATGGGAGTATGAAGTGCGGGCCATTCTAGATTCTCGGTTACTAGGCTCCTCGTTATGGTATCTGGTGGCATGGAAAGGATATGGACCCGAAGAAATTTCTTGGGAACCCGCCACTCAAGTACATGCCCCACACCTGATACGGCAGTTCATCGTCTTCACCCCACTAAGCCTGGCTTTTAACCGCTCTCGGGGAGGGGGTGTACTGTCAGACTCCGGCATTGGCGCGGTTTCAATCCCATGTTTTCTGAGGATAAACTATGTTCCTGCTCCATTCTGTCTAAACACAGGGGGTTCTCCTCCCGTCCCCTTTGTGGCAAGGTTCATTTGCCAGGGGGGAGCACCAGATGGTGGCTTAATTGCACTCACCCTTCACACACTGTACTTGGGACTACATATCCCAGCAATCCTCAATGTTAGCCATTTCTGGGGTGTGGCTTTCCTATATAAACCGGCCACACCCAAGCTACAGTGCACACTATTTTGGAGCCTTCCTTGAGCTGACTTCGTTTCCAGACTTTGCTTAGAGGAATACTAATGAGTGTTCGAACTCGTTCACGGTGAGCTCGTTCCATTGGGGTTTTCCCTAATGGTGTTTATTTCAGTTACTAAGCAACTGTAATAGTTGCGATCTCTTCTCCGGCCTCCAGAGTTGAGAAATTGTATGTTTACATAGCGACCGGCTTTCTTTGACCGGCAATGCCGTTTGGAATTTCAGTTTGAATACAATGTATCCAAATAGCTGTCGCATTGCCAAAAGTAATATTTGTTCTTGCTGATTGATGTTTTTGATCGCTCGTGCTGTTTATTTAACACGTGTCAAAGAGAATAAGAGAAATTATTTTTTCATTGTTTTCTCTTTCAGCATATCGTTCGTTTTTGTAAAAACAAAAAAGAAAACAAGTGGGCTTTAATTCGGAACTATTTTCTTGTGTGATTAACCTTTGGCTTCCTGGTTACTATTTTGGGATTTACTGTTTCTCCTGAGTTTCTGAGCTTCTGGCATATGCTCTTTGGTACAATCTTGTTTTGGGTTGGAGTGCCAATTGTTTTAGATTTCCAAGTGAGAATAGGAAGCTTTAGTTTATTTAATATGTTTAATGGAAAACATATTCACAATATTATATTGTCTGGTTTATAATTACTGTGATTGATGTTCTATTGTGTGTCTAACCTTTTTCCTTTTAGATCTCCCTCCTGGCTGTTCCTATCCTAAATTCCCTTTCCCCCGCCTGGCCGCTCCAATCATCAGTGCTATTACAGCATACTGAGTTGGTGCTGCCTGGAGGTGGGCCTCTAATCAACAGACTCCGAGGAAATGGGCCTTGACAATGTCCAGGAGGGGCAGGAGCCCACTAAACCTCAGATGAAGGTGCAAAAGGGCTGCCTCACGGTGGAAGAAGCAGGTGATTCTGCAACAACGGAAGGGTCCAGGAACTTCTCCTTTGGTCAGAAGATGTCCCACAGCGTGCTGGAGGATGCAGAGTTGTTTCCACACAGAAAGATCGCAAACAAGCCTTGCTAGCTGCAAGAGTCGTGTAAAAGATAATGGGCGCTGCCAGGGCCCAGGAAGGACCAGGAGGTTGCCCCTTGGAGGGGGAGACAGAGGGGGCGCTCAGCAACAGAGAGAGCCCACGCAGAGGCAGGCAGCACCCATCTGAGCATGGCGGTCATCTCAGCACAACAAAAGAGGGTTCCATGAAGTCAGAGGTCAACTCAGCGAGTTTTCGGCAATGCAGGACGGAGTGCTGGGGACCTGGGCTGTGCTGTGCACAAAGGAAGTCTTGCAAAAGTGCACAGAAGCCCTAGCAGCTGCAGATCACGCAGTACACAAGATTACTGTCTGGCGTGGTGAGGCAAGGACTTACCTCCACCAAATTTGGACAGAAGGACCACTGGACTGTCGGGCTCACTTGGATCAAGCTCCTGTGTTGCAGGGACCATGCTCGTCAAGGTGAGAGGGGACCCAGAGGACCAGTGATGCAGAAGTTTGGTGCCTGCGTTAGCAGGGGGAAGATTCTGTCGACCCACGGGAGATTTCTTCTTGGCTTCCAGTGCAGGGTGAAGGCAGACAGCCCTCAGAGCATGCACCACCAGGAAACAGTTGAGAAAGCTGGCAGGATTAGGCACTACAATGTCGCTGGTAGTCTTCTAGCTACTTTGTTGCGGTTTTGCAGGTGTCCTGGAGCAGTCAGCGGTCGATCCTTGGCAAAACTCGAAGGGAGAACTGCAGAGGAACTCTGGTGAGCTCTTGCATTCGTTATCTGAAGAGAAACCCACAGGAGAGACCCTAAATAGCCCTCAGAGGAGGTAAGAGCCTATCAGGAGGGGTCTCTGACATCACCTGCTGGCACTGGCCACTCAGAGACCTCCATTGTGCCCTCCCACCTCTGCATTCAAGGTGGCAGAGGCCTGGGACACTCTGGAGAAGCTCTGGGCCCGACCCCTGGGGTGGTGATGGACAGGGGAGTGGTCACTCCCCTTTCCTTTGTCCAGTTTTGCACCAAAGCAGGGACTGGGGCTCCCTGAACCGGTGTAGACTGGTTTTTGCATGGAGGGCACCATCTGTGCCCTTCAAAGCATTCCCAGAGGCCAGGAGAGGCTACTCCTCTCAGGCCCTTAACACCTATTTCCAAAGGGAGAGGGTGTAACACCCTCTCTCAGAGGAAAGCCTTTGTTCTGCCTTCCTGGGACTGGACTGCCAAGGCCCCAGGGGGGCAGAAACCTGTCTGAGGGTTGGCAGCACCAGTAGCTGCAGAGAAAACCCCAGAGAGCTAGTTTGGCAGTACCCGGGGTCCATGGTGGACCCCCAGAGATGCATAGGATTGGCACCCCAATACCAGATTTGGCTTGGGGGGACAATACCATGATCTTAGACATGTTACATGGCCATGTTCGGAGTTACCATTGTGAAGCTACACATAGGTATTGACCTATATGTAGTTCACACGTGTAACGGTGTCCCCGCACTCACAAAGTCTGGGGGAATTGCCTTGAACAATGTGGGGGCACCTTGGCTAGTACAGGGGTGCCATCACACTTAGCAACTTTGCACCTAATCTTCACTGAGTGTTAGACATATAGGTGACTTATAAGTTACTTAAGTGCAGTGTAAAATTGCTCTGAAATAACGTGGACGTTATTTCACTCAGGCTGCAGTGGCAGTCCTGTGTAAGAATTGTCTGAGCTCCCTATGGGTGGCAAAAAAAATGCTGCAGCCCATAGGGATCTCCTGGAACCCCAGTACCCTGGGTACCTAGGTAACATTTACTAGGGAATTATAAGGGCGATCCAGTGCCAATCAGTATTGGTGTAAATGGTCACTAGCCTGCAGTGACAATTTAAAAAGCAGAGAGGTCATAAACACTGAGGTTCTGGTTAGCAGAGCCTCAGTGATACATTTAGGCACCACACAGGGAACACATACAGGGCACAAGTTATGAGCACTGGGGTCCTGGCTAGCAGGATTTCAGTGACACAGACAAAGACAAACATACACACAAGTAAAAATGGGGGTAACATGCCAGGCAAGATGGTACTTTCCTACACTGATTGCCTGCCAGCACTTCAACAAGGAATTGTTGGTAGTCATCTTGGGACTCGGCTTCAGACAAGTTCCAAATAAAAATGTCAAAAAAAGAAAAGAAAAAGGGGCCAGGGAAGGGTCACCCTGACCTCTTAGCTCTGGTGCTGGGGTACAATTATGCTAGAAGCCCAGTTTTTTCCACCTAGCGAGGAAAGGGGCAGATGAATGAGTTATACATTTCAAAACAGCGTGTCCAAAGATGTAGACACAAAGCTCACAGTCCACAGTTTCATAAGCTTCAAAACGTTTATTGGCTATGCTTTCCCACCACGAAGGTCTTCCTTACGGGGTGTTTAGTGTTTCCCAGGGGAAATGTTGCAATGACATTACAATTATATTATCAATGATGTCATAGAAGATGTTATGACTGATGTAATATAAGGAGTAATTACCATATATATATAGTTTCTATTCAAAAGCTGACCTAAGTATAACTACCCAGTGGCGACTGCCGTAAACAGAGAGCTAAGCTCTTAACATAATCACGAACACTGTTTTCTGGATGTGCTTGATCCTGTACAAAAAATCTCTCAGTTCTTTACCTGCTTTTTGTCAAACAGTAATGCAACTGCCCAAAAAGGCCAAAGAGTCTAAGATAAAATTTAAGGTAGTAGAAGGGATCAACACTCCATAGACCAAGCATATAATCTCTATCCCGGATGACTGTAAGTCAAGCAGGTCAGTTTCCAAAGGGACCAGGGAAAAGACAAGCAGGCCCACAAGAAATTTCCCTGACTGAGCAGGGGAATTAAAAATTGCTTTCTACCCTGAGTATGTCTCTAAAGGGCTGCATGACATCTGTAATCAAGGGAACATCTTGAAGCTAAGAAGTGTGATAACCTTGCTGTCTGCCTTAACCAATAGGGGTAGTTTCATCAAGATGTTGCACCACTTAGTGTGACGCAAGGGTGAGGCAAGCAGTAAGTCATATTTAAGAAATGATGCATCAGCACAAATGCATCATTTTTGTAACGTTTGCTATGTGCCAAAGCTGAGCAGAATCCTGCTGCACAATGCAGAAATGAATATATTCAATGAAGGTGTTCCTATGCAAAAATCCAGCACAATCGTAATGCAGTGGTATTTAACACCATATCACTGTGTGACGTATTGTGGCATATCTCAACGTAATGATAGAAATACATCAGAATTGCTGTACATTGGCTACCCAGTTGTAGAAACAGCTACAGTGGTTGTAGTAGAAAATCCTCACCAGAACAGCACACTTTGGCAAGCTCAAGTACCCCATGGAGTTCATCACACAGAGAGGGAGTAGCTTGGAGACAACCACGTAGGTGACGAAGGAGAAATAAACATATTTTCTTCCAATGCACATCCCTCATTGACATTGGGGAGGAGGAGGAGGCTATCCACTTATACAGATTAAAGAGGGATTCCATCATGGAATTGCTGGAGGAGATAGTACCAGGTCTCCAGTCAGCATCTGCAAGGACCCATGTGTAGGAGGCTGGCCTTGTTTGTAGTAGGTATCTTGGGTACTTTCACCTTATATCAGGTCTAGTTATCCCTTATTAATGAAATGTAATAGTGTTCTAGCAGCTTAGACTGACAGGGTTAGCTATAGCAGAGCACCTTAGGCTGAACTAGGAGACATGCAAAGCTCATGCAATACCACCTATAGTTACACAGTACTTATACACAAGTAAAGACAATACTCAGTGTTACCAAAAATAAAGGTATTTATCTGGGTGACACGGTACCAAAAATAACTTAGAGGCAATACTCCTTCAGGAGGTAATTATTATACACAATATATACACTAGACACCAAAATTAGACACGTAAATAGTCATAGAACAATGCAAACAATAGGAAATGCTACAGAATGCAATGGGAGAAAATAGGTCTAGGGGCAACACAAAACATATACTAAGAAAATGGAATGCGAATCACAAATTCCCCCCAGACAAGTGTAGTGTGTGCAGAATCGCTGGGAGAGTAAGAATACAGTAAAGGTAAGTAAATTACCCACCCCAGAGCCCAGACAAGCAGGAGTAAAGTACTGCAAGTTTCTTTAGGACACACCACACCTCGTGATTGGGATTATGCAGTAACCAACCAAGTCTGCAAACAACAACTGTGGGATTCCTGAACCTGAAGACATGCAAAAGAAGGAGACCAAGTCCAGAAGTCGAAAGAAGTTCCAGGAAGGACAGGAGCCCCTGCCAACTGTGAAGAGGGTGCAAAAGAATAGTTCCCGTTGGACAAAGACTGTAGGAATGCACCGTAGGAAGATGCCAGTGGGTTCCTGCATGATGCAAAGGATGGTACACAACGTGAAGAAGGACGCAGATGTGACATCCTGTTGGAAGTCGCTCGCAAGCCTTGTTACGAAAAAAGTGTGTTTTGTGTCAAAATGGCTCTGGCTGGACCCAGGAGGGACCTGGGGCCTCAACTCTGTGTGAGGAAGAAGACGGGGCACTCTCAGCACTTTAGAGAGCACTCAGGATGCCAGACAGCACCCACAGGAGTCCCAAGACACGGGGACAAATAAGGTGCAAAATGCAGTTGGTACAGCACAACAAAGGAAGGTCCCACGCGGCACGAGAACAACTCAGCGAGTTGAGCATTGCAGGATGGAGTGCTGGGGACCTGGGCCAGGCTGTGCTCGAAGGAATTTTGCATATAGTTAAAAGTGGCCTCAGGAGCTGAAGAAGACACAGTACACAGGGTTACCATCGCTCTCAGGCAAGGCAAGGTCTTACCTCCTCCAAAATGTGTCAGCAGGACCTCAGGACAGTCTATGTTGAAGGGGTCCAACCTCGGTTTCCTTAAGAGCATGTTCGTCGCTGTGAGGGTAGTCCAAGGGTACCGGTCGTCGTCTTAGAGGATGCCTGCTGGAGCAGGGGAGTGTCTCCGTCACCCCACAGGAGATTTTTTCAGTCCTTCCGGTACAGAATGAAGACAGGGAGTCCTCAAAGCATGCACGCCATGGAAACTGTTGCAGTTGATGGCTGCAGCTGAAGTTGTAGAGGAAAAGTATCCCTTGTGGATATACTTTGTTACTGTTACAGCATTTCCTGGTGCCGGCCGCGGTTGATCCGAGGTCAGAGGATGATGAAGTAGTTGCAAAGGATTCCTGAAGGAAATAGCCCTGAGAGGGGGATTGGCTACCTTATCAGGTATGGAACTATAAGGAGGGGTCTCTGACGTCACCTGCTGGCACTGGCCACTCAAAGCCCTCCAGAGTGCCCCACACCTTGCAAAGCAAGATGGCTGAAGTCTGGGACACACTGGAGGAGCTCTGGGCACCACCCCTAGGGTGGAGATGGACAGAGTGGTCACTCCCCTTTCCTTTGTCCAGTTTCACACTAGAGCAGGGGACAAGGGGTCCCTTAACCAGTGTAGACTGGCTTATGCAAGGAGGGCACCATCTGTGCCCTTCAAAGTATTTCCAGAGGCTGGGGGAGGCCACCCCTCCCCAGCCTGTAACACCTATTTCCAAAGGGAGAGGGTGTAACACCCTGCTCTCAGAGGAAATGCTTTGTTCTGCCTTCCTGTGAATGCTCTGCCCAGGCCCCAGGAGGACAGAACCCTGTCTATGCTGTAGCTGCACTGCAAGCCTCAGAGAGCTGGTTTGCAGTACTGGGGGTCCATGGTGGAGCCCCCAGGATGCATGGAATGGTCTCCCCAATACCAGATTTAGAATGGGGGGACAATTCCATGATCAACATGTTACATGGCCATATTTGCAGTTACCATTGTGAAGCTACATAAAGGTATTGACCTATATGTAGTGTATGCATGCAATGGTGTCCCCGCACTCACAAAGTCCGGTGAAATGGCCCTGAACTATGTGGGGGCACCTTTGCTAGTGCAAGGGGGCCCTCACACTTAGTAACTTTGCACCTAACCTTCAGCAAGTGAAGGTTAGACATATAGGTGACCTATAAGTTACTTAAGTGCAGTGAAAATGTCTGTGAAATAACGTGTGCGTTATTTCACTCAGGCTGCAGTGGCAGTCCTGTGTAAAGGTTTGTCTGAGCTCCCTTTGGGTGGCAAAAGAAATGCTGCAGCCTATAGGGATCTCCTGGAACCTCAATACCCTAGGTATCATATACTAGGGAAATATAAGGGTGTTCCAATGTGCCAATTGAAATTAGTAAAAGTGGTCTATAGTGACAAATTTAAAGGCAAAGAGAGCATAAGCACTGAGGTTCTGATTAGCAGGGCCTCAGTGACACAGTTAGTCACTACACAGGTACACACATTCAGGCCACTAACTATGAGCACTGGGGTCCTGGCTAGCAGGATCCCAGTGAGCCAGGCAAAAACAAACTGACATACATGTAAAAATTGGGGTAAAATGGCAGGCAAGATAGTATTTTCCTACACAGGAGCTGTGTCGATTCAGTGGGCGTTGCGTCAAACTTTCTACTGCACGGCAGGTGCTGCGTCGATTCATCTCTGAAAGTCAGGTTGTGCCGTTCCGGCTCGGCTGTGCCTCGATCCGGTAGGCTGTGCATCAAATTTCCAGTCGCTACGCTGGTGCTGCATTGACCTTCTTGGTGCGAAGTCGGGCTGCGTCCTGTCGGTTCGGTGTGCGGTAAATTTTTCACTGCAGTGCAGGCTGTTCGTCATTTCTGGCAGGCTGTGCATCGAATTTTGCCGCACAAGGAGTCCTTCTTGTAGAGATGAAGTCTGTTTGGTCCTGAGACTTCAGGGAACAGGAAGGAAGCTCTATCCAAATCTTTGGAGAGCACTTCTTCACCACAGCCAGGGAGCAGCAAGGCTGCAGGGCAGCAGCAAAGCAGCAGTCCTTCAAAGAAAGCAGTCAGGTGAGTCCTTTGTGATCCCAGGCAGTTCTTCTTGACAGGATGAAGGTTCTGGTTCAGGTTTCCTCTCCAGGAAGTGTCTGAGATGGTAGGGGCAGAGGCCCTGTTTGAATACCCAAATGTTCCTTTTAAGTGGGGGAGGCTTCAAAGAGTGGCTTAGAAGTGCTTAAGGTCCCCTTTCTGTTCAATCCTGTCTGCCAGGGTCCCAGTAGGGGGTGTGACAGTCCTTTGTGTGAGGGCAAGCTACTGTCCTTTGACATACAAGGGTCAGGCCCTCCATCCTCCCAGCCCAGAAAGACCCATTCAAAATGCAGATGTATGCAAGTGAGGCTGAGTATCCTGTGTTTGAGGTGTGTCTCAGTGAATGCACAAGGGGGCTGTCAAGTAAACCCAGCCAGACGTGGATTGTAAGGCACAGAAGGATTTAAGTGCACAGAAATGCTCACTTTCTAAAAGTGGCATTTAAAAAAATGTAATATTAAATCCAACATCACCAGTTAGCAGGCCTTTGTATTACCATTCTGGCCATACTAAATATGACCTTCCTACTACTCAGATCAGCAGCTACCACTCAGACAATATATGAGGGCAGCCCCAATGTTGGCCTATGAAGGGAGCAGGCCTCAATGCAGTGTAAAAATTAATTTAGGAGTTTTACACTACCAGGACATGTAAACTGCACAAGTACATGTCCTGCCTTTTGTCTACACAGCACCCTGCCCTATGGGTTACCTAGCTGGTTGACTTACATGTTGAAAAGGGGAAGTTCTAGGCTTTGCAAGTACTTCTAAATGCCAAGTCGAATTGGCAATGAACCTGCACTCACAGGCCTTGCAATGGCAGGCCTGAGACAAGGTTAAGGAGACTACTTAAGTGGGTGGCACAATCAGTGCTGCAGGCCCACTAGTAGCATTTAATCTACAGGCTCTGGGCACACATAGAGCACTTTACTGGGTACTTATAAGTAAATTAAATAATCCAATTTGGTATGATCCACTGTTACCATGTTTAAAGGGAGAGAGCATATGCACGTTAGCACTGGTTTGCAGTGGTAAAGTGCGCAGAGTCTGAAAACTAGCAAAAAAAGTATCTAAAAAGTGGAGGGAGGCCGGCAAAATGTTAGGGGTGACCACCCTAAGGCTGTCAGGTCTAACAGTGCCATATTTGGTTATTTGTGTGAGTACAATACTACCACTAGGTGCATATCATGTACCATTTAAACACAAACACAAAGTTAGGCATTAAGACAGTCCTTACAAATGACACAAATTCAGTAGTCCATTCCCACACATTTCTCAAACTGCTCATTGACGAGACTGTGGCAGAAAATGTAGGCATCATGGACACTTCAAGGGTATTTTGGGGGGTGATTTATGAAGGGTCCATCATGGTCTATGATTGCCTGGACATTTATGGAATAATTATGTTTGCAGTTCCTGTAAAGGTGTGAAGTGGCTGCAGGGGGCACAAATTGCACATGTGTGCAGTCTATGGCATCAAGCACATGGGAGAATTCTGCAATAATAAATGCATTAAATTACAAACGTATATGCATATTTACAAATGGAGGGACACTGCCCAGTCCTCAATGTCCATGGGCCACAGGGCCACAACAAATAGGCCAAGGACCCACCTCACTCCTGCAACAACATGGAGAGACCAATACAGGGGCATAAGGTAAAAAATACACAGGCACCTCAGGGGGATGGGGGGGCACCTCAGACGGAAGATGGTAAAACACCACTGGTCCTAGAGGGGGCTACTTGCCCTCTGTGCTGTCCTGGGGAGTGCAAAGCCACAGTTTCTCTAGTGGGTCATTTGCCCACTGCCTGGTCCTGGGGAGTTCAAGGCCACAGTCTCTCAAGTGGGTGGTTTGCCCACTGCTTGGTACTTGGGAGTGCAAGGCCACAGTCTTTCTAGTGGGTGGTTTGCCCACTGCTTGGTCTTGGGGAGTACAAAGCCACAGTCTCTCTAGTGGGTGGTTTGCCCACTGCTTGGTTCTGGGGAGGGCAAAGACACAGTCTCTCTAGTGGGTGGTTTGCCCACTGCTTGGTCCTGGGGAGTGCAAAGCCACAGTCCCTCTAGTGGGTAGCTTCCTCCACTGGTTCTGGAGGGGGCTTTGTGCCCAGTGTGCTTCGTCCTGGGAAGGATGAGTTGAGTGGGTGGCTTCTTCTACTGGTTCTGGAGGGGGCCTTGTGCCCAGTGTGCTTCATCCTGGGAATGATGGGGTGAGTGGATGGCATCTCCACTGGTTCTGGAGGGGGCATTGTGCCCAGTGTGCTTCATCCTGGGAAGGATGGGGCGACTGGATGGCTTCTTCCACTGGTTCTGGAGGGGGCATTGTGCCCAGTGTGCGTCATCCGGGGAAGGATGGTGTGAGTGCATGGCTACTTTCACTGGTTTTTGAGGGGGCCTTGAGTCCAGTGTGCTTCCTACTGGGAAGGATGGGGTGAGTGGCTTCTCCACTGGTTCTGGAGGGGGTGTTGTGCCACGTGATGCAAATCTTGGGGAGTGCAAGGTCACAGTCTTTCACCTGGATTTGCAGGGGCCAGGACGCACATCAGCCCAAGGAGGCAGGACTACACACTGTCTGACGGCAGTAATGGCTGCTCAGTGGTGGCAGTGGCGGTGCTGGTATCAGTGCTTGCAGTGTTGGGGGGAGGCTCCAGCCCATCCCCTGCAGCCTCGGACGGCTGCCCACTGGGGCTGGTGCTGCTGGCAGTGGTGCTGGTGGCGGTGCTAGCAGTAGTGGGGGGAGGCTCCAGCCCTTCCCTTGCAGCCTCAGATGGCTGAACCACCATGGTTGGTGGCGGGGGCTCCGAATGAGTCCCAGCACCAGGCCTCCTGCCTGATGGTGCAGTCCCCTTGCCCTTCCTGTCAGCAGCCAGGGATTGCCCCTTGCCCTTCATTCCTGCAGCTGGTGGTTCCTCCTTGCCTTTCCTAGTTGCAGCTGGTTGTGCCTCCTTGCCCTTCCTTGATGCACCTGGTGCAGGCACCCTGTCAATGTTGCTGCCTGGTGCTGGTGAAAGTGCTGGCAGTGGTGGGGGGTGGATCCAGCCCATCCCCTGCAGCCTCGGATGGCTTAACCACCATGGTTGGTGGTGTGGGCCTCCGAATGAGTCCCAGCACCAGGCCTCCTGTCCTTCCTGCCTGCTGGTGCAGCCCCTTGCCCTTCCTGTCAGCCTCCTGGGATTGCCCCTTGCCCTTCACACCTGCAGCTGGTGGTACCTCCTTGCCCTTCCTAGTTGCAGCTGGTGGTGCCTCCTTGCACTTCCTTGATGCACCTGGTGCAGGCACTCTGTCAGTGTTGCCACCTGGTGCCTGGGATCCTCTCCCACCTGCAGTAGCTGTTGACACTACTGTGCCCCTGGACTAGGTGGCTGAGGTGCTTGCCTGGGTTTTCTTCACCCTGGCCTGACGTTAAGGATGGGGGAAGGAGGGGAAGGGAAGAGGTCAATCGTGGAGAGGAAAAGCTTCTTAGGGACATTTGGCCGGGAAGAGGGTGAAGGTTTGGGAGTGGAGGCAGAGGAAGTGGTTGAAGGAGGTGTCTGTCTGCTGTGTTTGGGTGCAGGTGCATGGCCTGGATGCTAATGTGAGGTGGATGGCTGTTGGGTGTCTCAGTGCTTGTGTTTGTGTACCTTGGGAGGAGGGGGCACAGACACAGTGGGAGAGGACACAGGGGAAGTGTGCATGGAAGGGGGGGTGGTGACTTCCAGTGAGGGCTGTGTAGTGATAGGCATGATGGTGGTAGTGGATGAGGATGTAGTGCATGCAGGTGTGAGTGTAGACGCTACTGGGAGGGAGGTGGACATGAGGAGTAGGGGGACACAGTGGAGGCAGTGGATGTTGGTATGTCTGCATCTGGTTTGTGTTTGAGTGAGTGCCTGTGTGATGGTGTGTGGTGCTTGTGTTTGCCTGAACCACTCCTGTGTGTTGTCCTGGGTGTATGCTGGTCTGCCTGTGTGCTTGGGATAGGTTGAGGTTGAGGGGAATGGGATTGGGCAGAGGGTGTTGGAGGGGGGAGGCTAGAAACAGGGGCAAATGGCTGCCATGAGGAAGGAGGCCAGAGCCTGGATTTATGTCTGTTGGGCCGCCACGCCAGAGTGAATGCCCTCCAGGAATGCATTTGTTTGTTGCAAATGGGCTGCCAGACCCTGGATGGCATTCACAATGGTTGACTGCCCAACAGAGATGGATCACAGGAGGACAATAGCCTCCTCACTCAGGGCAGCAGGGCTAACTGGGGCAGGGTCTGAGGTGCCTGGGGCGAAGGAGATGCCCAACCTCCTGGGTGAGCGGGCATGGGAAACTCACTGAGGGGCTGCTGGGAGGGTGGTGCTGGTACGGGGTTGGTGGCTGTACCTGTAGTTGGAGTGGGCACAGAGGTGTCCACCACCACTAGGGAGCTTCCATCGGAGGAGGTATCACTGTCAGAACTGTCACCTCCAGTCTTTGCTGTGGTGCTCCCCTCGCCCTCCGTCCCACTGGTGCTTTCACTGTTGGTGAATTCGGCCTCCTGGGCCTTGTGGGATGCAGCTCTCCCCATCACCGGTGCCTCTGCTCCTCCGCCAGATGATGCTAATGCACATAAGGACAGAGTGACAAAACAAAAACGGGGGGGATGAGACAAAGGATACCCTTTGTCAATGGCGGTAACAATACCACTGTTGGTATACACAACACACTCACACACAGGGAACAGCCCTACACACTAGGCAATGCACTAGCAGTCACAATGCTAGTCACCAACCCATGGACAGGGATACCTAACGTCAATTTTCAGCATACCTGAAACCCACAGACCCCTGCCCAGTCGTGGAGGCCTCCTAGCTTGTTTAGAGGAGGTTGACATCAGACCCTGCCCAACACAGGCCCTATCCTTCACTGGCCGCCCTTGCCTAGGGGCACCCACAGGCCCACATCCCCCACCATGCACAAGTGTACTCACCCCCTTGTGGGTTCTGTGATGCTCCCAAGCGCCCATCCATCTCCAGATAGGCCACCGCCAGTATGCGGACCATCAGGGGGGACAGGGTTCGACAGGCATCCCTTCTTCATTTGGAGGCCATCCCCAGCTGGGCCTCCGCAGTCTTCTGTGCCCAGGGTCTCATGTCCTCCCACTGTTTGCGACAGTGGGTGCTCCACCTGCCGTAGACCCCCAGGGTCCGCAAGTCCTTGGCAATGGCACGCCATATACCCTTTTTTTGATGGGCTCTGACCGATAGAGAAATACACATAGAAAAAGGTATCAGTCAGACCGTCCTTCCTGTTACACCTATGGCCCACCATAACCCTCACATCCCCTTACGCACAGACATTCCCCACCATACATGCAGCACGCTGCCCAGGGCCCTTACCCCAACCTCTCCCTACACGAGGCCCTCACACACATCACCCCATGCATTCATGCCCCATTCATCATGCTCACAGTGTACTCACCTGTTGGTCTGGAGGCCCATACAGCATTCGGTACTGGGGTAGGACTCCATCCACCAGTTTCTCCAACTCAGCAGCAGTGAAGGCATGGGTCCTTTCCCCAGTGGCACGAGCCATGGTCGGTTCCAGACACAGGTCACAGCAGCACTTGCAGTGTAGGTCCACTCCTGTTGAAGGTCAGGTAGCAAATGGGTGAACAGATAGAAAATGGTGGTCACATCTGCAGCGGTGCGTACCGTCACTGCAGCCGTACATAACATTGGCCACTGTAACCCATAGGCAAAATGGGGTCCAATGAGGATTAGCATGGCAGTTTTCAACCACCTTCCGCAACTGCGCACAACGTCAGCGGAATTACCTCATTTTCACATGTCCCTCCATGCAGGACAGGCAGACACCATTTCAAGGGGTGGGGGGGCAGGCCATGCAACCTAACTGCATCACAGAACACATAGGCACCATTTGGGCCTATACAACAACATTGTGTTACAGTCACAAATGCAATGCAGTGCAGTGTTTGGAAATATGGAATACTGACCAGGTACTCACCGTTTGCCCCCTAAATTGCAACCGCTGCTTATGAGTAGGAGATGGCGACATCCACCCATGTCCAGGCCCCTGGTGGACTTGGCAACAATGGAGTACAGGCACATTATCCTCACCTATATACTGGGCAGGGCCACAATCATAGAGCTGTGTGCCCAATTGGAACCTGACCTGATATCTGATATCCGTCATCCCACCGGGATCCCCCCTCTTGTGAAAGTCCTGTCTGTGCTCCATTTCCTGCAAGTGGCTCCTTCCAAGTGACTGTGGGCTTGGCAGCAGGAATATCTCAGCCAATGTTCTCAATAGTGCTGACCAGAGTATTGTCTGCCCTGGTGGAGAATTTGGCCACATTAAGAGCTGATTTCTATGCTATGGGACATATCCCCAACATTATTGGGGCGATTATTGGTACACATATTACATTTGTCCCCCCCCCCCCGGAGAAATGAACAGGTATCCCTTGATATTTGCAGGTGACTCTGGTTACGCCAACCTCTCATGGCTACTGACCCCAGTGAGGAATGCAAGGACAAGGGCAGAGGAACGTTACAATGAGGCACAAGGACGAATAGGGAGGATTATTGAGAGAACCTTCGGCCTCCTGAAGGCCATGTTTCAGTGCCTCGATCTGACAGGTGCATCCCTGTACTACTCACCCAAGAAGGTGTGCCAGATCATCGTGGCATGCTGTATGTTGCACAACTTTACCTTACGTCGCTAGGTGCCTTTTCTGCAGGAGGATGAGGCTGGAGATGGGTGTGTGGCAGCAGTGGACCCTGTGGACAGTGTAGATGAGGAGGCAGAGGATAAGGATGAGGACAACAGAAGTGCTATAATAAGACAGTACTTCCAATGACACACAGATAAGTCACTGTAATTACACTTTACATTGACAGTTTTGTGTTTGCCATTGTCACTGGCAGGCTGATTTTCCCACCTCTATGGCCACTTACTGTACTCTTTGGCATCACGTTTTTCAGATATTTGTGCCCCACTATCGCTCCTGGTGTGTTAACTGCAGCCAACTACAGGTCATTCCTATGTATACATTACTGTACAGTTATATTGCAGTGTTTGAAGCTTGTTAAATTAATACATGGTTAAAAGATTTGAGGGGATGTGCAATGGGCTGAGGTGATGATGGAGGAAAGTCCAGGATAGAGTCCAGTCCATTTGTATCACATGTGCATTGTCCATGGGGACATAGGAAGAGGAGCAATGGCAGTTTAAGGTGGACAGGGTGACAGAGTGGGACACAAGGATGACATTCAGAAGAGTCTTATTTCCTGGCGGGGGTCTTAGCAATGTTCTCTGGCTTCTGCCTGGATCGCGGGGACTGTTTGCGGGGTGGTTCTCCTTCTGCAGGGGGTGGGATGCTAGTGGCCTGTTGGTTCGGTGGTGGGGCCTCCTGTCCACTAGCGCCGGTGGATGTGGAGGGCTGTTCATCATTGTGGCTAGTGTCAAGGGCCCGTTGTTGTGCCACTGCCTCCCTCATGGTGTTGGCCATGTCAGCCAGCACCCCTGCAATGGTGACCAGGATGGTGTGGATGTGTTTGGGGTCCTCCCTGATCCCCAGGTACTGTCCCTCCTCTCAGGGTACTGTAAGTGGCCATAGATATAGGGAAATCATGCTGCCATGTACAATGTCCAAAAGAAAACTGAAAAGTGAAGTGAAGTTAGTGTCTTACCTGTGTGTCACTAGAAGTACTGCTGGATGATATTACTTCTGTTGTCCACATCTTCTTCCTCTACCTCCTCTTCCTCACTGTCCACAGGCTCCACTGCTGCCACAAGACCATCTCCAGGCTCATCCTCCTGCAGAAAAGGCACCTGGCGTCTCAAGGCCAGGTTGTGCAACATACAACATGCAACGATGATCTGGCACACCTTCTTGGGTGAGTAGTACAGGGATCCACCTGTCAGATGGAGGCACTGGAACATGGCCTTCAGGAGGCCGAAGGTTCTCTCAAAAATCCTCCTTATTCACACTTGTGCCTGTAGGAAAGTACCATCTTGCCTGGCATGTTACCCCCATTTTTCACTGTATATATGTTGTTTTAGTTGTATGTGTCACTGGGACCCTGGTAACCCAGGGCCCCAGTGCTCATAAGTGTGCCTGAATGTGTTACCTGTGTAGTGACTAACTGTCTCACTGAGGCTCTGCTAATCAGAACCTCAGTGGTTATGCTCTCTCATTTATTTCCAAATTGTCACTGACAGGCTAGTGACCATTTTTACCAATTTACATTGGCTTACTGGAACACCCTTATAATTCCCTAGTATATGGTACTGAGGTACCCAGGGTATTGGGGTTCCAGGAGATCCCTATGGGCTGCAGCATTTCTTTTGCCACCCATAGGGAGCTCTGACAATTCTTACACAGGCCTGCCACTGCAGCCTGAGTGAAATAACGTCCACGTTATTTCACAGCCATTTTACACTGCACTTAAGTAACTTATAAGTCACCTATATGTCTAACCTTTACCTGGTAAAGGTTAGGTGCAAAGTTACTTAGTGTGAGGGCACCCTGGCACTAGCCAAGGTGCCCCCACATTGTTCAGAGCCAATTCACTGAACTTTGTGAGTGCGGGACACCATTACACGCGTGCACTACATATAGGTCACTACCTATATGTAGCTTCACCATGGTAACTCCGAATATGGCCATGTAACATGTCTATGATCATGGAATTGCCCCCTCTATGCCATCCTGGCATTGTTGGTACAATTCCATGATCCCAGTGGTCTGTAGCACAGACCCTGGTACTGCCAGACTGCCCTTCCTGGGGTTTCACTGCAGCTGCTGCTGCTGCCAACCCCTCAGACAGGCAGCTGCCCTCCTGGGGTCCAGCCAGGCCTGGCCCAGGATGGCAGAACAAAGAACTTCCTCTGAGAGAGGGTGTAACACCCTCTCCCTTTGGAAAATGGTGTGAAGGCAGGGGAGGAGTAGCCTCCCCCAGCCTCTGGAAATGCTTTGTTGGGCACAGATGTGCCCAATTCTGCATAAGCCAGTCTACACCGGTTCAGGGACCCCTTAGCCCCTGCTCTGGCGCGAAACTGGACAAAGGAAAGGGGAGTGACCACTCCCCTGACCTGCACCTCCCCTGGGAGGTGTCCAGAGCTCCTCCAGTGTGCTCCAGACCTCTGCCATCTTGGAAACAGAGGTGCTGCTGGCACACTGGACTGCTCTGAGTGGCCAGTGCCACCAGGTGACGTCAGAGACTCCTGCTGATAGGCTCATTCAGGTGTTAGTAGCCTTTCCTCTCTCCTAGGTAGCCAAACCCTCTTTTCTGGCTATTTAGGGTCTCTGTCTCTGGGGAAACTTTAGATAACGAATGCATGAGCTCAGCCGAGTTCCTCTGCATCTCTCTCTTCACCTTCTGATAAGGAAACGACCGCTGACCGCGCTGGAAGCCTGCAAACCTGCAACATAGTAGCAAAGACGACTACTGCAACTCTGTAACGCTGATCCTGCCGCCTTCTCGACTGTTTTCCTGCTTGTGCATGCTGTGGGGGTAGCCTGCCTCCTCTCTGCACCAGAAGCTCCGAAGAAATCTCCCGTGGGTTGACGGAATCTTCCCCCTGCAACCGCAGGCACCAAAAAGCTGCATCACTGGTCCCTTGGGTCTCCTCTCAGCACGACGAGCGAGGTCCCTTGAATCCAGCGACGCTGTCCAAGTGACCCACACAGTCCAGTGACTCTTCAGCCCAAGTTTGGTGGAGGTAAGTCCTTGCCTCACCTCGCTGGGCTGCATTGCTGGGAACCGCGACTTTGCAGCTACTCCGGCCCCTGTGTACTTCCGGCGGAAATCCTTCATGCACAGCCAAGCCTGGGTCCACGGCACTCTAACCTGCATTGCACGACTTTCTAAGTTGGTCTCCGGCGACGTGGGACTCCTTTGTGCAACTTCGGCGAGCACCGTTTCACGCATCCTCGTAGTGCCTATTTCTGGCACTTCTCCGGGTGCTACCTGCTTCAGTGAGAGCTCTTTGTCTTGCTCGACGTCCCCTCTCTCTGCAGGTCCAATTTGCGACCTCCTGGTCTCTCCTGGGCCCCAGCAGCGTCCAAAAACGCCAAACGCACGATTTGCGTCTAGAAAGGCTTGTTGGCGTCCTTTCGGCGGGAAAACTCTTCTGCACGACTCTCCAAGGCGAGAGTGATCCGTCCACCAAAGGGGAAGTCTCTAGCCCTTTTCGTTCCTGCAGAAACCTCAGCTTTTTCTGTCCAGTTGAAGCTTCTTTGCACCCGCAGCTGGCATTTCCTGGGCATCTGCCCATCTCCGACTTGCTTGTGACTTTTGGACTTGGTCCCCTTGTTCCACAGGTACCCTAGATTGGAAATCCACAGTTGTTGCATTGCTGGTTTGTGTCTTTCCTGCATTATTCCTCTAACACGACTCTTTTGTCCTTAGGGGAACTTTAGTGCACTTTGCACTCACTTTTCAGGGTCTTGGGGAGGGTTATTTTTCTAACTCTCACTATTTTCTAATAGTCCCAGCGACCCTCTACAAGGTCACATAGGTTTGGGGTCCATTCGTGGTTCGCATTCCACTTTTGGAGTATATGGTTTGTGTTGCCCCTATCCCTATGTTTCCCCATTGCATCCTATTGTAACTATACATTGTTTGCACTGTTTTCTAAGACTATACTGCATATTTTTGCTATTGTGTATATATATCTTGTGTATATTTCCTATCCTCTCACTGAGGGTACACTCTAAGATACTTTGGCATATTGTCATAAAAATAAAGTACCTTTATTTTTAGTATAACTGTGTATTGTGTTTTCTTATGATATTGTGCATATGACACTAGGTGGTACTGTAGTAGCTTCACACGTCTCCTAGTTCAGCCTAAGCTGCTCTGCTAAGCTACCATTATCTATCAGCCTAAGCTGCTAGACACCCTATACACTAATAAGGGATAACTGGGCCTGGTGCAAGGTGCAAGTACCCCTTGGTACTCACTACAAGCCAGTCCAGCCTCCTACAGTGCCTCATTGTAACGTTCCTCTGCCCTTGTCCTGGCCTTTCTCTCTGGGGTCAGTAGCCATGAGAGGTTTGCGTAAACAGAATCACCTGCAAATATCGAGGGACAACTGTTATACACACACTAACCCTTAGGGACAACCCCATACCCAGACACCAACATATACTGGGTGGGGACCTTGGGCTCACCTATTAGCCACACCCGGTGCCTCTGGAGTTGAGCCATCACATATGGGATGCTGCTATTCCTCAAGATAAAGGTGTCATGCACAGAACCAGGATAGTTGGCATTCACATGGGTGATATATTGGTCAGTCAAACACACCATCTGCACATTCATTGAGTGATAGATTTTTCTATTCCTGAACACCTGTTCATTTCTCCGGGGGGGGGAATGCTACATGTGTACTATCAATGGATCAATGGCACCAATGATGTTGGGGATATGTCCCAGGGCAAAAAAGTCAGCTTACACTGTGGCCAAATCCTCCACCTGGGAGAATACAATGTAGCTGGGCATGTGTTTTAGCAGGGCAGACAACACTCTGGTCAAAACGTCTGAGAACATTGGCTGAGACATCCCTGATGCCATGGTCACTGTTGTTTGGGAGGAACCACTTGCCAGGAAATGGAGCAGTGACAGGACCTGCACTAGAGGGGGGGATACCTGTAGGCTGGTGGATAGCTGACATCAGGTCTGGCTCCAATTGGGCACACAGTTCTTGGATTGTGGCCCGATCAAGTCTGTATGTTAGGATAATGTGTCTGTCCTCCATTGTCGCAAGGTCCACCAGGGGTCTGTACACTGGAGGATGTCTCCATCTCATAATCCTCCTCAGTGGTTGAAGCTTAGGGTCATACTCACACATCAATTGCAATAATGATGCATCTCTTCATTTACAGAACCAGTATGTGAATCCGAGATGTTGATGTGTCAATGTTTGCTGTGACGCAGTTAGGTGCCATCGCCTGTGCCCCCCTGAAATGGCGGCTGCTTGACCTGTGAGGAGGGACAAGTGGAAATGAGGCAATTCCGCTGGCGTTGTGCGCTGTTGCGGTAGGCGGTCGACGACCGCCACGCAACTTCGCGTTGGTTATCATTGGGTCCTATGGGTTCCAGAAGCCGGCAGTGACGGTATGCACCGCTGCGGATGTGACCACCATTTTCTATCTATTCACTCACCTGCTACCTGACCTTCAACAGGAGAGGTCCCACACTGCAAGTTCTGCTGTGACCTATGTCTGGAAGCTACAATGGCTCATGTGTCTGGGGAAAGGGCCCCTGCCTTCAGTTCAGAGGAGTTGGAGAGACTTGTGGATGGGGTCCTACCCCAGTACACTTTAATCTATGGTCCTCCAGACAAACAGGTGAGTACATTGTGAGCATGATGCGTGGGCCATGAATGTATGGAGTGCTGTGCGTGTAAGCCACATGTAGGGGGGGTTCTGAGGTGTCCTGGGCAGAGTGCTGAATGTATGGTGGTCAAAGTATGTGCATTAGCGGATGGGAGGGATATGGTGGGCCATGAGTGTGACGGTCCGGACACTATTACTAATCCCTTTTCTGCTGTATTTTTCCTGCAGGTCAGCGCCCATCAGAAAAAGGGTATTTGGCGTGCCATCGCCAAGGAGGTGCGTACCCTGAGGGTCTTTGACATGCTGAGCACCCACTGCTGCAAACGGTGGGAGGACCTGCGCCGCTGGGCAAGGAAGACAGCGGAGGCCCAGCTGGGGCTGGCCTCCTAACGAGGAAGGGGTGCCCTTCGTACCCTGACCCTCCTGATGTTCTGCATCTTGGCGGTGGCCTATCCGGAGTTGAATGGGCGCTTGAGGGCATCACAGCAGCCACAATGGGGTGAGTACAAATTCAGATTCATGAGTTGGCGCGTGTTAAGGTTTTACATGGGTGGCGGATGTGGACTGGGGGTGCCCCTAGGCTAGGGCGAACATGTCAGTGTAGGTCCCTTGTTGGGCAGGCTCTGAAGCACTCAAAACCCAATGGTGTTAGTGGGCATCTACTACTGGGCAGGGTCCTGTGGGTTTCAGGTGTGCAGCTGATAGCATTATGCCATGTCCCCATGGGCTGGTGACTAGCATTGTAACTGGTAATGCATGGCCTAGTGCATAGGGCAGCTCCGTCTGTTGTGTACGCCAACTGTAGCGTTGTTGCTGGCATGGACCAAGTATATCCTCTGTCTCTCCCCCACCTTTTTGAATTGTCACGCTGTCCTTGAGTGCATTAGCATCAACTGGCAGAGGAGCAGAGGCACCGGCGACGGAGGGAGCTGCATCCCACATGGGCCAGGAGGCTAAATCCACCTAGGGCGAGGGCACCAGTGGGACAGAGGGCGAGGGGAGCACCACGACAGAGACAGTAGGGGACACTGCAGACAGCGACTCCTCCTCCAATGGAAGCTCCCTGGCGGACACCTCTGTGCCCACCCTAACAACAGATAGAGCCACCACCCCCCCACCAGCACCGCCCTCCCAGCAGTCCCTTAGTGTGTTTCGCGTGCCCGCTCACCCAGGAGGGTGGGCATCTCCTTCACCCCATCCACTTCAGGCCCTGCCCCAGTCAGCCCTCCTGCCCTCAGTGAGGAGGCTATTGACCTCCTGAGATCCCTCACTGTTGGGCAGTCAACCATTGTGAATGCCATCAAGGGTGTCGAGAGGCATTTGCAACAAACAAATGCATACCTGGAGGGCATTCACTCTGGCGTGGCGGCCCAACAGAGAGCATTTCAATCTCTGGCCTCCGCACTGAGAGCAGCCATTGTCCCTGTCTCTAGCCTCCCCCCTCCAACTTCCTCTACCCAGTCCCAATCCCCTCAACCCCAGCCTATTCCAAGCACACCTTCAGACCAGCATTCACCCAAATCAACACACAGAAGTGGCTCAGGCAAACCCAAGCACAACACTTCATCTCACAGGCACTCACACAAGCACCATCCCCATGTAGACACACCAACATCCACTGCCTCCACTGTGTCCCCCTCCTCCTCGTCCACCTCCCTCCCAGTAGCATCTCCACTCACACCTGCATGCACTACATCCTCATCCACTACCTCCATCACCAGCACCCCATCACTACACACCCCTCACTGGCAGTCACCACCCCCACATCCATGCACACGTCCCCTGTGTCCTCTCCCACTGTGTCTGTGCCCCCTCTTCCCAAAGTACACAAACGCAAGCACACACCCACCCAACTGCCATCCACCTCACAACAGCATCCAGCTCATGCACCTGCACCCAAAAACAGCAGACTGACATCTCCTACAAGCACTCCCTCTTCCTCCACTTCCAAACCTCCACCCTCCTCCCACCCCAATGTCCCTAAGAAGCTTTTCCTAGCCAATATTGACCTGTTCCCTACCCCTCCCCCCGTCCTTCCCCTCGGGCCAGGGTGGCCAAAACCCAGCCCAGCACCTCAGCCACCAAGTCCACGTCCGCTGTGGTTCCTGCAGCTATCAGAGGCTCAAAGGGGGCACCCGTTAGCCCAGCCAGTGTGCCACCAACCCCTGCCAAGGCAAAGAACATTCTGCCACCTGGCAAGGTGAAGAAGGGGACAGCATCCAGCACGCGGAAGGAGCTACAACCACCTAGCAAGGCCACCTCAAAGACTCCAGCTGCCAGACCTAAGTTGACACCACCATTTGCCAAGGGCAGAAAGGGGCACAAAACACCAGCCAAGGCACTTCAGCCGTCCGAGTCTGCAAGTGATGGCCTGGTGGCTACCAGCACAACCGCCAGCACCGCCACCAGCACCGCGGCCAACACTGCCAACTGCTCCGCCGCAAGCACTGCCACCTGCACCGCCACCTGCACCACCGCTAGCACCACTACTGTCAGCAGCCCCAGTGGGCAGCCGTCCGAGGCTGCAGGAGAAGGGCTGGAGCCTCCTCCCACCACTGGCAGCACCAGCACCTGCACCGTGGCTAGCAACGCCACCTGCACCGCTGCAAGCCCCGCCACCTGCATCGCTGACAGTAGCACCACTGCCAGCAGCAGCAGGCCCAGTGGACAGCTGTCCGAGGCTGCAGGAGAAGGGCTGGAGTCTCCCCCCACCAGACGCAGCACCCCCACCACCACTGGCACTACAACCACTGTGCAGCCATAGCTGCCGGCAGATGGACTGTAACCCTGCCTCCATGGACTATCATGCATCCTGACCACTGCAAATCTTGTGGCTCTGACACCTAGGTGAGGGACTGTGACCTGGCACCCCCCCAAGTGCTGCATCACTGGGCACAAAGGCCCCTCCAGAACCAGTGGAGAAAGGCATCCACTCACCTTATCCTTGGCAAGATGAAGCACACTGGGCACAAAGTCCCCTCCAGAACCAGTGGAGAAAGGCATCCACTCACCCTATCCTTGGCAGGATGAAGCACACTGGGCACAAAGGCCCCTCCAGAACCAGTGGAGAAAGGCATCCACTCACCCTATCATTGGCAGGATACAGGTTCTGGTTCAAGTTTCTTCTCCATGAAGTGTCTGTGAGGTAGAGGCCCTGATTATATAACCAAATGTGCCTTTGAAGTGGGGGAGACTTCAAAGCGTGGCTTAGAAGTGAACAAGGTCCCCTTTTAGTTCAATCCTGTCTGCCAGGGTCCCGGTAGGGGGTGTGGCAGTCCTTTGTGTGAGGGCAGGCTACTGTCCTCTAACATGCAAGTGTCAGGCCCTCCACCCTCCCAGCCCAGGAAGACCCATTCAAAATGCAGATGTATGCAAGTGAGGCTGAGTATCCTGTGTTTGGGGTGTGTCTGAGTGAATGCACAAGGAGCTGTCAACTAAACCCAGCCAGACGTGGATTGTAAGGCACAAAAGGATTTAAGTGCAGAGAAATGCTCACTTTCTAAAAGTGCCATTTCTAAAATAGTGATATTAAATACAACATCACCAGTCAGCAGGATTTTGTATCACCATTCTGGTCATACTAAATATGACCTTTCTACTCCTTTCAGATCAGCAGCTACCACTCAAACAATGTATGAAGGCAGCCCCAATGTTAGCCTATGAAGGAAGCAGGCCTCACAGCAGTGTAAAAACAAATTTAGGAGTTTTACACTACCAGGACATGTAAACCACACAGGTACATGTCCTTCCTTTTGCCTACACAGCACCCTGCCCTAGGGGTTACCTAGGCATTCCTTAGGGGTGTCCTGTAAGTAGAAAAAGGGGAGTTTTAGGCTTGGCAAGTACCTTTAAATGCCAAGTTGAATTGGCAGTGAAACTGCACACACAGGCCTTGCAATGGCAGGCCTGAGACAAGATTTAGGGGCTACTTAAGTGGGTGGCACAATCAGTGCTGCAGGCCCACTAGTAGCATTTATTCTACAGACCCTGGGCACATATAGAACACTCTACTAGGGACTTATAAGTAAATTAACTAGTCCAATTGGGTATGATCTGATGTTATCATGTTTAAAGAGAGAGAGCATATGCACTTCAGCACTAGTTAGCAGTGGTAAAGTATGCAGAGTCTTAAAACCAGCAAAAACAGTATCTAAAAATTGGAGGGAGGCAGGCAAAAAGTTAAGGGTGACCACCCTACGGCTGTCAGGTCTAACATGTGTCCCCCCAAGCTGAAAGTGGGGAGAGATACCCAACCTACTGGGACCTCTCATTGCTAAGGTGGATGTCTCGGGAGAGACCATCATCGTTGGCGTGGTCAATCACCAGGCGATGCTCCACCGTAAAGTTTATCCCCTGTAGGGAAATGGACCACCTCAAGAGTTTAGGATTCTCACCCCTCATCTGCATGAGCTATCTGAGGGGCCTGTGTCTGTCTGAGCCCCGAAGTGAGTCCCAAACAGGTATGGTCTCAGCTTCTTCAGTGCCCAGACCATAGCAAATGCTTCTCTCTCAATAGCACTCCACCCCTGTTCCCGTGGTAATAGTCTTCTGCTAATAATGACTGCTGGTTGGTCTGAGTCCTCCTCATTTAGCTGTGCTAGAACAGCCCCTATGTCATGCTCTGAAGTGTCTGTCTGCACAATAAATTCATGGGAGTAGTCATGGGCCTTGAGCATGGGGGCCGTGCACATGGCTTCCTTCAGGGAATCAAAGGCTTTCTGACAAGCCTCTGTCCAATTCATCAACCTAGGTTGTTTTTTTAAGGTAAGTTCTGTCAAGGGTGACACAATGGTACCATAGCCCTTGACAAACCTGCGGTAGTGTCCAGTGAGGCCTAAGAAGGCTCTCACTTCGGTCTGTGTTCTAGGTGGTTGCCAGGCCTTGATAGTTTTAATCTTGGCCTGGAGTGGCTGCACCTTGCCACCACCTACTAGGTGTCCCAAGTACACCATGGAACTCTGCCCAATCTGGCACTTATTAGCCTTGAAGGTCAGGCCTGCCTGTTACAGAGCCTGAAGCACCTCCTTGAGGTGGAGCAGGTATTCCTCCCAGCTGGAACTATAGACAGCTATGTCATCTCGGTAGGCATCCTTGCCAGCTAGGACCCCGTTCACCAATCGTTGGAAGGTAGCAGGGGTATTTTTCAACCAAAGGGCATCACCCGGAACTGGTAATGGCCATCAGGTGTGGAAAATGCAGATCTCTCTTTAGCCTCCTCAGTCAAGACAATCTGCCAGTACCCTGATGTGAGATCAAAGGTACTCAGGAACTTGGCAGCGCCTAGCCTGTCAACGAGCTACTCAGCTCGGGGGATGGGGTGAGCATCAGTCCATGTGACTGAGTTGAGACCCCGGTAGTCCACACAGACCCGGAGTTCTGGCTTTGCACCAGGGGAAGCAGCCTTAGGAACCAGCACCACAGGGCTGGCCCAGGGACTACTGGACTTCTCAATAACCCCTAGGGCCAACATCATGGAGACTTCCTCCTTGATGCTGGCCTTCTACTTATCTGACAATCTGTCAATTTTGTTCTTTACAGGGGCACTGTCTCCAGTGTCAATGTCATGGACACACAGATGGGTGAGTCCAGGAGTAAGGGAAAACAGGGAAGAGAACTGCTCCAACAACTTAGAGCAGTCTCCTCTCTGATCTAGAGTCAGGGAGTCAGACAGATTGACACCCTCCACTTACCCATCACCTTCTCTGGCAGAGAGGAGGTGGGGGAGAGGTTCACTCTTCTCTTCCATGCCCTCATCTATAACAAGGAGCATATTGACCTCAGACCTCTCAAAATAAGGTTTGAGTCTGTTATGATGGCGAACCCTTGGGGGGTGCCTAGGGGTCTTGAGGTCCGCTAGGTAAGTGGCCTCCCCCTTCCGCTCCTTGATTTCAACTGGGCCGGACAAGAGGTCATGGAGAGCCCTAGGCTCTACTAGCACCATCACCCAAACCTTGTCTCCAGGTGAGAACTCAACCAGAGTGGCCTTCCGGTCATACCACTCCTTCATCACCTCTTGACTGGCCTCAAGGTTACTCTTGGCCTGCTTCCAAAAGCTTTTGGTTTGTTTGTGGAGGGCCAGCATGTAGCTGACCACATTCTGGGGAGGTGTCTTTGAAGCTTTCTCCCAGCCCCCCTCGACTAAGCTTTGCGGTCCCCTGACAGGGTGACCATAGAGAAGCTCAAAGAGGCTGAACCCCACCCCTTCTGGGGCACCTCTCTATGAGCAAACAGCAGGCATGCCAAGTGGACGTCCCACTTAAGCGTCATGGCCTCAGGTAGGCCAGTGATCATGCCTTTAAGGGTCTTGTTCAATTTCCCAACACGCCCATTGGATTGCGGATGATAAGGGGTGGTAAACCGGTGGGTCACCCCACACTCATCCCACATGGACTTCATGTACGCAGACATGAAGTTTGCGCCTCTGTCAGACACACCTTCCTTAGGGAATCCCATACAGGTAAATACTCCCATCAGGGCTCTGGTCACCACCTCTGCAGTCACTGTTCTCAGAGGGATTGCCTCTGCATAGCGGGTGGCATTGTCCACCAAAACCAAGGGACAAATGACATTGATGCCCACCATTTCAAAGGGGGTGCCAACGATGGGGAGTGGGGTCAGGGGGGCTTTAAGCCTTTTTCCTGTCTTCCCACTAACGTGGAAGTTGGGGCAGGCCCTGCAGAAGTTATCTGAGGCTACCCACATTCTAGGCCAATGGAAGTGGGTGGCAAGCCTGGCAAAGGTCTTGTCTTGGCTGAAATGTCTTGCCAGGGGATTGTTGTGAGTCAGACCCAGTAGGAAGGCCCAGTAACACTGAGGGACCACCAGCACATGTGCTGCCCTAATGGCCGGAACCTTATGCTCACCATAGAGGAAATCATTCTCTCAGTAGATGTGATGCTCGCCAGAGGCTTCACCAGCTGCTTGGGCTGTGGCCTCTCGCCTCAGACCCTCAAGGGTCAGGTATTCTTTCTGCACCTTGCAGAAATCTGCCCTAGTTGGCCCATCCTCTATTTGCCAGCCAGCAAGTTCAGGCAGGTTGCCCACGCCAGCTATCTCCTCTCCAGTTGGCTCAGAGGCCTCCTCCTCCTCACGGACCCGTTCACCACTATGGGAACATTTGAGGTGGGTTTCCCACACCTCTTGCCCTTCCAAGTTCAGGCAGATTGCCCAGGTCAGCTATGTCATCTCCAGTTGGCTCAGGGGCCTCCTCCTCCTCAGGGGCCCATCCACCACCATGGGAACATTTGAGGTGGGTTTCCCATGCCTCTTGCCCTTCCTCTTTGCAGCTGTCTGGGCCACCTTTCCAGGCTCCAGACGCCCTAGACTCCCTTCCCGGGCAGCTATGGACCTTGTGGTCATTCAGACCCACTCAGGCAAACCTAACATCTCCAGGTAGGATCTGAGCTCTACCTCCTTCCAGGCAGTATGCTCAAGATCATTGCCTAACAGACAATCTACAGGCCTTACAGGACTCACAGCTACTTTCAGAGTACCAGAGACCCCCACCAACTCAAAGGGAGCCAGAGCCACTGGTAGGTGACTCTCACGATTGTCAGCAACTTTGACCTGGTGGAATGTATTAGGGACTATCTGCCCTGCTGACACCAGTTGACTCTTGACAGTAGTCATACTGGCTCCTGTGTCACGCAGAGCCTCCACCCTTTTCCCATCAATGGTGACCCACTGCCTATACTTTGAAGTATTTGCAGGTATGTGGGCTTTAGGCGCCATCTCTCTATCTCACAGGGATACTAGAGAAATCTCTGTCTGTCCCCCAAAGCTAACCGGGACTATCTCCCCCCTGAGCGATAAGCCAGACATCCCAGGTGGCTGTCCAGTGGTGGACTGTGGTCTCTTAGAACACTGGGAGTCGCCCTTAGTGTCCATGTTGGTAGCATTCTAATCATTTGGGGATGAACTTCCCTAACTTCTTATCAAAGAACCCTGACTTCTTTCCAAATCTGGAAAAAGAATGGTTACCACCCTCGTGGGAATTGTTTTGGGGGCCTTTTGAGACTTCCTTATCTTTAAGTTTATCTCCCCCCTCTTTCTTCTGTTGGGAACTCTGACCACCTTCGTGGGTTCTTCCCCTCCAGATGCCTTCTTGGACACTCTGGTGCTAACTGTAGGAAAGTACTATCTTGCCAGGCATGTTACCCCCATTTGTACTTGTATGTCAGTTTGTTTTTGCCCGTCTCACTGGGATGCTGCTAGCCAGGACCCCAGTGCTCATAGTTTGTGGCCTGAATGTGTGTCCCGGTGTAGTGACTAACTGTGTCACTGAGGTTCTGCTAATCAGAACCGCAGTGCTTATGCTCTCTCTGCTTTTAAAATTGTCACTATAGGCTAGTGACCATTTTCACCAATTCTAATTAGCACACTGGAACACCCTTATAATTCCCTAGTATATGGTATCTAGGTACCCAGGGTACTGGGGTTCCAAGAGATCCCTATGGGCTGCAGCATTTCTTTTGCCAACCATAGGGAGCTGAGAAAATTCTTACACAGGACTGCCACTGCAGCTTGAGTGCAATAATGTCCACGTTATTTCACAGCCATTTTTCACTGCACTTAAGTAACTTATAAGTCACTTATATGTCTAACCCTCACTTGGTGAAGGTTAGGTGCAAAGTTACTAAGTGTGAGGGCACCCTGGCAAGAGCCAAGGTGCCCCCACATAGTTAGGAGCAATTTCCCCGGACTTTGTGAGTGCGGGGACACCATTACATGCGTGCACTACATATTGGTCAATACCTATATGTAGCTTCACAATGGTAACTCTGAATATGGCCATGTAACATTTCTTAGAACAGGGAATTGTCCCCCCATGCCAAATGTGGTATTGGGGTGCCAATCCCATGCATCCCCGGGGCTCCAGAACGGACCCCGGGTACTGCCAAACCAGCTCTCTGGGGTTCTCACTGCAGCTTCCGCTGCTGCCAACCCACAGACAGGCTTCTGCCCTCCTGGGGTCTGGGCAGCCCAGTCCCAGGAAGGCAGAACAAAGGATTTCCTCTGAGAGAGGGTGCTACACCCTCTCCCTTTGGGAATAGGTGTTAAGGGTCTGAGAGGAGTAGCCTCTCCAGCCCTCTGGGAATGCTTTGAAAGGCACAGAAGGTTCCCTCCTTGCTTCAACCAGTCTACACTGGTTCAGGGAACCCCCAGCCCTGCTCTAGCACAAAGCTGGACAAAGGAAAGGGGAGTGACCACTCCCCTATACATCACTACCCCATGGGTGGTGCCCAGAGCTCCTCCAGTCTGTCCCAGACCTCCGCCATCTTGAATCCAGAGGTGTGAGGGCACAAAGGAGGCCTCTGAGTGGCCACTGCCAGCAGGTGACGTCAGAGACCCCGCCTGATAGGTGCTTACGTGAGTAGGTGGCCAATCCTCCTCTGAGGGCTATTTAGGGTCTCCCCTGTGGGCTTTTCCTCAGATAACAAATGCAAGAGCTCACCAGAGTTCCTCTGCATCTCTCTCTTCAACTTCTGCCAATGATCGACTGCTGACTTTTCCAGGACGCCTGCAAAACTGCAACAAAGTATCAAGAAGACTACCAGTGACATTGTAATGCCTTATCCTGATGGCTTTCTCAACTGTTTCCTGGTGGTGCATGCTCTGGGTGCTGTCTGTCTTAACCCTGCACTGGAAGCCAAGAAGAAATATCCAGTGGGTCGACAGAGTCTTCCCCCTGCTAACGCACAAACCAAACTTCTGCTTCACCGGTCCTCTGGGTCCCCTCTCATCATGAAGAGCATGGTCCCTGGAACACAGTTACTGGATCCTAGTGACCCCGACAGTCCAGTGGTCCATCTGTCCAAATTTGGCAGAGGTAAGTCCTTGCCTCCCCTCGCCAGAAAGTAATCCTGTGCACTGCGTGAATTTCAGCTTCTAAGGCTTCTGTGCACTTTTGCAAGGAATCCTTCATGCACAGCACAGCCCAGGTCCCCAGCACTCCGTCCTGCATTGCTCAACTTGCTGAGGTGACCTCTGGATTCGTGGGGCCCTCCTTTGTAGTGTTGAGACGACTGCCATGCTCAGTTTTCTTGAACCCATGTTCCACTACTTCTGCAGGTGCTGCCTTCTTCTGTGTGGGTTCTCTGTGTTGCTGAGGGCCCCCTCTGTCTCCTCTTCCAAGGGGCGACCTCCTGGTCCTCCCTGGGCCCGGGCAACACCCATTTTCTTCAACTGCGACCTTAGCAGCTAGCAAGGCTTGTTTGAGGTTGTAGGAAAGTATCACCTTGCCTGGCATGTTACCCCCATTTTTACTGTATGTGTGTTTGTTTTTGCCTGTGTCACTGGGATCCTGCTAGCCAGGACCCATGGTACTGGGGTTCAAAGAGATCCCTATGGGCTGCAGCATTTCTTTGGCCACCCATAGGGAGCTGAGACAATTCTTACACAGGGCTGCCACTGCAGCCTGAGTGAAATAATGTCCACGTTATTTCACAGCCATTTTACACTGCACTTCAGTAACTTATAAGTCACCTATATGTCTAACCCTCACTTAGTGAAGGTTAGGTGCAAAGTTACTTAGAGTATGGGCACCCTGGCACTAGCCAAGGTGCCCCCACATTGTTCAGGGCAAATTCCCCGGACTTTGTGAGTGCGGGGAAACCATTACACGCGTGAACTACATATAGGTCAATACCTATATGTAGCATCACAATGGTAACTCTGAACATGGCCATGTAACATGTCTAGGATCATGGAATTGTCACCCCAATACCATTCTGGTATTGGGGGGAAAATTCCATACATCCCCGGGTCTCAAGCATAGAGCCCGGGTACAGCCAAACTAACTTCCCAGGGTTTTCTCTGCAGCTACCGCTGCTGCTAACCCTCAGACAGATTTCTGCCCCCGTGGGGCATTGGCAGCCTGGTCCCAGGAAGGCAGAACAAAGGATGTCCTCTCCCCTTGGAAATAGGTCTGAAGGGCCTGGGAGGAGTAGCCTCTCCAGGCCTCTGGAAATGTTTTGAAGGGCACAGATGGTGCCCTCGTTGCATAAGACAGTCTACACCAGTTCAGGGATCCCCCAGCCCTGCTCTGGCGCGAAACTGGACAAAGGAAACAGGAGTTACCACTCCCCTGACCAGCACCTCCCAGGGTAGGTGCCAAGAGCTCCTCCACTGTGTCCCAGACCTCTGCCATCTTGGATGCAGAGGTGTAAGGGCAAAATGGACAGCTCTGAGTGGCCAGTGCCAGCAGGTGACGTCAGAGACCCCTCCTGATAGGTGCTTACCTTTCTCTGTACCCAGTCCTCCTCTGAGGGCTATTTAGGGTCTCTCCTGTGGGTATCTCACCAGATAACGAATGCAAGATCTCACCAGAGTTCCCCTGCACTTCCCTCTTTGACTTCTGCCAAGGATCGACCGCTGACTGCTGCAGGACGCCTGCAAAACCGCAACAAAGTAGCAAGAAGACTACCAGCAACATTGTAGCGCCTAATCCTGCCGGCTTTCTCGACTGTTTCCTGGTGGTGCATGCTTTGAGGGCTGACTGCCTTCACCCTGCACTGGCAGCCAAGAAGAAATCTCCTGTGGGTCAACTGAATCTTCCCCCTGCCAACGCAGGCACCAAACTTCTGCATCACCGGTCCTCTGGGTCCCCTCTCATCCTGACGAGCGTGGTCCCTGCAACACAAGAGCTGGGTTCAAGTGTCTCTGACAGTCCAGTGGCCCTTCTGTCCAAATTTGGTGGAGGTAAGTCCTTGCCTACCCATGCCAGACAGTAATCCTGTGTACTGCGTGAACTGCAGCTGCTCGGGCTTCTATGCACTTTTGCAAGACTTCCTTTGTGCACAGCCTAGCCCAGGTCCCCAGTACTCCGTCCTGCATTGCCCAACTCACTGAGTTGGACTCCAACGTTGTGGGACCCTCTTTTGTTGTTCTGAGTTGACTATCATCCTCAGATCTTCTGAATGCCTGTTCAGGTGCTTTTGTGGGTGCTGCCTGCTTGTGCATGGGCTCTCCGTGTTGCTGAGCGTCCCCTCTGTCTCCTCCTCCAAGGGGCGACCTCCTGGTCCTTTCTGGGCCGTAGCAGCACCCAAAACTTTCAACCCCAACTCTTGCAGCTAGCAAGGCTTGTTTGCAGTCTTTCTGCGTGGAAACAACTCTGCATCATCCAGCACGCTGTGGGACATCTTCTGACCAAAGGAGAAGTTCCTGGCTCCTTCTGTTGTTGCAGAATCTTTGGCTTCTTCCACCCAGAGGCAGCCCTTTTGCACCTTCATCCGGGGTTTATTGGGCTCCTGCCCCCCTGGACACTTGCGTGACTCTTGGACCCCTTCCTTTGCAGGTCCTCAGGTCCGGGGATCCGTCTTCAGTGCTTTACAGTCAGTTGTTGTCCTTGCAGAATCCCCTATCTCGACTTTACTGTCTTTCTGGGGTAGTAGGGCAACTTTACTTCTACTTTTTAGGGTCTTGGGTTGGGGTATCTTGGACACCCTTAGTGTTTTTTTACACTCCCAGCAACCCTCTACACACTACACTAGGCCTGGGGTCCATTCGTGGTTCGCATTCCACTTTTGGAGTATATGGTTTGTATTGCCCCTAGGCCTATTGTCTCCTATTGTATTCTATTGTGTTCTGCAGAGTTTGCACTACTTTTCTAACTGTTTACTTACCTGATTTAGTTTGTGTATGTATATTTTGTGTATATTACTTACCTCCTAAGGGAATATATCCTCTGAGATACTTTTGGCATATTGTCACTAAAATAAAGTACCTTTATTTTTTTAGTAACTCTGAGTATTGTGTTTTCTTATGATATAGTACTAAGTGATATAAGTGGTATAGTGGGAGCTTTCCATGTCTCCTAGTTCAGCCTAAGCTGCTCTGCTATAGCTACCTCTATCAGCCTAAGCTGCTAGAACACCTCTAATCTACTAATAAGGGATAACTGGACCTGGCACAAGGTGTAAGTACCACAAGGTACCCACTATAAGCCGATGCCAGCCTCATACATTGGTGGTGCAGCGGTGGGATAAGTACTTGTAACTGCTTTACCACTTTGTCATTGGTGCTTTTCATAAGAAAAACATATACCAAATACTTCAAGATATACACATTGAACTAAACAGTTTAACTTTCCTTCTCTAAAACTTTAACAAAGTTTGCTTGCTGTTTTAAACCCTCTAGTGTGGGACAGGTCTCTCTGTGCCACGCTCAGCCTTTCCCAAGCAGGCCCCCCTGCACCCAAAAGCTCAGCAGTGTCTGCTTCCAGCTCATGTGATATAGGTTCTGCACAGGGAGAAGATTCCTCTTTCTCAAAAGGGGAATCTTCTGGACAGGAGGGGATGGTGGGCAAGGATTTACCCTTTCTACCCCTACCTTTTGGGAGCACTTGGTCCATTGTTCCAGGATCCAAGCTTTCCTGTCCTCTTTGCTTCTGGGCCTGAGCCCTTGTGAGAGCAAAGATATACCCAGGAATGCCCAGCATTGCTGCATGAGACTCCACCTCCACTTTAGCCCAAACAGATGTCTCCAAATCATTGTCTAGTAAGCAATCTACAGGTAATTCAGTGGCTACCACAACTTTCTTTGGACCAGTAACACCCCCCCCCCCTCCCCATTTGAGATTCACAACAGCCATGGGGTGGCTAAGTGTGTTATCATGAGCATCAGTCACTTGGTACTGCTGATCAAGTAGGTGTTGATCAGGGTGAACCAGTTTTTCTATAACCATAGTTACACTGGCTCCTGTGTCCCTGTAGGCCTCACCCTCAACACCATTAATTATGGGTAGTTGATTATACTTACCCATATTAAGGGGACAAGCAACCAAGGTGACAAAGTCAATGCCACCATCAGAGACCAAAACAGCCTCTGTGGTCTCCCTAACAAGACCAACCCCAACCACACTTCCAATAGTGAGCCCAGCTACACCCTTGGATTGGCTATTTGTAGTAGATTTCCCACCACCACTGCTATTACTAGGGGCACTAGAGGCTGCAGTTGGGGTTGTGGTGGTGGGGGGTTTGGTGTTTTTCTTTGGACAAGTGACATCACTTGCCCAATGGCCTTTTACTTTACATAAATAACACCAAGGCTTTTTCTGATTGTGAGAGAAGTGAGACCCACCACCCCCAGAGGATTTTTGTGGGATTGATGAAGACTCAGAATGTTTTTTTATCTTTGTCCCCACCATTGTCAGAAGACTTACCATCCTTCTTCTTGCCATCCTTGTCAACCCCATATGAACTTTTCTGTTCACTCTTGTTCTGACCCATTTGTCTGCCTTCTTTCCCAATTCTTGGGGAGAGGTCAGATCTGAGTCTACCAAGCACTGGAGCAACAAATCAGGCACACAATTGTTCAAAATATGCTTTCTCAGGATTTGATTATACAGGCTTTCATTGTCAGTCACCTTACTGCCATGTAACCAACCCTCCAAGACCTTCACTGAACAGTCTACAAAGTCTGTCCAGTCTTGAGAGGACTCTTTTCTGGTGTCTCTGAACTTTGTCCTGTATTGTTCAGTGGTTAAGCCAAATCCATCCAAGAGTGCATCCTTCAAATCTTTGTAGTTATTAGATTCACTTTCTCTGACAGTAAGGAGCCTATCCCTACCCTTACCAGTGAAAGATAGCCACAATATAGCAGCCCACTGCCTTTGAGGGACCAACTGTACCATATAGGCCCTCTCAAGTGCAGCAAACCACTTATTAATGTCATCCCCCTCATTGTAAGGGGGGACTATCTTATGCAGGTTTCTGGAATCTTGCTCTCTAACAGGATTATTATCAAAAGCACTTCTGCTGCCACCATGGGGAACTAACCCGAACCTCTGCCTTTCCCTTCCCACATCCAGAGATTCAGTGTCTAAGGCCAGCTGCTGCTGTTTAAGCTTCAGCCTGGCCTCTTCCAACCTCAGCTTTCTGAGTTCCCTTTCCATTAAGTTACCCTCAGAGTTAGAGGCTTGGCAATTGTGAGATACAGAAGAAAGGTGGGAATTGGCAGAGTTGGACCTGCCTCTAACTGGCTGGACCCTAGTAACCTGGCCTTCAGGAGTGAAAGGTGCCCTACTAGTGTGTGACCCCCTCCCACTACCAGTGTCACTAGGTGGCCTGTTAGCTCGCAGGTCCTTGGAAGAACCCTCCCCAGCATCCTCAGGGGACTCCTCTGAGTCTGACTGGGTACCCTCCTCCTCTACCTCCTGATCCTGGGATGGGCCAGACTGCTTCTGGTCACTTTCTAGGAGAAGGCTATGGAGAAGATATTTTGTAGGATTCTTACCAATTGCTAAACCTCTTTCTATGCAGAGACCCCTCAAACATTTAAAGTTTAGATTCCTGGACAACTGTGGGAGTAAGCTCTACTGCAGACATGATAGAAAAGGTTTAGGACAGAGAGAGAAAAAAAAGTTTTTGGAAATTTTAAAAGAACAGAGAAAAACCTTTTCAAACTTTTGAAAACTTTAGAAAGTTTTCAGAATCTTTTCAGAAACATTTTAGAAAGTTTTAGAGAAGGAAAGTTAAACTGTTTAGGTTACTGTGAATATTTTTAAGTATTTGGTATATGTTTTTCTTATGAAAAGCACCACTAACAAAGTGGTAAAGCAGTTACAAGTACTTATCCCACTACTGCACCACCAATGTGGAAGGCTGGCCTGTCTTATAGTGGTTACCTTGTGGTATTTACACCTTGTGCCAGGTCCAGTTATCCCTTATTAGTAGATTAAAGGTGTTCTAGCAGCTTAGGCTGATGGAGGTAGCTATAGCAAAGCAGCTTAAGCTGAACTAGGAGACATGTAAAGCTCCTACTATACCACTTATATCACTTAACACTATGGGGGTGATTCTAACCCTGGCGGTCGGTGTTAAAGTGGCGGCCAACCCGCCAACAGGCTGGCGGTCCAAAAAATGGAATTCTGACCCTGGCGGGAACCGCCAACACAGCCCGCCAACTTAACACTCCGACCGCCGCGGCGGTACAGACAAACAGCGCGGCGGTCACCGCCAACAGGTAGGCGGCAGACAATGTACCGCCCACACTATCATAACTCACCAATCCGCCACCTTTTCAGGGGCGGGAGCACCGCCGATAAAAACACGGCGGAAACAGACTACGAACGGGAAAACGCTCACCAAAACACACTCCACGAGTACGGAGGACAGCATGGAACCCGAATTAAACATCCTACCTGCTCTCGTCTACCTTCTCATCTACCACGAGTACGAAGTCCGGCGCAGACGACAACGGTGAGTACTGCACCTACGACACACGGGAGGGGGAGGACGAAAGGTTACGGGCACACACATATGCGACCCCCCCCAATCATGTACTCACCAATGCAGAGCACCAAGTCACAGTGACACCACCCAAACACCCCTGAAAAATGCTAGGACATAATCATATTTGGAATAAATATTTATGTACCAAAAAGCTCCAGAAAATTAGCGTACAACCATGAAAGATATCCACAACAAAACAAATGACACACACATCAGTGTATAACTGAAGTACCAAGTCCTGCACATCCTACGAATTCAGCATGTCCGTGGGCCAAAGTCTTGAGAAACAAGGGCAAAGCCCACACAGGAGACCTGAGTCCTTTGGAGAGAACACTGCAGGGGCATCAGATGTAAAAACTACAGGCACCTCAGGGGGAAGGGAAGGGGGGGGCACCACAGCCACATGAGTCCACGACGCCAGATCCACGAGGAGCCACCATGCCCACGGGACCATCCTGGGGAGTGCAAAGCCACAGTCTCTCAAGTCTCTGCAGTGGGTGGATTGCCCACTGGACCATCCTGGGGAGTGCAAAGCCACAGTCTCTCAATGTCTCTACAGTGGGTGGGCTGCCCACTGGGCCATCCTGGGGAGTGCAAAGCCACAGTCTCTCAAGTCTCTGCAGTGGGTGGATTGCCCACTGGACCATCCTGGGGAGTGCAAAGCCACAGTCTCTCAATGTCTCTACAGTGGGTGGGCTGCCCACTGGGCCATCCTGGGGAGTGCAAAGCCACAGTCTCTCAAGTCTCTGCAGTGGGTGGATTGCCCACTGGACCATCCTGGGGAGTGCAAAGCCACAGTCTCTCAAGTCTCTGCAGTGGGTGGATTGCCCACTGGACCATCCTGGGGAGTGCAAAGCCACAGTCTCTCAATGTCTCTACAGTGGGTGGGCTGCCCACTGGGCCATCCTGGGGAGTGCAAAGCCACAGTCTCTCAAGTCTCTGCAGTGGGTGGATTGCCCACTGGACCATCCTGGGGAGTGCAAAGCCACAGTCCATCAGGTGGATGACAGTCTCCACTGGTCAAGGAGGAGGCATGGTGGGCACAATGAACCATCAACGGTGCTTGAGACGGCGGTGCCCTGTTCAGCGGTGCTTGAGACGGCGGGGCCCAGCGGAGCGGTGCTTGAGAGGAAGGGCCCAGCGGAGCGGTGCTTGAGAGGAAGGGCCCAGCGGAGCGGTGCTTGAGACGGCGGGGCCCAGCGGAGCGGTGCTTGACAGGAAGGGCCCAGCGGAGCGGTGCTTGAGACGGCGGGGCCCAGCGGAGCGGTGCTTGACAGGAAGGGCCCGGCGGAGCGGTGCTTGAGACGGCGGGGCCCAGCGGAGCGGTGCTTGACAGGAAGGGCCCAGCGGAGCGGTGCTTGAAATGAAGGGCCCAGCGGAGCGGTGCTTGAGACGGCGGGGCCCTGTTCAGCGGTACTCTTCTGCACCGCGGGCCCTGTTCAGCGGTGCCTATCTCCACGGCGGGGCCCTGTTCAGCGGTGCTCTTCTGCACCGCGGGCCTTGTTCAGCGGTGCCTATCTCCACGGCGGGGCCCTGTTCAGCGGTGCTCTTCTGCACCGCGGGCCCTGTTCAGCGGTGCCTATCTCCACGGCGGGGCCCTGTTCAGCGGTGCTCTTCTGCACCGCGGGCCCTGTTCAGCGGTGCCTATCTCCACGGCGGGGCCCTGTTCAGCGGTGCTCTTCTGCACCGCGGGCCCTGTTCAGCGGTGCCTATCTCCACGGCGGGGCCCTGTTCAGCGGTACTCTTCTGCACCGCGGGCCCTGTTCAGCGGTGCCTATCTCCACGGCGGGGCCCTGTTCAGCGGTGCTCTTCTGCACCGCGGGCCCTGTTCAGCGGTGCCTATCTCCACGGCGGGGCCCTGTTCAGCGGTGCTCTTCTGCACCGCGGGCCCTGTTCAGCGGTGCCTATCTCCACGGCGGGGCCCTGTTCAGCGGTACTCTTCTGCACCGCGGGCCCTGTTCAGCGGTGCCTATCTCCACGGCGGGGCCCTGTTCAGCAGTGCTCTTCTGCACCGCGGGCCCTGTTCAGCGGTGCACATCCAGCAGGTCAAGGGAGCCAGACCTGGCCTGGACTCCCTGTTCAGTCGCCCTCGGACCGTGACGTTTCTGGACCCTTCGGGGACGGACTCCTGGCCTCCTTAGTGTCCTCCTTCCCAGCTGGGATGTGGCATGTGGGGTCCACCTTCTCCGCGCTCCTGCTGCCCTTCCGCTCCTTTGATGGGGCTCTCGGGCCCTTGCCTCCCCCAGATGGTGTGGGTGGTGAAGTGGCCGCACATTGCTCCTTGGGGGCAGCCCTGTCGGTCCTCGCACGGCGGTCCTTGGTTTTGCGGGTCCTCTTGCCGGGGGGGGGGGCTGGACGTGTCCTTGCTGCTGATCGATGTGTCACTGCTGGCAAAGGGTGGGCTCCAGAACCCAGGCACAACAGTGACACCCGAAGCTGGGCTGGTGGTGGCTGCGGTGCTCTTGGGACTCTTTGAAGATGGATGGGGGAGGTAATCGGGGGGAAAGAGGTTAAGGTTAGCCAGGAAAAGTTTTTTAGGGCCAAGGTAAAGGGTAGGAGAAGTGGAGATGGAAGTGGAGGTAGAGGAGGTGGTTGTAGGAGAGTCAGGTGTGCTGTCATTGGGTGAAGGTGCTGGTGCTGTAGGCTGTCGTGAGGTGGATGGCTGTTGGGTGGGTGGCTGCCTGCGTTTGTTTGTCTTGGAAGAGGGGGTGACAGACACAGTGGGAGAGGACACAGGGGACGTGTACATGGCAGTGGGGGTGGTGACTGCACGAGTGTGGACTGTACTGGAGGGTGAGGTGGTGATGGAAGCACTGGCTGATGTTGGGGTGCATGCAGGTGTGAGTGTAGACGTCACAGGGAGGGAGGAGGGAGACGAGGAGGAGGGGGACACAGGGGTGGCAGTGGCTGTTGGCATGTCTGCATCTGGGTGTTGCTCGGGTGAGTGTTTGCGGGATCTGTGGTGCTTGTGTTTGGATGAGCTGCTCTTGGGTGTTGAGGTGTGTGCAGGCTGGTCTGATGGTGTGGATGGGATAGGCTGAGGAACAGGAGACAGAGACAGGCTGGAGGCAGTCAGAAGAGGGAGGCTGGAAACAGGGACAATGGCTGCCGTCAGTGCTGAGGCCAGAGCAGTGAACGCTCGTTGATGGGCAGCCTGACCCGAATGAATGCCCTCCAGGTACGCATTGCTCTGTTGCACCTCTCTTTGCACACCCTGGATGGCATTCAGAAGGGTCGTCTGCCCAACAATGAGCGTCCTTACCAGGTCAATGAGCTCCGCACTGAGTGCAGCAGGGGCAACAGGGGCAGGGGCTGAGGTGCCTGGGGCGAAGGAGACGCGCGCCTTCCTGGGCGAACCGGCACGGAGCGAAGACTGAGGGGCTGCTGGGAGGGCGGGGCTGGTGCGCTGGGTGGCGGCTGTACCTGTAGAGGCGGGGGGCACGGATGTTGCCGCCACCCCTAGGGAGCTCCCATCCGAGGACGTGTCGCTTTCGCTGCTCTCACCAGCGGTCCCCGTCGTGGTGCTCCCCTCGCCCTCCGGATCACTGGTGCCCTCGGTGTCTGTTCCTGGGCCCACCGGGGCCTTGTGTCCTGCAGCTCCCTCGTGCTCCGATGCCATATCTCCTCCGCCTGATGATGCTAATGCACACATGCACAAGAAGATGAAGAGAAAGGGTGGGGGGAGAAAAAAGAAGACCAGGTTGAGTGCATGCAATGTCAACACCGTTGGCGGAGAGGACAGACACAGGTGCCTAATGCACTAAGCCGCGCATTCGGGGTACACTACTCAGTACTACTGACTAAGACAACAGGCCAAGAGACGTCAAACGCGCACATGGGAGATGCTGGACCTTCAATGGCTGTACTTGTCACCCTACAGAGGTGGGGGCCGGGGGCACAGGGCCATGCTAAGGGAGAGGACTACACTACAGAAAGCGCCCTGGCCTAATGTCACCCACAGCCCTCCTCCCCCACCCAAACGCCTCCACTGCGCAGAAAGATAGGAGAATGTGCTGATACTCACCCCCTTGTGTCTGCTGTGATGTCTTAAAGCGCCCATCCAATTCAGGGTAGGCCACCGCCAGGATCCGGGACATCAGGGGGGTCATGGTGCGACTGGCACCCCTCCTAGGTTGGGAGGCCATCCCCAGCAGTGTTTCTGCGGTCTTCCTTGTTCCGCGGCGGATGTCCTCCCACCCCTTGCGGCAGTGGGTGCCCCGTCTGTTGTGGACCCCCAAGGTCCGGACTTCCTTGGCGATGGCACGCCAAATCTCGATCTTCTGATGGGGGCAGACCTATTAGACATGTACAGGGTGGAAAGGAGGAAATCATCAATGGCCTGCATGTTAGATGTAATTGGCCCCCCCCACCCACTTTGCCATATGGCACATGCTCTCATCTGTCGGGCGTTGCACTCCTCATTCGCCCCCCACCCCACCAACTTACATCCACCCCAATCCACACAGGCATAGCCCATTCCATTAGCACCCGGGGTACTCACTTGTTGGTCTGGAGGACCGTAGAGTAGCGCATACTGGGGGAGGACCCCATCCACGAGCTTGTCCAATTCTTCAGACGTGAAGGCAGGGGCCCTTTCCCCAGTCACAGCAGCCATTGTATCTTCCAGACCGAGGTCACAGCAGCACTTGCAGTATAGGTCCTCTCCTGTGGATGATCAGGTCTCGAGTGATTAAGCAGATAGAAAATGGCGGTCACGTCCGCGGCGGTGCGTACCGCGGCGGTGCGTACCGCGACCGCCGGCGCACTTCGTTATTGGCTCCTGAAACCCATAGGCTTCAATGTTAACCAATGCGGCTTTGCGCCGCGGTCTTCGACCGCCTACCGCCACGGTGTGCCCCGCCAGCGCAGTGACCTCACATCCCATTGTCCCACTTCACAGGTCAGGCAGCCGCCATTTCAAGGGCCCACATGGCTTAATTTTGACTGCGACACACAGTCCTAGGCCTTGCATTGCCACACATACACGCCTTTCAACCCATTGCCATTCTTTAACTGTGCAAGCTGTCTGTACGTACCTGTGGTTTGGCTGACTCTGTGCTCCATGTTGTCCTTCCTTGGCACCGTCCGCTGGGACTTGGGATGAGAAGGAGGAATCCTCGCGTGTACCGACCGCTGGTGGACCTGTCGACAATGGAAGAACGCCATATAATCCTTCGATACCGACTTGACCGTGCCACTATCCATGAACTGTGTGCCCAGCTGGAGCCAGCCCTGATGTCCCCCATCCGCCAACCCACAGGGATTCCCCCTCTGGTGCAGGTTTTGTCAGTCCTCCATTTTTTGGCCAGTGGGTCATTCCAGACCACAGTGGCCATGTCATCTGGAATGTCTCAGCCTATGTTTTCAAAGATTTTGAGCAGAGTGTTGTCTGCCCTGATGAAACTCATGCGGAGCTACATCATTTTCCCCGAGGAGGGTGACTTGCCCACAGTGAAGGGTGATTTCTATGCCCTTGGACATATCCCCAACATCATTGGTGCCATTGATGGGACCCATGTGGCTTTGGTACCCCCAAAAGACGATGAGCAGGTGTACCGAAACAGAAAGAATTATCATTCGATGAATGTCCAGGTGGTCTGTTTGGCTGACCAGTACATCTCCCATGTAAATGCCAAGTTCCCAGGGTCAGTGCATGACGCGTATGTGATGCGAAATAGCAGCATCCCCTATGTGATGGAGCAGCTACAGAGACAACGTGTGTGGCTAATAGGTGACTCTGGTTACCCCAACCTGCCGTGGCTACTGACCCCAGTAAGGAATCCCCGGACAAGGGCAGAGGAACGCTACAATGAGGCCCATGGGCGTACAAGGAGGGTGATTGAGCGAACCTTTGGCCTCCTGAAGGCCAGGTTTAGGTGCCTGCATATGACTGGTGGATCCCTAATGTACTCACCAAAGAAGGTGTGCCATATCATCGTGGCGTGCTGTATGCTTCACAACCTGGCTTTGCGACGCCAGGTGCCTTTCCTGCAGGAGGATGGTCCAGATGGTGGTGTTGTAGAAGCCGTGGAGCCTGTGGAGAGTGAAGAGGAGGAAGACTCTGAGGACGACACAGACAATAGGGACAGAGTGATACAGCAGTATTTCCAGTAACACCCAGGTAAGAATCACCCACGCCATTTCACAATTGCTTCTAGCCTCCTGCATCTGTACTTTCTGTAGTTCCCCACAGATGTTTTTTATTAATTTATGCCTTTCCCTTCCCTTCTCAGTGCTGTCTGACTCAGTACCTGACTTCTGCTTGGTTCGCCCATGAAATACAGCGTATTGACATTGGTATGTTGTCATGACTAATTGACAGAACAGAAATTGAACAGTAATATGTTATCCCTTTGTTAATAATACAGCATGACTCAAAACAGGTTTGTGTGCAAAATGTGATTTATTTACAGTGCTAGATACCGGTACATGTGATTCTAAGGGTGATGGGTGGGGGTGGAGGAATATCCATGGCAGAGTCCAGTTCTCAGTCTCACAGGTGCATTGTTCTTTTGCCTGTGGAAGGATGGAGCATAGGCAGTTCATGGTTGGACAGGGTGGCAATGTGGGACAGTGGGAAGACTTGAGGGGGTATGTCCTGCTGGCGGGGGTCTTGACATCCTACTCTGTCTTTTTCTTTGGTCTCAGGCTCCTCTTACGGGGTGGTTGTTCTTCAGCAGGAGGTGGGGTTCTGGGGGGCTGTCGAGGTGTTGGGACCTCCTGTCCACTAGCGCCGGCGGAGGTGGTAGGCTGTTCCTGGTCCGGCCTAGTGACAGGGGCCCTGTGTGGTGCACCATGGTCCCGCAACGCGTCCTCTATCCTGTGGAGGGCCAGGACGATGGTCCCCATTGCGGTCCCGATGATTCTCAGCTCCTCCCTGAACCCCATGTAGCGTTCCTCCTGCTGTGCCTGGATCTCAGTGAACCTGGCCAGTACCGTCGCCATCATTTCTTGGGAGTGGTGGTAGGCCCCCATGAGGGTGGTGAGGGCCTCTTGGAGAGTGGGTTCCCTGGGCCTCTCCTCCCCCCCCTGTCGCACAGCAGCCCTCCGAGCTGCCCGGTTTCCCCCGGCCTCTGTCCCCTGGCCGGTGTGCCCGCTCCCACTGCCCACAGGTCCCTGTTGTTGTTGGGGTGTCGGGTTAGCCTGGGTGCCCTGTAGTGGCAGACACACCGCTGATTGAGCTGTCCTAGAGACAGAGGCATGGGCCCGCTGGGTGGGAGCTGTGCTGGTGTCGGCAGAGGGGGTCGGGTCTGGTGTGGCCTGTGTCTGGGTGAGGGGAACCGACTGCCCAGAGGTCCCCGATGGTCCGGGCTGGTCATCAGGTTCACTGTCGACAGAGCTGCTATCCTCAGTGTGGGCCTGTTCCGGTGGTGGGATGGACACTTCTGGACCCTCCTGGCTGGTGTGTTGTCGTTCGGGTCCTGCATGGGGTAAGAGAGTTTGGTTATTGTTTCTGTGTGTGCAATAGCATGCGTGTTGTGGGTGCCCTTGTCCCCCAGTGCAGGCATTCCCTGGAGGGAGGTGTTGTGAGGGTATTTAGTGGGGGGGAGGGGTTAGTGCAGTGGTCATGCTTAGGTGATGGGTGCCCATGGTTTGTGTTGGCATGCAGGAGTTGGTGTTGGGATGGGTGGGTTGTGCTGGTGAGACATTGTCAGGAAGGATGTGTGCTGGGGGGTTGGGGGTGAGGGTGGGGGTGTGGGTTGGCATGCTGGTGGGGTGTGGGGGATATAGTAGTTGAGATGGGACTTACCAGAGTCCATTCCTCCGGCTACTCCTGCGAGGCCCTGAGGATGCAGGATGGTCAAGACCTCTTGCTCCCACGATGTAAATTCGGGAGGGGTGGGTGGGGGTCCGCCGCCAGTCTTCTGGACCGCGATGTTGTGCCTGGAGACCATCGACCGGACCTTCCCCCGTAGGTCGTTCCATCTTTTGCGGATGTCCTCCCTATTCCTGGGATGCTATCCCACCGCGTTTACCCTGTCCACGATCCGCTGCCATAGCTCCGCCTTCCTGGCTATACTGTTGTGCTGCACCTGCGAGCCGAAGAGCTGGGGTTCCACTCTTAGGATTTCCTCCACCATGACCCGGAGTTCTTGGTCCGAAAATCGTGGATGCCTTTGGGGTGCCATGGGGTGGTGTGGGTGAGGTGTGGGGTGGTGTATGTGATGAGGAGTGTGTTGGTGAGTGGTGCTTTGTGCTACTATGTGGTGTGTGTGATGGTGTAGTGTGCCTCAGTGTGTCTTGCTTTGGATTGTCTGCTGTGTCTCTCTCTCCTTCTCTCAGTAATTGGGGTCGCAGGGGTTTGTGGGTGATGTGGGTGTGTGTTTTATAGTTGGTTGATTGTGTGGGAGTGGTGTGTGTATGTGTATCAGGTGTGTGTTTTTCAAATTGTCCAATGTGGCTGTGTTTTGGTGATGTGTGTAGCGCCAATGGAATACCGCGTTTGAATGACCGCCGTGTGGATTCGTGGGTCGTAATGGCATGGGCGTATTTCTGTTGGCGTGACGGTGGAGGTTTGGTCATCTCCAGTTTATCGCTGCCCGCCGATGTGGCGGGCTGCAGTGGAGGACGGATTTTTGGAGGTTTGGCCGTTGTGGGTCAGAATGACCGTGGCGGTTGACCGCGGCCGCGGCGGTGTTATGGCGGTCTTCTGACCGGCGGTAAGGGCATTTTACCGCCGAGGTCAGAATCACCCCCTATATCATAAGAAACACAATACTCAGAGTTTCTAAAACTAAAGGTACTTTATTTTAGTGACAATATGTCAATAGTATCTCAGAGGATATACTCCCTTAGGAGGTAAGTAATATACACAAAATATACACACAAACACACATGGCTTCCAGTGCAGGGTGAAGGCAGGCAGCCCCCAGAGCATGCACCACCAGGAAACAGTCGATAAAGCTGGCAGGATTAGGCACTTCAGTGTCGCTGGTAGCCTTCTGGTTACTTTGTTGCCGTTTTACAGGCGTCCTGGAGCAGTCAGTGGTCGATCCTTGGCAGAAGTCGTTATCTGAGGAAATGCCCACTGGAGAGACCCTAAATAGTCCTCAGAGGAGGATTGGCCACCTAGTCAGGTAGGCACCTATCAGGAGGGATCTCTGACATCACCTGCTGGCACTGGTCACTCAGAGGCCTCCAGACTGCCCTCACACCTCTGGAAACAAGATGGCGGAGGTCTAGGACACACTGGAGGATCTCTGGGCAACACCCCTGGAGTGGTGATGGACAGGGTGGTCACTCCCCTTTCCTTTGTCCAGTTTCAGGCCAGAGGAGGGACGGGGGGTTCCCTAAACCGGTGTAGACTGACTTATGCAAGGAAGGCACCATCTGTGCCCTTCCAAGCATTTCCAGAGGCTGGGAGAGGCTACCCCTCCCCAGCCTTTAACACCTATTTCCAAATAGAGACGGTGTAACACCCTGCTCTCAGAGAAAATGCTATGTTCTGCCTTCCTGGGGCTGGGCTGCCCAAGAGGGCAGAACCCTGTCTGTGGGGTGGCAGCAGCGGTAGCTGCAGAGAAAACTCCAGAGAGCTGGTTTGGCAGTACCAGGGGTCAATAGTGGAGCCCCTGGGATGCATTGAATTGGGTCACCCAATACCATATTTGGAATGGGGGGACAATTCCATGATCTTAGACATGTTACATGGCCATATTCGGAGTTACCATTGTGAAGCTACATATAGGTATTGACCTACATGTAGTGCACGCATGTAATGGTGTCACTGCACTCACAAAGTCCGGGGAAATGGCTCTGACCTCTGTGGGGGCACCTTTGCTAGTGCAAGGGTGCCCTCACACTTAGTAACTTTGAACCTAACCTTCAGCGAGTGAAGGTTAGACATATAGGTGACTTATAAGTTACTTAAGTGCAGTGAAAATGGCTGTGAAATAACGTGTGCGTTATTTCACTCAGGCTGCAATGGTAGTCCTGTGTAAAGGTTTGTCTGAGCTCCCTATAGGTGGCAAAAGAAACGCTGCAGCTCATAGGGATCTCCTGGAACCCCAGTACCCTGGGTAGGAATTATAAGGGTGTTCCAGTATGCCAACTGAAATTGGTAAAAGTGGTCACTAGCCTATAGTGACAAATTTAAAGGCAGAGAGAGCATGAGCACTGAGGTTCTGATTAGCAGAGCCTCAGTGACACAGTTAGGCACTACACAGGTATACACATTCATGCCACAAACTATTTGCACTGGGTTCCTGGCTAGCAGGATCCCAGTGAGACAGGCAAAAACATACTGACATACTTTTAAAATTGGGGGTAACATGCCAAGAAAGATGGTACTTTCCTACAGATCTGAAACATCCTTATGTGTCACCCTTTGCAATGGCTTTGAAATGGCTGAAATATTCGGGATCCACTGACGACAATATCCTACCATTCCCAGAAACATTCTCAACTCTTTTTCTGAACTGGGCATTTTCATTTTCATTATTGCTGCTACTCTTTCTCTGGAAATTCTTCTCGACCCTTTCTCAATCAAATGTCCCAAATATTTCACTTGTTGCTGGCAATAGTGCAACTTGGCAGGAGCAACTTTATGGCCATTGTCTCCCAGAAAATTCAACAATGCGATTGTATCCTCTTTGCAGCCTTCCTTTGTTTTTGATGCTATCAACAAATCATCAATGTACTGTACTAAAGTCGACTGATAAGGCATTACCAATGACTCCAAGTTCTTTTTCAAGATCTTATTTAAAATCAATGGTGATTCTGAAAACCCTTGAGGAATTCTACATCAACAGTAGACTCTGGTCAGGAATTTGAAAAAAAGATATATGCTATCCTCATGTAGAGGTACTGAAAAGAAAACTTGGCACAAATCAAGGACTGTGAACCATTCTGCATCACATGGAATCTGAAACATTATTACTGCTGGATTTGGTACAACTGGACAACACTTCACCACTATGTCATTTATTTTTCTCAAATCCTGAACCAGACGTATTTTCCCATTCAGCTTTTTCAAACCCATCATTGGTGAATTACACGGACTGCTCATCACCTCTTTCAAAACTCCTTGCTCCAAGAATTGTTCTATCAATGGTCTTATCCCCTTTATTATTTTATGTGTCATCTGGTATCGAGCAGTTTGTGGAAACACCACATTCTCTTTCACTGCTACTTTGACTCCTTTAATCAAACCAATGTCTTTTCCTGAAAAATCCCAAACCTTCGGTCTAACCCTTTCTTGCAAATCATTCAGCAAATCTTTCTTTTCAAAAACTGGAAACAAATTGATTAAATCTTTTAAATTTTGCTCTTCATTTGTCTCTTCTTCGTCAATTGCCTGATCATCCTCAACAATCAATAAAGCTAATTCACAAGACATCATCCTTTTTTTTTCATCAACTGGCAAACTTTTATCATCATCACTAATGGTCTCCATCGTAATTCCCTTTCTTGAACACATAATCAAACAATTTATCTTGCACAGTAAGTCTCTTCCCTATAGTGATACTGGACTGGAATCACAAACAATAAAACTATGATAGGCTCTAAAATTTGCAATTTTCAGAAGAACTGGTTCTGTAAGAGCCTTAACCAAATGTTTATTTGCAACACCTACTATCTGCACTGTCCTTCCTGAAACAGGTATGTCTGGAACCTCTGTTGTCCTTATCATTGAGTGTGTTGCTCCTGTGTCAAGTAAAAAAATAACCTCATGACCATGTACTTCACCCTACACATAAAGACTTCTTTGATCCATATCTAATGACGCAACCATCATATTCTCCTCCTCATCTGAACTATCTAACGGCCATTCAGTGTTTATTTCATTCTCACTTTGTAAAGGTCAATGTTCAACTGTCTTTGCACTTTTGTATTTACTCTTATTCGTGACCACTTGCGAAAGAATAACCTGTTGCTGTTCCATTGGGCTCTGTATCATTTGAACCTGTCTCGGTATGTGCATTTGCTGTACAGGCACTATCTGCACCTGTGGCTGCATTTGTTGTATTTGTGGCATTTATACCTGTAGTACCAGAGGGTGTACATTTTGCATTTGTTGCACCGGCTGTAAAGGCTGAAAACCTTGCATATTATTCATGTTGTTCTGGAAATTTTGATTTTGACCTCCCATTCTAGGTCCTCTCATGCCCTAAAATGAATTGACACCATTTGTTTGCTGAACCATTCCTCCCTGATTCAACATAGGACACTGTCTTTTCCAATGTACCAGCAATCCACAAATGTGACGAGGTAACACTTTTCGTCTTTGTTGTTCATCTTGCATTGCCACTGAGCTCAAGTCTACATTTCGATTAACTACCGGAAGCATCATTCTACCTCAACTTCTACCTCGACCTTGACTCAGAAACAAAACATTTCCCAGTGGCAGTTGTTGAAAATTTCCTTGCAATCCTGTCTGTGCAACCTTAATCTGCATCACCATTGCTGTCTCCTTCAGCTTTTTCTTCTTCAACTCAATTTCACCATTACAGTACTTAGCATACTGCAAAACGTCATCAATCGGCTTTGCTTGCCAGCAGATCAAATGATTCTTGATCATTTGACTTACTTCTGGTTTCAACCAGTCAACAAATCTGATCTAATCTAATTGTTTCTGCACCACTGAATTGTTTGAATGCCTTCAACAATCTTTCATAATACGCATGAACTGATTCCTTCCATTACTGTGTTGTTTTATCTATGCACTGCCAATCAACATATTTTGGCAAAAGTCTCGTTTTCAGAAGCTCAATGACTTTATAGTAATGTTTCATCACTTCAGGAGGTTGCGCACCTGTTTTTAAATCCCTTTGCAGTTCATTCGTCGGCCAATTAACACTTCTCTTGCACTTAATCCACAAATTTGCTGGAACAGCAATGTCAAAAAGTGTATTCAAGTCTTACCAAAGACACTTCGAAAGTTTCACAAACCTATCTGTTTGCGGGTACCACTCCATTGGTTTCTCCCTCAGTCTTGGGTAATCATTTGTAAAACTTATAATATCACTTTTATTCCAGGGTACATGTATAAAATTCCCACCTGGCGTTTCTCTCATTGGTAACATTTTTACTGCATCCCCTGTCTGTGACCCATCATCTTTCTTTGGTCTTTCTCTTTTCATGTCCCATTTACTCTCCCATTTGTCCAAAGCCCGCCAAACCTACACTTTCTCAAGTAATTCTTTAAGATGTGTTTTCATCCCCACAGATCTCATGTGAATAAAGTCTTCTTCCTCCAAATTTAATCTATAACTTCTTTTTAGTGTTTTCATTTTTGTCAAATCAATGTCATAATCGGCTGCTACATCTTGTAACTGTTGAGAAACCCTGTTTGCTCCCTTTGTAATGACTTTACATAGATATCTCAATTGCTCTTCTGTATAGCATTCAAGTCTGTAAACCCCCATGGTCCCTTCTAAACGTTCACTCTCTTCCATGTTTAATCTCACCTTGTTTATTGCATCTTTCTCTTTCTCTTTTCTTTCTTGTTGTTTTGAATTATTTAAATCTTCCAAACATTTTGTGATTTCTTGTGCAGACAAGCCTTTCAGTGATACTCCATTGGCTTGCACACCTGCTCCTCGCTCTTGCCCTGAACTCATACTCTGCTGCAGAGCCATTTTTCCCAAATCCTAAACAGGTGACAAATCTATTAAAGAAATTGTCTCATTTAAACTTGGTCCTTGCCTATCCTGCACATTTATCAATTAATTCTGTCCAATATTGTGTACACAAACATATAATTGAGTTACCAGAACCATCGTAATAGGTACAGTAATTGCATCTGGATTAATCAGTGTTCCAACCCTTTGCGTCTGTCCTGCACTCGTGCTCTGCATCTGTGGAATCTGTCTATGTACAGGTTCTCTTAAATTCATCCCTTGGCGACCATGTGACAACACTAAATTAGTAGTATGTAATAACCTTCACAAAAATCGTTGTTTCAATGTCTTTAATAATCTTGTAAACACCTCAGACCCCCAGAGGAAACGCGTCCGTTTTCCGGCGCTCCGGCACCGTTTAATCCACGCGTTCCCCGGTTGCCCCAGCAACCATCGTGTGCTCGAGCACTCGAGTCCTCTAAGACTCGAGTGCCAGCTCACACTACTTATTACATTGAGGTTTTTTTGTTTTTTTTAACTATATCATTTCTTTTACAAACAACTAAAACAACTCCACATAATTATTCAACTGTCTCACTTAAAGCATATTATGAATATAACTCCTTACACAAACAACTATAACTAACTTAACATGTTTATAGAACAAAAATAATTTTCATTGAACATTTTCTTCACATAAAGCAATCTTATGGATAACTATGTTTTTTTTTTTCTTTAGCCGCGTTTACACACAGAATCATCACACTCTGAGTTTCCAAGGAACTCTCCTTAAACGAAGACTCTTACGCGTTGATGGTACCTGCAATACCGGTTGCTGGAGAGTATTAGAATCCTGTGACCCTGAATTAGTCCTTAACCCATGGTCAATACGGCACTCTTCCAACCCATTCTGAAGTTTAACAACCTTTGATATGTTCCACCATTTGTTTCCGTCAACTTTAACTGCATTCCCTTTTACCAACTTCACTCTTACCGGGTCAGAGAATTTCGGATCCCCTTTTTTGACAAATGTAGGCAGCTTTATAGACACCCAATCTCCTGTTGATAAACCAATTCTCTTAACACCTTTCCGTTTGTCCAAATGCATTTTTTGTACAACCTGTTGTTCTTTAACATTCTGTTGGACAATTTTCGCACACTCTTCCAATCGCATACTCTTGAAAAATCTAGACATCCACCCCGGACATACTTGCATACAAGCCTTTCTTCCCCTTAAAGCTTCAAAAGGGGACACTCCAGTGGTGGAGTGTGGTGTTGTTCTATAAAACCATAGCATTGCCTGAACAGATGTAGTCACCACACATTTGTCTCTCAGCGACCACCTAATGCAGTCAACTAGTACACGATTAAAACGTTCCGCCAAACCATTTGTTTGGGGTTGATAAAGTGAACACTTCAAATGTTTAATTGATCCTTCATCCAAAAACACTTTGAATTCGTCAGACAAAAATTGTACACCATTGTCTGTAATTTTTTCTTCGGGAAAACCTTCACTCATGAAAACTTCTCTCAAAAACATAACCAACGATCTAGCAATAGGATCCTGAACAAACTTCACGTATGGCCATTTTGAGTAATAGTCAACTACCACATACGCATACCTGGTACTGCAATTCAAAGCATGAAATGGTCCCACCAAATCCACTCCCAACTTCTTCCAAGGACCAGTAGGACAATCAATTGGAATCATGGGAGGGGTACATGTCCTAAATTACTTATCACTATTATAACATATGGTGCAATTCTTCACCAAACTGTCAATTTCACTATCCATACATGGCCACCAAAAATGCTCACGCACTCTTTTCTTGGTCATTGTTGCACCTAAATGCCCCTCATGAGCTTTTTCCTTGATTCTGCTTCTCAAATCTTCTGGTGGAATTAATTTGTCATTCCTCAGCAGTATATTGTCCTCAATAGTCAACTCGTCAGCAACTTTCCAAAATGGTTGAACACCATACGTCAATCCCCTTTCATGAGGCCACCCTTCTTTGACATTCTTGATTACCTCACACAAAATTTTGTCTGCATATAATTTCTCCTTCCATACATTTTCTGAACACACACAGACTTGTTCAATTTCTACAGCAGCAATCAAGCAACTCTCATCTGCCCAATTATCATCATCCCCTTCTACAATTTGAGCTGGAAACCGTGATAGATAGTCTGCTCTGACATTCTTTCTTCCTTGAATATGGATGACTTCAAAATCATACTGTATCAATCTTGCCGTAAACCTCGCAATTCTGGGTGTACCAGTTTTATTATTTGTGCCATTGAGAATCGACACGAGAGGTTTATGATCTGTTTTCAATATGAAATGTCTACCCCAAATATAGTTTCTGAATTTCTCAACCGCCCACACACAAGCCAACCATTCCTTTTCAATAACAGAGAAATGAGTTTCCGGTTCCCTTAACGCTCTGGATGCAAACCCAATTGTGTTCTCTTCATCATTCTTCAACTGCATTAATACCGCTCCAACCCCTACATTACTTGCATCAACAGTTAAACAACATTGAACCTCTTGATCAAACGGTTTCAGTACCTTAGCACTAACTAATATCTTCTTTATTTCTTCGAATGCCTTATCACACTCAATATCCCAAGCAAAGCATACCTCACTCTTCAAAAGATTGGATATCGGCCTAACTATGCTAGCAAAGTTTGATACGAATCAAGAGTAAAATTCACACATTCCTAAAAATGACTTCACTCCCCCTTTGTCCTTCGGGGGTGGAGCCTTATTGATGGCTTCTATCAATCCAGGTTTTGGTATGATTCGCTCCTCCGAAATAACATGACCTAAATATTCTACTGATGGTTTCATAAATAAACCCTTCTCTCTTTTTAGAACAATTCCACAAGATGAAAACTTATCCAACACCTGTCTCAACACTTGGTTATGTTCACGTTGAGTACCTGCATAAATCAGCACATCATCCTGAAACACTAATACATTCGGCACATCTTTCAATATCGAACACATAATCCTTTGAAAGACTGAAGCTGCCGAGGCTAACCCAAACGGCATGCAACAGTACTGGAACGTCCCAACAGGCGACACAAATGCTGTCAAATGTCTCGATTCTAGATCTAACTCAACCTGATGATAAGCGCTAGCAAGATCAAGTGTAGTAAATATCTTTGCATCCTTAACCGTAGACAACAATTCACTTACAGTATTTTTGGTAATGGATGCGTGCCCACCCAAATCTCTTTGTTCAATGCTCTGAAGTCCACACACACTCTCAAATCTCCATTTTTATTTTTTTTAACCACTAAAGGAGAAGTCCATAGCGAAGACTCAACTGGCTCAATAATCCCTTTGTCACGTAAGCCAAGAAGTTATTTTTCCAGTTCCTCTCTGATGCTAAAAGGTACACTCCTAAGTTTATGTTTGACTGGTATGGCATTGTTCTTAACCTTGATTTTGTGCTTGAATCCTTTTATCTTTCCTAAGTCTCCTGAAAAAACCTCGGGATATTCATTTAACATCTCTTCAACATCATTAACGTCCCTAATCACTGTTACCTGATCTTTGGTACCAGGTCGCAAAACCATAACAAAAAGACCTTGATGAAACCAACCCAAGATATTTAAACCTTTCACTGCAACGTAAATTTTTCCTTGTATCTTTCTTCCCTTGAACTCCATAATATCCTCAAAATATCCTTGGAGATCTATGTTCCTCCCTTCATAAGAAACAGGAGCTCTATCTGGAGGTAGCAAAGTACGATCTTTCCAATTCTGACTAAACAACTCTTGTGTTATCATTATAATTCTCGCACCCGAATCCACTAACAGCCGTAAATGTTTATTTCCTACTCTAATGAAGACATACGGATCAATGCAGCTCCCAGCATCATCACTCTTCATCATCTTGTCATCAATCACTAACACCATATCTTGAACTTCTCCAATCAAATTCTCAACCAACCCTTCCTCATTCTCAACCACTGACGTTACTGCGTTGTTTCTTGAACGTTCACTCTGACACACTTTCGCAAAATGGCCAATTTTTCCACAATTCCTACATTGAACATTTAAAGCCGGACACGCTCTGGTCCCTTTCACATGTAGGGCATATCCACATCTAAAGCAAATATTTTTTTGTCTAAAAAATACACTCGAATTATTGTCTCTACTATTCTTGTATCCTTGGTTAGAAGGTTGCAAATTCATTGTTTTGTCCAATCTTCCTTTCTCCATTTTAGTTCTGACTACACCAATTCTGTCCCGACTATCCAACGATTTCTCTATTTCTTTAGTCGATTTTATTGATGATTCGATGCTCTTGGCAATTTTGATAGATTCAGCTAGTGTTGGATTGTCCAAAGATAACAATTTCTACTTAATTTATCTGTCCAAGCCTTGACAAATGAACTGATCCCTGATCAATTAATCACTCAGTACACCAAACTGGCAGTCAGCTGCCAACAACCTCAGCGCTGAAATGTACGTATCCACATCTTCACCATTTTGCTGAACCCTCTTGAAAAACTTGTGTCTAGACACTACTAAACTTGGCGGAGAATCGAATCTGTTACTCATTTTCTTCACTGTAGATTCGTAATCATCCAACTCCTCTTCGTCATTTGGTATATCCGGTAAATGTTTGAAGATAGCTCGACCTTCAAACCCAATAGAATGTAACAGTATGCATTTTTTATGCTCAGGTCTAAATCTCGCCGCTCCTATTGCCCCCAAATAAGTTTCAAAAGCATCAAACCAATGCCTCCAGGCAATTTGTGGTTCACCTGGACTTTCCAAAAACGGGGGTGGAGGATTAACAGCCTGCATAGCGCATAAAGTGGCGAATCCAATACAACGCAATAAACCAAACTATTTTTTTTTTTATATTTACTACAGGTAGTAACTTCCAATGATGTTTATGTACTTCCTTGTCCTTTAAAATTTAGTAAATCTTTAAAATACAACACAGTCTTTAAAATACTCATCCAAAATGGCTGCCGTATATGCCCATTTGTAATAGCAAGATAGCTTGTCTAGCACAACACTCCAACAGTGCTATTTCCTGTTAAACCTCATTAATCACGCCTCCTGCTGAAGAAAACACCTCACACCAGTAGCTCCGAGTCTGCTCCACACGTCGTTGGTTAATTGACTCCAACTCGAGCCTCAACTGACTGCAGCAGTGTCTGGAATGGGTTCGTCTCCGAGGGTCTCCTCGTCGCCAAAAAGAAGGTATGTAATAACCTTCACAAAAATCGTTGTTTCAATGTCTTTAATAATCTTGTAAACACCTCAGACCCCCAGAGGAAACGCGTCCGTTTTCCAACGCTCCAGCACCGTTTAATCCACGCGTTCCCCGGTTGCCCCAGCAACCATCGTGTGCTCGAGCACTCGAGTCCTCCAAGACTCGAGCGCCAGCTCACACTACTTATTACATAGTTGTTTTCACAATCTGAGCCTCTGGTTGTATCTCAGGAATGTTAATTTCAACCTGCTGTCTGTTACTCAATGAATCATTAAAACTACTCTGCAATTGAACTCTCTCATTGTCCAGGATAGTCTTTGCTGATTCTGAAATCAATGGTGCAGTAGGAATTGTATTACTAATTCCACTCCCATTTGATCTGTCATCATTCTGCTGTCGCACATTTGGTGGAGGATATGTTTCTAAAACATGAGTAACTATCTCATTTTCCTCCATTTCATCATCATTAAACATAACTCGCTTCAGCCTCTTCATGTTTTGTGAACCCTTCTTCTTTTTCTTTCCATCTTTTGTTTCAATCTCATCCTCCTTTGTTCTCGCTGGAAATAATCTGACCCGATGTAATGTTTTTACTCTCCACCTTTTCTGCTCCTCATCCCATACAGCTTCAGATGTCTTTTCTACTCTTCTCATTTTCTTTTCAAATTTTAAAGCCTATTGCTGTTTTGCTACCAGCTCCCATATTGATAATGCTTCGTACTGTGCTGGCTTCTGTGAAGGTTTTAAACTGTACATTTTTTACCTTAAATTATCCAGGATTCTTAAATTAAATGTACCATGTTCCGGGAAAGCTAGACAACCTTCTTTCTTTGTAATCTTGACCCAATGTTTCAACCAAAGACATGCCGCTGCACCTCTCTCCTCAAACACGATATATGCTGGAGTATTCTCTGGCGGACAAATCTCTCCTTCGAGTACGGAATGTATTCATCACCCCTCAATGCACTTTTCAAAGCTTTGAAAAACTTCATTTCTGACTGAATTTATTCAAACCTGATGTCCACAGCAAAAATTATTCTCAAACTCAATTAAACAAAGCAAATACAAACAGTAAACAAAGAATAAAGAAAGAATAACCAATCATGGAAAGTGACTTTGATCCACATTTCTCTTCGACTACCCCTCGCCTTTCAATCGCGTTACTTTATTGTCGGACTGATTGACGAATCCGTGCACGATTCCTTTTTGGTAATCAACCAATCCCAGTGCAGCACCAACTACGTCACACCCACACATTCACCCCCTTTCACTGAGACGCTGAAAAAGTCTGTTGCACCAATCTTTCACTACCCACACCCAAAATCAACGCAATATTAATTTGCAAGCTATCTTAAAATACAGAAAACAAATGTGCTCATTTACTACAGGTAGGGTAACACAAACGCTTCAGAACCTTCCAAAGTAACCTTCAGCTTTCGCCTACTCCTTTTTCACAGTTCCCACAATTGTGAGCAAAATTCGACCTGCGAACTTCACTTCTCCACTGTTCATTGGATTATTGTCTAGTACTCACCAAGTCTTCAGTATAATTCCATTCACACCAATTTCGTACAAACTCGACTTACCCATCACGACGTATCAGTCTACTAAATGAACAAATTAAAACATATACCAAGTGTCTCTCCACACTTATCAGTATACTCCGGAGTCCCAAACCTCTCTCCTTAGGTCTGTCATCAACAACCACGTGGATAATTTTTCCTGTATCAAGCGCCACACTCAAATGAAGAATTCTGCTTCCCTACTCTCATTCCTATAGGAGTACACCTACTCCATCTAATCAACTAATTTGAGTATTTATACTCCTCTAGACTCATATTCAACACAATCATCCTCAAATTAGCTAAAGCTGTGCAAGCACAAAAACTCTTCATTCAAATATGACCAAACACTGCCAGGAATATACTCTTCAGCCTAGGGGGTCTCCAAGAACCAGGGAAAGTCACTTAAGGCATCTAGCAACTCATCATGTTAAGTTTGTCTAACAATTTGAAAAAGAAAAGAAAAGAAAGAACGAACTAACAATTTTATCGCACCCAATCCTCACAACTTCATTATGACATCAACAAAACAATGACGTAACCATCCTCTGCTACCAAAAACTGCTGCAGCGCCACGGAATCCTAGCTATTACTTATAGTGAATAGTGGATTTTGCTCTGGAGGATGATGGATCGAAGCAACATAGGTTTGAGGGGATGTCATCAATGAACGACGTGAGTATCTGCAAAGGTTAATAACAATCGATATGATAAACTCCAACCAATAACCACATCAGTTTATTAGGAAGAATTCATAGATTTATTTCCCTAAATTAACAATGTTAATGTCATGAAAATAACTCTCAAACACCAATGATAAGTATATATGATCAATAGCGGTTAATTAAAGCGTCTTATATATCTCAATTTGATCAAGACAATTAAACAAATTATCTCCAAAAGAATCACACTTATTAATAATACAAAAAACGGTAATAATGTCAAAGTATACATTAGTTCAGCATCAAATGATTTCAAAGTTACTCATGAGCATTTCAAAATTAGTTTCCTCTCTAACCGCAAATTAGCATGAACATGTTGGGCTGCATGTGAAAAGAATTTAGTAACACAAATTTAGAAAAACCTCTTTAACTCAGTTAATGATAAAATATATTATTAATATGCAACAATTAAGTCATAAGTTGCAGCTGGTAGCTAGGAAGCAAAAGAAACACATATTACATTACAATGACATACATTACCAATTATAAAAGTAGAAACAGCAAGTAGCTTTCTTCAGCCAGGGGACACCATCAGTTATGTCATCAGAAGTTTAAGCCTAACAACAGCTAAACCCACTCAGCCAATAAGTCTCAAACCATCAGAGTTGAACCTCATTTGCTCTAGTCTGCTCTCCAAATCACTAATAATAATAATCCTCCTCTCGAGAATTCTACCCATTTTGTTATACTAAATCCTAATAGGCTTATGATTTGGTCAATCTACAGGGTGGTTTAATTTCAGCCAATCAACAACTAAACTGATGACCTAAAACACAACAAATCTATGCTAACGATAACATTTTCTTCAAAAATAACATTTCCTCCTCTGTCTTGTCTGTAGCTCCATTGTTTCATCGCCTCCCGAATATCTTGCTCTCAGGAAGAAACTTTTACTGTTTCAACTCACTTCCATCCTTGAGAAAAGACTAGATATTAGTAACATTCTCAAACAATAGGACATTTCAACTTATGCAATGCTTGGTTCAAACATGACCTTGTAAGACATAACACAGCAACCCACTAGCAGTAGCTGTGAGCACATCTACACAAACGTTGAAGACACTTTTATGAAGGCTTTTGAATCATGGAAAATAACCACACCTTCTAGTTTGAATTTTGCTCAGCTAAGAACCGAAAAGCTGAAGTTTTCAAAAGTCACTCATTTTGCACGTTAATTCATTACACATTTTAGCATAAAAATTATTAATTAACATATTAGAAAATTAACACTCTCACAGTGCCATATTGGCCAGCTGCAAAGGATGAAAAGAAGATACGCAACCAGTATAAATGGATATACTTGACCACAAGATCATAACATGTCTTAAAAATTTGAAAAATATGAACTTCAGTCTAAGATAGAGATTTACAACCGGAATGCCTTTAATGAAAAGCCATGCTTGCCAAAGAGTGCTCTCACTTCAATGTTAAGGATACATTCTAATAGAGGCAAAAAAAATTGCTAACCTTTAACTTGAAGCATTATCACTCTTTTGCCTGGTCCCTGGAGTCATGGGACTAACATGTCCCTAGAATCTAGAAGACCTCAGAACTGTGGGGCATATTTCTGACCCTTGTGCCACAGTTGCATCACTTTTTGTGACGTACCTACAGTGCATTCCTTGCAGCCATATCTATGAGGCCTCGCAAAGTCACTTTGCGTATTTTCTAAATGGCCTCATAGATATGGAGTAAGGAAAGGCAGCACAGATTGCTGCATTGCCTTACTCTGCACAAGGGAGGTGTTCCATGAGCATTGCAGTGAGTGTTTCCATGCAACACGCTCAGATTTTGACACATCTTCAGATTTACCAACCCTGGTAACCCTGAGAATGCACCAAAATATTTAAATTTGTCTTCGTTTTTTTCTTCTTTCTGTGTGTGCTGCATTCAGAAAACACCTCCCAGGATTGTTTCTGTGCTTGAAGGTGCCTCTTACTGCACAAAAACAATCCTGCATGCAACACAGGCACCCTTGCACCATGATGCAAGGGTGCCTTTGTTGGCGCTAGGCAACACATTGCACACCATATCAGAATGAAATGCTCCGTATTCCTTAAATACAGTGCATTCCTGCTCTTTTAAAGGTGATGCAGTACAGCACAGCAAAGTGACTTGCTGTGCTGCACTGCACCATTTTTTCATACATCTGGCCCTTTGTGTGTAAACTTAAAAACATTATTGCCTAATTTAGAGTTTAACGGATGTTTGCTCTACCACAAATGTGACATATATCCTGTGTACCTTATCACAAATGCCATTGAATGTAATGCACATATGAAAGAAGGTGGACAAGTTACTCTGTCTCATTTGTGAGTGGCGGCTGCCACAGATCTCAAGGAGAGGGGTGCAGGATGACAGGGATGGGGGTAATAAATGTTTTTTTTTTTTTTAAACTTACACTTTGTTGCCGCTGCTATCCTCTCCTGTCGCCTTGCTCGTCCTTCTTTCCTGTTCTGATGTCCTAGCATTTACTGGGACACCAGGAGAGGCTTCCCAGTAGTCCTGACACTGCTTACATGCTAAACATAGCATGTAAGCAGCATCAGGATTGATCTCAGAGGCTCGGACTGCAGCTCAGACACAACCCTGGGGCCTGTGCAGTTTCTCCAGGCTGACTGTGAACACAGCCGGGCTTGAGAAACCTAGGTGCGCATGTGCGTTTGGACGGCCATCTTAGGGCATCCAAACATAAATGCGCACTTAGTGCACACAATTCCTCATCACCCCTCCCACCTCCGTGGCCCAGCTCCGCCCTTCCCTGCACCTGGTGGTTCTTAGCCAGTGGGGCAACGCTCCTTCACCATTGCAGAGGAGTCACCCCTGCCATTTGTGGGAAAATAACCTGTGTGCCAAATTCCAAATATGCCACCAAGTTCTCTAGTTAAGAATCTGAGAATTGCCCACACAACTCCGGCTTCCAAAGAATTGTGTGTTGTAGGAACCCCCCCAAGGCCCTGAGTTTTTGTTACAGGAACACGTAGGGTTCACCAAGTGGGCACAAACCTCACTTAATGGCAATATAAATATATACATGGGCAAAAGAGTAGACTTATGATTACAACACTGCAAACTTATCAGAAACATGACATCATGGAGTGTTTTATCCTAATATATTATGTTTGTATTTCATAAGTAATTATATGTTCAAAGAATGTTACAAAATGGTATTGCCCATACATACCTCGTTGTATCGGTACACAGTTTATAACCGTTGTTAGGATGATGTGATCAGTCAGCCTTGTCGTGTCATACTTTTGGGAACAAAAGTGCATGTATAAATTGCAACAAAACATTATTTACAATTTATCCCTGAGCAACAAAATGCAACAGATTTACAGCAATCACTGTTTGTATATCACACATGCAGCTGACACAAATGCAAAATCTATTAGTTTCGGTAATATAAGTGAGGTGCTTTCCTAAGTGCAACACTGTGAAGCACTTAAAAACTGCGACAAACCATTATTTAAGTCTGTAGGCATTTCAGCCTGATGACTATTCTCTTTCTTCAAAATGTCCAAAAAGTTATTTTGGAAATTGCAAATATGCACCAATGTTTTTCAATCAGCTCGTGCATTTTGAATACCCTTACACTAGATATTTCAAAATAGCTGCACCGTTCAGTGAATAATGTGTACTGCTTATGCAGTACTCTGCTTGTACTGTGATGCAATAAATTGGCTAAAAAGCAACAGTGCATGTTTGCATTGGTTTAGTTTGTTGACAGACATTCCAATGGACTGCATAGGTATTTGTACATGTGGCTCTTTGCCATAGGTTCTAGCGAAAAAGCACCTGAAAAAACGTTGCGCCTACACTTTTAATTCACGTATTTTCTTGCTCGCTGCTCCACCATCATTGACACTATTGCTATGCTTCTCTTTTGAGTTTTGTTACAATGGTTTGCGCTTCAGGACTGCAGAACTGATATGTTTTTTTCTTGCTATAAATTATTGATGGAAATGTAATGAAAGAAAATACACCAAGGTTTAGAGATGGAAAAAAAACTTCCCATTTCCATACCTTCCGCCACAGTAAGGATGCACTTATTTGTAACACTCACAAAACCACTAAGTGTCAAGTCGCTATCCATAGAGATAAAAAGCGCACGCAGAGAAATTTGACAGTCGATGCAAAAAAGCTATCCAAGATGCCACCACAGGGAATGCTGGTGCGGGTGCGAAAAACAGTCAAACAAGGCACATTGTTTGAAACTTTCCCTTTTAACGATCCTTTGATGTATTGGTATTGTTTTTACCAGCATGTGCGCTATTGCTACATCTTCTCAGATGTCAGTATCCCAACAATGTCTTTCAACTTGGAGGGGTGTCTTTATTAGCATTTCTGAATCATACAGTCAGATGCCAATGATATCTAACTGGAGGAAAGAATACAAACCTCGAGGAACTAGAGATGTTATTTATCCTGCTTCAAATTGTTACGTGTATGATTGGGAATTCGTTCGTAGCAGTTTGTATTGTAAGACAAACTATGAAACAGGCAATATTTTGATGCTTAGCACGGAAAACGTGAACGGAAAGGCACGCAGAATAATCCATTATAAAAGTCATGGAATTGTGATCAAAGAAAGTGATACTTTAATCACAATTAAAAAAAAACTCCGGTGGTAAATGGTCTAAGGGAAATTTAGTTTAAGCACATTATAATATTTCGAATATGCAATCCATGTGTAAAAAAACATCTATAATTGATTTTTGACATCCAGATTATTACATCTTTAGTGACATGGAATAAAGAAATGAAGCAGCTGCTCAACTATAGTAACTTAGGATGCTTGTGCCAGCCGTATGTCTGCTGCGTGAGCGGGCAGCCAAGTTCAAGGCAGGTCACAAAGCATAATTACAGGTGGAACAAACGAAAACAAGAACTGATTTTTCATTTTTCTAATCAATTTTGTTCTAAAATGAATAATAATCAGAAGAAAGGAGAATTTTATGGCAACATATTTCTTTGCATTGTAGGTCATTACTTCATCTCTGACGAACCCTGCTACAGCATTTTTAATATGACTTAAATTAAACAGACTCATATCTTTTAGGAACAAAACACCAACTTCTTTTTGAGATATTTAATTTTGCACTATCGATACTTCTTTTATTCTTCAGGGCTGCAGAGATATCTTTTTCATATGAAAGAGGAAGATGTTACGTTTTAAGCAATTTGTTGCAAAGATGATGACGTGACCATGTAATACTAGGAATAAAATGCACTCTGTTCTACGTTAAAATAATGTTTCAATTCACCTCTGAGTTTCAAAACCTTATAAAAGAATCTGCGTTCGGGCTCATTCCTCTATATGGTCACAGAATTCCTTTCTGACCAAGCAAGTTTCAAAGCATGGGCGAACTGCCCAGAGCTCTTACCTTCCAAGACCCCCCTCCTCCCCTGGGAAAATGATCTTTCTCTCTAATAGACCTCTGTCTCTCCTATTTCTCTGTTAACCTCTTGTCTCCCTGCCTACATCTACCCCTTACACAGTCTAATCTGAAGGAGTTTTGAAGTCCCAGGCAAGACATATTTCATCTGTTTTAGTGACCCTCTTAAAGTTTAAAATATAATATAGTATTGTTTGACACTATTCATTTAAATGAGCTGGAAATGGGTAATAAAATTCAATATTTTTTTGTCCAGGGGCCCTCAAAGTATGTCATGCCCAGGACATCACAAATATTTATGATGACACTGTCTGTAACTATCACATCCTTATAACGTACAACATGGGGTATGTTACACAATATATAACACTAGAGGGCAATTGGTTACTGATGTCAAGTCAAATATACCAACACATTATTGTTCCAGACATGTTCCACCAAAAATAGTTGCATGACATGTAGCAACAACAAATCTTTATCGATAAAACATCCTAAGGAAGTCAACAATAAATATCCTTTAAAAAGTATAACTTACAAAATAGTTTTCAATTATTTGCAAGTGGTTTAAATTACCAAAGTAAAAACACATTTCGTTAGTCATTCCGGAACTAATTTAAATCGGGAAATTTTTCTGGGATTGGATTGAAATAATTTCAAGTTTGCAGCACTTCAAAGTATTTAAATGTCAAGTGAATAAAATAAACGTTAGAGTTTATGAAGGAGCACAAGTGCTGGTAACCAGCATAGGAAAACAAAGCTTAGTAGATCGCAAATTGTACATCCTTTAGTCAATTAGAAAAGCATAGATTTTTTCTAAGGAAAAACTGCACATTTGCTGCAAAGCTATCTGTGAATCTACATGAACTGCATATAAATTCTCCCACAAAATGGTTGCTCCATAACATGCCTAAAAAATGGTTGCTCCACACCATATTGGCCTTTGAATCACACTGTTTGACTCTAGCTCTCCAACTACCTGCAAAGCAACATAAAATATAAACATCACTGTTTCTTGTAATGCACATCCAACATTTGTCTTTTGCTGGCCTATTGTAGTGCCAATGACTATGCAAATATGCAACTTAGAATCAGCTCATTGCACTGCTAACTCAAAACCAGAAAAAGTATATTTGGAAGAACACAGGACATTTCATTACATGGTGCCATTCTGATCTGTCAAGTGTTGGGATTAACAGTCAACCCATACAATCAGAGACTACATCTACAGCATACACTGTGAAAGAAGACTCTAGCTGCCAGTGTGTCTGTTACTACTTAACTAACCATTGACTGGGACACATGCCCACACTAAGTGGCAGAGGCAAAAATGCAATTGCACCTAGTGACAAAATATAGCAATGCTGTGCCAAACACAGAAACAGGTGAAATGCAAGTGACAAATGGACAGTGAAAACACTGTGATTATTATGATGAAATTTACCCATAATGTTAGATTTCTGTGCAAAGCATACGAAGACTTGCAATTAGCATTTCCCAGCCTTCTTTGTATTGTATTGTATTGCACTGTATTGTATGGTTGCATTTATGTAGTGTAAATTGCTCCTATGTATGGCACCGTTGCAAATTTCAAGAAGGGTAGTCTGATGGATGAGGAGGTGTGAGACACAGGCGTGCAAAATTAAAATTACAGTTTGTATTAAAAACAGGTGTGTATTGCCTATGGAAGCATGATTAGACATTTTTGCCCTGGGAAAGATGAGTTGTGAAGTGACAGTCAACTCATCCTTCTTGCAGCAATATCAGGAAAACCTAGTTACTCTATGGTCAGATCTCCTGCACTATATGCTTTTAAAGCATGGATTAACCCCAAATCCATTCCATCTGGAGAAAACAAAGTAATACTTTTGCTAGTGTATTCAACCCACACACACATAAACATATACCCGACAATATTGTACCAAAATCCTTTGTATATGGTGCTTCCTTCAAAAACACCCATTTTTGGGAAACAAATCCAGCATTAGTAAATAAATCTGACACCTATGCTTTCACGCAGGCCATTACAAGCTTTTCAGTTGCCAAGCATGAGCACATATTATCCTTAAAGACCTAAGCAAAAACGTAAGTGGTAAAATTCACCTTAAAAGTGACCAGTTAAAATGAAAAGAGCAGCCCATCAGAGACTCCTTTCATTAGGAAAATGTGGTAGCTTGTGCATATCCTAAACATTGTACTCATTTTACATTATGCCAGCGTATGTTGTGATTAGCCACATTGATGTACAGTCATTTGTGACAAATTTTCGTTCATCAATTAAACACATTTCCTAATAGCTCCGTGTTGGATAACCTTATTCAGGCCCCGGAAAGTTCATGTGAGGCAACTATATTCATTCCAACAATAGTTGCAGTACAGCTTATCCCATCACCATTTTCTCAATCACTCAATTTGGTGGCATGATCTTTATTGTTCACACATCTCTCTTAAAACACTTTGAGCTCCATCTGGAGACTCTCATTATGACCTTGTTGTGCATCCCTATTAGTAGAAAGTCCCATAATGCACAGATCTCCAGAGAATGTATGCCATATTACCAGAGCTCCAGCACATAACATTTCCATATAATTCAACATACGTTTGTATTAGTTAAGTGCCAGGGCAATTTCCTTTGTATTTGCTAACAAAGAAGACTTCTTTTCTAGCATCAATCTAAGTATTGATGCCCCACACTGCAGTTAAAAGGTAAACTCAATTTTCTTCCAGAGTGACTCATTAACCCTACCCTTGTAAAGCATTGCTAATTTGGAAAAATTTAAACCCATCCTATCTTCCTCAATCCTTTAAAAAGTATCCTCCGACTTTTAAACTCATTCTTCCTAGCCAATACTAGCTCACTACTCCTGACAACTCCCTAATTCAGGACATATTTAAATGTAATAACTTCTACTTAAATGTGTTGTGACGTATCCTATGCAATAACTTTACCATACTCTCCAGAAATAGTGTGGATATGCCTACCTTTGTTTGGTCTAGCTTTCATATTGTTTTACAACCTTCATTCTTCACATCATAACTTTTTCTTTCAATTGGACTTGAGCAACACATATCAAAACTTCCAGCCAAGCTACTGATAATAGCAAAGTTTTAACCACTTGCAGGCCTCATTGCCCAAATAAAGCAAGCGAGCATGCGGTGGAGAATTATTACACCTTTCCTTTCTCTATGAATGTATTTTGTCTCCAACACTCACACTATACCACTGTTAATAAGTGTCTGTTTTACAGCAGTACTTTGGTTCACTGGTACTCAGTCTGGGTTTCCCAAATCTCAGAACTGACAGGAAGAGAAGTCATCCTGGCTTTTGCTTCTGGTACAGACTAAAATGAAGTAGTGAGTCAGCAAACTCATTCTTACAGTACCACCCATATATACATAAAAAGATTACTTTCAGTTTAAAGCACCTCATATTCAGGGCTTTCAAAATCCTCCCTATGTAGCGCAGTGTGCTGCATGATGGATCGAATAGCTATCCAACCAAACAAATGTGGTTCTGTCAAATATCTGATACTCTCAAGCCATCACTATAAAATGATGAGAAAAACTTAAACAAAATTGTATTATATATTTATTTTATATCATGTCTTTATTGTATATTTGTTACGTTGCATGTTGTGCAGAATACTTAGGTGATTACCATATCTGGTAAATCTAATTACTGCTGGTCGACATTTTTACTGGATTTGGTAAATAATTCCTATTCCACGTATTCTACCGGGAACAAGGCCTAACATGTTGAGTTATTCTACAATACTCAAAACTCCACGTTTGTCTGTTTTCTAGTAAAACATCTTCTCTGTTTCAAAATAAAAAAGCATGGAGGGTAATGTGGGTGTATTTTCAAAATGTGAATAAGTGTTTAAAACAATTGTCTTTGGTGGGACGCGCATTAAGGAACACGGGACTCTGTGTCCCAGGAGTCCGGTGCAGGAGGGGGCGGAGCCAGAGAGACAAAGCGCTTCTAAAGCGCCGCCACAACATCTGCAGTGTTGAGATGACTGCTGTGTTCAGACTTCTTGAACCTGTCTTCAAGGACTTTGGTGGGTGCTACCTTCTTGTGCATGGATTTTTCACTTGCTGACGGGCCCCTCTGTCTTCTCTCCCAAGTGGTACATCCTGGTCCTTCCTGGGCCCAGGCAGCACCCTTTTTCTTCATCCACAACTCTTGCAGCTAGCAAGGCTTGTTTGTGGTATTTTGCCAAGGAAACAACTCTGCATCCTCCAGCATTCCGTGGGACATCTTTTGCATGAAGGAGAATTTCCTAGCATCTTTCGTTGTTGCAGAATCTTCAGCTTCTTCCAGCCATAGGCAGCCATTTTGCACCCTCATCCGGGGTTTAGTGGGCTCCTGCCCCCCCCGGACACTTTCGCGACTTTTGGGCTTGGTCCCCTTCCTTTGCAGGTCCTCTGGTCCAGGAATCCATCTTCAGTGCTTTGCAGTCTGTTGTGGTCTTTGCAAAGTCCTCAATCACGACTCAGTAGTGTGTTTCTTGGGAAATAGTAGTACTTTACTCCTACTTTCCAGGGTCTTGGGGTGGGGTATCTTGGACACCCTTAGTGTTTTCTTACACTCCCAGCGACCCTCTACACACTACACCAGCCTAGGGGTCCATTCGTGGTTCGCATTCCACTTTCTTAGTATATGGTTTGTGTTGGCCTAGGCCTATCGCATCCTATTGTATTCTACAGTGTTTGCCCTATTTTCTGACTTTTCTACTTACCTGATTTTGGTTTGTGTGTATATTTTGTCAATTTTACTTACCTCCTCAGGGAGTATATCCTCTGAGATATTTTTGGCACATTGTCACTAAAATAAAGTACCTTTATTTTTAGTAACACTGAGTATTGTCTTTCTTATGATGTAGTACCTATATGATATAAGTGGTATTGCATGAGCTTTGCATGTCTCCTAGTTCAGCCTTGGCTGCTCTGCTTTAGCTACCTCTGTCAGCCTAAGCTGCTAGAACGCTACTACTCTACTAATAAGGGATAACTGGGCCTGGCACAAGGTGTGAGTACCATTGGTACCCACTATAAGCCAGGCCAGCTTCCTACATTGGTGGTGCAGCTGTGGGATAAGTACTTGTAACTGCTTTACCACTTTGTCATTGGTGCTTTTCATAAGAAAAACATATTCTAAATACTTAGAAATATACACAGTTAAACTTACAGTCTTACTTTCTTTCTAAAAGTTTCAGAAAAGTTTGAAAAAGTTATTCTCTTTTCTTTAAAAGTTTTCTAAACTTTTTCTCTCTTCCCTAAACTCTTTCTTTCCACTATGTCTGTAGGAGAGGCCACTCCCAAAGTTGTGCAGACAACTCATGACAATTTAAACTTTAAAAGTTTGAGGGGTCTCTGTATAGAAAGGAGTTCAGGGTTTGGTAAGAACCCTACCAAAGATCTCCCTTCTTGGCCTTCTCCTTGAAAGTGACCAGAACCAGACTGGTCAAACCCAGGATCAGGAGGTAGAGGAGGGGAGGGGTACCAAGGTAGAACCAGGGAGGGCCCCTGAGGACTCTGGGGAGGGTACTTCCAAAGACCTTCCAGTTATCAGGCCACCTAGTGAAGCTGGTAGTGGGAGGGGGTCACACATCAGTAGGGCACCTTTCACTCCAAAAGGCCTGGTCACTAGGGTTCAGGTAGTTAGGGAAAGGTCCACTTCTGCTAATTCTCACATTACTTCTGTGTCACAGAATTCCCAGACCTCCCACCCTCAGGATAACACCCTAGACAGGGAACTCAGAAAGCTGAGGTTGGAAGAGGCCAGGCTGAAGCTAAGACAGCAGCAATTGGGCTTAGATAGAGACTGTCTAGATGTAGAGAGGGAAAGACAGAAGTTGGGGTTAATTCCCCATGGTGGCAGCAACAGCAATAATCTTGATAGTCATCCTGTTAGAGAAACAGATTCAAGAAACCTGCATAAGATTGTCCCCCCTTATAAGGAAGGGAATGACATAAACAAGTGGTTTTCTGCACTTGAGAGGGCCTTTATGGGACAGTTGGTCCCTCAAAGGCAGTGGGCTTCTATATTGTGGCTATCTTTCTCTGGCAAAGGTAGGGACAGACTCCTTACTGTCAGGTAGAGTGATGCCAACAACTACAAAGTTTTGAAAGATGCACTCTTAGATGGATTTGGCATAACCACTGAACAATACAGGATAAAGTTCAGAGATACCAGAAAAGAGTCTTCTCAAGACGGGACAGACTTTGTAGACTGTTCAGTGAAGTCCTTGGAGGGATGGTTACATGGCAGTAAGGTGACTGACTATGAAAGCCTTTATTATCTTATTTTGAGAGAGCATATTTTGAATACTTGTGTGTCTGACGTGTTGCATCAGTTCTTGGTAGACTCAGATCTGACCTGTCCCCAAGAATTGGGAAAGAAGGCAGACAAATGGGTCAGAACAAGAGTGAGCAGAAAATCCCATACAGGAGATGACAAGGATGGCAGGAAGAAAGAGGTGAAAGATCTCAGGATAAGCATGGGGATAAAGGTTAAAACAAAGATCCTTCTTCACATCCTAAACACTCTTTAGGGGGTGGGGATAAATCATCCTCTTCCTTTTCTTCACAATCTATAGAAATTAAAAAGCCTTGGTGCTATGTGTGTAAAAATTAAGGCCATTGGCCAGAGGATAAGTCCTGCCCAGGTAAAGCCCCTGAGCCTGCCACCACTAATACATCAAACTCTAGTGCCCCTAGCAGTAGTGGTAATAGTGATGGGACTGCTGGCAACAGTCAAAATAAGGGTGTAGTTGGGTTCACTTTTGGGTCCATAATAGAAACTGGGGTAGTCAGTTCAAAGACAGTTTCTGTCACACCTGGTGGCATTGGCATTGCCACACTGGCTGCTTGTCCCCTTACAATGGATAAGTATAGGCAGTCAGTTTTAATAAATAGTGTTGAGGCCCAGGCCTACAGGGACACAGGTGCCAGTATTACTTTGGTGACTGAGAACCTAGTGTCTCCTGCACAACACCTCATTGGCCAACAGTACAAGATTATTGATGTCCATAACTCCACTCAGTTCCTCACCTTAGCTATAGTTCAGTTTAGTTGGGGTGGAGTTAATGGCCCAAAGCAGATGGTGGTATCATCTAGCTTACCTGTAGATTGTCTCTTAGGGAATGACCTAGAGGCCTCAGGTTGGGCTGAGGTAGAGTTTAGGACCCATGTTTCCATTCTGGGTATCCCAGAGGAATTGCTTCCTCTCATTTCAGCTGAAATGAAAAAGCAAATGAGAGAAAAAGGCCTGAAATCTCAGGATCCTGCTCCAACAACAGGTAAAGAGGGCATCAAAGTATCCCCTACCCACCCTGCCACTGAGGATACCAGTCCTGTGGTGGTAGAAACCTCTCCTGGGGTGGAACCTGTACCAAGGGAACCACCAGCCACCACAGCTGTACTCCCTGAGGTAAAAGTACCTCTCTGTGGGATAACTAATCCTGATGTGACAACATTGCACCATTTTAGTTAACATGGAACATCCCTCCAACCCTTCCAGAGAACCTTTAGTGCAGCAGCCCTGCACTGCCTCAGAACACTTAGGACAGCAGCCCTGCCCTAGTGTGAAGCTTATAGGACAACAGCCCTGCCCTGCTCTAACTGAAGAGAAACAGCAACCCTGTTCTTTCTTGCAACAATATGGACAAACTTTTTGCCCAGCTATGGCCTTATTGAGACAGCATCCCTGTCTGCCATTCTCTTCACTTGATCTAGGCCAAGTGGACCAATCCCACTGCTCTAAACTAAAACTTACTAATACGAACTCTGAGAATATAACCTCACATTGTTGGGTAGCTAAAAAACTCCAAACAGGGTGGTTCACATCCCCACAGGGAAGTAACCATACAGTGGATGATAACGGGAGTAACCAATCTATTGCAGAGCCACTCTCCACTTATCACAACGTAGACAATAAAGACTCAAGTGGGGGGTTATATGAGAAGGTAGCCTCTTTCTAGCATTGTTACCCCCACTTTTAGCCTGTTTGTAAGTATATATCATTGTGTTTTTACTGTCTCACTGGGATCTTCCTAGCCAGGACCCCAGTGCTCATAGTGAAAATGCGATTTGTCAGTGTGTTTTATATGTCTCACTGGGATCCTGCTAGCCAGGACCCCAGTGCTCATAGTTTGTGGCCTGAATGTGTGGTGCCTAACTGTGTCACTGAGGCTCTGCTAATCAGAACCTCCATGCTTATGCTCTCTCTTTGTCTTTAAATTTGTCGCTATTAGCTAGTGATCAATTTTACTAATTTCAATTGGCACACTGGAACACCCTCATAATTCCCCAGTATATTGTACCTAGGTACCCAGAGTATTGGGGTTCCAGGAGATCCCTATGGGCTGCAGCATTTCTTTTACCACCCATAGGGAGCTCAGACAAACCTTTACACAGGACTGCCACTGCAGCCTGAGTGAAATAACGCACACGTTATTTCACAGCCATTTTCACTGCACTTAAGTAACCTATGAGTCACCTATATGTCTAACCTTCACTTGCTGAATGTTAGGTGCAACGTTACTAAGTGTGAGGGCACCCTTGCACTAGCAAAGGTGCCCCACATGGTTCAGGGCCATTTCACCAGACTTTGTGAGTGCGGGACACCATTACACGCATGCACTACATATAGGTCAATACCCATATGTAGCTTCACAATGGTAACTCCAAATATGGCCATGTAACATGTCTAAGATCTTGGAATTGTCTCCCCATGCCAACTCAGGTATTGGGGTGTCAATTCCATGCATCCCGGGGCTCCACTATGGACCCCGGCTACTGCCAAACCAGCTCTCTGGGGTTTTCCCTGCAGCTATTGCTGCTGCCACCCCACAGACAGGGTTCTGCCCTCCTGGGGTCTGGGCAGCCCAGTCCCAGGAAGGCAGAACAAAGAATTTCCTCTGAGAAAGGGCGTTACACCCTCGCCCTTTGTAAATAGGTGTTAAAGCCTGGGGAGGGGTAGCCTTTCCCAGCCTCTGGAAATGCTTTGAAGGGCACAGATGGTGCCCTCCTTGCTTAAACCAGTCTACACCTGCTTAGGGAACCCCCAGTCCCTGCTCTGGCGTGAAACTGGACAAAGGAAAGGTGAGTGACCACTCCCCTGTCCATCACCCCCCCAGGGGTGGTGCCCAGAGCTCCTCCAGTGTGTCCCAGACCTCTCCGATCTTGGATACAGAGGTTTGAGGGCACTCTGGAGGCCTCTGAGTGGCCAGTGCCAGCAGGTGACGTCAGAGACCCCTCCTGATAGTTGCTTACCTGACTAGGTGGCCAATCCTCCTCTGAGGGGTATTTAGGGTCTCTCCAGTGGGCTTTTCCTCAGATAACGACTTGCAAGAACTCACCAGAGTTCCTCTACACCTCTCTCTTTGACTTCTGCCAAGGATCGACCGCTGACTGCTCCAGGACGCCTGTAAAACTGCAACAAAGTGGCAAGAAGACTACCAGCGACATTGTAGTGCCTAATCCTGCCAGCTTTCTCAACTGTTTCCTGGTGGTGCATGATTTGGGGGCTGCCTGCCTTCATCCTGCACTGGAAGCCATGAAGAAATATCCTGTGGGTCGACGGAATCTTCCCCCTTCTTCAGCAGGCACTAAACTTCAGCTTCACCAGTATTCTGGGACCCCTCTCATCCTGATGAGCGTGGCCCCTGGAACACAGGTGGTGGACCCAAGTGACCCAGGCTGTCCAGTGGTCCAACTGTCCAAATTTGGAGGAGGTAAGTCCTTGCCTCCCCTCTCCAGGTGGTAATCCTGTGCACCAAGTGAACTGCAGCGACAAGGGCTTCTGTGCACATTTCCACAAAATCCTGCGTGAACAGCCCAGTCTAGGTCACCAGCACTCTGTCCTGCGATGGTCAGCTCCATGACTTGATTTCCACTGTCGTGGGACCCTCTTCTGCAGTGTTGAGATGACCGCTGTGTTCAGACTTCTCATACTCTTGTTCAAGGACTTCTGCAGGTGCTACCTTCTTGTGCATAGACTCCCTACGTTTCTGAGAGCCCCCTCTGTCTTTTTTTCCCAAGTGGCCACATCCTGGTCCTCCTGAGCCCAGGCAGCACCCTTTTTCTTCAACCCCAACTCTTGCAGCTAGCAAGGCTTGTTTGTGTTTTTTCGCCAAGGAAGCAACTCTGCGTCCTTCAGCGCTCTGTTGTTCATCTTCTGCATGAAGGAAAAGTTCCTAGCATTTTTCGTTGTTGCAGAATCTTCAGTTTCTTCCACCCAGAGGCAGCCATTTTGCACCCTCATCCGGGGTTTAGTGGGCTCCTGCCCCCCCTAGACGCTTTCACGACTCTTGGACTTGGTCCCCTTTGTTTGCAGGTCCTCAGGTCCAGGAATCCATCTTCAGTGCTTTTGCAGTCTGGTGTGGTCTTTGCAAAATCCTCTATCATGAATCTAGTGTGTTTCTTGGGAAATAGTAGTACTTTACTCCTACTTTCCAGGGTCTTGGGGTGTTTTCTTACACTCCCAGTGACCCTCTGTACACTACACTAGCCTGGGGGTCCATTCGTGGTTCGCATTCCACTTTCCTAGTATATGGTTTGTGTTGCCCCTAGGCCTATAGCATCCTATTGTATTCTACAGTGTTTGCACTTCTTTCTGACTGTTTTACTTACCTGATTTTGGTTTATGTGTATATTTTGTGTATTTTACTTACCTCCTAAGGGAGTATATCCTCTGAAATATTTTTGGCACATTGTCATTAAAATAACGTACCTTTATTTTTAGTAACACTGAGTATTGTCTTTCTTATGATATAGTACCTATATGATATACAGTATGTGGTATTGCATGAGCTTTGCATGTCTCCTAGTTCAGCCTTGGCTGCTCTGCTATAGCTACCTCTATCAGCCGAAGCTGCTAGAACACTACTGCTCTACTAATACAGGATAACTGGACCTAGCACAAGGTGTAAGTACCATTGGTACCCATTATAAGCCAGGCCAGCCTCCTACAGGGGCTATATGGAAAATAGGGCCCCTGCGATTGAGAAAAATATTTTCTGCAGAAGGCTATTAGGTGTGGGCCAAAATATTTCTGGATTTTGCTTGCATGTTGAGCTGGATTTGGATTTTATAGAAGATGCCATTAAAATAGCTCTCCTTTTATTGTGGATTTCAATTTGGACTAATGAGTTTGCATCCCTCAACAGGGAAATCCTGCGGGATTGTTTGCTATTTGATCACGCTAAGGAAATTCCCTGGTTGGCTTATGTAAGAAAAGTAGCCAGTGCATTGGGGCATTCAGACATTTTTGATGCAACAGAGGGTTTATCTAGCTCAGACAAATGGTGGGCAAAGGAGAACTTCTCAAAAATTTTAGGGGACAAGAGGGAGGAGGTGAAGCTAAGGAAAAATCAGTGAGGGACTTTATTATGATAAAGATGGGGGTTGGCCCAGGGACCTACCTCTTGGAGGTTAAATATGTATGGGAAAGGACCCTCGTTATGCAATTTCATTTGGGGGTAATTAGAAGCAATTTGTGCTTCCCGCTAGGGCAGTTTGACCAAAATTCTATATAATTGTGTCCGTGTGACAGTGTATCCTCACAGATCCAAATTCATTTTACTATGTTTTGTGAGTTTTATGCACCTTTTAGGCAACGCTATTTAGTCCCCCTTTTGAGGGACATGGGTTTTGTGCAATACCGCCCAGCCTTTATGTGGTTGTGTATGACTTCTGATGCGTTGGTGTGGCAAGGGATAGGCTCCTTTTTAAAGGGAGCTTTAACATAGAGGAATAGCGTTAATTTTTAATCTTGGCTAGTGCTTAAATAAACTTTTATTCTATCATGGAACCATCAATTGAGTATTGTAATTTTGAATGTAATTTTCTTTTTAATTGTTTTTAAAATTAATTGTGGGTTATGAGGTTCGAGAGATATGTGATGTGTTGTTTATTTACATGTTTTTATGGTTGAAAATTTTTAACCGAATAAAGTGACTTGATGATGATGAATTGTCATTTTATTTCAAAAGTTGTAATATGGAGGCAAAGTGGTCATAGGAAGGTAATGGGTTTATTTCAAAATTATGAAGGTTTATCTTTTTTCTGTGCCTTTTCTCTGATAAATTTCTGGAGCTTGCCAATACTAGCTAGTCCCCTATTTATTTTTGAAGGATCCCCAAAGATTGCATTCCTTGCAGAACCCATTCCAAATACTATCCTTAAATGCTTGTTCGTGTCTGCATACAAAATTATTTGAAGGAGTCTACCCTAAATGATGTCCCCTGAGTATGTGAAGATAATCAGATGGCAATTGCCAAAGGCTCTATGGTCAGAAGAAATAGCAGAGGTGATAATGGACATCCTTGTCTTGTGCCACATTCTATATGTATGTTGCAAGATAAGAACACTCTGCAGCTGATTTGAGCCCTGGTTCTTGATACAAACATGTTACTTTAGAGATGAAGTTCTGGCCCAAGCCAAAACTTTCAATAACTTTGAATAAACCATTCCACTCAATAAAAGGTCTTTTCAGGATTGAAGAATTTGGCCAGGGCCTCTTCTTTAAGGTTTTCTTCCATAAGTGTGCCAGCATACTCCTGTGGTTTCTAAAAGAACATCTTGAGATGAATTCTACCTGGGAGGGGTGGATCAATGAGGGAATCACACTACATTATCTTGTAGATGAGATTTTGCCAGTACTTTGATGTCCCCTTTATAAGTGTCATCAGTCTGTATCAGCCACAGCAAGTCTTTCTCCTCTCTGGGTAACAGTGTTATGGTTGTCTTGTTGGATACAGAGGCCAGGGACCCTGTGGTTTATGCAACCTTAAAGGCCTAATACAACATTGGAGCCTCTTGCAGTTCACAAGAAATTTGTCTTCAGATGGTGATTTGCCAGCTGGAAAACTTTCTTTAGTCTCCTTGACCTCTAAAAAGATATTTCACTTTCTAGTATCTCGCACACTTCCTTGGTGAGAGAGTGAATATGGATGGAACCTAAGAACTCATTTTCAGCCTCTGAAGATTTGTCTTGGGTTGAATTGTATAGTGTTTCGTGGCAAGAATCAAATGCTGCTGAACTATACTCGGGTGTGTGAGAAGCGTGCAGTTGCGTCACAGGTCAGTGGGATGACCAACTGTGCTTCATTTTGTTTTAACTAGAAAGCCTGCATTTGAAATTCCTTTTTGTCCAAAATCATAGTACTTCCCCTTGATTGTGCAGTAGGTGCAAATTATATTCAGCTTTTGGCTTGGCAATGGAGAATTAGGGGCATATTTACAAGAAACTGGTGCATCAGCTAAGATGCGCCACTCTTTTGTGTCCCCCTGCGCCCCTCTAAGGTCACCATGGTAGTGCTGTATTTAGGATACTGCGCACCATGGTGCATATTAGCACAATAGCTTCAAAATTGTTCATGCTATTGTGGAACATTGGTCGAATGGCACCCAAAATTATGGCCCTAGTCCAGTAATGTGTGGGCAGGCCAATTGGAAACAACCGGAATGTTACTTTAACGACTGCCTTGTGCAGGCATAGAAAATGACAGGAACAGTGGCGCAGTGAAATATCGTAAATCTCAGTGCATCATTTTTCTGGGTCGCCTAACCGGGAAACGCCCCCTGCATACTTTATGCCTGGCACAGGGGTAATGTGGCACAAGGGGTTACAAAGTAGGGCAATGCTTGCATTACGCCACTTTGTGAATCAGGTGCGGGGAAAAGGCCTCTTTGATGCCACCTTAGCATAAAAAAATGACAATAGGGCAGTGGAAGGACGAACTATTGGCATGTAAATATGCCTGTTAGTTGTTTTCAGTATGCTAGAGCTTTCTTTTTAGCTCTCCTGAGGAAGCCTCACCATGACACCTTGTCTGCTGCCCAAATTGTTTGTGATGAAATGTTTGATTGCTCATTTTCTTTTTTGGTAGAGGCATACATGGGTATTTATTATACACTTCCCCTCCTGAACTCAATTTTCGTGGGATTGCATCCACCAGAAGTGGGCAGGAGAGGGTCCTGAGGCTAAGGTAAATATTTAATGCATATCAAAAAAGGGAGGGGACAGGGAGATTGACTGCTCCAGTGCACGTACTCCCGATTCATAATACAACAAAAAAAATAGGTGCACTGTTCCAAGAAACAAGAAACACAGAAAAACAAGAGAATTTAGGTCTCACAGGTACATGAAAGTTCAGAAGCAAGAGTCCTCATGTTTCATCAATGGGCTTGCTCCACGTCAGACCTGCACTGTAATGTATAATGGCGCCCTAAGAGGGGCCTCTTTGATAGAGAAGTTATCTAAATATCAGTACCAAAGGTCAGGAAACAGTAGGTTACAGAAAAACAGCTGGAGAGATAAAAATATAGTAAAATTGGCTCGGACACCTCCTCGGGAAATACATTTTATTAGGCGAGCGAGGAGCCGGTCAAGATTAAAAACACATGCAGAGTGGGAGGGAAATAATCGTCCTACACTTTACAAAATGAAGGGAAAAAGCATAGTGACTTTAACCTTTCTCATAGAGTCAACATGTTTCATGTCTTTAAACGTCCAAAAGGATCACCTGGCGCTTCATCAGGATTTAAACACAATCTTCTCCAAACTTTATAGTGTGAGAGTAGACTGTGTTCATTAAGTATTAAGGCCAGTATTTAAACTTTTTGACGCTAAACTGTGCTAACGCAGTTTAGCGTCAAAAAGTTTAGCGCCGGCTAACGCCATTCTGAAGCGCCATGCGGGCGCCGTATTTATTGAATGGCGTTAGCCGGCGCTAGCAGACCGGCGCTGCCTGGTGTGCGTGGAAAAAAACCACGTACACCAGGCAGCGCCGGCGTTGGGGAAAATGGCGTTAGGGCGTCTTAAAAATGGTGCAAGTCAGGTTGACGCTAAAAAATCGCCTCCACCCGATTTGCGCCATTTTTAACGACGCCCAGACGCCATTTACATGACTCCTGTCTTAGTAAAGACAGGAGTCATGCCCCCTTGCCCAATGGCCATGCCCAGGGGACTTATTTCCCCTGGGCATGGTCATTGGGCATTGAGGCATGTAGGGGGGCACAAATCAGGCCCCCCTATGCCAAAACAAAATATAAAAAAAATAAAAATTTATACTTACCTGAACTTACCTGAATGTCCCTGGGATGGGTCCCTCCATCCTTGGGTGTCCTCCTGGGGTGGGCAAGGGTGGCAGGGGGGGGTCCCTGGGGGCATGGGAGGGCAGCTGTGGGCTCATTTTGAGCCCACAGGTCCCTTAACGCCTGCCCTGACCCAGGCGTTAAAAAGAGGCACAAATGCAGGGTTTTTTGCCCCGCCTACTCCCGGGCGTGATTTTTGCCCGGGAGTATAAATACGACGCATTTGTGTCGCAGTCATTTTTTTGGACGGGAACGCCTGCCTTGCATCTCATTAACGCAAGGAAGGCGTTCACGCAAAAAAATGACGCTCTTTCCTCATACTTTGGCGCTAGACGCGTCTAACGCCAAAGTATAAATATGGCGTTAGTTTTGCGCCGAATTTGCGTCGAAAAAAACGACGCTAATTCGGCGCAAACGGAGTATAAATATGCCCCTAAATATATACAAGGGCAGGGGAGTAAAAGTTTACTCATAACAGTTTTATGTCTACTAGCAAAAACGGTGGGGAACCTGTAAAGACACAAAACAGATATACCAAGTAATTACTGGTTCCATTGTAAACAATATACGATTGGTGTGATGATATAAACATGGCTTAATATGCAATACTCTAACAAAATGTGCTCGATGGAAATAAACATAGTAGAAATGGTGCGTACCATCCTTAATTAATTGCAGAGCTCCATTAGAAAACACAAGCCGAAAGTCAATCGGTGTTTCTATGAGGGTATATTGAAGGGAGGACTTCCATAAGTCAATCGATCAACAGACTAAGGGAGAAATGGTATAAAACAGCAAATGCAATCTCAACAAGTCTAATGATTGTAAGATAAATGAACAAAATACGGGTAGTGGTATGGGTATGCAGCCTAGTTCCACAATCACATATCAGTACATGATGCTGAGCTTAGACGCTCACGTTACTAAAAAGATACACAGAAAAATGTACAATCGGGAAGTGAATAAACAGAAACAGAACCGGAACTGCACATTTATGGCAGAACTACGAAAACAGGAGTAGTTGTAAATAAACGGTCGAAACGGGATCCATATAGTAACATGCAGCAGGTCACAAGGAGATGGTGCAGAGAAAAAGGCAAAAGTGCGTTCAGTTGGAACAGCTTGACACACAGTAGCGCATTCATCAATTTAACAGGAGTCTTCATCTAGGCCGCATTCCCAAAAACCAGGAAGTGAACGTGGACCCCAGGGAAAGAAACGGGGGATGCTGGAGGTGCAGGCAGCCAATCAAAGTGGAGATCTGGCAGTTCCCAGGCCCACCATACACCAGCGGTAATGGAAAAGGAGGAAGGACAAAGAACCATTGTGTTCGTGCTCCTGATAAAAAAGGGGAAACAAAAGTAGGACAACAATCGGTCCTACCAAGAGGAATGAAGAATTACTTGGGAGAAAGAAGGAAACAGAAGGAAAAGAATATGAAAAATGCTGGTAAAAAAGGGATAGTAAAAAGGAATAATGAAAGAAAGGGGTAAAAGAGAATACAAAAATTATTTTAAATAAAAGGGACTAAATTGAGACCCATGACAAAGAACTGAAACAGCCCCGGTTTGCAGTATCTCTAATGAGCACACCGTACATAACTTGTGATAGAAGGAGTGAAGAAAACAGAAGGGTTGTAGCTCACACATCGAGTAACCAAAAAGGAGGTGGAACTCGCTTGCAAGGGTTAATACAAAATACTCTACGACTAGGGAGAATGTGTAAAGGGAGTTTATCTCATGCAAGCTGAAACGCTCATCCAGGGTATGTCATCGTTCAGTCCATTTATGTGGGTTCCCAATTTGAACATCTAACGTTGTTCGACTTCTAGCAGAGTTCTGTTAGAAGACTTTAAAGAGTCAAGGACAATCCACCACATATTATCAGGAGTATGTTGTACATCACAGTAGTTTATACTCAATTTAGTAGTAAGTCATCCACATCTAATGTTACTATGGTGCTCGTTGATTCTAATTTTCACCGGTCTTGATGTCATTCCTATATATCGCAAGTCGCAGGGGCAGCAGATCATGTAAATGCAATTGCGGGAGTTGCAGTTAGTGTGGCTAGATAGTCGCCAAAGGCCAATAGGTTCCAGATGGATAGTGCTCAGGCGTTTGGTAAGAGAGCATACATTACAGTTGGCAAATGGATAATGACCCATCACGGGCGGAAGGCCCCAAAATGTTTTTTGGTCAGGTTCCTTGGTGAACCTCAGTGGTCTTGTGTGTACAACTACATCCTTGATATTAGAGGATCTTCTAAAGGCAAAGAGGTTTTGGAATGGCCATGTCTCCGCTGGTAAGGATGGACCACTGTTTATTGCTAAGTTTCTTAAGAGTGTTAGATACTGGAGTAAAATTAGAAATGCAGATCAATTGAGATGAGGTGTTTTTTGGAGTAGAAGTCAATAAGACTTCTCTATTGTTATTACAGGCCCGTTTACGGGCTTAATTAATGATTTTCAGTGGGTAATGTTTCTCATTGAGTTTGGTCACTAGATTATTGGCTTGAATTTCATAGGAAGAAATATTGCTACAGTTACTATGCAGTCTCAAGAACTGGCCATACGGTAGATTGTTTCGCAGAGCTTTGGAATGATGGCTGTCATATAATAATAAACTATTGCGATTAGTTGTTTTCTGTTCAGGGCAGGTTTGCAGTTTAACATTGTTAATGGTAATAATAAGGTCCGGAGAGGAGATACCAGTTAAGGACACTGTGGAGGTGAACTTCAATAAAGGATCAAGACTATTAATCCAATTGGCGATGACATCAACTGAGTGCACCTCACCTTGCCAAATGAGAAGGATGTCGTCAATATACCGACGCCATTATCTAATTTTGTCTGAAAAGTGGTTGGTAGTGTTGGGAATAAAACGTTGTTCAAAATGGCACACATATAAACAAGCTAGACTAGGGGCAAAGGTACTCCCCATTGATGTCCCGCGGGTTTGGTGATACAACTGATCTTCAAATTGAAAAAAGTTTTCAGTCAGAGCCAATGTAGCACATTGCGTGATAAAATGAACAGGAGTGGGTGTGTTTAGTGGTCTGTTCAGTAAGGCAGCCTCAATAGCTCTTAATGCCGCTTCTTGTGGTATGTTGGTGTAAAGGGATTCGACATCAAGAGTATTCAGGGCTTGAACCGTATCTGTTTCATTGATGGATTTCACCAAATTCAGGACATCCTTAGTGTCCTTCAGGAAGGTAGAAGATTATTTTACAATAGATTGTAAACAGTGGTCGCAGAAGATGGAAAGAGGTTCTAACACTGACCCTATACCAGAGACAATAGGTCGTCCTGGGGGCGGTGTTACGCCCTTGTGAATTTTAGGGAGGCAGTAAAAATAAGGAATGCGGGGGTTGATGGTGTCCAAAAATTCTGCCTCTTTATGGGACATCCAGGAATTGGATTCAGCCTCATGGATCTAATGCATCCAGACTGTGGTCTGACAGGCTACTCAGTACGTTGTTCGCGTGGAATGGGAATTACAGCATTTCACCCTTTAACAGGAAAAACTCTTTGAGGAGGTTATGTACTTGGGAGATACAGGTGTACTCCCTGTCTATAGTATTTACAATATGCCATATATCTACCAATATATGGTCACTTGCTTTTCTATTCTTTATTCTTTGGTCAGACTTGACTTATTGTTAGTGATTGTTACAATATACATAGAGTAGATTTTGGCTCCACACAGAGGACAATCTCTTTTTCACGCTATGTTATTGGCTGGTGTGTTATTCCACCTTCCATAGAATTCTTACAATGCAATGCACTTAGTACCGTTTTATATCTAAAAAAATACACTGATTCATCACTCACCAGTTCTTTATGTGATACATGCATAGTTAAGAGAAAGCAATATTTTTTGTTCTGATTTTTAAGCAGGATTTTATTCTTAATATTTAAACGGGATCCACATTTTGCCTGCTGGAGAACTCAGTATACCGCATAACAAGTACTGGAAAACCAATATGCCTAGCTTCATATGTCTACAGATTCATGCACCGATGCGGTTTGCATATTAAAGCCAGACCTACTGGCTTGGCCAATGCTTTATCTTTAATATTATTATAGAACTAAGTTACTAGCCTTAAAAATCCGTTCGTTAGCAAGTTAGGGGTTTTCTTTTTATGCACATTGGCATGTTTAACCTGTTCCACGCCTGGAACTGTACTATCGCAGGTAATCACCTTAATACAGTGCATGTTATTTTAGTAAGCAGCTCAATCTAGCAAGGGCAGTGTTTCAATACGCTGATCTGTACCGCTAAATCACGTGCATGTCCTTTTGATGCGCTTCAGCCCAAGGCAGTGTAATTGAATGTATCTTCATTCCTTGCTTAATCGTAGTTTGAACTTTTGTGGTTCTTGCTGGTTTAACTCCCTTAACAGAAATTCAAGGGCACAAGATAACACGAGAGTGATTTATTTTCTAGGAGAGCACGCGTTGTAAGACGACCAAACGCTCCTGCTACCGAATAATTTATCATGGCACATTAAAGCAACTCACTGGTTCGACCGAGTTTGATATTTAAAGCAATGTAATGTAATTTTCAAGCAGTGACCTGCTTTTTATGCCACATGAAGATGTTATAACAAGTTTAGTAAAGGACAGCGACTTATTTCGCCACAAGAAGTAGTACACAACAGTCGCACTTTGTTTATGTTCTTCGTACAGCGCCTTCTGGTGGTGGTTAAATTAAGCTTTGACAAAAAAAATGTAATTAGATAATTTTTAACGCAAACTCTGTTTTGGTAGAAAATAATCACCCATAAGTAGGTATTACTGTGCTTTCTCGAAAATCTACTGTCATCTCTTTTTCGCAGTCGTTTTCCCTTGATTTGTTAACTTTTCTGAGGTTCACACAGTTCTTAAAAAAACGATTTGAATTAGAAGCAGCTGATGTTTGGCAGCTTCGCCCACTCATGATTCTGAGGCGAAGGGATGCTTCCCTACCAAAACCAGAGGGAAGGCTGCACTGATGTGCTAAAGGAAAAACAAGGACGGGTGAAAACAGGGCCAGATAGTATTCGAAGATGTGCCAGAGTGCCCTGAACATAGCTATTAAGCAGAAGTCTAATTTGCAAGTGCATTGTTGATGTGCACGTTTTTTCCTTCAGTATAAATATGGCCTGATACGTGTCTTTATTATGTCATATTTGAGACGTCTTCCACGCGGTTATCGATAACATATCTTTTGGCCTATGTACATAATATAAGCCAACCACTTGGGAACGTCAATTGTCATATTTTCGTCTTCCACGCGGTTATCGATAACATATCTTTTGGCCTATGTACATAATATAAGCCAACCACTTGGGAACGTCAATTGTTGAAAGATTTGTCATATTACATTTGCCATTATGTCATCATCATCACGAATACTTTATTTCAGTGAAAGACCTTAAAAGCAGCAAAAATACAGTAAACATCACACCATCCATTTTTCAAGCAATGCAACAATTCCAGCAAACAAGTTTTAAAATCAAAGGAGTTTGTCCAAGAATACAAGTATAACATTTCACAGAAAAATCTTACATATAATATCACATGATAAAATATATTGATATTTTAAAAGGTATAAGAATGTTAACCTACTTTGTGGTAAAATTGAGAGTAAGCGAAATTCACAGAGTACTGGAAGATTAACGCCTGAGGTGTCAGTAGTAATGTCCCCAAGGTACCAAAACAATAAAAGTGTCTACTATTACTCGATACTATTACACATTCTTCTAATCGTGGCCAGTGGTGTAACAAAGGCTCCCGCAGCCCCGCGATGCAGTGGGGGGGGAGAGTTCCAGGGGCCCCCTCAATACAGTACACTGTTTTTCCTGTAGCAGGCCCGACAGTGTCCAAGGAGGAGGGGGCCCTCCTACAGGTACTTTGCAGGGGCCCCACCTCAAGTTTTGTTACCCCACTGTTCATGGCAATATACTCAATACTTTATCCGGGTGAACTGGTTAAACTTCATATGTGATGCAGTTGGATGCCACTAGTTTTACGGTCTTGGTACAGATGCGCCATGCAGATTCAACATATCCGGCAAAGGAGAAGCCTATGCACATCCTGGTATCTGACCTACAAATTCTCAAGGCCATTTTATATTGGCGGATTCTCAAATATGAGCAGAGGGGCAAACCCAACACCTGCATTGTCTTATGTACACTGGGCAGAAGAACAAGAAGTGATCATCAGTTTCATCAGTTTCCCTGCCTGCAGGGCAAAGCACAATCCCCTCTGGGGAAGTCTCAATATGCTAGTGAGGGATACAAGCTATAAGGTTCCCAGCCTTAGTCTTAAGTAAAGAGATTTGGTAAGTGGTGGGTAGATCTGATCAAGGACATCTCACATTTTGAATCAAACGTTAGCTCTAGAAAACACTTTGTTGGTGTATCATAGCACAAGGATTGGGATAAGTTTATACTTTTATTTTCCCAAAAAACAGTTTGACCATGTTAATGGGAAGAGAGTTGATAGATGTAGAGTGTTGCCGAAAGTATAGAGGATCTGTTTGACTCACTTTGGCCACAGTGATATAACAAAAGTCCCCTAGATACCAAGAATATCATTCAGCTCCCATTTATAGGGTTCCAGCTCAACGATCATCCATAGCTTCAGCCATTTCAGTATGGGTTTAAGTCTGACTACGGCAATGATGGTTGCATATCCAAATCCATTCAAAGAAGAATAAAGGCATTCTTTGAGGAAGTTTTAGTACAACACACAGGAATTTATTTTCAGCAACTGCCTGGGGTTCTACATTACTGTGACCCCAGAGTTCAGAGCCATAAACTGCAGCAGCCACTGCTTGTGCTCTCCAAATTTCCAAGAGAGATACCATATGGAAAGTGGTGTTCTTTGCAAAGCTCATTGTGGCTGCAGCCCTATGGAGGAGGAGAACAATCTTAGTAATCTGGCTGGTCCAGGTACTGGTATTATATGTAAACAGATACCCAAATAATCAACATCTTCTCCCCTCACCAAATTTACACCGTTCAACCTCACAACCCCTCTAAAATGTCTGTGGGGATGTATTGCCATGAATTTGGTTTTATTTGCATTTATAACTAAACATTTTTTAGTGCAGAAGAGACTGAACCTATCAAGGAGGGTCTCGAGTCCTTTAGGACTTTTCAGCACCAGAAGTATGTCGTAAAAGTGAACAACAAAGCAGGGATCTTAGCACCACCCAAGAATGGAGACTCATTTTCACAACCCATCAAGAAATCAACACACTCATTTATAAAAAAAACAAAAATAGGGTAGTGGAAATGACAGAGCATTGTCTAACCCCTTTGTCGAACAGTAATCGGTTTGTTGTCTCCCTATTAAGCCCCATCAATTTGAGCATACTTGTCAGTATTGAGAAACACTATAATTTCCAGTAGGGTAGAAAATAGCTCCAGATCTCTCAGGGTGGTCCAGAGTTTAGCCATGGGGATCATTTTGCCTTCAAGTCAATGAATGCACCATATAGTCTACCTCATTTTATGTGCACTACTTTCCAACCCAGCAGATGGAATTTGAAGACTTGATCGACAGTGCTCATTTGGGACTGGAACACTTCTTGAAACTGGGTTAGTATCTTATTATCTCCCATCCAGGTGTTTAGTCAGTGTTTACTAGATATTTTCCAGAGCAGTGGCAATCAAACTTATGAGGTGATAGTTTACTGGATCCGATTTCAAAACCTTTTTTATAAATGGGGGATCATTTCTGCTCCCTTCCAAGTTGGAGGAATTGGTGCACCAGCCAAAATGGCATTGGTCATTCAATTTAGATATGGTGCACAAACATCTGGCTCTGATTTATACATGTCCTCAGGGCTTTTGCCCAGGTCCGGGTTCTTGTCTGCTTTAAGCTTATGGATAGCTTGGCCTGCTTCTTCCAGAGAGAAATGTGTTTTTACATCAGGTGCCTCCCAAGAAAACCTAGAGGTATCAACCAGTAAGATGACTAGGTCAGTGACCGACGTCTCCCTGTCTGATGTGTCAGGATCGAATCAAGAATGCTACCCACACTGTAAAGGTATTGGAAATGGCTAATCCAGTCCTGGAGTAAGATGTTAGAGTCTGGTCCCATCCTGTTAGTTTTACCACCATAGCTGATCGTGTGCCGGAAAATCACCTGGTTCCTATTTCGGGCAGCATCCAAAATATCACTCCATTTGGAAGTGTAACAAGATATTATGACCTGCTTGAGGATCCCTTTATAAGTAGGTCTTGCGGCCTGAATTTGAGATTGAAGTTCACTTTTAATAGCTTTAATCAAATGGGATTTCCCTTTTCTAGATTCCCTATTGTACAATGTAGAATTCACTCTTTGTGAGAAACAATATGGGGAGATAGGCTTGATAAATAAAGGTTCTTCAGGTCTTCAAAGCATTTAGCATTGAGATTCATGACAGCAATTGGGGAAATGCTGAGGTGACCTAATGCAGATAGAATTGGGATTAAGCTGTGATATAATAGGCAGTGGGCAACCTCATTGTTGGCTACAACATCCCATCTAACATTCCTCCTATTGTTAGTAATAGTCAAATCCCCACAGGGCAGCCCGGATCCATAAACAATACAGTCCGAGCTGCCCTGGAAGGTTAAGAGCCGAGGGAAATGGTCACTTTCCTGCCGGGATGGACTCCCATGCCAATGCGGGCTGGCCATTAATACAGATCTAGAAGCAAGTAGTTGATGTTGCTCAAGCAGTATTCCTTCTAAACATAGGTTTTCTAATTTGATCTGAAGGGGTTCAACCATTGCAGGATCACATATGACAGGATAGCGCAAGACCTATCATCTGCAAAGCGTCTTTGGATGGATATGGTATGCAGGGGCCTAGTTGTTGAGGATCACCCCTCTATTGATTTTCGTCACATGCTATATTCCTCACAAAGACTGTGGACGCAAAGCATTTGTTCAAGCGAACTTCAACTACAATAGCTGAGGTTCTGCTGGCCATCGATACGCACACTCCCAGTGATAATATGACCTGTGATTCACTGGCTTTTGTGGTTCTTCTATTATAATAATTATACAGAGAGAGTTTCTTACCATTCCAGGACATGAATTCCAGCCCTAATAAATTGTGGGAAACGGCATTTAGGTGTTTCACCTGACACCCTATTGAGGTGCTTACACATATAGAAAGGCCCCGAGAGGGTCGGCCAGCCGATGTTCACAGGGTCGGTGTAAGGAAGGTGTTAAAACCTTACCAATTAGATGGAACTATATCCCAAGTTTCCTGGAACATGATAACAATGGCATTATCAATAAATGCCCCCTAGTCTTTTTGAGGCAGTTTGCTCCTTAGTCCTGCTATGTTCCATAACACTACTGTTAGGGTGGTAGTACCTATGGGATCAGCTATCCTGAGGTCCTGTGAGGGTGTTAGTGTTGCTGTAGGGATCATGTTTTAAGGGTGGGATTTGTACATCACCCTCTCTTGTGTTATTACTAAAAACTAGTTAGAGGGGAGCAGGTAGTAAATATCGAGTTGCGCTAACATAGTTTGAATTCATCTCAGCACTGTCCAGTCCACTGGAAAAGTTGTCAGTGGTCATCTGTAGTCAATAAATAATGAACGTGTTGGAAATAACTTGTGGTCTCTTGATGCAGGGAGTGAATTTTGAATTGGATTTGGCAGTTAAATGACAGAAACATAGGGCATTGAGGGATAAAGTGCAAGATCTGTAGACCTAAATGACAAACTAACATAGTCAAACTGATCCTCTTCAGAGTATAAGCAAGATGCCCAAAGGATGTTACACTCTTAAACAATCCAGATCCAGTGGGTGACCTTGTTGATTAGTGAGGCCTTGTTCTCTCTGAGGTGTGTAGCAGGCTGGCCTGGTTTGTAGTGGGTACATAAGGTACTTACACCTTATACCGGGCCCAGTTATTAGTGAAATGTTGGCAGTGTTTTAGCAGCTTAGGCTGTCTAGAGGTAGCTGTAGCAGAGCGACTTATGCTGAACTAGGAGACATGCAAAGCTCCTGCAATACCACTATAGTTACACAGTAGTTATACACAATAAAAGACAATACTCAGTGTTACAAAAAATAAAGGTACTTTATTTTAGTGACACAAGGCCAAAAATATCTTAGAGGCAATACACCTTCTGGATGTAAGTATTTTACACAATATATACACTAGTAACTAAAATCAGGTAAGTAAACAGTCATAGAATAGTGCAAATAGCAGAAAATACAATAGATTGCAATGGGCCTTTGGCAATATAAACCATATACTAAAATAGTGGAATGCGAATCACGAATTCCCCGCTAGGCATGTGTAGTGTGTAGAGGGGCGCTGGGAGTTTAAGGAAACAGCAAAGGTAAGTAAAGTAACCCACCCCAGAGCCCAGCAAAGCAGGAGTAAAGTACTGCAAGTTTCGTCAGGACACACTACAAGTCGTGATAAAGGATTATGCAAGAACCAAGCAAGACTGCAAGCAACAAACGATGGATTCCTGGACCAGAAGACCTGTGGCGAGAGGAGACCAAGTCCAGAAGTCGAAGAAGAGTCCAGGAAGGACAGGAACCCCTGCCAACCTAGAAGATGGTGTAAAAGTGGATTCTCTGGTAAGAAGAAGAGTAAAAAAGAGCACCAAAGAGGATGACTGCGGGTTCCTGCTTGGTGTAGGTGATGTCCCACGTCAAGTTGTTGGATGCAGGCCATTTGCGTCGCTGGATTCCACCAACAAGCCTTGGTTCACACAAGTACGTGGTTTGCGTCAAAATGAAGCTGCCTGGCCCCAGGAGGGACATGGGGGTCTCAAGTTGGGCTGAGGAGACAGAGGGGGCTCTTAGCACTCCAGAGAGCCCACAGAAGACCAGGCAGCTCCCACGGGAGTCCCAGTACACGGGGGCAAAGAAAATGTAAAGTGCGGTCATCACAGCACAACAAACAAAGGTCCCACGTCGTCGGAGAACAACTCAGCGAGTTGTGTATCACAGGATGGAGAGCTGGGGACCTGGGCTACACCATGCATGAAGTATTCTTGGAAGAAGTGCACAGAAGTCCAAGGAGCTGGAGAAGACACAATGCACAGGGGTACTGTTGCAAACCGGGAAGACAAGCTCTTACTTCCTCCAAATTTGGACAGCTGGACCTTAGGACAGTCTGGGTCACATTGGTCCACCACCTGTCTTCCAGGGAGCATGCTCGTCGTCAAGAGAGGAGTCCCAGAGTAACGGTCATCGTCGCAGAAGTGTGCCTGCAGAAACAGGGAAGTGACTCTGTCACTCCACTGGAGATTCATTCGGTTCTTCTGCTGCAGGATGAAGACAGGCAGTCCTCAGAGTGTTCACACCTTGGAAACTGTTGCACATCCTGGCTGGAGATGAAGTTGCCGGTCACAGGAGTTGTCCTGGATACTTTATTGCAGCTACAGCGGTTCCTGGAGCAGTCTGCGGTTGACCCGACAATCAGAAGCTGAAGCAGAGGATACAGAGGATTACTGGAGGAGTCTTGCAAACTGAATCTGAGGAAACACCCAGAAGAGAGACCCTAAATAGCCCTGAGAGGGGGATTGGCTACCTACCCAGTTATGCACCTATCAGGAGGGGTATCTGACGTCACCTGTTGGCACTGGCCACTCAGAGGTCTCCAGAGGGTCCCCACACATGGTGGAGCCCCCAGGGTGCATGAGATTGCCCCCCCCCAATACCAGATTTGGAATGGGGGGACAATTCCATGATCTTAGACATCTCACGTGGCCATATTAAGAGTTACCATTGTGAAGCTACATATATGTATTGACCTGTATGTAGTGCACGCGTGCCACAGTATCCCTGCACTCACGAAGTCCGGACAATTGGCCCTGGACAGTGTGGGGGTACCCTAGCTAGTGCAAGGGTGCCCTCACACTTAGTAACTTTGCACCTAGCATTCAGTAAATGAAGGTGAGACATATAGGTGACTTATAAGTTACTTAAGTGTAGTGAAAATGGCTGTGAAATAGTGTGTGCACTATTTCACGCAGGTTGAAGTGGCAGTCCTGTAAAAGGGTTTGTCTGAGGTCCTTATGGGTGCAAAAGAAATGCTGCAGCCCATAAGGATCTCCTGGAAGCCCAAGGCCATGGGTACCTAGGTACCATATACTTCGGTCTTATAAGGGGGGTCCAGTGTGCCAATTGGAATTGGAATATTAAGTCACTAAATGTCATGACCACACAAACTTGCCAAGTCAAATCAAAGAAGTGCATGAGAAAAGCAAAGAGATATCCTCAGTGGAGACAGCAAAGCCCAAACTGGAAGAAGGTTTGCAGAGTAATCTTGCGCTTATTTCAAAGGAAGAATCAAGAAGAGAAGATCCAAGATGGCCGCTGTGAGTCCTGAAGGTTAGTTACAGTTCTAGTCTTGCAATCGGTTGGTTGCTAGGTTACGAGCTCTCCAGCTGGAAGCCTTGCACTTCAACTGAGGTCTGACAGGAATCAGCTGTGTGGAGAGAGAGCGCGCTTCAGAACAGAAACTCCTGTGAGGTAAAATTACATTTGAAGATTATATTACAGAAAACGGATAAATATTGTCAAGGTTTATTCGAAGAGTTTGATAGTAGACCGTTCCCGTGGAAGTCGGCAAGGCTACAGAGTTAATGTATGAATTAACCTTATGTTTACAAGGTTTTTGTTTAAGATATTAAAGTCAAAGAAAAAACGAACTTTAAAAGAGCAAGTATCTACAAATGTCAAGGTTATAAACAAAGGCCAAGTTTAAAGGAGAAACAAACTATTAACAAATAAGCATTTACAAATTCAATGGTAATAAACCAAAATAGAGTTTAAAAGAGAAACAAACTTAAATAAACAAGCATTTACAACTACAAGTTATCGACAGATGTCGAAGTAAGGAAGGAGAAATTAACTGTAATAAACAAGCATTTACAAATACAAGTTATCAACAAATGTCGAAGTAAGAAAGGAGAAACAAACTTTAATAAACAAGCATTTACAAATACAAGTATTGACAGAAGTCACAATAAGACAGGAGAAATTAAATAACATCAGCTGATTTGAAGAACGCATTATCACCAACTATATATATATATATATAGCAACATAAAACCAATCTCTAACAAAGGTTAAGAAGTTCTTCCAGAATCAGTAATACGCATTTATTTAAGAAGAGCTATCATTTATAGAGAGAAGCAAGGCTACAGAGAACTCAGGGTGAGTGAAGAAATAATAGAATTAAAGAGAATTAAGTGTTGAGAGTAGAAAGTGAAAAACTAATGTTGTATGTCCCTAGTAATTGCGACTGTGACTCTTGCAGGTGCTGTATCCAACCTTAGATGTGAAGAGGCAGACTGAGTACTGGCGTTCATCATCTCTGTGGCAGTCTCTCTACCATCCCATTCCCCTTTCCCCCTCCGGGGTACTCAGCACGAAGGATTAATATTCATTGTGAGTAGCTCGGGTCGGGACTGAGGAGTTATCTTCTGCTTCTGAGGAAATCGAATTGAAGTATCCTGACACTAAACTATAGTGACTAATTTAGAAGCAGAAACCCTAGGGGTTCCAGGGAGATCCTTATGGGCTGCAGCATTTCTTTTGCCACCCATAAGGAGCTCAGACAACCCCTTTCAAAGGACTGTCACTGCAGCCTGCGTGAAATATTTAAAACATTATTTCACAGCCATTTTCACTGTACTTAAGAAACGTATAAGTCACCTATATGTCTAACCTTCACTTGCGGAAGGTTAGGTGCAAAGTTACTAAGTGTGAGGGCACCCTTGCACTAGCAAAGGTGCCCCCACATAATTCAGGGCCATGTCCCCGGACTTTTTGAGTGCGGGGACACATTACATGTGTGCACTACATATAGGTCAATACCTACATGTAGCTTTACAATGGTAACTCCGAATGTGGCCATGTAAGGTGTCTAAGATCATGGATTTGTCACCCCATTCCAAATCTGGTACTGGGAGCCAATTCCATGCATCCTGGGGTCTCCACTATGGACACCCAGTACTGCCAAACCAGCTCTCTGAGGCTTGCACTGCAGCTACAGCTGCTGCCACCTCACAGACAGGCTTCTGCCCTCCTGGGGTCTGAGTAGCTCAATCCAAGGAAGGCAGAACAAACCATTTCCTTTGGAAATAGGTGTAACAGGCTGGGGAGGGGTAGCCTCCCCCAGCCTCTGGAAGTGCTTTGAAGGGCACAGACTGTGACCTCCTTGCATAAGCCAGTCTACACTGGTTCAGGGACCCCTTGTCCCCTGCTCTGGCACGAAACTGGACAAAGGAAAGGGGAGTGACCACTCCCCTGTTGATCACCACCCTAGGGGTGGTGCTCAGAGCTCTTCCAGTGTGTCCCGGACTTCAGCCATCTTGCTTTGCAAAGTGTGGCGGCACTCTGGAGGGCTCTGAGTGACCAGTGCCAGCAGGTGATGTCAGAAACCCCTCCTGATAGGTCCTTACCTGATACGGTAGCCAATCCCCCTCTCAGGGCTATTTAGGGTTTCTCCTGTGGGTTCTCTTCAGATTCTACTTGCAAGTTTCCAGCAGGAATCCTCTGCAACTACTACTTCATCCTCTGAACTCGGATCATCCGAAGCCTGCTCCAGGAACCGCTGTAACAGCCACAAAGTATCCAGAAGGGATACTTTTCCTCTGCAACTTCAGCTCCAGACAGCAACTGCAACAGTTTCCATGGTGTGCACGCTCTGAGGACTCCCTGTCTTCACCCTGCACCAGAGGGAACAATGAAATTCCCTGTGGGGTGACGGAGTCACTCCCCTGCTCATACAGGCACCTTCTAAGTTGACGATTGGTTCTCTTGAACTCCTCTCCTGGCAACAAGAGTGCTCTTTGGAACACAGAGGTGGACCCCATCGGCACAGACTATCCTGAGGTCCTGCTGTCTTAATTTGGAGGAGGTAAGACCTGGCCTTCCCCCAGAACGACAATACCCCTGTGCACCGTGTCTTCTTCACCTCCTGAGGCCTCTGTGCCCTATTTGCAAAATTCCTTCATGCACAGCATGGCCTAGGTCCCCAGCACTCTATCCTGCAACGCTCAACTCACTGAGTTGTTCTCCGGCGGCATGGGACCTTCCTTTGAAGTGCTGCACCAACCGCATTTTGCACCTCCTTTGTCCCCATGTCATAGGACTCCTGTGGGTGCTCTCTGGTGTCCTGAGGGCTCTCTGAAAAGCTGAGAGCATCCTCTTTCTCCTCACACAGAGTTGAGGCCCCCAGGTCCCTCCTGAGTCCAGATAGCACCTAGTTGATGCAAAACACGACTTTGCCAGAACCAAGGCATGTTGGAGGAATGCAGCAACAAAACTAACCTGCATCCAACTTCACTACGTGGGACATTGTTTGCATCATACAGGAACCCAATGACATCTTCCTAAGGTGCATTTCTGTAGTCTTCGTCCAATGAGGGACTCTTCTTTTGCACCCACTTCTGGGTTGGCAGGGGATCCTGTCCTTCCTGGAACTTCTTTTGACATCTAGACTTGGTCACCTTCCTTTGCAGGTCTTCAGGTCCAGGACTCCACTGCTTGTTGTATGCCGACTTAGTTGCTTCTTGCATTAATTGCAATCACGAGGTGTAGTGTGTCCTAAGGAAACTTGCAGTACTTAACTGTTGCTTTTCTGGGCTCTGGAGTGGGGTAATTTACTTACCTTAAATGTATTCTTACTCTCCCAGCGATTCTGCACACACTACACTTGTCTAGGGGGGGAATTCATGTTTCGCATTCCACTTTCTTAGTATATGGTTTGTGTTGCCTCTAGACCTATTTTCTCCCATTGCATTCTATAGCATTTCCTATTGTTTGCACTAACCTATGTCTAATTACTTGCCTCATTTTGGTGTCTAGTGTATATATTGTGTATAATATTTATCTCCAGATGGAGTATTGCCTCTAAGATATTTTTGGTACTGTGCAACCCAAATAAACTAACTTTATTTTTGGTAACACTGAGTATTGTCTTTACTTGTGTATGAGTACTGTGTAACTATAAGTAGTATTGCATGAGCTTTGCATGTCTATTAGTTCAGCCTAAGCTGCTCTGCTATAGCTACGTCGATCAGCCTACGCTGCTAGAACACTACTACATTTCACTGATAAGGGATAACTGGGCCTGGTATAAGGTGTAAATACCCAAGGTACCCACTACAAACCAGGCCAGCCTCGTTCACAAGGTGCATTCGTAATTTTGGGATACCTGTCATGTACACTGTTCTGCTAGAGGGTGGACATAGACTATATAGGCCCTCCCCTGGACACCTTCCATAATTACTGGGTAAGTGAGTTGGTTAGCTCAAACTATTAGGTAACAATGGGAACATGAGGGGTGTAGAAATGGTAGGGTTGTTACCTGTAAAGAGTGTGGAATTGATAGGGTTGTTGACCGAAAAAGGTCTGAAGAGAGAAGATGTTACTTATAGGTCACAGGCAAGAGGTTTTACTGCTTTTTTACAATTTTTAACACAGCATTTGCTGTTATTGGGATTTCTGTTAGAAATGGGGTTTCTGGTTGGCTAGGGTATGCACCTAAGCCAGGCAGAACCCACCCACTCCAACACCAAGGTACATAAAAATAAACTGTTTCATACACAACATCATTAGACCAAACACAACATGTCAGTATTACCCTGCTACCCAAGCAGTTGTCAGAACATTACACTGTACTATTGATCTGCAGAAATCCTCAGTAGTCACTCATAACACACAGGTTACTTATTATTCTGCAACATAAGCAGAAGTCAGGAAAAACATTACTGTAGAAATTAACTTGTCATAGAAGTATCATAAATGTCCATACCAGGAACATTAGAAAACATATGGCAAGTCATAAAAGAGGTTTGCATACAATGCCCATAATGCCCATAAAAAGAACATTAGCACAGAATGGCAATCGTGAAAAGGAACATGTTATCATAACTGTATATGGTGCAGTAAATACATCATTGGAAAAAAATGCAATAGTCATAACTTTAATCAGGGAATCCAAAATGGCGCCTGTGCTTATTTTCTACATGGGCCAGTGTTCCCAGATTCAGGGGAGGACCCAGGAGCGCCTGTGCTCCTAATATGGTGACAGTGGAGAGACGAGCAACCCCACTCCTCCTTTTGGGGCCACCTCATCTCGGTCGGGTCACAGCCAGGAGGGGGACCTCCATCGATGTTGCCACCCCAACCGAGATTCCTGAGGGCTGGAAGGGGCCCAGGAGAGGAGGGGGTCCCTCTGATGAGGTATCCCTCTCCCACAATCTTACGGCGAGTCGGGCACTTGTGAACAGGGCCTCTGAAGCTGCGGTGCAAATCGTGGCTCTCCCACTTCAGTGCCTCGAGCAGCGGTGGTGATGCACCCAAGTAGGTGCCTGCTTGTGCCCCGGGGGTGCCTCTCTCAGCGTGCTTCACCCCGGGGGCACTCCTAGGAGCACACAGGCTCCAGCATTAGTTTTTTTGTGCCCCTGGGACTCTTATCTAAGCACGGGTTAGATGCGCTGGAACATCGCCGTCCACCTGGGTCGAGGCGGTGATTTCTTCCGAGGTCCAGCAAGATCATGCTCCTCAAGGTGCAAGGCCCATAATTTTTTTTTTAAAAAAGCACTCCTCCAGGCCCCTCCTCACTTGGCAAGTGCAGAGAAAGCGCTCCAGTCACGCTGGGGAAAGAAAAACACTCATGACCACACAGACACACATCGTTCCCTACGAACTTCACCAGGGTCAAGAGCACAGTGCTCCCTCAGGCAGTAGGAGCTTGAGCGAAGGGGCAAGGGAGGGCACACCACCCCTCCCATGGAGACCGCAACGGCGAGACGAGGCTGCAGGGTACCAGCATGTAGACCAGCACAACAGCTCACAGGCAGTGGCAGTCTCCCTCAGTGAGCCAGCAGGTCACAGGTCAGCACAACAGCAGCAGTCCAAGGTGGTTCCTGGTTAGTCCCCCCAGCAGCATTCTGTGTCCAGTTTCAGAAAATGTTTCTTGTGTGTCTTTATAGGGAAAAAATCCCTTGTAGTTATACTCAGTTTTGCAAAGCATTTCCAATGTGGGTGTGAGGAGGTTCCAACTGTTCCAACTGGTTTTAGGAGTGTCTCCTCTCTCCTGTAGAGCAGGGTCCATACAGCAGTTGGGGATAAATGAGCCATTTGTGTGAGGCCAGGGTACAGCCTTTACAGATGCAATTGTCTCTGACAACTCCACCCTCCCTGTGTACAGGCTGTCTGAAACGTATGCACAAAACCCAACAGTCACTCTGCCCAGATGTGGATTGGAGTCAAGCTGCAAAACACCAGAGTCATAAGCACAGAGAAATCCCCACTTTCTAGAAGTTGCATTTCTATAATAAGAAATCCACCTACATTGGTAAGCAGCATTTCTCACTACCATTACAACCATACCAAACATGCCTATGCTAACCATCATAAATCAGACAATACCCTCTAGAAATCACAGCAGTGAGAAACCAAATGGACTGTTTGTCTGTACCAGGACAGGCCACACTACTAGGCACATGACCTGCCTTCTACACACATAGCACCCTGCCCATAGGGCTAACTAAGGCCTACCTTAGGGGTGACATACATGTAGTAAAAGGGGAGTTCATGGCCTGGAAAATAAATTTAGATGCAGCAGTAAACTGTGCACACAGGTCCTGCGCTAGCAGGCCAGAGACAGGTTTGAAAGGCTTCTTCAGTGGGTGGCGCAAGCTGTACTGCAGGCCCCTAGTAGCACTTAATTTACAGGTCCTGGGTATAGGGATTCCACTGTACAAGGAACAGTTAAATTTAATGTGGCAATCAGGTATAAGCCAATCATACTCAGTTTACAAGGGAGAGCACATCCACTTTAGCACTGATTAGCAGTGATAAAGTGACTAGAGTCATAACATCTGCCGGTCGCAACACTGGCGCTGCGTCGATCTCCATTTGGGGAGCGGGACTGCATCGTTCCAGTCAGCGATATGGTGATTATTCACCACTAGGCAGGTTGTGTGTTGATTTCGGCAGGCTGTGCATCGATTTTCACCACACAAGGAGTTTCTTTGCAGAGATGAAGTATTTTTGGCCCTGAGACTTCAGGAAAGGGGAGTCAGCTCAATCCAAGCCCTTGGAGAGCACTTCTCAGCAGAGCCATAGTCCAGCAAGGCAGCAGGGCAACAGCAAGGTAGCAGTCCCTTAGGGCAAAGTAGTCCAGGTGAGTCCTTTGGGCAGCCAGGCAGCTCCTCTTGGCAGGTTGCAGGTTCTGGTGCAGTGTCTGTCCCAAGAAATGTCTAAGTTGGTAAGGTCAGGGACCCAGTTTATATACCCAAAAGTGCTTTTGAATTGGGGGAGACTTCAAAGAGTGGTTTTGAAGTGCACAAACTCCCCTTTCAGTACAATCCTGTCTGCCAGGGTGCCAGTAGGGGGCTTGGCAGTCCCTTGTGTGAGCGCAGGCCACTGTCCTTTGAAATGTAAGTGTCAGGCCCTCCACCCTTCCAGCCCAGGAAGAACCATGCAGTATGCAGATGTGTGCAGGTGTGACTGAGCATCCTGTGTTTGTGGTTGTCTGGGTGAAATGCCCAAGGGAGCTGTCAACCAGCCCAGCCCAGACGTGGATTGGAGACAGGCAGTAAGGCACAGAAGGATTTTAAGTGCAGAGAAATGCTCACTTTCTAAAAGTGGCATTTCTAAAATAGTAATATAAAATTCAACCTCACCAGTCAGCAGGATTTTGCAATACCATTCTGGAAATACTAAATATGACCTGTCTACTCCTTTCTGATCAGAAGCCACCACTCATACTCTATATGAGGGTAGCCCTAATGTTATCCTATGTTAGCCTAGGAAAGGAGCAGGCCTCATAGCAGTGGAAAAATAATTTAATCACACCTTGTCTTTTAGGTCTATAATATCGGCCTTCCAAATGCAGATAGTATCCCAGAGTTCCTTAAATGGCTACCTAGGCTCATCGGGGCTTGGTAACTGGGGATTACTGGCAGATTGCAGGCTCTGTCACATATCTGATGGATTGTAGCTAGCTAATGGAGCAAAGAGGTTGGTGCAGAGTATGGCCGGTTCTAGCGGACATGGGATTCTGTGTCGGCTTGGAATTAGGAAACAGAAGCCTTGCTACACCTGGGAATAGATGCCTAATTTTCTGAGGCAGAGTTTCTACTGTCCAGGGGGGGGTTGTTTTTGGGTCTCTTTTTCACAAATAGTGTGGGTACCTTTAGGGCCATATTTATACTTTTTGACGCAAAACTGCGCTAACGCAGTTTTGCGTCAAAAAAATTAGCGCCGTATTTAATCAATGATGTTAGCCGGCGTTAGCCGCCGGTGCTGCCTGGTGTGCGTGGAAAAAAACGACGTACACCAGGCAGCGCCGGCGTAGGGCAATATGGAGCTTGGGCGCCAAAAAATGGGGCAAGTCAGGTTGAGGCAAATTTTTCGCCTCAACCCGATTTGCACCATTTTTTTCGACTCCCAACCCCCATAGAAATGACTCCTGTCTTAGCAAAGACATGAGTCATGCCCCCTTGCCCAATGGCCATGCCCAGGGGACTTCTGTCCTGGGCATGGTCATTGGGCATAGTGGCATGTAGGGGGGCACAAATCAGGCCCCCCTATGCCACACAAAAAAAAAAAAAAAGACTTACCTGAACTTACCTTAATGTCCCTGGGATGGGTCCCTCCAGCCTTGGGTGTCCTCCTGGGGTGGGCAAGGGTGACAGGGGGTGTCCCTGGGGGCATGGGAGGGCACCTCTGGGCTCCTTCAGAGCCCACAGGTCCCTTAACGCCTGCCTTTTCCAGGCGCTAAAAAACGGCACAAAAGCGGCCGTACGTCATTTTTTTTGACCCGCCCACTCTCGGGCGTGAATTTTGCCCGGGAGTGTAAATACGGCGCACATGCCTTGGAGTCAATTTTTTAGACGGGAAAGCCTACCTTGCATCTCATTAACGCAAAGTAGGTGTCCACGCAAAAAAATGACGCAAACTCCATGGAGTTTGGCGCTAGACGCGTCTAACGCCAAAGTATAAATATGGAGTTAGTTTTGCGTCGGAATTGCGTAAAAAAAAATGACGCAATTCCGGCGCAAACGGAGTATAAATATGGCCCTTAGTTTCTTCATATATGAGTTTGTTGGGTTGGGATTATCTGGGCATAATATTTTCTCTACTTCTTCGATTAGTTTATCCATTTCTTGGATGGTATAATTATTTGGGGCTAATCCTGGGGCTTTATTATTTGTGGGCTTCCTTAGATGTTTTTTATAAAAAGAGAGAAAGGGAGAAAAACCTTGTTAGCCCAGAGCAGGTCACAGGTGGTCTTAGAAAGACTACAATATTAGCATCAAATTACAATCTCTAAAATGCCCAGCCAGTAAGAGCTAATTGCAAAATAGGCTGCTCTATGCAGGTGTGCAGTTTATCCTAGGTGCAGTGTTGAATAAACAGACATAAAACCGTGTTTTCCCTGTGGCAAAAAAGGTCGGAGTGGACGGTGGGGCTGAGCTCTCACGAACGTCGTCCTAATGATAGTTCAGGATAATATAAAATAGAATGAAAAAGAAAGTAAGTACCTTGTGAAGAAACAGAAGCCACAGAGGGGAGGCCCACCCCATGTTCTCCTTGGGCCCCGATGGGCGCCCGGGCACATCCCACACCTCAGGAGTGACAAGGGACTTTTGTAGTTCTGGGTGTACTGGGGTGTCCCTCCTCCTGGGCTTAAAAGGTGCTTGCTAGGGGTGGTTAGTCCCATCCCAGCAACAGAAATACAAATCCATTTTTGTCCCACACTGCACGAGTAAAAAGACACTTTTGTAGCATTTGGTGTGTTGCCGTGCTGGCGTGTTCCTCCTCCTCGGCTTACGAGATGGTTGCTGGGGGATTAAGTCCCACCCCAGCAACAAAACTACACTGTCTTTATTTCATTTGTCACAGATATGGTAGTTTTCAAGCTGGAAAAATAATTGTCTTTTGCTTGAAAAAGTGCAGATTTTCAGATAAAAGTAACTGGACAATGATATACAATTACAGTATTGTCGTTGCAAGCATCCAACACCAAACATTCTAATGTGATCAACGAGGTGTGACTGAACTGAATAAGGGAATGTTCAAATATAAAGTATGGCTAAGGGTTAAAGAAGTCAATAGCCATCTCTCCCAGGTATACATTTATTAGCTACACGTTTACTTTTTCCATATTCATTGGGAGTCAAAGGGAGTGATGCATTCTGCTTGTGACTTTATGTTTTAATCACTGCCTATCCATAGCCGACATCAATATGTAGTCAATATCCTTCACTTACTCCTCTGATGCTGAGTTCTGTGAATGACAATGAGGCTGTGAAAAGTGCTAAGAACAAGTTAAAATTGCCAATGCAACACATTACAAAAAGCAACGTATTCTTATAGGCATTGTCGAGAGACTACGAGCATATTAAATTACATGATTCTTATCTTCACGTTTTAACCTTTTGTGGCAAAATGAGAAGATAATTAACAGAGAGCAATGGTGGTTCGTTCAGAAAGTGCATTAATTAGATGGGAAAGAATGGCTTTGCAACATCACCCAACATGCCATAGTGTGATGACACTAAACGAACTGCGCTAAAAGCATTTCTCTACAAAAGATTAAGGAGAATAACCTCTAAAGGTGAGTAGACAGGCTGTATGCAGCAGCATGCGTATCAAAGTCCCAGCAAGGTTCCATTTGGCAAAGAAGAGGTTAAAAGTTATGCAGCAAACCACAGTGCCAACTGGGCTGTCCATCATACGAACTAAAAATTTGAATGTGCAATGATTCAGTGTACTTTTGAGGTGAATTGGTCCTTCATGCATTATAATGCAAGCACACCTATGAAATGATCTATGAAATAGTCAATAGCATGAGGTGAGAGGAAAATAATCCTCTGGGCAGAGACAAAGTCCACTCTTTATATAATTTAAAGACAGTGAATCAAAAAGTATTGGAGAGAGCTTCAGTTTTGTTGCAGAAGAAGAAATCTCTAAAACATAAGGTCATTTCAAATTATACAAAGATGGCAGCACTAATATTGTTTTATAAAAATAATTAAAACAGTTTTGAAATGGATGAAATCAACGATTATAGTTTTGAGGACAGTTCTGCAATGAAGACTTTGAAGCATCTCGTGGCTATGTCAGTGTTATACAAAATAATAAAGCATATCAAATTTTACAAAAGACTAATATCTCAACCACCATTAAACAGCACCAACACCAAGGCAGACACCTCATCCATTATAAGAGGTTTGTGTATTCGAGAGCATCTCAAATTTAGAGAAAATTCAAGGAGTTAGAGGTGAAAGAGAAACAATGGCTGTGGCTACCACAAACTATAAGAATACAACACATAGGAAAAGTGACTTGGCAAGGAAAAAAATAGGCAATTTTTCCTTAAGACCTTAACAGTGTTTGAGAAGACAAGCTATAAAGTTAATGCGATGGAAAATAATTAATAGGGTGATGTGCAGACTCTCGGGTCAACTTTGACCCTGTAAATCCTGAAAATATACTTCACACTTGTAGTGAGCCACCCGTCCACTATGATGTGAGAGGGTCACCCAGATGTAGTACATGCAACCCTCAGGGCCAGGTGCAGCCGAGAGTATAAATAATGGGGAGAAGGTAGCTCATGGTTTTTCCCTGCACTGCTCTCAATGTGTCTGGCATACTTCATTTAGTAATTGGGGCTGTGGAAATCACATGGAGACCCCAAAACAACATTTAGCAACAATGGTGGGCCCTCGAGCTGCTCCCAACTCCACGCACCATCAGGGGCCTCAGCAGCACTTTTCTGCACTCCCTCCAGTACTGGCCCTCACATGTGGCTTTCTGGCTGCCTCTGAGCTGCTGGCTCTGCCCGGTGGTCTTCTATGCCTTTCATGGCCTACTTAGGTCTGAAGCACCTCATAGCAGGCCTGTTCCCCACACTGGAACTTCTGCCTCATGGCCCCTTTGGCTTGGAGTTGCTATTCTTGGTTTGTTGCTTCCTCAGCCAGAGGCCATGTCCTGGTGTTTTCCCTGCCATCCAAAAAGTGCAGGTGTGTTGGATGGAAGTATGGCCTACATGCTGGGTCCTGCATTGCTGTATATGATACCCAGGCCTGCTTAGATCTGCCTTCCTGCATCTACACAAGAGTTGACCTGACCTTCTCTTCGACTTCTGCCGCTGACTGCATCGCCCTCCATCACCCTGAGATGTGGGCCTCACTGAACCAGAGCAGTGAACGGCGGCCAACTACCTTGCCCATATGGCAAGACACCATACTACGTGCCTCTGTGAGTACTGAAGGCCCTCCCTTCTGCATCACAGAATCTGCACTACTTTCTATGAGAGTTGAGTGTGAGAACTGAGTGAGGGGCCACATGGTGGAGAATGCCAATGTGCACATGCTCAAGTGCCACCTCTCGGTGGGAGCCGGTCAACCTTTCAGTGAACTATTAGATTCTGCCATGGATGCCCGAGATGGAAGACATGGGTGGGTAGGCTAATCAATTATTTCAGGGTGACCCAACAAACTGAGGTTGCCATGAAGAGATCCCTTATGCTTCATTACATGGGGGAGGAGATCTACAAGTTTTTGAGCGCCGTCCAAACACTGGGGCAGAGGATGACTATGATACAGCAGAGAGGGCATTGAATGCTAATTATGACCTCAACTAAACCCAGATTTTGAGCGTTCCAAGCACGCTAACATGAAGGGGAGTCAATCAACGCCTTCTACATCCTTATTCTCAAGTTGGCTAGCACGTGCATCACGGATGACCAGCTGAAAGAAGTCCATGCACAGATCATTCAAGGATACTGGTTGAAGACGCTGATTGGCTTAATCCTGAGACAACCCAACATCAGCCTAGAGGACATCCTCATCTTGGCATGCTCACATGACCTATCTCCAGCAAGAGCAGCTGCAATTGACGTGGCACTCCCACATGGCCATGGTAGTGGTAGAATGCCCACTGTCAAAACCAAAACTGTAGATGTGATCACTGCCAAACCGAGGTCTGACCAAGCAAAAGAAACAATGCCCTCCACAATGGTCCAGTTCGGGAATTGAGTTAGAGAGGAGCACCCACTGGAAAACTTTCTAGCTCAAGGGAAAACATGTTGAGACCATGGGAAGCTCAACAACTTTGCCAAGGTATGTAGAGGAGTCCCAAGAATCCAACAGAAGAGAGGGTGCATACCCCTAACTAAAGCAGTTAAACACCTATCCATGACTGAATATGGATTTCAGAGCACCAATTACTTGTGCAAATGGCCAGCTAGCGTGCAGGAGGAGGTGCCTTCAGAGGAGGATGTATTTCTCACATCATTCACAGTCCACCTTAATCAGCACCGACGGCTGCAGCTCACATGCATAGTGGATATTGCTGGCATGGCAGCCAAGGCTTTTATTGACAATGGAGCACCAGTGAATGTGATGCGTCTTCATCAATCCCTCCGTCGTCATGCAAGACCTGCACTTGTGACTTCAACTACCAAGTTCTAGACCTATGGTGGATAGGTGCCTCTACCACTGAGAGAGGTAATTGAAGTATGAGTATGATCCAATGACAAGGAATACTCAGCAAAATTTCATGTCATTCGATGGGGAGAGGAAGACCATTGTAGGATGTTGCATAGCGGAGAACCTTCAGATAGTATCCTTTGCCCTAAATGTACAACAATTCAATGTGGATGAGTTACTTCATCATTTCAATAATTTGTCTCAAGGCCTAGGGTGTCTAAGTGCATCTCTGATAAAGCTGCACATTGATAGAGCTGTCAAGGCTGTGGCACTCAGACACAGGAGGGAGCCTTTTCATCTGTGGCCTTTGGTTGAAAGGGAGCAGGGAAATTGGAAAGACTGGATGTTATTGAGAAAGTTTCAGTGCTCACTCCATGGGTGTCCAATGACATGTCCCTCAACATTGCACTTGTGTTGCTTTGCAATCGAATGCGTCATACCAAAGGACTCACAAACCTGGACTATGCAAATATTGCACTACAGCACTTTAAAATACACAGCACCTACACAATCACTTTGTCTCTGTATATTGTAATGTGACACATCTACTGTGCAGGAGTTTTGTGATGCATGTAACATGTCAACGGCCACAGAATGTCAATACAAGAGCGTAGAAAGAATGTGGGCTGATATCTATGTACAAAGGTCTGGATTTTACAATCATCTGTGCTGCTTGTGGCTCATTTCAGAAGTTAAAGCACCACAAACAGTATAATGCTGTGTAGACATTGTATATGTGAGGCCCAAGGTATCTACAAGATGAATTTCAATGCTGCCCACATCCCCTACAAGACAATCATTGTGTATGTGACATATGACACTAAGCTTAAATCTCACAACCACAACATACAGCAGGAATGGATGTGTGAGAGGTTTTGGACAATAACGTCACCTGGGAGTACAATGAGAACTCATAGATGTGATTTTTGTATACTGAACTATTATGACACAACTAAGTTTATCAGGGTTCGTATGAACATCAGGCTGCAGGCAGACATCCGACAGTGCCCAAGATTCCAACACAGGACCCAACAATTACAGATTTTAAATCACACCCACCTCTCCAATACATGGGAACCATAGTCACCTTGAGTGGTGGGTTCAATGGATTGCAGATGCATAGACATGTAGCTTTGTTGTAGCTGCCAATGTGACAGCTCATTTGGAAGTGGGAATAAACAAGTCAAGAATGGAATGTGGATGCAGGATGGAATGCACAGGCAAACACAAATTTGCCACTGTACACTGCAAAGGCCCAGAACCCCAAGCATATGACATATACCGTAAAGGAGTACCTAAAACTTTAGTACATGTGTATGAAAGAAAACTTAAACTATGTCACACACCTATACTAACCTAACCTTTCCTAACCATACATTACCCACAACTGGCCCTATCTACCCTATGCTAAACGTACTTACCACATATAACTAAACCCTCTAAACATCAACCCCCGAACCCTCTTATATGACGGGACACGTGTAGGACAACATTTACTAACCTAAACAGATACTAACTAATACTAAACACATATATATTTTTTGTATTTTTTTTTCTGGAATACACATGAACACCAACATCAACCCCCACCCACCCACCCACCAACAAACTAACATGTAATAATATAACTCCCCCCACCCACGACCTACTTAGCCTATATAAGTTAATAGCCTACTCTAACTCATCACTAAACTCCTCAAACCCGCAAAAAAACAGTATAAGGAAAGAGGAGGGAGGGGATGGAATTAGGGGTTAGGCAAAACTGGACTAGGAGGTTTGCCCTCCTCAGAGCTTTTTTAATAGACTTGAGTTTTCTGCTGTTGTGGGCCACCTCTTGCTGGAGACTGTCCATTCACCTCATGACCCTAGGCATGTCCTGCTGTAGCTGGTGCAATGCGGCCATGTCCATACCACCTGCTGTGGTGGTTTGCGTCGCAGTGGATGTAGCAACTGCAGGTTATGATGCTGTGGTTGGGGGTGGTGGAATAGATGGGGTGTCTTGTGCTGCAGATGTTGTGGGTTTAGCAGGTGTGGCAGAAATACCGGTGTCCACAGTTGTAGTGGTGGCGACACCTGTTGTGGCAAATGTCGGGCCCCCTCGGCTAAAAACCTGTCATGCTCTAGTGGCTCTCTCCCAACTATGGCGTATTGCCATCATTTGAAAGCCAGGCTCCACATCCAGGATGTGCCTGTATCAATAAATAACTTTATTTCGGCTAAAAGCCATAAAAGTGACGAATAAATAACAAACAATAACCGTACAATACAATTACAAATAGTAACGGATACAGATTCAACATAAAACATTAAAAAGAAAGCAAATGATTCTACTGAATTAAAATATTAAACCTCAATTATTAAAAAATGATGCAGGGCAACTATCTAAATTTTAAAATCCTAGGGGCCAGGCTAAACTTAGTTCCATATAGTAATCAGTGTCTTCCTACGATAATTTCATCTAAAATGAGTTGTTGGTGCACATAGTTGTGGCAGAAATACAAAACTAGCGTCAAGGTTCCTTTTTCTTCCGCAGGTGAGCCTTCATGGTTTCATGCCCATAATGATCAATTATGGCCTAGGATAATTATGGCTAATCCAACCGGTCAGCAATGTTTTCTCTGGTTCTTATGGCCCATACGTTTTGTAGATACCTAGCAACAGCAAACACCACCTTATTGCTTGTGTTGCTTGCACGAATTCGCAATGATGTGTTATATTTACTTGTCCCCATTGATCTACATGAAGGGACTATCCACTTCTTCCTGGGCACCAAATATCTAGGACAGAAAAACATAAAATGGGCCAATGTCTCTGGTTGCTCAGGACAGAAGTGGCAGAAACTCGATTTATGAACCTCCTTGCACCATCTTGCAGTAAATGTATTAAGAGGCAATATCCCTAGCCTAAATTTAATAAAGAGAGTTTTGACACAGGGGGGATTGATGTTGTCCATATAAGCCTCAAACTTGGGGATACATTTGTGGTCCAGAAACAGTAGCGTCCAGCTACCAAGATCCTTTTTGGACCAAAGTTGGGTCAAGATTAACTCCCAGTAATACCGCCTTATTCGTGTCTTTGCTTCCTTCGTTAAGTTGTGGGGATCTCTCCACACCTCGTCCATTTTGATAAGTTGGCACATGTCTCTGATGTGTTTAAACCAGGGAATTTTTAACACGCCACGGTCCGCTAAAAGCTTGGTAACTGCTGCTTGGTAAGGGGACACATATTTGGATGTCCAAAGGCGGACCCCATGAGGGGTCTTAAGGCAGCCTCGTTGTGGATCTCATTTAGGGCTAAATCAAATCTAAGGGGTATAAGTGGAGTACTTGTCGGTAAACGCAGAAAGTTGCGCATAAAGCGATTTTCCACCGTCGTCAAGCAACTAGAGTTGCAGTGCCCCCATAATTCAGCACCATAAATTGAAGCAGCCACAGCCGCTGTCTTATATACTGTGATAGCTGGTGAAATTTCACCTTCCATAGTGTTAGCAATGTTTCTCGTTATCACAGCTGACCTCTGTCTGAGAATGAGCGCACTCTTCTCAATCTGTGCCGACCACCGTTGGTCATCCGATATCCTGATCCCCAGATAGTCAAACTGACTGACTCTCTCTATCGGTTGGCCTACCAGAGTCATTTTCCCCCTAAAAGACTTATGAGGATTAAAAGCCATAAATTTAGTCTTAGAAGAATTTATTTCTAGGCCCCTCTTAATGCAAAATTTAGAAAAGGCATAGAGTTCGTTTAGAAGGCCCCTTGGGGTTCGTGAGATCAACAAGGTGTCATCTGCAAACATTAAAATAGGAACTGAAGTTCCTGCTAACTTTGGGGCATCATGATTGCAATGCATCAGCTGGTCGACCGCACCATTAATATAGAGGTTAAACAGCGTGGGGGCCAGAACACACCCCTGTCTGACCCCTCTGTCAATAGGTATGGCTTCTGTCAAATCTCCACCTTGGGACCAGCGTACCTGGGCGTGAGTGCCCACGTGAAGACACCTGATCAATTTCAGCATCTCACTGTCAAGTTTATAGGTCTCAAGAACGTTCCACAATAGATCCCTTGGGACCATATCAAATGCAGCTTTTAGGTCAATGAAGGCCACGTACAAGTGGCCCTTATTTAATGTCAGATGTTTCCAACAAAGAAGATGAAACCTAAATGCCTGATCGATAGTGCTCACGCCCTTCCTAAAACCTGCCTGGAGGTCCGAGAGGATATATGAGTCCACTATCCACGCCTGCAATCTAGTCAAGATTTGCTTACAAAAAACTTTTTGGCTAATATCAATTAAACTTAGTGGCCTATAGTTGTGCCTGTAACGCACTGCCCGCCCCTGGAACTCTCTTATCTCTGCGGCATTCATGTTGGCAGCTGTAAAAAAAGAGACAGGCAACAATCAGTGTCATCATTGTGTGATGCAAGTATAGATGAAAATATAACACTCTCCCTCAAATTGCACATGCAGTCCAAATCACAGTACAGATGATAGATTGTCCCTGAGGAATGACATGGAAATGCGGCCTACCCATCAAGTATTTACAGCACAGTAAAGCACAACAAGGTGTGTACCAAATTAAGCGATCTGTGCTTTATGTAGTGAAATGTGTCACAATGCAAAGGCAGCAAATACTCAACATGTGCCAGGCCGACTAATACCTATCATCTGGATCAACTTCAAGGCACACAAGACCTGTGATTTATATATGTAATTGGCAGGATGGTATGCAGTTGCTAATCTTAAGGGATCAGTATTGTTTGGGACACATGCATGCTTGAATTAGGGGGCATATTTATACTCCGTTTGCGCCGAATTTGCGTCGTTTTTTTCGACGCAAATTTGACGCAAAACTAACTCCATATTTATACTTTGGCGTTAGACGCGTCTAGCGCCAAAGTTCATGGAGTTATCAACATTTTTTTGCGTGAACACCTTCCTTGCGTTAATGAGATGCAAGGTAGGCGTTCCCGTCTTAAAAAATGACTCCCAGGCATGTGCGTGGTATTTATACTCCTGGGCAAAAATGACGCCCGGGAGTGGGCGGGGCAAAAAACCCCGCATTTGCGCCTCTTTTTAACGCCTGGGTCAGGGCAGGCGTTAAGGGATCTGTGGGCTCAGAATGAGCCCAGAGGTGCCCTCCCCTGCCCCCAGGGACACCCCCTGCCACCCTTGCCCACCCCAGGAGGACACCCAAGGATGGAGGGACCCATCCCAGGGAAGAAAAGGTAAGTTGTGGTAAGTATTTAAAAAAAAAAAAAATTGTGGCATAGGGGGGCCTGATTTGTGCCCCCCTACATGCCACTATGCCCAATGACCATGCCCAGGGGACATAAGTCCCCTGGGCATGGCCATTGGGCAAGGGGGCATGACTCCTGTCTTTGCTAAGACAAGAGTCATGTTAATGGCATCTGGGCGCCAAAACAAAATGGCGCAAATCGGGTTAAGACGATTTTTTTGCCTCAGCCTGACTTGCCCCATTTTTGGACGCCCAAACGCCATTTTTCCCTACGCCGGCGCTGCCTGGTGTACGTGTTTTTTTTTCACGCACACCAGGCAGCGCCGGTCGGCTAACGCCGGCTAACGCCATTCAATAAATACGGCGCCCGCATGGCGCTTCAGAATGGCGTTAGCCGGCGCTAATTTTTTTGGCGCAAAACTGCGTTAGTGCAGTTTTGCATCAAAAAGTATAAATATGGCGCTAGATGTTTGTCATCTACACTATGACCATCACACCTACTTACATATATTTTCTCCCCGTACCCCTGTGCCTCAGGGGGGATGGGCATGCAATACATCATCACAACTGTCAAGGACAACCGTGAAGCCTTGTCCAGCTGTACATGGATTTAGTAAGTGGAACTCATGTAAGGAGGCCTGCCAACTAGGAGTGAGTTATCGATTGGTCAATCACATCTACATTCATGTTTCCATTTGTGGACAACCATCAACATCAGATCTCACTGACCCATTTCCTAAATCACCCACATTGATGCAAGCACACATCTGGCCTTGACCTGCATGCACGCCTTTAACATACCACTTAAGTGCCACCTAAATGGAGTACAACATTTGGGGCTAGATGCTGGAGGAGAGTCAGCCATACAGTCCTACATGTACGTTACAATACAGGGGTGCACAACTGTGTGTGGAAAACTGATGCATCACTGTCTTGTGCAAATTAGGGTATGACTTGCTGTCCAGATTCTGACACTGGACCACCTCCAACTCAAATGTGGGCCTATATGTGGCTACCAATCACCTTCTTCACCTGCTGCTGCTTATGGCGCAGCACAAGACTCCCAAGATATGACTCTCTGCCAGTGAATATCTAACCCTCGCATGGAACACTATATCAACCTCCAGTCAAGTCATATACCAGAACACGTGCCAGCTCATCATATCTTGCAATGAGTCCAACACACAAGAGTCAATCACACAACAGCTGCAATCACAACACAGGACAGACATATTCACACTTACTGGATTTCTGGGTCCTCTAATTGAGCCATTTCCCCGATGGTATAGGGGGTCAGTCTACTGTAAGACATAGAAAGGAGATATATGCTTAATGTCTGATCACTGTACAAACGTGGGAACAACATACCACAGTCTGTGACATTTTATATGATTGAGCTGCAGATCAGACATGTAGACACTTCAACAGACATGCCACTGCAAACTTGCATTGACACTGACACTCCAGTGAGTGATAGACACACAATGCACACATGCACTGGCCCTAACAATCATGTGGTGCTACACTTGACTACAACGTTTTGTGGCAAATCCATTTCAGATGTACTCCATTTCATTATTTGTATTTGGGTGACAATTGCAATGGCACGACCCTTGTGCACTACAATACAAGTGACTCAGGTATTGTGGCTTGTCCATCAAGGGACAAAGAGTAACTGTGTGATGGACATGTGGGTCAATTTCCAGTCAGCAATTATCGTGCTTTCAGTGGTCCATAACAGATGTGGCACAGTTGTATGTAGGTAACAAATGCCCCATTGGCATTGTTCCCTAAGCCGTATATGCCCCCTATGACAACATGATGGCGGGGATTGTGTGTGTGCAATGATGACAACGTAGTGCTAAACATGGATTGCCCACTTTGCTGTCCCAAAACAGTGAGATATGGTATGCTGACAGTGTCTTAGCTGATCATCATTAACAAAATGCATGGGCACAGGTACCTGAAATGTGTCAATCAGGGCCATATATACCTATATCAGGTATTGTGATTCACACATTGCGAGACTTAGCAACTAGCAAATAGCATGTCGGATGATCAGAGGTAGAACACTTGAAATTACACTGTTTGCAATTCAAAAATGGGGTAGCAAATGACCTACCTTTTAAATAAGGATGAGGTAAGTCTCATTTTGCAAACCCCTTGGGAATGGCGGCACTCGCAGGGATGCTGGCCTGCTGAGCTCAGCAGACCACCATGTCTGTGACTGCTTTCATATTGGGATGTAAATATTTGTTGAAATGCAGCATTATTTAAGCAGGGATGAACAGAAAGTATTTTAACAACCTATTTCATTCCAGAAATAAATTTTTGGGAGCAGTCAGTGGTCCGTGGCAAACTTCATGCTCAGAAAAAGTTTTTGACCAAACATTCACAAAGAGGATGGGATCCCATGGGGACCCCTCCCTTTTTGAAAATGGGTTAGCACCAAGTTGAAACGTATGATAACTGCAATAGCTTAGTGCCAGCATTTGTGCCCAAGAATAAAACAAATAGCCGCCTGCGACTCAACTATAGGACTGGAATGCCTAATCCTAAATGCCACTAGAAAACCCTATTTTGGCATTGTGCAATCTGATAGCAGAATGGCAAATTTTGGTTTGTGCATTTGAATGAATATTTGTCCTGATGTAAACAAAAAAATTCAGTAAACTTAGCCGTTAGTGAAAGTTGTAAATAGCTTGGTACATATGGCCCTTAATAATAGTCGGACATGGCTAAACAAAACTCTGTAATGCATTGTTACCATCTCATTACTGGTACACTAACAGTTTGTTCAAATAGCATTTCACATGGCCATAAACATTGCATGCAGCACGTCACAAAATCTGTTACTCTCACTCAGGAGCATTCTACTGTACACATTTGTCAAAGTGATACTCACCAATAGGGCCACCGATCACCACACCCAGGTGATCCAGCAGGTCCTGTTCTTGGGCCACCAGGTCAGCCCAGCGATGCTTCAGCTGGTGCTCATTCCTGCAGGTGTTGAATACTCATTTAAGTGGAAGAGCACCTTCGCCCAATGCAGCCGTCTTGCCTCCGTGTGATACCCCTGTATCACTCGGTCCCCTGCCTCCAGCATCATTGGAAGGAAGTGGCACACCAGCCACATAAATGCCCCAAGCTCCTCCTCACCCATGCACCCCAGCCTCGCCCTTCCAGACATGGTACAATACAGTATTTTGACAATAAAATGAAAAATAAAGGACAGGAAAGTAGAAAAAAAGGAAACTTACAACCCCAATGACAGGCCCCAACTACCCTAACTAATCAAACCCACAAACAGACACCTGACAGTACAAATACAATTCAGACAACAATAAAAGACACAAAAACACTTACACAGGTACAAAACACAATAAGGATACACCAAAAGACAAAAGATAGACCACACAAGAGACAATATACACATTCCACAAGAGAGCAAGACCAACACACAGCCACACAGTCAAGAAAAATCCCAGACTGCAAAGTGAAAGTACATCCACTGTACCATGTCTGTAAACAGGATTTCCTATTCCATCACTCCTGTCCCATTTGCGCCCCGTTTTCCGTCTTGCGTGTAATTTCTTTGTCGCATACGTAGCTTACGTGACAATTTTTGATGTATAATCTACATGTGCGTCAATACCCCATGCATTACCGGGAAACTACTATTTTTATGGATATCCTCATGCATGGGGTGCGCTGGTGGAATTAACGCTAGGGACCCATTGATGTTTAGTGTGTGTTTGCATGTTTTTTCGACTCATTTGCGTCACAATTTCAGACTTAAACTGTGTTTGCGTGATGTTTCATGGTTTAACATGCATGCAGCCTATATCTAGACAAAGATAGGATGGTATGGCCTGAAATGTGTGTTCTAGTGTTTGGCCACATGTGGTAGACCATGCAACTGTGACTCACATTTCTACTATCTTTGGACAGGATTCCCTTTTTTTTACTGATGCAAAAACAGGGCAAGGTTAGGAAATTGAAATGGAATTTGTACGTTTGCACATATTGTGCGTCAATAAATGACGGCAAGGCTGCACTACAAAAATATAAATCATGGCCTGTGTGTTTTGTTTGTGAATTGACTGTTGCAACTATTTGTGTGCTTCTGTTGGAACGGCATGTAATACATTTGGCGTGAAGTTCATGCATGAATGTGTTACAAATGGGTATCAGCATCAGATGGCAATCAATGAGGTACAAGAGTCATGATATGTGTTTGTAATATGTGGCGACTCATTTGCTGTGTGTAGTTGCTTGACTTTGGGGACAATACATTTCCCACGACAAACAATACACAGGGAAGATCGAGGATGGCTGATGAGGGCTATGTTGGATATGCTACCCCTCACATGTCATTAATTGTTGCCTACCACTTCATGGTGACTTGTGTGTAAATTACCCATAAGTCAAGCATTTAAACATGTTTGGTAGGTACAGTGTTTGTGATACAGACCCTCAATTCCAATCATTAAATTGTCATGTACACATCAGTTTGACTAATGTAAATTACCTATATTCCTCCTGTGGACGTGGTGGACCAGCAGCCCAGTCTGCATGTGTTCACATATTTTTAGAGGTGCATTGCACAAAAGTGTCCTGTTCAAGTGTGTGGGCATGTGTACCCTGTGTCAGTATTGGGCTCGATGGTGTTACGGTTTCGTGCAGGTCTAGTCAGGAGTCTGTTGGGGCAACCCTTAAGTTCACAGAGTATCTTTCAAAGCAGATTTGTCCTAAAGCTGAAGATCAGCTAAAGGCATACAAAGGGATAAGGCAGCTATGGTATGGCAGATAATACAGAAGAGTGAAGACAGAGCAACCTTAGTGTGGACAAATATGTAACGGATCAGTAATGGACAAACACGCAGGGCTTATCACTATGTTTGTACACAGGGTAGGGCTCTGAACTTCCCACAGCAACAGGGAACATCAGTGCCTTTGTGCAGATTAATCATACAGTTAGTCAGCACGCAAGGCCCATCGAAAGGTGGCAGCAGAAGTGCATCTGTGTCTGGACCCTCAGGACACAAACATGGATTGTCCTTTTATACACAAGACTAGGCCTTTTTTTTGGGAAGGGGGCACAGTAACAAATCCAGGAATACAGCCATTGCACACTGTCACTGTTTGGCACCAATGAATACATGCAAAACTAGGCAAAGGATGGGGGCTGGATTAGCCTCCTGGAAACCATGTGCCAGTACAAATACAAAATTAAACAATTCTATACAGTTGAGGACTAATAGTACACTCACCATACACAATACCCCAAGAGGAAACAGAGCACAAGGGAACCAAGTAGGAGGCAAATGCAGGCACAGGGAATAGGCTCTGGTTGATGCAAAGACTGGAACAGGTCTGGCTAACAGGAAGCAGGCTCTGCCAGGAGCTAACATGAACAAGGCTGAAAAACAGGGAGAAGAGTCTGACTGAAACAAGCAGGAACAACACTGTGGAAACAGAGAGCAGTTTCAGGGGTAATCAGGACTGTAACACAATCCAACAAGGCTTCTGGTACACAAATGAATTGTACTCCAATGCATGACGAGGAGCTTCAGGGAATGGCAGCTTCTAAGCAGTTCTAGACAGCAGCAAGGACAGGGCAGAGTAAAATGGCTGGGCTGCACTAGAGAGCTCACAGGTGTGTGCAGCTTTAGTCTCTCACAAGTCCTGGAGGAGAGAATCCAGTATAAGGAGACAACTGGACTTTTCCCGTGGAAAGTTACGGACAGAAGATTACAGGTCTTACCGACTACCAGGCAGTGCATTATGGGACCTGAAGTCCATGCAGGCTAATGTAGTTGTACTATGGCATGCCATATAGAAAAGGGAAGCAAAAAGGCGTCAGAATGGGTGTCTAGGTAAGTGTTGATGGGGATTCCCAGGGTACAGATTGTCCATTTACAGCGCCCCCTAGAGAAGGGAGGGTAGAGACTTTAAACATGGCTGTGGCAGGACTTATCACCAGGGATGGACTGCGCAGGGCATGCCTTGTGACCATTGCTTGTCACACCTCGGACACTCATGCTATCCATTTTCAGGATTGATGCACCTCTGGTCACACAAGCACCTTGCAGAGATTGCAAATGTCACACTTACTAATGTCAAGGGTCTGTTCATACATTCCTGCTACCAATGCTATTTCACATCCACTGTCTCATGTATGATGCGCTTATTTACCTTACGATTAAAGATGTTGTAGTTGTGTGTCATGTGCTACAGTAGACCATGTTGGCAACATGGATGTCTGTCATAGCTGTGGTCCTATGATTTTGCCCCTCATATGTGAAATAGAAAAGATTTTTTACAAACTGTGTGTGATGTTTGCTGTACAATCATACTCATCAAATGTGATGTGGCATCAGAAGTAGTCAGATTTGTCTTTGTGACATGCTCCCTGAGGTAATACTCAGATTCCTAAAGAACATGTGATGCATAAGTAAGTACCCAGAACAGGATACAGTGATAAAGTGAGATGTTTATTTCCATATCAAAACAATGGGGGTCATTCCAACTTTGGCGGGCGGCGGAGGCCGCCCGCCAAAGTTCCGCCGCCAGAAGACCGCATCGCGGTCAAAAGACCGCGGCGGTCATTCTGGCTTTCCAGCGGGAAAGCACCAGCAACGAGGATGCCGGCTCCGAATGGAGTCGGCGGAGTTGCTGGTGTGCGACGGGTGCACTTGCACCCGTCGCGATTTTCAGTGTCTGCCAAGCAGACACTGAAAATCAATGTGGGGCCCTGTTAGGGGGCCCCTGCAGTGCCCATGCCAGTTGCATGGGCACTGCAGGGGCCCCCAGGTGCCCCACGACACCCGTTCCCGCCATCCTGTTTCTGGCGGTGAAACCGCCAGAAACTGGATGGCCGGAAGGGGGTCGGAATCCCCATGGCGGCGCTGCTTGCAGCGCCGCCGTGGAGGATTCCCTGGGGCCGCGGGAAACCGGCGGGAAACCTCCGGTTTCCCTTTTCTGACCGCGGCTGTACCGCCGCGGTCAGAATGGCCCCAGAAGCACCGCCAGCCTGTTGGCGGTGCTTCCACGGTCGTTGGCCCTGGCGGTCAATGACCGCCAGGGTCAGAATGACCCCCAATGTGTTTAGAGTGACTATTGTTCGAAAAAGTTTTGAACTATCTGCTGACTGCGCCGCATTTCTGCAGCTGTGTGTGGATGTTCCCCTTTTTTTCCCCTGGCACCATCCGTCTCCTCCTCCTCCTCAGGCAGTTCTTGTTCAGGTTCATATAGGGGGATGTTCCTCCTAACACAAATGTTGTGCAGGATGGCACAAGTCAATATGATCTTGCAGACCTTTTGTGGGGAACATAGGAGGCTGCCTCCGGTGATGTCCAGGCACCTGAATTTCTCATGGTGCGTGTCCTCCGATGTGCCTCATTATAGGCATGCTCTGCTGCTGTGCTTGGGTTGGGTAATGGGGTCATGATCCATGGCTGGATCCCGTAACCCTGATCAGCTGAAAAAGAAAATATGAGTAAGTATTTTGTTGTTGCTTGCACCAGGAATGTCATGTAGCATGGCAGTTGATATCTTGTGTCGTCTGTGACTCATATGTGTTTGTGGCATCGTGTGGGATCATGGGCTTCTGTGAGGTTCTTTCTGCACTGGGTTGTTTGACTTGACAACGTGTGTTTGGCTCATTGAACTGATATCTATGGTTTAGTCTCCAAACTGCCGTTCAGTGTGTATCTCTCCCATGCGTTGTGTAATGAGCTGCATGTTTTACTGTGCTTTCATTGGAGGGGACATGATACTTCCACACAAACAATAGCTTCCAATGTGGTTTTAACATGGTTGCTCTACATGGCCTGGACATCCCATCCACATGGACATATGTAATTACAGATGAAAACCAGAGGTGAGGCCCTTTGATTGGGCTTGGTGGCAATGCCCAACACATTTCCCTAAGTTGGCAGCAAGGAGGTGTTCAGTATTGACAATGCACAATTGTCCCATTGTGCGACTTAGTTTAATGTACACCTTTGTGGTTCCCTCTGCCAGTGGCTCATGTGCAACCGTGCAGCTACACTACCGAACTTGCTACAGGTATGCTGGCTAACTGGCTTGTGGAGGTGGGTGTATCTGTGCAGGGAGGGCCATCTCCCTGTACATCTGTTATTTAGATGGAGAATTGGCTCTTTCAGTATGTGCAGCAGTGTGCAGTTTACATTAGTGTCACATAAATATATGTTCATAGCACAGTCCACTTCCTTATTGCTAGCTGGCAACTTCATCCCAGGAGTGATGTGTGATGTTGGTACTGCCTCAGTATTTCCATGTCACTTACATGTGAGTCAGCATCATCATTCTTTGTGTCTCATGGTGTTTGACCTGCAGCAACACACATTGCACACCCCTTCCACAGTACGTATTGCTTGGGAGGATGTGGGATTGACTATGTGGCCTTATGTAATAGTAAATGGTCATTGTCACTGTGTGGTTTGAAATTGGTCCCTTCTAGCTCTAGAGTGGCATCTATTGTTATTGGCAGCCGTCATTTGTCCATAGGTGTGTATCCCATTGTGTCAAGGTGTCCAACATAACTACCTGTTCACAACTCAGTGTCTTCCTGGCCACGTGTCAATGTAGTGGTGTATGTATAATATGTCCTACAGGGTTGCTGTGCCGTGTGTCTATTACTAGGTTTCTGGACTTACCGAAAAGAAGGCGATTGCCTTATCGACCCTCCTGGAAGTGCCGATTGATGGTGCTGTGGTGAAAGATGAAGGAATCATGTACACTTCCAGTATACTTTGCCAAGATGTTGGTGAACAATCCCTAGTGATCAACAATGGCCTGCCCATTTATGGAGTTGGTGTGCTTTTTGTTGTGGTATAGATGCTCGGTTGCAGCAGGTGGTGCAATCCGGACATAGGTGCAGTCAATAGCACCATTATTCGTTATTTTTCGTGTCCGCATCCCAGCCGTGCTTCATTTTTGCCCAGATGATAAATATGGCGCACGGGTGTTTGAGTCACTTTTTGGACGGGAAGGCCTACTTTGCATCTCATTGATGCAAGATGGTTTCACGCATCCAGAAAATTATGCAAACTTGGATATTTTGACGCTAGACGTGTCTAGCATCAAAATATAAATATGGTGTTACTTTTGCACCGGATTTGCATAAAAAATGAAGGTAATCCGGTGCAAACAGAGTAAAAATATGGGCCTTAGTGCTTTGATTTTATAAGATTTCTATCTGCATTTCAACAGCATCCTCATAAGTTGTCCCTCAACAGCATGTCTCATTTGGTTGCCATCAGTTTTATCAAGCTATTTTAGTTTACATCTATCCTATTTTGTCTTTGTAAAACAATGAAAAAGTATTGCAGTGGCCTCAGAGCACCTTGGATCAAATACAAAGAAGATAGAAAATAGATTATGTCTGGAAAATAACTAAACAGATCTTGGGGTGATTTATCACTTGAAGAAATCCATCAAATATTTATTATGAGGTGAAAGGGTGTAGTAGCCGAAATTAGTTTTTGGCAGAGAGACATGCTTGAGAAAAGAAGACTGCAGTTAGGCATAGGTAGGACTAGCTGAATGCCTGCAAGAAGAATTTGGCTTTTAGTGGTCTTATGAGTTTGAAAATGTCAGAGTCCATAGATGTAACGACCTCCCCAGGAATGTGCCTTTCGCATGAAAGGTCGGTCTTTCTTTCAAACTTCTTGTAACAATTTAGAAGGATGGATAGTAAGTTGAGATTGGAAGACAGCCATCTAATGGGTAAAAGGGTGAAAAATCATGACAGGTAATATAATGCCTGATCATGTAAGGCTTTATGGACTATGCAGAAGAATTTATAATTTGATTTTTCATTTACATGGAGCCAGCACAAGACTTCAATGCTTGTGTAATGTTGTAGTATTTTTTCAGGGCATACTGGAGGGGAGCAGAATGGTTCTCATCTCTTACTGAGTTTAGAGTGGTTGATGTAGAGGCTACTGCAATAGTAAAGGTGGCAAAATTGTTGATAATGAGCTAAGAACCCTAAATACTAGATTATTGTTTCAAAACATTAAAACATTATGAAAGGAAGAAAATGCATATGAAATGTCTAACCATAGCTCTTTATTGCTCTGACTCAGTAACTCCTCCACCACTATGCCAGGTGGCTACATAAATAGCTATATGACAGAATCTGCCATGTAGTTAGCACGACTCCCCTCATAACTCTGCAGAGTTCACACCATGCTGACAAATTACTTCTGCCATTTACCCACACGCTCCAATCGTCAACATCCAGCCAATTATCTGCTATTGATGTTTCAGGTGGGATTGCTCTAAGGTCATTCAGCCTCTGTGTGACTAGGTGCAATATGATGGTCTTGAGGAAAGTTTGATTTGATTTCATTTCAATTATCTTTTTTTTATGATATGGACCTCCAGCGGAGGTCCACATTACAGAAGCAATAATAAAATAACAAAAAAATGTAAAAATATAAAACCTCTACTCTAATACAATCATCAGAACCATTCAATATAAGATGTCCATTATACCATACATTAAAAAAAGAGAAGAATAACAAGAAAAAGGATATCCATTACAATATACCTACAAGAAGGAAAGACAATAAAGTCCAAAAAAATGAAACACTTCTATAACATGTAAAAACATGTTCAAAAACTTCCTTTTCAGGCCTATAAAAAGGGTGAGCAATATAGCATACAAAATGTAAAATATGCAGTAAGTAAAATATAATGAATTCCTATAGGAGTAACCTTATCAAATATCAGCGTACATATAAACAATTAAAACATACCAGTGGTACATATCTAAAAAAATGACTAAGAAATTCACTTTCCAACACAATTCATTAAATGTTCTTGATACAAATCAACTATTAAGAAAATACTTTTTGATAATAATTATACACCCATTGCTTATGTCTCAGGGCCCTAATGAATGTTCTACCAAGGAAGTGCAAGACATTTTAATTAATTAAACACCCACCTGTCCTACCCAAGGGCCCTAAAAAATATTCAGAAAAGATTTAAAAAATTGATAAAAAGTTGATAAATTGATAAATTGATAAATCATGTTACATATTCTTTCATTTTCAAGTGATGGTCTAAATTTGCTGGCCTCCACATCACAATGTATATAATATATTCATTAATAGTGGCCTTAAAAAGTGGTGATGAAAATTCTGTAACACAAGGCACACAAATAATGCATGATTAAAATCTTGAATGTATTACTGGCATAGTTCACATATTCTATCTTTTTTTAGGGATTTTATTGCAAATGCAGTCTCAGCAAATGAATCAGACTTCTGATCCCATGAGGTAGGTTCCATAATAAATATGGCTGTGGTTTATTCCCCATGTTGCTCTCCTGCAGCACCTGATGATGTGGATTTGACTGACATAGGGCAATATCTCTGGCCAGGCTTATCTGGGACACGGAGCCTTGATCAGGCTCTTCAGACTAGACTTGGGCACACACCCATATACATTCAGATCATCCCCAAAAGTTTTGTTAACCTGCAAAAAAGAACCTGAAAAATGCACTCCGTTCTTTCAAGGTGGAAAACATTTTAACCTTTGAGGCTGCCTGTAATGTTCCCTTCTCGCCACAAAAGAGAGAATTTCCCCACCTTAGAACAGAGGCCAATGAAAGGGAAAAGTAAGAAACTAAACTCCAATTGGAGAGCATGAGGGGCTGCAAGTGTGTTCAAATTGCTTATCTGTTCCACCATGGAAATATACCCACAGGTCCCTTAATGCCTGCCCTGACCCAGGCGTTAAAAAATGGTGCAAAGCAAGCTTTGCACCATTTTTGACCTCTCCTCCCCCCCTGTGTGATTTTTTGCACAGGAGGATAAATAAAGCGCTAGGTCCTTAGAGTCATTTCTTTGCCCAGGATCACCTACCTTGCATCTTATTAACGCAAGGTAGTTTTCCGCAGGCAAAAAATTACTTTAACTCCAATATTTTGGCACTAGACATGTCTAGCTCCAAAACAAAAATATGGAGTTGTCGAGTAGGCTCTCATTATTCTAATGAGACTACTGGATTTTGAGCGGCCGAATTGCCCGTGGTGTGGGAGACTGAGTCTGACCCACTGCAGGTGACACCTGTCGCTCCAATCCGGGTTTTGCTCCAGCCAACTAGCAGTGCCTCATCTCCATCCGAGCGCAAGGATGACTGAGCTGGCGAGCGCATGACATGATTGGTTTCTCATGGAAGCCGTGGTCACTCAGGTCTCATCCGTTTCTCTCAGTTACCTTAGTCATATATAAAATGACAAACAGAGGCAGTATAGGTTTCAATAATGATTTTAATAAAGTAACTCCATCTTAGATATCAAAGCTTTAGGTGCAATAACCAGGACGACACAGCATGACAGTATTAAAATTGTGATGAGGAAAGTGAAGCATAGAAATAACTCTCTCATAGTGTCACTTCGCTTGATAGACTAACTCCTACCTAGGCTATAATAGAGCAGAGCATGTTATGCTCAAATTCTGCCCTTCGGGTTCCCCTGGGAAGACATTATCCCCCATATCTCAGCAAAGGCCTGCGGTCTGCGTTAGCATCTGTAGCAAAGCATTCAGCAATCAGCATACAGTTGTGGTTCTCTGGCTGGAATCTCCCTCTAACGTGTAAGGGACAAGGAAGTGTTTTTATAACAACACAGCTGATGTTCTGAGAAAATATCCCTATGTAAGGACGTGTGTTTTCTAAGAATGTTGGAGACTAAACTTCTACCAAGTTCACTGGCAAAGTACTGTGCTGTAGCCTTGGAAGAAGCACAGAGTGAGCAAGAATGTCTTGTTCGAGAACAGAGTGCTGGCCTGGGCAAAAACAGTTAGATAAACATAAAATAAAACAAGACTGTAAAAGTGTCTATTGTAACTATAAAATAAAGCTGCGGCTTGGCCTAGTGTGTTAAAATAACGTACATGGAGCTATAGCTAAAATGGCTACACAACACCCTCTCCTTGTCGGTTGAAAGTGGTTCAAAGCCTAATGACATATAAAAGTACTATTAAAAGCTCAAACTAAGATATACATGTAAAAATTAAAGTCAATTATGACAAGTCGAAGGGACACATGGGCACATAAAAGGACAATTTAAAATGTAAACATGTGGCATAAAAGACCACATTTTCAAGAGTCAAAGTTATTTTTGAAGAGTTCCAATCGATTCTGGGACTATAGAGGACAGGAAATCTTCCACTTCGGCAGGTGTTAAAGTTGAAAAAAGGCATTGCCAAGAAAGATCAAGGAGCAGTCATGTTCCATAGCCTCAGCCAAGCTGGCATTCTGTGGTGTGCCCAGTGATGAGTTAAGAGCCACATCCTCCAGGAAGGGCAACTCGTAAGTAGCTTCCCAAAGCTGAAGCAACCTCAACAGGCATGTCTGGTAATGAGCCATCAGCGAGAACATCAACAGATCAGCGTCCAATGAAAGCAAGCGCTGCATAAAAAGACATTCTTGTAGTGCTTATTCGAAAGAGCACCAGAGGCACAGAAACATGGACTGCACACAATGCAAAACCGATCTGAATGACAGAGACCAGCCACACTCCAATTGCTCCAGGAGTGTTGTTCCAAAATACTGCATCATGTGTTCACGACACAGCTGCGCTGATGGGAGTGCTTTCAATCCTCCTTGTTGCGGCGGGACAGCCATTGCGCATAAAAAATAGCAACAGCAAAATGCCAGCTAATAAAGCCAAAGTTATTGGAAATCCCCCGAAAATGCTAGAGAAAATTGAGTTGATGGCCGATGGAATTAAACTGAATATGAAGGAGAAGGTGTGAATGAAACCAGAACCAACAGCCTTAAAGAAATGTGCGATTCCAGTTGTACTGGGCGCATTAAATATCCATCCCAAGAGTTCATCAAAGTGTCTCAGAATGATTGTACTTAAAAGGGACTGTATTTCTGCTGATGACATTGCCACCTGAAGTGCGTAGGTCTCGCGTACAGATGTAAGAGCCACGTGTTTTTGAAACAATAAAGTCTTGCGTCTGCTCAACATGTCAGAATTCACATTTGAAGTAGCAAGGCGAGGCCAAATGTCAGCTATCTCCTTTATCTTAGTGGGGGGGAAGTACGTTCCCGCAGCATGTAACGATTTTAGAGACTGAAACAACATAAACTATTCCGGCTCACATCCCACAACAGTCTTCACCGTTGAGGAGGACATAGCTGCCGTTTGAAAGCACCTGGAACGTAGGACCAATCAAGGGGACTGGAACTCCCTTCAGATAACAAGCCAAGTTTGCTTCAGACTGTAGGAGGCTGGCCTGGCTTATAGTGGGTACCTTGTGGTACTTACACCTTGTGCCAGGTCCAGTTATCCCTTTATAGTAGATTAGTAGTGTTCTAGCAGATTAGGCTGATAGAGGTAGCCATAGCATAGCATCTTAGGCTGAACTAGGAGACATGGAAAGCTCCTACTACACCACTGATATCATATAGCACAATATTACAAGAAAATACAATACTCTGAGTTACAAAAAATAAAGGTACTTTATTTTAGTGGCAATATGCCAAAAGTATCTCAGAGGATATACTCACTTAGGAGGTAAGTAAAATACACAAAATATGCACACAAACCAAAATCAGGTAAGTAAAACACTTAGAAAAGTAGTGCAAACACTGTAGAACACAAAATAATGCAGTAGGAGAAAATAGGCCTAGGGGCACCACAAACAATATACTCCAAAAGTGGAATGCGAACCACAAATGGAACCCAGGCCTAGTGTAGTGTTTAGAGGGTCGCTGGGACTATAAGAAAACACTAAGGGTGTCCAAGATACCCCACCCCAAGACCCTGAAAAGTAGGCGCTACCCCAGAAAGACAGTAAAGTCGAGATAGGGGATTCTGCAAAGACAACAACTGACTGCAAAGCACTGAGGATGGATTCCTGGACCTGAGGACCTACAAAGGAAGGGGACCAAGTCCAAGAGTCATGCAAGTGTCCGGGGGGGCAGGAGCCTACTAAACCCCAGATGAAGGTGCAAAAAGGATGCCTCAGGGTGGAAGAAGCCAAAGATTCTGCAACAATGGAAGGTGCCAGGAACTTCCCCTTTGGTCAGAAGATGTCCCACGGTGTGCTGGAGGATGCAGAGTTGTTTCCACACAGAAAGACCACAAACAAGTCTTTCTAGCTGCAAGAGTCGCGGTTGAAGGTTTTGGGTGCTGCCAGGGCCCAGGAAGGACCAGGAGGTCGCCCCTTGGAGGAGGAGACAGAGGGGGTGCTCAGCAATACAGAGAGCCCATGCAGAAGCAGGCAGCACCCACAGAAGTACCTGAACAGGCATTCAGAAGATCTGAGTACGGCAGTCATCTCAGCACAACAAAAGAGGGTACCACAATGTCGGAGTCCAACTCAGTGAGTTGGGAAATGCAGGACGGAGTGCTGGGGACCTGGGCTGTGCTGTGCATGAAGGAAGTCTTGCAAAAGTGCACAATAGCCCTAGCAGCTGCAGTTCAAGCAGTACACAGGATTACTGTCTGGCGTGGGGAGGCAAGGACTTACTGTTACCAAATTTGGACAGAAGGGCCACTGGACTGTCAGGGACACTAGGATCCAGCTCCTGTGTTCCAGGGACCATGCTCGTCAAGATGAGTGGGGACCCAGAGGACCGGTGATGCAGAAGTTTGGTGCCTGCGTTAGCAGGGGGAAGATTCCGTCGATCCACAGGAGATTTCTTCTTGGCTTCCAGTGCAGGGTGAAGGCAGACAGCCCTCAGAAGATGCACCACCAGGAAACAGTCGAGAAAGCTGGCAGGATTAGGCGCTACAATGTTGCTGGTAGTCTTCTTGCTACTTTGTTGCGGTTTTGAAGGCGTCCTGGAGCAGTCAACGGTCGATCCTTGGCAGAGGTCGAAGAGGGAAGTGCAGAGGAACTCTGGTGAGCTCTTGCATTCATTATCTGATGAGAAACCCACAGGAGAGACCCTAAATACCCCTCAGGAGGGGTCTCTGACGTCACCTGCTGGCACTGGCCACTCAGAGATCTCCATTGTACCCGCACACCTCTGCATTCAAGATGGCAGAGGTCTGGGACACACTGGAGGAGCTCTGGGCACCACCCTTGGGGTGGTGATGGACAGGAGAGTGGTCACTCCCCTTTCCTTTGTCCAGTTTCGCATCAGAGCATGAGCTGGGGGCTCCCTGAACCGGTGTAGACTGATTTATGCAAGGAGGGCTCCATCTGTGCCCTTCAAAGCATTTCCAGAGGCCAGCAGAGGCTACTCCTCTCAGGCTCTTAACACCTATTTCCAAAGGGAGAGGGTGTAACACCCTCTCTCAGAGGAAATCCTTTGTTCTGCCTTCCTGGGACTGGGCTGCCCAGGCCCCCTGGGGCAGAAACCTGTCTGTGGGTTAGCAGCAGCAGTAGGTGCAGAGAAAACCCCAGCAAGCTAGTTTGGCAGTACCTGGGTCCATGCTGGAGCTCCGGGGATGCATGGAATTGTCCCCCCAATACCAGAATGGTATTGGGGTGCCAATTCCATGATCCTAGGCATGTTACACGGCCATGTTCGGAGTTACCATTGTGAAGTTACACATAGGTATTGACCTATATGTAGTTAACGCGTGTAATGGTGTCCCCGCACTCACAAAGTCCGGGGAATATGCCCTGAACTATGTGGGGGTACCTTGGCTAGTGCCAGGGTGCCCTCACACTAAGTAACTTTGCACCTAACCTTCACTAAGTGAAGGTTAGACATATAGGTGACTTATAAGTTACTTAAGTGCAGTGTAAAATGGCTGTGAAATTACGTTGACGTTATTTCACTAAGACTGCAGTGGCAGTCCTGTGTAAGAATTGTCTGAGCTCCCTATGGGTGGCAAAAGAAATGCTGCAGCCCATAGGGATCTCCTGGAGCCCCAATACCCTGGGTACCTTGGTACCATATACTAGGGAATTATAAGGGTGTTCCAGTGTGCCAATGAGAATTGGTAAAATTAATCACTAGCCTGCAGTGACAATTTTAAAAGCAGATAGAGCATAAACACTGAGGTTCTGGTTAGCAGAGCCTCAGTGATACAGTTAGGCACCACACAGGGAACACATACAGGGCACACTTTATGAGCACTGGGGCCCCGGCTAGCAGGATCCCTGTGACACAGGCAAAAACAAACATACATATAAGTAAAAAATGGGGGTAACATGCCAGGCAAGATGGTACTTGCCTACACAGACGCGGCGTGTAAGGACAGCTGTTTACAAAGCATCAAATGGCTAACTGAAGTCTCACATTGACTACTGCTAAGAAAGACTTCTTTCATGCCACTGAGACATTTGTATGAGAAGGAAGCTCCCACACCTCATGGATGTAACTATCTCCCTGCCTTTCCTATCTGCCTACCAGAATGTGTTTTAAACAGGAGGTGAATTGAAGTGTAGAAATAGGCAGATTAATGACCCCATGTATTAGCTACTGAGCAGATGGTATTTCAGCCACAGTAAAAGGCAACTTTTCTAATTTCTCGATGTTTAGCATGACATAAGTCGCTTCTTTCTTAGCCATTAGTTGTTGTTGTTGTGTTAAATTAAAGGAAGAAAGTATTTCCCTTGCGCTGACATACTGCCAGTGAACGCGACCTGCCTTCAGTGTTTGAAGTGTCCAACCCAACTGCATAATGGACCTTAGCCGACTCTGTCCATGGTGTAAAGAAGACATATTTGTTTGTATAATGTCTATAGCAGAAGAGACTATGGGGGTCATTCTGACCCTGGCGGTCTTTGACCGCCAGGGCGGAGGACCGCGGGAGCACCGCCGACAGGCCGGCGGTGCTCCAATGGGGATTCCGACCGCGGCGGTAAAGCCGCGGTCGGACCGGCACCACTGGCGGGGTCCCGCCAGTGTACCGCGGCCCCATTGAATCCTCCGCGGCGGCGCAGCTTGCTGCACCGCCGCGGGGATTCCGACCCCCCCTACCGCCATCCAGATCCCGGCGGTCGGACCGCCGCGATCCGGATGGCGGTAGGGGGGGTCGCGGGGCCCCTGGGGGCCCCTGCAGTGCCCATGCCACTGGCATGGGCATTGCAGGGGCCCCCGTAAGAGGGCCCCTACATGTATTTCACTGTCTGCTGCGCAGACAGTGAAATACGCGACGGGTGCAACTGCACCCGTCGCACGGCTTCCACTCCGCCGGCTCGATTCCGAGCCGGCTTCATCGTGGAAGCCTCTTTCCCGCTGGGCTGGCTGGCGGTCTGAAGGCGACCGCCCGCCAGCCCAGTGGGAAAGTCAGAATTACCGCCGCGGTCTTTCGACCGCGGAACGGTAACCTGACGGCGGGACTTTGGCGGGCGGCCTCCGCCGCCCGCCAAGGTCAGAATGAGGGCCTATGTTATTTTAGGTCAATATCCTGTCGGACAGGGTATTAATCCCATTATCCACAACAGCTAGTGCCTTTTTTAGATTTTCCTTGTCTATTTGCCTTAACCGGGCAGCTGCTTCTTGTTGGGAAAGCTTCCAAATTTAATTATGTACTTCATATAAAAAATGCTTTCTGCAGTGTTTTCTGTGGCCTAATAGGAAATCCTGTAAGTCAGTATTATTAAACAGGAGACTGAGGTGTTCTCTAACCGCATCTAGTGAGGAAGTTATTAATCATTGCTGGCATTGTTTCCCTACACAATGGCCCTCATAACAACCCTGGCTGTAAATCCCGCTTACCGCCGTGCTGAAGGCTGCCAACATACTGTGGGCGTGGAGGAAATTTGCTACAGGTATTACGACCCACACCGCAGAATCCGCCAAAATACAGACACCCACACAAGTCTGCCACACCAAAGGTCAGTGATAAACTGGCAATACCAAAACCCACACCGTCACGCCAACAGGAATACGTTCACACTATCACGACCCACGAATCAACGTGGCGGTCTTCCAACCGCGGTAATCCATTGGCGGTACACACTGCTGCGCTCAAAATACACACACATTTACAAAACACAACCACATTGGACAATTCAAAATACACACACCTGATACACATAAACACACCACACCCACACACTCATACCACTATAAAACACACATTCACATTACCCACAAACCCTTACAATTACATTTTGGTGAGGAAGCACAGAGAGAGAATAGCCAACACTACACCAGCATCCACAAGCACACCACACCATCACTCATTCAACATCCACGCACCTCAAACAACACACACCAACACAACATTTCACACATCACAACAAACATCACCTCACACATCACACACACCACATCATGGCACCTCAAAGACAACCCAGGTTTTCTGAGGAGAAGCTCAGGGTCATGGTGGAGGAAATCATCCATGTAAGGCCACTGCTATTCGGATCATTGCTAGGAAGATGGAGCTATGGCAGAGAACTGTCGACAGGGTCAACGCAGTCGGACAGCACCCCAGAACATGGGATGATATCAGGAAGAGGTGGAACGCCCTATGGGGGAAGGTGCATTCTTTGGTATCCAGACACCAGATTTCTTTACAGAGGACTGGTGGTGGACTCCCACCTCCTCCCCCACAACTAACAACATGGGAGGAGCAAGTCTTGGCAATACTGCATCCCGAGGGCCTCGTAAGGAGTAGCAGGAGGACTGGACTCTGGTAAGTCAAATCTTTACTAATTTCTCCCCCACACCCTACCTGCATGCCATCACATACTCCCACCCACCCCTTCACCCCATCACTCCAACACCTCACAGATGCCCCACTATCACAACCAACCCATCCCAATACCAAGCCCTGCATGCAACACCAAAGCATGGACACCCATTGCCAAAGCATGTCCAGTACAGACACCCACACAGAGTACAAAACACCAATCACACAATGGCAAACACAACAAGGCAAGCACTGGAGTAGAGGGAAACTCACCCAATGCACAAGATGGCACACACAGATACTAAAACTATGCATTTACACCCCAACAGGACCCATACCCAACGTCACCGGACAGGAGGTTCCAGATATATCCAGTCCCCCCACAGAAGAGGCCCACAGTGATGACAGCAGCTCTACACGCCTGGATCAAGATGACCAGCCCGGCCCATCAGGGACCTCTGGACAGTCGGTTCCCCTGCCACAGTCACAAGCCACCACAGACCCTCCCCCCTCAGGAAACACCACCACAGCACCCTCCCAGCGGGCCCATGCCACTGTCCCCAGGACACATCAATCAGCTGTGTGTCCACCACTAAGGGGACCCCAGACAAACCCACCAACCCAAGACAATCAGGGACCTGGGGTCAGTGGCAGTGGGCACACGGTTCAGGGGACAGAGGCACAGGACAACAGGGAAGCTGGGAGGACTACTGTGCGACAGGGGGAGGACAGGCCCAGGGAACCCACTCTCCACAAGGCAATTACCAACATCATGGGAGCATACCACCATTCCCAGGAGACCATGGGCACAGTACTGGCCAAGTTTCAGGAGGCTGCAGGAGGAACACTACCTTGGGATCAGGGAGGATTTGAAGTCCATTAACACCTCCCTGGTCACCATTGCAGGTGTGCTGGCAGACCTGGCCAACACCATGAGGGACAGAGTGGCACACAAACGGGGCACTGACACTAGCCTGGAAGATGAACAGCACTTCACATCCGCTAGTGGACAGGAGGCCCCGCCACAGGACCACCAGGCCACCAGCACCCCACCCCCTGCAGAAGGAGAACCACCCCGCAAACGGTCCCTGAGATTCAGGAACAAGACAGAAAACATTGCCAAGACCCCTGCCAGGAAATAAGACCCTCCTGATTGTCACTCTTCTGTCCCACTTTGTCACCCTGTCCATCTTAACCTGCCATTGCTCCACTTCCTATGCCCCCATGGACAATGCACCTGTGAGACCAATAAACTGAACTCTACCATGAACATTCCTCCACCATCACCCCAGCCCCTTGCACACCCCCTCCACTTATTAGCACAGAAATAAACACCCTTGAATCACTAATCAATTGGGAGTCAGTCTGTACTTTCACAAATGTGTAATTGCAACCTTTCGGAAAGCTAGCAATGTCAATGTTCATGTTCACATACCATGGTAACACAGTTGTTGGGCAGCAGTAAGCATAGCAGAGGGCACAAAGTGGGACCCAGATCTGTGAAATGGAAAGGCAAAGTGACATGTCAAGGTCCATACACAGAGGTAAAAAGGAAGATTTCTGCTATGTCCTACATTAGTATGAGATATGTGAAGCAGTGCCATCCTCTTACCTGTGTCTCACTGGAAGTATTGCATGATGATGTTGTTTCGGTTGTCTATATCTTTTTCTTCTGCCTCCTCTTCTTCACTGTCCATAGGCTCCACAGTTGCCACAAGACCAGCATTAGGCCCATCCTCCTGCAGAAAAGGCACCTGTTGTCGCAAAGCTAAGTTGTGCAACATACAGCATGCCACGATGATCTGGCACACCTTCTTCGGTGAGTACTATAGGGAGCCACCTGTCAGATGGAGGCATCGGAATCTGGCCTACAGGAGGCCGAAGGTGTGCTCTGTTATCCTCCTGGTTCACCCATGTGCCTCATTGTAGCGTTCCTCTGCCCTTGTCCTGGGATTCCTCACTGGGGTCAGTAGCCATGACAGGTTGGGGTAACCAGAGCCACCTGCAAGTATTGAGGGACAACTGTTAGACATCCTCCAACCATTAGGGAATCTCCCATACCCAGAGACCAATTTAAAATGTGTGAGGACCTTGGGCTCACCTATTAGCCACACACGGTACCTCTGGAGTTGCCCTATCACATAAGGGATGCTGCTATTCCTCAAAATGTAAGCGTCATGCACTGAGCCAAGATACTTGGCATTCACATGGGAGATGTACTGGTCTGCCAAACACACCATCTGCACATTAAGTGAATGGTAGCTTTTCCAGTTTCTGTACACCTGTTCATTCCTGCGGTGGGGACAAATGCCACATGTGTACCATCAATGGCACCAATGATGTTGGGGAGATATCCCAGGGCATAGAAGTCACCTTTCACTGTGGGCAGATCCTCCACCTGAGGGAAAAGGATGCAGATGCGCATGTGTTTCAGCAGGGCAGATAAAACTCTGGACAACACGTTAGAGAACATTGGCTGTGACATCCCTGATGCCATGGCCACTATTGTTTGAAAGGACCCATTGGACAGGAAATGGAGCACTGACAGGACCTGCACTAGTGGGGGGATACCTGTGGGATGGCGGATAGCTGACATCAGGTCTGGCTCCAATTGGGCACACAGTTCTTGAATTGTGGCACGATCAAGTCTGTACGTAATAATGATGTGTCTGTCTTCCATTGTCGACAGGTCACCCAGGGGTCTGTACACCGGAGGATGCCGCCATCTCATCACCTGCCCCAGTGGACGAGCCCTATGGAGGAGAAGGGTGAGCAGAGGGTCATACACCACATAGGTTTCACAAGGCTGTTTAGCACAATCGTGAAATAATCTCTGTGTGCCTTTGTCTGTCCGTATTCCTGGCCTAAATAGCTGTGACGCAGTTAGTTGCCCTGCCATGTGGCACCCTGAAATGGCAGCTGCCTGACCTGTAAGGAGGGACAAGGGGAAATGAGGTAACTGAGCTGGCATTGTGCAGCTTCGGGGTAAGTGGTCAAAGACCGCTGCACAATTCAGCATTGGTTATCATTGGGCCCTATGGCTTCCAGGAGCCAATGATGATGTACACCGACGGGGACAGTATGCACCGCCGCGGACGTGACTGCCATTTTCTATCAGTCACCTCACTTGATACCTGACCTTCAACAGGAGAGGACCTACACTGCAAGTGATGCTGTGACCTGCGTCTGGAAACGACAATGGCTACAGTGTCTGGGGAAAGGGCCCCTGCCTTCACTGCAGAGGAGTTGGAGAAACTGGTGGATGGGGTTCTCCCCAAGTACACGTTACTCTACGGTCCTCCAGACAAACAGGTGAGTGAACTGTGTGCATGGTGGATGGGACATGACTGTATGGAGAGCCGTGGATGGAAGAGACGGGGGGGACAGGCCACCATGTGAGGATGGTGAGTGAATGTTTTTCAGGGCCAGGGTGGGAGGTTTGTGGCCAATGTGTGAGAAGAACTGTTTGGCGGAGTAACATTATTTTTTACTTCACTATTCCTCTAGTCAGCGCCCACCAGAAGAAGGGTATTTGACATGCCATCGCCAAGGAAGTGCCGACCCTGGGGGTCTACCATAGACGGAGCACCCACTGCCGGAAAAAATGTGAGAACCTGCGCCGCTGGAGCAAGAAGATGGCGGAGGCCCAGCTGGGGATGGCATCCCAACGTGGAAGGGGTGCCTGTCGCACCATGATCCCCCTGATGTACAGGATCCTGGCAGGGGCATATCCTGAGTTGGATGGGCGTATGAGGACATCACAGCAGCCACAAGGGGGTGAGTACAGTCTCATTCAACTGACTCTGCGACTTGACAGGGTGTCTGGGTGGGGGAGGTGGCCTGTGGGTTACCCTAGGCCAGGGCAGACTCGCAAAGGTAGATCCATTGATTTGCAGGCTCAGTGCCACTCCAACCCCAAAGGTGGTAGTTGACCTTTACACCTAGTCAGGCTCCTATGGGTTCCAGCTGTGCATTTAATGGGTCTAGACAGAGTCCCCCATGGGCATGTGCTTTACCCCTGCACTGTTGGTGCATGGCTTAGTGCATAGGGCTGCTCCCTGTGCGTTGTGTCCGCCAACGGTAGTGGTGTTGTAGGCATTGACCATGTGTCTCCTCTGTCTTTCCCCCCCTTTTTGTTTGGTCACCCTGTCCTTGTGTGCATTAGCATCAACTGGCAGAGGAGCATTGGCACCAGAGCAGGAGCAAGCTGCAACCCACATGGCCCTGGAGGGTGAATTTACGGAGTCAGAAGGCACCAGTGGGACGGAGGGCGAGGGGAGCTCCACGACATGGACAGGAGCAGACACCAGTGACAGTGACTCCTCCTCTGATGGGAGCTCCCTTGTGGTGGCGGGCACCTCTGTGCCCACTGCATCAACAGGTACAGCCGCCACCTCCCCACCTGCACTGCACTCCCAGCAGCCCTTATTTGAGTTTTTCCGTGCTCGCTCACCCAGGAGGGTGGGCATCTTCTTCGCCCCAGGCACCTCAGGCCCTGCCCCAGTCAGCCCTGCTGCCCTCAGTGAGGAGGCTATTGACCTCCTGAGATCCCTCACTGTTGGGCAATCAACCATTTTGAATGCCATCCAGGGTGTCGAGAGGCATTTGCAGCAAACAAATGCATACCTGGAGGGCATTCATTCTGGTGTGGTGTCCCAACAGAGAGCATTCAAGGCTCTGGTCTCAGCACTGATGGCAGCCATTGTCCCTGTGTCCAGCCTCCCCCCTCCAACTTCCTTTACCCAGACCCAATCCCCTGTACCTCAGCCTCTCCCAAGCACACCATCAGACCAGCATGCACACTCATCAACACACAAGAGTGGACATGGCAAACATAAGCACCACACATCTCACAGGCACTCGCACATCCCCATCCCCATGCAGACACGGCAACATCCACTGCCTCCACTGTGTCCCCCTCCTCCACGTCATCTCCACTCACACCTGCATGCACTACATCTTCATCCACTACCTCCATCACCAACATGCCCATCACCACACACCGCTCACGTGCAGTCACTACCCCACTACCATTCACACATCCCCTGTGTCCTCTCCCAGTGTGTCTGTGAGCCTTCCTCCCAAAGCACACAAACGCAGGCACACACCCACCCAACAGCCATCCACCTCACTACAGCCTCCGGCCCATGCACCTTCACCCAAATTCAGCAGATGTTCACCGCGTACAACCACTACCTCTTCCTCCACTCCCAAACCCCCTCCATCTTCCCGTCCCAGTGTATCTAAGAAACTCTTCCTGGCTAACATTGACCTCTTCCCTACACCTCCCCCCCTGTCCTTCCCCTAGGGCCAGGATGTCCAGGTCCCAGCCCAGCACCTCAGCCACCAAATCCTCCAGCAGTGTGGTCTCAGCAAGTCCTGTCACATCGTGGGCGGCACCCATCAGGGCTGCCAGTGTGTCACCTAGCGAGGCAAGGATCAGCCCATTCCAACACCGGCCAAGGTGAAGAAGGTGCCCACGTGCTGTAGGGAGAAGCCACACCAACCACCCGGCAAGGGCTCCTCCAAGCCAAAAGGGGACAGTGGCAAGTAACCAGCAGCGACATCAAAGGTGGGGAAGGGACGCCAGGGGGAAGTCAGGACAGGGCACGGAGCCTCCGGCTGAGGGCCCAGAGTCACCTCTTCTGGCAACCAGAACAGCAACCTGTACGGCGGTGGACACCGCCACCTGCACCGCCACCTGCACGTCTGCTGCCTCAGCAACAGTCCCCAACCTCATCCCCAGTGGGCTACAGGAGACATCCTGCTGTGTCCCTCCACAGGTGCTGACACCAGCACCACCGCCAGCATCTCCGCCACAGACACTGCCGCAACCACCGCCACCAGCCCCGGAACATGCTCAGACAGTACCACCACAGCTGACATGGCTATCATCCCCAGTGGCCAGCTGTCCGAGGCTGCAGGAGACATCCTGGACCCTGCACAGCGTACATAAGGCACGACACCCAGCACTGTTTGTACCTGCAGAAGGTAGGCGAAGTTGCAGCAGGGTGGAGTGTGTGTCTGCTTCCATGGAGTAACATACTACCTGTTCCCAGGGAATCTCGTGGCACACACACCCAGGTGAGGGAATGGGACCTGCCACACTGCATGTGAAGTACTCTGGGCACAAAGCCCCCTCCAGAACCAGTGGAGAACAGCATTCACTACCCCAGTCCTTGGCAGAATGAAGCACTATGGGCACAAAGCCCCCTCCAGAACCAGTGGAGAACAGCATTCACTACCCCACTCCTTGGAAGGATGATGCACGCTGGGCACAATGCCCCCTCCAGAACCAGCAGAGAGATACTTCCACTTGAGAGACTATGGCTTTGCACTCCCCAGGATAAAACAGAGGGCAAACCACCCACTCAAGAGACTTGAGAGACTGTGATTTTGTACTCCCCAGGATAAAGCAGTGGGCAAACCACCCACTGGAGAGAATTGAGAGACTGTGGCTTTGCACTCCCCAGGATAAAGCAGTTGGCAAACCACCCACTGGAGAACTTAAGAGACTGTGGCTTTGCACTCCCCAGGATAAAGCAGTGGGCAAACCACCCACTGGAGAGACATGAGAGATTGTGGTTTTGCACTCCCCAGGATAAATCAGAAGGCAAACCACCCACTTAAGAGGCTTGAGAGGCTATGGCTTTGCACTCCCCAGGACCAAACTGTGGGCATGGAGCCCCCTCGTGGAGCAGTGGCGTCATCCGTTCATCCGGCTGAGGTGCCCCCCTCCCCCTGAGGTGCCTGTTTATTTTCAATCTAATGACCCAGCAGTGTCCTCTCCGTTTCGAGTCAGGTATCATGTGTGGGCTTCGCCCATGCATTTTGGGACCACTGAACCACTGGTCCACGGACAATGATTTCATTACTATCCGGACTTGTGTAGTTGGTGTACATATTTGTATGTACTGATGATTTAAATTTTGGACTATCTGATTTTTTGATGATTTCACTTGTTACAATCATTTCATTTTGTCCTTGCGTTCTTCCAGGGGGTTACCGGGTGTATATGTAATGTTGCGGCATGTATTTGTGTGTATGGTGTTGTGGGTGAGGGTGGGAGTGGGGTGTTGCGTGCTGCATGTGTGCGTCACTCTCTTTCCCCCCACCCCTGTGCACTATGGTGCAGTACTCACCGTGGTCATTGGCGGCGTCTTTGCTGCTGCTCCATGGCGTCCTGGTTCCTCGAGTTGATAAAACGTTGGTGACACCCATTGGTATCTACTGGCCACAATAACCACCCGCCAGGACGTGTCAGTGAAACATTAAAAGTACCATTCTGGACCCATTCGTCGAGCTGATCTTCAGTTGCATTTGTATATTTTTGCCATTTGTAAAATTTTGCAGGGGCAGGTATACTGGGCGTGTTTAATTCTTTGATTTTTGCTAAGCCTAGACAACTTGTTTGTTGTACTGTTTCATTTAAGAATAGCATTTGTACAGATATCAGACATGCTCTGAATAAAGCTTCCTTCCCCCTTATTTGCCAATGTCTAGCTCCCCACACACTTTTTAAGTCTATCGACTTCTGCCATTATTCATAGCCTTCTACAGTCAACCGGAAAACAAAGGATTCCGAATATATAATTTTCATATTCGTCAATAATATGTGTATGTTTTTAGTAGGTGGCAATTTGAAATAATACGGCTCAGCATTTCTAACATCATGCCCAGAAAAATATATAAACTTTTCAGAATAAGTTTTGGAACTCCCTTGTTGTGGAGTCGGACAATGTTCCCATTGTGTATAATTAAAACAGTTTTGGGGCTGCTTGCTCTGTGTATGAAATGGTGCCCATAATAATTATAGCAAAACATGTCACGATAATTTTCTTTAAATTGATAAACATCTTTGGTTTCAAATACAGTATAATACTGCAATTCACTCATCATAGAATCAACTGTTTTCACATCCCAATCATCAGAAACATTGCCTGGAATTATTATATAATTCATGGAAAGTTTGAACACATATGGTATGTGAATAACCTCAGTGGGACCATATATATCAAATGTTACTCTGTCCCAAACAATCCCGTCAGGAATTGGTATTGCGGAAATGTTCACAAAAGACAAGTCTCTTCGGACCTTGAGTGATGAAAAATGTGGTTTTAGGACCACATCCACCAATTCAATTATCGATTGAAAATGACCATGTATTAACAAAAAGAAAGTGATGACAAAACCAATCCAAAGTCGGAAAGCTAGTACAGTCAAGGAAAGCCACAGATAGTTCCATGGAAAAATAAAGTATGTTATTTTAAGCTAGTTAATTAGCTTACGTGTTTTTAACACTACAGGTGTTGAAGAGGCGAATGATTCTGAGACGTCATCATTGATGTCAGCAAAATATCCAGAAGCAGTTTGTGCAAAAGCTGGAGCTGTGTTAGTTGGTGGAGTTGGTGTTTCTCGTGGGGGCACAGAATAAATGGCACCATCCGTTTGTGTTGAAGCTGTATCAGATCTATCAACTATCTCTGTATTATTTGATGTTAGTGGAACCAATGCAAGATCATTTTCCACCCTCCCCAAGCTCGGAGAGGTGTCAGTGTTGCTGCTTACAACTTGTAGAGGAACTTTTTGACCAGTAGTAAGAGGGATTCAGTAACTACTGGCTGTTCCTCTTGGTCTGCTGTGCAGGATCGGCCACATAGTGTAGTTTGACATTGTCGATGGAGACAAAACTATTCTTTGGCACCTGCAAACTGAGGTAGAATTACAGTTCTGGTACCGTGTATCCCCAAGACCGGGACTGGTGCTCGATAAGAAGGGCCAAATTCCTTTTTCACAGCAACCTTTTCACGTACTAGATCCCCGGCTCTAGGCATCGAGCCGGTAGATGTTACAGGTACATCCTTAATTCCTACGGAGGCAGTACTGGCAGAAGAATTGTTGTCACTGAACTGTTGTAATTCCTGTAAGACAGTGACACAGGCGGTCATTCTGACCCTGGCGGTTGAAAACCACCAGGGCAGAGTGCAGCGGAAGCACCGCCAACAGGCTGGCGGTGCTTCATGGGCAATTCTGACTGCAGCGGTAAAGCCGCGGTCAGAAAAGGGCAACCGGCGGTTTCCCGCCGGTTTACCCCTGCCCCAAAGAATCCTCCATGGCGGCGCTGCTCGCAGCACCGCCATGGGGATTCCGACCCCCTTCCCGCCATCCTGGTCCTGGCGGTAAAAAACGCCAGGAACAGGATGGCGGGAACGGGTGTCGTGGGGCCCCTGGGGGCCCTTGCACTGCCCATGCCACAGGCATGGGCAGTGCAGGGGCCCCCTAACAGGGCCCCATAATGATTTTCAGTGTCTGCCTAGCAGACACTGAAAATTGCGACGGGTGCCACTGCACCCGTCGCACCCCTTCAACTCCGCCGGCTCCATTCGGAGCCGGCTTCATTGTTGATGGGGCTTTCCCGCTGGGCCGGCGGGCGGCCTTATGGCGGTCACCCGCCGGCCCAGCCGGAAAGTCAGAATGACCGCCGCGGTCATTTGACCACCGTACGGTCTTCTGGCGGTTCCCGCCAGGCGGGCAGCTTCCGCCGCCCGCCGGGGTCGGAATGACCCCCACAGTCATTTATGTCAAAAGGTGTTTCTGCCATCTCCACGCCAGGACCATCAAGATCTGGAACATACATTCAAGTTCCGAACAGGCACTCATATGAAGTACGACCCCACAGCGACCATCTAGGCAGATTGTTAAGTGCTCTCTGAACTCCATACAGGTGATTAAGCCAACTACAACCCGTACCTAAGACTCTGGCTGTTAAGGATTGCTTTAAATCATGGTTTAATCACTCCACAACACTATTTCCCTCTGGATGAAATGGAGACAAGTATTGGAGTTGGACCCCCAATGAAGCCATGGCGTCCCTGAATGCCCTTGGGGCAAAAGCAGGGCCCTGGTCCGAGTGGAAAGCCGCAACTGCATATGTACCAACAAAGACTCACAAATCTTTAATAACAGTCCGAGCATCAGCCGAGCATTGTGGCCACACCCATAAAAATCTGGAGCAAGAGTCAACAGTGACCAAAATATACTTGTATGCACTGTCCGGTGTTAGGGGACCGCAATGTTCCAAGTACACACATTGTGAGGGTTTATTTGAAATCAAGAGGGGTGTCTGCGGTGGGCGTTTGGCAGTTGAAACTTTAATTTGTTGGCAGATGTCACAACAAAGGACATACTGCTTGGTCTCTTTATAGAGGCCTGGCTACCAATAGCGGGCTTGTAAAATTGAGATTGTAGCCGCCACACCAGCATGGACCGATGCCACCCCTTCATGCGCTGCTTTAATCAATTGTGGTCTTATATCTCTGTTGGGAATATCTCGCACCCCTAAGCCTGGTATCTTAACTTCAGAGCCCAGGAAACCTCTCATTCGGTAGGAATATTTGTCAGGAAATGCTCTTGGATAGGGCGTACCATCAGCCGTAGCTTTCGCGGCAGCCCATATGTCTGCGTCCAGTTTAGAACTCAAACGAGTTACTGCAGCAACAGCAGCCACAGCCACTGCTGACTTTGCGGCTTCATTAGCCAGGGTATTTTCAGCAACGTGTATTCCAACGCGCTGGTGTCCAAGTGTGTGTACAACATGGACATTTGGTAGCATTTCTTTTAGATCTGCTACTTTCCCCCACAGAAGTCTGTGTTTAATGATGTTGCCTTTAGAATCTCTGAACCCATTCTGGTGCCAGTAATGCAGGTATTCATTGAAGGACTGGACACAATAGTACGAATCACAAACAATCAGCGTTGGCTGTGCAGGATTTGTATGTTCCAGTGTCATCAACAGAGCTTTTAGCTCTGCCAAGTGTGCTGTGCAATCCCCTGGGATTTGCATGAATGTGTGTATGGGACACAATTTATTGTCCTCCATATAGCCGCTTACGACTGCGCAAGCAGCAGAATATTGGTGTTTTGTGCCAACTGCAGGTTGTGCAGAGCCATTGGTGTACATGACTCTATGATATTGTTCAATAGGTTGTGTGTTTGCTGGAACTGGGTATTCTAGTTCGTACTGCAAAGATTCTTGAGTTTGTAATTTTGGGTCAAAAATGTAGTCTACATCAGTGGCTGTCAAAGACATGGCCCATTGTATCCAACGTGGATGTATGCTTTTGCATCTGGAACACTGGCTTTTGTGACAGCCTCTAGGGCTGGGTTTGGGGAAACAACAATTATGCATTTGCCCTGGGCTAGAGGTCTTTCTTTAATGACAGCCATCTGTACAGCAGTGAGAATTTTCTCTGTAGGATGAAAATGTTGTTCTGCTGCTGAGTATAAGTTTGATTTGTATGCAATCAGGATTGTTTCACCTTCATTAAATGTACCACAGGTGAAACAGATGGCACCAGCAATTACTCTGATGACCAAATGTGTTGTGTTGTCCCCTGTGTGTAGATGTTGTGCTGCAAGCATGTCTGTCTGCAGATCTGTGAGAAGGCGTGTATGTTCAATTGTCCAAAATTTACTTGAAAAATCAGGACGTATCAAGTCATATAAAGGTTTTATATCTGAAGCATAATCAGGAATGTAAATTCTGCCAAAATTTAGAAACCCAATAGAGATTGTAGTTTTTTATCGTGTTTGGAGGTTGTAGTTGTGCACATTTTTCTAAGAATTGTGGCGCTAGGCTCTTTCCTTCACTTAATAGCTCATATCCCAGGAACAGGACGCTGAGGAAGGCAATTTTTGTTTTTTTAAAGTTGAATTTGTAGCCAAATTCAGCAAATTCAACAACAATGTGGGCTACCTCTCTTAAATTTTGTAGTAATTCATCACCCGTAACATAAATATAATCTACATAGGACAATGCTTCAGGGTCAATCTCGTGCAAAATTGCAGTTACACGAGCTGCGAACAGTCCTGGGCTGTTCTTATACACCTGAGGTAAACATCAGAATTTTTACTGGGAGCCTAGTGCACTGAAACTTGTTAAGTCTCTACTCTCAGGCACCATATTCTGGCAGAAGAAATCATTGGAAATGTCCAGTGTATTTTTGTATTTTTTACGCACTATATTGTTCATCAGTGCTGTGCTATGTGAGTTTTGCATAGCATATGTGTGTGTATGAATGTTTGAGTGTCTGTAGTCTAAGACTATTCTGCATGAATGGTCTGGTTTAGCTATTGGGAATAAAGGATTATTCATTGGGGATTCACAGGGTTCAATTACGCCCTGGTACTCTAGTTGTATGAGTATTTCCCTCACAGGTGCTTTAGCATCATGTTTTATTGGATACTGAGGTTATGGTTGGGGTTGATTTTTAATAGGAATTACATGGTAGGGGGATTCTTTATCCCATCCTACGTGATTGCGATATAATGCAGGGGCCTGTGCCAAAGCCCAATTAATGGCAAAGGATTCAGCGAGTTCCTCTGGAACAAGGGGTGAGAAAGAAGGTTTAATAACATCTTCTCCATATGGGCAGAAACTGACAAATTCAGGTAGCCAATCCTGTTCGGCCAAAAAAACATCATATATGTTTACTCCGCGATCCCAAAAGATTGCGTCTATTATGCGTTCAATGTCTCCTTCTAACTATAGCGTTACTTGAAACGCCCTATCAGGCGTGGAGACACACATGTCCGCAGTTTCTACTTGTACAAAGTCATCAGTTGCTTTCGCCTCCAGATGCTCTAGAAGACTCTGGCGAACTATTGTGACCTCTGCCGCTCTGTCTAGTAGTGCTAGCGCCCACTTCCTGTTCTTCAAGAGGGCCCTCTTCCTGAGTGACATGTCGAACTGCGACTGCTGCCACTTTTTTCTTTTTGAATTGCGGTTTTTGTTGGACAGGTTTCTCTTCCTTTTTAACAGAAACCTCCGATAATAGTTGTGATTCCTACCTTATTTTCACTTACACTGTTTTTGGCTTTGATCACCCACCTCTCTCATTTCGCTTTTCCGATGAGTCCTGAAAGGAAGGAGATTGGCGTGTATCAGTATAAAGATATCTATCAGACGTTTTTATATTATCTCTATTTCTGAGATTATATCTATTCTGTGGAGTCTCCATACGTGGAGATTCTCCCCTCTCTTTTTCAGGAGTTGGTTGTTTTTCATCCCAGCTCTCAGGAGCTTGCTTGGAAAAATCTTAATTAGATGTGCCCTGAAATTGTGGTTTAGTTGGTCTGACCCCTAAACTATCTCGACCAATGCTAGATTAGGTCTCTGCGATAAACTTAGGCAGCTTGCGTTCCTGATCCTGTTGAGGAACGTCACTGAGCCACTTGTACACTGCTAGTGCGACCGCTTCCCCTTTAAGATTACTTAAAATAATTGAGGATACTGTGGCAAAATTGCCCATTAGTTGCATCCCCATGTCCAGGGCTGGGGCAGTCTCGTGTTCATCTTGGATTTGCTTCAACACTTCCGGCAAATGGGCAAGTGTTGGTGTACCTGTGTCCCAGGTATTATAGTCATCCACTGTAGGGACCATCCCAAATGGCAAGCACATCATTAGAATTCTATGTTTATCCTGAGGTCCCATATGGGGAAATTCTGCTTCCAGCGCATTTTTTTTGTGCTAACCAAAACGGAGTTTCCTCTTGTTTGGCGGGTACTTTACCCATGATCGGATGTACAGTCGCAGGGTTTATACCTGGTGTCACTGCATGTGGTTGTGTTAGCACAGCACATGCTGGGTTTGTATTTAATGTTTGCATTACAAACTGTAATAATCGTCTATATGTCATGTTAATTCAGTATATAAGCGACGAACCTCAGCTACTGCTAAAGTCGCTACTGCAGGGTGTGGTGTATAGGTGGCCAATAAAGGCCAGGTAGGACCATCATTACTTAGAGGACCTAACCTTACTGGTAGTATTGTGTGGGGTGGGCACCATCAAGCCAATTATTATGTTCTTGATAAGATAAGGGTATTTCTAAATATGCATATGTCCAGGTACGTTTGCAAGTGTAAAATGATGAAATGTGTTTGTGTTCCCATCAACAGCTGGAAATGTGACCCAAGAATAGAAATGTTCTGTTCTATGAGCTGGATTGGCGTCCACCACAAATGTGACTGGACCCCCCTGGGCCGTTAGGACATTTGCTAATAAATGTGTAGTCAGAGTATGTCTCATATTGACTGCTATTGCTACCTGCTGAGGATTCACCATGTTAGAAAGAAGATATGTTGAGAGAAGGCACATCAAATAGGGTTTTTCCTTTTAAAGTTCCAGCTTGAACAACCTCCAGCCTCAGATAGGATAACCTACGTAGCTGGGGTGGAAATCCTCAGTTCCACAGACACCTCCGTATACAGTACTGCGGTATCATTATATATAATGAGACAGAGATTCTCAGGAGGACCCAAAAATTCGAGCCTGTCCAAACGTTGGCAGCACCATGTCGCGTAGACTCTCATTATTCTAATGAGACTACTGGATTTTGAGCAGCAGAATCGTTTGCGGTGTGGGGGACTGAGTCTGACCCACTGCAGGTGACACCTGTCGCTCCAATCCGGGTTTTGCTCCGGCCAACTAGCAGTGACTCATCTCCACTTGAGGACATGGATGACTGGGCAGCCGAGTGCATTACATAATTGTTTTTTCAGTGAAGCCGTGGTCACTCAGGTCTCATCCGTTTCTCTCAATTACCTTAGTCTCATATATAAAATGACAAACAGTGGCAGTATATGTTTCAATAATGATTTTAATAAAACAACTGCATCTTAAATAGCAAAGCATGAGCTGCAATAACCAGGACAACACAGCAGGACAGTATTAAAATTGTGACGAGAAGAGTGAAGCATAGAAATAAAGCTATCATATTGTCACTACGGTTTATAGACTAACTCCTACCTAGGCTATGATAGAGCACAGCATGTTAAGCTCTAATTTTGCCCTTCAGGTTCCCCTGGGAAGACATCATCCCCCATACCTGAGCAAAGGCCTGCAGTCTGCGTTAGTATCTGTAGCGAAGCATTCGGCAATCAGCATACAGTTGTGGTTCTCTGGCTGCAATCTTCCTTAATGTGTAAGGGACAAGGAAGTGTTTTTATAAAAATGTTGGAGACTAAACTTCTACCACGTTCACCGGCAATGAGTACAAAAAACTGACCAGATGTCTTCTTTATCAACACTAGCAAAGATTGCAGAAGCAGCGTCGGACGACTTAGCATTTAGATCTTCCATGATTATAACGGGGGCAATATTCTATAACACAAATATTGTGGACAAATAGAAAAAAATAAGTTCACCAAACAATCAAGTGCTTTCCCCGGAGGAATATACATGTTCACTGATAAAAGAGATATGTTTCTACTATTATTACCCAGAAGAGCCAACTTCAAACATAAACACAAATTTGAGGGCTGTCTATACACAACATGATTCAAATTAATCGTATTCTCAAGCAAAACAGCCAGCCTCCACTAGCATGACACCTTACTGAGCGCCTTACATTACAGGTCAGCATGATGTAACCACCACAGTCAAACTCTGTATGCGACCAAGTTTCTTAAAGACAAATGATCAGAGGGTTAAAGAATTTTATAGAATATAACTTTCCCTCACCATGTTCCAACCCAGACATATTTCAGGACAGAAATAGGCCAAACAGGCTACTCTGTAGCTCATCAGTCCTGGGTGAGGTACAAGCATTACTTGGAGCTCTCACCACCCAACTCCAGTGAACAAGATCATCTTTCAGATCCAAGACCTGAGGATGAGTTTACGGACTGCCCACCACATTGATTACTCAACACCTCTGCCCTAGTGAGATTACTGTGTATTTGGGGTTCCCAGATATAAAATTCGAATGAGGCCCCAATGCATCAATCACCATTGACCTCACAACTTTTGGGCCATTCAGTTGTGAATAGGGTGGTCCCACTCCTCTGCAACAGGAACAACATCAATCCTACCTCTTCCCAAAATTCTGGGCAACCAAATTTGCAACAACTAGGGCGCCAAAAGTAACTCTAGAATAGGTGGATGAACCGGATGAGTGCATAGTCACATTAGTGATATCACCATTATTCATCAAATTTGAGGCCTTGGTCTCCCTGAAAGTGTTTAAGATAGAATGTCTATTGACCAGGGAAGCCTTATCAAATAGCAAAACAAAATTAAACACAGATGACAGAACACTTTGCTCCACCTGCATCCCATGTAGAGGGCTTATCAAGGGGGTCAATGAGGGTTTCCTCAACTTTGGGCAAAAAGATTTTGCCCCATAATTGAGCATAGTACAAGGGTGTACATTAGATGCAACTGAGGAACCATAGTTAGCATTACTCATTCTGGATGGGATACAAAGCTGTTCTCCTTTGATTATACCTCCTACATTGGAAGTTTACCTTTGTGGCCACCTATCCAAATTGCCATCATCCCCTTCTTCTGACTCTGGTAGGGAAGAGGGAGCCTCATTTCCCATTTCCCCTCCCATTGCAAGGGCCACAAGTGTAACCATCAGCATGAGAGGCAAGACCCCCTGTGTGACCATCGAAGGAGGTGAGGAAGAAGCCAATACTGCTCCAGTTCTCACCTGCAACCCAGCAGTATCTAAATTCAAGCAATTCTGCACAGTAGGTACCTTCAGAACACAGTCTTCAATATATTTTTTTGGGTTTCCGTTTAGACAATCTGATTTTTTAATTTTTCCTTTTCTTTATCATAGCATTCTGACTCCTTATAGGTGCCTCCGCCTTCCCCTCTGTCAGCACACTGCTGGACATACCACTGGCCTTGGGCACAGTGAATGGCAATACAGTTGACAAATTAGCAGATGCCTGCACCCATTCCAACCCCACCTCCAACCTTGATGCTAATCTGTTTTCTTTCACTAGGTTTTTGGACCCCTTTTGACCCTTTATTGACCCATTTTATGATGAGTGGAAAGATCTCAATCGTCCCTTTACCTGGTGAGGAACACTGTTTCAAGTCCCCAAACAGCATATTCAAATATAGCTCTTTCTTTTTGGGATTACTGTAATTTTTTGGTGGCAGCATATGATGCAGCCATATAACAACTTGCATTGAAATGTCATTTAACCCCCCCTAGAGGCATAACCATTTTAGGCTTTTGTTTCCTGATTTTACCCTTAGCTGAACTGACTACTGACTGTAACTTAGCGAAACCAAACATATTTGCATTTTGCACCTCTACTAGAATTGTGGACATCAAGTCAGTACATGGTCAGAACTTAGCAAAAATTTTTTCAACAGAGAAATGATAGGGCATAAGCTCTTTTCAATGCAAAACAATATGTCCAAAGCGGCACCCTCCCTCCCATTCTCAATTTTCAGTTATGTACTCGGGAGGAAAACATCATGGTCTAATTCAGAAAGGGAACCCTTGAAAGGGGAGGGATTGTGCTATAATGTAGGGGGAATTAAGTTTAACATAACCCCTCATTCAACATTTTCCCAGGGGAACTACCAACCATGGAGCCCCCTGGCCTCCCTATGCAAGTCAATGTCAATGTCTAGAAGGGTGAAATCTTTCCCAACCCCCTCTTCCTTAGTGGTAACCATAGCAGTTCTATCACCAGATTCACTTCTCAAAGATATTTCTGAGAATACGTTTGGGGCTACACATTGCTCCCCACAATTAACACCTTCCAACTGAAGACCTGAAGAACTGTGATCCTTACAGTACTATTAGAAGGGTTGAGGAACAGTGCCAGAAGCAACTCCAAAAGAGACTCTAAAGAACCAGCAGAAGGTGGAAATACGTGGGTCTCCTGAGCACTGCCAGTCAACACCGAACCCCCTACAATGCATGCCTTCATTTGACAATCATTTGTCAGCAAAGGGAGCATGTCAGAGAGGTAAGGGACAGAAGGACGATGAGCTGAGACTTCAGCCATAGCCACTGCCTCAGAAGCAACTGAAGTATTTTTGTTTTTAAAAAAAAACAGTAATAACAGGATGGGACTTAGGAAATTGCTGCTGGAACTTCTTAGACCACAGGTAGAATTTCTATTTTTCATTTTTGGCTTGGGGAAGAAGAAACTACTTGGCCAGAATGCCCCCCCTTTAAGGCTCACACTTGCAAGCTTCCTAGGTAATTAGCTGCACGTCAGTCCGTCTGTCAATGGTATTTCACAAAGAAACATTTGTACATCAATGAAAGCAATATCAAGAAAGAGGCACCAGGGAAAAGCCCCAACTAGACTTTCAGAAGGTGTTGAAAACTTTCACAAACAATGAAGAAGTTGCCAGAGGGAGGACATCATTGCAGGAGGCAAGTCCCCTCTAATTGGTGCAAGCCACACTGGCCTAATGCCAGCCACCTCCGCACAACTGGAGGGGCCTGTGGCCTAAGCTTCTACCTTCACACACCCAAAAATGCCCCTGAATGCCTTTGAGTGCCTCTGAGTGCCAATGACGTACAAAGAAAGCAGTCACCACTCCTTACTGTTGTGCTGTTGTTACAGATGCAGAGGCTGTTTTAAACTATTGATTCACACTTGTTAATTTCCAACAAGGTAGCATCAATATCCCTCCAAAGCTCCAGCTAGACAAGATGACAGGATGGCGAGATGACACACAGGCTCTGGATGATAGAATACTTTTCAAGGCCCCAACAGAAGCACAGATGCACAGCAGACATGCAGTCAGTAAAGTCAGTGTGGGCAACAGACAGAAACCACAGGTCTTCCAAATACCTGATTACTAATTCCAAGTTGCCTGTCCCATAAGTAATTGTAATTGTAGCAAGGGCAAAGACAGGAAGGCAAACAGGAGATCGTGGCTTGATAGTGACCTGGCAATGACATGGGAGGAGTAGCAATGGTGACAATAGTGGCAATAATATTGACCAGATACCTCAGATGCCTTAGACTGGACTCCAAAATGCATTTCCAAGTAGGCTCCAAAAAGGGCCCCCAAAGGAGCAAGCAGCACATTCTTCAGTTACCTCCAAAACTTTACTACCTGCTGCTAGCTGACCGGCACAACCAACAAGCAACAAGGCCACAATACGCCCCCTCAGGGAACAGACAAATATCTAGAGCTGCCAGCTCCCATCTGCTGCTGCTGACCTGTCAGTGCTAGTGCTACCTACTGGCCGCTTCTAAATGGCAATTGCAGCACCAATGGTGGAACCTAAGTCCGCTAACACAGCTGATCTAGCTGAAGGAACTACCTACCACTGATCTCTGGCCAAATCACTACCAAGTGGCCTAAGCTGCCAGAGTGAACCTGTGGCCCCTGTGGCCCCTGTGGCCCCCAAACAGGCCCCAAATAGTGGTGGCCCCACATTTTTCAGGTTCTGGCCCCCAGTGTTTCTCCAATGATCCGATGATTAACAGCAGTGGTTGTGGTGTACACTCACCTCTCTTGTTCCCCTCTCTCCTTTCGTACCTCCTCTCCCTGATGCATACATGCATATGAAGGAGAAACATATGTGTGCAGCTGCTATTTTGAGTCAGATGGCAGCAGATTTATTTTTGAATTATAACTGCACCATCTAGCATTAAGATTTCCACCTGGTCAGATTTTACTGCCTCAGCTGAGAGTTCCATATCAAGTCTACACATAAAGTTGCCAAAATCAGCAGAATCCAGCATTTCGTCCCTCAGAAATGTAAACATAATAAAGCAAACACCTGAAAAATCATTTCAAAAGAATTTTAGAGCACTTTTGACTATTCCTAAATAGTTCCTGAAGAAAACAGATGCAGACGTTTAATGTTAAAAAAATAATACAAATGATTTTACATAAAATCTGATACGATTCTCACCCTTATACTATATGAAAATATGATGTTTGGGCCTCTATTCTTCCTCTGCAAAAGGTGGCAACCCTATCTGCCACAACACACCCAAATAACATGATCAGCTCATTCCGTGCAATGTCATAAAACCAGCCCACACTACTCCGGGATCCCAGTGCAACATATTGTTGCCTGCACAGTGCTGCCCGCTGCTGCATTGTAGTCATTATACAAATTGATCAAAACACCAACCCAAAGACAACCACAAATTTGACTCATCAGCCTAAAAACTAGCCCACACACTGAGACACAAAATTGACTCTCACAGTGACCTGGCAGACTAGCCTTTCTAGAATTACCAGATTACCATAAGGGCCAGTCCAGTGCATTGATAGCTGCCACCAAAAAAATTGCTACAGTCTTTAGTCCTCTGCAAGATTCACATCATGCTGACAATTCAGTTGCTGTAGAACAGTTGCTATATGTCACTAAAGTACAATGCCATGACTGACTGTTGAGGCAAGAACTTCATGGTAAGCATATATCAAGGTGAAGGAAATTGAAAGCATTGTTTCATACAATGTTGACTGAAAAAGCACCAGGAGAGGATACTTAAGTCTGGCTTTAACAGTGCTGTTATATCTCTCTTTCAGAAACCAGACAAGGAACTACTATTCTGTGTTTCCCACAAACCAACAGGGATGTTGCTAAGGTCCTCGCTACCAAATTGTGCAGAAATATATCTTCCCTTATTCAACCTTGACAAGTCAGAATTTTCCCAGGTTGCTCCCCTGGAAACAACATGAGGACTGTCTTAATTATTCTTTGGCAGTCCAGGAATGATGCTGACAAAAATCTTGGCTTCTCCCTACATGTTGAAAAAATGTTCTTTTTCCTTACTCAGGCAAATGTACAAAGACAGGACAAAACAAGAATATGAATAATGAATAGTAATTTCTTTACTACAATCTATTGATTTGAGAAAAATATCTTCAAGAGTAGCAGCTCACCATTTATTCTAGTACCTATTGCTAAAAATATAGAATTCAGTATTTACCCAGTATCATGATCATTCAAATTACAGTGCTAAAGTTCAATTTCTCTTCAAATCCTCAAAAGTTTTAGATGGTTCAGTCTTAATATTCAAAATTATAAAAATCCAGAATTTCATCTGACCAGCTTCTTATCTCTGGCATATTAGGATTTTTCCATACTCATGCAATTGCCAAATGGGATAACTAGATTGCAAAAGTACAGAAAGTAATCATAAAGCTGGTGATTAAACCCCAACATCACAAACACACTGTCAAACACAAATTTAAATTTGGTAGCATCCACAATTCGAGTGAGCACCTGGTTTCATTACAAAGTTAAGCTAGAGCATGAGGCAAAGGTGTATCCTGTCTGTGGAGATAGAGCTGCATCTGGCACACTTAAACGTGTCTCAGGCCTGCGATTGCAGAGCCTGTATGTGCAGTTTTAAATTGCCATTTCAACTTTGCAAAGTAAGCCTTTTACCATGCCCAAACCTTCCTTTTGAATGTATATTTGTCACACCTAGGGCAGGCCTTGGCTAGGCGAGAGGGCAGGTGCAATGTATTTAAAAAGTAGGGCACGTCCTTTTAAGTTGAGATGTCCTGGTAGTGAAAAACATTTGCATTTATTTTTCACTACTGCCAGAGATATCTGTCCCATAGGATAACATTGGAATTGACTTATTACATAAGTGTAATTTCCAAATGAGAAGAGATAGTTAGTTCATCTTTGGTGTCTCTGGAATCACAATTGAACATCTTAATTGATGATGAAGTCATATTTTAATTTGTAATTCTGAAAATGCTACACTTAGCTGGCATTTTCTTGCCTTAGCGATTTGGAACCTACAGCTTGGCTCTGGGTCACATGACTGGGTGTACCTGACAATCGGGCTTTTTGCATTCCTTCTAGACAGCCACACACAGTGGGAAGCTTAGGGATTACTGAATGGACTATCACTGGCAGGGTGGGAAGGAGGAGCTTGGCACAGCTTCACTTACACTTGAATAGGCTGTGTGCTGCCTCCACACAAAAGGCTGAATACCCGGTCCATTATGGTTGGCACTTTATGCTTTTAAGCAATATTTCACACTTTATTCTTTAAAAAATCATAACTCTGGTTCTACTGGTTAGATTTTTATCCATGTGGTATTGTTTTATTTATTATATTGTGCTCTTTTCATCTAATTTAGTGTGGGATCTTTTGTGTGGTGCCTTCTCTGTTTTACTGATTGCGGTGTTGTAAAAATACTTTACATAGTGCCTTTAAGTTAAGCCTGAATACTCTGGGCCAAGTTACCAGGGGGTTGAGCACAGGTTAATTTGTGGTTTACTTGTGGCTTACCCTGACAAGGATTGTGGTTGCTGCTTGACCACAGTTCACACCCAAGTTAATCAATAGCCTCATTTTTCACAGGAGGATTATCCATTAACAGAATGTTGTAGAGTTGTCTGGGTGTATCAACTTTTCCAAGGGATTGCAAAGTGCCATCTAGCAATAATTATGAATATACATTTCTTCTGTGTTCTGAGAGATATAAAAATGTATTTTCTCATGATTGTTTATGATGTGCCAAATCAATTAAGTAATCAGCCCTTTAAATATTTTCAAAATAAGCACTTGGAAGATATATAGGCATAAATTATCATCACAGTTTAGTCAGAATGACCGTATTCATGATACTGACTAAGACTACTAATGTAATAGGAAATATCTTCCAGTTAGCCAGAAGTTTAGTAATTTTCTGATAGAGTGATTGGTAATTGGTGGACAAGAATCCTGAATAAGTGTGTGTAAGGCACACTCCGAGGTAGCAACATTTTTGACCTTGCATGCACAATGCTACAGATCATTTATTAATCCCCCAGTGGGGTCATACTAACCAACTGACCAGTTCAATACAATTCCATATTACTTTAGACACTTAACAAAGATGTCCATTACTATCCTGTTACTCTGCCCAATACATGGATCCGTTAATTAATTTACTTCAGACTAACCCCCTAAAAGATCCCGCCCGAACTTCCCAATTGATGGTTAAACTCATGGCATATACAGATGACCTTCTAATTGTTACATCTAATCTAAGAAGGTCCTTAATGACACTGAAAATCTGCCAGCTATTTGGGAAGATTATCGGGGTACAAACTCAACATGGAGAAAACTGAGGTCCTTTTGGCAGACACCCACACTTCATGCAGATCTATGCAGTGAAATGCTGAAAGCTTTTTGACTGCATATAATGAAGATGTCAATTTAGAACTTTAGAGAGAGCTGGCAAAGTTCATAAATAAAGTTTGTTGGTTCTAGATTGCCCCACTAGCACAAATAAACTGCGAGGAGTTAATTTCTCAAACTTTTCCAGTGAAGTGGCTCAGCAAACAAGGCTATTACTTTCCCTGATGGTAATGGTAGCATCCATTAGATTGTCCTATCATTTAGATATGATCCAAACCAACCAGTGGCTTGCAACCAATGCTGATCTCTTGCAGCCTAGTCAAAGCATAACATGAGACACTGAATTAAATACTGCAGACAGTTATAATAATATCAAGGCAGAACGTTCTGCTTATTCCGTCAGTCTATAAAGATCTTCTACCACTGTTACCAGTGTAGTATCTGTGAGGTATGCCAGACACAGCAGAGAGACTGGTCAAAAATATGGAAGAATGACAGTATCGGTATTAGCTTTCTTTTACTAAGGGCACTACCAGAGATGTTTTCTAATCATCTGGAACCAGTTCACTCTGTAGAGAACTACTACAAATCTCCAATAGTAAGGGGCCAACAAATTCAAAAGCTGCTTTTCAATGGGAGGGGCAAGGGATGTAGTGGGAACCCTGACTTTGAAAAAGAAGTGATGGAAATAAACTTCTATGGAGTCAGAAGCTCTCATTTTTCAAGCTGATACTGAAGACCGCAGTGTCTTTCTCAGAGGACAGCAGCCTGCCTTCCTTCCAACATCACCTGGGCATGGGCATTGCTTTTCCTAGCTCTGAGACACAGTGTCACACCGTGGCCTGCCGCAGCCCGAGCGGAAAGATCCGCTCAGGACACGGCTGGAGCCGCGGTTCATTTTCTCAGCCACAGGACGTGCCGCACCACTTGTTTCTGACCGTATCTCGCACGAGGACCTCGATTTGCATCCGGCCTCGGCAAGTTCAGGGTGCAGCGCATCCTGGAAATTAGGAGTGGACAGCCCCACCTCCACAATTACTTGGTGTTAACTGTTCTTTTCTTTGTCTTCTTTCCTCTTCTTTCTCCTTTTTCTTTTTTCCTTCATTTTTACAAATAGGAGCTATGTTCTTCCATCTCCCAGCATTCCTTTCTTCTACCTCTTTCCCTGCATGCCTTAGGATCCTGTTCTAAAATGGCGTCCTCATCTATGTTCTCCTGTGGTCTTTTCCCAATCCAACATGGTGTCCTTTTTCTTCCTGTCTGTCACTTTCTGTTTTAGGGTATATAAGGAGTGGGATTCTAGTTCTCCTTGCACTGCAACACTTCCTTTGGTGGTCATCATGCTCCGGTTGTTTTTCCTCCAGCCTTTTTTCCTCGCCTGTTCCAGTTTCTTCCAGTGCTTGTTGTCTTTTATTGGAAGACTTACCTTTTTTCTTGTGCTTATTCATTGTTCTAGGTAGTTCCAGCCATAAAGGTATTTTCCCTTTAGGTTTTTTTTTCCTCTGGGACTTCTGCTGGAGGGCACGGACTGCCTTTTGACGTCCCATTGTCAGCAGCACCGTGGCTATCAGAAAGGGCCGCCCTTACCTTGATCAAGGCAAGACCTTCAAGGATCGAGACCATCTTGCAGTTCCAGTTGGCCCGAGCCCTAAGCGACGAGTAAATCGTAACATACTGTGGTCCCCAACACAGACAGAGATTTCAGCATGTCGACATAACATGTGAGGTGGCACTTTGGCTAGTAGATTGTTACAATCATGCTGCTACTATCATGTTGCTCCTTAGCGAGACTGCTTGTTTAGGGATGAGCACTTTTGTTTGTAGGCGACTGAGTCACTCCTACAACAAGTCGCAACTATCAGCCCAACCCTCCCAGCTCACAAGCAGTACCTCACCAAAACTCAGAAATCAAAGGTGATTTCTGGCAGTCTTATGCATGGACTCTAGAAAAGACCTCTCTGGGAAGTTGTGGTGGTACGGGATTACCCTTGTCGCTCGTTAGCAACAATTCTCACACAAAAGCAATGAAGGAGATGCAAGAGAGGTTTCAATATATCTATTGAAAATACAGCAAACTATAATAAAATGCATGTGCTGCAATGAATAGGGTAATGAATAGTAAAAGAAACAGAATTGTGAAGATGAGAGTTGTGAATATAAAACACCCACCATCTTAAAGTAAACATGAGATATAAAATTCCTAATCAAGAAAACCTAATTCTTTACCCTAGTGAGAGCTAAGTAAGATAAACCTACTCTGCCAGTACCATGTCCATGAGAAGCACCCCCCAATGCTCATTACCTTGGAATGTGGTCTCTAGATTAGACTCTGTGGTGACACAAAGGCTGAGTTCTGCAGCAAGTTGACATACAGTCTAGATATCATCTGGAAGGAACCTCTCTAATGACCATGTCAGTTTGAGATGTATTTATACAGATCATTCAGGATCCCTATTGCAGGTTTGTTCCTAAACAACTGATAAGGTGGCAGACTGGTGGCGGTAATTACATAAACAATCCCCAACAAGTGAGCATTATGTTCTTATCACACGTACGTGAGAAAAGGACATGATCACAATACCTACGTACATCACTGATCATGGCTTCTTCAGAAAGGCACATAATGCAAATCAAAACATTTCCTATAAAATATAAACAATGGCAGCCAGCTTGAAGAAATACTAAAATAAATTAAATAAAACAGAACTAGCTAAGTAGGTAAATCCTCTCTAGGTGATGTCTCACAGTCCTGCAAGCCAAAGACTAAGCTAAACTCTTGGGTCCCATAGGAAACTAAAATGGATTCACCACACTAAATGCTGGTAACGAGGCTTGATGTTCAGATGCAGTATATACCTAAAGAGGCTGAGTATTTTCAAAACCTATCCAGCCTTTATCTCATATTGGATTTCCAGGCTTGGGTAGAGTAGCATGATACTTTTTTGGCTGAATGTTGGCATCACCATTTGTAGAGTGGAACAATGTTTACAGCATGTTCTGCGTCATTGGGCAGGTATGAAACTGGTGTAGCAGAGAGTGGGAACACATATAGATGGCAAACTTTGGCTATGTATGGTCTTTGAGTTAGTTCATTTTAATGCGTGCTAATCTTCTCAGAAGATTTCGTATTCACCCACCCTCACTCACAGCCCACGACAGTCCTTGGGCAATGGTATGATATAATGGTTCCTTCCAATGCAAATGAACTGTTGTCCTGGCATGGATAATGTAGATTTTCCTAGTTTTTATGACGGAAAGTCTTAATTTTATTAAAGACACGGAGGCGAGTATTATGCGTTCTTTTCTTGCTTTAATTTAAATAGCAGCAAGTAAATAAACTACAAATCCCATGGGCGTAGAGAACACGAGCCAATGGGAAACAAATTGAAGTCCATAACAATAACCAATGACATAAGTGCAAGGGCATTATGACGTAACTATGACGTAACTGGACTGCGAACAGCCCTCTTTTCTTGCGCTTGACAATCAGCTGGTACGAAATAAAGGAAAAATAGAAACCAGAATGAGAACAGCCATAATAAAAGATAACACTTCGGAACAAAAATTCATAAGTCCAGGAAACTGATGGTGGAGAGCCGCACACTGGTGATCCGCCAGGCTGAGTAGAGGATACAGATAAATGGAAGATGTTGATGGAGCATCCACACTATGACTGTAAGGATTAGGTAGCCGGTTGAACCGCCGATGTTGACACTAAAGGGATGGGAAAAAATATAAAACAGAAATAGTTACCACAATCAGGGTGGGATAATACTCGCCTCCGTGTCTTTAATAAAATTAAGACTTTCTGTCATAAAAACTAGGAAAATCTACATTTTATGGCAAGACCGGAGGCTCCTATTATGCGAGTTTAAAGCAAATTAATGACATTCGAAGAAACATTATCTACTGGTTTACAATAAAAGACTCTAAAAACATTATCATTAGACCAATCTGCAGATCTAAGAATGTCCTCAAGACGGGAACCCGTCCAAAAAGCTTTGGAAGCCATAGCCCCTCTGGAGGAATGAGCTCCAAAAGTAGAAATGTCAATCCCGGCCAAAGACATAATCCATTTAACCCAGCAAGCCAAGGTGGCCGAAGACACCGGCTTGTAAAGTTTCCTGAAAGAAATAAGCAATTGAGAAGAAGAGGACGTTCTTAGATGAGCAGTCATGAGTTCATGAGCTTTTAAACATTGAGCTACACATAATTTAGGACGATCCGGAAAATAAGGATAAAAAACAGAGTGTAAATTTGATTTTGTTCTTCGAGACACAGTAAAAAGCACACCAGACGGAGTAAACTGTCTTGCAGAGATATCTAGAGCTTTGACATCAGAAATTCGTTTAATAGAAATAAGGCACAACAACATGGTGAGTTTGTCCGACAACATCTTTAAAGAAAGGGAGGAATTGTCAGGCCATGCTAGTAAAAAATTTAGAACTACATTAACATCCCATAAAAAACTGTACTTAGGTAACGGAGGATTGGCAAATTTTACTCCCTTTAAAAGATGGCAAATAAGTGGGTGTTCACCCACCGGTTTTCCATTGACAAATTGGTGATTAGAAGAAATAGCTGACCTGTACAGATTAATAGTACGATAAGCTTTCCCCTTACTGGCCTCAGCGGCAAGGAAATTCACTATAAAGGTGACATCTGCTGAAAAGGAATCAATGTGTTTTCCCAGACACCAGCTATGCCATAAAGCCCAAGCTGATTTGTAAGCCTTTGTTGTTCCGGGAGCCCAGGACTGTCTGATATATTCCGAAGCTTGTGACGAAATGAGAGGGAAGTGTTGGGAACTCCAGAAATTTTCCATGCTGAAAGAGATAGAACGTTGTCTAGAATGAGGTTGTGCGGGCGTTGCAGGGGATCCAAGAGAAGATCTGGAAACGAAGGGATGAGAAAAGGGAAATCTATGGATAACTCCAGAAGAGTTGGAAACCAAATCTGGGATTGCCAGAAAGGGGCGATAAGGATTAAAGTAACTTTCTGGCGACTGACCTGAGCTAACACTCTGCTGATCATAACGAAGGGGGGAAAAGCGTAAGAGAGGAACTTGGACCAATCTTGGAGGAATGCATCGGAGGCCAGGGCCAAAGGATCCGGACGCCAACTGAAAAAGTGAGGTAGTTGTGTGTTGAGGCGAGATGCAAACAAGTCGATCGTCATGGGCCCCCAATTGTTTTGAAGAAAATTGAAGACCGTGGGATGTAGCATCCAATCGCTTGAGTCGTGGAGATGACGAGAGTGCCAATTGGCGACAGAGTTGAGAGTTCCCGGAAGGTATTCTGCATGAACCGAAATTTGGTTTGTAAGGCAGAATTCCCAAAAGCTCTTTGCTAATTCTGCTAGGGGTTTGGATCTCGTACCTCCGAGATGGTTTATGTAACGGACCGCTGAAATGTTGTCCATCCTGAGAAGGATAGCGCAACAGACCCTGTTCTTTGCAAGGCTTCTGATTGCAAAGGAGCCTGCAAGCATCTCTAAACAGTTGATATGCAACTTGGACTCCTCTAATGACCATAAACCTCCAGTCAAGATTGGACCACAACGGGCCCCCCAGCCGGTTAGGCTTGCATCTGACTCTAATACAAGATCTGGGGCTGATGGAAAGATAGTTCTCCCGTTCCAGGCATCTAAATGGTCTGTCCACCATTGCAACTCTGTATGGGAGTCGTAGTCTAGAGGAATAACGTCTGCATAAGAAAGCCCTTTGCGTAAATGTTGAATCTTTAGGCGCTGAAGCGCCCGGTAACGTAAGGGACCTGGAAATATGGCCTGAATGGAAGATGAGAGGAGACCGACGATGCGAGCGAGGGTTCTTAGTGAAATGGACGAAAGGCGTAAGACTTGGAGAATCTCTGACTTTATAGATTTTATTTTTGCCGGAGGGAGAAGGAGGGTGGCCGAAACTGAGTTTATTAGAAAACCTAAGAATTCTATACTTTGGGTAGGGTGAAGAAGAGATTTCTCCTTGTTGATAATGAATCCCAAATCCGATAGGAGGGCACATGTTAAATTGAGGTTTGTTATGAGTAATTGTGGCGAATGACTCATGAGAAGAATATCGTCTAGATAGATGAGGAGTCTTACACCCCGAGCTCTGAGGTGCGCTACCACTGGCTTTAGGAGTTTGGTGAAACACCATGGCGCTGAGGAAAGACCGAAAGGTAGAGATGTAAAGTGGAAGAATTGATCGATCCATTGAAATTGGAGAAACTTCCTGTGTTCCGGATGTATCGGGACGACTAAGTAGGCGTCCTGCAAATCCAAGCGAACCATCCAATCGTTCTGCAACAGGGAATCTCTGAGATGGAGAATGGTTTCCATCTTGAAGTGTCGGTAGACAACAAACTGGTTGAAAGACTTGAGATTGATAACCGGTCGCATTTTCTTGTTTTTCTTTTGAACCAAGAAAATGGAGCTGGTGAAGCCCGTCGGATCTGGATGGGTGAGAGCGATGGCTTGCTTCTGGAAAAGGGATTGAACCTCCAAGGAGATAAGCGCGGACATTTCTGTAGAAAAATGAGGAATCGGAGGAGCGATGGATTGCACTGGGATTGAATAGAATTCTATCATGTAACCCTGAACGGTGTTTAAAACCCAAGGGTCTGAGGTGATTGACAACCAATTTGGTAGAAAATGGCGGAGACTACCGCCCACAGAGACATGAGAACGGAACAAATTTACCTGTTTGGTTGGTATTTCTGGTATTTTTGAAGCCTCTGGAGCGGAAGCCTCTGGTCCTTTGTGGGTAAAACTGGGGTCTGAAATCTTGGTATCCTGTATTGAAATTGCCACAGGAGCCTTGATTGTAGTATGGTCGGCCGGCAAAGAGGCTCCTGCCTGCCGGCCCTGACAAAAACCCGTTGATGAAATACTTTCTTCAGAGACTGTTGGGCCTTATCGAGCGATGTGAAGGTGGCAACATATTTACCTATTTCTTTAATTAAATTATCACCGAACAAAAAACGTTCTGTTTTTATCTGAGGTTGTAGGGTAGCAAGGTGGACCAATTTGGGATCTAATTTGAGGAGTATGCCTTTGCGCCTTTCCTGGGAAATGGCCGAGTTAGTGTTTCCTAGAAGGCAAAACGACCTCTGGACCCATAAAGACAGTTCTTCTGGATCAATAAAAGATCCGTCGATTCTGGCCGATTCAGCCATGTCAAAAATCCTCGTGAGAGGACCAATAGTATCAAGTAATTTATCCTGGCAAGAGGACCAGGCTTTCTCGATCCCTTTTCTAGGATCTTTGCCAAACCTAGTGAAGAAAGTTAAAATGGGTTGGTCTATGACAGGGGTAGTAGAGGACTTGTGTACCAATGAAGGACGAGGACACTCTGATTTGAGCTTGGCTCGAGTCTGCTTGTCCAAAGAACTAAATAATTTGGCTGACACATATTCCCCAACATGAGCTGCTGGGTACCATTCGGTCGAATTAGGATGTAAAATAAAGGAGGGGTCAAACATAGGCACACCTTCGCAATCTAGAAGCGGATTTGAAGTGCCTGCGTCGGAAGAGGAAAGTTTGGACTTTTTAGGAATGGGCGATGAATCTACGTCATCATGGTCAGATAGATTAACATCTGAATCTGCGTCAGGTACATCATCATCGGTATCAGGAATGGAAGAAATAATTAAGGGAGATATAACATGTTTGGACTTAGCTTTGCGCTTTAGCGCTGCACCTTCTGAAGTTTTATTCTCCTTGATCGGAGTCTTTTGAGGAACCACGTCCTCTGCCATGGGTGAGGAAACCTCACAAGTCTTTTGCACCGTTTGTTGTATATTTCTTGACTTAGGAGAAAGGCGCTGTCTGCAAACCCCCGCAGACTGGGCGGAAAAAGTCTTGTTAAACATCTTTAATACAGAACATTCCAGATTTTTTGATAATTTATTCATAGAAGTATTGACAGCTTGTTGTACTGAATTTTGTATAAACATATTAATGTCCTGTTTAATGGCAGACACTTCCTCCTGGTCAACCTGAGGTGAAGTGGAACTGCCAGACTCCATTATTACTGAGTAAACTAAAGGACCAAGCAGACTCGAACAAAATAGCCAAAATGGGATGTTAAGGGTTAATATGCGAGGATTGTGGCTGAGTAAACCGATAAGCCCCGCCTCGGGGTGTAACCTGGGACGTCTTTCGGAGAATGCGAGTGAAGGCAGGGAAACCACGTCAGGTCCTTCACGTGGAAAAACGCTGTCCGAGACGCGCTTCGTCGGAATATTCCAACTTGAAAAGAGTGGAGCCTACACGAATGGAAACGCTGACCGAGAGGCGCCACGGCAGAAAACTCCAATCTCCTTAGGCGCGAGCAGAAGTAACGGCTGATTGCCCAAGGAGTCCGGTAAACCGCCGCAGCGGCAGAACGGAGCGCGAGCGCGAGGTAACAGCGCGCGAGTCAAAAATTAAATAAGATGAACAAACAAACGTGTGGCAACATGCCGACTGGGTAACGAGGGCAAATACTGCAATAATTAGCGTAACGCGCGTAGAAACAAAGCAAAATACTAAGTCAAATGTACAATGTCTCACAGAATAACACGGAGAAAGAAGAAAAATGACTTAACTGGCTGCGAGCAGCAAGAAAAGAGGGTTGTTCGCAGTCCAGTTACGTCATAATGCCCTTGCACTTATGTCATTGGTTATTGTTATGGACTTCAATTTGTTTCCCATTGGCTTGTGTTCTCTACGCCCATGGGATTTGTAGTTTATTTACTTGCTGCTATTTAAATTAAAGCAAGAAAAGAACGCATAATAAGATCCTCCGGTCTTGCCATAAAATGTATGTATTTCACCTATTAAGCATTTAACAATATATACATTTTAAATGTTAAAAATGTATTTGTGTAATATTAGTTATTTTTTAATGTTAGTATACTTCCCTGTATCTATTATTTTCCATTGAGGTGGTGTTCACTTCCTGTGAGTGGCCATGTGTGCTACTTGTCTTACTTCAAAGATCAAAAATGGGCTTAAGTGCATTTACTTCCGTGTTTTACATTTCTAAGGCTACAGTAACGTAAGAAGTGCAATTTGTGAATTGTAAAGGTCTTACTGTTTTGTGGGGGTGTGTTTGTATTAGCATGCCCCTCCATACGCCCTCCATACATTTCTTTGAACCCCTTACATTTAGTAATAACAAGTCCCCATTTTCCAGCCACTCCCCCTTGTCCCTCCCCCATTTACCACAAAATGTGTACTTTTATGTTGGGAGATCTCCTTGACCTTGGCAGACACCTCAATGTGGAAGAATGGGAGAGGCAAAGGTCTCCACCGGTAGGTTAGTATTTTGTAGTATGTGAATAGCACTAATAGGACTAAACAAATTAGGGGCATATTTATACTCTGTTTGCGGCGAATGTGCATAAAAACTTTTGACGCACATTTGGTGCAAACCGTGCACCATATTTAAACTTTGACGCCCGAGCTCGTGGACGTCAAAATTCCTCTGTGTTTGTCATTTTTTGGATGCGGGAAACTGCCTTGCATTAATGACATGCAAGGTAGGTGTTCCCCCCCAAAAAATGACCTTAAGGCCTGTGCGCCTTATTTATACTCCAGCGTCATTTTGACGCACAGGAGGGGGCGGGCCTTAAAAAACGTCTCACAGCCTGATGTGCGCCGTTTTTTTACATCTGGGTCAGGGCAGGCTTTAAGGGACCTGTAGGCTCACTTCCATGGTCTCTGACCATGGAAGGAGTCCAGAGGTAACCTTCCCTGCCCCCAAGAACACCCCCTGCCACCCTCGCCCACTCCTGGAGGACACCCATGGATGGGGGGACCCATCCCAGGTAAGTACAGGTAAGTTGAGGTAAGTATTTTCTTTTTTTTTTTAAAGTCGCATAGGGGGGCCTAATTTGGGCCCCCATACATGCCACTGTGCCCAATGACCAAGCCCAGGGGACAGAAGTCCCCTGGGCATGGCCATTGGGCAAGGGGGTATGACTCCTGTCTTTGCTAAGACAGGAGTCATTTCAATGGGGGTTGTGCGTCAAAAAATGGCACAAGTCCGGTTTGAGCCATGATTTTTGCCTCAAACCTGAATTGCACCATTTATTGATGCACAACCCCCATTTTCCCCTACGCCGGCGCTGCCTGGTTTGAGTCATTTTTTTTTTACTCTGACCAGTCCGCAGCGCCGGCTAACATCATTCCTTTAAAAAGGCGCCCGGATGGCAAATAGGAATACCGTAAGCCGGCTGTAAAAATTTTGACGCAAACCAGCGCCGGTGCTGGTTTGCGTGAAAAAGTATAAATATGGGCCTTAGTGTTTTACAAGACTTCACAAGACAAGTATCAGGCATGCACCTTGGAAAGTGGATACAAAGATAGCCCGAATCTGCTAGAAGCAATACATGCATTGATTACCTTTGCATTGCCGTTATGGAATTGTACCACCCTAGATTTAAATGTTCATTATGTGCCTTTTTGAGCCCTTAATCAGGTGAGGAAAAACCCTGGTCATTGGATTCTCCCGTTCTATACGGCTTGCTCATGTTACCTTAAAACCGCACTCACACTGGGTTACTGAGCTCTTGAGAAAATGATGGCTATCTTGGGTATGTGTAATACTTTAAACCAGGTCCCAGTCTCTAACCGCTGTTTGTTATTGAAAATACCCACTGAAGGACAGCTTAGATCGATTGCACTTATTCCACGGGGTTTCCATTCTTGAAATATTCCCAATTCACCAATATTGATTTACCTGAAAAAAAAATGAAAAAGAAGCAAAAGAAAAGGACATTGCTGAATTCAACATTTCTCTCCTTTTCTGTTTAGACAGGAAATAGCTGCACATGCATTGCTGAAGCTCGGATAACTTTGCTGAAAAGAGACAAACAAATACATATCAACAGTTTGAAAACCAGAGAATATTTTGAAAGGCAATAATATCTGATTGTGCAAAAGCTGTCACAGTTGTTTGTTTTAACCTTGTTTTACATCCTCTAAAGTGTGAGGTCTTCATTAAACTGTGCCTGGTATGAATGTAGGGAAATGTTGGGAAGGGGATAAAATTAATTGAAAACAAATACAATCAAATACCCAGCTCTGAGAAGCTATATGATAAGATGTGCAGGAATATTCCATTATTAGGATGAAAACCCTCACTTACCAAAGGTGGCATGCTTCATTATAGGGTTTCTCCTCACACCATAATACATTGAGGTGTGGGCTACAACTCCTAAAGGGTTGATCAGACCCTACGTGAGGGTAGGCATTGCAATATGTGGTAAAATGAAAATAATGACCAGTAAAGTGAGCCATAACTACAATGTTGATGTGTTTATTATAGACAGTGCTGCTATGTGATTGTATTATTTTCTCTGCAGGTCCAGCAGAAGCGGATTTCCTCATAGGTTTTGTTGACCTCCTATTTTGTTCAGTTACATTATTATTATTTTTGCATTTTTGAGCACTGATTGTCAGAAGGTGACTAATTGTTAGGTCCTGATGAATGCCCCCACACTTGGTTGAGGATAATTGGTGGGCAGAAACATGTTGACCAAATACAAGAACATCACCAGGGTTGAATGATTAATTTTTCTCCCTGCATACTCATCTGTGCATAGATTTTAACTCTGACCCTGGCAGACAAGAATAAAGTTTACAGTCTGTAGAGTAGTAATTTTAAGTCACTTATTTATTTTTTATTTCCTCACATTCTACATTACCTACCAATAATATTGTCTCACAAAGGGTCTGATCTAAACATCCAAAGAGCTCCTCCTAATTCATTTAGGCTGTGTGGGTGTGCGAGTGGTTTTGTGGGTCTGTGAGTGTGTGTGTGAGTAGCTGTGTGTGAGTGAGTGCATCAGTGGTTGTTTGGGTGTGTGAGTGGCTCTGTGGGTCTATGAATGGGTGTGCTTGTTATTTTGTGGGTCTGTGCATGGGTGTGTGAGTGTGTGGATGAGTTTGTGAGTGGGTGTGTGAATATGTAAATGGGTGTGTGTGTGTGAGAATGGGTGTGTGAGAGGGTGTGTGTTAGACCTGTCATTCGTAGGGTGGTCTTCCCCCAAACCTTTTGCTTGCTTGCCTCATATTTTTCTCTCTGAAAACTTTACCGCTGCGAACCAGTGTGAAAGTGCTTGTGCTTCTGCCTTAAACAGGTAACTTTGGTGTATACACAATTGAAATATTTAATTTACTTGTAAGTCCCTTGTAGAGTGGTATACAATATATCCAGAACCGTTAAACTAAATTCTACTAGTGGGCCTGCAGCCCTGATTGTGCCACCCACTGAAGTAGTCCTTTAAACATGTCTCAGACCAGCCACTGTAGAGCCTGTATGTGCAGTTTGATTGCCACTTCAACTTGCCATTTAAAACCCCATGCCAAGCCTGAAACATCCCTTTTATTACATATAAGTCACCCCTAAGGTAGGCCCTATGTAGCCTATAAAGCAGAGGGATATGTAGCCAAAACGTAGGACATATACATTTCAGTTTCACATGTCTTTGCAGTGAAAAACTCCTAAAGTCGTTTTTCACTACTGTGAAGCCTACTGTGAGGTCTACTCCTCTCACAGGTTAACATTGGGAATTACTTGGTATTATTTTTAGCTGCAATTCCTGATTAGAAAGGAGTAGCTGTGTCATATCTCATGCCTTTGGAATGGTGATGATATATCCTCGATACTGGTAAAGTCAGATTTAACATTACTGTTTTAGAAATGGCACTTTTAGAAAGTGTGCATTTCTCTGCTCTGATAGCTCTGTGTGTCTGCAGTCTGTCTCCAATACATGGCTGAGGTGACTGACAGCTCCGCTTCATGCATTCCCGCTAGACAGTCACCAGTGCAGGAAGGTTAGGTATGTCTGAATGCTCATCTGTATTCATCTGTATTCTGATGGCTATTACTGGACAGGAAGTGCAGAAGGGGATGACACTTACACCTGTTTGGCAGTGCCTGTCCCCACGCAAGGGCTGATTATCTCCCTCAGATAGCCTGGAGCCAGGGCTGAGGAACAAATGATACTTGTACTTCAAACACCATTCTTTGATGTCATCCCACTTCAATGGAACATTTGAGAATAGAAACTGGGTCTCCGAACCCACCAAACCATACACCTGTGGACCTACAACTGGACTCTGCCAGAAGATCTGCTGTGCTTCATCAAGGTCTACTGGACTGCTGACCTGGAAGGACTGCATCTATTCTGTGCTTCCCTGCTGCCTGCTGCTCCCTCATATTGCTGAGGGAGAGCTAGACTCTGCCTTGCAGTCCAAGTGATATCCAAAGGTTTGATGGCTTGCCTCCCATTGCCTGAGTCTTAGGGATCTCAAAGTCTCTACCCAGCTCCTGTGCCTGGATTACTGGACTTATACCAATATACATGCACTAGCGAAATTGACCCATCTCCTGCCTGCTGGAAGCTGCAACCGATGCATCAACCTTGTTGCGTTAGCAGAACCATCGCAACACATCTTGACACTTGACTGGGATATAATGAGCACCCCTTGCACCCAAGACTTAAGTACTCATTGGATTTAGACCAAGGACAAGAAGAAGACCAGCATGCACCCATTCCAAGCACACACAGTAAGGCTGCAACACCTGAGTGACAGCACCCGCTGCACCTTGGGCTAGCAGGACTTGGACCCTGATTTGCGTGCCTGGCTCGGAAAGAATTTGATTCCCAGCCCCAATCAAAACTGAGAATCCAAGGGTCATTTGGCTGTCCCTCCAGAATGACACTCAGGATTAAGGGGCATATTTATACTCCGTTTGCGCCGGAATTGCGTCGTTTTTTTTTACGCAATTTTGACGCAAAACTAACTCCATATTTATACTTTGGCGTTAGACGCGTCTAGCGCCAAAGTCCATGGAGTTAGCGTCATTTTTTAGCGTGGACACCTACTTTGCGTTAATGATTTGCAAGGTAGGCGTTCCCGTCTAAAAAATCGACTCCGAGGCATGTGTGTCGGATTTATACTCCCGGGCAAAATTCACGCCCGGGAGTGGGCGGGTCAAAAAAAATGACGTACGCCCGCTTTGCGCCGTTTTTTAGCGCCTGCAAAAGGCAGGCGTTAAGGGACCTGTGGGCTCTGAAGGAGCCCAGAGGTGCCCTCCCATGCCCCCAGGGACACCGCCTGTCACCCTTGCCCACCCCAGGAGGACACCCAAGGCTGGAGGGACCCATCCCAGGGACATTAAGGTGAGTTCAGGTAAGTGTTTTTTTTTTTTTTTTTGGTGGCATGGGGGGCCTGATTTGTGCCCCCCTACATGCCACTATGCCCAATTACCATGCCCAGGGGACAGAGGTCCACTGGGCATGGCCATTGGGCAAGGGGGCATGACTCCTGTCTTTGCTAAGACAGGAGTCATTTCTATGGGCTTTGGGAGTGAAAAAAAATGGCGCAAATAAGGTTGTGGCGAAAAAATTGCCTCAACCTGACTTGCCCCATTTCTTGGCGCCCAAGCCCCATATCCTCCTACGCCGGCGCTGCCTGGTGTACGTCGTTTTTTTTTAACGCACACCAGACGGCGCCGGCGGCTAACGCCGGCTAACGTCATTCAATAAATACGGCGCCCGCATGGCGCTTCAGAATGGCGTTAGCCGGCGCTAATTTTGTTGACGCAAAACTGCGTTAGCGCAGTTTTGCGTCAAAAAGTATAAATATGGGCCTAAAGCTGGAGGAGCCCAAACTGTATCCCTGGTAGCCACTGCAGCTGTTTGCTGCTGCCGGATGCTGGGCACTTTGACAGACAATTTGGAATTAGCCAGAAGTTGCACCAATGACTGCTAGACCAGTGGGTGTTGGTTGTTACCTGATTTTTCCACACTAAGGGACACTGGCCCCACCAAAGCTTTGCACCTGAATTGCTGTGTACCAAGAACCAAAGGTCTGTATCAGCAGCCTTTTGACCCCTGCATAGATGACTTCATGACCTGTGGACAGAATCACCACCACTCACCTGTGGATGAGGATTTGACCAGACTTCACTCCTGTGGACTGTACAGCATCTGGAGCATCCATTCAACATCCCTATGCCTGCATCCCTCAGAATCGGGGCTACTCCATAGAAGTCAATGGAGGTTGTCCTATAAAGTTTGAAACTCAATGTAAAAATGCTCTGGTGGCCAAGTAACTGCCCAAAGTTTTTTCTTAGGACTCTTAGGCCCTCATTCTGACCTTGGCGGTCTTTTCGCGAGACCGCCGAGTTACCGCCGCGGTGAAGACCGCCAACCGCGGCGGTATGCCGCTGTGCGCATTCGCCTCCCGGAGGACCAACGCACAAGGTAAGTTGACCGTCCGTGAGGGGAGGGGGAGGGGGGGTGTTGTGTGATGTGGGCGTGCATGGGGGTGTGCGTGTGAGTGTGTAGAGGGGGTGTGTGAGTGCGTGTATGCGGGCGGGGGGTGCTGCTGTGTCTATGGGTAATGTGTGCTGTTCAGCAGGTGCGCATGTCTGCATGTATGTGTGCGGGTATGTGTCCCCGTTGTGTATGTGTGTGCAGGGGGTGTGTATATGTGCATGTTGGGGGTGTGTGCATGTCGGGGTGCATGTATGTGCATGTCGGGGTGGGGGTGGGGAGGGGGTTCGTACCACCTCTGGGGGTGGCAGGGGGGTGGAGGGTGTGGGGGGAGGACTCGGGTGGGTAGTGGGGGGTGGGGGAGACCCCTATCAGTGCCAGGGAAGGAATTCCCTGGCCCCGATAGTGCTTACCGCCATGGTTCGCATGGCGGTTCCCGACCGCCAGAAACCGCGGCGGTAGGCAGGGTCATGATACCGTTGGCGGTCTTGGGACGACCGCCGGGCCGGAGTGCGCAAACTCCAGCCCGGCGGTCATGACCGCCGTGGCGGTCGGAGTGGGGAATTGGCGGTCGATCGCGGCGGTAACCGCCGCGGTCAGAATGCCATTTTTCTGACCGCCGGTCTGTTCGCGGTCCGACCGCCGCCTCTCCGCCGACCGCCAAGGTCAGAATGAGGGCCTTAGACCCTTATCTTTTTGGATTTGTTTACCCAACCCGGGTTGGAGTCACTAAACTCAGTGTTTCAAACTTTTACAAAGTTTTCAAAAGTTTTCAAAGTTTTGACTTGCCATTGCTTGTTTCCACTGGAAGGCAAAGTTTTTCAATGCTTCTGGATCCCTCGGGTAGATTTTAGCCACCAAGGAATCTAAAAATTCATAAAAATATACTATATTTTAATAAATTGTTGTTGTGTTTCTTTCTTGTTTAATGACTTTATTATTTTGTTGTTTTGTGCTGTTAAATTCTTTACACATTGTCCTTTCACTAATATGTGCTGCTCTGTGCCATATATACCAAAGGGTTGAGCTTAAGGATGAATAAATAATTCTGACTGGACCCAAGGAGATACATTAGAGTGTACTGCACAATGGGGGTCATTACGACCCTTGCGGACGGCATTAATTTGGGGAAAGGTACTGTCAACAGGCTGGCAGTACCTTTTCCCAAATTATGACATTGGGGGTTTGGATCAAGCCAAACTGCCAATGTACCACTCCGTCCGCCAGGGTGGTAACAGCGACCCTTGGGATTATGACCCCACCTACCGGCATGGTTTTCGTGGCAAGCTTACCATCACAAAATCCATGGCGGTAGGCACTATCAGTCCCAGGGAATTCCTCACCTGGCACTGATAGGGGTCTCCTCTGCCCCTCCCCAGGGTCCTCCCCACCCTCGCCCTCCCGACATCAACACACCCACACGTGCACACATACACACTCATACAAACACACATACCCACATCCACCCACGCATGAACACATACATACCCACACACAGCAACACACACTAACATACATTGTCGTACACACGCATTCACAATACACAACATACATATACACTCACATTCAGTCATTCACGCACGCAGCGCCACTTTCCGCCGCCATGATCGTAAACGGAACTCCGCCAGCCTTCTAGCGGAATTCTTCCTATGGTCATAATGCAGTTGGTGGCAGGTAGCCACGGCAACGGTATGTTGGCGGCCGTCGCCGTGGCAGTAGGCGGCATTTGCCACAAATGTCATAATGAGGGCCAATATGTCCCCAAGCTTACCATATAATACTTCAATTTTCTTACATTGGTGTGTAGGCAGTGGGATCTAGCACTTGTGTTTGGCTACACCAGAGAATTATTGAGTTGTTACTAGCAGAAATAGTATACTGTTTTAGAGTTTAGCAACAGTTTCAAGACATTGCCAAAGTTCTATAGGCAATAGGCATATTTTTTTCTCAAGGCCAAAGAGGGGTTGACGACCAGTTCTTCTTGAGTAGAATAAGGAACTTTTGCAAACACCAAAGATGAAGAAGGGGGCAGTTGACCTGTCCAAACTTGAAATCAATGATTTAGGAAGTATGTGCAAGAGGATAGAAATTGGGCTAAGCCTATCTTCCAAGAAGGAAGAGTGCGAGAAAGCTTCTAAAGCATGGCAAAACATAAGGGAACTCCAGGTCTAAGCTCAATGGGCAGAAGAAGTCATCCCAGAGAGTGGTGGCGAGGAGGAACTTAGCAGCAGTGCCTTTGAAACTGAAGGGGACAACAGAAGTGTGGCCCCAAAAGCAAGGTGAAGACATTGGTCTTTTTCTGGGATCGACAGGAGCTTAATCCCAACAGAGAGGTCCACGGCATTAGATACCCAGCTCAGGCTTCTAGAGCTTGAGGATAGAAGGCTGGATATCCATTGAAAAATATTGGTCCTTGACCAGAAAAGGGCCAAGATAGGTTTGAATCCTCAAGGTAGTGATGGCAGCAGTACTGATTCCAAGGTACACACAGGTGATACTCCTATAGACAAATTGCTGGAATCATATGACAAAGCTCTAAAGATGAGGAAAGTGGTGTTCAACATTGGGGAGCCTTGCTGCGGAAGTTGTTACCTACAATAGGAAGGGACATATTTCTTACACTTCAGAATGAGGTAGCACAATCCTACCTCCACATAAAACAGACACTCATTGAGTTATTTAGTCTCACACTGGAAGAGCACAGGTTGGAGTTGAGGAACATGGGTAGACTTTGTGGAAGCATCTGTGAAGTCACTGGATGGTTGGTTAAAAGGTAACCAGATTGATATCTATGAGGGTTTATACAATTTTACTTTGAAAGAGCACATTTTGGCTATTTTTTCCTCAGAGAAGTTACAACAGCATCTGGTAGATTTAAAGCTTTCTGACGCTAAAGAGCTGGGCAAAACGGTTGATGAGTGGGTTAGAACTAGCTTCCCTAAAAAGGGGGGAGATCCCTTGAAGAGGGGGTTAAGTCAACAGAAGGGAAAGGTGGTAAACACCACAAATGTATTTCCTTAGGTCCCTAGAACTCTAAGAATGAGGATAATGCATCCCAACACAGCTCTAGTAGTAAGCTGAGTAGTGGGGACCCTAAACTTTAGAATTTCATAGAGGATAGGTCCTGCTTTGATTGTCCATAGGTTGAGCACTACAGAGTGGATCAGATTGTCCCAAGCAAGAAGAAGGTAAACATTGGGGTTGTTAGTATAGCTTTGGAGGATTGTTAATCAGATAAGGACATCTAAGTAGCTTTTAATTGGGAGAAGGGCCCCAAAGGGTGGGTTGGTGAGTCCAGAGGGTAGGAAACACTTACACCACACCCAGTTGAATGTGATCCGGGTAATTTCCCTGAGAGACACTTGTGCCACTCATACCATTGTGCATGACAGGTTGGTATCCCCAGACCAGAATTTTCCGGGAGAGACCAGAAGACTGAGAGCTGTTCTAGGCGAAGTTACTATTAAGCCTGTGGCTTTAGATGGTTCCCTGAGCTGGCAGAGGGTGCTAGTCAGTCCAGACTTCCCCCTTGTTTGTCTTGTTTGTCTCCTTTTAAATTATCTCAGGTAGAGGTAGATGTAGGGCTGAGGCTAAAGGAGGTAGTTGCTCAGTGCAATACCTCTACCAAGGAGTTTGGACATGCTAAACCTACTGGTAGTAAATGTGGCTCCCAGACAAAAGGCAAGAAAAAGAAATCTAGGAAAGGTAAACCACTTGTAGAAAAAGTTCCATATACCAAGGGGATTCTATTTTAGCAAGGAAGAGCTGCACACTTTTCACTGGTGAGGCCTTACCTACCCCCACAAGAAGTCCTGACTAGTCAGGCAACTGATTATCAGGAGGTTGTATCACCTCAGCTGACAGAACAGATAGTGGAAGTAGGGTAGCAATGACCCTGAATGGACACAATGATTGCCAATGGGTAATGTGCCCAGGTGTCTGGCATGAGGGGCGCATAATCGCTGCGCCTATCTGTGGCACTGATCAGAGTTTCCTGTTTGAGCATTTGTCTACCGGATATATGCTACCTCATCTGTGACCTGTCAAAACAGTGTAAGTTTCTGTACAATTAGGGGTTGCCACTTTCCTCCTAACCACACATGTCTTTCAACATCACTATCCCAGATTTCCTAACAAAGGGTATCAATGGTGTAATTCAATTCTCCCCTATGGGGCTCATTTCCCTTCGTATTATCAAGGTGGATGACCCTACACTGGAACTTTATGCCTGGGATCCATTTGGTATTAAGGAAGACAGCCCCAGAAATGCTAAGAGCCACCCTTGGACCACAGATGGAAGTGGAAGCAGACATGTTCATTTATTGGTTTTATGGTTTTGCTACCTTTAAGAATTTCTTTTCTGGAAAGTCTCAGGGCCAAACAGGATCCTCCGCTATGATGCCCCTCCTGCACATCCTATCTAGCCCAATTTGAATATAACTTGGCTTGGTGAAAAGGGACAGTGCTGTGGGATTGGTCTTGTATCAGGTCAGATTCCCTATTACTCTATGGGATTCTACTTTGTTGGGTTGTATCTTGGCCCAAAGCCTACAAAGGTATAGGTGGAGAAGGCATTTTCCTTTCCAGTGGCCACCTCTTAGGACAAGTGAAGGCTGTCTGTGCTTACTGCATGCTGTATCAGTGAACAGACAAAATATGACCTGGCTGATGTCATGGAACCCACTGTTGTTCACATTAGATTTTTACCATACAAAACAAGAGACAGGTGGCATCTGACAAAACAGGATACGGTTTGTTTAATTAAACATTTTGGCCGGGAGAATAGATAGAGCACCATGATCTGAGGACTGTTTGCCAATAGCGCATTGAAATGTTCATTGTTTTGTACATTTCTTGTGGAGCAATAAACACACAAATTCTTTCCATAGTGAAATATGCAAACAGTTGAAAGGGAGTAACAGGTAACATTTCCCGATAGGGAATGCAGGTGTGCCTTGTCCTGGCGTGGACACCATATGAGCCAGTGAGTACATGTCCAGATGTCTGGCTCTGTGTGCTGTGTCTTGATTGGCTGAGTGTACCTAACTATGTGTGTCATCTGACTTTATAGTGTTTTGGGAATGCATGTGTCCCTCTGGTGTCCCTTGTGCTTTATTGGGGCCATTCCCAGGGAGCCATTGTAGTGTTGCTGCCAGCTGTGGGATCTAAGCTTGGGTGCTTGGCTGTTGGCTAAGTGTTAACTCACCTGTGACCTGTCAGTCATTAACCTTCAGACCTGGGCTGCTGAGCCTGCCTGACCACATACCTACGTGCTGGGGTTGATGGAGAGTTCATGAGGGGTGACTCCAACAGGAGTGTTGTGACTTTGTTCGTGTATGAAAATGTATTGCTTGTGTGCAAAGGTGTTTTGTTGTCATGTGTATTGTTTGATCCAATGTCAACACCGATATTAACACAATGGCAGCCTTGGCTGACACCATGTGTTGTGTAAGAGAGTGATGTGTAGCATGTGTGGAATGCTGCTGTTTGGTTTGGTGTAATGGTAAGTGACATGGGAGAGGTCCCTACGTAAGCGCTATAGCAATTTCTGGGTGGACTCCATTTGACTAGGCAGTTCTTTGGCAATGAATGGATGCAGCAGCACTCATAGTAAACAAAGATTATAGAAATGTGCAACAATACATAACTTTTTGGACATTGCAGTTCTTGAGATGAATCCAGGGGAGATGTCTTTAGCCCTTTTGTGATGGGGCTTTATTAGTTTTGACAGTTAAAGGCAAAAAGTTCCCTGTGCAGTTCGTAGTTCTTGACACTGTTGGTATTATTGATATGGTTGCTGAAAAAAGTGATGCTCCGTTGTAAAGGTGGTGCACTTAGAGGCTTGATTGTAGACCTGTTGCATAAGAGTTAGGCTTGGTTTGTTATTTTAGAAATCATTGCATTCTTGCATGTATTATCACCAGTCATTTCTTATGGGTTTTCTGTGCTTTTCTTCGGGGATGTTTTTCTTTCATACTTCATTTGTGCAGTTCTAGTGAGGCACTGGAAGGAACCCCACTTGGGGTATCTATTTTGAAAAAATGGGTTATTGTTTGTAGATGCATTCATTTAATGGGTTGTTGGGCTTCCCCCCTCTGTGACTGACTGGGTATACGTTGGAAAAACATTTTTTACATGATGGTGTTGTGAGCACTTGGATGATTTTAGTTACTAACTAAACTAAACACTAAACACTCTGTGGGCCTCGCCAGCTCTCCAGTATCCTAGTATGTGCATGGTGGTGCCATTGGTGCAGGCGGTGTCTTTCAACATACACATGAGTGAGGTGATGTATAAACAGGAGTCATGTCGCAACTGAACATTGTTTGGCAATTGCAACGTGCCATGAAGTCACATGTATACCCCTCTAGTCCCGGCATGTGGCTTGCAATGTGACCCTCACTTGTGGTGCCAGGTGTCTTGACTACACCTTTTTCTAGAGACATCTTTTGGGCTATCTTTGGGCTTCTTTTTATTGGTCTTTGGGTGCTTCCCTCGATCTTCACAGGATCTGCTATCTTAATTGTCATGAACTGAAAGGGGTTGGAGTTGTTCCACTGCCCCCATATGCCTCGGATATTGCAGTGTCCAAGATGAGGACAATTTCTTCCTCCAGACGGTGTGTGTAAGGTCTTGTGTGTTGGCTGATGGCTAGGCTTGATACGGGATAAGCGTATTTCTGTGTTCTATTCTCGTTCAGGGCTGTGATGGATCTTTTCGGGCTCCCGTCCGCAACACCTCCCTCTCTCTCCGACCACATCTTTCCGAGGATATTTGGTCCTGCGGTTCCTGGCTGTGGCCAGGGACTTCTAACCTGCAAAATGCTTCTTTCATTGTTTTGGAGGGGCATGACCCAGCGAGCAGGCCTAGGTTACATCCAAAACTTTGTGGGAAAGGAGGAGCCTGCTCCACTCCTTATGGACATTCTATACACACTTGCCACACAAATCTGCTGTTTTGACACATGCCTATAGCAAGTCCAGCTATACATGTGAAGACTGATGTACGGGTATTTGGCCAAGGCAGCAAAGGGTTTGCAAGTACCAACAATGATTGACACGTGTCAGCAAGGTAACCTAGTATAGTCAATATTACACCATCATACAGCACATAGCAATAAACACCATTCACTGTCACTCACATGCCAGACCAAGAGCAAATTACTAACAGTGACAAAATCCCCTAATAAGTTTCAGTCTCCAACATGCCAATCAGGTGTGGGTTGTGCAAGTATGTCCGGCAGTGTCATAACATGTCACAGACACATTCATAAATCAATGGGAGTAGAAATAGACAGATCTGTTGCATGTGGCTAATGAAAAAAAGCAACACTGAGATGATTTCACACATCAACATCATACAGTCATAGCAAGAGAGACATAGGTTATGGAATGCAGGAATACATGCATACACATGTTTAATGAAATATGTGGATGTACAGCTGAGAGATACCCACAGATACTTGGAAATGCAACATGGGAGGTCACTTGGAGAGGACACAAGTGCTGTGGCAGGTGTATTGTGTGGTAGTCATTAAATCTCGCAAAGCCAGCAATGGGACGGTAACTATCATGGAGTGTTAGGACTTGCACTCACACATGCACGATTCTTGCTGCACCCTCACAAAATAAATCAGCATGTATGAAGAACATTGAAACATGTCATGAATGTGTTTACATCACATCACTTCCCTGTAAGTTGTGAGGAACACTACATTGCATGTTTGTTTATATTGATAAAAGCAAGTGTTGTTCCATTTGTGAACTGTGTGCCAAGTGGTTTATGGAAACATCAAATTTCTTCATCTGAATCATCAGAAGTGTTTGATGGCTCATCACTAGCATGTGTCTGATAAATCATCTGCAGAATTCCTACATACAAATCATCAAAAGTGATTGATGACTCATCGCTAGCATGTGTCTGATAACTCATCATCAGTCTATAAATAGAACTGCAAGGTGTTTCCTGTGCTTGGCCTTGAGTGTTCCTTCGCTCACAGGTGTTCCTGGGTCAGCTGGTGTTCCGTGATTCTTTCAGGAGCCGTCTTTTCAGTGTGAGGCTTCATCAGAGCTTCCCTCTCTGGAGCAGATTACTTTCGCAGCGGCTGAAGAATTTAATAGCAGTTTTCCATCTTCCTCAAATAATCTAAATTATCCAGGAGAAGTTGGTTCGTGAGTAATTCCCCTCTCGTCTCACTGTTTTCACCCTTCTTGAGGTTAGTGACCTTATGGCGCATTATGAAAGACATTCGTCGATGCTGAGAAACTCATGATACAAGACTATTTTCCAAAGACAGCTTGAGAAGTATTTTTAAAAGCAGAATTGAAGTTAAGTGTTGTGAACTCCTGAAAGCATCGCTCGATATCTATGCAAACTTAAACATTTATTCTGATTGTTTTGGAGCAGGTCTAAAAAAATATTTAAAAAAAAAGACAAATTCATAAGTTTGATTTTATAACGATTTTGTTGTGATTTACAAAAGCGTGCTTTATAGTTGAACAAAAGAGCGCTAATAATTATTGTGACTTTGCTGAAAGACTAGGTGATTGCCCAATCAAATGATAATAATTATTGTTATTTTGCAGAAAGACTTTGTGATATTTTTAGATCTTTTGTTTTTGGTCTTAGAATTCCTGCACCAACCCTGAGGCAACTTTCTTATAACAACAGTGACGCTCCTTTGTGAACAAGTGTTTTGTTTATCTTCCATTCCCAAATCCCTGTTCCCTATCCCTTTCCCCCGGCAGCTATTCACTTGTTCACTGTTGTAGGAAAGTACCATCTTGCCTGGCATGTTACCCCCATATTTCACTGTATATATGTTGTTTTAGTGTATGTGTCACTGGGACCCTGCCAGCCAGGGCCCCAGTCCTCATAAGTGTGCCCTGTATGTGTTCCCTGTGTGATGACTAACTGTCTCACTGAGGCTCTGCTAACCAGAACCTCAGTGGTTATGCTCTCTCTGCTTTCTAAATTGTCAGTAACAGGCTAGTGACCAATTTCACCAATTCACATTGGCATACTGGAAAAACCCTTATAATTCCCTAGTATATGGTACCGAGGTACCCAGGGTATTGGGGTTCCAGGAGATCCCTATGGGCTGCAGCATTTCTTTTGCCACCCATAGGGAGCTCTGACAACTCTTACACAGGCCTGCCACTGCAGCCTGAGTGAAATAACGTCCACTAACTTATAAGTCACCTATATGTCTAACCTTCACCTGGTGAAGGTTGGGTGCAAAGTTACTTAGTGTGTGGGCACCCTGGCACTAGCCAAGGTGCCCCCACATCGTTCAGGGCAAATTCCCCAAACTTTGTGAGTGCGGGGTCACCATTTCACATGTGCACTACACATAGGTCACTACCTATGTGTAGCGTCACAATGGTAACTCCGAACATGGCCATGTAACATGTCTAAGATCATCGAATTGTCACACCAATACCGTTCTGGTATTGGGGAGACAATTCCATGATCCCCCGGGTCTGCCAAACTGCCTTTCCCGGGGTTTCACTGCAGCTGCTGCTGCTGCCAACCCCTCAGACAGGTTTCTGCCCTGCTGGGGTCTGGGCAGCCCAGTCCCAGGAAGGCAGAACAAAGGATTTCCTCTGAGAGAGGGTGTTACACCCTCTCCCTTTGGAAATAGGTGTGAAGGGCTGGGGAGGAGTAGCCTTTGGAGATGCTTTGATGTTGGCACAGATGGTGCCCATCTCTGCATAATCCAGTCTACACCGGTTCAGGGATCCCCCAGCCCTGCTCTGGCACGAAACTGGACAAAGGAATGGGGAGTGACCACTTCCCTGACCTGCACCTCCGAGGAGAGGTGCCCAGAGCTCCTCCAGTGTGTCCCAAACTTCTGCCATCTTGGATTCAGAGGTGTTGGGGCACAATGGACTGCTCTGAGTGGCCAGTGCCAGCAGGTGACGTCAGAGACCCCTCCCGATAGGTGCTTACCTCTCTTGGTAGCCAAACCTCCTTTCTTGGTAGCCAAGCTTCCTTTTCTGGCTATTTAGGGTCTCTCCTCTGGGCTATTCCTCAGATAACGAATGCAAGAGCTCACCAGAGTTCCTCTGCACTTCCCTCTTCAACTTCTGCCAAGGAACGAATGCTGACTGCTCCAGGACGCCTGCAAAACCACAACAAAGTAGCAAGAAGACTACCAGCAACATTGTAGCGCCTCATCCTGCCGGCTTTCTCAACTGTTTCCTGGTGGTGCATGCTCTGAGGGCTGTCTGCCTTCACCCTGCACTGGAAGCCAAGAAGAAATCTCCCGTGGGTCGACTGAATCTTCCCCCTGCCAACACAGGCACCAAATTACTGCATCACCGGTTCTCTGGGTCCCCTCTCATCCTGACAAGCATGGTACCTGGAACACAGGAGCTGGGTCCAAGTGTCTCCCACAGTCCAGTGGCCCTTCTGTCCAAATTTGGTGGAGGTGAGTTCTTGCATCCCCATGCCAGACAGCAAACCTGTGTACTGCGTGATTTGCAGCTGCTCCAACTTCTGTGCACTTTTCCAAGGATTCCTTTGTGCACAGCCTAGACTGGGTCCCCAGCACTCTGTCCTGCAGTGCTCAACCTGCTGAGTTGGACTCCGATGTCGTGGGACCCTCCTTTTGTGACTCTGAGTTCACAGATCTTCTAAGTGCCTGCTCCAGTACTTCTGCGGGTGCTGCCTGCTTCTGCGGGGGCTCTCTAAGTTGCTGTGTGACCCCACTGTCTCCTCCTCCAAGGGGTGACATCCTGGTCCTTCCTGGTCCCCAGCAGCACCCAAAATCATCAAATGCGACTCATGCAGCTAGAAAGGCTTGTTTGCTGTATTTCTGCCAAGAAACACTTCTGCAACCTCCAGCGCGCCATGGGACATCTTCCATCCTAGCTCTCTTCGTTGTTGCAGAGTCTTCGGCTTCTTCCACCCGGAGGCAGCCCTTTTGCACCTTCATCCGGAGTTTTCTGGGCTCCTGCCCCCCCCGGACACTATCGTGACTCTTGGACTTGGTCCCCTTCTTTTACTGGTCCAGAGGTCCAGGAATCCGTCTTCAGTGTTTTGCTGGTGCTTGTGGTTCTTGCAGAATCCCCTATCACGACTATTGTGTCTTTCTGGGGTAGTAGGGTAACTTTACTCCCACTTTTCAGGGTCTTGGGGTGGGGTATCTTGACCACCCTTACTGTTTTCTCACAGTCCCAGCGACCCTCTACAACCTCCCATAGGTCTGGGGTCCATTCGTGATTGGCATTCCACTTTTGGAGTATATGGTTTGTGTTGCCCCTAGTCCCATGTTTACCTATTGTATCCAATTGTGATTCTACATTGTTTGCACTACTTATCTTACTGTTACTTACCTGTTTAGCATATTGTCACTAAAATAAAGTACCTTTATTTTTAGCAACTCTGAGTATTGTGTTTTCTTATGGTATTGTGCTATATGATATAAGTGGTATAGTAGGAACTTTGCATGTCTCCTAGTTCAGCCTAAGCTGCTTTGCCATAGCTACCTTCTATAAGCCTAAGCTGCTATAAACACCTCTATTCTACTAATAAGGGATTACTGGACCTGGCACAGGGTGTAAGTACCACAAGGTACCCACTATAATCCAAGCCAGCCTCCTACACCCCAGAGGAACAATTGATATCTTAGTCCATTTGATCACAATTGTGCATTTGTCTGTCTACAGGGGACTGTGCATTGCTCCGCTGAATAGCGATCATGAGAGGTTAGATTCCCCAAGCCACTGTTCTGGCTACATAGACTATTGACATTGTTGTGTGCCTGATGGATGTGCACAGTGGACCAAATAGTCTGGATCTCCGTAAACCTGCACCTTCACATGCAACCCTGGGTCTGTGTCAGCATAAAATCTCCCACAGGAGTGATGAGGAGTAGGCTGCCATCTTTTCCATACTGTAACACTGCTACACAGTGGTATGCCATCATATGTGACAGTCATAACAAACATGATGTTGTTGATTGTGAGTACCTAGTTGGTGGCCTCCACACATATGCCAGATATCTCAGCACACATTTACAACTTAAATGGCACAGGCCTACTAATTTGTATTGAAGTCTGAACAAAAGGCAACTTACCACAAATGTAAGTGCATATGTATCACAAGATCATTGACAGAAATAAATGACATTCACATGTGTTCTGACATAGGGAAACATAGGTGGCACTGATATGACTACACAGACATTTTTGTCAAAGTCCATCATTTGTCCATGCAGGAAGATAGATATGTGAGGCCTGATATCCCATGAACACACCACTTTGGTCATATGTTACTGAAATTACACAACACATATCTTTACACACACAGAGCAGATAGCAACCTTCATTGACACATGTGTGTGCACCATCTCCTGCAACTAAGATGCATGGGGACCTATATGTCACACGTGTAGCGGTGCATCATGAAGGCTAAACCAACAATACACTGCCGAGTGGACACGCATGCACTAACATTGCCAGGGGTAATGTGATTTCAATCCAGCTGTAGTTCACTGCATCCTCTGAGTACAATTTGTCATGACTGTCACATGTCTTACCCAGTATGGGACATAGCCCATCACATTTATTGTATTGTTGGCATGAGTACATTTGTATAACTGATATAACAATGTGGTACACCCACAAGTATGTGTTAAAACACATATGAACACTCATAGTAAACATGTGCTAACATGTATGTGGACACAGTCTAGCTACATCTGCACATATGCTCAATGTATCAGTCATTGCATGCATCACACACATAAACAAGCATATATGTTAAACATACCAATGTCACCGTCCATATTTGAAGGGCCATGCACATACATGTAGCCATACCATACTGACAATATAATTGCATACCCCCTATGACATAGTATGTAACACTGGGTGCACTGTAAGCCTTCCTAATTGGTTTCCACTCATTCCTGTCTTGCATCAAAATGATTGCTAAATTCCATACTCTGCAATCCCAGGAAAATTATGCCTGGCCCCTGTGCATCAATTGCATGGCGCAGGCCTTATCAGCCTGTATGGAAGAAATACCACGCATGACCATCATGCATCATAAATTCAGATGCAAACGCCTAAACTTGATATTTTCCTATGCAGACAAAAGACGCCAGGACCCTGAGCGTCAGTCGCTAGTCCACAGGCCTTGACAGAACAATGGGAAAAAAATGACCCATAATTAAAAACAATACAAACATTGCATGATGTCTGGGAAAAGGAGGATCTCGAAGATGACGGCTGATGAGCTGGGGGCTTTATATGGCTTGTGCAGCATTACCTGCCAATGTTGTTGGTATTGGATGGCTGTGTTATCCAGGGCTACCCCAGAGATGCCAGGAAGCTAAGGTGGGGCAAGGTGCTTCACCACCTAACAAGAATATTCGGAGGCGGCGCAATGACCACCAACCTAAACACCGTTGGGCCGACCTGATCTCAATGGAGCAAGACCTACCTGGGGATTAAGATTGATGGAGCAGTTGGTAAGTTTCCCATTTTCAGAGCAACACCATTATTTGCATGTGCATGACAGATGGTGACAAGATTGAGTGCAGCACGTTTTTTCAAAGGATCTGGACATGTAGTATTGTGCCTGTATTAAGAGCCCCAGTGACACCTTAGGGTTGGCATTGTAATTAACATTTATGAAGCAGATCCAGGGCAGAAGTGCATCTTCCCAGCGCAAAGTGGTGCAATACATCATAGCACCACTCAGTTAAGACCGGCACAACATGAGTCCTGCTTCAGGCATCATGTATGGAGGGGGGCCCAACACCTATTTGTGGGGGCTATGGTACAAGGCTCTGGGAAAGAGAAATTTTCTATTGCCATATTTCCTGCACTTTGAACAGCTGCTCAGCGCAGGTGTTATAAGGGGGCATGTAATTGTTTATGATGGGGCCCTATGTACTCAGCAGAAGTTGTGGTAATCTTTTTCTTGCTACTCCTGCTGAGTACATCATTTTTGTGCATATTAATTGATGAAGTTGCCCCCTACCTGCACAATGCTGTGCCTTATTTCTGATAAAGCGCACACATGGGGGGAAGGGGTCCACTAAGGGCCACAATGACTGTAGTGATACACTTGGTGCAGCACCACTTTCCTTATATCTGCCATGTTGTCTCATTGGCTAATGTCATTTCAGGGAGCTTGACTATGTAATGGGTCCAGACTATTAGCACTTTCCTCTTCCTGTACATTGTGTATCACAGTCATCCCAAAGTGTGTCTAATACCTCAAACACATGTGCTGAATTTGTAACACCTGCCTGCCATGCTTTACTGACAGTATTGGGTTGGCCTCCATCTGCACTAGCACATTACTCAGAAACCTATACTAACACTGGCATCCTTGGACCACAGAGCAAGTGTGTCTGTATTGAGGCATATGTCTATGCCCATGTTGGTATCCCTTCCTGGAGAATTAAAGGAATACCATGGCAACAATGGCTGGCCACACAGTATTGGCAAGACATCCGTAATTTCAATCAGTTAATGTGGAGGTAGGAACACCTAAATAAACATAAGAGAAATGCCATGGCATTACAGTTCAAGTGTATGTATCTTGTAATGGCACACCCATATTAGTAACTAGAAAAAAGGATGTATCAAAGCATTCCTCAACACTTTGGAATACTCACACAAGTCCTGGGCAGTTGTCCGTCTGTTTACTGTGACAAAGAGTTAGAGGTCTTCAACATCTGGGACAGGCTCATAAGCTATGGGTGTCACAATGGAATGGCCACTGCAACAACAATCGCATGCCCCTCAGATGCAGCCCCATATGGCTATGGAGGTATACAGCAGCAAATCACCTGCATGACAATTCCATGAACATGTGGTGTAGTTAAAGACACCACAGGAGTGTCAGGGCAAGTAATGGTATGTAGGTGCCAGGGTCTCCATTATCTGAAACTATGTGTGACTGACTGATTATAGATGTTTGACAGTTGGTCTGATCTACTACTAGGTTGACTTGCTCATTCAGCCTAGCAAGTTGATTTTAAAACTGCTGTCCATGCACAGAAATGCCCAAATATCATTAAGCTATGTTTTCTTTTCATGTATTGCAGATAGGCCTCTACACTACACCAGTGGAGAGGTGTCCAGATTTGAAGACCCCAATGCAGCCAGTAAGTGTCACCTTGTGCATCACGTGTGGCAATCCAGGGTTTCGTGTGAGACAGTCTGATGTGTGCTCTGCAATGAATAAAAGTTTTGTGTGATCAATGCTATGATATCATCGGAGTTAGGATGGTGAAATCATGTCTGATGCAATGCTGAGCATTGAGAATGGCTTGATTGTTGCACAAGTGGCAACGTGTGCTGCTATGGAATTATGGATGTTAGGAAATGGAAAGCATGGCCATATATACATTGATGGCAATCATGACACCTGCTAGAGCAGCTGTTTATGTGATTAGCATGCCTGTTGACAACAACTTTGTCACAGCACTTTTGACAGCACTGGGTGCCACATGTAGCTTACAGTTACACATGAAACGGTACAGATAAAGGCATTGTATAGAGGTCTCTAGGGGGATTATGTAGGAGGCACTTGTATCACTGGTCCCTCAGCACCCTTCAGATATACATTAAGGCTGCAGCCGTGCAAGGAGCCATATTGTGCTGGGCGACAGTGTGAGAGAACAGGGCTGAATGCAGAGCCCCCCTAGCTTTTTGCCCCCATTTTCCACTTTTTGCTGGTGTTTTCCTGACTCTGATGGTGCCCTGGTTCCTGCTAACCAGTCCCAGGGCCGGTGCTCTGTGTAAACTTAGTATGCAAATTAGGCTAATTATAATTGGCAAAGTCAATCTACCTATAAGTCCCTAGTATATGGTAGGGCATGTAGGTTTAGGGACCCCAGCATAGGTAGTGCACCCATAGGTGCACTGCTGAGGTGCCCAATGTCATTTTAAAGGCAGGCCTGCCTTGCTGGCTGCTTTTAAATTAAAGTTACATGCAAATTCGACTTTGGAATTAAAAGTACTTCCAAAGTCTTAAACTACCTTATTTTTACATATAAGTCACCCCTAAGGCGTGCCCTATGTGTCCCTAGGGCTGGGTGCCATGTAATTATAAGCAGGGACCTTATAAAAATAGTTTCATGAGCCCTGGTGAGGTAAAACAGCCAAATTTGTTTTTTCATCATTGTAGTGAATGGCCTCCATTGGCTAGAATGGGAAGACTTTATTTTAATTTTAAAAGTCCCCTTAAGTAACAGATACAAGAAGTTTGGTATCAAAGTAATTGTTAGAATACATCCCACAACTTCCAGTTGTGAGATTTAATATAACTTGTTCAGGTAAAGAGTTTTAAACTTTACCTGAAAAGTTACCAACTTCAGCCCTGCAGTGTTTTTGCTGTTGTGCTCTGATTAGCCGGCCTCTGGCAGCCTGGCCAGGCTGACTTGATGAGTTGTGAAGTGGCCTGGCTCCACACAAAGAGATGTGCCTGGGGGAGGAGATCTCCCCTCAGCAGATGGTGAAGCAGGAAGGGGGAGGGCTGCCAAACTGGTCTTCAAAGGCAGGGAAGGACATTTGGAGCAACCCAGCAACACCCTCACATCCTGTAAACCCAGACAATTAGGTGCCCCCTTGATTAGATTAGGAGAGGGTAGGAGAGGGGTGTGTTTAAGATTTGTAGCCACACCAGTGGGTGGGCTCAGCCAGATGTAACCTCCAAAAATCACTTTCATCCATGATGGATTTTTGAGGAATATTGCTCCCTGGTATTGATTTTTGCCACACTTCGCAGGAAGTGGTCATCACAGCAGGAAGGACCCTGCTCCTCATTGGAGAACCAGGGCCCCCCTGTTTTTCACCCAGGAGCAAGGATAAAACTGGCAGACCTGCACCCACACCTCAGATCCCTATCAGATTCTAACCAGGAAGAACTACAGGAGAAGAAGGACTGCCCTGTTGGACCCCTGACCTGCACCTGGACACTGCACTCTGGAGGACTGCACCAGCTGCACACTTGGGCTTCGCCACTAAAAGGACTTTACTTGTCTTCTACTGCTTCAAAAAGGGACTCCCTGTTTGCTACAGGTACAAAGGAGCTGCCCATAGTCCCCTGCATCAAGTCCTGCAAGCAGAGCCCAGCTGACCAGCGCCCAGTGGCCATTTGAGGGTTCTGACCAGGTGCATTCTGGGAATTGTAGTCCCAACTCCCAAAGAGCAACTCAGAGTTTCTGGAACCTTGGATCAAGTTGTGGACACTTCAAGGACACAAAAAGGACCTCTGGAAAAAGATCCAGAAGTTTGGAGACGTTTGGAGCAACTCCATTAGTTGAAGCGGTGCATTGTGTGAGTTGTAGTCCCAGACACCCAAGAGGCACCCCCTATCCTCTGAACCCTTGGCTGGTGCTGTGCTCCACTTTCCTGAATCAAACACTTCTGAAAGTAAGTGTGACAGTGTTACCTCGTGGGTGGCCTGAACCCTGGACTTGGTTCCTTTCAAGTGTGACCTTTTTTAACCCTTTGAGCGCTAGTTGCTTCTATGCACTAGAAAGCATTAATTCTTTAAAACATCATATCTCCTGTGCCCCTTATCCGATTTTATTCATTTTGGTGTCATTTTAAAGATAAAAATATAATCTATTTTTATAAACTGATTGTGGTTTTTTAAACTGTTTCCTGTGTTTTATTTAATTACTGTTTTGTGATATTTGAATGCTTTACGCATTATCTCCTAAGTTAAGCCTTGTCGCTCGTTGCCAAGCTACCTAAGGTTGAGCTGGGTTTAATTTACTGGAACTAAGTAGAGGTTAGTGGCCTATTGCTAAGTGTAGGTACTTACCTGCCCTTACCAATAACCCATTTTCCAACAGACAGTCAGTAGAGCACTCAATTAGTATACAACTCAGCTCCAGATGGTTGTGGGAAATGTCTATGAATTGTCGCAAGCTAGATCTCAGCAGATTTACCAACATAATTCTGCCATCATGATATTTGTGAGTGATCTTGGTCACATCACATGTGCATATCATATGAATGCTGAGTGTGTACCTGGTTCTTAAGTGATGTCTGACATGCATGTGCACATGTTATTCAATAGATACGAATACTGTAGCATCACCCATTGCAGTGCAAATCTTACTGTAGCCCTAAGTGCACCCATACAGCCACCATTACACATTTTGTGTGTGAGCCGCATTACACATTTTGCACAACATAGCACAGGGTAGGAGGTAATAGTTACATAATCTGTAGACAACTTTGATGTGGTGTTCATGCGTTGGCCAAACTTCATGGGAACTTTGCATTGTTTGTACAAGTAGGCACATCATGAGCAATGATGTGCCCCCTTGTAACATATACTCAGACCAGGTCTTAAACCAGGACACATGAATGAAGTTTTAACAAACCTTAGAATAGCTGGTGGGAAGTTTCCAGCCCCCCTATCAGTTGACCCCAGCTTGTATCCATGATGCCTGGGCAAGTCTTGATGTAGCATCAGGGGTGTCAAAGCCATGGATTGCATACAAAGCCCCCCATTGTGACAATGGCACAGGGAATCTAGACTTGTTAAGCCACATGATCCTCACTAGTTTGTTAACACAAATGTTGAGCAAGGATGCAGCAGTCCCCTGACCTCTGGGCCCTTATGGTCAACAATGGATAACCGTTATTCCAGTGACATGTATATGATATCTTAGATGGCTGGTAGGAAATAGTCATAGATTTGGAGTAAGTCATAGTTGTGGAATGCGTGGTGGATTGCATGTGTCATCTGCAGATGCTGTGTACATTACATGTCTGTTCTACCTCCACCCAATGCTGTATTTAATTCTTTATTCTCCTCATTTTTCAGCTGCCAATAGGACACCTGCAGAACAACATTAATTCCACGAAAGGGCAGACAGATACAGTCACATATTGGATGTGAATGCCAGGTACCAGAGAATGAATAGGAGCGTCTGGAAGGAAAAGACAACAGGGGCATGGAGTGCTTTCCCACATGGGGGACCTCTGCAGCAGCCACAAAAGGAAAAAAAAAAAACAGGCCACATTGGGGAAAAAATATCAGGGGTCCAAGTGGCCTCTTTGGGTCGGACCCGTCCACATCAGCTTCACCTGTCACAAGCCAGGCACCCATACAGCCACCTGCTATAGCCATCACATCTAACTTTGAAAGAGACATGAGACGGGACATGACCATCATGATGGCCAGATTGGAACATTTAGAGAAGGCGAGAAGGAGAGTGCTAAGAACCATAAGATGTTAAAGCACATTAAGAGGAAATTGAAGAAAATGTGAAGTGGCAGTGCCACAACATCCCAGTTCCTTCCCTTTCCCTTTTACAGTTGATAGTTATTTATATTGAGTTTTAGATGGGTAGTGTTAGGCTAGTGAAATAGTGTAGGGTAGGCATAGGTTAGAATGAGTATAGTTGGGCGTGGGTATTAGTACTTTTTTATTTGGTGGGATTGGGTGGGGGTTATGTTGGGGTATATAGGTATAAACAAATATATAAACATTAGGAAAAACATAAAAATATATATATATTTGTTTAGGACATAGGTTAAGTAAGTACATGTGTAGCCTTAGTTATGTTGTCCTATTTGTATCTTGTCTCTTAAGGGTGATGGGGGCAATGTTTGGAGTGCAGCACTACATATGTAAGATTATTTTAGAATAGATTAGATAGGTGTAGTTGTAAGTTAAGTTAAGTTAAGTTAGTTTAGGTTAGTTTAGTGTAAGGTAGTTTTCAGGGTAGGTTTAGGTATGAAGTTATAAATAATTTTAAATAAATCCTGTTTATATTAGTCTACTTTTTCTCCATGTTGATTGAGTGTCTGTCTGTTATCATGTGTGCACTGGCCAAGTAGAAGGAATGGCTGAGGGTATGCTTACTGTCTTCCATGGATTAGCTTGTGCATCTCCTATGACCAAGGAGTTGTCAGATGTGCTGCTAAATCACATCAACTAGTCCATACATTTGTCATCCACTGTTCCAGCCATTTACATTGTGTGTGTACATGTTATCTTGGACAGGTAAGAATGGAACTTCAACTGTCATTTGTGGGGTCTTGCAGTATCATTGTTGGCAAGTGTGGCACATATGACAACAGCCACATTTGGAACTGTATCCTGCAACACTGACAGGTGCCCGTCACTCATTAGGTTAGCCTCTTCTGTACCACACATATTAGTTGTACTGGTACTTCCATCTGGGTAAATTACCATTGACTTGGTTCTGAGCCGTACATGCTATATGTCACCTTCCAAGGATTTATGTTCAGTACATGTATTGAATACTCTGTAAGTTGGTTGCAGCCCAGAACACCATCATTCATTTTTCTCACATGGGACCAAGGTGTTTTATTTACAGGTGCAAGTGTAAATTCAAATGCTATTCACCGTTCAGTTCACAGACCCCATGAGAGAACCTCAGCTATTTGTAGTACAATCAAAGTCAAGGGATGAGGGACATATAATGAGACATGGCTAGGAGAAGTGTGCATTAGTGAGGAGGTGTCAAAATTGCCAATAGTTAAGAATTGAGACAATTAATGTACATAGGCGACAATTCAACAGTGGTTAAATGAAGAGGGCACATTTCCTGTTGTCACAACATTGGCATGATCTTAAGCCCAGAACTAAGGAGGTACTGTCCAAGTGCCACAGACTGGTGCTACCGGGTGGTTTTCCTTGTGAAGGTTGCTCCTTCCACATCTTCAACCTCTGATGTGTGTGGTGCCTCCTGTGCCATGGGTGGTACTGTTTTAAGGTTGAGGGGCCACAAACACATCAGGGGATAAAGATGTGGAGTCAAAGGTCCAGGCAGATAACATTTGTAGGAACACATAAGACATTACTGCAGCAAGGAGGAACTTCTGATTTCTCAACACTGCAGCAACATCAAGGTGGTAGGCATCCATGTTTTCCCTGAGGGAGGCCACTTCCCACTGTATGGACTCCAGGGTATTCTGTATTGCCCCTAGCCTGTTGTCTATCATGCTGCTGCCACTTTGTGAGGGCAATTGTTGAAGCCTCTGCCTCATGACAGCAGTTATGTTGGCCAGGGACTGCTGGAGTCCATGTAGTCAGGAGTGGGTGCCTCTGATGGCGTCTGAGTTGTCCTTAATTAGGCTGAGGCCCCCTCTGCACTCTCTCTAGGCTGCCTTCCATGGTCTCCGTCCCCACCAGCAACTGCAAGGCCAGCTCCCACTGGACTCCTACCTCTGTCCTCTAGAAGGTGATGTCTGGGGCCTCGGAGTCAGGGGCTGTGTCAGTGCTGGCAGGTGCTGTGTGGTGGTAGCTGGGTCATTCATGTGGACACCCCACAACAATGTTTGTCCTCCCTCAGTCTGGAGGTGGTGTCTGGAGGGAACCTAGGACATCTTGGAGAGTCTCTTCATTGATGGTCAGCAGCTGGTCATCCATGTCATCTGTAAAATCCAGGTCGGCAGGAGGTAAATCATCATCCTTTACAATGAGATAGTGAAATGTCAGTCTTGGAAGGCACATCATTTACTTGCTACTGGAGGCTCAGTGACATGTTACAGACCCAAGGTTGTAGTTGTACATTATGGCCCTGATTCTAACCCCGGCGGTCTTCGACCGCCGGGGCGAGGGTCGGCGGGAGCACCGCCGACAGGCCGGCGGTGCCCCGCAGGGCATTCTGACCGCGGCGCTTTGGCCGCGGTCAGAAAGGGTAAACCGGCGGTCTCCCGCCGGTTTACCGCTGCCCTTAGAATCCCCCATGGCGGCGCAGCTTGCTGCGCCGCCATGGGGGATTCTGACACCCCCTACCGCCATCCTGTTCCTGGCGGTTCGCCCGCCAGGAACAGGATGGCGGTAGGGGGTGCCGCGGGGCCCATGGGGGCCCCTGCCGTGCCCATGCCAATGGCATGGGCACGGCAGGGGCCCCCGTAAGAGGGCCCCGCAAGGTATTTCAGTGTCTGCCTTGCAGACACTCAAATACGTGACGGGTGCTACTGCACCCGTCGCACCTTCCCACTCCGCCGGCTCGATTACGAGCCGGCATCCTCGTGGGAAGGGAGTTTTTCCCTGGGCTGGCGGGCGGTCTTTTGGAGACCGCCCGCCAGCCCAGGGAAAAACTCATAATACCCTCCGCGGTCTTCTGACCGCGGAGCGGTATTATGGGGGCGGAATTCTGGCGGGCGGCCTCCGCCGCCCGCCAGAATTAGAATCACCCCCTATGTGTTGCATTGTGCATCACACATGGGTCAAGCTCACAAGGTATTTTGTGGTATATCTAGGTGTCCTAGCACCACCTGACCGTTACTTTTTGTGACACTTTTTGGCGCAATGCCCTGTGATGGTTTTACAAGGTGGCGCTAAGTGACTTATTGTGGCTTAGGGCCATCTTGTACAAAGGGCCCCTTCACATGCAGCACTTTGTGTGGTAGGGGTGTGCAATACCCATTGTATTTTGAAAGTGCATCTGATTTACGAGTTTTTGTAAACCAGAGTCCTTGCCAAAATATTACACCAGTCCAGGAGAGTCATTGGCATGGTGCAATAAAGTTATATGCCATCTTTTCTCCTCACTTTGAACTTACTGAGTGTGTGCTGCATTTCGCAAAACACATTTAAAAAAGAAATGGCCTTATAAGTATGTTTTTGTGCAGAAAGGTGTTCCTTCCTGTTCAAAACAATCTCCCCCTCAATGCAGCCATCCTTGCACTATGATGCAAGGCATGCTACATTGGTCCACGTCAGTTAATTAAGCCACGCACAAGGAGTGGCACAGCGGTACCCCATATTCTAGTGAATACTGGCCATCAGCGTGTTTAGAAAATTATGGTGCGTAACGCTGCCAAACCTGGGGAAGCGTGGCACACCATAATTTCCTATTACATCCAGATCTTTGTGCTTTGATCCCACACCACCTATTCTTTGCAGGTTCCTTGTCCCTGCCACTGACACCATGGTGGAATGTCATTAGCCTTCCTATTCACCGTGGTGGACATTGCCACAGTATTGTAATGTGGGATGTCACTCTTTTGGTGCAATGTTGCATTGGTACCATGAATGAGGGACTAGCGCAGCATAGCACGGATAGGTCCATTGCATACACTGCTTTTATTTCATGCTCATCTGCTGTATCAGGCCCCACACATGTGCTAATTGGAAGGGACAGTGGAAGCATTATGGATTGTTTGCATCATTAGATTGTTCCTCCCCAAATTAAGAACATGTCCTTGCACACAAGATATCAGCAACAGGAATGTGTTGGTGTAGGGATGTTGAATATGGATCAATGTATGCATTTTGTGACTTTGTAGATGCAGCACAAGGGGAATGTGCAGCATGGTTGGACATGGGTTATTATTAGAATGATGATACAGTTGCATTACAGGCTGGTGACATTGTGCCTGTAGGACAACATTGATGCCACTTGTGGCAGTTCTCATACATGTTGATTGTACCATTAACCAGTAGACCAACCATTCAACTAAGACACTCTGGTGGTCATTCCAACCCTGGAGGTCGGTGTTAAAGTGGCGGCAAAACCGGCAACAGGCTGGCGGTAAAAAAAATGCAATTCCGACCCTGGCGGAAACCGCCAACAGAGACCGCCACTTTAACACACCGCCCGCCACGGCGGGACAAACAAACAGTGCGGCGGTCACCACCAACAGACAGGCGGGAGACAATGTACCGCCCACCCTATCACAACCCACCAATCCGCCACCTTTTCCGGGGCAGTAGCCCCGCCGATAAAAACACGGCGGAAACAGACATTTCAAACGGAAAACGCTCACCTCCATACACCCCACGAGGAATCTGGACAGCATGGAACCCGAACTCCACATCCTCCCAGCTATTGTCTTCCTGCTCCTCTACCAGGAGCACGAACGCCGACGCAGAAGACAACGGTGAGTACTTGTAGGAGGCTGGACTGGCTTGTAGTGAGTACCAAGGGGTACTTGCACCTTGCACCAGGCCCAGTTATCCCTTATTAGTGTATAGGGTGTCTAGCAGCTTAGGCTGATAGATAATGGTAGCTTAGCAGAGCAGCTTAGGCTGAACTAGGAGACGTGTGAAGCTACTACAGTACCACTTAGTGTCATATGCACAATATCATAAGAAAACACAATATACAGTTATACTAAAAATAAAGGTACTTTATTTTTATGACAATATGCCAAAGTATCTTAGAGTGTACCCTCAGTGAGAGGATAGGAAATATACACAAGATATCTATACACAATAGCAAAAATATGCAGTATAGTCTTAGAAAACAGTGCAAACAATGTATAGTTACAATAGGATGCAATGGGGAAACATAGGGATAGGGGCAACACAAACCATATACTCCAAAAGTGGAATGCGAACCACGAATGGACCCCAAACCTATGTGACCTTGTAGAGGGTCGCTGGGACTATTAGGAAATAGTGAGAGTTAGAAAAATAACCCTCCCCAAGACCCTGAAAAGTGAGTGCAAAGTGCACTAAAGTTCCCCTAAGGACAAAGTAGTCGTGTTAGAGGAATAATGCAGGAAAGACACAAACCAGCAATGCAACAACTGTGGATTTCCAATCTAGGGTACCTGTGGAACAAGGGGACCAAGTCCAAAAGTCACAAGCAAGTCGGAGATGGGCAGATGCCCAGGAAATGCCAGCTGCGGGTGCAAAGAAGCTTCGACTGGACAGAAGAAGCTGAGGTTTCTGCAGGAACGAAAAGGGCTAGAGACTTTCCCTTTGGTGGACGGATCCCTCTCGCCGTGGAAAGTCGTGCAGAAGTGTTTTCCCGCTGAAATAACGCCAACAAGCCTTGCTAGCTGCAAATCGTGCGTTTGGTGTTTTTGGATGCTGCTGGGGCCCAGGAGGGACCAGGAGGTCGCAAATTGGACCTGAAAAGAGAGGGGACGTGGAGCAAGACAAAGAGCCCTCACTAAAGCAGGTAGCACCTGGAGAAGTGCCAGAAACAGGCACTACAAGGATGCGTGAAACGGTGCTCGCCGAAGTTGCACAAAGGAGTCCCACGTCGCCGGAGACCAACTTAGAAAGTCGTGCAATGCAGGTTAGAGTGCCGTGGACCCAGGCTTGGCTGTGCACAAAGGATTTCCGCCGGAAGTGCACAGGGGCCGGAGTAGCTGCAAAGTCGCGGTTCCCAGCAATGCAGCCCAGCGAGGTGAGGCAAGGACTTACCTCCACCAAACTTGGGCTGGAGAGTCACTGGACTGGGTGGGTCACTTGGACAGAGTCGCTGGATTCGAGGGACCTCGCTCGTTGTGCTGAGAGGAGACCCAAGGGACCGGTAATGCAGCTTTTTGGTGCCTGCGGTTGCAGGGGGAAGATTCCGTCGACCCACGGGAGATTTCTTCGGAGCTTCTGGTGCAGAGAGGAGGCAGGCTACCCCCACAGCATGCACAAGCAGGAAAACAGTCGAGAAGGCGGCAGGATCAGCTTTACAGAGTTGCAGTAGTCGTCTTTGCTACTATGTTGCGGGTTTGCAGGCTTCCAGCGCGGTCAGCGGTCGATTCCTTATCAGAAGGTGAAGAGAGAGATGCAGAGGAACTCGGCTGAGCTCATGCATTCGTTATCTAAAATTTCCCCAGAGACAGAGACCCTAAATAGCCAGAAAAGAGGGTTTGGCTACCTAGGAGAGAGGATAGGCTACTAACACCTGAAGGAGCCTATCAGCAGGAGTCTCTGACGTCACCTGGTGGCACTGGCCACTCAGAGCAGTCCAGTGTGCCAGCAGCACCTCTGTTTCCAAGATGGCAGAGGTCTGGAGCACACTGGAGGAGCTCTGGACACCTCCCAGGGGAGGTGCAGGTCAGGGGAGTGGTCACTCCCCTTTCCTTTGTCCAGTTTCGCGCCAGAGCAGGGGCTAAGGGGTCCCTGAACCGGTGTAGACTGGCTTATGCAGAATTGGGCACATCTGTGCCCAAGAAAGCATTTCCAGAGGCTGGGGGAGGCTACTCCTCCGCTGCCTTCCCACCATTTTCCAAAGGGAGAGGGTGTCACACCCTCTCTCAGAGGAAGTTCTTTGTTCTGCCATCCTGGGCCAGGCCTGGCTGGACCCCAGGAGGGCAGATGCCTGTCTGAGGGGTTGGCAGCAGCAGCAGCTGCAGTGAAACCCCAGGAAGGGCAGTTTGGCAGTACCAGGGTCTGTGCTACAGACCACTGGGATCATGGGATTGTGCCAACTATGCCAGGATGGCATAGAGGGGGCAATTCCATGATCATAGACATGTTACATGGCCATATTCGGAGTTACCATTGTGAAGCTACATATAGGTAGTGACCTATATGTAGTGCACGCGTGTAATGGTGTCCCCGTACTCACAAAGTTCAGGGAATTGGCTCTGAACAATGTGGGGGCACCTTGGCTAGTGCCAGGGTGCCCTCACACTAAGTAACTTTGCACCCAACCTTAACCAGGTAAAGGTTAGAGTTATAGGTGACTTATAAGTTACTTAAGTGCAGTGTAAAATGGCTGTGAAATAACGTGGACGTTATTTCACTCAGGCTGCAGTGGCAGGCCTGTGTAAGAATTGTCAGAGCTCCCTATGGGTGGCAAAAGAAATGCTGCAGCCCATAGGGATCTCCTGGAACCCCAATACCCTGGGTACCTCAGTACCATATACTAGGGAATTATAAGGGTGTTCCAGTAAGCCAATGTAAATTGGTAAAATTGGTCACTAGCCTGTTAGTGACAATTTGAAAGTAATGAGAGAGCATAACCACTGAGGTTCTGGTTAGCAGAACCTCAGTGAGACAGTTAGGCACCACACAGGGAACATACACATGCACACCTATGAGCACTGGGGCCCTGTGTGACAGGGTCCCAGTGACACATACCTATAGGCCACAAACCTATGAGCACTGGGGTCCTGACCAGCAGGATCCCAGTGACACATAACAACCATACTGAAAACATAGTGTTTTCACTATGAGCACTGAGGCCTGGCTATCAGGATCCCAGTGAGACAGTGAAAACAGTGACAAACACCCTGACATACACTCACAAACAGGCCAAAAGTGGGGGTAACAAGGCTAGAAAGAGGCTACCTTCTCACAGTACTGCACCTACGACACAGGGGTGGGGGGAGGCAAAATATTTCGGGGACACACATATGCGACACACCCACCCTCACCCTCACCCACTACAACACACGCATCAATGCATAGCAACACATCACAGTTACCCCCCCAAACTCCCCGGAAGCGGAGCAGTGCTTGAGACAGCGGTGCCCAGCGGAGCGGTGCTTGAGATGAAGGGCCCAGTTCAGCGGTGCTTGAGACGGCGGTGCCCAGCGGAGCGGTGCTTAAGACGGCGGTGCCCAGTGGAGCGGTGCTTGAAATGAGGGCCCAGCGGAGCGGTGCTTGAGATGAAGGGCCCAGCGGAGCAGTGCTTGAGATGAAGGGCCCAGCGGAGCGGTGCTTGAGATAGAGGGTCCAGCGGAGCAGTGCTTGAGATGAAGGGCCCAGCGGAGCGGTGCTTGAGACGGCAGTGCCCAGCAGAGCAGTGCTTGAGATGAAGGGCCCAGTTCAGCGGTGCTTGAGATGGCGGTGCCCAGCGGAGCAGTGCTTGAGATGAAGGGCCCAGTTCAGCGGTGATTGAGACGGCAGTGCCCAGCGGAGCGGTGCTTGAGTTGAAGGGCCCAGCGCAGCGGTGCTTCGGATGAGTGCCCAGTTCAGCGGATCAGCCCATGGCGTGGAGGTCATTCGCCACCTGACCTGTGGCTGGCTGCGCCTTCCTGCCCACCTGGGATCGGCCTGGTGGAGCCCTCCTGGGCTGCAGTCCCGGGCCTGTTGGTGTCCTCCTGCCCACCTGGGATGGGGCATGCGGGGCCCTCCTGCTCAGCTGGGCTGCTGGCGGTCTTGTCGGCGTGCTGCCCTTCCCAGCCTTCCATGGTCGCCTGTGGCCCTTCCCCACCATTGGCGGTGTGCCAGGTGGCACCACACTCCCTGCCGGAGCCATGGTAGGTATTTTGGTCCCAGGTGTTTTAGGCCTCTCGCGCCAGGCACTGACAATTTTGGCATGTTTTTGCGGCGGTGGGCTGCCCGTGCCTTGGCTCCCTACTGAGCTGGCTGCCCTTGAGGGTGGGGGACTCCACAGTCCATGGCAGACTGTCTTCACAGGGCCCGCTGTTGTGGTGGCTGAGGTGCTGACTGGAGTCTTTTTAGATGGACGGGGTGGGGGAGTTGTTGGGAAGAGGTCAAGTTTGGAAAGGAAAATAAGTTTAGGAAGAGAGGGACGGGTAGGTGTAGTAGGTATGGGAGTGGAGGAGGAGGTTGTGGTTGTAGGAGTTTGAAGTCTGGTGTCTTTGGGTGCAGGTGCTTGTGCTGGAGGCTGTCGTGAGGTGGATGGCTGTTGGGTGGGTGGCTGCCTGCGTTTGTGTAGCTTGGAAGAGGGGGTGACAGACACACTGGGAGAGGACACAGGGGACGTGTGAATGGTAGTGGGGGTGGTGACTGCACGTGTGCGGGGGGTTCTGGTGGGTGTGCTGGTGATGGAGGTAGTGGCTGAAGGTGCATGCAGGTGTGAGTGTAGACGTGACAGGGAGGGAGGAGGGAGACGAGGAGGAGGGGGACACAGTGGAGGCAGTGGGTGTTGGTATGTCTGCATGTGGATGTTGCATGTGTGAATGCTTGTGTGATGTGTGGTGCTTATGTCTGGATGAGCTTCCCTTGGGTGTTGAGGTGTGTGCAGGCTGGTCTGATGGTGTGTCTGGGATAGGCAGAGGTACAGGGGATTGGGTCTGGGTGGAGGAAGTTGGAGGGGGGAGGCTAGAGAAAGGGACAATTGCTGACATCAGTGCTGAGGCCAGAGTGTTGAACGATCGCTGATGGGCAGCGTGACCCGAATGAATGCCCTCCAGGTATGCATTACCCTGGTGCACCTCCCTTTCTACACCCTGGATGGCATTCAAAAGGGTAGACTGCCCAACAATGAGTGTCCTCAGGAGGTCAATGACCTCCTCACTGAGGGCAGCAGGGGTGACTGGGGCAGGGCCTGAGGTGCCTGGGGCGAAGGAGATGCCCACCTTCCTGGGTGAGCGGGCACAGGGCAAACGCTGAGGGGATGCTGGGAGGGCAGTGCTGGTGCGCTGGGTGGTGGCTGTACCTGTTGTAGCGGTGGGCACGGATGTTGCCGCCACCACAAGGGAGCTCCCTTCAGAGGACGAGTCGCTGTCACTGACATCCGCACGAGTCCCCGCTGTGGAGCTCCCCTCACCCTCCGTCTCACTGGTGAAATCCGAGTCAGTTGCATGGCCCGCCATGGCCATGTGAGATGCAGCTCCCTCGTGCTCCGATGCCACTTCTCCTCTGCCTGATGATGCTAATACACAAATGACCAGGAAGACAACAAAAAAGGGGGGTGGGGAAAAATTAAGAAATGTTGAGTGCATGCATTGGCGACACCGTTGGCGGACAGGACAGACACAGAAGCCCCCTGCACTACGCCGCGCACTTGGGGTTGACTACGCAATCCGTGGGACATGGCCTACAAGTGTATGGGCGACCTCTGCTCACATACATGACACAGGTCAATGAATAGCTGTACTTGGCACCCTACAGAGGTGGGGGGCGGGGGCACAGGGCCATGCCTTACGGAGGGGCCTAGCCTACAGATATTGCACTGGCCTAGGGATACCCACAGCCCTCCTCCCCCACCCAGACACCTCCACTGCGCGCAAAGTCACCAGGATTTGAGTGTACTCACCCCCTTGTGTCTGCTGTGATGTCCTCACGCGCCCATCCAACTCGGGGTAGGCCACTGCCAGGATCCGGGACATCAGGGGGGTCAAAGTACGACTGGCACCCCTCCCACGTTGGGAGGACATCCCCAGCTGAGCCTCCGCCGTCTTCCTGCTCCAGCGTCGGATGTCCTCCCATCTCTTCCTGCAGTGGGTGCCCCGTCTCTGGTGGACCCCCAGGGTCCGGACGTCCTTGGCGATGGCACGCCAAATACCAATTTTCTGGTGGGCGCTGACCTATGTGGCATGTACAGGGAGAGAAGAATAATCATCACCTTCTGCATGCTTGATGTGAGTGGCCCCCCCATCCCCACCCTTGCCATGTGGCACATGCTCTCATCTGTTGTTTGATGCATGCCTCAATCGCTCCCCTCCCAACCATCTTTCATCCACCCAACTCAACACAGGCATTGCCCACAAAGCATGGTCCCAGTGGACCTACCTGTTGGTCTGGAGGACCGTAGAGTAGCGCATACTGGGGGAGGACCCATCCACGAGTTTCTCCAACTCCTGAGCAGTGAAGGCAGGGGCCCTTTCCCCAGTCGCATGAGCCATTGTCTCTTCCAGACCGTGGTCACAGCAGCACTTGCAGTGTAAGTCCTCTCCTGTGGAAGATCAGGTATCGAGTGATTAAGCTGATAGAAAATGGCGGTCACGCCCGCGGCGGTGCGTACCGCGGCGGTGTGTACCGCGACCGCCGGCCCACATTGTCATTGGCTCCTGAGACCCATAGGGTTCAATGTTAACCAATGCAGCTTTGCGCCGCGGTCTTCGACCACCTACCGCCACTGTGTCCCACGCCAGCGCATTGACCTCACATCCCATTGTCGCACTTCACAGGTCAGGCAGCCGCCATTTCAAGGGCCCACATCCCTTATTTTCTACTGCGTCACACATACCTAGGCCTTGCATCGACACTCATACAAGCCATTCAATGCATTGGGAATCGTGTTATGTGCAAGCTGTGGTTACGTACCTGTGGGTTGATTGACTCTCTGCTCGCTGTTGTCCTTCATAGGCACCGTCCACTGGGACATGCGAGGAGATGGAGAAATCCTCCCGTGTACAGACCGCTGGTGGACCTGTCGACAATGGAGGACATACATGTCATACTGACATACAGGCTTGACAGAGCCACTATACAGGAACTATGTACCTAGTTGGAGCCAGACCTGATGTCACCAATCCGCCAACCCACAGGATCTAGTGCAGGTGCTGTCAGTACTCCATTTCCTTGCAAGTGGGTCATTTCAAACAACAGTGGCCATATCATCAGGGATGTCCCAGCCCATGTTTTCCAAGGTGTTGTCCAGAGTGTTGTCTTCCCTGCTGAAACACATGCGGAGCTACATCGTCTTCCCTGAGGTGGGGGATTTGGCTACAGTGAAGGCTGATTTCTATGCCCTTGGACATATCCCCAACATCATTGGTGCCATTGATGGGACACATGTTGCTTTGGTCCCCCCCAGCAGGAGTGAACAGGTGTACAGGAACAGGAAGAGTTATCATTCCATGAATGTCCAGATGGTGTGTTTGGCTGACCAGTACATCTCCCATGTTAATGCCAAGTTCCCTGGGTCAGTGCATGACGCGTACATCATGCGGAATAGCAGCATCCCTTACGTGATGGGTCAACTCCAGAGGCACCGTGTGTGGCTATTAGGAGACTCTGGTTACCCCAACCTCTCATGGCTACTGACCCCAGTGAGGAATCCCAGGACAAGGGCAGAGGAACGGTACAATGAGGCCCATGGGAGAACTAGGAGGGTGATCTAGCGGACTTTCGGCCTCCTGAAGGCCAGGTTTAGGTGCCTCCATATGACTGGTGGATCCCTAATGTACTCAACAAAGAAGGTGTGCCAGATCATCGTGGTCTGCTGTATGCTTCACAACCTGGCTTTGCGACGCCAGGTGCCTTTTCTGCAGGAGGATGGTCCAGATGGTGGTGTTGTAGCAGCTGTGGAGCCTGTGGAGAGTGAAGAGGAGGAAGGCGAAGAGGACGACTTAGAGAACAGGAACACTGTAATACAGCAGTATTTTCAATGACATACAGGTAAGAATCCACACCGGCATATTACATATACTTAACCCCTACTACCTCTCTACTGTCTGTCCTTTTCCCCCAGTGTATGGTAACTGAGTTGTGACTTTCCCCTTCCAATTTCAGAGATGTGGGCCCCACTGCGTGACATCTGCTTTATTTCCCCATGGACTACAGCTGTGTGACATTGGTATGTTGGCATCACAATCTGAATATGCCATTTGGCACGGTAATGTCTAATACATTTGTACATAATCACAGCCAGACTCCAGATTATTTTATGCAATAAGTGTGTTTATTACAGTGCTCTAAATTGGTGGGTGGTTGCAAATCGTTGAGGTGTGATGGTGGAGGATTGTCCATGGCAGAGTCCAGACTATCAGTATCCCAGGTGCATTGTCCAGATGCCTGTGGAAAGTGGAGCAGGGGCAGTGTAAGAATGGACAGGGTGTCAATGTGGGACAGTTGGATGACAATCAGGGAGGTATCCTTTGCTGGTGGGGGTCTTGGCATCTTACTCTGTCTTCTTCCTGGATCTCAGGGCCCGCTTGCGGGGTGGTTCACCTTTTGCAGGGGGTGGGGTTCTGGTGGCCTGTTGGTCTTGTGTCGGGGCCTCCTGTCCACTAGCGCCGGCGGAGGTGGTAGGCAGTTCTTGGTCCATGCTAGTGTCAGGGGCCCTTTGTGGTGCAACAGTGTCCCGCAATGTGGTGACTACCTGATTCAGAGCCACTACGATGGTGCCCATGGAGGTACTGATGTTTCTTAGTTCTTCCCTGAACCCCATATACTGTTGCTCCTGCAGAAGCTGGATCTCCTGAAACCTGGCCAGTACTGTTGCCATCGTCTCCTGGGAGTGGTGGTATGCTCCCATGATGGAGGAGAGGGCCTCGTGGAGGGTGGGTTCCCTGGGCCTGTCCCCCTCCTGTCGCACAGCAGCCCTCCCAGTTCCCCTGTTTCCCTGTGCCTCTGTCCCCTGGACCGTGTGCCCACTACCACTGCCCCCAGGTCCCTGTTGTTGTTGGGGTGGTGGGTTAACCTGGGTGCCCTGTAGTGGTGGACACACCGCTGATTGACGTGTCCTGGGGACAGAGATATGGGCCCGCTGGGTGGGTGCTGTGCTGGTGTTCCCAGAGGGGGGAAGGTCTGCTGTGGCCTGTGGCTGTCTGAGGGGAACCAACTGTCCAAAGGTCCCCGATGGGCCGGGCTGGTCATCTAGATCCAGGGAGACAGAGGTGCTGTCATAACTGTGGGCCTCTTCTGGGGGTGGAGTGGACATTTGTGGACCCTCCTGCGCGGTGACGTGGCGTTCGGGTCCTGCAGGGGTATAATAGTATGATTATTGCTTCTGTGTGTGCCATAGCGTGCAATGGGTGGGTGCCTGTGTACCCCTGTGCTTGCATTCCTGTGTGGGGGCTTTTGTGAGGGTGGTTTGGGGGGGGATGGGTATGTGCAGTGGGCATGCTTAGGTGATGGGTGTCCATGCTTAGTGGTCGCATGCAGGGCTTGGTGTTGGGATGGGTGGGTTGTGAGGGTGAGACATTTGCAAGGAGTAGGTGTGATGGGGGTGGGGGTGAGGGTGGGGGTATGAGTTGGCATGCTGGTGGGGTTGGGGGGATGAAGTAATTAAGATATGACTTACCAGAGTCCATTCCTCCGCCTACTCCTGCGAGGCCCTTAGGATGCAGGATCGCCAAGACCTGCTCCTCCCATGTTGTAAATTCTGGGGGAGGAGGTGGGAGTCCACCGCCAGTCCGCTGCACCGCGATGTTGTGTCTGGATACCATGGAACGCACCTTCCCCCGTAGGTCGTTCCACCACTTCCTGATGTCATCCCGATTTCTTGGGTGCTGTCCCACAGCGTTGACCCTGTCCACTATTCTGCTCCATAGCTCCATCTTCCTGGCAATGGTGGTGTGCTGCACCTGTGTCCCGAAGAGCTGTGGCTCTACCCGTACAATTTCCTCCACGATGACCCTGAGTTCAGCGTCAGAAAACCTGGGGTGTCTTTGCAGTGCCATGGGGTGGTTTGGGTGATGTGTGGGGTGGATTGTGTGGTGCTAAGTGTGGTGATGTGTATTGGTGTGTATTTTGACGTGCGTGGTAGTATTGCTGGGTGACAGTGAATTGCGCGTCTGTGTGCTCGGGTCCCTTATCTCTGTGCGTGTTCACGAATCTCTAGGAGTAGGGGTTTGTGGGTGATGTGGGTGTGTGTTTTATATTGTATTGGGTGTGTGGGAGTGGTGCGTGTATGTGTATCAGGTGTGTGTATTTCGAATTGTCCAATGTGGCTGTGTTTTGTATATGTGTGTGTATTTTGAGTGCGGCGGTGTGTACCGCCAATGGAATACCGCGGTTGAAAGACCGCCGCGTGGATTCGTGTGTCGTGATAGTGTGGGCGTATTTCTGTTGGCGTGACGGTGGAGGTTTGGTCATCGCCAGTTTCTCGCTGCCCTTTGGTGTGGCGGACTTTTGTGGATGTCTGTATTTTGGCGGTTTGCCTGTTGTGGGTCAGAATGACCGTGGCGGTTTACCGCGGCAGTGTTATGGAGGTCTTCTGCACGGCGGTAAGCGCCTTTTACCGCCGAGGTTGGAATGACCCCCTCTATTTTGCCAGATGGTGAGATTGCAGATACTTCTACAGCTGCACATATGATGTCCACAGACATGCCCCATGTGTTGTACACATTTCATTTTGTGGCCATTCCCATATGGCACTTGGAGTTGTGTGAGAGTTGTTGTGGGTTCACACCGTATGGCTGGCACTCCACAAGTTGCACACTATAGGCCTGATTTTTCTCAAGTGGCACAGCTCAGTGAGCAACAACATGTATTGTACGATGTTGCACCAGTTTTGAAATGCAGGGATGTGCCATGTTGACTGGAATATGGTACACCACTGCAATTCCCCCTGCACCTGCGCAGATTTGTTCTCCCTGCACAAGCGCAGGCATTGTTGCAGCATGATGAAGGGGTGCCTGCCTTGAAGGGATACGTTGTTTATGTGCATGGAGGTCCTTCCCTGCACATGTGAAGCTATTTCTGCTAAAGTGGCATTTCAATGTGTGCTGCAAGATGCAGCACACATGAGAAGGACAAGGAGGAAGGGAAGCATTTTGGCCTGTTTCACCATCCTGACACCACCCTTGGATGGTATTGACTTCAGTCCTAGTCTCTGACGTACAAGTTGTGTTGCATCAGGGGCTATGACATTATGCAATGGGTGCTGTCATGGCACAACCACAACCACACTAATTGCATGTCACTTCCAAGCAATGTACTGCATATTTACATGGTGGAGTATAGCCATATTGAGTGGCTTATGTCCACGTTGTGCATATGTTGGAGTGTATTGTGCAACCAAAGCATCAGTGCAAGTGTGGCTTGGGTAGCGATGGAGCGTTTTGATTGAAGGCCTATATGTCCCAATGCTAAACTTTAGCATGCATTGAGTGTGTCCTATGTGCCTCCCCCTTCTGCCATTTGTGGGATTCCAGATATTTCCCACACCACAACTTACCCTGCATTTGCATTTGTTCTTGGTAGTCTGCACTGTCCCGTCCTGCTATTCCAGTGACCAAGTCTTCTAGGGTGACCACTGCGACCATCTCCTCCAACTCATCCAGGTCATCCTGTGGTGCAGGACTTCCGCCCCAGTCTGCAGTGCTGCCTTTCGCTTCCTGGCCAGTTTCTCCTTAGTCCTGCACTTGCAATTGTGCCAGCGCTTTTTGCAACAGTTGACAGCACTCCTCACCTCTGCCACGCTGTTGGCTTTGTCTACTATTGACTGCCATATTGCTTCTCTCCTACCGACTGGCAATTTGAAGGTGGTGAAGAGCTGATGTTGATGCTCCATCACCTTTCCGACCAGGATGTCATGCTCCTTCTCACTAAACTACGCTTTCGCTTTCTTTACTCCTTTTCCTGGGACTTTGGTGGACCGTTCTGACTGGGACTTGAGTGATTGGGTTCTCCCTGGGGTCTCTTCTACCTGCAATCTCCATCTTGTCTTTCAAATAGTTTTTTTTCTTTCTTGTGCTTTTTTTTACGCTAAAGTGGTTAAAAATGGTGCTAACCCGTTTTCGGCAAAAACAGTCTAGTGCTACCTTTGCAGCATTGACGTCATTTTTCCTTATGGGATGTCACAATGGTTAGCGTCATTTTTCTTACGCTAACCTTTCCTTAATGCCATTGTGCATCATTTTATTTAATTTAGCGCCCTGATGGCATTAGGGAATAACGGAAGCTTGCCTTAAAAGTTTCCATAAATATGCACTGCAGTGTTTAGTTAGGACTCATATGGGTTTTGATTTCAATGGATTTTATTTTATTAAAATATTTAGTAACTCCCCAATCTGATGGCTTGGATCCATTACGAAAATTCATTCACATGTAAATCAGATATTGCTGTCATCTTCTTTTGTATCTCGTTTTTTCCATTTAAAAAGTTTTCTTTCTTTCAATCTCTCATGTTCTTTATTCACTTTGTCAGGAAAATGCACATTTAAAATGCAGTGTTTTGTTAGTCGTATAATTCATTCTTACATGTTATTGTTTACATTAATTGTATCTTTATGAAAATCTCTAGTGATTCCCCCATCTGATGGTTTGGATCCCTTATAAAATTCATTCACAAATGTAAATCAGAGTTCGCCTTCATCTTCTGTATCTTTTCTTTTCCATTTTATTTTTTTCTTTCTTTTAATTTCATATATTCGTCATTCACTCTGTCATTCTAAATCGTTCTTCATTCTCATGTGTAAGTCTCCTGCTCTCTTCTTCTTTAATGTCATTTGTATTTATTGTTTATATGCTGCTAATGTAGAATAAAAGCAAGGTAATACTATTATCAGAGGAACCAATATTGTCTTAATGATTCCTCCTATTGCTTTTAACCAACTAGCTACTGGAGAAAATCAGTTGGCAAAGCCTTGAACTATATTTGTGGTTTCTAAAGGTTCAAGAGGATCTTCCTACTCTTATCAGGAATAAATACACAACAATTTTCAGTTTTTCAGCATCTTGCAAACTCAGCCTTCCTCTCTGAGTTGAATATCTAAGGCATTTTGATGTGCAAAATCATATTTCTAATTGCTGCAGGCTTATTGTTTTCTACTAGTAAAGCTCCAGAGGTACTAGTTGATCATCTCTCTACTACCGTTGAAAGATTTCAAAATTTCTCATTTAACAGCACTCGGTTATAATTGATCCAAATATATCTCCCACTAATCGAGTTCTTTCATTTACATTCCACGTATATTTATGTGCAGATGTCATTGTTAATGCATCTAAGCTCTGCATATGGTACATTTTTGGAAAAACAAAACCTAAATTACAAATACTCTCCCATTTAGCTGGCAATCTTTATTAATGTTAACAGGAAGAAAAGTAATGCCATGCAGTTCCATCGTCTAGCTTGTTGGTATAAATGCATACTCTTCATTAGTGGAACTTTTGAAAGAACCATGTCAAAGATTGAGTAATAGTATTCAAAATACCTTTTTGATATATTAAACCAAGAAACATATTACTTGAAATAGCATGGGAAAGTGCAATATGGTGATATGAAACCTGTTCATCTGCTGAAGATGGCATGTGTGAACAAACATAACAGTCCTTAACATCAATAGCTTTAGTGAATTAATTCTTGTATTTGTCTAGGATAAACATTCATTGAGTAATCTTTCTTCATGTAATCTACAAATGATGTTCTACCTCATCTTCATTTATACCTGGCCTAGATGTCACTTCACAAATTTTGGTACAAATTTTTCTGTGTCAGTTGTGAAGTACATAACTGAATCTATTGCTACCTCTAATAAAATTATAATAGTATAAACAATTCCTGAAAATACCTTGCATCTAGTTTGATTAATAGTACACATGTTTCTCTACAACCAGATCTAACACCAATAATTGCTTGTAGCAGCAAAGTATGGTTGTCATTTTGACTTTGGCGGTAAAAACCACCTACCGCTGCGGTGTCAGTGGCCAAAATACCACCACTGCCGCTACCATTGGTCCCCCATATTGTAAGCACTGCTGCACTTCCACCACAAGAAGAGCAAAAATCCGGCAGTGATCATACTGGTGGACAATGGTAAGTTGGCTCTGCTATCCCCAGCACCGCCACACCAGTATAATGCCACTTTCCATATTATGACCAGTAATACGGCCTGGCGGTGTTCTGCTGGTGGGGCACTGCTGGCGGTAGCAGTGCACCTTCCCGCTCCCTGCCAGAAGACCCCCTTGCACAAGGTAAGTCGGGCTTCCGACAGGGGAGGGGCAGTGGGAGATGTTGTGTGTGTGTGTCTGAGTGTGTGCATGCATGTGTGAATACAACTGTGTGAATTGTGTTGTATGCGTGGTTGTATGCATGTGAGTGAATGCCTATAAGAATGGTGAAGTGAGTGTGTGTCTGCATGTCATTGTGATTGTGTGTAAGAATGAGTGCGAGCGTGTCTGGAAGTATGCGTGTATGCCAGTGTGAGTGATTGGGTGTATGCGTGATGCTTGTCTGTGGATGTGTGCGTGTATGGGGAGTGGTGGGGTGAGTAAGAGGATCGGAGGGATGGGGGTGAGTGAGAGGATCGGAGTGTGTGGGGGGTACTTTGAATGGAGGGGGTGGGGGCTGTCTGGTGAGTGTGTTGGGGAGATGGGGAAGCTGCCTACCAGTGACAAGGAAGGAATTCCCTGTCACCGGTTGGGCCTACCGACATGGTTTTAGTGGCATTGCTAACATCAGGAAAACCATGGCGGTAGGCAGGCTCATAATGCACCCGTGGTACTGTGCTGACCGCTGGGCCAGAGATTGATATCTCCGGCCCGGCGGCTGATACCACCATGGCGGTATGAGTGGAGAAGTGGACGGGTTGGCTTCAGCCAACCCACCATTCTCATAATGTGGCAGTATGTACCTCCAGTCTGTTGGCGGTACTACCGCCACATTAACACTCGCCGTCGGGATCATAATGACCCCATATGTTTTCTTTGCTAAACTTGAACAATATCAATGTCCTCTCTCTCTTCAGGTTAATTTTTCTTCAAATTAGTCTCTTTTTCTTTTAAGAATTGTTAATAGTATCTTCGTATAGACCTCCTTAAACCTACTGTCCTAATGAGTTTTTGGCATCCCAACAAAAGACATCAAACGACTCCAACGCATCCAGAACGCATCCGCCCGCCTGATCCTCGACATACCCCGCCGGTGTCACATCTCCCCCCTCCTGAAGGACCTCCACTGGCTCCCCGTGGACAAGAGGATCACCATTAAACTCCTCACCCACGCACACAAGGCACTACACAACACCGGACCCACCTACCTGAACTCCAGACTCAACTTCTACGTTCCCTCACGTCAACTACGATCTGCCAACCTTGCCCTCGCCATCGTCCCCCGAATCCAGCGCAAGACCTCTGGCGGCAGATCCTTCTCCTACCTCGCCGCCAAGACCTGGAACTCTCTCCCCACCTCACTACGCCAGACCCAGGACCTCCTCACCTTCAGGAGACTCCTCAAGACATGGCTCTTCGAATGATAGCAGCAGCACCCCCCCTCCAGCGCCTCGAAACCCTAACGGGTACATAGCACGCTTTATAAATCTATTGATTGATTGATTGATTGATCCCTACTCTTCGACTGCTCCCAGGGACCTGGGTACTCTTGTTATCTTCTTTCAATATTTTTGTTAGTCTTTTTATCTATGAGTTTGATCAGTCTATATTTGTCATCTTCCACAATTTCATTTTAATGGATCCTTGTAATAAAAACTTGAACTTTTATGACTTTTCAAGGAGGGGTAGACAAATCTTTGATCCAGTCAAGCAAATCTGAAATTGGAATGTTCAAAATTTGACTGACATGATGTTGTACCTGGTCCTTTTTGCAGGCTCATCCCCAAACTTTTTGACTCCTCCTATTTTTTCTGACCTGTTTTTATTGTCTTCAGGACTCTGGGCACTTTACCAGTGCTAACCAGTGCTAAATTACATATGATCTCTGTCTACATTGTATTCGTGATTGGTTTATCCAGGATTGGTATATTTCATTTACCAGTATGTCCATAATAAAATACACCAGAGGTTCCCAGTGCCTGTAAATCAAATGCTACTAGTGGGCCTGGAGCACTGATTGTGCCACCCACATAAGTAGCCCTGTAAACATGTCTCAGTCCTGCCACTGCAGTGTCTGTGTGTGCAGTTTTAAGTTGCCAATTCGATCTGGCAAGTATACCCATATACCAGGCTGAGATCTTTCCTTGTACTACATGTACGTTACCCCTAAGGTAGACCCTAGGTAGCCCCATCGGCAGGGTGCAGTGTATTTAAAAGGCAGGACATGTACAGGGGTGTTTTACGTGTCCCGGTAGTGAAATACTGCCAATTATGTTTTTCACTAATACAAGCCCTATCTCTCCCATAGGTTAACTTGGGTATTGCCTTTAAATATATATTAAATGTGATTTCCCCTTGGAAGTAGATAGAGGTATGGAATTTGGGGTTTCTGAACTCACAATTTAAAAATAGATCTTTTGATAAAGTTTGTTTTTAGATTGTCTATTTGAAAGTGCCAATTTTCTTGCTTAACCATTCTATGCCTCTGCTTGGTTGCTGAATCCACATGTAGGTCAAGCTGACAGTTCCGCTGTTTGTGAATTCACTCTAGATAGTGACACAAAGGGAGTTGAGGTGAGTCCTGCATATTCTGATGAGTCTTCCTGGGCTAGAGTGGGACTGAGGAGCTGTCACCTGAAATTGAAAGGGCTGTGTCTGTCCCCTCACACATCAGTCTCCAACTCCCTAGAGTGTGGCTGCGGCAAGGCAAGGAAGAGGCAGGATTTTGTGTACCACAAAGATTTTCCTTTGAAATCATGCAGAAATTAGTGTAAGTAGTAGACCCAAAACCTGAGACTTTTCGATTATTTCTGGATGAAGAGGAATCTCTGGCAGGGAGAAGAGCTTGATGCTTGAGGAGAACCTGCCACTCTGCCTGTGGCTTTGCTGTGCTGGACTGCTGTTGCTTCTCCTGCCTTGGGATTGAAAGAACTGGACTTTGAATTCTGAAATCCTGTTTCTGAAGTTTCTCCAAGGACTTAGGCTGAGCTTGCCCCCCATTATGAAGTCTCAGAGCTATCAAAGACTTCACCTGCCAGCACCTGGGTTCTCTTGCTGATACCCCCTGACTTACCAAGTGGCACCACACCCAGTCCCTGCCCCCCTGGATGGAGAAGTTGATAAACCTGAAAGGAAATCCCCGCAACAGAGCCGAGCGGCAGAAAAATCAATCCATCCCCTGTACCGCAGCTGAAAACTCGACGCAGTATGAGTAAAATCGATTCATCACTGGCTCTGCCATGCTTCTGGATTTTCCACGCTTCATCCCTGGGCGTTAAATCTTCAAAATCACCACTTGGATCCAAGGCTGCTTTCCTGGAAATTGACGCATCCCTTCTCTGCAAGGAAATAATTGATGCATTGTTTGCTTTTCCGACACACCATCGCCCCTGCAGCTTTATTTTTTATGCATACCCGGTACTTTGTGCTAAAACAACACGTCCATTGATTTCTATTGATGAAGACGCTTTTTACTTAAAAAATTCATTTTTTATCTTGTTTGACTTAAATAAGTATTGGCTATTTGTCTCAACTGGTCTAAAGTCCTTCTGTGGTATTTTCACTGTGTTACAGTATCTGTTTGTGTAAATACTTTACACATTGCCTCTGAGATAAGCCTGACTGCTTGTGCCAAGCTACCAAGGGAGTAAGCAGGGGTTATTTTAGGTGTGTGACTCCTTCACCCTGACTAGAGTAAGGGTCCCTACTTGGACAGGGTGGAAACTGACTGCCAACTAGAGACCTCATTTCTAACATGTCCTGTCAGATGACAAATATCTTTGACAAAGTACTCTAGGTCTCCTGAGAATATTTTGTTCTGCTCCTGTGTTACTTATACCACTCAGTTCTGCTTCTCATTGGATTGTTGGTAGAATAGATGCAACTGACACATTTGATTTAAATTTCTTTCAGCTGTAAACTTTTGCCATCTAGCATTATGTGGATCACTTCTTGTCTCTACTTCAGAACCCATTCCTTCTTTGGGATCTTCACAATATTCTGCTTGTCCTGTGACTGATCCATAAGTCATGTCTTCAACTCAGTTTCTTTTTACTTCTTGAGTGCAAAGAGCTCTAATGCCACTTTGTGAGATATCCAGAAATTGGACCTCTTTACCTGTCAGAGTTTCTTCCCCCCAACTTCTTGTTGTCTCTGATCACTGTCATTTCCCTCTGAGTCTGATTTTATACAAATTGCAGTGGTAACCTCATGACTGTTCTTGGTTCTGGCTCTTAGAACATTATTTCTTAATATGGATCTCGTGTTCTCTGGGTGTGTGAACCATGTACCCAGTTCAGAATTTCAGCCCACTTCACTTCTGTGTTCGTGATCAGAATGACTTGGTAGGGGTCATTCCAATGTGACTTTATACAGGACTTTCTCATGTGTTTCTATATTAAGACACAGCCCCCAGGAAAAGGTTATGACATTGCTCCTGGTGTGGAATCGCAGTGACAGCTTCAACCTGTCGAGAGATATAATGCACCACATCAGCCAATTCCTTACAGTAATTGAGTACCATGTAATCTGTAGTATTCACAAGTGCAGTTGCTGGCAATCTCATTGTTCTGCTCATCAAGATCTCATGTGGCGATAAACGAGCCTTTCAGTCTGGTGCACTTTGTAGACTCATCAGCCCTTGCGGCAAAGCATCGGGCCATTTCAGTGAAGTGGAAACACAAACCTTTGCCGTTCTAAATTTAACCGTCCCATTAAGCTGCTTCCCTATGCCTAAAACTTCTGGTCAATAAGTGCAATGTAACTTCTGTTCAACTTATAATGTTTCACACAGCATTTGTATAATCTCACTATTGAAGTCAGTTCTTCCATCCAATTCTAGAGAAACTGGCATACAGTACCTGGGCACTCACTCCCACATAGTAACTTGAACAGCAGGACTATAATTTCTCTTGTTCTGTAGACTTCTACCCCTCTGGAGAAAAAAGCACACAATCACCGGGACATAACTTATCCCACTACAAACAGGCATTTTGATGAAATCCATCTGCATCCTATTGAAAGGACCACCAGATGTCCTTATCTGACATAATGTGACTTGTGTTTCCTTGCCTACATTCATCTGTTGACATGTTACACATCAATGACATAATTCATCTGCTTGGGCTCTGAATCTGCAGTTGAACCAATATTGTTTAAAAGTTTGTTCAATGGAATTCCTTCCTAAATTAGTTTGTCCATGTAAATGTCTTATCATTGAACATAGTAAAATATCTGGCAACACTTTTCTTCCGTCTCTTGAAAACCAAACATCATACTCATATTTGGCACATCCTACTCTGATCCATCCCTGTTTTTCTGTATTTGATGCATTATCTTGCATTTGTCTCACTTCCCATCATCATGGAAAATACATTTTCTTTCTGAGATTCATTTGTGAATGCTTCATTAATTATATATGCCAAATTACACAATAGTGTGTCACTTCATCAACATTAGGGCCATCTCTACTCCACTGGCAGAACTAATGGAGTTTTCGAACTCTGTGCACCACTTGGAGCATGGAGTTAGTCCAGTCCGGACCCTGCTTAGCATTTCTGAGATCTGGTGCATTCAGGATGACTCCACAGGTCGCGGAATTCTGCCTCTGTGGAATTCCACAGCGTTTTTAGTCAACTTTGCAGAATTCTGTGAAGTCCAACTCCATGAACTTCACCCAGGCCTATTCAATACCTGTTGCCAAATGTGACGTAACCATAGTCGCTCCTGTGTAATACACACTTCACTTCAGCAATTTCAGTTGGGAGCTGTAGATCTTCCAGTAAATACTTTATGTGTTACCCCTTTCGAATGGGTGAACCAGATGAGGTCATGAACAATCACTGTGACCACAACTGCCCAAAGTCATGGACAACACCAAATCCATATTATCTGTAAATGTAGTCACTCTCATTTGAGCTGTTAAGCTGCAAGCTCTGGTAAAAGCAAACAATTCTGCAGGTTGTACTGAGGAAATTCCTTGAAGCCATAAAGCTTCTATTATTTCTTGAACTATGCAGACTGCATAAACTGCTCTCAAAGAACCTTCATTTGTTCTCAAGCATGAGCCATCTACAAATAGGTAATAATCTTGGCTTATTACAGGGTGTGGTGCATACGTCTGTAACATCAAGGCAATCATGTTCGGAGCTCTCACATTCTTCTTCTCCAGGATTGGTAACAATGTGCTGGGATTCAGAATTTAACTGCTTTGCAGCACAATATTACTTCCTGCAAGAATCTGCTTTCATATTTTGTTATTCTTGAATAGGTAAGGTCCTGGGTCCTAGTCCCTGTAAGCAAAACTTCAACAAAGTGAGGAACCATAACTGCCAATTTATATGTTTTCACATTGCTCAAGACAACTAGTGCTCCAAGACAACTAGGCAAAGTAGAAAGTACAGGATCAATGGTCACAGAAAAGTATGCACGCTGTTTCTTGGCATCCCCATGGAATTATGTTAGTACTGAGATGATGAAAAGTGGATTATTGGTAAGGGAAGGTAACTACCAACTCTTAGCAATAGTCCACTAACCTCCACTTAGATCCAGTTAGGTCTCAATAAAATAAACCCAGCCTCTTGGTAGCTTGGCAACGAGCGACAAGGCGTAAATTAGGCGACCAGTGTGTAAAGCATTTAAATATCAAAAAAAAGTAAATGAGTGAAACACAAAACACAATACAAATTCAACACCAATTTATAAAAATATATTTTATTTTCATCCTCAAAATGACACCAAAATGATTAAAATTGGATAAGGGGAACCGGAAATGTGTATTTTTAAAGAATAAACGTTTTCTAGTGCATAGAAGCAGCTAGCACTCAAAGGGTTAAAAAAGGTCACACTGGAAAGGGACAAAGTCCAGAGTTCAAGCCAACCATGAGGTAACACTGTCACACTTACTTCAGAAGTGTTTCTTGATTCAGGAAAGTGGTCCACAGCACCAGCCAAGGGTTCAGAGGCTCTGGTTTGCCTCTTGGGGTCTGGAACTACAACTCCCACAATGCACCTTCTCAACTTAAGGAGTTGCTCCAAATGTCTCCAATATTTTGGATCTTCTTCCAGAGGTCCTTTTTGGGTCCTTGAAGTGTCCTCAACTTGATCCAAGGTTCTTGAAAATCTGAGTTGGGTCTACAATTCCCAGAATGCACCTGGTCAGAATTCTCAAATGGCTAATGGACGCTGGTCAGCTAGGCTCTGCTTGCAGGACTTGATGCAGGGGACTCTCAGCAGTTCCTTTGTAGCTGTACCAAGCAGGGAGTCCCTTTTTGAAGCAGTAGAAGACAGACACAGTCCTTTTAGTGTGCAGCTGGTGCACTCCTTCAGAGTGCAGTGTCCAATTGCAGGTGTGGGGTCCAGTAGGGCAGTCCTTCTTCATCTTTGTCTTATCTTGTTCTTTGTAGGGATCTGAGGTGTGGGTGCAGCTCTGCCATATTTATCCTTTCTTCTGGGTGAAAAACAAGGGGGTCCTGGGTATCCAATCAGAAGCAGGCTCCTTCCCTCTTTGATGACCATTTCCTGGGAAGTGTGGCAAGAATCAATCCCAGGGAGCAACATTCCTCGAAAATCCAACATGGCTGAAAGTGATTTTTCGAGGTTAGACCTGGCAGAGCCCACCCACTGGTGTGGCTACAAATCCTAAACAGAACCCTCTCCTGCCCTGTCCTAATCTAATCAAGAGAGGAACTAATTGTCTAAGGTTGCAGGATGTGAGGGAGGTGCTGGGCTGCTTCAAATGATGTTCTTCCCTGCCTTTGAAGACCAGTTTGGCCACCCTCCCCTCTTCCTGCTTCCCCATCTGCTGAGACAGATCTCCTCCCCCAGGCACATCCTTTGTGTTCAGCCTAGACCACTTCACACTTCATCAAAGCAGCCTAGCCAGGCTGCCAGAGGCTGGCCAATCAGAGAAGGACACTACAGGGCTGGAGTTGTCAAATTTCAGGAAGAGTTTTAAAATTCTTTACCTGAACTAGTTATATTAAATCCAATAGTTGTAAGTTGTGGGATTTATTATAACAATTAATTTGATACCAAATTCGAGCTATCTGATACTTAAGGAGACTTTTTAAATTAAAATAAAGTCTCCCTATTTTAGACTATGGAGGCCATTCACTACAGTGATGGAAAAACATATTTGGCTATTTTACTCACCAGGGATTATAACACAATTTTTATAAGGTTGCTGCTTATATTTACAAGGCACCCAACCCTAGGGGAACATAGGGCACACCTTAGGGGTGACTTATATGTACAAATTAGGTAGTTTAATACTTTGGAAGTACTTTTCATTCCATAGTTGAATTTTCATGTAACTGTAGTTTAAAAGCAGCCAGCAAGACAGGCCTGCCTTTAAAATGACACTTGGCACCTCAGCAGTGCACCTATGGGGGCCGTACCTATGCTGGGGTCCTCAACCTACATGTCCTATCATATACTAGGGACCTATAAGTAGGTTGACATAGCCAATTAAAATTAGCCTAATTTGCATACTCATCTTTTACCGAGCACAGGTCCTGGGACTGGTTAGCAGTACCCAGAGCACCATCAGAGTAAGGAAAACACCAGCAAAAAGTGAAAAATGGGTTGCAAAAAGTTGGGGGCTTCTGCAATCAGCCCTGTTTTCTCACATGAGATAGTGCATCCTTCCTTCTCACTGCAAAACAGTATGAGTTTTTTTTTTAATAATCTGGCATTCCCAGTGCCAGGCACAACAAATACTGTCTCTCAGCAGTAACAACTTTTTAATGAATTCATTGTCCCATGGGATTGTATCTGGTACATCTTTATGGGGCAACCTCAGTAAAGGTTTTACCACCAAGAAAAGTTTGGGTATCCACTGTCTACAGTAGCCAACCATTCTCAAAAACATAGGTGGTCCTTATGACATTGACGGTGAGTGATAAAGTGGCGGTAAACCGCCAACAGGCTGGTGGTAATTACCACCAAATTATGACCATGGCGGTGATATGTCCTATAGACACCCAATGTAACACACCAACCGCCAGGGTGTAAATACCACTGACCACGGCAGTAGCCATCAACAGCCAGGCGGAAGACATGGTACCACCCACCATATTATGACACAGCACACCGCCATGATTTCTGGGGCGGTACCAACACCATCAAAAGTCTGGCGGAAACAGAACACACAAGACCAAAGACTCACCCTCGGAAACACAGAGAAGAACAAGGCTGCCATGAAACCGGAACTGCAAGTCTTCCCTATTCTCGTCTCTGCCATGTTCCACCTGGAACGCCAACGAAGACGACGGAGGTGAGTACAGCCACATATCACACAAGGGACTGAAGGAGGAAAAGAAGAGTGACACACACACATTACACACACCATTCACACACACACCATACACACAACCAGCTGCAGAGGAAAACCAATGTCATAGGACACACATCATAATAATGCCAGGTCTACAGTATTCCAGAACAGAAAATGTAACTGAATGAAAACAGCCACCATATTGTCAATGTGACAAAATACACGAGTCACTGTGCAGAAAGGGCTAATGGCCAGTCCAAAGTTCAAAAGGCTGATAGGGCCACAAGGAACAGTCCAAGCCCCAGCTCTTTCCGTGACGTAATCTGCACTACACTGCACAGGGGCTTCAGGGTGGGAATGGCCAGGCACCTCAGGGGGAAGGTGGTGGGGGTCACCTCACCTGAGTTGGGGGACTTACCCACTGATTCTGGAGGGGGATCCATGCCCATAACAATTAGCTAGGGAGTGCAAGGTCACAGCTTCTGAGGTGGAGGATTTGCCCACTGGTTCTGGAGGGGGCTCCATGCCCAGTTTCCTATGCTGGGGAGTGCAAGATTACAGTCTCTGAGGTGGGGGACTTGCCCACTGGTTCTGGAGGGGGCTCTATGCCCATAACAATTAGCTGGGGAGTGCAAGGTCACAGTCTCTGAGGTGGGGGACTTGCCCACTGGTTCTAGAGGGGCCCCATGACTATAATAATTAGCTGGGGAGTGCAAGGTCGCAGTCTATGAGGTGGGGGACTTGCACACTGGTTCTGGAGGGGGCTCCTTGTACAACAGTCCCTGGGGGGGTGGCCTACATGCCCTCTGCTGAAGGTGAGGGCTGCTGTGTCCCAGCTTTGAGTGAGGGCTGTTGTGTCCCAGCCTGAAGTGAGGGCTGCTGTGTCCCAGCCTGAGGTAAAAGCATCTTGACCACTGCTGTTGGGGGGGGGGGGCTATTGCCCCTCTTAGTTGATGGAGTGGGATCCTTTCCTTTCCTGGTAGGTGGAGTGGGATCCTTCCCTCTCTTGCCTCCATGACAAGGAGGTGCCTCCACTGTCCCTGTCAACTGTTTGGCTGAGGTGCTGGGCTGGGTCGTTGTGACCCTGCTCTTATGGGCAAGACAGGGGGTGGAGGGAGAGGGTAGAGGTCAAGTTGGGTAAGGAAAAGCTTCTTAGGAACAGTGGGGCGGGATGAGGGAGGAGAGATGGGAGTGGAAGTTGAGGGAGTGGTTGTTAGATGTATATGTCTACTGGACTTGGGTGCAGGTGCATGGTCAGTGTGCTGATGTGAGGTGCATGGCTGTTGGGTGCCTGTGGGTGTGAGTTTGTGTCTCTTAGGAGGCAGACAGGGTGGGAGAGGACACATGGTACGCGTGGAGAGATGTTGTGGAGGTGTCTGCAAGTGAGGTGTGTGTGCTGCTTGGTGTGGTGCTGGTCGTGGTAGCCCTTGATGCAGTGCATGCAGGTGTGAGTGCGGATATGACAGTGAGAGAGGAAGAGGAGGTGGAGGGGGAGACAGTGGAGGCAGTGAATGTTGTCGTGTCTGCAACTGTCTGTTGTTTGTGTGAGTGCTTGTGCCCTGAAGTGTGCTGCCACTCTTGTGTGATGGCTTGTGTGCATGCTTGTCTGTATGTGTGCATGGGATGGGTTGGGGCTGAGGAGATTGGGGCTGGGAATTGGTAGTTGGAGGGGGAAAGTAGGAACAGGGACAATGTCTGCCATCAGAGAGGAGGCCAGAGCCTGGAACGATCTCTGTTGGGCCGCCAATACACTGTGAAAGCCCTCCAGGAATGCATTGCATTGCTGCATCTGGGATGCCAGCCCCTGGATGGCATTCACAATGGTTCACTGCCCTACAGAGATGGTTCTCAGGAGGTCAATAGCCTCCTCACTCATTGTAGCAGGGATCACTGGGGCAGGGTCTGAGGTTCCTGGGGCAAAGGAGATGCCCACCCTCCTGGGTGAGCAGGCACGGGCAACTCGGAGGGCGGTCTGGTACGGTGGTGGCAGCTGTACCTGTAGCTGAGGTGGTCCCAGAGGTGTCTGCCACCACCAGGAACCTACCATCGGAGGAGGTATCAGAGTCAGTGTTGTCACCTCCTGTCTCCACCATGGTGCTCCCCTCGCCCTCCGTCTCACTGGTCCCCTCTGCGTCGGTGGACTCTGTCTCCTGAGTCCTGTGGGATGCAGCTCCCTCTGTCGCCAATGTCCCTGCTCCTTCGCCAGATGATGGTAATGCACACATGGGCAAGATGACAGAAGAAAAAAGGGGGGTAGAGAGGAAGGGAGCACTGGGTCAATTACAGCACCAACACCACATATGGCAAACACATTACCGTCACTCAGAAGGATCAGGATTGTGTACCGTGCATCGCACTGGCATTACATTGCCTAGGTACCACAGCAAGATGAGAGCCAAACACTGCCAAGTGCACCCCTCCTGGGACCCACTATACCCCGTCTGACATGGTATGCAACCTACCAGGGTTAGAAATACACCCATTATCCTTGAGCTGGATCACGCTGTGTTCTCTGGCTGGCATTAAGGGGCACCTACTAACTGACACCCACCACCCGGTTCCCATGCCACCTACCAATCAAAGTTGTAGCGCACAATGTAGTCACCCCCTTGTTGCTGCTGTGACACTCTCAAGTGCCCATCCAGCTATGGGTAGGCCACCAGCTGTATGCAGGCCATCAGGAGGGTCAGGTTCTGATGGGAACCCCACCCTCGTTGGGAGGCCATCTCCAGCATCTCAGGTCCTTCCACCTCTTCCCACAGTGGGTGCTCTACCTGCTGTAGACCCTCAGGGTCTGAACATCCTTGGTGATGGCATGCCACAATCCATTCTTCTGATGGGCGCTGACCTGAAGAGGAGACACAAGGACACCATTAACCAGACAATCCAGCCTGTAACACATATGGCCCACAAATCCCCTTCCATCCCTATTGGCACACACATTACTCATCGCCCATGCAACCCTGCCACATGCCTTGTGCCCAAGGTGTACTCACCTGTTGGTCTGGGTGCCCATAAAGCTGCCCATACTGTGTTAGGACCCCATCAAACAAATGTTACAACTCCTCTGAAGTGAAGGCAGAGGCCCTTTCTCCAGTCACACAGGCCATGGCAGGATCGAGACACAGGTCACAGCAGCACACACAGTGTAGGTGTTGTCCTGTGGAAAGTCAGGAATCGAGTGAGGTTATGGACATAAAATGGTGGTCACGTCCGCGGCCGTGTACACTGTCACCGCCACCGGTGATCCCTATTGGCCACTGTACTCTATAGAGGCCCATGTTATCCGATGAGGAATAGCACAGCGGTGCAAGACTGCCTTCTGCCCTGAAGTGCTATGCCTCCGGAGTTACCTCACTTCTACCTGTCCCTACATACAGGACAGGAGGACAACATTTTATGGTGGTGGACAATATTCAGATAATCGAGAACTGCGTCATTTCTATTTTTTGCACATACATTGCCATTCCCAATGTCCCATCACGTTCCTAATCTATGTACACTTAGGTGGAGGTTCCATTGTTTAAATTGTGACAGCCTACTCAGTCTTGTGTCCCTTAGATACCTACCACTGTGGAGGAATAGGAGGACAAGTCAAGCCCCGTGTATAGGCCCCTTGTGGACTTGGCTACATTGGTGATGGGTGTCCACGCAGGGCTGGGAGGGATGTCCATACATTGATATGGCATGCAGGGCTTGGCATTGGGGTTTGTCATATGTGTAGGTGCAGTGTGTGGGATGGAGTGGAGTGGTGAGACAGAGGGTGAGGGGGTGAGATGGCATGCAGGTACGGGGGTGATAAGTAGTAAATGTTGAGTCAGCAGTGTCCAGTCCTCCGGCTACTCCAGTGAGTCCTTCAGGATGCAGTGTTGCCAAGACTTGCTCCTCTCATGCTGTGAGCTGTGGGGGGGAGTTGGGGGTCCACCCCCAGTCCTCTGTATGGTGATCTGGTGCCTTGCTGCCATGGAACGTACCTTCCCCCGTAGGTTGTCCCACCTCTTCCTGATGTCGTCCCTTGTTCTTGGATGCTGTCCTACGGCATTCACCCTGTCCATGATTCTATGCCATAACTCCATCTTCCTGGCAATGGATATTTGCTGTACCTGTGCTCCAAACAGCTATGGCTCTACCCTGACTATTTCCTCGACCATGACCAGCAAATCCTCATGGGGGTGCCTCTGTGGGCACATGGGTGTTGTGTGGTGTGTGTTGTGCAGAGGGTATTGAGTGATGTGGTGGAGTGTGGGATGTGGGTGCGTGACGGATGTGTGGTGTGTAGTTGTCTCAGTGATCTTCGTGTTAGTCTTGTGGCACTTACTGGTATTTGTAAAGGGTGGTGTGTGATGTGGGTGTGTGTTCTATAGTTCTATTGGTAGGTGTGTGTGGGGTGTGTATGAGTATCAGGTGTGTTTGTTTAGTTTTGGCCAATGTTGTTTTGTTTTGTATTAGGGTCACCATTCTGAGCGCGCCGGTGTGTACCGCAAATGGTTTACTGCCATTTAATGTCTTGTGTGGTGATTCGTGTGTCATAATGTGGTGGGCATTGTTTTGTTGGCGTAAAGGTATGGGTGTTGGTACCATCACTTTTGCACTGACCTTTGGGCTGGCGGATTTATGTTTGTGGCAAAATTCTGTCGGTTTAGTGTGTGTATGTTATAATATGTCAAACAGATATTCTCCACCGCCGGGTATGTTTGTGGCCGTCACCGCGGTCGTAAGCGGGATTTACAGCAATGTCATAATGAGGGCCATGATGACTTCTCACTGTTTTTTAGGAGGAGTCATTTTCAGAATGCCTTAAACTATTTCTCTTGACACTTTCTTTATTCATTTTTTAATGATGTGTCCCAAATACTGAACATTTTTTAACAATACTTCAGTTTGATTGGAGACGCATTATGTCCATTCTCTGTCACATGATTCAGTAGTGCAATGGTGTCAATTTTGCAAAATTCTTTCATGTCTGATGCTCCCAAAAGGTCATCTATGTATTGTGCTAAAACTGAGCTGCAGGTCATTATCAATGATTCCAGATTCTTTTTCAAATTCTAGTGAGGAAGGGAGGGGCTCTCAATATAGCCTTCTGGGAACAACTCCATGCATTTACCTTCTCTCGGAACATGAAGGAGGTCAGGTACTAACTGTCTTCGTGTAATGGAATCAAAAAGAAAGCCTGGCAGAGAACAATTGCAATAAACCATTCAGCTGTACATGGAATTTGATAAGGTATGGTGGCAGGAATCGGTACCACAGGACAACATTCGATTATGATATCATCTGCCTTTCTCAAATCTTGGACTTTTCTGAATTCTCCACTGGGTTTTCAAAATCCCATAACTGGTGAGTTGCATGGACTTCCAATTAGCTTTCTCAAAATGCACTTTTTCAGCTTCTCAGTTATTATTCGAGTTACTCCTATCACCTCAGGTGTCATGTGAGAAAGAGGTGTTCTTGGAACAACTGCATTTGGTTTTATGTTTATTCTGACTGTTTCTACTCCTTTAATTATTCTGATATCCTTTCCTGTGAAATGCCACACTTTACTGCCTGTTTTAAACCAGCAATTAAATAATTTGTTGTCAGCACTGGATAAATCCCTATTGTCTAATGTTGTGCAATTTTAATATCTACATCCTCCACATGAGTTTGAAACTCAACTCCTTGAGGCATGCAATAGATTATGGAATTTAATTTGCACAATAAATCTGTCCCTAAAAGATTTTCTTCAAACAAACCTATTTTACAGGAACCTCTTTTGAAATTGGGTTTGTAATCTATTTTCTACAACTCCTACAGCTTGGATTTTTTTTTGCTGAAAGGGGTAAATTTGGTACTTCAGCTGTTCTCACAGTGGAACTGGTAGCTTCAGTGTCAGTAAGAAATAACACTTTGGGGCAGATTTAGGAAGAGTGGCGCTGCACCTAGTGCAGCACCACTTTTCTTGCTCCCCTTAGTGCCCCCTAACGCCACTATGTGCGCGCTGTATATGGCGAACCATGGCGGTAGTTAGGGAACTAGCATCAGAATTTTGGACGCTAGTTTGGTGCTTTGCAGGATTAGCGTCATAAATTCTTACGCTGATCCTGCAAAGCACCCAGAGGCCCATTGAAACCAATAGGAGCTTCCTTTTAATGCCTGCTCTGAGCAGGCATTAAAAGTGTTGAAACTAATGGCGCAAATAAATCTTGTGGAATGTCTTTGTGTAATTTTTTCAGCCCCCTAACGGGGAAAAGCCCCCCTTGCACGCATTATGACTGGCGCAGGCATAATGTAGCACAAAGGTTTAAAAAGTGGCGCAATGCATGCACTGCACCACTTTATAATTATGGCACAGGGATTTTGGCCTCGTTGGACCACATTAGAGTAAAACAAAATGACGCTAATGTGGTGCAAGAATGCGCTAGGGGCTGCTAAATATGCCCCTTAGTGGTCATTCACCTAACCTTTTACAAATTGTCCCCTCTGGTCTCCCTCTTAAACTGTGCCAAGCACGCAATCTATCTCCCCTCTCAGGCACCGTCTGAATCTCCATTGCTAAACAAAGGAAATTGCTAGATTGCATTCTGATTTGCATCGTATTTTGATTCATCCTTGGCAACTGTTTTTGATTTAATCTAGCATTGTTTACATTTGATTAACCTACAGGTGCTTGAGGAATGGAACTAACTTGAGTCTGAATTTTCATCAGTACTTGTACCTGATGTGTAGGAACATTTTGTATCTCCATTTGCTTTCCTCCCTGTAACTGATTATAATTAATTCTATCTGGATTGGCATTACATTTGCACTTCCAACACCCCACCCTGTTGCAAAGGTGGCAAGGAGTCATCTTCTTTACTATTACAGCATCAACACCTCTACTTGGATCAGTCGGTGCATCTCTTCCTCCACCTTGAGATACCATTATCCCTTACATTCCTGCTTGAAAACCACTTGTTTGTATTCCATTTGAACCATTCCCTTTCTGAACTGCACCACCATTTTAAACAAATGACTAACTCTGAAACGTCTTTGAGCACAGTTCGTCTGAGCAAACATAAACTTCTACTTAAGTTTCCATTTGTTTTGTTCTCTTGTTCATCACTGCAATACCGTGCATATTTCAAAATCTCATCTAAAGACTTTTGGGCCTGATTTAGATCTTGGTGGAAACATTTCTCTGCCACAATGGTGAGGGCCATCCTGTCTGCTAAAATATAAATCCTAGAGGATATAATGGGATTTATATTTCAGCAGACAGGATATCTGTCACCTTTAGGAAGGATTAAATCATTTGCCAAGATCTAAATCTAGCCCGATGTCTGCCAACAAATAACATTCTGCTGTATTTGCTGACAAATCTCATGTCTCAGACCAAGCTCAAACTGTGTAATGTAAAATCCCATATCTGCTGGTTCAAGATGTTTGTTAGAAATAGGGTCTTTCGTTGGCAGTCAAGTTACCCCCGTCCAAGCAAGGACCCTCAGTCTAGTCAGGGTAAAGGATACTCACCCTCAGTTAACCCCCGCTCAACCCTTTGGTAGCTTAGCATGAGCAGGCAGGCTTAATTTCAGAAGCAATGTGTAAAGTATTTGTACCAACACACACAGTAACTCAGTGAAAACTCTACACAATGACACAACACAGGTTTAGAACAATAGATATTAGTTATCTAAGAAAAACAAGACCAAAACAATAAAAATCCGACATACACAAGTCAAGTTTTGAATCTTAAAAAGAATAAGAGTCTTAATCCTTAGAAAACAGTGAGAACGCTGTTAATTCACAAAAGTACCTGGGTAGCATCAAAATAAAGCCACACAGGCGAGTGTGCATCAAAAAAGGCCAGCGATGCGTTGATTCCTCACCCACAAATGAGAATGTACGTCATTCCTCCTATGGTCGAGTTACCTTGTATCATTTCTTCTCTCCCGCAAGAGAGTGATGCGTCAATCAGGAATGGCACCTCAGGTCCGAGCAGGCTCTGCATTGATTTTCCGTGCCCAGCGATGTTGCATAGAAATCCAGTCACACGGGGTCAAGAAATCATGCTGCGTGGGGACTTGCATCGTTAACAGTAGCCTCTGCGGGTGCTGCACGCCGTTTCTCCAGCCGCGTTGCATCGATCTCCCAGCTGCGATGCAGGCGGAGCATCAAATTTAGCCGCAAGGCCGGCAGCATGTCGCTTATTGGCCATGAGGCGGGTGGTCGTCAAAAGTTTCCTTGCACAGCGGTCTTTGCGTGGATTTATGTCCTTTTCCACTAGCTGTACCTTTCAAGGGCCCAGAGACAGGTTAGGGTACCACTTGGCAGGCAGGCCTCTCAGCAGAAAGCCCAAGTGCTGGCAGAGAGAAGTCTCTGTTGTCCCTGAGACTTCAACAACAGGAGGCAAGCTCAGTTCAAGCCCTTGCACATTCTTCACCAGTGGGAGGTCACACAAAAGCCAGTCTTTGTCCTCTCTCAGGTAGACACAGCTAATGCAGGCCAACCCAGCAAAGCACAGTCACAGGCAAAGGGGCAGTACTCCTCCTCCAACATCCAGCTCTTCTCCTTGGCAGGGGTTCCTCTTGGTTCCAGAAGTAATCTGATTTTCAGGGGTTTTGGGTGCTTTTCTTATACCCCTTTCTGCCTTTGAAGTAGACCTAATTCAAAGAGAAGTCTCTGCTGTTTTTAATATCCTACTGTGCCCATGCAAGGTCCCAGACACACACCAGGGTATTGGAGACTGTATTGTGTGAGGGCAGGCACAGCCCTTTCAGGTGTGAGTGACCACTCCTCCCCTCCCCTCAGCCCAGATGGCCCATCGGGATATGCAGGCTACACCCCTGCTCCCTTTGTTTCACTATCTAGAAGAGAGGAGCAAAGAGCCCAACTTTCAAACTGACCCAGTCAGGGAATAAACAAATAAGCAGTCACATAGAATGGTTTAAGCAAGAAAATGCCTACTTTCTAAAAGTGGCATTTTCAAACACACAATCTAAAAACCAACTTCACTAAAATATGTATTTTAAAATTGTGAGTTGAGAGATGCCAAACTCTACATGTCTATCTGCTCCCAAAGGTAATTTGCACTTTAATAATATGTAAAGGCAGCCCCTATGTTAACATACGAGAGAGATAGGCCTGGCAACAGTGAAAAAACAAATTTGGCAGTATTTCACTGTCAAGACTTGCAAAACACATAAGTACATGTTCCACCTTTAACATACACTGCACCCTGCCCATGGGGCTAACTAGGGCCTAACTTAGGGGTGCCTTACATGTATAAAAAGGGAAGGTTTGGGCCTGGCAAGTGGGTACACTTGTCAAGTCGAATTGGCAGTTCAAAACTGCACACACAGGGGGTCATTCCGACCTCGGCGGTCTTTTCAATAGACCGCCGAGGGACCGCCGTACGGAAGACCGCCAGTGCTGGCGGTCTTCCGCATGGGCCATTCTGACTGGTGGCAGCGCTCCGCCCGTTTCCGGACGAAGAGCCGCCAACAGCCATAATGGCGGCAGGCGGGGAAGTGGAGGTAGCTCCACCTCCACCGCCACGCCAACAGAACACCGCCCAGCCAATCACGACCTGTGATTCGCTGTGGCGGTGTTCTGTTGGGGTAGCGGTGTCGGCGGAGCTGCCCGTTCCCTCCCAGAGGATCACCAGGAACAGGTAAGGTGATCGTCCGCTAGGGAAGGGGGGTGGGGGGGTGTTGTGAGTTGTGTGCGTGCATGGGGGTGTGCGTGTGTGTATATTGAGGGGGCGTGTGAATGCGTGCATGAATGCGGGGGGGTGTGTGAATGTGCATGATGAATGCGTGCATGAATGCGGGGGGGTGTGTGTATGTGCATGATGAATGCGTGCATGAATGCGGGGGTGTGTGTGTATGTGCATGAATGCGTGCCTGTATGTGTGTATGTGTGTGTATATGTTGGGGATCGGGGTGGGGGACGGGGGTCCTGCAACCTTTTGGGGGTGGCAGGGGTGGTGGGGGGGTAGGGGAGGGAGTCGGGGTGGGGGTTGGGGGTGGGGAGACCCCTATCAGTGCCAGGGAAGGGATTCCCTGGCACTGATAGTGCTTACCGCCATGGATTGAATGGCGGTCCCCAACCGCATGAAATCCATGGCGGTAAGCCGGGGTCAGGCCGGTTGGAATACCGCCTGCGGTATGTGACGACCGCCGGGCTGGAGACCCAGGTCTCCAGCCCGGCGGTCGTTACCGCCGTGGCGGTCGGAACGGTGAAGCGGCGGCTGACCATGGCGGTAACAGCCATGGTCAGAATACATGAAAAAAGACCGCCAGCCTGTTGGCGGTCTTACCGCCGCTTCACCGCCGACCGCCAGGGTCAGAATGACCCCCACAGATACTACAGTGGCAGGTCTGAGACATGTTTACAGGGCTACTAATGTGGGTGGCACAACCAGTGCTGCAGGCCCACTAGTAGCATTTGATTTAAAGGCCCTGGGCACCTCTAGTGCACTTTACTAGGCACTTACTAGTAAATCAAATATGGCAATCATGGTCAAGCCAATGTATACATATCATTTATACTTGGAACACTTACACTTTAGCACTGGTCAGCAGTGGTAAAGTGTCCAGAGCAAACAAAACAGCAAAACAGAGTTCAGCACACAGAAGCAACCTGGGAGGTAGAGGCAAAAAGTCAGGGGAGAACATGCTAATGATGCCATGTCTAACAATGTGTCTATCCTGTATGCTGTTGAAATGCATTAATCAATCTCTCTTAGCATTCATGCACAGACTCCTTAACTCCCTGCTGAATTGTATTCAATTTTAAATAGTCCAAATCACTAGGAGGAACTCTGTCCTTTAAAAATGGTATTGCCTCATTGTCACTGGGCCCAAATTCAACAAAAATGATGCACAACTGCGCTAGCACAGTTGTGCGTCAAAAATGTTACTGCTAGCTAATACCATTCCTTAGTGCCATCTGTGCGCTACATTTGTAAAATGTCTCACAATGGCGCTAAGAAATGGTTAGAGTAAAAAACAAAATCATGCTAATCTTTGTGACATGCTGGAAGGACAAATGGCGATAATGTTGCAAAAGTGGCATTAGCACAATTCTCGACACGTTTTTGACGCTAAACATGTTAGCGCCATATTTAACAACATTAGCATAAAAGTGGAAGTAAAAAAATAAAACGGGAGACAAGATGGAGATTGCAGACCAAGAGAGACCCCAGAGCGATCCCAGTCAGCCCAGTACCACCCAAGAGGGACCAGCAAAGTCCCAGGAGAAGGAGAAGGGGAAGTGGAAGTGTTGCTTTATTGAGGAGGAGAATGACATCTTGGTCAAAGAAGTGACAAAGCACCAACACCAGCTCTTAGTCACCTCCAAATTGCCAATAGGTAGGAGAGAGGCTACATGGCAGGCAATAGAAAATAAAGTCAACAGCGTGGCAGGGGTGAAGAGGACTGTCACTGATTGTAAAAAGTGCTGGCACGATTGCAAGCGCAGAACTAAGGAGAAACTGGCCAGGAACCTAATGGCAGCACTGCACACTGGAGGTGGAAGTCCTGCACACCAGGAGGACCTGGATGAGCTGGAGGAGATAGTGGCAGCGGTCATCCCAGAGGATCTGGTCACTGGAATCAAAGCACAGGGCAGGGAAGACTACCAAGAACTATCACAAATACATGGTAAGTTGCAGGGGGGACTATCTGGAATTTCACAAATGGCAGTAGGCGGAGGCACATAGGACACACTAAATGCATGCAAATGGGTTGCATTGGGACACATAGGGCTAGAATCAATAGGCCCCATTGTCACTAGAGCCTCACTCTTAGTGACACTCTGCTGGTGCTATGCACTCTGACATATACACAATGTGGTCTCAATGCACTTACAGTGGTTGAAAACCATCCTTTAAATATGGCCCCTACATCTGCAGCACTTTGCCTGGAAGGGACGTGCAATCAGTGTGGCTGATTGCATATTGTTGTTTCCCCAGATGCAAGACTACTTGTAAACTGAGGCTGTGACTAAAGTTAACACCACCCCAGGAGTTCTGTTAGGATAGCACAAGGCAAAATGCTTTCCTTTCTCCTCATGTCATTGCCCTTCTCATGTGTGCTGCATTCTGCAGCACACATAGAAATGCCAAGTCGCCGTAATAAATTGTTTATGTGCAGGAAGGGAAATCTTTCTGCATATAAACATCTATCCCCTCAATGCAGCCACCCTTTAACTATGGTGCAAGGATGCTTGTGTTGGTGCATGAAGCTTAATTTTGCACAGTGGGAAACCCAGGAGTTTGCTGTCTTCCTGTAAAAATGGTGTATTCCTACATTTCAAAAGTGGTGAAGTGTGGTGCACCAATATTGCCTCTGCACCGAGCTGCGCCACTTTAGAAAAAATCAGGGCCTTAGTTTGCAATGTGTCCTATGCAACTCGCACGAGATGGTCCAACAACAACTCTCACACACCTCGATGCACCATTTGAGAATGGGGATAAAAATGAACATATGAAAGATATGGGGTATGTCTGTGATCAACATTTGTGCTGCTGTACAAGTAGCTTCAATTTCACTATGTAACAAGGTTACCTGTGTTGTGGGAATGGTTGGTATTGTGCATCTAGGGACACCGTCATGAATAGGAACAGACACAAGTGGCATAAATGATGCCATATGGGCACAATGTCACTAGCCTGTAATGCAACAGTACCATCGTACAAATAGATGCCAATGTAAATCCAAGCTGCCCGTTTCCCATGAACAAATTATTAAAATGCATGCATTGATCTACATTGTACATCCTTACATCAACATATGCCTGTGACAGATATGCTGTATGCAAGGAAATGTCCCTGATGCAGGGAGGGATGAACTAATGGGGCTGACAATCCCTAAATCTTGCACTGTGCCATTCAATTAACACATGTGGGGCATGCTAAAGGCACATGACAAAGTTGCCCAAGCATTGTAAGCAATGGACCTCCTTGTGCTCAGCTGCACTAGAGCCATCATGAATGGTACCAATGCAGTAAAGCATTAGAATAGTCACAACAGTCATGAAACTACTATGGGAATGTCCACCATGGTGAACAGGAATGTAAATGACGTGCCACTGTGGTTACAATGGCTGGGGAAAGGATCCTTCAAGGAATATGGTGGTGTGGGATCAATGCACAAAATACTTTGAAAGGTTGCCCCATGTGTGATGCACAATGTAACACATAATAAACAACTACAATCTGAAGTCTGTAACATGTCACTGAGCCACCAGTAGCAATATAAATGATGAGCCATGTCAACAGCCACTGCAGTCATAGATTGACTTTTCACTATACCATTGTAGAGTATGATGCCTTATTTCCTATCAACCTGCCTGGTCATGGATGACATGGGTGACCAGCTGCCGACCATCAATGCAGACTCTCTCTAGGATGTCCTAGGTTCCTTCCAGACACCACCTCCATTCACAGGGAGGACACAGAGCATTTTCAGGGTCTCTACATGAACCACCCAACTACCAACACACAGCACCTACCAGTCCTGCCAGAGCTCTGAATTCTGAGGACCGAGACATCACCTTTTTAGAGGACAGTGGTAGGAGTTCAGCGGGAACTGGCCAAGCAGGTGTGAAAGACCATGACAGGCAGCATGGCAGGACATGGAGAACATAACAGGCAGCAGAGAGGGAGTGCAGAGGTGTCTTGCTCCAAATAAGGACAACTCAGCTGCCATAAGAGGCACCCACTCTCCGCTTCGTGGACTCCAGCAGTCCCTGGCTGACATAGCTGCTGTCATGAGGCAGAGGCTTCAACAATTGCCTTCACAAAGTGGCAGTAGCATGATAGATAACAGGCTGTGGCTATACAAATTGCCCTGGAGTCCATACAGTGGGAAATGCCTTCCCTCAGGAAAAAAAGGTTGCCTAACACCGTGATGTAGTTGCGGTGTTGAGAAATCAGCAGTGCCTCCTTGCTGCAGTGACGCCGTATGTGTTCCCACAAATGGCAGCTGCCGGGAGCTTTGATTCCACATCTCTATCCCTGATGTGTGTGTGGCCCCCTCAACTTCAACAACAGTACCACCTATGGCACAAGAGGCACCACACACATCAGAGGATGAAGATGTGTAAGGAACAACATTCACACGTAAAACCACCTGGTAGCACCAGTCAGTGACACTTAGAAAGTATCTCCTTAGTTCTGTGCTTAAGATCATGCCGGTGTTGTTACAGCTGGCAATGTGCCCTCTTCACTCATTCACTGTGGACTTATCTGCTAGGGACTGCACTTGTCTCTTTTCCTATCTATTGTCAATTTGGACAGCTCCTCACTAATGCACACTTCTCCTACCCATGTCTCATGACATATCTCTCACCTTTGGACTCTGAATGTACATTAAATGTCTCAGGTTCTCTCATGGGGTCAGTGAACTGGACATTGTTCTGCAATGGAGAATACATTTGCATATATAAAATCTCCATATTCACATGTAACATGCCATATTTTACTGTGATCCACCAACTCATCTAAATGTATGCACTGTGAGAAACTATGTCAATGAGAACAGAACCTAATTACATGTGTGGCTTACTGTCAGACACAAGGCAATTCTACAATGAAAAAGGTGACTGATAATGTTGTGGACTACAACCATCTCACATACCCTTAACCCCTTCGCTGCCAGGCCTTTTCCCCCTCCTGTGCCAGGCCTTTTTTTGGCTATTAGGGGCAGCTTGCGCTTAGGCCCTCATAGCTTTTTGTCCACATAAGCTAGCCAAGCCAAATTTGTGTACTTATTTGCCAACATCCTAGGGATTCTAGAGGTACCCAGACTTTGTGGGTTTCCCTGAAGGAGGCCAAGAAATTAGCCAAAATACAGTGAAAGTTTAGTTTTTTTCAAAAACATTGGAAAAAGTGGCTGCAGAAGAAGGCTTGTGGGTTTTTCCCTGAAAATGGCATCAACAAAGGGTTTGCGGTGCTAAAATCACCAGCTTCCCAGCTTTCAGGAACAGGCAGACTTGAATCAGAAAACCCAATTTTTCAGCACAAATATGGCATTTTACTGGGACATACCCCATTTTTACAATTTTGTGTGCTTTCAGCCTACTTCCAGTCATTGACAGAAATAGGTGTGAAACTAATTCTGGATCCCAGAAACCCAAACATTTCTGAAAAGTAGACAAAACTCTGAATTCAGCAAGGGGTAATTTGTGTAGATCCTACAAGGGTTTCCTACAGAAAATAACAACAGAAAAAAAAATATTGAAATTGAGGTGAAAAAAACCAGCAATTTTTCTCTACATTTTACTCTGTAACTTTTTCCTGCAATGTCAGATTTTTTTAAGCAATATACCGTTACGTCTGCTGGACTCCTCTGGTTGCGGGGATATATAGGGCTTGTAGGTTCATCAAGAACTCTAGGTACCCAGAGCCAATAAATAAGCTGCACCCTGCAGTGGGTTTTCATTCTATACCGGGTATACAGCAGTTCATCTGCTGAAATATAAAGAGTGAAAAATAGCTATCAAGAAAACCTTTATATTTCCAAAATGGGCACAAGATAAGGTGTTGAGGAGCAGTGGTTATTTGCACATCTCTGAATTCCGGGGTGCCCATACTAGCATGTGAATTACAGGGCATTTCTCAAATAGACGTCTTTTTTACACACTCTCTTATATTTGGAAGGAAAAAATGTAGAGAAAGAAAAGGGGCAATAACACTTGTTTTGCTATTCTAATGCCCTCAAGTCTCCCGATAAAAATGATACCTCACTTGTGTGGGTAGGCCTAGCGCCCGCGACAGGAAATGCCCCAAAACACAACGTGGACACATCACATTTTTTGACAGAAAACAGAGGTGATTTTTGCAAAGTGCCTACCTGTAGATTTTGGCCTCTAGCTCAGCCGGCACCTAGGGAAACCTATCAAACTTGTGCATTTTTGAAAACTAGAAACCTAGGGGAATCCAAGATGGGGTGACTTGTGGGGCTCTGACCAGGTTCTGTTACCCAGAATCCTTTGCAAACCTCAACATTTGGCTAAAAAACACGTTTTCCTCATATTTCGGTGACAGGAAGTTCTGGGATCTGAGAGGAGCCACAAATTTCCTTCCACCCAGCGTTCCCCCAAGTCTCCCGATAAAAATGATACCTCACTTGTGTGGGTAGGCCTAACTGCCTGCGACAGGAAATGCCCCAAAACACAATGTGGACACATCACAATTTTTGACAGAAAACAGAGGTGTTTTTTGCAAAGTGCCTACCTGTAGATTTTGGCCTCTAGCTCAGCCGGCCCTGGGATGGGAGAAATGGCCTAAAATAAATATGCCCCACCAGCCCCCCCAGGAGCGACCGTTGCTTATGGGGTCGCTCCCCTTGCGTGACATTGGCGCAAAAAAAAAAATCCCTGGTGCCTAGTGGTTTCTGCCCCCCTTGGGGGCAGATTGACCTAAAATCGGCCGATCTGCAAGGGGGGCAGAAATGGTCTAAATACAATTTGCCCCCAGGGGAGTGACCCTTGCCTAATGGGTCTCTCCCCATCTCAAAAAAAAAAAAACACAAAAAAAATATTTGCCCTGGCGCCTAGAGGATTCTGCCCCCCCGGGGGCAGATCGGCCTAATAACAATAGGCCGATCTGCCCCCGGGGAGGTAGAAATGGCCTAAAATAGATTTGCCTCCCCACCCCCCCAATCCCCCCTACCGGGAGCGAGCCTTGCCTACGGGGTCGCTCCACTTGCGTGACATTGGCGCAAACAAAAAAAACAAAAAATCCCCGGTGCCTAGTGGTTTCTGCCCCCTTGGGGGCAGATTGACCTAAAATCGTCCGATCTGCCCCCAAGGGGGGCAGAAATGGTCTAAATACAATTTGCCCCCAGGGGAGTGACCCTTGCCTAATGGGTCGCTCCCCATCTCTAAAAAAACAAACAAACAAAAAAAAAACCACAAAAACAATATTTGCCCTGGCGCCTAGAGGATTCTGTCCCCCCGGGGGCAGATCGGCCTAATAACAATAGGCCGATCTGCCCCTGGGGAGGTAGAAATGGCCTAAAATAGATTTGCCTCCCCACCCCCCCAATCCCCCCTACCGGGAGAGAGCCTTGCCTACGGGGTCGCTCCCCTTGCGTGACATTGGCGCAAAAAAAAAAAAATCCCCGGTGCCTAGAGGTTTCTGCCCCCTTGGGGGCAGATTGACCTAAAATCGGCCGATCTGCCCCCAAAAATGGTCTAAATACAATTTGCCCCCAGGGGAGTGACCCTTGCCTAATGGGTCGCTCCCCATCTCTAAAAAAACAAACAAACAAAAAAACACAAAAAAATATTTGCCCTGGCGCCTAGAGGATTCTGCCCCCCCGGGGGCAGATCGGCCTAATAACAATAGGCCGATCTTCCCCCGGGGAGGTAGAAATGGCATAAAATAGATTTGCCTCCCCACCCCCCCCAATCCCCCCTACCGGGAGCGAGCCTTGCCTACGGGGTCGCTCCCCTTGCGTGACATTGGCGCAAAAAAAATAAAAATCCCCGGTGCCTAGTGGTTTCTGCCCCCTTGGGGGCAGATTGACCTAAAATCGGCCGATCTGCCCCCAAAAATGGTCTAAATACAATTTGCCCCCAGGGGAGTGACCCTTGCTTAATGGGTCGCTCCCCATTTCCCAAAAAAAAAACACAAAAAAAATATTTGCCCTGGCGCCTAGAGGATTCTGCCCCCCCGGGGGCAGATCGGCCTAATAACAATAGGCCGATCTGCCCCCGGGGAGGTAGAAATGGCCTAAAATAGATTTGCCTCCCCACCCCCCCAATCCCCCCTACCGGGAGCGAGCCTTGCCTACGGGGTCGCTCCACTTGCGTGACATTGGCGCAAAAAAAAAAAAAAAATCCCCGGTGCCTAGTGGTTTCTGCCCCCTTGGGGGCAGATTGACCTAAAATCGTCCGATCTGCCCCCAAGGGGGGCAGAAATGGTCTAAATACAATTTGCCCCCAGGGGAGTGACCCTTGCCTAATCGGTCGCTCCCCATCTCTAAAAAAACAAACAAACAAAAAAAAAACACAAAAAAAATATTTGCCCTGGCGCCTAGAGGATTCTGTCCCCCCGGGGGCAGATCGGCCTAATAACAATAGGCCGATCTGCCCCTGGGGAGGTAGAAATGGCCTAAAATAGATTTGCCTCCCCACCCCCCCAATCCCCCCTACCGGGAGCGAGCCTTGCCTACGGGGTCGCTCCCCTTGCGTGACATTGGCGCCAAAAAAAAAAAAATCCCCTGTGCCTAGTGGTTTCTGCCCCCTTGGGGGCAGATTGACCTAAAATCGGCCGATCTGCCCCCAAAAATGGTCTAAATACAATTTGCACCCAGGGGAGTGACCCTTGCCTGATGGGTCGCTCCCCATCTCTAAAAAAACAAACAAACAAAAAAACACAAAAAAATATTTGCCCTGGCGCCTAGAGGATTCTGCCCCCCCGGGGGCAGATCGGCCTAATAACAATAGGCCGATCTTCCCCCGGGGAGGTAGAAATGGCATAAAATAGATTTGCCTCCCCACCCCCCCAATCCCCCCTACCGGGAATGAGCCTTGCCTACGGGGTCGCTCCCCTTGCGTGACATTGGCGCAAAAAATAAATAAATCCCCGGTGCCTAGTGGTTTCTGCCCCCTTGGGGGCAGATTGACCTAAAATCGGCCGATCTGCCCCCAAAAATGGTCTAAATACAATTTGCCCCCCAGGGGAGCGACCCTTGCCTAATAGGTCACTCCCCATCACTAAAAAAAAAAAAATAAGAAAAAGAAATTGGCTGATTTGCCCCCAGGGGGGGCAGAAGTGGCCTAAAATAGATTTGCCCCCCAGGGGAGCGACCCTTGCCTAAGGGGTCGCTCCACTTGCGTGAAATTCACGTAAAAAAGAAAAATTCTCTGGTGTCTAGTGATTTCTGTCCCCCTTGGGGGCAGATTGGCCTCATAAAAATAGGTCAATCTGCCCCTAAGGAGGGCAGAAATGGCCTAAATATAATTTGCCCCCTAGGGGAGTGACCCTTGCCTAAGGTGTCGCTCCCCACCAGTAAAAAAACAAAACAAAACAAAAACAAACAAAAAAACAAAAAAATTATCCCTGGTGCCTAGAGGTTTCTGCCCCCCCTGGGGGCAGATCGGCCTAATAATAGGCCGATCTGCCCATGGGGCGGGCAGAAAAGGCCTTCCTAAAAAAATGCCCCCCCCCCCCCCCCGGAGCGACCCTTGCCCAAGGTGTCGCTCCCTTATGCCAATTTCTAACAAATAAAAAAAATCCCTGGTGTCTATTGGGTGTTTCAAAAGCCGGATTGCTTGGAGAGACTTCAAAGGTAAGAAAATTCCTTTCCTTCCCTTTGAAGCCTCACTGGCCTCCTCCACATGATCGAAAGAGAAATGCTTTGCATTTCTCTTTCTATCGTGCTGGAAGGTGAGCTTCCAGCGCGATGGAGGAGGCCCTCTGTGATTGTCAGCGCGCAATGCGCGCTGATGTCACAGGAGGTGGGGTGGGGGCGTCGGGGGTGGAAGGGGAAGGGCTTCCCCTTTTATCCACCACCGGGGGGGGTGGGTGGTGTGCCCATGGGGGGAGCGCTAGCGCTCCCCCCAGTTCCTGGTTGCAGGACGAGGTGATCTCATCCAAGGCACCCAGGAACCAGAGCCTTGGACGAGATCACCTCGTCCAAGGCACCGTAGGGGTTAAAAGCATGTATTGAACAGATATCCATGCAAGTTGACATATGGCATGTATGGGTCACAACTCAAGGGTTTAGAATGTTCCCTGATCATAGAACTAGTACAACAAATATGTGTGGAACAGAAGAGGCAACATTGATCAGTGCTGGGAAGCTGTCAGTGTGCCGGGATACATACCCCAAATAAGATAAAGTAAAATATGCTACATTTTATAAGAATAATTGTGGCAGACCTCAGCAATGACAGTCAATGCCATTCTTACCTCAAAGATTTAGTATACACACACATTGTGATTGTCAGGAACTGGGGATGAAAAATGTTTTGAGTAGCTGGTGTCATATTGCAGCCAGTCAGATAGCTCCTTGGTCATAAGGGATGCACATAGTCATACATGCAAATCAATACAGAAAGCATACCCTAGAACACCCAGACACTCAATCATCATAGACACCTGATTGTCTACAACTAACAGAATTTATTTGTGCTTAAAACAACACCTTATAAAAAACTAAAATAAACACTATTCTACACTAAGCTAACCCATATGAACTTATCTAAACCTCCTCCTACAGCTATCTATCCTAATCTAACCTTATCTTATAAATGTAGTGCCACACACTAAACATTGTCCCCCCACCCCTCTTAAGAGACAAAATACAAGTAGGACAACATAAACTAAACCTACACATATACTAACAAAACCATAATAACATAACCTATATCCCAAACAAATATTTTTTGGGTAAATTTTTAATCGATTTTTAAAAATGTTTTAGAACATAGAGCCCCATACATAATCCCCCACCAAATCCCCCAAAACAAAAAAATTAAACTATAACCCACCCCCAACCATACTTACTCTATCCTACAACTAAACTAAGCTATGCTATCTAACCTATTACTACCCACCTAAAACCCACAAAAACTAAATACAAAATATGATAGAAGGGGTAAGGAACTGGGAGGTTGTCCATATCCTGGATTACAGCTTCTTCAGGTTCTTTTTACAGTACTTTAAGAGTCTGAAATTGCAAGCATTGTTCTGCTCCAGTCTGTCCTGCCTGGCCATAAAAGCTGCAATGTCCCTCCTCATGTCCGCCTCATAGCTGGAGGATATGGCTGCTGCAGGTGGCTGTTGTGGTGCTTGTGTTGCCATTGGTGCAGTGGACGTGGAGGGGTTTGGACCAGCTGGGGCACCCCTGACCCTTGATGTGGTGACCGTGTTGCAGCCTGTTTAGGAGGTCCCCCATGTGGGAAGGCAAGCCAAACGCCTGATGTCTTTTCTTGCTGATATCTCCTGGATATCTTTCTATAACCTTCAAGTACCTCCATGATGAGGCAGAAACGGTCCGCCTCTCTTTTCAAAAGCACACTTCTGTCCTGAGGTCATATTGGCAGTTAAAACATGAGAAAAACACAACATCAAATACTGCATTGGGTAGAGGTTGAACAACCATGCAATAAACAGAGCATCATCAGATGACACATGCTGTCCACCAGACATTCCACAACAATGTAAATTACCAAATCCAGACTAAACTTCCTAACAGCTACATTTGCATCATGATACTTGTGAGGATCAAGTGGCCCAACAGTTCAGAGTTAGTGCCAATATTGTTTGCCCTAAGCCTGAACAGTACATCTATATTGTCTACAGATTTTGTTCCTATTGCCCTCTACCTTGTGGCATGGTGTGCTAAATTTGTTCTGCAGTGCAGACATGGTGTTGGTAGGGGTGCCCTAAGGGACACAGGAAAAGATACGCTGCACTGGGTGTAGCAACAGTTGTTCTAACTATTACACTACCTTTGCACATGCATGTTTTACATCTCCTAACTACCAAGTATGCACTCACCATCCATATTCTATACAGATGTGATGTGACCAAGCTCACTCATGACTATCATGATGGGTAGATCATGTAGGTTAAACCACACATATCTTGTTTGCTACAATCCGTAGACATGTCCCACATCCATCTGGAGCACAGCTGAAATCTCAATATGTACCCAAGTGACTGTTGCCCAGCACAATGAGGCACCTTGCACGGCTGATGCCTCACTTAATTTTAGAAGAGTAGTCAGGCACTGATGCTGCAAGTGTCTCCTTGATTAGCCCCCTAAGGCCTCAACACATCTACATCATTTGTACCATGTACTGAGTAAATTGAAGCAATGTGTGACGCACTGTTTTGTAACGTGCTGTAAAAAAAATGTTTGCACAAGGCATGCGAATCGGATAAACATATCTTGACTGACATCACTGCGTTTGTGGGCATGCTTTCCTTTTGCTAACACCCACAATTCCATAGCAGCACATGTTGGTAGTTGTTGTGAGAAAGTAGCCTCTTTCTAGTACGGGTACCCCCACTTTTGGCCTGTTTGTGAGTGTGTGTCAGTGTGTTTTTACTGTGTCACTGGTATCATGCTAGCCAGGCCCCCAGTGCTCATAGTGAAAACCGTATAGGTCAGTGTGTTTTGCCTGTCTACTGGGATCCTGCTGGTCAGGACCCCATTGCTCATAGTGTGTGGCATAATGTGTGTGTTGTCAGTAGTGCTTAAATGTGTCACTGAGGCTCTGCTAATCAGAACCTCAGTGCTTATGCTCTCTCTGCTTTTAAATTTGTCACTATAGGCTAGTGACTTAATTTACCAATTTCAATTGCCACACTGGACCACCCTTATAAGTCCCTAGTATATGGTACCTAGGTACCCAGGGCCTTGGGGTTCCAGGAGATCCTTATGGGATGCAGCATTTATTTTGCCACCCATACGGAGCTCAGGCAAACCCTTTCACAGAACTGCCACTGCAGCTTGCATGAAATAATGCACATGTTATTTCACAGCCAATTTCACTACACTTAATTAACTTATAAGTCACCTATATGTCTAACCTTCACTTGCTGAAGGTTAGGTGCAAAGTTACTAAGTATGAGGGCACCCTTGCAAAGGTGCCCCCACATAGTTCATGGCCATTTCTCTGGACTTTGTGAGTGCGGGGACGCCATTACACGCGTGCACTACATATAGGTCAATACCCATATGTAGCTTCACAATGGTAACTCCGAATATGGCCATGTAAGGTGTCTAAGATCATGGAATTGCCCCTCATTCCAAATCTGGTATTTGGGGGCCAATTTCATGCATCCTGGGGGCTCCACTATGGACCCCCAGTACTGCCAAACCAGCTCTATGAGGCTTGCACTACAGCTGCAACTCCAACTGCTGCCACCTCACAGACAGGGTTCTGCCCTCCTGGGGTATGAGCAGCTCAGTCCCAGGAAGGCAGAACAAACCATTTCCTTTGAGCACAGCCTGGCCCATGTCCCCAGCACTCTATCCTGTGACGCTCAACTTGCTGAGTTGAGCTCCGGCGGCGTGGGAACCTTCTTTGCAATGCTGCACCAACTGCGTTTTGCACATCCTTTGTCCCTGTGTCCTGGGACTCCCGTGGGTGCTGTCTGGCATCCTGAGGGCTCTCTAAAGTGCTGAGAGCCCCCTCTTCCTCCTCATACAGAGGTTAGGCCCCCAAGTCCCTCCTGGGTCCACCCAGCGCCATGTTGATGCAAAACACACATTTGTCGTAACCAAGGCTTGTTGGTGACTTCCAACACAAAATCACGTCTGCATCCATCTTCACGTCATGGGCCATCTTTTACATCATGCAGGAACACTCTGGCATCTTCCTAGGGTGCATTCCTGCAGTCTTCGTCCAACCTGGGACTCTTCTTTTGCACCCTCTTCTGGGTTGGCAGGGGCTCCTGTCCTTCCTGGAACTTCTTTCAACTTCTGGACTTGATCCCTTTCTTTTGCTGATCTTCACAGCCAGGAATCCAGTAGTTGTTGTTTGCAGACTTGGTTGGTTGCTGCAATAATCCATATCATGATGCATAGTGTGTCCTAAGGAAACTTGTAGTATTTTACTACTGTTTGTCTGGGCTCTGGAGTGGGGTGATTTACTTACCTTTACTGCAGTCTCACTCTCTCAGCAATTCTGCACACACTACACTTGCATAAGGGGGAATTTGTGATTGGCATTCCACTTTCTTAGTATATGGTTTGTGTTGCCCCTAGAACTATTCTCTCCCACTGCATTCTATAGCATTTCCTATTGTTTGCACTACCCTATGTCTAATTCCTTGTCTTATTTTGGTGTCTAGTGTATATATTGTGTATAATACTGACCTCCAGAAGGAGTATTGCCTCTAAGATATTTTTGGTACTGTGTCACCCAAATAAATACCTTCATTTTTGGTAACACTGAGTATTGTTTTTACTTGTGTATAAGTACTGTGTAACTATAAGTGGTAGTGCAGGAGCTTTGCATGTCTCCTATTCAGCCTAAGCTGCTCTGCAATAGCTACCTCTATGAGCTTAAGCTGCTAGAACACTATTACTTCGCTAATAAGGGATAACTGGACCTGGTATAAGGTGTAAATACCCAAGGTACCCACTACAAACCAGGCCAGCCTCCTACATTGATGGTGCAGCGGTGGGATAAGCACTTGCAATGGCTTTACCACGTTGTTACTAGTGGTTTTCACTAGAAAAACTTACTCCAATACTTAGAGCATATATTATATATACCTAGAAGTATTTTTCTATCTTTCTAAAAGTTCTTTAAACTTTACAAACGTTTTTACAAATTTTCTTCTTTTCTCTGAAAAGTTAGCTCTGTAATTCTACTAACTTTTTACTCACTTTGCCAAACTTTTTGTCTTTCAATATGTCTTCTGTAAAAGCTACCCTTAGAGTTGTGAAAACAACATATGAAAATCTTAACTTTAAAAGTTTGAGGGGTCTCTCTATAGAAAGACGTTTAGGGATTGGGAAGAACCCCAATAAGGATTTCCTTTTAAATCCCCTCCTCCAAAATGACCAGGGACTCAGCACTGGTCCAGATCAGACAAAGGAAGAGGTAGAGGATGATTCCAACCAGGAAGGCTCAGAGGAGCAAACTGACAATCCAGGGGAGGGTCCTTTCACAGATTTATCTTTCAACAAGCCACTCACTACAACTGGTAGTGGGAAGGGTTCACACACAAGTAGGGCTCCCTTCACCCCTAGAGGCCAAGTCACTAGAGTGGCCCCTGTTAGAGATAGATCTAACTCTGCACATTCCCATGTTACCTCTGTTTCAGAGGCATCCCACACTTCTAACCTTGAGGACCAGTCCCTAGATAGGGAACTCAGAATGCTGAAGTTAGAGGAGGCCAGAATGAGGCTAATGCAGCAACAGTTGGCCTTAGACAGGGCATCCCTGGCTGTGGAAAAGGAAAGGCAGGGTTTGGGGTTAGTTCCCCAGGGTGGCAGCAGCAGTTTTAGAAATTCAAATGTGAGGGAACCTTCATTGATTCTAGGAATTTGCACAAAGTAGTCCCTCCTTACTAGGATGGTGATGACATCTGCAAGTGGTTTTCTGTACTTGAGAGGGCCTGTAAAGTTCAGAGGGTCCCTCATGTACAGTGGGCTGCTATCCTTTGGTTATCCTTCTCTGGTAAGGGGAGAGACAGACTCCTTATTGTCAGAGAGGATGATGCAGATAACTATCAAATTCTGAAAAATACACTCTTAGATGGTCTGGGCTTAACCACTGAACAGTACAGACTTAAGTTCAGAGAGACCGGAAAGGAGTCATCACAGGACTGGACAGACTTTGTAGACTGTTCTGTGAAGGTCCTAGAAGGTTGGTTAAAAGGCAGCAAGGTGACTGACTATGAAAGCCTGTATAACTTGATTCTGAGAGAGTATATTTTAAATAACTGTGTGTCTTTCTTGATGCGTCAGTATCTTGTGGACTCAGATCTGACCTCTTCCCAAGAATTGGGAAAGAAGGCAGACAAATGTGTCAGAACAAGGGTGAGCAAAAAAGCTCATACAGGGGGTGACAAGGACTGCAAGAAGAAGGATGGTAAGTCACATGACAAAGGTGGGAACAAAGAGCAAAAAATCATCAGAGTCTTCATCGGGTCCACAGAAATCCTCTGGGGGTGGTAGGTCCAAATCCTCTTCTCACAAAGATAAGAAACCTTGGTGTTATTTGTGTAGAGCCAAAGGCATTTGGGCAACTGATAGTCATTGTCCAAAAAGAAACACCAAACCTCCCACCACCACAACCCCAACTGCAACCACTAGTGCCCCTAGTAATAGCAGTGGTGGTGGGAAGAGCACTACTAATAGCCAATCAAAGGGTGTAGCTGGGCTCAACATTGGTAATGTAGTTGGGGTGGTCTAGTTAGGGAGATCACTGTGGCTGTTTTAGTCTCTGATGGTGGTATTGACCTAGCCACTTTAGTTGCTTGTCCCCTTAATATGGATAAGTACAAGCAGCTACCCCTGATTAATGGTGTTCTGGTTGAGGCCTACAGGGACACAGGTGCCAGTGTCACAATGGTGATAGACAAACTGGTTGCCCCTGAGCAGCACCGACCTGGTCACAAGTACCAAATGACAGATGCCCATAGCAACACTGTAAGCCACCCTATGGCTGTTGTAAATCTCAACTGGGGGGGTTACTAGTCCAATGAAAGTTGTGGTAGCCACTGATTTACCTGTGGAATGTCTGCTAAGCAATGATTTGGAGACTTCAGCTTTGGCTGAAGTGGAGTTGGAGGCCCATGCAGCAAAGCTGGGCATTTCTGGGCATTTACTTGCTCTTACCAGGGCTCAGGCCAAGAAGCAAAGAGGACAGGGAAACTTGGATCCTGGAATAATGACCAAGTGCTCCCAAGAATTAGGGGTAGGAAGGGCAAACCCTTGTCCACTATCCCGCCCTCCACAGATGATTCCCCTTTTGAGGAAGATGAATTCTCTCCCTTTGCAGAACCTACATCAGAGGAGCTGGAAGCTGATACAGCTGAGCCTTTGGGTGCAGGGGGACCTGACAGGGAAGAGCTGAACGTGGAACAGCAAACCTGTCCCACATTGGAGGACCTCAGACAGCAAGCTGTCAAGCAGCAAAGTGATGATGTCACTGACACCCACAGAGTTTATTGGGAGAATAATCTCCTTTATACTGAAGCAAGGGTCCCTAAACCTGGTGCCACCAGATGATTGGTCATCCCCCTTCAGTACAGAGAATTCCTCCTAACTCTGGCTCATGACATCCCTTTAGCTGGGCATTTAGACATGAGTAAAACATGGGACGGACTTGTTCCACATTTTCACTGGCCCCATATCGCAGAAGACAAAAATGAGTTTTGTTGCTCCTGTGTCACCTGACAAGCCAGTGGCAAGACTGGTGGCACCCCAAAGGTCCCCTTAATCCCACTGCCAGTGATTGAGGTGCCCTTTGAAAGGGTAGGGGTTGATATTGTTGCCCCCCTTGACCCTCCAACAGCTTCTAGCAATAGATCCATCCTTGTGGTGGTTGACCATGCCACAAGGTATCCAGAAGCCATCCCCTTAAGGACCACTACAGCACCTGCAGTGGCAAAAGCCCTCCTGGGAATCTTTTCCAGGGTCGGTTTCCCTAAGGAAGTGGTGTCAGAGGTAGTAACGTCATGTGTGAATATCTGAAAGCAATGTGGAAGGATTGTGGCTTTACCTACAAATTCACCACCCCTTATCATCCACAAACTAATGGATTGGTTGAGAGGTTTAATAAAACTCTCAAAGGCATGATTATGGGACTCTCTGAAGAACTCATAAGGAGATGGGAAGTCCTATTGCCATGCCTCCTTTTTGCCTACAGGGAGGTACACCAAAAAGGAGTGGGCTACAGCCTCTTTGAACTCCTATTTGGTCTCACTGTTAGAGGTTCCCTTTCTCTTATTAAGGAGGGTTGGGAACAACCTTTAAAAGCTCCAAAACAAGACATTGTGGTCTATGTGCTTGGCCTAAGATACAGAATGGCTGAGTACATGAAAAAGGCCACTAAAAACTTTCAGGCCAGCCAAGAGCTCCAAAGCAATGTTTTGACCAGATGGTTCTCCTGGCAGAGTACCACCCAGGACAGAAGGTGTGGATATTGGAGCCTGTGGCCCCAAGAGCACTCCAGGACAAATGGAGTGGACCCCATCTAATTGAAGAAAAGAAAGGTGAGGTCACCTACCTGGTGGACCTGGGCACTGCCAGAAGCCCCCTTAAGGTGTTTCATGTCAATCGCCTAAAGCCTAACTATGATAGGGCTGATTTAACCCTGCTCATGGCTACAGATGAGGGATAGGAAGAAGAGAGTGACCCTCTCCCTGATCTCTTCTCCAAAACTGAAACTGTTGGCTTAGTGGAAGGAGTGGTTCTGGCAGACTGCCTTACTGCTGAGCAGAAGGAAGACTAGACAAATCTTGATCAGTTTTCTGAACTCTTCCCCCTCACACCTGTTACAACTACTTGATGTGAACATACAATTAACAGTGAAGACAGTTTACCTGTGAAAAGTTACATTTACAGGCAACCTGATCATGTCAGAGATTGCATAGAAGCTAAAGTTCAGAAAATGTTAGACCTTGGAGTTATTGAGCCCTCTGATAGCCCCTTGGCCAACCCAGTGGTGCTTGTCCCCAAACTGCATGGCAAAGAAGGAAAGAAAGAAATGCATTTTTGTGTGGACTACAGGGGTCTCAATACAGTAACCAAAACTGACGCTCACCCTATACCCAGGGCAGATGAGCTAATATTACACTGGCATCTGACAAGTATCTAAGCACGTTTGACTTGACTGCAGGGTACTGGCAGATCAAAATGTCAGAATATGCTAAAGCAAAAACTGCATTTTCTACCATAGGAGGGCATTATCAATTCACAGTCATGCCCTTTGGTCTGAAAAATGCACCTGCCACTTTTCAGACGCTGGTGAATACAGTCCTCCAAGGTTTGGAAGCTTTCAGTGCAGCATATTTGGATGACATTGCTGTATATAGCTCTACCAGGGAGGATCACCTGGTCCACCTCTATAAAGTTTTGGAGGCCCTGCAAAAGGCAGGCCTAACTATCAAGGCTTCAAAGTGCCAGATAGGGCAGGGGAAAGTGGTTTATCTGGGCCACCTGGAGGGTGGAGAACAGATTGCACCACTACAGGGGAAGATTCAGACCATTATGGACTGGGATCCCCCTACTAGTCAGACCCAGGTCAGAGCCTTCTTAGGTCTCACTTGGTATTACAGGAGGTTCATTAGGAACTATGGCTCCATTGCAGCCCCTCTTAATGACCTCACCAGTAAGAAAATGCCTAAAAAGGTATTGTGGACAGCTAGCTGTCAGAAAGCTTTTGAGGAGCTTAAGCAGGCAATGAGCTCTGCACCTGCCTTAAAGAGCCGTAACTACTCCAAAAAATGAAGGTGGTCATTACAACCCTGGCGGACAGTGTTAAAGTGGCGGTAAGACTACCAACAGGCCGGCCGTAAGAAAATTGGAATTACGACCGTGGCGGAAACCGCCAACTAAGACAGCCACTTTAACACTCTCACTGCCACGGCGGTACAGACAAACAGCTTGGCGGTCACCGCCAACAGACAGGCGGAAGTCAAAGTACCGCCCACAGTATCACAACCTACCAATCCACCACCTTTTCTGAGGCGGATTCACCGCAGAAAAAAACACGGCGGAAACAGGACTTCGAAGGGAAAACGCTCACCTCTACACACCCCACAAGGAATCCGGACACCATGGAACCAGAGCTGCACATTTTTCCAGCCCTCATCTTCTTGCTCCTCTACCAGGAGCACGAACGCTGGCGGCGAAGACAACGGTGAGTACTGCACCTACGACAGGGGAGGGGGGAGGCAAAAAACAGGGACACACACATGCAACACCCCCACCCGCACCCTCACCCACTACAACACACACACTAATACAGCATGATACATTGAAGTTACACCCCCCAAGCCCCCCGGAAGAATGCAAAGACAAAAGCAAATGAGTATAACCATTGTAATATATTAAAATGCAGTATGCAAAAATATATATATATATACCATAACCAAAATATACACCAAGCTTAGTAGTACAGGTAGTGCTCCAATGAAGTCCGTGGAACACTGGGCCCACACGGTATGGGCGAGGCCCACACAAGATCCCCGACCATGACAGAGAGAACACTGCAGGAGCATCAGAGAGCAAGAAAACAGGCACCTCAGGGGGAGGGAAAGGGGGGGCACCTCAGCCGGTTGAGTGCACGACGCCAAATCCACGAGGGGGCCACATGTCTACTGTTCCATCCTGGGAGTGCAAAGCCACAGTCTCTCAAGTCTCTACAGTGGGTGGGTTGCCCACTGTTCCATCCTGGGGAGTGCAAAGCCACAGTCTCTCAAGTGGATAACAGTCTCCACAGGTTCTGGAGGGGGGCTTGTGCCCAGAGTGCTACATCCTGCTAAGGACAGAGGTAGTGGATGTATCTCTCCACTGGTTCTGGAGGGGTCCTTGTGCCCCAAGTGCTACATCCTGCTAAGTACAGAGGTAGTGGATGTATCTCTCCACTGGTTCTGGAGGGGGCCTTGTGCCCAGAGTGCTACATCCTGCTCGTGACTGAGTCAGTAGCGTCAGTGCCCTTGGCGCTCATGGTCCAGCAGTACTTGAGGCGGCGGTGGCCTGTTCAGCGGTGCTTGAGGTGGCGGTGCCCTGTTCAGCAGTGCTTGAGGCAGCGGGCTCCTTTGCAGTGACTCAGCTGCTGGCGGTCCTTCATGGCCCAGCGGGGCTGGTGGTCCTTCATGGCCCAGCGGGGCTGGTGCTGGCGGTCGTGTCTTGCCCAGCGGGGCTGGTGCTGGCGGTCGTGTCTGGCACAGTGGGGCTGGTGCTGGCGGTCCTCTCTGTCCCAGCGAGGCTTGTGCTGGCGGTCCTCTCTGTACAAGCTGGGCTTGTGCTGGTGGTCCTCTTTGGCCCAGCGGGGCTTGTGCTGGCGGTCCTCTCTGGCCCAGCGGGCCTTGTGCTTGCGATCCTCTCTGTCCCAGCGGGGCTTGTGCTGGCGGTGGCCTCCTGGGCAGCGGGGATGATGATGGCCTCCTGGGCAGCGGGGATGATGGCGTTCTCCTCTGCCATGCTGTCCTTCCCAGACTTTCCTGGTTTCTTGTGGCCCTTCCCCACCTTGGATGGTGTTGCAGCTGACTCCACACTCCCACCGGGACCCATGGGAGCGGCTTTGGTGGCTGGAGTCTTCCCCCTCTCCCGTCGGGCACTGGCCAACTTCTGATGCTTGACAGGTGAGGGACTGTCCGTGCTGTGGCTCCGTGCCACACTGGCTGCCCTGGTGGCTGGTGCACTCCAGATTCCGGTGACTACAGGCACCACTGGTCCTGGAGATGTTGTGGCTGAGGTGCTAGGTTGGGACCTGGAGAGTCGGGACCTAGGAGACAGACAGGGTGGGAGAGGTGTGGGAAAGAGGTCAAGGTTGGACAGGAAAGGTTTTTTGGAGACATTGGGACGGGTAGCTGGAGGGGGTTTGGGAGTGGAGGAATAGGTTGTGGCTGTAGGAGGTGTTCGTTTGGTGACTTTGGGTGAAGGTGCATGCACTGGAGGCTGTCGTGAGGTGGATGGCTGTTGGGTGGGTGTGTGCCTGCGTTTGTGTATCTTGGGAGGTGGCATCACAGACACACTGGGAGAGAACACAGGGGGCATGTGAATGGTAGTGGGGGTGGTGACTGCACATGAGTGGGGTGTGGTGGTGGGTGTGCTGGTGATGGCAGTAGTGGCTGTAGATATAGTGCATGCAGGTGTGAGTGTAGACGAGACTGGGAGGGAGGAGGGAGACTGGGAGGAGGGGGACACAGAGGAGGCAGTGGATGTTGGTGTGTCTGCATGTGTGTGATGCTTGTGTGGGTGCCTGTGGGATGTGTGGTGCTTATGTTTGCCTGAGCTTCCCTTGTGTGTTGACGTGTGTGCATGCTGGTCTGAAGGTGTGCTTGGGATAGGCTGGGGTACAGGGGATTGGGTCTGGGTGGAGGAAGTTGGAGTGGGGAGGCTAGACACAGGGACAATGGCTGCCATCAGTGCTGAGGCCAGAGTCTGATAAGATCGCTGAAGGGCAGCCTGACCAGAATGAATGCCCTCCAGGAATGCATTGGTTTGTTGCAACTGCCTTTTCGACACCCTGGATGGCATTCAAAATGGTAGACTGCTCAACAGTGAGGGACCTGAGGAGGTCAATGGCCTCTTCACTGAGGGCAGCAGGGGTGACTGGGGCAGGGGCTGAGGTACCTGGGGCGAAGGTGATGCCCACCCTCCTGGGTGAGCGGGCACGGGGCAAAGGCTGAGGGGCTGCTGGGAGGGCGGTGCTGGTAGGGGGAGTGGCGGCTGTACCTGTAGATGCGAGGCACAGATGTTGCCGCCACCACAAGGGAGCTCCCATCAGAGGACGAGTCTGTGTCGCTGGTGTCAGCTCCTGTTCCCGCCCTGGAGCTCCCCTCGCCCTCCGGTGAACTCCGAGTCCGAAGTCTCGCCATCCATGGACATGTAGGATGCAGTTCCCTCGTGCTCCGGTGCCACTGCTCCTCCGCTTGATGATGCTAATGCACACATGAACAGGGAGACCACAAAAAGGGGGACGACGACAGAAGAAAGACATGTTGAGTGCATGCATTACCACTACCGTTGGCGGACACGAAAGACACAGAAGCCCCCTGCACTACGCCGCGCTCTTGGGCTCCACTGTTCAATCCCTGGGAAATGGCCTACTAGGCTATGGACGACATCTGCACACACGGATGACACAGGGGCATGACTAGGTGTACTTGGCACTCTACAGAGGTGGGGTGGGTTGCCACAAGGCCTGCCTTACGGAGGGACCTTGCCTACTAAACTCGCCCTGGCCTAGGGGAACCCGCAGCCCACCTCCTCCACCCAGACACATCTACTGCGCGCAAAATCAGCAGGATGAGAGAGTACTCACCCTCTTGTGGCTGCTGTGATGCCCTCAAGCACCCATCCAACTCCTGGTACGCCACCACCAGGATCTTGAACATCAGGGGGGTCATGGTGCGACAGGTACCCCTCCCACGTTGGGAGGGCATCCCTAGCTGAGCCTCCACCGTCTTCTTGCTCCAGCGGCGAATGTCCTACCATCTTTTTTGGCAGTGGGTGCTCCATCTGTGGTAGACCCCCAGGGTCCGGACGTCCTTGGAGATGGCACGCCAAATATATTTTTTCTGGTGGGCGCTGACCTACATGATTTATACAAGGGGAAGAGAAACTTATTACCAACTGCACCATCACAGTCATTGGCCCCCATCCCTACCCTTGCCATGTGGCACATGCACTCACCGTCATTTAATGCACGCCGCACTCTCCCCCCCTTCTTACATCCACCCCTCTCCACACAGGCATAGCCCATACAGCATGCTCCCATTGTACTTACCTGTTTGTCTGGAGGACCGTAGAGTAGCGTGTACTGGGGGAGGACCCCATCCATGAGTTTCTCCAACTCCTCCAATGTGAAGGCAGGGGCCCTTTCCCCAGACACTCGAGCCATTGTCTCTTCCAGACCGAGGTCACAGCAGCACTTGCAGTGTAGGTCCTCTCCTGTCGAAGATCAGGTATCGAGTGATTGAACAGATAGAAAATGGCAGTCACGTCCACGGCGGTGCGTACCGTCACCGCCGGCGTACATTGTCATTGGCTCCTGGGACCCATAGGGTCCAATGTTAACCAATGCAGCATTGCGCCACGGTCTTCGACGGTGTACAACGCCAGCGCAGTTACCTCACATCCCATTGTCCCACTTTAGAGGTCAGTCAGCTGCCATTTCAGGGGCCCACATGGCTTCATTTTTAACTGCGTCTCACATACCTATGCCTGGACTCAACACACATAGAGGCCACTTTTCGGAATATGATTCGTGTTCTGTCTAAGATGTGGGTACTTACCTCTGAGTTGGTTGACTCTGTACTCCCTGTTGTCCTTCATAGACACCGTCCGCTGGGACATGTGAGGAGATGGCGGCATCCTCCGGTGTACAGACCGCTGGTGGACCTATCGACAATGGAGGAAAGACATGTGATCATCACATACATGCTTGACCGTGCCACAAGCCAGGAACTGTGTACCCAGCTGGAGCCAGACTGATGTCAGCTATCCGCCATCCCACAGGAATCCCCCATCAAGTGCAGGTGCTGTCAGTGCTCCATTTCCTTGCAAGTGGGTCATTTCAAACAACAGTGGCCATAGCATCAGGGATGTCCCAGGATATGTTTTCCAACGTGTTGTCCAGAGTGTTGTCTGCCCTGCTGAAACACATGCGCAGTTACATCGTTTTCCCTCAGGTGGAGGATTTGCCTACAGTGAAAGGTGATTTCTATGCCATGGGACATATCCCCAACATCATAGGTGCCATTGATGGGACACATGTGGCTTTGGTCCCCCCCGCAGGAGTGAACAGATGTACAGAAACCGGAAGAGTTATCAATCTATAAATGTGCAGATGGTATGTTTGGCAGACCAGTACATCTCCCATGTGAATGCCAAGTTCCCTGGCTCAGTGCATGACGCATACATCCTGCGGAATAGCAGCATCCCTTATGTGATGGGTCAACTCCAGAGGCACCGTGTGTGGCTATGTGTGTGGCTATTAGGTGAGCACCTGGAAACAAGTCAGTGGGAACGGTTGTCTGAGTCTGGGATTATCCCTACAGGTTATTGTGTGTCTAATAGTTGTCCCTCGCCATTTGCAGGTGACTCTGGTCACCCCAACCTGTCATGGCTACTGACCCCACTGAGGAATCCCAGGACAAGGGCAAAGGAACGCTACAATGAGGCCCTTGGGCGAACACGGCGGATAATCGAGCGAACCTTCCGTCGCCTGAAGGCCAGGTTCCGGTGCCTCCATATGACAGGTGGATCCCTATTCTACTCACCAAAGAAGGTGTGCCAGATCATTGTGGCCTGCTGTATGCTTCACAACTTAGCTTTGTGTGCCTTTTCTGCAGGAGGATGGTCCAGTGGCGGTGTTGTTGCAGCTGTGGAGCCTGTGGACAGTGAAGACGAGGAAGCAGAAGAAGAGGACATTGACAACAGGGACTCGGTGATCCTGCAATATTTCTAGTGAGACACGGATAAGAATACAGACCTGCCTACTACATGTACTTTAACACCACTACCTCTCTACTGTCTGTCGTTTTCAGCCAGTGTATGGTCACTGAGTTGTCACTTTCCCTTACGATTTCACAGATGTGGGTCCCACTGTGTGACATCTGCTTTGATTCCTCATGGACTAGAGCTGTGTGACATAGGTATGTTGACATTACAATTGAAATAGCTTTTTGCCACAGTAATTGATAATACACTCATTCGAAATCACACACTGACTCCAGATTGTTTTGTGCTTCAAGGGTGTTTATTTAAGTGCTCAATATTGGAGGGGGTTGCAAAATGGGGAGGGGTGATGGTGAGGTATGTCCATGGCAGAGTCTAGTCTATTGGTCTCACAGGTGCATTGCCCAAATGGGCATAGGAAGTGGAGCCGGGGCAGTTTAAGGATGGACAGGGTGACAAAGTGGGAGAGAAAGATGACATTCAGGGTGGTCTAATTTCTTGGCGGGGGTCTTGGCATTGTTCTCTGTCTTTGTTCTGGATCTCAGGGACCGTTTGAGGGGTGGTTCTCCCTCTGCAGGGGGTGGGGTGCTGGTGTGGTGGTCCTGTGGCGGTGCCTCCTGTCCACTAGCGCCGGCGGAGGTTGTGGGCAGTTCATCGTCTAGGCTAGTGTCATGGGCCCCTTGTTGTGCCACAGTGTCCCTCCTGGTGTTGAGTACTTACTTCAGCACCCCTACAATGGTTCCCAGGGTGGAATTGATGGCTTTGAGTTCCTCCCTCAAGCCTAAATACTGTTCCTCCTGCAGGCGCTGGGTCTCCTGAAACTTGACCAGTACCGTTGCCATCGTCTCCTTGGAGTGGTGGTAGTCTCCCATGATGTTGGAGAGGGCCTCGTGGAGAGTGGGTCCCTGGGCCTGTCCTCCCCCAGTCGCACAGCAGCCCTCATAGTTCCCCTGTGTTCCTGGGACTCCATCCCCTGGACCTTGAGCCCACTGCCACTGCCCCCAGGTCCCTGTTGTTGTTGGGGTGGTGGGTTAGCCTGGTTTGCCTGTAGTGGTGGACACACTGCTGATTGACGTGTCCTGGGGACAGAGGTATGGGCCCGCTGGGTGGGTGCTGTGCTGGTGTTTCCAGAGGGGGGATGCTCTGTAGTGGCCTGTGACTGTGTGATGGGAACCGACTGTCCCGATGTCCCCAATGGGCCGGACTGGTCATCTAGATCCAGTTGGACAGAGCTGCTGTCATCACTGTGGGCCTCTTCTGTTGGTGGTGTGGACATGTCTGGACCCTCCTGTGCGGTGACGTTGGGTAGGGGTCCTGCAGGGGAGTAAAAGTATGATCACTGCATCTGTGAGTGCCATGGTGTGCAATGGGTGGGTGACCGTGTACCCCAGTGCTTTCATTCCTGTGTGGGACCTTGTGTGATGATGGTTTAGGGGAGTGTATGGGTTTGTGCAGTGGGCATGCTTTGGTGTTGGTTGTCCATGCTTTGTAGTTACATGCAGGGCTTGGTGTTGAGATGTGTGGTTTGTGATATTGGGACATTTGTGAGGAGTTGGAGTGATGAGGGTGAGGGTGGGGGTATGTGATGGCATGCAGGTAGGGTGGGGGATGTAATAGTTAAGATTTGACTTACCAGAGTCCATTCCTCCTGCTACTCCCGCGAGGCCCTCAGGATGCAGAATTGCCAAGACCTGCTCCTCCCATGTTGTTAGTTGTGGGTGAGGAGGTGGGGGTCCGCCACCAGTCCGTGGAACCGCAAGGTGGTGTCTTGAGACCACGAAACGCACCTTCCCCCGTAGGTCGTTCCACCTCTTCCTGATGTCATCCTGATTTCTTGGGTGCTGTCCCACTGCGTTGACCCTGTCCACTATTCTTCACAATAGCCACATCTTCCTTGCAATGGAGATGTGCTGCATCTGTGATCCGATTAGCTGTGGCTCTACCCGGATGATTTCCTCCACCATGACCCTGAGCTCGTCCTCCAAAAACCTGGGGTGTCTTTGTCGTGCCATGGGGTGGTGTGGGTGATGTGTGGGGTGGTGTGTGTGGTGATAAGTGCGCTGATATGTAGTGGTGTGTTGTGTGAGGTGCGTGGATCTTATGTGGGTGATGGTCTGGTGTGCCTGTGGATGCTAGTATTGTTGATGGTGGTGTCTCTCTCTGGCCTTCTCTTGGTGATTCTGGTCATAGGGGTTTGTGGGTGATGTGGATGTGTGTTTTATATTGTATTGGGTGTGTGGGTGTGGTGTGTGTATGTGTATCAGGTGTGTGTATTTGGAACTGTGCAATGTGGTCTGGGCACTGAAAAAGCTGAGACCCTACTTGTTTGGGACTCACTTCATTGTTCAAACAGACCACAAATCTCTATTATGGCTTAAACAAATGAAAGGTGAAAACCCTAAATTGTTGAGGTGGTCCATTTCCCTACACAGTATGGGCTTTACAGTAGAACATAGACCTGTGAGTACCCACTCCAATGCAGATGGACTCTCCAGATATTTCCACTTAGACAATGAATACTCATCTGGGCAAAGTTAGCCTTATTGTCCCTCGTTTGGGGGGGGAGGTTGTGTAGGAAAGTACCATCTTTCTTGGCATATTACCCCCAATTCTACCTGTATGTCAGTATGTTTTTGCCTTTCTCACTAGGATCCTGCTGGTCACGACCCCAGTGCTCATAGTTTAGGGCCTAATGTGTGTGTCTGTATAGTGCTTAACTGTGTCACTCACTGAGGCTCTGCTAATCAGAACCTTAGTGCTTATGCTCTCTCTGCTTTTACATTTATCACTGTAGGCTAGTGACTTCATTTACCAATTTCAATTGGCACACAGGACCCCCCTTATAAGTCCCTAGTATATGGTACCTAGGTACCCAGGGCATTGGGGTTCCAAGAGATCCTTATGGGCTGCAGCATTTCTTTTGCCACCCATAAAGAGCTCAGACAATCCCTTTCAGAGGACTGCCACTGCAGCCTGCGTGAAATAATGCACATGTTATTTCACAGCCAATTTCACAGCGCTTAATTAACTTATATGTCACCCATATGTCTAACCTTCACTTGCTGAAGGTTAGGTGCAAAGTTACTAAGTATGCAAAGGTGGCCTGTGACAGGCTCCTGACTCTTTTGTCCCATAGATTCCTACAGCTGTGGATGAATTGGAGATGGAGACATACCACTGTGTACTGAACCCTGGTGGACTTGGCTGCACTGGATGACAGGCACATTATCCTCACCTATAGACTGGACAGGGCCACAATCACAGAGCTGTGTACTCAATTGGAACCTGACCTGATATCTGCTATCCGTCATCCCACTGGGATCCCCCCTCTTGTGCAAATGCTATCTGTACTCCAGTTCATGGCAACTAGTTCTTTCCAAGTGACAGTGGGCTTGGCAGCAGGAATGTCACAGCCAATGTTCTCAATAGTGCTGAAAAGAGTTCTGTTTGCCCTGATAAAACACTTGTGCAGCTACATTGCTTTCCCCCAGGTTGTGGATTTGGTCTCAGTGAAGGCCGAGTTTTATACAATGGGATATATCCCCAATATAACTGGGGCGATTGATGGAACACATATTGCATTTGTGTCCCCCACCCGCCAGAATGAACAGGTGTTCAGGAATCACAAGAGTTTCCACTCCATGAATGTGCAGATGGCGTGCTTGGCAGACCAGTATATCTCCCAAGTCAATGCTAATTATCCTGGGTCAGTGCGTGATGCCTTTGTCCTAAGGAATAGCAGCATTCCAAATGTGATATCCCAACTACAGAGGCACAGGGTGTGGCTAATAGGTGAGCCCTGGTTCCCACCCAGTATATGTTGGTGTATGGGTATGGTGTTGACTATATAGGATGGTGTGTGGCTAAATGTTGTCCCTCAATATTTGCAGGAGACTCTGGTTACCCAAACCTATGGCTGCTGACCCCTGTGAGGAATGCCAGAACAAGGGCCGAAAAACGTTGTAATGAGGCACATGGGCGAACCAGAAGGATAATAGAGAGAACCTTTGGCCTCCTGAAGGCCAGGTGCTGGTGCCTCCATCTAACAGGCGGATCCCTGTGCTACTCACCCAAGAAGGTCTCCCAGATAGTAGTGGTACGCTGCATGTTGCACAACTTGGCTCTCTGACCACATGTAGCTTTTCTGCAGGAGGAGGAGACTGGAGATGCCCCTGTGGCAGCAGAAGACCCTGTGGACAGTGAAGATGAGGAGGCAGAGGATGTGGATGCGGACAACATAACATCTGTGATTCTTCAATACTTCCAATGACACACAAGTAAGACAGTGTAACTTTACATTTCATTGAATTTGGTTGTAATCTGTGTGGCAATGGCATGCTGGTATTTTCCACTTCTATGCCTACTTACTGTTTCCTCTGGCTATTCATTTTGCAGATGTTGGTGATTTGACAAATGGTGTGATCACTACAGCCAGCTACAGGCCATTAATCTATGCTCATTCAATGTACAGTTCATTTGCAATGTTTGTACCTGTTTAAAAAAATACATATTTGATATACATGACATACTCCAAATAGATTTTTTGCAAAGGGTGTTTATTGTAGTGCTAACATATAGGGGGAAAGTGCAATGGGATGAGGTGATGATGGAGGAAAATCCAGGGTATTGTTCCAGTCTGTTCGTAGCACAGGTGCATAGTCCAAGTGGACATAGGAAGGGGAGCAATGGTAGTTCAAGGTGGACATGGTGACTGAGTGGGACACAAGGGGGACAATTAGGAGAGTCTCATTTCCTGGCGGGGTCTTGGCATGTGTCTCTGGCTTCAGTCTGGATCGCAGGGAACATTTGCCGGGTGGTTCACCTTCTGCAGGGGCAGGGGTGCTTGTGACCTGTGAGTCCTATGGCGGGCCTTCTAGCCACTGGCGGCAGCAGAAGTGGAAGGCTGTTCAGATGACTGGCTAGTGGCAGGGGCCCACTGGTGTGCGACTGCCTCCTTCATAATGTTGGTCATGTATGCCAGCACCTCTGCTATGGAGATCAGAGTGTTGTTGATGGCCTGCAAGTCCTCCCTGGACCCCTGGTACTGCCTCTCCTGCAGCCGCCAGTTCTCCTGCACGTTGTCCAGGATCTGGCCCATCATGTCTTGGGAATGTTGGTATGCTCTCAGGATCTCGGAGAGTGCCTGCTGGACAGTCGGTTCCCTGTCCCTATATTCACCCTGATGCACGGCAGTCCTCCGAGTGCCCCTGGTGGCCTGTGCATTTGTCCCGTGAACCGTGTGCCCACTGCCACTGACCCCAGGTCCCTGATCGCCTTGGGGACAAGGTGTGGCCTGGGGTCACTGCAGACATGACACACTGCTGATTGACGTGTTGTAGGAAAGTACCATCTTGCCTGGGATGTTACCCCCATTTTCACTATATGTATGTTTGCTTTTGCCCTTGTGTCACTGGGATCCTGCTAGGCAGGACCCCAGTGCTCACAATGTATGCCCTGTATGTGTTCCCTGTGTGGTGCCTAACTGTATCACTGAGGCTCTGCAACCCAGAACCACAGTGTTTATGCTCTCTCTGCTTTCACAATTGTCACTGCAGGCTAGTGACCTTCTTCACCAATTCCCATTGGCACACTGGAACACCCTTATAATTCCCTTTTATATGTTACCTAGGTACCCAAGGTATTGGGGTTCCAGGAGATCCCTATGGGCTGCAGCATTTCTTTTGCTACCCATAGGGAGCTCAGACAATTCTTACACAGGACTGCCACTGTAGCCTGAGTGAAATAACGTCCACGTTATTTCACAGCCATTTTTCACTGCACATAAGTAACTTATAAGTCACCTATATGTCTATCCCTCACTTGGTGAAGGTTAGGTGGCAAGTTACTTAGTGTGTGGGCACCCTGGCACTAGCCAAGGTGCCCCCACATTGTTCAGGGCAAATTCCCCGGACTTTGTGAGTGCAGGGACACCATTACACAGTTGCACTACACATAGGTCACTACCTATGTGTAGCGTCACAATGGTAACTCCGAACATGGCCATGTAACATGTCTAAGATCATGGAATTTTCACCCCAAAACCATTCTGGTATTGGGGGGACAATTCCATGATCCCCCGGGTCTCTTTCACAGAACCCAGGTACTACCAAACTGCCTTTCCGGGGTTTCCACTGCAGCTGCTGCCAACCCCTCAGACACGTTTCTGCCCCCCTGGGGTCTGGGCAACCCAGTCCCAGGAAGGCAGAACAAAGGATTTCCCTTACGAAATAGGTGTGAAGGGCTGGGGAGGAGTAGCCTCCCCCAGCCTCTTCAAATGCTTTGATGGGCACAGATGGTGCCCATCTCTGCATAAGCCAGTTTACACCGGTCCAGGGATCCCCCAGCCCTGCTCTGGAGCGAAACTGGACAAAGGAAAGGGGAGTGACCACTCCCCTGACCAACACCCCCCAGGGGAGGTGCCCAGAGCTCCTCCAGTGTGCCCCAGACCTCTGCCATCTTGGATTCAGAGGTGTTGGGGCACAATGGACTGCTCTGAGTGGCCAGTGCCAGCAGGTGACGTCAGAGACCCCTCCTGATAGGTGCTTACCTCTTTCAGTAGATAAGACTCCTTTCTTAGGAGCCAAACCTCCTTTTCTGGCTATTTAGGGTCTCTCCTCTGGGCTATTCCTCAGATAATGAATGCAAGAGCTCACCAGAGCTCCTCCGCACCTCCCTCTTTGACTTCTGACAAGGATCGACCGCTGACTGCTCCAGGAGACCTACAAAACCACAACAAAGTAGCAAGAAGACTACCAGCAACATTGTAGTGCCTCATCCTGGAGGCTTTCTTAACTGTTTCCTGGTGGTGCATGCTCTGAGGGCTGTCTGCCTTCACCCTGCACTGGAAGCCAAGAAGAAATCTCCTGTGGGTCGACGGAATCTTCCCCCTGCCAACGCAGGCACCCAATTACTGCATCACCGGTCCTCTGGGTCCCCTCTCATCCTGAGGAGCGTGGTCCCTGGAACACAGGACCTGGGTCCAATCTCTCCCACAGTCCAGGGGCACTTCTGTCCAAATTTGGTGGAGTTAACTCCTTACCTCGCCACGCCAGACAGCAAACCTGTGTACTGCGTGATTTGCAGCTGCTCCGGTTTCTGTGCACTTTTCCAAGGATCCCTTTGTGCGCAGCATAGCCTGGGTCCCCAGCACTCTGTCCTGCATTGCCCAACTCGCTGAGTTGAAATCCGACGTCATGGGACCCTCCTTTTTTGACTCTCAGTTCACAGATCTTCTATGTGCCTGTTCTGGTACTTCTGTGGGTGCTGCCTGCTTCTGCGGTGGCTCTCTGAGTTGCTGAGTGCCCCATCTGTCTCCTCCTGAAAGGGGCGACATCCTGCTCATTCCTGGTCCCCATCAGCACCCAAAATCCTCAACCTTGACTCTTGCAGCTAACAAGGCTTGATTGCGGTATTTCTGCCTGAAAAAACATCTGCAACCTCCAGCACGCCGTGGCACATCTTCCATCCAAAGGAGAAGTTCCTAGCTCTCTTAGGGGGTCATTCTGACCTCGGCGGTAAAAGGCGCTTACCGCCGGTCAGAAGGCCGTCATAACACCGCCGCGGTCGCGGTAAACCGCCACGGTCATTCTGACCCGCAACTGGCAAACCGCCAAAATCCCGACATCCACAAAAGTCCGCCACACCAAAGGTCAGCGGGAAACTGGCGATGACCAAACCTCCACCGTCACGCCAACAGAAATACGCCCATACCATTCCAACCCACAAATCCCCGCAGCGGTCTTTCAACCGCGGTATTCCATTGGCGGTACACACCGCCGCAGTCAAAATACACACACCTTTACAAAACACTACCACATTGGATAATTCAAAATACACACACCTGAGACACATACACACACCACTCCCACACACCCAATTAAATATAAAACACACACCCACATCACCCACAAACCCTTACGACCACAATTGCGAGTGAAGGACAGAGAGAGAGAGCACAGCATAGAGTAGACCATCACACAGAGGCAAATCACAACATCACCCACACAATTTCCACGCACAAAACACCATACACCACCACACTCACCACACTCTACAACACATACACCACCCCTCACCTCATCCACACACCCCATGGCACCCCAAAGACACCCCAGGTTCTCTGACGCAGAACTCAGGGTCATGGTGGAGGAAATAGTTGTGTAGAGCCCCAGCTCTTCGGGGCAGAGGTGCAGCACACCACCATTGCCAGGAAGATGGAGCTATGGCAAAGAATAGTGGACAGGGTCAACGCTATGGGACAGCATCCACGCAATCGGGACGACATCAGGAAGCGGTGGAACGACCTACGGGGGAAGGTGCGTTCCATGGTATCAAGGCACAACATTGCGGTGCAGAAGACTGGCGGCGGACCCCCACCTACTCCCCCAGAATTCACAGCATGGGAGGAGGAAGTCTTGCATATCCTGCATCCTGAGGGCCTCGCAGGAGTAGGCGGAGGAATGGACTCTGGTAAGTCTAATCTTCACTACTTCATTCCCCCCACTCCACCTGCATGCCAAATCATACCCCCACCCTCATCCCCACCCCTATCACACCAACTCCGTGCAAATGGCTCACCATCACATCCCACCCATCCCAAAACCTAGCCCTGCGTGCGTCCCCAAAGCATGGACACCCATCCCCAAAGCATGCCCACTGCACACACCCATCACCCCCACAAGCCACTGTCACAAAAGCCCCCACAAGGGAATGCCAGCACTGGGGTACACGGCCACCCACCCATTACACGAAATGCCACACACAGAAGCAATAACCATACTCTTATACCCCTGCAGGACCCGAACGCCACCACACCGCCACGGAGGGTCCAAATATGTCCATCCCACCCCCAGAAGAGGCCCCCAGTCATGACAGCAGCTCTGTCTCCCTAGACCCAGATGACCAGCCCGGCCCATCGGGGACCTCGGGACAGTCGGTTCCCCACAGACAGCCACAGGCTACACCAGACCTAACCCCCTCTGGGAACACCAGCACAGCTCCCACCCAGCGGGCCCATGCCTCTGTCTCCAGGACACGTCAATCAGCGGTGTGTCCACCACTACAGGGCACCCAGGTTGACCCACCACCCCAACAACAACAGGGACCTAGGGGCAGTGGTAGTGGGCACCCCGTCCAGGGGACAGAGGCCCAGGAACACAGGGGAGCTGGGAGGGCTGCTGTGCGACAGGGGGGGGACAGGCCCAGGGAACCGACTCTCCAAGAGGCCCTCTCCTCCATCATGGGAGCATACCACTGCTCCCAGGAGACGATGGCTACGGTACTGGCCAGGTTCCAGGAGATCCAGGTACTGCAGGAGGAACAGTACATGGGGTTCAGAGAGGAATTGAGGAACATTAGTTCCGCAATGGGGACCATCGTCCTGGCCCTCAACCAGATAGTCACCACATTGCAGGACCATGTGGCACCACAAAGGGCCCCTGTCACTAGCCTGGACCAGGAACAGCCTACCACCTCTGCCGGCGCTAGTGGACAGGAGGCCCCCACACAACGACAGGCCACCAGAACCCCACCTCCTGCAGAAGAAGAACCACCCCGCAAGCGGAACCTGAGATCTCACAAGAAGACAGAGTAGGATGCCAAGACCCCCGCCAGCAAACGATACCCCCTGATGTGATCCCACTGTCCCACATTGTCACCCTGTCCAACCTTGAACTGCCCCTGCTCCATCCTTCCACAGGCATATGGACAATGCACCTGTGCGACTGAGAACTGGACTCTGTCATGGACATTACTCCACCATCACCCATCACCGTTTTACAATCATGTTCCTAAATTTAGCACTTTAATTAAAACACTTATTGCACTAAAAAAATCTTGAGTCTGCTTGTATTTTGAACAAATGTATTAGACATAACGGTGCCAAAATGTTCAGTTACATTGTGATGACAACATACCACTGTCACACAGCTGTAGTCCATTTGCAAACTAAGCAGAGGTCACGCAGTGGGGCCCACAGCTCTGAAAACGGAAGGGAAAGTCACAACTCAGTTAACAGGAACTGGGGGGGAACTCAGACAGTAGAGAGGCAGGAGACTTTAAGTAAATGTAAAATGGCGTGGTTGATTCGTACCTGTGTGCTACTGAAAATACTGTTGTATCACTGTGTCCCTGTTGTTTGTGTCGTCCCCGTCCTCTTCCTCCTCTTCACTCTCCACAGGCTCCACAGCTGCTACAACACCACCATCTGGACCATCCTCCTGCAGGAAAGGCACCTGGCGTCGCAAAGCCAGGTTGTGAAGCATACAGCAGGCCACGATGATATGGCACACCTTCTTTGGTGAGTACATTAGGGATCCACCTGTCATATGCATGCACCTAAACCTGGCCTTCAGGAGGCCGAAGGTTCTTTCTATAATCTTCCTAGTTCGCCCATGGGCCTCATTGTACCGTTCCTCTGCCCTTGTCCTGGGATTCCTCACTGGGGTAAGTAGCCACGACAGGTTGGGATAACCAGAGTCACCTATTAGCCACACACGGTGTCTCTGTAGCTGTTCCATCACATAAGGGATGCTGCTATTTCGCATGATGTACGCGTCATGCACTGACCCAGGAAACTTGGCATTTACATGGGAGATGTACTGGTCAGCCAAACAGACCACCTGGACATTCATTGAATGATAAGTTTTTCTGTTCCTGTACACCTGCTCACTTCCACTGGGGGGAACCAAGGCTACATGGGTCCCATCAATGGCACCAATGATGTTGGGAATATGTCCAAGGGCATAGAAATCACCCTTTACTGTAGCCAAATCGCCCACCTCCGGGAAAACAATGTATCTCCGCATGTATTTCATCAGGGCAGACAACACTCTGGACAAAACCTTAGAAAACATAGGCTGAGACATCCCTGATGATATGGCCACTGTTGTTTGGAATGATCCACTTGCCAAAAAATGGAGTACTGACAGAACCTGCACCAGATGGGGAATCCCTGTGGGTTGGCGAATGGGGGACATCAGGTCTGGCTCCAGCTGGGCACACAGTTCCTGTATAGTGGCTCGGTCAAGTCTGTATGTAAGTATGACATGTCTTTCTTCCATTGTCGACAGGTCCACCAGCGGTCTGTACACAGGAGGATTCCTCCATCTCCTCGCAAGTCCCAGCGGACGGTGCCTAGGAAGGACAACATGGAGCACAGAGTCAAGCAACCCACAGGTTCGTTCACACAGCTTGCACAGTACACGATTCTCTAGGCATTGAATGGCTTGTATGAGTGGCAATGCAAGGCCTAGGCCTTTGTGACGCAGTAGAAAATCAGCCATGTGGGCCCTTGAAATGGCGGCTGCCTGACCTGTGAAGTGTGACAATGGGATGTGAGGTCAATGCGCTGGCGTGGCACACCGTGGCGGTAGGCGGTCGAAGACCGCGGCGCAAAGCAGCATTGGTTAACATTGAACCCTATGGGTCTCAGGAGCCAATGACGATGTGCGCCGGCGGTCGCGGTACGCACCGCCGCGGTCCGCACCGCTGCGGGCGTGACCGCCATTTTCTAACTGCTTAATCACTCGAGACCTGATCATCCACAGGAGAGGACCTATACTGCAAGTGCTGCTGTGAACTCGGTCTGGAAGAGACAATGGCTGCTGCGACTGGGGAAAGGGCCCCTGCCTTCACATCTGAGGAATTGGATAAACTTGTTGATGGGGTCCTCCCCCAGTATGCGCTACTCTACGGTCCTCCAGACCAACAGGTAAGTACACTGGGAGCACGTAGTATGGGCTATGCCTGTGTTGAGTGGGGTGGATGTAAGATGGTGGGGAGGGGAGCGAATGAGGAGTGCAACGCACGACATATGAGAGCATGTGCCACGTGGCAAGGTTGGGGAGGGGGGGCCACTCACATCGACCATGCAGAAAAGTGATGATATTTCTTTTTCAACCCTGTCCATGTCACATAGGTCAGCGCCCATCAGAAGATTTACATTTGGCGTGCCATCACCAAGGACGTCCGGGCCCTGGGGGTCCACAACAGACGGGGCACCCACTGCCGCAAGAGTTGGGAGGACATCCGCTGCGGGAGCAGAAAGACCGCCAAGGCTCTGCTGGGGATGGCCTCCCAACGTAGGAGGGGTGCCAGTCGTCAATTGACCCCCCTGATGTCCCGCATCCTGGCGGTGGCCTACCACGATTTGGATGGGCGCGTGAGGACATCACAGCAGACACAAGGGGGTGAGTATCAGCACATTCCGCTATATTAGCGCACAGTGGAGGTGTCTGGGTGGGGGAGGAGGGCTGTGGCTATCTCTAGGCCAGGGCGGTTTCTGTAGGCTAGGCCCCTCCGTTAGACATGGGCCTGTGCCCCCGCCCCCCACCTCTGTAGGGTGCTAAGTACAGCTATCCATGGCCCGGACTCACCTATGTGTGCATTTGTCGTCCATAGACTTGTAGGCCAAGTCACTATAATTGAGTAGTGTGAACCCGAGTGCGCGGCGTAGTGCAGGGGGCTTCTGTGTCTGTCCTCTCCGCCAACGGTGCCGCCAATGCATGCACTCAACATGTCTTTCTTTCTTCTCCCCCCCCTTTTTTTTGGATTTCCTGTTCATGTGTGCATTAGCATCATCAGGCGGAGGAGAAGTGGCATCGCGCACGAGGGAGCTGAATCTCACATGGCCCCGGAGGGCCCTGCAACCGACTCGGAGTTAACCAGTGAAACGGAGGGCGGGGGGGGCTCCACAACGGGGACCCGTGGAGACGTCAGCGACACCGACACGTCCTCGGAAGGGAGCTCCCTTGTGGTGGCGGCAACATCGGTGCCCACCGCAACAACAGGTACAGCCGCCACCCAGCGCACCAGCTCCGCCCTCCCAGCAGCCCCTCAGCTTCCGCCCCGTGCCCGCTCGGCCAGGAAGCCGGCCATCTCCTTCGCCCCTGGCACCTCAGGTCCTGCCCCAGTTACCCCTGCTGCCCTCAGTGCGGAGATCATTGACCTCCTCCAGACGCTCATTGTTGGGCAGTCTACCCTTTTGAATGCCATCCAGGGGGTAGAAAGGGAGGTGCATCGGAGCAATGCATACCTGGAGGGCATTCATTCGGGTCAGGCTGCCCATCAGCAATCGTTCAACGCTCTGGCCTCAGCACTGATGGCAGCAATTGTCCCTGTGTCTAGCCTCCCCCCTCCAACTTCCTCAACCCAGTCCCACTCCCCTGTTCCTCTGCCTATCCCAGCCACACCTACAGACCAGCCTGCACACACCTCAACACCCAAGAGCAGCTCATCCAGACATAAGCACCACAGATCACACAAGCATTCACCCAAGCAACATCCACATGCAGACATGCCAACAGCCACCTCTGTGTCCCCCTCCTCCTCGTCTCCCTCCTCCCTCCCTGTGATGTCTCCACTCACACCTGCATGCACACCACCATCAGCCACTACGTCCATCACCACCACACCCACCAGAGCAGTCCGCACATGTGCAGTCACCACCCCCACTGCCATTTACACGTCCCCTGTGTCCTCTCCCAGTGTGTCTGTCACTCCCTCTTCCAAACCACAAAAACGCAGGCAGCCACCCACCCAACAGCCATCCACCTCACCACAGCCTCCAGCACAAGCACCTGCACCCAAAGACAGCACACTTGACTCTCCTACAACCACATCCTCTTCCTCCACTCCCATACCCACTGCACCTACCCTTCCCATTGCTCCTAAAAAGTTGTTCCTCTCCAAAATTAACCTCTTTGCATCACCTGACCCACCCCCTCCATCTCGTAAGAGTCCAAACAGCACCTCAGCCACCACAAGCCCTGCACCTACTAGGACCATCGTTCAGGGCTATTGGAGTCCACCAGCTCCGAGGGCAGGAAAATCCGCCAGCAGCAAAGGGACAGCCAGCCCACCCCCTGGGAAAAGGACCAAAAAAGGGAAGGGCCGGCGCGACAGGCCTGAGACGGCTGACCCCAAGGACACCACCCTTGCACCGTCACCTGGCCCATCCACAAAGGGAGGCAAGTGCCCCAGAGATTCGGCCAAGGGGGGCAAAGGCAGCAGGGCGGACAAGTCCGGCAGCAGGCAAGCTGCCCAGGAGGGCCCCACCAGCCCCATTTGGGGTGTGACGGAGGACACCCACGGGCCCAGGACTCCAGCACAGGAGGGCCCCGCAAGCGAAAGGTCGGATGGCGACTGAGCGGGAATTATTTATCCAGATCTGGTTCCCTAGGAACACAAGACAAGCACCGCTGAAGAGGGCCCCACCGTGAGAAGCACCACTGAACAGGGCCCCGCCGTGAGAAGCACCGCTGAAGAGGGCCCCGCCGTGAGAAGCACTGCTGAAGAGGGCCCGCCGTGAGAAGCACCGCTGAAGAGGGCCCCGCCGTGAGAAGCACCGCTCTGCTGGGCCCTTCATCTCAAGCACCGCTCCGCTGGGCCCCTCCTGTCAAGCACCGCTCCGCTGGGCCCTTCATCTCAAGCACCGCTCCGCTGGGCCCCTCCTGTCAAGCACCGCTCCGCTGGGCCCTTCCTGTCAAGCACCGCTCCGCTGGGCCCTTCCTGTCAAGCACCGCTCCGCTGGGCCCTTCCTGTCAAGCACCGCTCCGCTGGGCCCCTCCTGTCAAGCACCGCTCCGCTGGGCCCTTCATCTCAAGCACCGCTCCGCTGGGCCCCTCCTGTCAAGCACCGCTCCGCTGGGCCCTTCATCTCAAGCACCGCTCCGCTGGGCCCCTCCTGTCAAGTACCGCTCCGCTGGGCCCTTCCTGTCAAGCACCGCTCCGCTGGGCCCTTCCTGTCAAGCACCGCTCCGCTGGGCCCGTCCTGTCAAGCACCGCTCCGCTGGGCCCTTCATCTCAAGCACCGCTCCGCTGGGCCCCTCCTGTCAAGCACCGCTCCGCTGGGCCCTTCATCTCAAGCACCGCTCCGCTGGGCCCCTGCTGTCAAGAACCGCTCCGCTGGGCCCTTCATCTCAAGCACCGCTCCGCTGGGCCCCTCCTGTCAAGCACCGCTCCGCTGGGCCCTTCCTGTCAAGCACCGCTCCGCTGGGCCCTTCCTGTCAAGCACCGCTCCGCTGGGCCCTTCTTCTCAAGCACCGCTGGCCCATTGGCATGGCCGGATCTGTGTCGGGCAGGGCTTCACGAAGCACTCTGGGCACCATGCCTCCTCCATAACCAGTGGAGTCTGTAATCCACCTGATGGACTGTGGCTTTGCACTCCCCAGGATGGTACAGTGGGCAATCCACCCACTGTAGAGACTTGAGAGACTGTGGCTTTGCACTCCCCAGGATGGTACAGTGGGCAACCCACCCACTGTAGAGACTTGAGTGACTGTGGCTTTGCACTCCCCAGGATGGTACAGTGGGCAATCCACCCACTGTAGATACTTGAGAGACTGTGGCTTTGCACTCCCCAGGATGGTACAGTGGGCAACCCACCCACTGTAGAGACTTGAGAGACTGTGGCTTTGCACTCCCCAGGATGGTACAGTGGGCAATCCACCCACTGTAGAGACTTGAGAGACTGTGGCTTTGCACTCCCCAGGATGGTACAGTGGGCATGGAGGCCCCTCGTGGATCTGGCGTCGTGGACTCATGTGGCTGAGGTGCCTCCCCTTCCCTTCCCCCTGAGGTGCCTGTGGTTTTATTATCTGATGCCCCAGCAGTGTTCTCTCCAATGGAATCGGGTCTCGTGTGTGGGCTTTGCCCATGTGTTTATGCACATTGGCCCACGAACAATGGCATGTAGCCAATATGTGCCGGACTTTTGGACTATGTATACATTGTTCATGTTGTAATGTATTTATTTTATAAATTTCATATTTCACTTAAGTTCAAATATGCTTTAATATACTTCAATTTTAATGATCATTTTATTTTGTCTTTGCATTATTCCGAGGGGTTTGGGGGGTGTCACTCTGACTTGTTGCTCTGCATTGGTGTGTGGGGATTTGGGGGGGGGGGTGGGTGTGTCGCGTATGTGTGTGCCCGTAATCTTTTCTCCTCCCCCCTCCCCTGTGTCGTAGGTGCAGTACTCACCGTTGTCTCCTGCGGCGGCGTTCGTGCTCCTGGTAAAGGAGCAGGTAGACAATAGCTGGTAGGATGTTTAATTCGGGTTCCATGCTGTCCAGATTCCTGGTGGAGTGTATAGAGGTGAGCGTTTTCCCGTTCGTGGTCTGTTTCCGCCGTGTTTTTATCGGCGGGGCTCCCGCCCCGGAAAAGGTGGCGGATTGGTGGGTCGTGATAGGGTGGGCGGTACATTGTCTGCCGCCTGTCTGTTGGCGGTGACCGCTGCGCTGTTTGTTTGCCCCGCCGTGGCGGTCGGAGTGTTAAAGTGGCGGGCTGTGTTGGCGGTTCACGCCAGGGTCAGAATTCCATTTTTTTGACCGCCTGCCTGTTGGCGGGTTGGCCGCCGCTTTAACACCGACCGCCAGGGTTGGAATGACCCCCTTAGTTGTTGCAGAATCTTTGGCTTCTTCCACCCGGAGGTAGACATTTTGCACCTTCATCCTGGGTTTTGTGGGCTCCTGCCCCCCCTGGACACTTTTGTGACTCTTGGACTTGGTCTCCTTCCTTTACAGTTCCTCAGACCCAGGAATCTGTCTTCAGTGTTTTGCTGGTGCTTGTGGTTCTTGCAGAATCCCCTATTACGACTCTTCTGTCTTTCTGGCGTAGTAGGGTAACTTTACTCCTACTTTTCAGGGTCTTGGGTGGGGTATCTTCGACACCCTTACTGTTTTCTCACAGTCCCAGTGACCCTCTCCAACCTCCCATAGGTCTGGGGTCCATTCGTGATTCGCATTCCACTTTTGGAGTATATGGTTTGTGTTGCCCCTAGACCTATGTTTACCTATTGCATCCTCTTGTGATTCTACATTGTTTGCACTACTTTTCTTCCTGTTACTTACCTGTTTTGGGTTTGTGTACATATAATTTGTGTATATTACTTACCTTCTAAGTGAGGGTATCCTCTGAGATACTTTTGGCATATTGTCACTAAAACAAAGTACCTTTATTTTTAGTAACTCTGAGGATTGTGTTTTCTTATGATATTGTGCTATATGATATAAGTTGTATTGTAGGAGCTTTGCATGTCTCCTAGTTCAGCCTAAGCTGCTTTGCCATAGCTACCTTCTATGAGACTAAGCTGCTAGAAACACCTCTATTCTATTAATAAGGGATAACTGGACCTGGCACAGGGTGTATGTACCACAAGGTACCCACTATGAGCCAGGCCAGCCTCCTACATTGGTGGTGCAGTGGTGGGATTAGTACTTGTAACTGCTTTACCACTTTGTCGTTTGGTGCTTTTCATAAGAAAATCTTATACCAAATAGTTCAGTATATGTACACTTAACCAAAACAGTTTACTTTTCTGCTCTAAAACGTTTAACTAAGTTTCTGAAAAGTTCTGAAAACTTGTAGAAGTTTTCCAAAAGTTTGAAAAAGTTTTCTCTCTGTACTTTTCAAAAGTTCTAAAACTTTTTCTCTCTCTGTCTTAAACCTTTTTCTATCATGTCTATAGTAGAGGCTACTTCCAAAGTTGTTCAGGCAACTTATGAAAGTTTAAACTTCAAGAGTTTGAGGGGTCTCTGCCTGGATAGAGGTTTAAGCATAGGTAAGAATCAAACAAGAGTTTCTCTTTAGCCTGCTCTTACAGGATGACCAGATCCAGTCTGGCCCATCACAGAAGAGGGTAGAAAAAGGGGAGGCTTCCCAGTCAGACTCAGAGGAGTTCCCTGAAGATGTTTGGGAGGGTTCTTACAAAGTCCTGCCCCCTATCAGGCCTAGTGACACTGGTAGTGTTAGAGGGTCACACATTAGTAGAGCATCTTTCACTCCTAGAGGCCAGGTTACTAGGGTCCAGCCAGTTAGGGACAGGTCTCTCTCTGCCAATTCCCAGATCTCCTCTGTGTCCAAACATTCCCAAGCCTCCCACCCTGAGGATAACTTAATGGAAAGAGAACTCAGAAAGCTGAGGTTGGAAGAGACCAGACTGAAGCTTAAACAGCAGCAGCTGGCCTTAGACAGTGAATCCCTAGACATAGATAGGGAAAGACAGAGGTTGGGATCAGTTTCCCATGGTGGCAGCAGCAGTGTTTCAGATAGTAATCCTGTCAGAGAGCAAGATTCCAGAAACCTGCATAAGATAGTCCCCCATTTCAAGGAGGGGGATGACATTAATAAGTGGTTTGCTGCACTTGAGAGGGCCTGTATGGTACAGTTGCTCCCTCAAAGGTTGTGGGCTGCTATCTTGTGGCCATTGTTCACTGGAAAGGTTAGGGATAGGCTCCTTACTGTCAGAGAAAGTGATGATAATAATTACAAAGTTTTGAAGGATGCACTCTTGGGTGGATGTGGCTTAACCACTGAACAATACAGGATTAAGTTCAGAGACACCAGAAAAGAGTCCTCTCAAGACTGGACAGATTTTGTTGACTGTTCAGTGAAGGCCTTGGATGGTTGGTTGCATGGCAGTAAAGTATCTGACTATGAAAGCCTGTATAATCTGATCCTGAGAGAGCATATTCTTAACAATTGTGTGTCTGATTTGTTGCACCAGTACTTGGTAGACTCAGATCTGACCTCTCCCCAAGTATTGGGAAAGAAGGCAGACAAATGGGTCAGAACGAAGGGTGAACAGAAAGGTTCATACAGGGGGTGGGAAGGATGGCAAGAGAAAGGATGGTAAGTCTTCTGACAAGGGTGGGGACAAAAGTAAACATTCTGAGTCTTCATCAGGCCCACAAAAATCCATTGCCATTGGGCAAGTGATTCCACTTGTCCAAAGAAAAACGCCAAACCTCCCACCACCACAACCCCAACTGCAACCACTAGTGCCCCTAGTAATAGCAGTGGTGGTGGGAATTCTACTACTAATAGCCAATCCAAGGGTGTAGCTGGGCTCACTATTGGCAATATAGTTGGGTTAGGTCTTGTTAGGGAGACTACAGAGGCTGTTGGTGGCATTGATTTTGCCACCTTGGTTGCTTGTCCCCTTAATATGGGTAAGTACAAGCAACTACCCCTAATCAACGGTGTTGAGGTTGAGGTTGAGGCCTACAGGGACACTGGAGCCAGTGTAACTATGGTGATAGAAAAACTGGTCCACCCTGATCAACACCTACTTGGTCAGCAGTACCAAGTGACTGATGCTCATAACAACACTCTTAGCCACCCCATGGCTGTTGTGAATGTCAACAAAGCCATGGGGTTTGTTACAAGTCCAAAGAAAATTGTGGTAGCCACTGAATTACCTGTAGATTGCTTACTGGGCAATGATTTGGAAACATCAGCTTGGGCAGAAGAGGAGTTGGAGGCTCGTGCAGCAAAGCTGGGTTTCATGGGCATATTTTTGCTTTGACAAGGGCGCAGGCCAAGAAGCAAAAAGGACAGGGGAACTTGGATCCTGGAACAATGGACCAAGTGCTCCCAAAAACTAGGGGTAGAAAGCGTATATCCCAACCCACTATCCCTCCTTCTACAGATGATTCCCCTTTTGAGGAAGAAGAATCCTCTCCCTGTGCAGAACCTACACCAGAGGAGCTGGCAGCAGACACTGCTGAGCTTTTGGGTGCAGGGGGGGCTGCCAGGGAAGAGCTGAGTGTGGCACAGCAAACCTGTCCCACATTAGAGGGTTTGAGACAGCAAGCTGTCAAACAGCAGAATGGGGATGGCAGTGATAGCCATAGGGTGTAATGGGAAGACAGCCTCTTATACACAGAGTCAAGGGACCCTAAACCTGGAGCTGCCATGAGATTGGTCATTCCCTTGCAGTACAGAGAGTTTCTTCTCACCCTGGCACATGACATTCCTTTGGCTGGGCATTTGGGCCAGACTAAAACTTGGGAAAGACTTGTCCCCTTGTTTCACTGGCCTCATATGTCAGAGGACACAAAAGAGTTTTGTTGCTCATGTGTGACCTGCCAAGCCAGTGGCAAGACTGGTGGCACTCCAAAGGCCCCTCTAATTCCACTTCCAGTGGTTGGGGGGCCATTTGAAAGGGTAGGGGTGTAGTGTGGTTGGTTTTACGTATTCTTTGCGCGTTAGCTTCAGGCTTTAGGCCTTTGTGCACTTTGCCCTGGATGTATTTTATTCATTTGCTGGCAGCTTAGACCCTTGTGCACTTTGCTCTAAATGCTTTTTATTAGGCTTCGTACTGTTATTTTTCAAATAGCCAGTTCTACGGTGTTGTTTTTTATTCATATCACACTGTTTTGCCTACTTCAGCACTGGAGTTCTCCATAACATATTCACTCTGTGCTTCAGTCAAGGATACAGTCTGGTACATTGCCGATAGACGTGGTAGGAGTTTAGACTTGGCATTCCTGCGTAGGGACATTTTGTGATCACGCTGACATGTTAGTTATAAAATCACTTCCTTGTCCCAATACACGCAAGAGGGAGATTCTGACCAGGGAACCACAACTAGACGCTGACTGCCTCGTTGCAGATGCTGAACCAAGATCACAGGCCTTTGTTCAGGTATGAGGGCTGATGTCTCCCCAGTGATACAGACAGGCAAGCTAGAAGCTTAACATGCTGTGCTCGAAATAGAACAAGCATAGGGAGAGTAGAAACTTTTATACACGTTGATCTCTTTGTTCTTATGTTTTACTCTCCTGGTAACTATTTCAATCCTACTGTGTTGTATGGTTCTGGTTATTGCGGCTCATGCCTTATTATCTAAAATACAGTTGTTTTATTAAATCATTATATAAAACTTATACTGTCTTTGTCATTTGTATATTAGATCATATTGTAAATGAGAGAGTTGGTTTGGATCTGAGTGACCACGACTTCCCAGAGAAGTTCCAAAGATGTCATGCGCTTGGCTGCCCAATCATCTCTTCCCCGTGGGAGAAATGAGGCACTGCTAGTTAGCCGGAGCAAAAAACGGATTTAGGGTGACAGAGTTCCTTACAGGTGGGTCAGACTCAGTCCCCCACACCATTATCGATCCTGCTGCCTAGAAATCCAGTAGTCTCATTTAGGATAAGGAGAGCCCACGCGACATGGCGCCGCCAACGATTGGTCTGGCTCTGATATTTAGGTCCGTCTGACTCTCTCGGTCTCATATATCTTTTGACTCCTCAGTTCCGTAAGCGGAGACGTCCGTGGGGCTGAGGGTTTCCGTCACCAGGGATAGGTACATCCTATTACTTAGTGGTTGGTTGTTCAAGCTTGAACTTTGAAAGGAAAAACCCCATTATTGGTGTGCCTTCTCTACCCAGGTGCTTTTTTTCTCTAGATGGCGAATCCGGTAGTGGTGCAAGTAGCGCTTAATATGCAACACCCGCTCACAGGACATCTGATAGCACATGGACTGACGGTCTAGGGGGGTCCGGTCACTTTTGTGGTGGACGCCCATGCAGCCTATAGAACAGAACTTTTTTATTCTTGGGTCATATTTCCAGCAGTTGATGGGGGTACAAACACTTTTCACGAATACACTGTTGCGAATGTCCCTGGACAATACAGGGCTTATGCATACTTAGAGATACCTTTATCTTATCAAGAACACCATAATTGGCTTGATGGCGCCCTCCCACACACAGTAGCACAAGTTAGGTTAGGTCCACTGAGTAATGATGGTCCTACCTGGCCTTTATTGGCTACATATACACCTCATCCTGCGGCTGCTCAATTGACAGTGGTTGAAGTTCGTCGTTTATATACAGACTTAACGGCTACATATAGACGATTAGTTCAGTTTGTCATGCAGACACTTAATACAAACGCAGCGCGTGCTGCTCCGGCGCACCCACAGGCAGTGGTTCCGGGTATCAATCCGGCCACTGTACACTCATTTATGGGTAAGGTACCGGCTAAACGTGAGGAAACTCCATTTTGGCTGGTGCAAAAAAATAATACGCTGGAAGCAGTGTTTCCCCATACGGGACCTCAGGATAAACATAGAATATTGACGATGTGTTTGCCGTATGGGATGGTTCCTCCGGTGGACCTTTGTAATACCTGGGGCACGGTGTTTGCCGCGCTCTATACTACGGCACAGGGTACACCGACATTAGCTAATTTACCGGAAGTGCTTAAACAAATTCAAGATGAATATGGGGCTGCCCCTGCCTTAGATTTGGGCATGCAGTTAATGGGCAATTTTGCAGCAGTTTCTTCTAATATTTTGAGTAATCTCAAGGGAGAGGCAGTAGCACTAGCAGTGCGAATGCGTCTTCGGGATGTTCCGCAGATTAATCAGGAGCAGGAACTTCCGAGAATAATAGCAGAGACATATTCCTGTATTGGTCGCGATAGCCTAGGGGCTAGACCGCAGAAACCCCAATTACAGGGTAAAAATAATAAAGACAATGCTAAACAACAGCAACCTGAGGGTACTAAAAAGCGCTGGGAAAAGAAACAGCAAACACCTAAGAAAGATGGGGGACAGTCTCCGCAACCGGAGACCCCGCAGAATAGGTATAATCTCAGGAATAGGGATAATTTGAAGACGCCTGATAGACATCAATATACTGATACACGCCAATCTCGTTCCTTTCAGGACTCCTCAGAGAAGAGAAGTGAGAGAGGTGGGCGGTCAGAGCGGAGGACGGAGTACGTGAAACCGAGACAGGATTCAGAACACTCAACGGAGGTTTCTATTAAACAAGAAGAGAAACCGCTGCAACAAAAACAGCAATTTAAAAAGAAGAAAGTGGCAGCAGTCTCAGTTAGACATGCCGCTCAAGAAGAGAGTTCTCTTGACGAACAAGACATGTGCGTTAGCACTGTTAGACAGCGCGGCAGAGGTCACAATAGTTCGCCGGAGTCTTCTAGAGCATCTGGAGGTGAAAGCAACTGATGACTTCATACAAGTCAAAACGGCGGATATGCGAGTCTATGATCCTGATAGAGTATATCAAGTGACTCTGCGATTAGAAGGGGACATTGACCGCATTGTACACGCCATCTTTTGGGACCATGTGGTAAAATCATATGATGTTCTGCTGGCCGAACAGGATTGGCCTCCTGACTTTGTTCGCGACTGTTCGGTTGGGGAGGAGGTTATTACACCTTCCTTCTCACCACTTGTTCTGAGAGAACTAGCGGAGTCCTAAAGTAAAACATGGGCTCTAGCACAGGCTCCTGCCCTATATAGAAATAACATGGGGTGGGATAGACAATCACATTATCATGTAATTCCAATAAAGGGCGAGCCTCAGCCACAACCGCAGTATCCTATCAAATTTGAGGCAAGGGCATCGGTTAGGAAGATTCTTACACAATTGGAGTACCAGGGTGTAATTGAGCCCTGTGTCTCGCCGATGAATAATCCCTTATTTCCGTTTGCAAAACTGGACCATTCATATAGGATAGTGGTGGATTACAGACATTTGAATAGTCATACACGCACATATGCAATACAGAATTCACATAGCGCAGCGCTTATGAATAATATAGTACATAAGAAATACAAAACAACGTTAGATATCTCGAATTGATTTTTCTGCCAAAATATAGCGCCCGAAAGTCGGGACTATACCAGTTTCAGTGCGTTTGGCTCTCAGAATAAGTTTTGTCGTTTGCCTCAGGGGTATAAGAATAGCCCAGGACTGTTTTCGGCTCGTGTGACTGAAATGCTGCACGAGTTGGACCCTGAAGCGTTATCATATGTTGATGACATATATCTGACAGATGATGAGATTCTGCAACATCTAAGGCGTGTATCGCGCATTGTTGTGGGGTTTGCTGAAATTGGCTATAAGTTTAATTTGAAGAAATCGAAGATTGCCTTCCTCAGCGTCATTTTCCTGGGATATGAGTTGTCGAGTGAGGGCAAGAGCTTAGCGCCACATTTTTGGGAGAAATGTGCTTTTTTGCAGCCTCCTAATACGGTTCGGAAGCTCCAGTCATTGTTGGGGTTTCTGAATTTTGGCAGAACTTACATTCCTGATTATGCTACGCGTATAAAACCCTTATACGAGTTGATTCGTCCGAATTTTTCGAGTAGATTTTGGACGATTGAGCATACACATACCCTACGAGACTACAGACTGATCTCTTAGCAGTTAAACACTTACACATGCGGGACAATAAGACACATTTAGTCATCAGGGTGATACCTGGGGCTGTTGGGTTTACATATGTCACCTTTAATGAGGGTGAGACAGTCCCGATTGCATACAAGTCCCACTTGTATTCTGCTGCAGAACAACGATTTGCACAGACTGAAAAAATACTCACTGCAGTACAGATGGCTGTGATTAAAGAAAGACCGCTTGCCCAGGGACAACGCATTGTTGTTGTTTCCCCAATTCCGGCCTTAGAGGCTGTTACAAAAGCGAGTGTTCCTAATTCGAAAGCTTTACACCTGCGATGGATTCAATGGGCTGCGTCTTTGACAGCCACTGATGTAGATTACATATTTGACCCTAAACTGCAGACTCAAGAATTTCTTCAATATGAAATAGAGTACCCAGTCCCTGCTGGCCCATTGACTATTGACCAATATCAGGTGGTCATGTATACTGATGGCTCTGCGCAACCAGCGGTTGGGACTAAACAGCAGTATTCTGCTGCATGTGCGGTGGTGAGTGGCACAATGGAGGGGGAAGTGTTCTGCCCCCATCATACTTATACTAAAACCTTGGGAGATTGCACAGCTGGCTGAGCTCAAAGCTCTATTGTTAGCGTTGGAGCACGCGGATCCGGCGATTTTAACCTTGCTGGTCTGTGACTCCTACTACTGTGTACAGTCTTTCAATGAATATCTACACTATTGGAAGATGAATGGGTTCAGAGATTCTAAAGGCAACACCATTAAACACAAATTGTTGTGGGGTAAGGTTGCGGATCTGAAGGAGACGCTTCCTAAGGTCCATGTTGTACATACACTTGGACACCAGCGCGTTGGAATACACGTTGCTGGGAATACTTTGGCTGATGAAGCCGCGAAATCAGCAGTGGCTGTCGCCACTGTGGCTGCAGTGACTCGTTCGAGTTCCAAACCAAACACAGAGATTTTGGCTGCCATAAAAGCTACAGCTGATGGCACGCCATTTCCTAAAGGATTTCCTTCTAAATATAGTTACTGCTTGAGTAGTGCGCTGAATGCTGTTGTTAATATTCCAGGCATTGGTGTACGTGAACTACCCAATAGAATTGAGAGACCTCGATTGATTTCTGCAGCACATGAGGGGGTGGCGTCTGCACATGCTGGTGTGGCTGCCACAATTTCACTTTTACAGGCTTGTTACTTGTGGCCTGGTCTCTATAAAGAGACGAAGCAATATGTCCTTTGTTGTGACGTTTGTCAACAGATTAAAGCTTCGTCGGCTAGACGCCCGCAGCAGACGCCCCTTCTGATTTCAAATAAACCTTTACAGTGTGTGTACTTGGATCATTGTGGTCCGCTGACACCAGATAGTGCATACAAATATATTTTGGTTGCTGTAGATTCGTGCTCCAGATTTGTGTGGGTCTGGCCACAACGTTCGGCTGACACTCGGACTGTTATTAAAGATTTGCGCATCTTTGTCGATACATTTGCAGTTGCAGCTTTTCATTCGGACCAGGGCCCTGCTTTTGCCTCTAAGGCATTCAGGGACACCATGGCTTAGTTGGGGGTCCAACTCCAATTCTCGTCTCCATTTCATCCCGAGGGAAATTCTGTTGTGGAGTGTTTAAATCATGATTTAAAGCAATCCTTAACGGCCAGGGTTATAGGTACGGGTCGTAGTTAGCTAGCCCACCTATATGGAGTACAGAGAGCACTTAATAACTTGCCTAGACGGTCACTGGGGGGTCGTACTTCATATGAGTGCCTGTTTGGAACACGAATGTTTGTTCCTGATCTAGATGGTCCTGGTGTGGAGGCGGCAGATACGCCCTTTGACATAAACGATTGTGTGACTGTTTTGCAGGAATTACAACAATTCCGTGAAGATAAGACTTCTGCAAGTGCTGCCTCCTCAGGAATTAAGGATGAGCCAGTAACACCTACTGATTGGATACCCAGGATTGGGGATCTAGTGCGTGAAAAGGTCGCAGTAAAGAAAGAATATAGGGGCATATTTATACTCCGTTTGCGCCGGATTTGCGTCGTTTTTTTTTACGCAAATTCGACGCAAAACTAACTCCATATTTATACTCTGGCGTTAGACGCGTCTAGCGACAAAGTCCATGGAGTTTGCATCACTTTTTAGCGTGGACACCTACTTTGCATTAATGATATGCAAGGTAGGCGTTCCCGTCGAAAAAATTGACTCCGAGGCATGTGCGCCGTATTTACACTCCCAGGCAAAAATCACGCCCGGGAGTGGGCGGGTCAAAAAAAATGACGTCCAGCCGCTTTTGCGTCGTTTTTTAGCGCCTGGTCAGGACAGGCGTTAAGGGACCTGTGGGCTCGGAAGGAGCCCAGAGGTGCCCTCCCATGCCCCCACGGACCCCCCCTGTCACCCTTGCCCACCCCATGAGGACGCCTAAGGATGGAGGGACCCATCCCAGGGAACATAAGGTAAGTTCAGGTAAGTAATTTTTTTTTTTTTGTGGCATAGGGGGGCCTGATTTGTGCCCCCCTACATGCCACTATGCCCAATGACCATGCCCAGGGGACAGAAGTCCCCTGGGCATGGCCATTGGGCAAGGGGGCATGACTCCTGTCTTTGCTAAGACAGGAGTCATTTCAATGGGGGTTGGGAGTTAAAACAAATGGTGCAAATCGGGTTGAGGCGAAAATTTTGCCTCAGCCTGACTTGCCCCATTTTTTGGCGCCCAAGCTCCATATTCCCCTACGCTGGCGCTGCCTGGTGTACGTCATTTTTTTCACGCAAACCAGGAAGCTCCGCCGGCTAACGCCGGCTAACATCGTTGAATAAATACGGCGCCAGCATGGCGCTTCAGAATGGCGTTAGATTTTTTGACGCACAACTGCGTTGGCGCAGTTGTGCATCGAAAAGTATAAATATGGCCCTTAGTCCTTCTTATCGAGCACCTGTCCCTGTGTTAGGGGTAAGCGGCACGAGAACTGTGATTTTACTGCCGCTGCAAGGGGCCAAAGGAAATCGCTTTGTTTCCATTGATAATGTCAAGTTACAACATGTGGCCGATTCTGCACAGCAGACCAAGAGGGACACCCAGTAGTTCTGGAATCCCTCTCACTACTGGGGAAGAAGACCCGCTGCAGGTGATTTACACCGACGCTGTTTCCTCTCCGAGCTTGGGGAGGGTGGATGATGATCTTGCGATTGTTCCACAGACGACGATTAATATGGAATCTTTGATCAAGTTGCTGTACGTTCTACTGATGTTTCTGAACATGTGGTTTATAGCGTGCCTAGGCGAGAGCCTCCATCTGCTTCTTTGTTCACAATTGCACCTTTTGCAAGAACTGCCTCTGGCTGCTTCAACGACGCTGATGATGCAGTGTCCAGCTCCTCGTCCTCGATGTCTTCTGTCCGAGGTCCACGTAAGCTGCTGTGTTGGCTTAAACGCACATATTTTGTTTTTCCTTGGAACTATTTGTGGCTTTTTATGGCTGTAATGACTCTTTTTTTATGGTTGGGATTTGTGGTTACTTTTTTACTGGTAATACATGGTCATTTTCTTCCTGATAGATCTGACATTGAGCACGTGGAGACTGTGTTAAAACCACATTTTTCGTCTCATATGGTTCGAAGAGACTTGTCCAATGTAAACATTTCTGCAATACAGATTCCGGATGGGATTGTGTGGGATAAAGTACTGTTTGATATATATGGTCCCACTGAATTGATTCAAATACCGTATGTCCTCAAGTTTTCAATGAATGATATTGTTATACCAGGCATTGTCTCTGATGATTGGGATGTGAAGACAGTAGATGCTATGCTGACAGATTTGCAATATTATACTGTCCATGACGATGAAGATGCTTACCAATTTAGAGATAATCATGGTGACATGTTTTGCTACAACTATTATGGACACCACTTTATTCATAAAGCTAGAAGCCCTAAGTCCATATTTAATTATGTGCAATGGGAACATTGCTCGACTCCCCCACAAGGGAGTTCGAAAACGTATTATGATAAATTTGCATATTTTTCTGGGCATAATCAACGAAATGCTAGGTCTTACTATTTTAAAGTTACTCCGTATTCTAATAAGCAAATGTTATTGACCAATACTAAATTGCTGTATTCAAATTTGTTTGTATCTAAACTTTCGGTCGAGGGATATGAATACTGGTTTAAGACTGTTGACTTGAAAAGTTTTTGGGGTGCGAAAAATTGGCAGATGCAAGGCAGGGACACATTATTTAGAGCATGTATTATCCCTGTGCAGATGATTTTCCTCAATGACACAGTACAACAGACTAGCTGTTTGGGCTTGGCGACAATTAGAGAGTTGAATTTGCCTAGTATACCTGTCCCTTCCAAATTAAACAACTGGCAGCACTATGTGAATGCTACTTTTAGTGAATTTACACATTGGGTCCAGAATGGTACGCTTAACAATTCATCGTTACATCCGGGCGGGTGGTTATTATGGCCTGTAGACACTAATAAGTGTCATCAACGTTTTGTCACCTCTTCAGGGGGGTTCAGGACTAGTAGGGCAGACCCTCGTTACATTTCACCAGAACATGCTGATATTATAACTACATACAGCGTGGGGAAGCTTTGTCAGCAATGGTTGAAGTCATCCACGCTGGATGCAGTTAAGTCACATCTCACGTTACTGTCTAATGATACTGATTTACAAGATTTTTTGTCAGGTCCCAAGGTACCATGGAAGAAAAGGTTTTTATACAAAGTTTATAATGAGATTTGGAAGCTTTCACAGCAGGAGGCTGCAGCCCGGTTGAGGCAGATTGATCAGGAAAACCTGATGCAGACTTTGGGGGTGATTCTAACTTTGGCGGGCGGCAGAGGCCGCCCGCCAATGTTCCCCCAACAGAATACCGCTACGCGGTCAGAAGACCGCCGCGGTTATTCTGTGTTTCCCGCTGGGCTGGCGGGCGACCGCCAGAAGGCCGCCCGCCAGCCCAGCGGGAAACCCCCTCCCACGAGGAAGCCGGCTCCGAATGGAGCCGGCGGAGTGGGAAGGGTGCGACGGGTGCAGTAGCACCCGTCGCGATTTTCAGTGTCTGCTATGCAGACACTGAAAATCTTTTAGGGGCCCTCTTACAGGGGCCCCTGCAGTGCCCATGCCATTGGCATGGGCACTGCAGGGGTCCCCAGGGGCCCCAGGACACCCCTCACCGCCATCTTGTTCCTGGCGTCACGACCGCCAGGAACAGGATGGCGGTGAGGGGGTCGGAATCCCCATGGCGGCGCAGCAAGCTGCGCCGCCATAGAGGATTCCTCAGGGCAGCGGAAAACCGTCGGGAGACCGCCGGTTTTCCGTTTCTGACCGCGGCCATACCGCCGCGGTCAGAATGCCCGTGGGAGCACCGCCAGCCTGTTGGCGGTGCTCCCGCGGTCGTTGACCCTGGCGGCCCCCTTTGTCTGTTGTTGATAATGGCATGCATACCCTTTCTGACCGTGTTTACACGATTGACAGCATTGTTTCCTCTGCTATTGACATTATTAAATCGGACATGTCTTCTTTATATCATGGGCAGAGTCAGATGCGGTCCATCATGCAGCTGGGTTGGACTCTTCAGACCTTGAAGGCAGGTCGCGTTCCATGGCAGCACATTCGTGCCAGAGAGATCTTTGTCTCCTTTAATTTGACTCGTCAACAACAGCTGATGGCTCAAAAGGAAGCGACGTATGTTATGTTGAATATTGAGAAATTGGAGAAACTGCCTTTCACGGTGGCTGAGATTCCGTCAGCAGAGTGGTTGATTCATGGGGTTATTAATCTGCCTATCTCCACTCTGCAATTTACTTCTTGTTTGAAGCACATTCCGGTGGGTAGATATGAACTATTGGGAGACAGTTACATACAAGAGGTGTGGGAGCTTCCCTTTCAATACAGATGTGTTAATGGTTTGAGGGAGGTTTTTCTTAGCGGTAGTGAATGCGAAACTTCTGTCAGCCATTCTATGGTTTGTAAACAGCTGTCCTTGCACGGAGCGTGTAACACTTCGATTGCTAACTTAGCTTGTTATCTGAAGGGAGTTCCAGTCCCGGTTATTAAAAACACTTTCCAGGTGCTTTCTAACGGGAGTTACATTGTTCTTAACAGCGAACGCTGCTGTGGCATGCGTGCCGGAATAGTTTACGTTGTCGTTGTCAACAAGGCCGTTACGTGCTGCGGGAATGTGTTGTTTCCCCCCACTCAAATTAGGGAGGTAGCGGACATCTGGCCTCATATTGCTAGTTCCAAGGTTAATTTCGACAAGTTGAGTCGGCTAAAAGCTTCATTGTTTCAAAAGCATGTGGCCCTTACATCTGCTAGCGAGACCTATGCACTTCAGGTGGCAAGGTCATCGGCGGAGATACAGTCCCTTTTGAATATTAACTTTCCAAGTCACTTCGGTGAACTTGTGGGACATATATTTAATGCATCCAGCACTGCTGGTATTGTGCATTTTTTCAAAGCCGTTGGTGTTGGTTTTGCTCACACCTTCTCTTCCATATTCGGTTTGATACCTTCGGCTATACACTCTATTTTCGGAAGCATTTTTGGGGGTTTCCCGATTTCTTTGGCTTTATTGGCTGGAGTCTTGCTGTTGTTGCTATTTTTTCACAATGGCTGTCCCGCCACGACGAGATCCTATATTGCTGCTCCCGTCAGCGCAGCTGTGTCGTGAACGCATGATGCAGCATTTTGGAGCAACACTCCTGGGCCATTTGGAGTGTGACTGGTCTCTGTGATTCAGACCGGTTTTGGATTGTGTGCAACCCATGTTTCGGTGCCTTTGGTGCTCGTTTGAACATGCACTAGCTCTCTGTCTCTCACTGCGACGCCCTCCAGTGGTGGATCCTGATCTGTTGATGTTCCCGATTAGGGCTCATTCCCAGACTTTGAACTACGGTTGCATTTGCTTCGTGAGGCAGTTTATGAGATTCCCTTCCTAGAGGAAGATGGTTTTGTCTCGTTCATAGGCCCTGAATGGTTTTGGGGCTCTGGAACACACCTGCTCCATGGTACTTTGTGGCGTGGATCTTCCGATATTGACATACATCGAAGTGGAGGAGCTCCTACTTTCTATTGCTTCTGTTTAACAATTGGATTTTTTTCCTCTCCTGTAAAATTGACATTATATTGAATTTGGCTTTATTGTCACATGTTTTCTAAATTTATGACTTTGTTGTCTTCTGACCTTGTCGAAATATGTATATAATTTTAGGTATTGTTTATATCTGGGGCATATTTTTATATTATTGGAACCACTTGCTACCGACAAGGGGAGGGTGTAGTGTGGTTGGTTTTACGTATTCTTTGCACGTTAGCTTCAGGCTTTAGGCCTTTGTGCACTTTGCCCTGGATGTATTTTATTCGTTTGCTGGCAGCTTAGAGCCTCTGTGCACTTTGCTCTAAATGCTTTTTATTAGGCTTCGTACTGTTATTTTTCAAATAGCCAGTTCTACGGTGTTGTTTTTTATTCATATCACACTGTTTTGCCTACTTCAGCACTGCAGTTCTCCATAACATATTCACTCTGTTCTTCAGTCAAGGATACAGTCTAGTACATTGCCGATAGACGTGGTAGGAGTTTAGACTTGGCATTCCTGCGTAGGGACATTTTGTGATCACGCTGACATGTTAGTTATAAAATCACTTCCTTGTCCCAATACACGCAAGAGGGAGATTCCGACCAGGGAACCACAACTAGACGCTGACTGCCTTGTTGCAGATTCTGAACCAAGATCACAGGCCTTTGCTCAGGTATGAGGGCTGATGTCTCGCCAGTGATACCGACAGGCAAGCTAGAAGCTTAACATGCTGTGCTCGAAATAGAACAAGCAGAGGGAGAGTAGAAACTATTACACACGAAGATCGCTTTGTTCTTATGTTTTACTCTCCTGGTAACTATTTCAATCCTACTGTGTTGTATGGTTCTGGTTATTGCGGCTCATGCCTTATTATCTAAAATACAGTTGTTTTATTAAATCATTATATAAAACTTATACTGTCTTTGTCATTTGTATACGAGATCATATTGTAAATGAGAGAGTTGGTTTGGATCTGAGTGACCACGACTTCCCTGAGAAGTTCCAAAGATGTCATGCGCTCGGCTGCCCAATCATCTCTTCCCAGTGGGAGAAATGAGGCACTGCTAGTGAGCCGGAGCAAAAAACGGATTTAGGGTGACAGAGTTCCTTACACGTGGGTCAGACTCAGTCCCCCACACCGTTATTGATCCTGCTGCCTAGAAATCCAGTAGTCTCATTTAGGATAATGAGAGCCCACGCGACAGGGGTTGACATAGTTGGCCCCTTTGACCCTCCAACAGCTTCAGGCAATAGATTTATCTTGGTGGTAGTGGACAATGCCACAAGATATCCTGAAGCCATCCCCTTAAGGACCACTACAGCTCCTGCAGTGGCAAAGGCCCTCCTCAGAATCTTTTCCAGGGTGGGTTTTCCTAAGGAAGTGGTGTCAGACAGAGGTAGCAACTTCATGTCTGCATACCTAAAAGCAATGTGGAAGGAGTGTGGTGTAACTTAAACGTTCACAACTCCTTATCATCTACAAACAAATGGTCTGGTTGAGAGGTTTAATAAAACTCTCAAAGGTATGATAATGGGACTCCCTCAAAAACTCAGGAGGAGATGGGATGTCCTGTTACCTTGCCTCCGTTTTGCTTACAGGGAGGTACCCCAAAAAGGAGTGGGCTTCAGCCCCTTTGAAGTCCTCTTTGGGCACCCTGTAAGAGGTCCAATTGCTCTTATGAAGGAGGGTTGGGAACAACCTTTAAAAGCTCCTGAACAGGACATAGTAGACTATGTACTTGGCCTAAGATCCAGAATGGCTGAGCATATGAAAAAGGCCAGTAAAAACCTTCAGGCCAGCAACGATCTGCAAAAGCAATGGCATGACCAGAAGCCTGTCCTGACTCAGTACCACCCAGGACAGGTGTGGGTATTGGAGCCTGTGGCCCCAAGGGCACTCCAGGACAAATGGAGTGGAACCCATCTAATTGTTGAAAAGAAGGGTGAGGTTACCTATTTGGTAGACCTAGGCACTGCCAGGAGTCCCCTTAGGGTGAATCATGCAAATCGCCTAAAACCCTACTATGACAGGGCTGATCTTACCCTGCTCATGGCAACAGATGAGGGACAGGAAGATGAGAGTGACCCTCTCCCTGATCTCTTCTCCACCACTGCAGCTGATGGCTTAGTGGAGGGAGTAGTCTTAGCAGATTGTCTGACTGCAGAACACAAAGACAACTGTGTCAATCTCTTCAGCCAGTTTTCTGACCTCTTTTCACTGGTTCCAGGTACAACATTCTGGTGTGAACATACACTGGTACCAGGTACAACATTCTGGTGTGAACATACAATTGATACTGGAGACAGCCTGCCTGTCAAAAGTAAAATGTATAGGCAGCCTGACCATGTCAGGGACTGCATTAAACAAGAGGTGCAGAAAATGTTGGACTTAGGGGTGATTGAACCTTCAGAAAGCCCCTTGGCTAGTCCAGTTGTGCTTGTACCAAAACCTCACACCAAAGATGGAAAGAGGGAGATGAGGTTTTGTGTAGATTATAGAGGGCTCAATCAAATAACCAAAACTGATGCTCACCCTATACCTAGGGCAGATGAGCTCGTAGATACATTGGCTTCTGCCAAGTATCTAAGCACTTTTGATCTAACTGCAGGGTATTGGCAGATTAGGTTATCAGACAATGCTAAACCCAAGACTGCATTTTCTACCATTAGAGGGCACTACCAATTCACAGTAATGTCCTTTGGTTTGAAAATTGCACCTGCCACTTTTCAGAGGTTTGTGAACGCAGTCCTGCAAGGGTTGGAAGCTTTCAGTGCAGCATATCTAGATGATATTGCTGTCTTTAGCTCAACCTGGGATGATCACCTGGTCCACCTATGGAATGTTTTGGAGGCCCTGCAAAAGGCAGGCCTCAATATCAAGGCCTCAAAGTGCCAGATAGGGCAGGGGAAAGTGGTGTATCTGGGCCACCTGGTTGGTGGAGAACAGATTGCACCACTACAGGGGAAAATCCAAACTATCAATGATTGGGTTCTCCCTACAACTTAAACCCAGGTGAGAGCCTTTTTAGGTCTCACAGGGTACTATAGGAGATTCATCAAGAATTATGGCTCTATAGCAGCCCCTCTTAATGATCTCACTAACAAGAAGATGCCTAAGAAGGTATTGTGGACAGCCGTCTGTCACAAGGTGTAGGAAGCTGGCTCTGCATATACTATTTCAAAGTAAGAAATAGTGTGCACAGAGTCCAAGGGTTCTCCTTAGAGGTAAGATAGTGGCAAAAAGAGATAATTCTAATGCTCGATTTTGTGGTAGTGTGGTCAAGCAGTAGGCTTATCAGAGGGTAGTGTTAAGCATTTGTTGTACACACACAGGCAAAAAATGAGGAACACACACTCATAGACTTACTCCAGGCCAATAGGTTTTTATTTAGAAAAATATATTTTCTTAGTTTATTTTAAGAACCACAGGTTCAAGATTTACAAGTAATACTTCAAATGAAAGGTATTTCACTCAGGTTTTCTAGGAACTTTGAATAATCACAATAGCATGTACAGTTTTCACAAAAATGGCAATAAGCTATTTTAAAAGTGGACACAGTGCAAAAATCAATAGTTCCTGGGGGAGGTAAGTAATTGTTAAGTTCACAGGTAAGTAAAACACTTACAGGGTTCAGATTTGGGTCCAAGGTAGCCCACCGTTAGGGGTTCAAGGCAACCCCAAAGTTACCACACCAGCAGCTCAGGGCCAGTCAGGTGCAGAAGTCAAAGAGGTGCCCAAAACACATAGGCTTCAATGGAAACAGGGGTGCCCCGGTTCCAGTCTGCCAGCAGGTAAGTACCCGCGTCCTTGGATGGCAGACCAGGGGGGGTTTTGTAGGGCACCGGGGGGGACACAAGCAGGCACAGAAAGTACACCCTCAGCGGCACAGGGGCGGCCAAGTGCAGAGTGCAAACAGGCGTCGGGTTTTGTATTGAAAGCAATGGGGAGACCCGGGGGTCTCTTCAAAGATGCAGGCAGGCACAGGAGGGGCTCCTCAGGGTAGCCTCCACCTGGACTAGGCAGAGGGTCACCTGGGGGTCGTTCCTGCACTGCAGTTCGGTTCCTTCAGGTCCTGGGGCCTGCGGGTGCAGTGTTGGTTCCAGGCGTCGGGTCCCTTGTTACAGGCAGTCGCGGTTAGGGGGAGCCTCTGGATTTCTTCTGCACGCGTCACTGTGGGGGTTCAGGGGGGTCCATTCTGGCTACTCAAGGGCTCGCAGTCACCAGGGAGTCCTCCGTGTAGTCTTGGTTTTCCACAGGTCGAGCCCGGGGCGTCGGGTGTAGAGTAGAAAGTCTCCCGCTTCGGACGGGAAACGAGAAGTCCTTAAAGTTGCTTTTTTGTTGCAAGAAGTTGCAGGATTTCGAACAGAGCCGCTGTTCACAGGAGCTTCTTGGTCCTTTGGGTGCAGGGCAGTCCTCTGAGGCTTCAGAGGTCACTGGTCCCTGTTGGATGCATCGCTGTTGCAGTTTTCGTTGAAGTAAGGAGACAGGCGGGTGGGGCTGGAGCCAAATCAGTTGTCGTCTCCGTCTTCACTGCAGGGCTTCAGGTCAGCAGTCCTTCTTCTTCTTTAGGTTGCAGGATTATAGTTTCCTAGGTTCTGGGAGCCCCTAAATACTGAATTTAGGGGTGTGTTTAGGTCTGGGAGGGCTGTAGCCAATGGCTACTGTCCTTGAGGGTGGCTACACCCTCTTTGTGCCTCCTCCCTGTGGGGAACGGAGCACATCCCTAATCCTATTGGGGGAATCCTCCATCCACAAGATGGAGGATTTCTAAAAGTAAGGGTCACCTCAGCTCAGGACACCTTAGGGGCTGTCCTGACTGGTGGGTGACTCCTCCTTGTTTTTCTCATTATCTTCTCCAGCCTTGTCGACAAAAGTGGGGGCAGTGGCCAGAGGGGCAGGCATCTCCACTAGCTGGGATGCCCTGTGGCGCTGTAACAAAGGGGGTGAGCCTTTGAGGCTCACCACCAGGTGTTACAGTTCCTGCAGGGGGAGGTGAGAAGCACCTCCACCCAGTACAGGCTTTGTTCCTGGCCACAGAGTGACAAAGGCACTCTCCCCATGTGGCCAGCAACATGTCTGGTGTGTGGCAGGCTGGCAGAAACTAGTCAGCCTACACTGGAAGTCGGGTATGTTTTCAGGGGGCATCTCCAGGATGCCCTCTAGGTGTATTTTACAATAAATTGCACACTGGCATCAGCGTGCATTTATTGTGCTGAGAAGTTTCATACCAAACTTCCCAGTTTTCAGTGTAGCCATTATGGTGCTGTGGAGTTCGTGTTTGACAAACTCCCAGACCATATACTCTTATGGCTACCCTGCACTTACAATGTCTAAGGTTTGGCTTAGACACTGTAGGGGCATAGTGCTCATGCACTTATGCCCTCACCTGTGGTATAGTGCACCCTGCCTTAGGGCTGTAAGGCCTGCTAGAGGGGTGACTTGCCTATGCCACAGGCAGTGTGAGGTTGGCATGGCACTCTGAGGGGAGTGCCATGTCGACTTAGTCCTTTTCTCCCCACCAGCACACACAAGCTGTGAAGCAGGGTTCATGTGCTGAGTGAGGGGTCCCTAGGGTGGCATGAGACATGCTGCAGCCCTTAGAGACCTTCCCTGGCATCAGGGCCCTTGGTACCAGGTGTACCAGTTACAAGGGACTTACCTAGGTACCAGGGTTGTGTCAATTGTGGAGACAAAGGTACAGTTTAGGGAAAGAACACTGGTGCTGGGGCCTGGTTAGCAGGGTCCCAGCACACTTTCAAGTCATAACTTAGCATCAGCAAAGGCAAAAAGTCAGGGGGTAACCATGCCAAGGAGGCATTTCCTTACACAAAGCTTTTGAGGAGCTCAAACAGGCCATGTGCTCTGCACCTGTCCTAAAAAGCCCTTGTTAGTCCAAGAAATTCATTGTACAAACTGATGCATCTGAATTAGGGGTTGGGGCAGTACTATCACAACTGAATTCTGAGGGCCAGGATCAACCTGTTGCTTTTATCAGCAGAAGGGTGACCCCTAGAGAAAAGCGTTGGTCTGCCATAGAGAGGGAGGCCTTTGCTGTGGTCTGGGCACTGAAAAAGTTGAGATCATAACTGTTTGGTACTTACTTTATTGTTCAGACAGACCACAAACCTCTACTTTGGCTAAAACAAATGAAAGGTGAAAACCCTAAATTGGTGAGGTGGTCCATATCACTACAGGGAATGGACTATACAGTGGAACATAGACCTGGGAGTACCCACTCCAATGCAGATGGACTCTCCAGATATTTCCACTTAGACAATGAAGACTCATCTGGGCAAGGTTAGCCTTATTGTCCTTCATTTGGGGGGGGCGGTTGTGTAGGAAAGTACCATCTTGCCTGGCATGTTACCCCCATTTTCATTGTATGTATGTTTGTTTTTGCCCTTGTGTCACTGGGATCCTGCTAGACAGGTCCACAGTGCTCATAATGTATGCCCTGTATGTGTTCCCTGTGTGTTGCCTAACTGTATCACTGGTGCTCTGCTAACCAGAACCTCAGTGTTTATGCTCTCTCTGCTTTCACAATTGTCACTGCAGGCTAGTGACCATCTTCACTAATTCCCATTGGCACACTGGAACACCCTTATAATTCCCTTGTATATGGTACCTAGGTACCCAGGGTATTGGGGTTCCAGGAGATCCCTATGGGCTGCAGCTTTTCCTTTGCCACCCATAGGGAGCTCAGACAATTCTTACACAGGACTGCAACTGCAGCCTGAGTGAAATAATGTCCACGTTATTTCACAGCCATTTTTCACTGCACATAAGTAACTTATAAGTCACCTATATGTCTAATCCTCACTTGGTGAAGGTTAGGTGCCAAGTAACTTAGTGTGTGGGCACCCTGGCACTAGCCAAGCTGCCCCCACATTGTTCAGGGCAAATTCCCCAGATTTTGTGAGTGCGGGGACACCATTACACACGTGCACTACACATAGGTCACTACCTATGTGTAGCGTCACAATGGTAACTCCGAACATGGCCATGTAACATGTCTAAGATCATGGAATTGTCACCCCAATGCCATTCTGGTATTGGGGGGACAATTCCATGATCCCCCAGGTCTCTAGCAGAGAACCTGGGTACTGCCAAACTGCCTTTCCAGGGTTTCCACTGCAGCTGCTGCTTCTGCCAACCCCTCAGACAGGTTTCTGCCCCCCTGGGGTCTGGGCAGCCCAGTCCCAGGAAGGCAGAACAAAGGATTTACTCTGAGAGAGGGTGTTACACCCGCTCCCTTTGGAAATAGGTGTGAATGGCTGGGGAGGAGTAGCCTCCCCCAGCCTCTGGAAATGCTTTGATGGGCACAGGTGGTGCCCATCTCTGCATAAGCCAGTCTAAGCCGGTTCAGGGATCCCCCAGCCCTGCTCTGGCGCGAAACTGGACAAAGTAAAGGGGAGTGACCACTCCCCTGACCAGTACTTCCCAGGGGAGGTGCCCAGAGCTCCTCCAGTGTGTCCCAGACCTCTGTCATCTTGGATTCAGAGGTGTTGGGGCACAATGGACTGCTCTGAGTGGCCAGTGCCAGCAGGTGACGTCAGAGACCCCTCCTGATAGGTGCTTACCTCTTTCAGTAGCCAAGCCTCCTTTCTTAGTAGCCAAACCTCCTTTTCTGGCTATTTAGGGTCTGTCCTCTGGACTATTCCTCAGATAACGAATGCAAGAGCTCACCAGAGTTCCTCTGCACTTACCTCTTCGACTTCTGCCAAGGATTGACCGCTGACTGCTCCAGGACGCCTGCAAAACTGCAACAAAGTAGCAAGAAGTCTACCAGCAACATTGTAGCGCCTCATCCTGCCGGATTTCTCGACTGTTTCCTGGTGGTGCATGCTCTGAGTATTGTCTGCCTTCACCCTGCACTGGAAGCCAAGAAGAAATCTCCTGTGGGTCGACGGAATCTTCCCCCTGCCAACGCAGGTACCAAATTACTGCATCACCGGTCCTCTGGGTCCCCTCTCATCCTGACGAGCGTGGTCCCTGGAACACAGGAGCTGGGTCCAAGTGTCTCCCACAGTCTAGTGGCCCTTCTGTCCAAATTTGGTGGAGGTAAGTCCTTGCCTCCCCACGCCAGACAGCAAACCTGTGTACTGCGTGATATGCAGCTGCTCCAGCTTCTGTGCACTTTTCCAAGGATTCCCTTGTGTACAACCTAGCCTGCGTCCCCACCACTCCGTCCTGCATTGCCCAGCTTGCTGAGTTGAAATCCAACGTCATGGGACCCTCCTTTTGTGACTCTGAGTTCACAGATCTTCTAAGTGACTTTTCCGGTACTTCTGTGGGTCCTGCCTGCTTCTGCGGGGGCTCTCTGAGTTGCTGAGTGCCCCCTCTGTCTCCTCCTCCAAGGGGCGTCATCCTGGTCCTTCCTGGTCCCCAGCAGCACCCAAAATCCTCAACCGCGACTCTTGCAGCTAGCGAGGCTTATTTGTGGTATTTCTGCCTGAAAACACTTCTGCAACCTCCAGCGCGCCTTGGGATGTCTTCCATCCAAAGGAGAAGTCCCTAGCTCTCTTCGTTGTTGCAGAATCTTCGGCATCTTCCACCCGGAGGCAGCCCTTTGCACCTTCATCTGGGGTTTTGTGGGCTCCTGCCCCCCTGGACACTTTCGTGACTCTTGGACTTGGTCTCCTTCCTTTACAGTTCCTCAGGTCCAGGAATCCATCTTTAGTGTTTTGCTGGTGCTTGTGGTTCTTGCAGAATCCCCTTTCACAACTATTCTGTCTTTCTGGGGTAGTAGGGTAACTTTACTCCTACTTTTCAGGGTCTTGGGTGGGGTATCTTGGACACCCTTACTGTTTTCTCACAGTCCCAGCGACCCTCTACAACCTCCCATAGGTCTGGGGTCCATTTGTGATTCGCATTCCACTTTTGGAGTGCATGGTTTGTGTTGCCCCTAGACCTATGTTTACCTATTGCATCCTATTGTGATTCTACATCGTTTGCACTACTTTTCTTACTGTTACTTACCTGTTGTGGGTTTGTGTACATATAATTTGTGTATATTACTTACCTCCTAAGTGAGGGTATCCTCTGAGATAATTTTGGCATATTGTCACTAAAATAAAGTACCTTTATTTTTAGTAACTCTGAGTATTGTGTTTTCGTATGATATTGTGTTGTATGATATAAGTGGTATAGTAGGAGTTTTGCATGTCTCCTAGTTCAGCCTAAGCTGCTTTGCCATAGCTACCTTCTATCAGCCTAAGCTGCTAGAAACTCCCCTATTCTACTAATAAGGGATAACTGGACCTGGTGCATGGTGTAAGTACCACAAAGTACCCACTATAAGCCAGGCCAGCCTCCTACACGTGTCCTGGGGACAGAGGTGTGGGTACGCTGGGTGGGTGCTGTGTTGTTGTTTCCTGATGGGGAGTCTCTATGGTATTGTGTGACTGGGCTTGGGAACGGGCTGTCCAGTGGTCTCTGATGGGCCAGGTAGATCGTCCAGATCCTGAAGACCAGAGTTACTGTCATCACTGTGGGCTTCTTCTGTTGGGGGACTGGATAGTGCTGGCACCTCCTCTACGGTGACATTGGCTAGGGTACCTATGGGAATGTAAATGATGTGTTATGTTAATGTGCATGACATATTGTTCATCCCAGGCTTCCCCTCTATGGTTGGTGTTGCCCTGCCAGCTTTTACTTGTGTTTGTTGGTGTATGGTGGGATTATTAGTTCCCTATGCTGTGCATGCTTTAGTGAAGGGTGTCCATGCAGGGCTGTGAGGGTTGTCCTTGCATTGGTACAGCATGCAGGGCTTAGCTTTGGGATTAGTGAAATGTAATGGTGTAGTGTGTGGGATGTAGTTGAGTGATGGGAGTGAGGGTTGGGGTATGTGATGGCATGCAGGTAGGGGGGTGATAGTAGTAAAGAGTTGATTTACCAGAGTCCAATCCTCCTCTGACTCCGGCCAGGCCCTCAGGATGCAGTATTGCCAAGACTTGCTCCTCCCATGGTGTGAGTTGTGGAGGAGGAGGTGGGGATCCACTGCCAGTCCTCTGGATAGCGAGTTGTTGTCTTGCTGCTCCGTAGGTTGTTCCACCTCTTCCTGATGTTGTCCCTTGTTCTGTGGTGTTGTCCCATGGCGTTGACCCTGTCCACGATTCTCCACCATAGCTCCATCTTCCTAGCTATAGATAGAGTCTGTGGCTGAATTCTGTCTGATTGGTGTGTGTGTGTGTGTGTGTTTCATAATATGGTGAAAGGATATCTGCCACTGCAGCGATAAGTTGCCAGCCGTCAGCGTGGCGGTAAGCGGTATTTACCGCCAATGTCATAATGAGGGCCTTAGTGACCCTTTGTGGAATATTATGGCTGTACCAGGCATCATGTGTACAAGTTGGAGATTCACAGAATAGGAGGACTAGCAAAATTGGTGGAGAGGATTCTCCAAGGTACCTAGGCATGATTTTCACAGATACTTTAAACACCTGCACAGAGCAGGCATTAGGCGGGGGCACACCATTTATTTGAATGGGTCCCTATGTACTGTGTATGAAATGGTCAGATTTGTTGTCAGTACTCCTACAGAGTCCATCAATGGCATTCATTATCTTGACACTATTGGCATGTGGCCCTCAGTCCCTTCACTTTACACCTGCAGAAGAGTGATGTTCTGGGACTTTGAACCTAGTTTGTGTGTTGTGTGCCATGACACAGGTGTTGTGTCCTGTGTGTAGCATGTGAATCCCACCCATTTTCCATTGGAAAAGCTCGCTTGTAGCAGGTGTTGTTGCCAATTGCTGGGTGGCATACATTTATGCATGTGGATTATGGGCACAGTGTGACACAATTGTATTGTATGTTTTGTGATGTATGCATGAGCTTTCAGACACCTGTGTGACAGCAGAGGAAATTATGTCATTTTCTGAAATGCCCTGCATCGCATGACCAGTCTTGCTAATTCCCATGTCTCCTCATTCGCATGCATCTTTGGCCTCCAACAGTACATTTTCAGGAGTCCAGCTGCCACAGTCCCCTCTTGGTATACTGGTATCATGATAGAGAGTTGTGGAATTACCAGGAATCATTGTAGGTGTGCTGTGAGGTGTCCATCCCTACACATGGTCTCTGATGGCTGGTTAAGCTGTCTTCCTATATGTGCGGCACAATACATCAGAAAGGCGAAAGTGAACACAATGGGTATTTGTCACATGTTTTGGTGAAATGTAGTTGGTGATGGCAACACTTGGATGGCATTTGATATTGGTGCCGCAGAGGATTCTACACAATGACAAATGTGGGGCTGTGCCTAAATATCGGCCTGTGCCTACATGTGACTTTCTTTAAGTTGACATGGACAATGTCATTCACGTAGCTGAGCTATATCTTTTTAGATGTTATGTTTGATTGATCTCTATTTAGTTATCAACCTGTGGACACTTGTAGTAGTTTGGGCCTAGCTTCTGTATGCAAAGGGGACATAGCACCACTGTCTTTCACGTGGTGTGTTAGTCAGGTTGTGCCTGTATTATGTATATATGGGTGTATGTGTCTGTGTGATGTGTAATGAATGCGCAGTAATGTGGCATGTGGCATATGTGTTGTTGTCTGTACATCTGTGTTCCCCTGTTCATGTGTGCTTAGTGTGGTGCATGTATTATTTGTCCTGCAAGTTTGATGTGCTGTCTGTCTAATAATTGGTATGGTGGCTTACATACGAGTAGCACAATGCTATATTGTCTATCCTGAAACCGCTTGTTGATGGTGGAGTGCCGGAATATATAGGTATCATGGACGCTGCCAGGATATTTAGCTATGATGTTTGTGAGCCCACGGTGGTCCACAATGGCCTGCAGATTTATGGAATGGGTGTGTTTGTAGTTCCTGTAGAGGTGTTCCGCTGCATCAGGTGGCACAAGTTGGACATGGGTGCAGTCCATTGCACCCAGAACATGCGGGAACCCAGCAATTTGGTAGAAACCTTGCTAGGTCTCCTGGCACAGTTGCTGGGTGTTGGGGGACCAGATGTGGTGGGGTGTGCGGCAGTGATTGCTTCCAGAACCTTTGGAAGGAAGACCGAGAAGGATGGCTGGGAGATACCACCCACTTGTGTGCGAGTTGCCTGGAACATCCTGACACCAGCACAATGGAGGCGAGCCAGGTGTTTGGTCATGGGTGGAATAGTTGTTGAAGTTTCAACCCTTGCAGTGATGTCTGGCACAATGTGGTGCAGCAGGTGTACAATCAACTCCTATTCTGACGGTAGAGTCTGATGACATCTTGTTCCCTGAGCACAAGGATGGTTGTGCATTGTTGAACTATCCTATCCCACCTTCTGCGATGCCTTTCTGGCTGCTGTGGTGGTGTTTGGGGTTGCTGCAGTGGTGCTGGAAGGACATGTTGTCATTGCTGTCATCTACGGATTACGCTGAGCTGGGGCAATAGCAGATCTATGTTGTCCTGGGGGTTGCCAAAGCTCCTTCTGTGTGTTTTCCTTATGTAATAGTGTGTGGGCCTCATTTTGACGCCTAGTCTGGCCAGGCGCCTCATTTTAATGCCTGGTCTGATGAGGCGTTCAAATTTGATGCTAATCTGAGTTAGCATCACTTTTTTGGACCAGTTCCTTATCGTGTGTTGTTTTTTTGTCAGGCAGTAAATATGGTGCTAGAGGGCTAGCGTAATTTTTTGGAAGGGAACACCTATCTTGCATATCATTGTTGTAAAATGATGCAAGGTGGGGTGGGGCTCCCAAAAAATGACGCTGACTCTGAAATTTCTGATCAAGATCCATACACTCTCTAATGATTTTTTTTTTATTCAGTTTTTAATTTAGGCATATTTAATGGCCTCACTTTTTCTGAGACTGGACTAGTAATTGAACTGGTACTCAGTGTTTCTGCATCCTCAACCTACACACTTTCTGGCAGTCTTTCCAAACAAAGGAGGAAATATATCACCTTCTAACAAATTACTTTCACATGGCACAGTTTGTGTTGTGAAAACAAATCTTCTTCCTTCTCCTAATGATTGAATGGTTTGTGGTTGTGCCCACACCACAATCTGTGAATTTTACAATGTCTGGATAAACCTATTAATTCACTGGTATACCTCCAGTTGCTTCTTTAACGACTGTATCTGGTGTACAAATAGCCTGTGGAGGAACTGTCTGCATTGGAGTCAATTCAGTGATTTGTGCTGGAGCCCTAATCACAGAAGCAAAAGCATCTTTAAGTACTACTATCTAAGCAGTTCCCATCTGAACAGCAGCACTTACAATTGCTATCTGAGTTACAGGCTGTGTAGTAACAGCCAGACTAAGGGGCATATTTATACTCTGTTTGCACCGAATTAGCGTCATTTTTTTTAACTCTAATTCGGTGCAAATCTAACTCCATATTTATACAGAGTATTAATATGCCCCTTAGCGACAAAACATTATGCTAATCTGGTCAGAATCATTTATTTTGACTCAAAACTGCCTAACGTCATTTTTTTTTAAGCTAGCCTACCCTTTGCACCGGCTTGCACCATTCCATAAATATGGTGCCCAGCTGGTGCTAAAAAATGGTGCAAGCCGGTGCAAAACTTTTTATGGCAAAACTGCCTTAGTGCAGTTTTGCACCAAAAAGTATAAATAAGGCCCTAAATATCTATTGAGCTATTACTGTTTGCGGCACAATCGGCTGAGTCAATACCTTTTGTGCATTTGCAGGTGGTACTGCTTGCATTGGGCTAGTAACTTGTGAAATAGCTCGTTGTATAAAAGCTGTAGCTATGGTCACATTATTTGTCTATTGAGCTACATCATTTGGTACAGGACCCACAAAAGGTGGCGGACGTATAGCTAATAATTATTCTAAAATGTCAACACCTGAATCAGTATTAGCATCTGATTTCTCTTCATCTTTTTCTGCTATATCCTCTTTAATCCTTTAACTTCTAGGCTTTCTTATTTCTCTAGCTTTTGTATTTTGCTCATTTGTAAGTACAGGATCTAATCTACAACACTCTTTCTCCATCTCTGACTTTGGAAATCCCAAATTCCAGCTGCACACTTTCTCATTGCCCTTTTTGTTTGTTTTTTGTACCTCTCTCTCCCTCTTTATTTCAAGGCATTTTCTTCCCAGCACAAAGTGCTTCAAATTGTATAGATCTAGAAGGAGCTTCATTCAATGAAGTTTTTCTGTAATTTGTCACAAATTCTCAAATTAAATGCACCTCATCTAGGAAAGCTCAATTCACCCTCTTTTTCAGTGATTTTGTACAAGTGAATAAGCCAATCACATATATGTAGCCCTTCATCAATCATCATATGATAGTCTGATGAAGCTTAAGGTGGAACTTCTTCACCCTTCCTTACTGGATTCATCACATTACCTCTTATTAGACTCTTAATAGCTTTGCAAACTGTCATGATTTCAGTTTTATTTCAATAGAATCCATAATCAAAATTACAGTGAAGTTTGTTCATATATGTCAAACCTCAGAACGACTTTATCAAACCACAATACAGTTCTGTAACTCAATAAACCAATCTCAGTGTGACTCTTGCCATCGGAGTTACTCCATCAAACCTCACCTAAGACTGCCGCCCAAACACACATGCGCACTTAGGTGCACTCTCTCCTCCTCCTCCCTCCCACTGCCCAGCCTGCCCCTCCCTTTACATGCAGCTGGCTGAGCCAGAAGCTGAACGATAAAACAATAAAGAAATATTGTTTTATTTTTCATCTCCTGGCTTAGCTGGGGGCCAACGCTCCTTCGCCATTGCAAAGAAGCCGCCCCTGAATACTTTTGTGAAAGTTTCAGCTACAATTAAATATTTCACTATTTTACCAACCGCCTGGGTTTCTGAAGGAAAGAACATTCATGTAAATTCTAGGTATGTTCACATTGAAGTCATCTCCTTTCTCACACATCTTCACACTAGGAGCCAATTAAAAAAGAAACACGTTTTAAGACTAGTTTAGAAAGTTTTGAGATTCCAATGCAGGTCAAGTGGTTAATAATCAATAGGAAAATATAACTTCTCTGCTGGCCTAGGAAGTTTGCGTCATGAGAATTTATGCAAAAGTTTCAAAAGAAACATTTCTAGTGTTTGAAAGCATGTATAAAATGTAATTTTTTGTTAGCTCTATGATTCACTCTTATGGGTTATTGTTTAAATTGATTTCATTTTTATTAAAATATCTAGCAAAGCTTCAATTCCAACATTAAGCTTATGCTTGATAGAACAAATTTCTCTCTGGTGCAAGGATAAGGGCATTGATGCATGGCAGCCTAAGAAATGCCAATGGAGGGATAAAGAATACTGTGACATGTCTTAATAGCTATGGCACTGTTCTGCTCTCTTTCTTTCACACAGTACAGCACATCAAATATGGTTGTTGTGCTGCGCTGTATGGAAATTGAGAAATTCTGCCTGTTAAGTCTCTACCAACAGCTGTCACAGATCATCCGGCTGTATGAGGGTTTCAGGCAAAGATACAGGAAACACACTTTGAGTGTGGCCACCTCTCCAGGCAGTCAAGAGTAACAATTCTGGCAGAGAACAATACTTTTTCACAGTGTGTGCTGATTCAATAAACATATGGTGTTGCCATCATGTCTGCAGTGGGCCTTTGATGTTTTCCAAATAATAATAGGCCTTGCTAATGCCATAAAATGTTTGAGGATTGGCAATGTAATGAAAACAGAAGGAAAACGTCATCTGTTGGAATTTGTCAGCCTATCAGGTCCATGCGATTCTGAAACCACTGACATGATCACTATATTCTTGATGTTAATTGGGGTCTGCAGAATTAGGAAACATATGGTTTGCAGTCAAATGTAATGTAAAATATATGGCTATTCAAAGAAAGAGAACATTACACTTCAGAGGTTAATTACAAAACATTCTACTAGTTATTCCCAATTCTGAAATGTATCCAACTGTTCCTTTTATTGTCTCTATTCCACAACCTTTTCAGCAGTGTGTTCTCATTCCAACTTTTCATACTCAACTGTGACCTTGACAAATATAATCAGCTCTTTGTACCGCAATTACTGAACTTCTTAACCTCATCCAATTGTATCCTTCTCTGCTTGTAAGCTGCAGTCCATTCTGCAGTATGTACTTGATCATCTTCTTTACCATATTCATGGCTTGTTATACATTACCCATCTCTTTTATGTGCTTGGTCCATCTTGACCACCAAACTAGGGTTGTATCTACTTCTCTCCTTGATCTGACAAAAACGTTCTATGATCAGTATATGCATCTGCCTTTTCTTTGGGCATTCTGAAAAGCACACAAGTTACACTCACTTTTTGGGACTCACCCATAGACACATTTTAGCTGTCTGCAAGAGAACTCTTGTGAACCGTTTAACCGGTTTAGAATCTGCAGGCTTCTTACTGTTGGTTAGCTTTCTTATCACTCTCATTTGCTTGCTTGTTATTCAATGGCTTTCCTTCCTTTTCTTGTGTTTGTCCAGCCCCTAGAGTGCTGCTTCTTTATCATTCTTTATCATTCTTTAGATTGGATGACTTTCATTCTTCCACGTCTCATCTTCAAGGAACTACTATTCTTTTTTTCTTTAATCACTCTATGATAATGCACGCTTTTATTTGCACTCTCTCATGTGCTGCCTCTCCGCAAGCACCCTTCCCCTTGTATGCCCCATTTTGTTTCCTCCTCCCTCACTTGCTCTCTCCCTTGCATACTGAATCTCCAAACAATTTCCTCACCACATGCACTATGTTGCTCCCACCTTCCACCCCCTGTCCATTCCTTCCTCTGCCCTATATTTTTATTATTTTTTTTTGTATTAATTTCACCCACCATTTAAAACTCACCTGCTCCTTAATACCACTCCCCATTGCTTCCCCCTTGACTTCCCCACCCAGTCCCCCATTGCTCACCTCAGTCCTTACAGTGCTTAAGTACTTGTTTGAAATATACAAAAATATGATGAATGGAACTCTTAAATTAATCTCATTCTCTGATAAAATGCTTGGAACGCATTCTAGTCCATTGTTATTTTACACACAGTGCCATCTCAGTTGTTCCCAGCAGAATGCAAATCAGTCTTGAACTGTGTCCAATAGGAACAAACGTGGCCCAAACTGCCAGGCAAAGGTCCTCCCAAAACAGGCAACCCAGGGTTGGTGTTGCCCTTATTACGGCTCATCAGCAGAGTGCAGCTTGGTTCTAGTGACACAGTGTGCACAGGACCCAGATCTGGGCATAACCATTCCAGTTGGGGCATCAAACTGAAGTATACAAAAACATGATGATGGAATGATTAAATGAATCTCAGCAACTGGTATTTACTCAGGGTCACATCTCAGTCCATCATTTTTTTTCACACCATACTACTTCAGTTTCGACCCAGCCATATGAAAATCAGTTTTGACCCACCTCCAATGGGAATATTCCAGCCAAAAAGGCCAGACCGGGTCCTCCCGGAACTGGAACACATGCCATTCAAGATTGCTTCTGCCCTTGATAGAGCTCATTATCTGAGTATAGCTTTGTTCCAGCGGCAGAGTGTGCACAGAACCAACATCTGGGTATGAGCGTCCCACTTAGAGCATTACACTGAAGTATACAAAAACATGATGAATGGAATGCTTGAAATAAGCCCTTCCATGGGTACACACTTGTGTGTTGATGCATGCACATCTATACATTATCATGCATGCATGTGCATGATGAATGACACGGCCTCCAGTAGTGTCATGATGCGTACTCACTTGTGTCATCCTACTTTTCTTCTGATGCTGCACAGTTTCTGAAAAATGCATTGTCATGCCCTTAGTAAAATCTCTGTGAGCAGTCTAGAATCAGTCTTTTGCACAGTTTTCCTTCTCCTGAGGTATGAGCCCCAGGTCCTGTGTAGTTTCCATGTTTGCAATGGCTGCTTGGAAAGAAAGCTCAAAGTCTCAACTGCAAATCGTACTGAAAGCCTGGACGATTTTTTGATAGGCTGTAGTTTGAATGATGAAACATTTATCACTGTTGTCATTTCGAGCAGCAGAGTAATATTTTACAATGTATTTTTCTTTTCTATGTTATGACAAATTTAATGTGCAATTTTCTGCCCATCCAATTGTGTATTTATTGTTATGCCTCATATGTTTGAGCAATATGAATTGATACCAGTGCAATAAATTATACCATAGCAGCTTGTGCCTGTTGGAACTACACTGTTTCCCTTTACAGGTCTGCATGATCTTAAATATTTATCTAGTTCCAACATGTCATCCAACCTGACCAAACGTCAGGCCCATCCAGTGAGCAACAGAGCAACAAGGGGCAGAGTTACTAAAATATTGTGGCAGATTTGCGCCACAAAAGTGATGCAGACAGTTGCAAAATGTTTATTTGGGTTAATCTGTCCAGCGTAAAACATGTTTTGCACTGGACCTTTGCCTGAAAATAAGGCAAAGCAATTATACATACTCCAGCTGATGTCATTTGTCAGGTACCTGTAATCCACCGCAATTAATGGCTTTGCTGTTCCTCTGCACTGCTCAGAACTTGTTCTGCCCAGCACTAGCTATGGTTTTCAAATGTTGTTAAAAACCTGAATCCATAGTAGGGAAATGGGGACTTTGAAAAAAGAACAGGAGTCGGTTTGAATCAGGCTTCACTGATTTTCTAAATTATGTTCTCATGTTTTTTTTTTTTATCCTTCAGAAGTGATCGGAAAATTGTTACCGCCTAAGGAAGACGAGAAACAACGAAGGGTGTATACCCTGATTAGTAAAATAATGATAGAACAACAGCTACCTTTCCCATTTCCACTTCAAGCCTGAGCCCTAACTGCAGGTCTGTTTTTTCAGTGCCATTGGTAAAGCTAATTTTGGCTGTACCATCATGCGTCACAGGAGTGACGTAATAATGTAATCGACAATGCATATATTGTGTGTCTTAATGTTACTAATGCAAGTCGAAGCATCTAAATCGTATTCTTGAAGGTCCGTTCATAGAAGAAGATTAGTAATTCAGCTATAGATGTGTGTTCTAATGTTGATTTTAACATGCTAAAATGTATTACTTATGTGCATTTATATTACTGTATTCAGATTATGGTATTATGGTAAACTTGCATGTGATTGCTTTTCATTTATAATTATTGCAATTATAATTGAAGGTGCACGTATAATCATGTATTTCGAATGTGCATTTAATGCCTTAGTAAGTTAGCAAAAGCCCTAAAACATTTGGGGGCAGATTTAAAAAAAAGTGGCGCTGCACCCATGTGTACGCTGTATTTAAAATACTGTGCAACATGGCGGTGGGTAGGGGGCAATAGCATCAGAATTTTTTACATTATTGGTGTACTGTTCAGGGGTAGCGCCCCTATTTTGGCGCTATTCCTTAGCAGTACACAGGGGCACATTATAAGTAATGGTGTACCCCCTTTTAACAAACTGCTCTGAGCTAGGGATGTGCATTATTTCAAAGGTGTTTCATTTCCAACCATATGAAGTTTTCTTTGAAATCTTTGAAAAGTGTAAATAGGTAAAAAGGACAAACAGCTGGATAAAAACTGTTACAAACTTAGGTTTGCAGGATAAAAGGACATCCAACTCTATTAGTGTGAGACATTTGCTAATACTTCATTTTTCTTTTTTGTTATGGAAATATTCTCGCACATGTGGAGATAGACAAAGCCACGAAGTTTTAGAGTGGAGGTCTCAGAATAAATAGTTTATCTTTGCTTGCTACTAAACTCAAGGCTACAGATCTTGGAGGGGTGTTATGAGCGTGGAAAAGCTGAAAATCAAGTATGCTACCAATTCTCAATGTTTCAATGACATTTTTCTATATGAGTCAATGATGAGAGTTGAATGTAGGTTTAGTAGTTGCATTATCAATTTTCTTAGTTTCTCATCTTCAGAAGCAATATTTTATAATCAAAGTTCATTAAATCACGATAAACAGAATAATGAATAAAGTGCATTCCATTATTTTCTTAGTCTAATTTAAAAGATAATTTTGAAAGGGAAAAGAGTAATCAATCAATTAGTAGAACCCATGAACAGTTCTAACCTCAGAGGTGTGAAAACTTTGAGAAACTTCTTTCTTCGACTCTGCCACTGATTCATCTAATCAGGCTTTGATGTCTGAAACATTTTACTTATCTTGTCCTAACATTGCAACTGAACTATCCACTGGATGCCTGTTCACATCATTATAAGAAATACAAGATAAAAGATTAATGGTTAATGCAATGCATATTGCAGATCACGTTTCCTTTCCCATGCCCCTTTTATATCCAGCTTATTCATAAAGAAACCGATTTTACAGTTCCAAACTAACATTTAGTCATTCTATTAACTTGTGAACATATGAAGGTTTAAAGAATATAGTTAGCAACATTGACAATTGTCAAATGTTCTAAACAAGTCTTAACATAATACATTGTTAACCTAGGTCACTAACGACTAAAGCAATAATGAAGCAAGCAAACTAAGAGAAAAATATATGCATTTCTTTCTCATTTTCAGGCATATGGATTATTTCTACACATTTAATTCTGCACCCAATATTTTGGTTGATTAAAAACGCTCTCCAAATTCCTCCATCTGATGGTTTGGAATCATTACAAAATCAAATTCACAGATGTATTTAGAGTTCACTCTCATCTTCTGCTGAATCTCTCCTTTCACTTTTCTGATTTTCTCTTTCTTTTAGTCTGTTTTTTCTTTATCATTATATTGACATTATTATTTTTATTATTACTTATTTATTATGTATTCATTTATTTATGTGCTTTTTTTATTATTGTAGGAAAGTCCTCCTTTTTGCCTTGGTCACCCCCACACTTTTTGGACAGGTACTGGTGGTTACTGACTCTTGGCTGTGCCCTGGGTACTGCTTACCAGTCCCAGGGCCAGTGCTCTGTGTAAGATGGATATGCAAATTAGGCTAAGTTAACCTACCTATAAGTCCCTAGTATATGGTAGGGCATGTAGGTTTAGGGACCACAGCATAGGTAGTGCACCCATAGGTGCACTGCTGAGGTTCCCAGTGTCATTTTAAAGGCAGGCCTGCCTTGCTGGCTGCTTTTAAATTAAAGTTATATGCAAATTCGACTTTGGAATTAAAAGTAGTTCCAAAGTCTTAAACTACCTTATTTTTACATATAAGTCACCCCTAAGGTGTGCCCTATGTGCCCCCAGGGCTGGGTGCCATGTAACTATAAGCAGGGACCTTATAAAATAGTTTTATAAGCCCTGGTGAGGTAAAAACAGCCAAATTCGTTTTTCCCTCATTGTAGTAAATGGCCTTCATAGGCTAGAATGGGGAGACTTTATTTTAATTTTCAAAGTCTCCTTAAATGATGCATACCAAGAGTTTGGTATCAAATTAATTGTTGTAATAAACCCCACAACTTCCAGTTGTTGGATTTAATATATCTTGTTCAGGAAAATAGTTTTAAACTTTACCTGAAAAGTTGCCCATTTCAGCCCTGCATTGTTTTTGCTGCTGTGCTCTGATTGGCCAGCTCTAGCAAGCTTGGCCAAGCTGCCTTGATGAGGTGTGAAGTGGCCTGGCTTCACACAAAGGAATGTGCCTGTGGGAGGGAATCTCCCCTCAGCAGATGGTAAGGCAGGAAGGGGGAGGGCTGCCAAACTGGTCTTCAAAGACAGAGAAGGACATTTGGAGCAACCAGCAACACCCCCACATCCTGCAACCCCAGACAACTAGGTGCCCCCTTGATTAGATTAGGAGAGGGCAGGAGAGGGGTGTGTTTATGATTTTTAGCCACACCAGTGGGTGGGCTCAGCCAGATGTAACCTCCAAAAATCAGATTCAGCCATGATGGATTTTTAGAGAATGTTGCCTTCTGGGATGGATTTTTGCCACACTTCCCAGGAAGTGGTCATCACAGGGGGACGACCCTGTACCTGATTGGAGAACCAGGACCCCCCTGCTTTTCACCCAGGAGCAAGGATAAAACTGGCAGACCTGCACCCACACCTCAGATCCCCATCAGATTCCAACAAGGAAGAACCAAAGGAGAAGAAGGACTGCCCTGCTGGACCCCTGGCCTGCACCTGGAACCTGCACTCAGAAGGACTGCACCAGCTGCACACTTGGGCTTCACCACAAGAAAGACTTTGCCTGGCTTCAACTGGTTCAAGGAGGGACTCCCTGTTTGCTACAGGTGAAAAATTGCTATCCAGAGTCCCCTGCACCAACTCCTGAAGAAAGCGACCAGCTGACCACTGTCCAGTGGCCAAAAAGGAGTTTGTGCCAGGTGCATTCTGGGAGTTGTAGTCCGCACCCCCCAAGGACCATCTCAGAACTTCTGGACCCTTGGGGTGAGCTGTGGACCCCAAAAGAACCTTAAAAAGACATCTGGGAGAAGCCCCAGAAGTTTGGAGAAGATTTGAGATTTTTTGTAAAAAAAGCTCCAGAGAGGGACCGACCCGCCGCGGAAATTCTAGCCGGCTTGCCTCAACCGCGACCCGGACTGATTTGGTGGTTCGTCCCGGTAAAGAAAAATCTCTGAAAAAGAGACTAAGTCCGAAGGTAAAAAGTTGACCGGGACCTCCCAGCCATCGTATCCGAGAAGGGCTCCATGGACGTCGGATCAAGATCCAGGTTTACCCCGGTCGAAGGATTTTCACCTCGAAAAAACGACTAAGTCCGAAGGTAAAAATCTCCACCGAGGAATCCAGCATCGCGTATCCGGACAAGGGCTCCAGGAGGTCGGATTCAACTGGCAGGTTCGTCCCGCTGAAGAAAATCTTCAAAATAAAGACTAAGTCAGAAGGTAACTTTTTAACCGAGGCCTCCCGCGACTTGTAGCCGAGCAGGGCTCCATCGCGGTCGGCCTGAAACTTTGACTTTGCCCCGGTCGAGGTGCAACCAGATGACTCGATTGGCGCTTTTTGTTTCTAAGCGCTAGAAAAATAATAATTCTTTAAAAATTCATATCTCCGGTTCCTCTTATCCGATTTTATTCGTTTTGGTGTCATTTTAAAGATAAAAATATAATCTATTTTTATAAATTGGTTTTGGATTTTTAAACTGTTTTCTGTGTTTTATTTAAATACTGTTTTGTGATATTTGAATGCTTTACATTCTGTCTCCTAAGTTAAGCCGTGACGCTCGTTGCCAAGCTACCAAGGGTTGAGCTGGGGTTAATTTACTGAGACCTAACTGAACCTTAGTGGAGGTTGGTGGCCTATTGCTAAGTGTAGGTACCTACCTGCCCTTACCAATAACCCATTTTCCAACATTTTTGGTGAGCAGTGGTGGGATCCTGTACTTACGTTCAGTATCACGTTACAGTTTTAGGTAAAACAAATTAAAAATCCTTTAAATTGTCCTAGTGCAAAAATTGTTTTTAATTTTTAATTTGGATTAATTTCAATTATTGAATTTTTGTGATTTTTCTAAATTCTTGTTTCCAATTTTTGCAAAAAGTTTTTGTTGACACAAAACTAGGGAACCATGGAGCTTGATCTGGCTAGCCTACCCACAATGACAGTAGTCCAGCTTAGGGGGTTGTGTACTGAAAGAGGGTTGCCTGCAACCACTGACCTCAGGAAGCATGTCCTGGTCAAATCCCTGACAGCATGGGCTGAGGCCCAAGAGGTAGACTCAGAAGAAGTTCCAGAGGAGGGAGAAGAAGGGGAGGATGCTAGCTCCAACCACTCAGGGGAGGGAGGGCATCTGAGCCTAAGTGAGGATGAGGAAGACCGGTCCTCATTACATACAGTCACTAGGGGCAGACCCAAAGCTAGTTGGGGGAAGGGGGTCCCTTCAGGAGGAGAGAACCTGTCCCTCAGGGAAAGAGAGCTGGAGGCCCAGCTAGCATTCATAGCTTTGGAGGCAGAGATGCTGGCCCTAGAAAAGAAAAAGTGGGCAAGGGAAGAGAAAAGAGATGGTGGCAGCGACAAAGAAGCTGAGGTGTCCCTGGGTGGGGGTTTTTGCCCCAGATTACCCAAAGGGGTTGTTCCTGCCTATGTAGAGGGGGATGATATAGAAAAGTGGCTGGGGGCCTTTGAGAGGGCCCTCCAGATGAGGAGAGTCAAGCCTCAGTACTGGGGTTCACTTCTTTGGGAGTTGGTTCCCAACTCTGGGAGGGATAGGCTCCTAACCTGGAGGGGGGAGGAGGCAGACTCATACCCCAGTATGAAGAGATGCTTGACTAAAAAGTTTGGTCTGACCCCAGAGCAGTATAGACTCAAGTTTAGGGACACCCAAAAGACAAGCACCCAGTCCTGGGTGGACTTTGTGGACATTTCAGTAAAAGCACTGGAGGGCTGGATACAGGGCAACAAGGTAAGTACCTTTGAGGGGCTGTACAATTTGATTATGAGGGAGCACCTTCTAACCAATTGTGTCCAAGAGAAGCTCCGCCAGTATCTAGTTGACTCTAAGTTGACCAACCCCAGAGAGCTGGGGGAGGCAGCAGATGACTGGTTAAGAACTAGGGTTAACCAGAAACCCCCAGGGGGTGATCAGAAAAAGGGAGGACATGGTTCTTCTCAGGGGAAGAACCAAGGGAAAGATGATAAAAAGCCCAAGGAGTCCTCACAAGAGTCCCCAAAAACTTCTCAGGGTGGGGGAGCCCCGAGCCATTCCACTTCTAAGGGGAAAGGGTATCAGGGAAAGAATTATGATCCTGCTAAAGCAGGAAAGTTTCAGGAGCTTGCTAAGGCCGGCAAGTGTTTTGAGTGTCATCAACCTGGACACAAAAGAGGAGATGCTATCTGCTCCAATAAGCCCCCCACTGGTGGGCAATCCCAGGGGATTGCTAGTGTAGGGTTGGGGGTGGAAGTTGGCCCAGGGCTGGGATCAGGGTACACAGAGGTCACCTTAGTATCCGTGGGTGGGGTGGACATTGCAACTATGGCCACCTTACCTCCCAGCATGGAGAGGTATAGGCAGAGGCCTAAAGTCAATGGAACTGAGGTGGAGGCTCTGAGAGATACAGGAGCCAGTGTGACCATGGTCACAGAGAATCTGGTTTCTCCAGAACAGGTCTTACCTGGTGTCTTCCACCAAGTGATTTATACAGATAGCAGAACCAAACTCCATCCCATGGCCATGGTGAGTCTGGAATGGGGAAGTGTGACTGGCCCTAAGAAGGTAGCTGTAGCTCCTGCCCTCCCAGTAGAGTGTCTGCTGGGAAATGATCTTGAAGCATCTGAATGGTCAGAGGTGGAGAGAAGGGTCCATGCACAGATGCTGGACCTCCCTCAATGGGTGTGTGCTGTGACCAGGTCACAGGCAGCACAACAGGGAAGTGCTGGACACTTGGACCCTGGAACAATGGGCCAAGCCTCCAGGAAGAAGAGAAAGGGCACTGGGGCTGGCGTGCCAGCCCCAACAAGTACAGAGGGTCAGGAGGAATCCAACCCTGAGGGGGAGGATCTGACCTCTGAGGGAGGGGCACTTCCCCTGCAAGCTCTGCCTGACTTGGCAGAACTGCAAGGGGCAGGTGGGCCCACCAGAGAAGAGTTGTGCCAGGGACAAAGAGAGTGTCCCACTCTTGAGGGCCTGAGGCAGACTGCTGCCAGGCAAGAACAAGGGGATACCAGTGGGACCCACAAGGTTTACTGGAAGGATGGAGTTCTCTACACTGAGGCAAGGGCCCTCAAACCAGGGGCCACCAGGAGAGTAGTGGTCCCCCAGAAGTATAGAGAATTCCTCCTTACCTTAAGCCATGATATCCCCTTAGCTGGACATTTGGGACAGACCAAGACCTGGAACAGGCTGGTCAACCATTTTTATTGGCCCCAAATGTCAGAAAAAGTCAAGGAGTTTTGCAGCTCCTGTGTCACCTGCCAAGCTAGTGGCAAGACAGGTGGCAAGCCAAAGGCTCCCTTGATACCACTACCAGTGGTTGGGACTCCTTTGAGCGGGTGGGGATTGACATTGTTGGTCCCCTAGACCCACCAACTGCCTCAGGTAACAGGTACATTTTGGTGGTTGTGGACCATGCCACCAGGTACCCAGAGGCAATACCCCTCCGGACAGTCACTGCTCCCACAGTGGCTAGGGCCCTACTTGGTGTGTTCACCAGAGTGGGGTTCCCAAAGGAGGTGGTCTCAGATAGGGGCACAAACTTTATGTCAGCCTATCTGAAAGCCATGTGGGATGAGTGTGGTGTTACTTATAAGTTCACCACCCCCTATCATCCACAGACCAATGGTCTGGTGGAAAGATTTAATAAGACCCTGAAGGGCATGATCATGGGTTTGTCTGACAAACTCAGGAGGAGATGGGATGTTCTCCTCCCATGCCTGCTGTTTGCCTACAGAGAGGTGCCACAGAAGGGGGTTGGATTCAGCCCCTTTGAGTTACTGTTTGGGCACCCTGTAAGAGGCCCATTGTGCTTGGTGAGAGAGTCTTGGGAAAAGCCTCTCAGAGAGTCCAAGGAGAATGTGCTAGATTATGTGCTGGGCCTGCGGTCACGCATGGCTGAGTACATGAAGAAGGCAAGCAGAAACCTGGAGGCCAGCCAGGAGCTCATGAAGCTCTGGCATGATCAGAAGGCTACCATGCCTGAGTATCACCCAGGACAGCTGATGTGGGTTTTGGAGCCCCTGGCTCCTAGGGCACTTCAGGCCAAATGGACTGGGCCCTATCCAATCCTGGAGAAAAAGGGTGAGGTCACCTACTTGGTGGACCTTGGCACCCCCAGGAATCCTCATAGGATCCTGCATGTGAACAGGCTGAAACCCCACCAGGACAGGGCTGACATGACCATGCTGATGGTCACTGATGAAGGGAAGGAGGAGGAGAGTGAACCTCTGCCAGACCTCATGTCCTCAAATGCACAAGATGGGTCAGTGGAGGGAGTGGTACTCTCTCCCAAGTTGACAGACCAGCAACAAAAAGACTGCAAACAAGTTTTGGAACAGTTTGCTAGTCTGTTCTCCCTGACCCCTGGACTCACCAATTGGTGTGTCCATGACATTGACACTGGTGACAGCTTGCCTGTCAAGAACAAGCTGTACAGGCTGTCTGACCAGGTCAAGGCCAACATCAAGGCTGAAGTGGCTAAGATGTTGGAGCTCAAGGTAATTGAGCCCTCTGACAGTCCTTGGTCCAGTCCAGTGTTACTGGTGCCCAAACGTAATCCCCAAGGTGGGAAGAAAGAATTGAGATTTTGTGTGGACTACAGAGGTCTAAACGCAGTCACTAGGACTGATGCTCACCCCATACCTAGAGCTGGTGAGCTCATTGATAGGTTGGGGGCTGCCAAATTCCTGAGCACGTTTGATCTGACCTCAGGATACTGGCAGATTGCCTTAAGTCCAGGAGCTATGGAGAGGGCAGCATTTTCCACACCAGAGGGCCACTTTCAGTTCAAGTGGATGCCCTTTGGCCTGAAAAATGCTCCTGCCACCTTCCAACGGTTGGTGAATAGAGTCCTGTCTGGGTTGGAATCTTTCAGTGCAGCTTATCTGGATGTTATAGCTGTATTTAGTTCCACCTGGGAGGACCACCTGGTCCACCTGAAGGAAGTGCTTCAGGCCCTGCTTCAAGCAGGCCTGACTATCAAGGCAAGCAAGTGCCAGATAGGGCAAAGCTCAGTTGTGTACCTGGGCCACCTTGTTGGTGGAGGCCATGTACAACCTCTCCAGCCCAAGATCCAGACTATCCTGGATTGGGAGGCTCCTAAAACCCAGACTCAGGTCAGGGCCTTTCTTGGCCTGACTGGGTACTACCGGAGGTTTGTTCAGAATTATGGGACCATAGTGGCCCCTCTGACTGAGCTTACCTCCAAGAAACAGCCCAAGAAGGTCATTTGGACCCCAGAGTGTCAGAAAGCTTTTGACACCCTAAAACAGGCTATGTGTTCAGCACCAGTGTTACTGGCCCCTGACTATAGCAAGGAGTTTATAGTGCAAACAGATGCTTCAGAGGAAGGGATTGGGGCAGTGTTAGCACAAGTTAATGAAGATGGCCAAGATCAACCAGTTGCCTTCATCAGCAGGCGACTACTCCCCAGAGAGAAAAGATGGAGTGCCATTGAGAGGGAGGCCTTTGCTGTGGTCTGGTCCCTGAAGAAGTTGAGGCCTTACTTGTTTGGCACTCACTTCCGTGTACAAACTGACCACCGACCTCTCAGATGGTTGATGCAGATGAGGGGGGAGAACCCAAAACTGTTAAGGTGGTCCATTTCCCTACAGGGGATGGACTTCACAGTGGAACACAGACCTGGGACTGCCCATGCCAATGCAGATGGCCTTTCCAGGTTTTTCCACTTAGCTGATGAGGACTACCAGGGTGTAGGTTAGTACCCATCACCTTTCATCTGGGGGGGGCAGTGTAGGAAAGTCCTCCTTTTTGCCCTGGTCACCCCCACACTTTTTGGACAGGTACTGGTGGTTACTGACTCTTGGCTGTGCCCTGGGTACTGCTTACCAGTCCCAGGGCCAGTGCTCTGTGTAAGATGGATATGCAAATTAGGCTAATTATAATTGGCTAAGTTAACCTACCTATAAGTCCCTAGTATATGGTAGGGCATGTAGGTTTAGGGACCACAGCATAGGTAGTGCACCCATAGGTGCACTGCTGAGGTGCCCAGTGTCATTTTAAAGGCAGGCCTGCCTTGCTGGCTGCTTTTAAATTAAAGTTATATGCAAATTCGACTTTGGAATTAAAAGTAGTTCCAAAGTCTTAAACTACCTTATTTTTACATATAAGTCACCCCTAAGGTGTGCCCTATGTGCCCCTAGGGCTGGGTGCCATGTAACTATAAGCAGGGACCTTATAAAAATAGTTTTATAAGCCCTGGTGAGGTAAAAACAGCCAAATTCGTTTTTCCCTCATTGTAGTAAATGGCCTTCATAGGCTAGAATGGGGAGACTTTATTTTAATTTTTTAAGTCTCCTTAAATGATGCATACCAAGAGTTTGGTATCAAATTAATTGTTGTAATAAACCCTACAACTTCCAGTTGTTGGATTTAATATATCTTGTTCAGGAAAAGAGTTTTAAACTTTACCTGAAAAGTTGCCCATTTCAGCCCTGCATTGTTTTTGCTGCTGTGCTCTGATTGGCCAGCTCTAGCAAGCTTGGCCAAGCTGCCTTGATGAGGTGTGAAGTGGCCTGGCTTCACACAAAGGAATGTGCCTGTGGGAGGGAATCTCCCCTCAGCAGATGGTGAGGCAGGAAGGGGGAGGGCTGCCAAACTGGTCTTCAAAGACAGAGAAGGACATTTGGAGCAACCAGCAACACCCCCACATCCTGCAACCCCAGACAACTAGGTGCCCCCTTGATTAGATTAGGAGAGGGCAGGAGAGGGGTGTGTTTATGATTTTTAGCCACACCAGTGGGTGGGCTCAGCCAGATGTAACCTCCAAAAATCAGATTCAGCCATGATGGATTTTTAGAGAATGTTGCCTTCTGGGATGGATTTTTGCCACACTTCCCAGGAAAGGGTCATCACAGGGGGACGACCCTGTACCTGATTGGAGAACCAGGACCCCCCTGCTTTTCACCCAGGAGTAAGGATAAAACTGGCAGACCTGCACCCACACCTCAGATCCCCATCAGATTCCAACAAGGAAGAACCAAAGGAGAAGAAGGACTGCCCTGCTGGACCCCTGGCCTGCACCTGGAACCTGCACTCAGAAGGACTGCACCAGCTGCACACTTGGGCTTCACCACAAGAAAGACTTTGCCTGGCTTCAACTGGTTCAAGGAGGGACTCCCTGTTTGCTACAGGTGAAAAATTGCTATCCAGAGTCCCCTGCACCAACTCCTGAAGAAAGCGACCAGCTGACCACTGTCCAGTGGCCAAAAAGGAGTTTGTGCCAGGTGCATTCTGGGAGTTGTAGTCCGCACCCCCCAAGGACCATCTCAGAACTTCTGGACCCTTGGGGTGAGCTGTGGACCCCAAAAGAACCTTAAAAAGACGTCTGGGAGAAGCCCCAGAAGTTTGGAGAAGATTTGAGATTTTTTGTAAAAAAAGCTCCAGAGAGGGACCGACCCGCCGCGGAAATTCTAGCCGGCTTGCCTCAACCGCGACCCGGCCTGATTTGGTGGTTCGTCCCGGTAAAGAAAAATCTCTGAAAAAGAGACTAAGTCCGAAGGTAAAAAGTTGACCGGGACCTCCCAGCCATCGTATCCGAGAAGGGCTCCATGGACGTCGGATCAAGATCCAGGTTTACACCGGTCGAAGGATTTTCACCTCGAAAAAACGACTAAGTCCGAAGGTAAAAATCTTCACCGAGGAATCCAGCATCGCGTATCCGGACAAGGGCTCCAGGAGGTCGGATTCAACTGGCAGGTTTGTCCCGCTGAAGAAAATCTTCAAAATAAAGACTAAGTCAGAAGGTAACTTTTTAACCGAGGCCTCCCGCGACTTGTAGCCGAGCAGGGCTCCATCGCGGTCGGCCTGAAACTTTGACTTTGCCCCGGTCGAGGTGCAACCAGATGACCCGATTGGCGCTTTTTGTTTCTAAGCGCTAGAAAAATAATAATTCTTTAAAAATTCATATCTCCGGTTCCCCTTATCCGATTTTATTTGTTTTGGTGTCATTTTAAAGATAAAAATATAATGTATTTTTATAAATTGGTTTTGGATTTTTAAACTGTTTCCTGTGTTTTATTTAAATACTGTTTTGTGATATTTGAATGCTTTACATTCTGGTGGTCATTCTGACCCTGGCGGTCTTTGACCGCCAGGGCGGAGGACCGCGGGAGCACCGCCGACAGGCCGGCGGTGCTCCAATGGGGATTCCGACCGCGGCGGTAAAGCCGCGGTCGGACCGGCACCACTGGCGGGGTCCCGCCAGTGTACCGCGGCCCCATTGAATCCTCCGCGGTGGCGCAGCTTGCTGCACCGCCGCGGGGATTCCGACCCCCCCTACCGCCATCCAGATCCCGGCGGTCGGACCGCCGAGATCCGGATGGCGGTAGGGGGGGTCGCGGGGCCCCTGGGGGCCCCTGCAGTGCCCATGCCACTGGCATGGGCATTGCAGGGGCCCCCGTAAGAGGGCCCCTACATGTATTTCACTGTCTGCTGCGCAGACAGTGAAATACGCGACGGGTGCAACTGCACCCGTCGCACAGCTTCCACTCCGCCGGCTCGATTCCGAGCCGGCTTCATCGTGGAAGCCTCTTTCCCGCTGGGCTGGCTGGCGGTCTGAAGGCGACCGCCCGCCAGCCCAGCGGGAAAGTCAGAATTACCGCCGTGGTCTTTCGACCGCGGAACGGTAACCTGACGGCGGGACTTTGGCGGGCGGCCTCCGCCGCCCGCCAAGGTCAGAATGAGGGCCTCTGTCTCTTAAGTTAAGCCTTGACGCTCGTTGCCAAGCTACCAAGGGTTGAGCTGGGGTTAATTTACTGAGACCTAACTGAACCTTAGTGGAGGTTGGTGGCCTATTGCTAAGTGTAGGTACCTACCTGCCCTTACCAATAACCCATTTTCCAACAATTATTTATTATTATTAGTATTATTTTTAATCTGTTATAATCTTTATTATTACATTCAATAATTATTACACTGAATCTTTTTTAATTCTTCTATGTATTTCTCTACTTTTCTTCTTTCCTAACAGTATTTTGATTGTCTTGTAGATTGCTAGAGTAGATAGAAGACAAACATCTACTATTAATATGGAAACTATGATAGCATTGAGGATTCCTCTGCCTGCTGCTTTTATCTACATGCCTATTGAAAAAAATCCCTTAGTGACACTTTGAACTATGCTGGTAGTTTCTAAAGGTCGTAAATCAAGTTTTAAATCAGAAATATTCTTTGCCTAGTCTACAATCTTTTTACTCTTGTCTAGAATAAAGGTGCAGCAATTTAGAATCTTCAGCATCTTGCAGACTCTGCCTTTTTCTGTAACTAAATATCCATAGCATTGCAGTTTTAAAATACTATTGATCTAAGCACTACTATATCTATGTATTCAACTAATAGAGATAGTTGCCAATTTATTCACTACTGCTGAAAGCTTTCTAATGTGCTCATTATTTAATACAACTCCTTCTGCTGGTATTAATAGCTCCAAATATGTTTCCCACTAAATGTGTTTCTTCACTCACACTGTGTGAATATCCATGTGCATGTTTCAATGTTAGTGCATCTAAACTCCGAACATGATACCGTTTTGGAAAAAAAGCAAACCTAAATCGCAAATTCCATCCCAGTTAGCTGGAAATCTAAAATACGCATGTCCCCCAAAAACAAATATACTCCAGGTATAGTTGGACCATCCTCCTCCACAATTTGCCATGTTCTAACAGGCATAATTTTAATTCTGGGAGACACATTTTCTTTTTGAACTCATTTTCTCTTTTCCAAACAGTCTTTAAGACATCTTCCTTTTTTAATGCATTTTGTGCAAACTGTTCATGCCACTCCTCTAATATTAAAAAAAAAATCTTTTCTGGTGGATTTAATAAGCATGTTAGGTTATTTTCATTAGCTTTATTGATGTTGACAGGATGAAATAGCCTAAATTAATGTCATGCTGTCTTTTGCTTGTGGATGTAAATTCATGCTCTTCATTAGTGAAACCTTTGAAAGAACCATGTGAAAGTTTGAAAGTGTTTCTGTCTATATACTAAACAAAATACTGCATGATGTAGCATAGGAAAGGGGAATCTAATGATAAACCACTTGTTCATCAGCTGGAAAAAGGCATAGCAGTCGTTTGCATCAATGGCTGTTGTACATTCCTGCACTAATCTAGAATAAATGTTTGAGAAGTAGACTTCCTTCATGTAATCTACAAATGAAGTCTTCAACTCACCTTCATTAAAATCTGGTCTGGATGTTGTGTTGGTGAATGTATCTACGGATGTCTCTGGTGTAAAATATATTAGGGATAATATGGCAACTACCAATAGAACTATTATTGTAAATACAATGCCTATAATAATCTTGCATCTACTTCTGTTTCAGGTACACATGTTGATCTAGAGTTGTATCTTATAAAGCAATGCATATATGCAGCAAAGCTAAAGCCATTACCTCAGTTATTAACAGTTCTTTATTTTATTTTATTTAACTTAGTTTCTTGCAGCTTTTATTTACAGCCATCTTCATATAGACTTCCTTAACCCTACTCCATATTACCCCTACTCTTTTTCTGCTGCCTTGAACCTAGGTACACTTTTTAGCAATGTAATCAATACTATCTAAACTTAGAGTCTTTGGACTATTGGTTTGCAAGAGCTCAGGGTGGTTCCGGTAGGTCTTTATTCCAATTGAGCAAATCTGAAGTCGGTTTACATAGTATGTCTATTCAGGTTCGTGGATCTTCTGAGCATCTGTTTTCTTCTACTGTTTTACTTATACCACTTGATTCTGCTTCTTCTTCAGGTGTCGATATTATGGATTCAACTGACACACTTGATTTTAGCTTCTTTCATTAGTAAGTCTTTGGCCATTAAGAATTGTGCGCGTCTTTTGTTGTTCCTGGCCCAAAACTTGTTCCTTCTTCTGGATCTTCTTGCTGTTCTTCAGGTATCTTGACTGTCACTTCAGCTTGAGTTTCTGTTTCTCTAGTATCTCTCTCCAGTGTCACTCTGTGAGATATCAAACAATTGGATTTCTTCACCTGTCTGCCAATCCTCACCCTTTCTTCTTGCTGGCTCTCATCACCAACTCTTCTATTCTTTAGTTGACTCTGTGCAACGGGCAGTGGTACATTCACCAGTGTTTTCTGTTCAGGCTCATAGAGCACTATTTCTTCATAAGGATCTCTTGTTCTCTTGGTATGAGAAGCAGTAATCCAATTTGGCACTCCAACACACTTGACAGCAGTGTTCGTGATCAGAATGACCTTGTGGGGCCTTTCCACATTGGCTCCAGAAAGGACTTTCTCACATGCTATGTTATTAGCACCCAATAACCAGGGCTTGGGTTGTGACAGTGCTCTTGATGTGGATTTGCAGTGACAGCTTTGACCTGTCAAGTGACAGAATGCACCGCTTCAGTCAACCCTTTGCAGAAATCGAGTACTATGTCATCTGTTATGTTCAGAAGTGCATTTGCAGGAAAAGCAGGTAATTCCATAGCTCTTCCTATGAGTATCTTATGTGGGGACAAACCAGACTTTGTATTAGGTGTACTTCACATACTCATCAATACTAGTGGTAATGCATAAAGCCATTTTAGTGAAGCTGAAGCAGAAACATTTTGTAATCTAATGGTTAAATTGATCTGCTCAACGATTTCGGACTTCAGTTCGATAACTACAGGGTAGCTTTTGCTCAATTTGCATTTCAGCACACAACATCTTAATGATCCCACTGTTAAAGTGAATTCTTTAATCTGATTTCAAAGAAACAGGCATACCGTACCTTGGGACTAATTCTGTTATCAGCCGTTTGGTTACAGTGAGACTGTCATTTCTCCTTGTTGGGTAGCACTGCCCATTTTACAACAGCATTTTCAGTCAGAAGCTGCTAAGTCTCCAACAGTTCTCTTACACGCTCGCCATTTTGAATGGGAGAACCAGACAAGGTCATGAAACCTCTTTGTGACCATAACTGTCCAAAGTCATGGACCACACTAAAGCCATACTGAATATCTGTAAATATAGTTACTCTCATCTGAGCTGTCAAGCTGCAAGCTCTGGTAAAAGCAATTAATTCTTCAACTTGTGCTGAGGAAATTCTTTGAAGCCATGACGCTTCAATTATTTCTTGGATGGTACAGACAGCACAAGCTGCTCTCAGTGCACATTTATTTGTTCTCAAACATGAGCCATCCACAAAATCAGGGCATATCAAAGGCTCATCCATTATGCCAGGTCTTGGTTTCGTGCATAAATCTGTGAAGTCAAGACAGTCATGTTCACACTCATCAGATATATCACATTCAGGTAAGAGTAACAAAAGGGTTCAAAACTTGGCGACACTTTAGTGTCACATCATCTGAAGCAAGGTTTTGCTGCTCACATTTTGTAAGGAGGGAGTTTGTCATGTACTAGGTTTTTGTTCTGTTAAGCAAAACTTCAACTGACTGAGGGATCATAATACTTAAAGGGTGTCCCATCACTATGCTTTCACATCTCTCAAGACTTACGCTCATGGCTGCCAAAGCTTTAAGGCAACCAGGCAATGTGGCAGCTACAGGATCAAGTGTGACCGAAATATGAGCCACTGGCTTTTTGGCATCACCATGCCTCTGTATGAGAACTGAGACAGCACAGCCCTCCCTCTCACTGCAAAACAAGGTTGATTCCTTTGAAGAATCAGGCACTCCCAGTGTCAGAGTATGACAGAGATTTTTTATCACCTCTAGAAAAGCTTTCATGAATTTGGTGTCCTGTTGAATTAGATCAGTCAAATCTCTCTGTGTCAGCTTAGTAATGGGTTTGCCACCAAAGAACAGTTGGGTATCCATTATCTACTGTAGCTAACCATTCCCAAAAACATCCTAACTTTCTTTTTGCATTTTTGGAGGAACCATTCGTAAAATGGCTTCCAGTCTCAGTTGACACTTTCCTTGTGCCTTTCTCAGAGATATGTCCCAAATGTTGGACTTCTTTTTGATGGTATTGCAACTTGCTTGGGGACTCTTTATGTCCATTCTCCCGCAAATAATTCAGTAAGGCAGTAGTTCCCAAACTATGCACTTAGCACGCCAGTGCACCACCAAAATCAGCCCGGGGCCCCGTGGTCACAGTTGCAGATACATGTCCATGATCTATGTGACTCATCATGTTGGTGTGTGTTTCCACAAATATATTAATCCAGCAACCTTAGTGTTCAGCAGTTCTTATAATAGCCACTAGATGGCAGTCTGAGTGCACATGTGAAGACTTGGGAGCGGCAAAAACATCTAGATACAAAAAAGAAACATTCTTCTTTGAGTTTTCACCCAGCCTGTCTGAACAGCCACACATCCTCGCAACGGCTTATCACAGTATTATGAACCATGTGTGAGCAAGCAGGAACTAAAATAATCCATGGCCACAGAGACTGAGGTGAGAAACTGCTGGAGGTTGCAGTGTTGTACAACACACTGAGAATAGCTGGCCTCAGGCTGGATTTGAGGCAGGTGACATTGCCCTGACACTGAATGGGGCTACTTAGTATTCCATAGTTCATACTGTGAAAGAGCAAAATTGTGTTACAGTTAGGTAAGTTCATGGTTGAAGTGGATCTACTGTCCTACTCTGTGCCCCATGTCATTTGTTGTGATGGGCAGAAGCAAAATGTGGATGACACCACAGTAGTCTAATGGATTAACAGGGCTGACAGAAAGACAGAAAGCCTGTGAAAATATATACATTATATATTTTTTTATGTATTAAAAGCCAAATGTTTTGAGTCACGTCCGACCAAAAATATACAAAGTGAACTATGCAGTTTCTCCTTATCCTGGAGCGGTGTCCTGTGCACTGTCATATCCAGATTTAAACTCACCTTTTGTGGGACAATATGGCCTCAAAGCAGAGCCCCATCTAGCCATGCAACATCTCTTTTTTTGCAGTTTCATAGAGTGCAAATTTGACCCGTCACGCCCTGCCAAAAAAGTAATGTAATGAGGAGCCACGGGCAACAGCCAATAGGTCAAGGGAGCCGCTGGTCAAAAAAGTTTGGGGTCCACTGCAGTAAGGCAACAGTGTCTTGATTGTAAGATTCTATTTTCCCTAATCCCTCCAATAGGTCATCTATGAGTCAGAATGAGGACACTCCTTTTCGCACCATACTCTCATGACCAGAAGAAACACACTCTATGTAGGAATCGCAGCATGCCTCCTGAAGAGACTCCAGACAAAACAGAACTCAGCAGCAAGACTTGTATTTGACTTCCCCGAAAAGAGCCACATCACACCCCATCTAAAAAATCTACACTTGCTCTCGATTCAGAACAGATGCCAGTTCAAGATGCTGACCCATGCCTACAAGGCCCTGCACAGTGAAAGATCAGCATATATCAATCAATCAAGCAATCAATCACAGGATTTATAAAGCGCACTAATCACCCGATAGGGTCTCAAGGCGCTGAGGGGGGGAAGCTACTGGTCGTAAAGCCATGTCTTGAGGTGTTTCCTGAAAGTTAAGAGGTCTTGGGTCTGGCGAAAGTGGAGCGGTAGGGAGTTCCAGGTCTTGGTGGCCAGGTGGGAGAAGGATCTTCCTCCGGTGGTGGTGCGGCGGATGCGGGGAACGGAGGCGAGGGCGAGGCTGGCAGAGCGGAGGTTGCGGGTGTTGAAGGTGAGTCTGTTGTTGAGGTAGGCTGGGCCTGTGTTGTGGAGGGCCTTGTGTGCATGGGTGAGGAGTTTGAAGGTGATCCTCTTTGGTATTGGTAGCCAGTGTAGGTCTCTGAGGTGGGGGGTGATGTGGTCGCGGCGTGGGACATCAAGAATGAGGTGGGCGGATGCGTTCTAGATTCTTTGCAGCTTTGTTTGGAGTTTGGTTGATGTTCCTGCATATAGGGCATTTCCGTAGTCCAATCGGCTGCTGACCAGGCCGTGGGTGACAGTTTTCCTGGTTTCGGCAGGAATCCCTTTGAAGATTTTGCAGAGCATGCGGAGGGTGTTGTAGCAAGAAGAGGAGATGGTGTTGACCTGCTGAGTCATGCTGAGTGTGGAATCCAAGATGAATCCCAGGTTACGTGCGTGGGTGGTGGGAGATGGTGCGGATTCTAGGAGGTGGGCCACCAGGAGTCGTTCCATGCTGAGGGGTTGGCGCCAAAGATGAGGATCTCTGTCTGGTCTGTGTTTAATTTGAGGCAGCTTGATTCTATCCAGCTGGCAATGGCGTGAAGTCTGTTGTGGAGGTTGTTCTTTGAAGCTATACGGTCTTTCGTGAGGGAGAGGATTAGCTGAGTGTCGTCTGCGTAGGAAACTATGTTGATGTGGTGTGTTCATGCGATGTTGGCGAGTGGGGCCATGTAAACGTTGAAGAACGTGGGGCTGAGTGACAATCCTTGGGGGACGCCACAGATGATTCTGGAGGCTTCTGATAGGAACGGTGGAAGGAGGACTCTCTGGGTTCTGCCTGAAAGAAATGATGAGATCCAGTTGAGTGCTTTATCGCAGATTCCGGGGTTATGGAGGCGTGTACGGAGAGTGTGATGACATACCATGTCGAAGGCTGCGGAGAGGTCCAGGAGGATGAGTGCTGCTGTTTCTCCTTCGTCGAGCATGGTCCTGATGGTGTCTGTGGCAGCAATGAGTGCGGTCTCGGTGCTGTGGTGTTTGCGGAATCTTGATTGGGAGGTGTCGAGTGCCTTGCTGTCTTCCAGGAACCGGGATAATTGGCTGTTCACAATTTTTTTGATGACTTTGGCTGGGAAGGGGAGGAGGGAGATCGGACGGTAGTTCTTGGGGTCCTCTGGGTCTGCCAACAAAAACCAGGAATCTCCAAGCAGCTTCCCACTTCCTTGCAGAAACCCCACAGATCCATCAAGCAAACAGCAGGGGACGCTTCTTCTCACACCTGGCAGTCAAGGCGTGGAACAACCTCCTCCTGTATCTCAGGACCGTACTGTCACTCCAGCGATTCAGAAGAGAACTAAAGACCTGGGTGTACGAGTGATCATTCCTCCACCCAGTAGCTCAAGCGCCTTAAGACCCTCATGGGTGATTTGCTGCACTCTATAAATGTCTGATTGATTGATTGAATGTACTGGACAAGAACTGAGTTACAGGGCATGATCAATGTTTCCAAATTTTTTCTTCAAATGTGAGTAAAAATAGAGACTATCAGTATAGCCTTTTGGGACTCAACACCATGTTAATACTCTCTCTCGAAACACACAGGAGAAAAGATATTGGCTATCCCCATGTAAGAGAATCGAGAAGAAATCTTGGCAAAGATACACAACTGTAAACCATTTTGCTGTGCACAGAATCTGATAAAGTATGGTAGCTTGATTCGGTACCACAGGACAACATGGGATTACCAAATCACTAAACTTTATCAAGTCCTGCAAAATCCTAAACTTGCTATTCATTTTTTATAATCCCATAAATTACGAGTTGCATGACTCCCAACTATTTCTTTTTAAATGTATTTCGGTATCATGTCCTCAATTACTGGTGTTATCCCTGCTATTATTTCTGGAGTCATTTGATAAGGTGGTGTTCTTGGACAGATGGCATTTGGTTTAACATTTATTCAGGCTGGTTCTACACCCTTTACTAGTCCAATGTCTTTTCCTGTGAAATCCCATACATCTGGATTTACTGTTTCTTTTAAATCTGGTGGTAAATCCTTTTCAATAAGCATTGGGTAAAGCCCTACTGTGTCTTGGTGAGCCAATTTGAGCTCGAAATCCTTATCATGGGTCTGAAATTCAACTCCATTTAGTGTACAATAAATTGTTCAATTTCATTTGCAAAGTAGGTATCTTACAAATAGATTTACAGTACTTGAGTCACAAATAACAAATTGTTGATTTTCTCCAAATGGACCTATTTTTACAGAAACGTCTTTCGAGATTGGGTTTGAAATGTATCTTTGTCAAAATTGCAATTTGGATCTTCTTGCTTGAGAAGGGTAGGCCTGGGACTTTCATTGTTCTCACAGTGGAAAGGCTAGCTCCTGTGTCGATCAGACATGATGCTTGGTGGCCAATAATTTCACCTTCTACAAATGGTCCACTCTGCTTTACCTCTAAAACCGTGCCAAGTATGCAATCTGCTTCCCCTCACAGGCACCATTGTTGTGACGTGCTGTTAGTCCAAATCCTCATCATCAAACATGGGAAACTGTTGGACTGCATTTTGATTCTGGATTTGTATATATTTCAATTTACTTGGGCAATTGTTTTTGATCAATTCTCTTATTACTTATATTCTGTTACACTACAGGGGCTTGTGGAACAGGTAACATTTGAACTTGATTTGGCATTGCCATTTGCACTTGCTGTGCAGGCATTTTTTTAATTTGCTTTTCATTGTCTTCCTGTATTCAATTATAGCTTATTGTATCTGGATTAAACCTACATTTGTGCTTTTAATGGCTCACCTTGATGCTAAAATGACAAAGAGTCATTTTGTTTAACATTTCCACATCCACATTTGTACTTGGCTCAATTAGAACACCTCAACCTCTACCCTGTGAAACAGCCATACCACCTTGAACAACTTGCATTCCTGCTTGGAATCCAACTCCCTGCACCCCACCTTGAACACCAACACCTTGTACCGCACCACCATTTCCTGCAAACAACTGATTCTGCAAACCTCTCTGTTTGAGATAGTAGGAACTTTTCTTTAAGTTTCCCCTACTTCATTTCCTCCTTATCACTGAAATATAAGCCAACAAATCATATTTTGCTGTGTATGCTGGCTAATCTCAGGTCTCAAACTGAGCACAAACTGTGAAATGAAGAATCCCATATCTGTTGGTTCAAGATGCATTCCACCTGTTTGCTGCTGAAATGCTTTTGATAACCTTTCATCGTACTCAGGCATTAACTCCTTTAGTTGCTGATGAATTTGATTTAACCTCAAGTAATCCAAGTCCCTTTGAGGAACTCTACCTTCCAGAAATGTAATTACCTCATTGTCTTTAGGCATCGCAAGAGGTGAAGGTGCATTAGTTATAGGATCTCCTGCCGCAGTGTCTGGCCACTGAACAGAAATCTAACATTCAGCCCACAAAACAACAATGACAAAAATGTATTCAAAGTAGTCCACAACACTTTTGAAATCTCAGCAAATCTTTCAACTTGAGTATCACTGCCTAGGGTTCACTCTCAATTTTGGAAAATCATCTGTAAAAGATGCAAGGTCTGCTCTACTTCAAGGCACGTGCACAAACCCTGCACCTGGTATCTCTCTTAAAGGGTGAGCTGTAACTCCGTCATCATCTGGGGGGTCTGGTAATGTTCTTTGTTTTATCCCCATTGATGGAAATCCTTTCTTTTTGTTGTGTTTTCCTGTCCATTTATTTTCTAATTTACCAAATTCACTTTATCTGCAGATACATTTTTATTAATTCAACAATGTGCATTTGCATTCCTGAAGAAGGCATGCTTTCAATTCACTTATAATCTAAATATACCCTGAAACTTTTCTGCAATGAGATGTAATGTCGACATCAATTCTGTTAATTAGTCATGCACTGTTGCTGCTTTCCTTGTAATTTCTTTGCACAAGTAAATCAATTCATTTTTCCTGATAATGATGAACATGATCAGGATCCAGGTATAATTTAATTATTTATTCTAATTCTATTTTGATCTTGGGACATTTAATGGTCTTCCTGTTCCTGAACTCTAACTTGTTCTTGAACCCAAACCAGTACTCAGTCTCTCTGCATCTTCTTCTTTTGTACAATTTTGAGAAGCGTCTTCAAACCATTGAGGAAACATTCCATCTTCTAATAGATTAATTTCACCTGGTGTTGTTTGTGTTGTGAAAACAATTCTTCTTCCTTCTCCTAATGTTTGAATAGTTTGTCGTAGTGTCCCACTACAATCTGGCAATTTTGTGAAGTTAGACCATATCAGTTTACTGGAGCACCCCCAGCAGGTCCTTGAGCTACTGTATTTGGGACGCAAGCGATTTGGGCAGTGTTACTTACACCTGACAGCCTCAGGGTGGTAATCCCCCAAATATTTTGCCTGCGTCCCTCTATTTTTCTGACCCTGTTTTTGATGATTTTAGGACTCAGTGCACTTTACCACTGCTGACCAGTGCTAATATGCATGTGCCCTCTCCCCTATAAATGGTAACATTGGTTCCCACCCAATTGGCATATTTCATTTACCTGTAAGTCACTAGGAAAATACACTAACTTGGCCCAAGGCCTGTAAATTGAATGCTACTAGGGGGCCTGTAGCACTGATTGAGCCACTCACAGAAGTAGCCCCTTAACCATGTCTAAGGTCTGCCATAACAAGGCCTGTGTGTGCTGTGTCACTGCCACTTCAATTTAGCATTTAAAACTACTTGTCAACCCTTAAACTCTCCTTTATCTACATATAAGTCATTCCTAACATAGGCCGTAGGTAACCCATAGGGCAAGTGGCTATGTAAGTAAAAGGAAGGACATGTACTTATGTGTTTTACATGTCCTGGTAGTGAAAATCTCACCAATTAATTTTCCACTACTGTGAGGCCTGCTCCTCTTATAACTAGCATTAGAACTACCCTCATATACTTTTAAGTGGTATATTCTAATCTGGAAGGAGTAGCCCTGTCATGTTTAGTATTCCCAAATGGTAATAGAAAATCCTGCTTACAGGTGAAGTTGGATTTAATATTACTATTTTAGAAATGCCACTTTTAGAAAGTGGGCATTTCTCTGCACCTACTTCCATCGGTGCCTTACAGCCTGTCTCCAATGCACGTATGGTCTGTGTTGGCTGACAGCTCTCCTTGTGCATTCTACCCAGACAACAATAAACACAGAACACTCAGTCACATCTGCATTCATCTGCATACTGAATGGGTCCCTCTGGCAAGAAAGGAGGAGTGGCTCTCTCTTACACTTCAAAGGCTAGTCGCATGCCCTCACATAAAGGACGAATAACTCCCCACAAGGACCCTGGCAGACAGGACTGGGATGAAAGGGGAACTTGTGCACTTCAAAACCACTCTTGAAGTTTCCTCCACCTAACAGACATTTTTGGGTATAGAACCTGGGTCTCTGACCCCACCATATAAGACACTTCTGGACCTATACCAGGACTCTGTCAGAGAGACTGCCTAGCTGCCCAAAGGACTCATTTGGACTGCTTTGCTGAAGGACTGCTTTCCTGCATGTTGCCCTGCTGCCTGGTGGTCCTGACTCTTCTGGAAGGACTCTGCTTTCCTCCTAAAGTGCTCTCCAAGGGCTTGGATTGAGCTTGCCTCCTGTTTCTGAAATCTCAGGGCCAACAAAGACTTCACCCCTTCAGGAAACCCTTGTGCATCAGAAAATCGACGCAACTCCTGCAGAAATCGACACAACATCTGTGTTGCGGCTAGAAAGTCACAGCTCCGCTGAATAGAACAGCGCAGTGCTGGACTCACAAGCGGAAATCGATGCAGCGCCTGCCCCGCAGCTGAAATGTCACTGTATCACCTACCGGATTGATGCAGTGGAAAATCCAATGCAGCACCTGATTTTTCACACATATCCTCCTCTGCGGCTCCCGTGCGTCGTTATTTTTGATGCACTCCAGGTACAGTGTGTTACAAAGATACAACCCCTCATTGTTATGGATTGAAACTCTTTTAAACCATAAAAAAGTAATGTCCCAACGTGTGCATATTGGATTTACGTTGTTGTAATCTTATTTTATTAAGATAAATATTATCTATTTTTCCAAACCTCTGCGATATATTTTTGTTGTGCACAAATAATTTACACATTGCCTTCTAAGTTAAGCCTGCCTGCTCTGTTTCAAGCTACCAGAGGCTGAACACAGGATAATTTGGGTCATGTTGTGACTTACCCTGACTAAGAATATGGTCCCTACTTGGATAGGGTGCATACCTTTGCCAACTAGAGAATCAATTTCTAAGAGGCAGGTACGGACTGTTTTGCAATCATTCTAGTAATTTGTGCTGGAGCCATTGATACAGGTGCAGTAACCCTTCTAGGCATCATAGTTTAGGTAGTTCTTACTTGGGCTTCCACATTAATGGGAATCACTTGTTGAACAACAGGCTGTGCTGTAACAGACTTGCCAGAGTTGACTAGGTTGTAACTGGCTGTATTACCCTTGATTGTGTCAACACTAGTTGTGTACCAACAGGTTGTATTGCTTGCAATTGTTCAGTAATCTCATATGCATTTGGGTCAACAGTAGTTATAGCAACTGTTACATTATTATTTACTGTTGTATCAGCATTTGTTTCATGTTCCACATATGGTGGTGGACGTCTAGCTAATAATTCTCCCAAAATGTAATCTCCCGAATCTGTCTCAGAATTTGTTTTTGGTATAGTCTTAATATCTGGTTCCCCTTCAAGCTTTTTTTCCTTTTGGGTTTCTCATGTATTTCTGAAGCTCATTTTTATCTTTTGTAATGGCAGGAGATAATCTAGTTGCCTCTACTATCTATTTTCTCTATCTCTGCTTATTTCCATCCCAAACTGTATATGCATAATTTAGCAATGTTTTTGATGTTCATCTCTGGAGCTTGTCTCTAACCCTATCTCCTGCCATATTCTCCCGAGTGCTTAAGGCCTAAAATTGTGTGGGTCTGGGAGGTAGCTTTATTCCATAAATAATTTTCGATAACATGTCTATCATTCTGAAATGAAATGACCCCATCTATGAAACCTCAATGGACCCTCTTTTTTTGTGATGTTACACCATTGACAAAGCCAAACACATGTAAGCAACCCTTCTTCAATCATCATGTGATATGCAGGTGTACCCTCAGGAAGTGACTCTTCGTCTTCCTGAACAACAATAGTCACATCACCTCTCATTAGACTTTTCATAGCTTTGAAACATTTTATAATTTTTAATTAAATTCAACTAATAGTGATTATTCAAAATATAAGGCTTCAATGTTTTGATTCTGTTCATATACATCAAATCTCAGAAACCCTTTCCCCAAATTGCAAAGCAGTTCAGTAACCGAATCAATCCGATCAACCAATCACTGCGTAGCTTTCTACATAGCTTGATCAATCTCAGCACAGCATTTACACCAACCGACCAATACCAGTGCGGCACAATATGACACAACAACTTGCTCTTTGCAGCAGTACACCCTCCTTCACAATTTCTTCGTATGCACATAAAGCTTCTTATAGTTTTAAGCAGCATAAAATAACAATCTTTGTCTGCTTCTTTAAAAGAAAAACAACCAGACTATCAGCAATCAAAATGTCAAGGAGTTTACACCTTCTGAATTTTCAATAAAAAAGAGTTTTACACCCACAATGATGAAATTTTGACCAGCGGGAAATCACCTAGTTAGAAGCGGGGTTTCTGGTTGGCTAGGGTATGCACCTATGCCAGGGAGAACCCACCTACTCTAGTCAGGGCAAGGGAGTTACACGTCCAAGATAACCTGTGCTCACCCCCTTAATAGCTTGTCACGAGCAATCAGGCCTATCCCAGAGGCAATGTGTAAAGTGTTTGCACAACACACACAACACATGTGACACACTATCCCCACCACAAAGGAAACACAACACCAAGTTATATAAAAATAAACTATATTGAACACAACATAATTAGACCAAACACAACATGTCAGTAATACCCTGCTACCCACGCAGAACGTTACACAATAGTTACTCTGCAAAAAGCAGCAGTAGTCGCACATATAACACACATTTTACCTATTATTCTGCAACATAAGCATTCGTTCAGGGATCACATTATTAAAGAAATACACTTTTCATAAAGCTATCATAAATGCCCATACCAGGAACATTAGAAAATATATGGCAAGTCATAAAAATATATCAGCATGTTGTGCCCATAAAAGGAACATCAGCACACATGTCATATAACAAAAGAAACAGGAAAACATATCAGTCCATAATGCCCATACCAGGAACATAAGAAAAGAATACCTCCATTCACAAAGTACCTGTTCTTATGGTGAAGGCACCTCTAGTGCCATGAAACAAAACAATGGGGCCCGCTGTGCTCCTTGCGCACAACGGGGACCTTGTGATGATGTTAGGGGGGAGGGAGTTGTCACATACCCCCTCTGGATTTCATATCAGGCCCCTCCTGGGTCTATGATCTCTGCCCCCCCCCCCCACGGTGCACAACGGGCCTTCTCGGTGGGGACAAAGCCAACAACAACGAAGGTGCCCAGAGAGGGGGCCTTGCAGTGCGGACGGCTCCAGTGAGGCTTCCACCCCACCCGCGGTATCCGAGAACAAGAGTGAGGGCTCCGGTGGAGGGGGGCCTCTGATGAGGCTTCCTTCCCCCAACTGACCAACAGAACACACAAGAAGCTCAGTGGGGTGGCGAGCCTCCGATGAGGCTTTCTTCCCCGCCCGTCTCCAAAAACGAAGAGAGAAGCCCGTCCGGGCCACAGAGGTGAGCAAGCACCAAAGTGGGTGCCTGCTGGTGGCATGGGGTGCCTGTCATTGTGCACTTCACCTCGGGGGTACTTAGAGGAGCACAGCAGCTCCAATCGTCACTACTTCATGCCCCAGAGCACCAGATGTAGGGCGTCCCTGACAAGCTCAGATTTTTGGAGAGACTGGGTCACATCAGTGAATTTTGGAAACGGCAAAGCGCGGACACTGCGCAAAGGGGCAATTCTTAACACGCCAATGTGCTTTCAGAGCACGAGATAAATCAAAAGAGAACCACTTTCCGAGGAGCTTTGAGGTAATCAAAAGAGCACTCTCAAAGTGCTGGGGGGCATAAGCAGAAGCACTTTCCAGGCGTTTTAACAGATGATGGCAGGGGTTAGGTGCCACAGCACCCAGCCCTTGGGGGACAGAGCAAAATGGAGCACAGGGAGGCAGGGCTCAGCAGCAGGCCAGCACAAGTTGGAGTCAGACAGTTGGCAATTCCTCCAAGTGACCAGGCAGGTAATAGGTCAGCACAGCAGCAGCAGTCCAAGACAGTTCCTGGGAAGTCCCTCCACCAGCATTCTGTGTCCAGTTACAGGTAAGTTTCAGTTCCAAAACGTCTCCCCATTGCGGGGAAAAATCCCCTGTACTTATATTTTTGCAGTGGGTTAGCAAAAGAAGGGGAGAGGAGGTTCCAACCAGTTACAACTGGTTCTGGCAGTGCCCCTCTCTCCTCCAGCACATACTCCAAACACCAGGTGGGAGTAATGACCCTTTGTGTGAGGCCAGGGCACAGTCTCAACAGATGCATGTGTGCCCTGCCTCCACCTTCTCTCAGCTCAGGAAGTCTATTCAAAATGCAGATGCACCTCTGTGACACTTCCACCATCCCTGTGTACAGGCTGTCTGAAAAGTATGCACAAAGCCCAACTGTCTCTCTGCCCAGACGTGGTTTGGAGTCAAGCTGCAAAACACCAGAGTCATAATCACAGAGAAATGCTCACTTTCTAGAAGTGGCATTTCTGTAATAGTAATAAATAATCCACTTACACCAGTAAGCAGCATTTCTCACCACCATTACAACCATACCAAACATGCCTATGCTACCCCTCATAAATCAGACAATATCCCTTACACATAAGGCAGGGCATTTCCAATGCAATCTATAGGAAGGCAGGACTCACAGTGAGAAACCAAATAGGCTGTTTGTCACTACCAAGACAGGCCAATCAACCAGGTACATGTCCTGCCTTCTACATACATAGCACCCTGACCATAGGGCTATCTAGGGCCTACCTTAGGGGTGACTTACATGTAGTAAAAGGGGAGTTCTGGGCCTGGGAAGTAAATTTAGATACAAGGTCCCTGTGGCAGGAAACTGCGCACACAGGAACTTGAAAAGCAGGCCTGAGACAGGTTTGAAAGGCTACTTCCGAGGGTGACACAAGCAGCGCTGTAGGCCCACTAGTATCATTTAATTTACAGGCCCTGGGTATAGGGATACCACTGTACAAGGTACTTACAGATAAATTAAATATGCCAATTAGGTATAAACCAATCATATCAACTTTAGAAGGGAGAGCACCTGCACTTTAGCACTGCTCAGCAGTGATAAGAGTCCTATAGCCAGCAGCGAGAGGTCAGAAAAAATAGGAGGAAGGAGGCAAAAAGTCAGGGGATGAACCTGCAAAAAAGGCCAGGTCAGAAACACCTAATCAAATTAAATCAAATCAAATTAGCATTATTTCGGCAACAAAGGCCATAAAAGCACCACACATATACACAATAAATACTCCAATAATTCAGGTAAAATAAAAGCAATTATAAAAACACTAATACAATCTGTACAGTAATACTCTCCGCCATAGAGCTGCTACTGGTTTAGATACAGAGGCTTTATGCTCACGCAGAAGAGCTCCAGTTACTTTCCTTAGTTTGCGTCCCATTTTATCAATATGGTGTTGCCATATCATGTTATTTGACAGCTTAATGCCTACATAATAAAAAGTATTAACTCTCAATAAAACATCGCCACCTTGTGACAGCCTCCCCCTAAAGGACCTATGCGGATTAATAACCATAACTTTAGTCTTGCTACTGTTAATAGCAAGACCACTAATTTTGAAAACTTCTTCAAATCTATTCAGTAAGTGCTGAAGACCAGTGGGAGTCTTAGCTACCACTAGGGGATCATCCATAAATAGAAGGGTTTCGCTCCTATGCTTACCAATTGACGGGCATCTGCCAGAGGGATAGACAAAAAACTTAACTACCCATTTAAAAACAATGATAATAAGGTGGGGGCACACACACAACCCTGCCTGACACCTTTATCAACACTAATTGGTTCAGTAGTTTGACTTTGATTCCCCCACCAGATGAAAGCCTGTTATCCTCATGCAAGCGAATGAGTACAGAGAGTATATCACCTAGCATACCCATGTATGATAGTACAGTATAACAATTTTTGCCACAGGACCATACCAAAGGCTGATTTGAAATCAATAAACGCCACATATAGACTGCCTCTACCTAGCAACACAATTTTCCAATATAGTATGATCAGTATAGGAAAAGGTGCGGAAGACATTGTGACGCGAAGGGTTAATTAGCTTGAGCAGTGTAGATGAGCGTGATGCCTGCTGAAACCCCCGAACAACGTGGAAAAGTTAATGATATTATTTTCAAGCTTGTTTGTGTAAAAGACTCCGTCTCAACCTTGAGAACGAGAGTACAGGGAGAAGATGGAATGAAAACAAAGGCTGGGGAAGGGCAGAGCAGCCAAGTGCTGATAACATAGCTAGAAAATGCCAGAAAGAGATAGAATCCAAGCTTCGAGTTATTTAAGCACTGAAGTACGGGTGAGGGATTTGAAGCTTGCAGATGGGGTTGTGAAATCTGCCATGGCCCAGCGCTGCCTCCCTGTTTTGCTGTTCAGAGACCGTGATGCTTGAGGGGGAGAGAGGTCCAAGCAGGCGGTAGAGGGCTTCCCAGCATTTCGTGGACTAAGTTAAGTTCCACACAGGGATGAAAGCCCTTTGTTTCTCTGCTCTATTATTATGTGTCAGAGTCACCAGATCCACGGGGTCTGTGCACGTTCCCAACACGTTCACCACTGAACAGCTCCAAGACTCTGATAGATAAATCACAGAGACTGAGAGAGTTCAAGAGGGGAAGAGGGGATTAGGAAGGGAACAGCTGGGAAGGCGACATGTAGTAAGAAAAAAGTTAGAACACACAATATGAAAATTATATCTCCTGAAATCAATACTAAACTATGATTCTAAGCCTAGTCACTCTGAAAACATGAACAATCTAAGAGTTAAGTTTAAAATGACTAAGTTTCAAGATGGCCGAATACCTGTAGGGGAATCAAGATGCATTAAATGAAAACTTTCTTATTCAAGTACTTTCCTTTACATGAGAATCAGAAAAAACATTCTGACTAAATTTTAAACCAGTCATATAAATCCTGTTTTGAGAATGTATGCTAGGACCATACAATATTGCATCTAGAAACTCTGGCCTTCTGTGTACTCTTAAAATGTTTCAACACAAATTGCGCATATTGCAGATATATATATATAGTAAACACCATAAAAGGATTGTGCACCATGAATAACACAATATGGATTCAGGAAACAAATCACATAACTTGTCAACTCGAGTATTACATACTAAATATCTTAGAATAGTAGCATACACTAAACAACATGAATTAAACTCGAGGAGAGAATCGTGCGTCTTGCCAATTCGAGTGTTACCATGTAAAATACCAAGAAATGGTAGCACGCAATGAATATCAAAGTCAAATCATCATTAATCGAATCGCGCTTCTTGCCGATTCGTAAAACACGATGTAAATGTCAAGGAATAACAGCTCACAATAAATAACAAGATCAAAGTACAATGAAACGAATCGCGCTTCTTTTGACGATTCTTAAGCCACCATGTAAAATGTCAAGAAATGGTAGCGCGCAATGAACAACAAAGTTAAATGCTCATGAAACGAGTTGTGCGTCTTGCCAATTCATAAAACATCATGTAAATGTCAAGAAATAGTAGCACGCAAAGGACAACAACGTTTAAACACCATAAAACGAATCGCGCGTCTTGCCGCTTCTTAAGCCACCATGTAAATGTCAAGAAATGGTAGCGCGTAAGTAATCTGTTACTCATTTAAGAATTTAAACCAAGAATATGAAAATTCTAAATAACGGTGTCGGGAAAGTCCAACCACCGTCTTACCGCCTGGAACAATGATCACCAATGAAGGATTAGGGCAGAAAACTGGAAGATCCAAATAGGCCGCCGGGACAGGAGCTCAGGAAGAAGCTGCTGCTCTGCCCCGGGACCTCTGAATAGTGAGCACTGGGAGTTGGGCTGGCTCTCTTTTATAGAGTCTTGGCCCAGCCCAGAACCACGCCCAGGCATGTTGCAGGGAAAGTCTCTGGAATGCCCTGGAAAGGGGCCACACCCTGACACACTCTGAAAACCTGCAGCAATACATTGCAAAGGAACATTATTTGTAAGCATATTAAAAATAAGTTTTCAGGATTGAACTCTGCAATGCAAAAGGTTAAACCACAACATATCAGCACAATGCATAAATTACTTTGTTTTGAGAGTGCTGGGTTTTTGTATTTTTGTCGCCAATAGAGCGCGTACTGCTCTGGTGTTGACAGTACTCCCCTCTCCCAGACGCGCTCTAGGGCCAGGTTTGCTTGGATTAAGACGATTAAAGCGTCTCACAAGTACTGGAGCATGAACATCAGATGCGGAAACCCATGAGTCACTTTCAGGACCATAACCTTTCCATGAGATTAAGTACCATAGAGTACGCCCTCTCAGTTTAGAATACAACACTTTCTTGACTTCGTATTCTTTTTCCCCTTGTACTAGAACAGGAGCTGGATGAGGGTGGACCTTTTGGACTTCCTTTTTCAAGTGGGAAGTGTGGAACACTGGATGAATCCGTAAGGATCTGGGCAATTGTAGTTTATAGGTCACCGGATTGATTTGCTGAAGGACAGTATAAGGACCTATGAATTTAGGGTTAAACATGTGCTTCTTTTTGAAGTCTATATGTTTTGTGGAAAGCCACACTGTGTCACCTAGTTGATATTGCGGTTCCTCACAATGTTTCTTGTCATAATGCCTTTTATATTTTTGTTTGGCTTTTTCTAAATGCTGTTGAATCAGTTTCTGGGTTTGATGTAAATGCTGAATGGTTTCTGACACAGCTGGAGTAAGAGAACTTTCTTGAGGAATTGTGATGGGCAAGGTTTCAGGATGATAGCCAAATAAACCAAAAAAGGGTGTAACGCCAATAGAAGTGTGGAATGAGTTATTGTAAGCTAACTCAGCTAACCAGAGCATAGATGTCCAAGAATGAAGTGCCTTTTCAGCGTAGGCACGTAGGTATTGTTTCAAAGTCTGATTTAGTCTCTCCGTTTGACCATCTGTTTGAGGATGGTGACTAGTAGATAGCGTAGATGTCACTTGGAGTGTTTTACACCAGGTCTTCCAGAAATTGGAGGAAAATTGTGACCCCCGATCGGAGAGGATAACCTTTGGCAGTCCATGATAACGAACCACTCTGTTCAGTAAAATAGTTGCCAATTCACTAGAAGTGGGCAATTTTTTACAGGCGATGAAATGTCATTATTTCGTGAGACTATCTACTACCACCAGAATTACTGAATGCTGTTGAACCACTGGCAGACCGGTAATAAAGTCTAAAGAAATGTGCTCCCACGGACGACTTGGGGTTGGAAGTGGATGTAACAACCCTTTTGGTTTTGAATGACTTGTTTTAATGCGAGCACAAACTTCACAGTTGTTTACCATTGCTTTTACATCTTATGTTAGGGTAGGCCACCAAAAATAGCGTTGGATCAGTTCAAGAGTTTTAGGAGTACCTGGGTGACCTGCCGTAGGTATAACATGCAACCAATGAAACACTATCTTGCGACGTTTGGTAGTGGATACGAACAAACAAGCGTCATGAAAGGGTAAACCTTGCTTGATTGACCTTTTGGGATCTGCTTGGGCCCATGTTTGCCATTTTTCAACAGTGAAAGAGTTGCAAATTTCTTCAAAGAAATCTTCAGTTTTTATGATACATAGAACCTTGTCAGGAGCAATGATAGCTCTGGAGGCTTGAAATGCAGACAACGTGGTAGACTCTTGACGGGACAAGGCTTCAGCCTTGCGGTTATCTTTACCAGGCTGGAAGGTCACTACAAAATCAAATTCGGCAAAAAAAAGCATCCAGCGTAATTGCCGAGGGGTCAAAAGTCTGGCGGAACTAATGAATTGAAGATTACGATGATCAGTATATACTGTAACAGTGTATTTGGCACCCAACAAATGATGTCTCCATTCTTTAAAGGCATCACAAATCACCAGAAGCTCTTTTTCAGCAATGACATAGTTCTGTTTGGCTTCGTTCAACTTCTGAGACATATAAGCTACAGGATGAAGTTGACCAGTGTCTTTATTTCATTGTGATAAGACGGCTCCTATTGCTACATCTGAAGCATCAGCTTCCACTATGAAAGGTTGATTCGCATCAGGGTGAGTCAAGACTGGGGCAGTGGAGAAAGCTTCCTTCAAAGTCGAGAAGGCTTGATCAGCTGCTGGGGACCATACAAACTTTTCTTTCTTTCTTAGTAGCTTAGTGATTGGAGCCACTGTCTGGGAAAAATGATTTATGAACCTCCGGTAAAAATGTGCAAACCCCAGGAAACATTGTACATCACGAACAGTCTTTGGGGTGGGCCAATCAGATACGGCTTTTACTTTCTTTTCTGCCATCACCATACCTTGAGGGGTAAGAATAACCCCTAAAAACTCAACTGTGTTAACATGAAACTCACACTTTGTTAGTTTGCAATATAAATGGTTTTTTTCGAAGGGCTGCAAGAATTTTCTTGACATGTTGGACATGTTCGTTTTCAGTGTCTGAGTAGATCAAAATGTCATCGATGTAGACTATGGCAAATATGTTGAGGTACTCTCTAAGAACGTCATTCAAGAAAAATTGAAATGCTGCTGGAGCATTACACAGACCAAAAGGCATGACGGTGTATTAAAAAAGCCCATATCTTGTCTTGAACGCTGTTTTCCATTCGTCACCCTCCCTCATTCTGACCAAATGATAAGCACCTCGAAGGTCAAGCTTCGTGTAGATTTTTGCTTTCTTTACTTGTTCCAATAAGACCAGAATTAGGGGCAAAGGATATTTATTCTTGATGGTGACTTTGTTCAAACCCCTATAGTCGATGCAAGTTCGAAGTTCTCCATTAGCTTTTGGAACAGAAAACAAAGGCGAAGCTGCAGGAGAGTTAGAGGGGCGAATGAAGCCATTCTCCAAAAATTGATCTAGGTATTTTCGTAAATGTTGATTTTCATGTTCTGACAGGGCATATACACGACAGTTGGGAAGTATCGCACCTGGGACTAGATCAATTTGACAGTCATAAGATCTATGAGGAGGTAGAGTCTCTGCTCCTTTCTCATCAAATACATCTTTGTAAGATGAATACTGTTTGGGCAGCTGAATTTCTTTCTCCGCGGCAGTAGCTATGTAAGAGTTGCAAACTTTTGGTACCTGAATCTTTTGGAGACATTGTTCATTACATAGCACAGATGAGAACACAAGTTTTCGTTCTGCCCAATTGATCTCTGGATTGTGATGAGTTAACCATGGCAAGCTGAGGATAATCCCATATTGGGGAGCATGGATCACGTCAAAGATGATTTTCTCTTTATGTTTCTTTCTTTGAATCTTATCTTCACAACTCTTCAGACTATCCCCTTGTCGATGATTTGTGAATCAGGCCAGGATGTCTCGACAACCAGCAGGTTAAAGTTGGCTAAATACGACACTAGGGGGGTCATTCTGACCCTGGCGGTCAGTGTTAAAGCGGCGGCCAACCCGCCAACAGGCTGGCGGCCCCCAGGTGGATTACAGAGTCCACTGGTCATGGAGGAGGCATGGTGGGCAGAGTGCCTCGTGAAGCCCTGCCTGACACAGAACCGGGCCTGCCAATGGGCCAGCGGTGCTTGACAGGAGGGCCCAGCGGAGCGGTGCTTGAGATGAGGGCCCAGCGGAGCGGTGCTTGACAGGAGGGCCCAGCGGAGCGGTGCTTGAGATGAGGGCCCAGCGGAGCGGTGCTTGACAGGAGGGCCCAGCGGAGCGGTGCTTGACAGGAGGGCCCAGCGGAGCGGTGCTTGAGATGAGGGCCCAGCGGAGCGGTGCTTGAGATGAGGGCCCAGCGGAGCGGTGCTTGTGATAAGGGCCCAGCGGAACGGTGCTTGACAGGAGGGCCCTGTTCAGCGGTGCCTGTCTTGGCGGGGCCCTGTTCAGCGGTGCTCCTCACGGCGGGGCCCTGTTCAGCGGTGCTCCTCACGGCGGGGCCCTGTTCAGCGGTGCCTGTCTTGGCGGGGCCCTGTTCAGCGGTGCCTGTCTTGGCGGGGCCCTGTTCAGCGGTGCTTCTCACGGCGGGGCCCTGTTCAGCGGTGCTCCTCACGGCGGGGCCCTGTTCAGCGGTGCCTGTCTTGGCGGGGCCCTGTTCAGCGGTGCTTCTCACGGCGGGGCCCTGTTCAGCGGTGCTCCTCACGGCGGGGCCCTGTTCAGCGGTGCCTGTCTTGGCGGGGCCCTGTTCAGCGGTGCTTCTCACGGCAGGGCCCTGTTCAGCGGTGCTTCTCACGGCGGGGCCCTGTTCAGCGGTGCTTCTCACGGCGGGGCCCTGTTCAGCGGTGCCTGTCTTGGCGGGGCCCTGTTCAGCGGTGCTCCTCACGGCGGGGCCCTGTTCAGCGGTGCCTGTCTTGTGTTTCGAATGAACCACACCTGGCCAATACTTCCCGCTCAGTCAGCATCGGACCTTTCCGTTGCGGGGCCCTCCTGTGATGGAGTCCTGGGGCCCTGGGTCTCCTCCGATACCCCCGGAATGGGGCTGGTGGGGCCCTCATGGCCAGGTCGGCTGCTCCCTCCCTTTTGCGCTTTGCTGCCCTTGCCCTCCTTGGCAGACTCTCCGTGGCCCTTGGCTCCCTTACCCGATGTGGCAGGTGACGGTGCAAGGCTACCCTCCTTGGGGGCAGGCGTATCAGGCCTGTCGCGCCTGCCCTTCAGTTTTTTGCTCCTCTTCCCAGGGGGGGGGGGGCTGGCTGTGCCTTTGCTGCTGGCCGATGTCCCTGCACAAGGAAAGGGCATACTCCAAAAACCAGGCACAACGTTCTTGGGAGTTGCTGGGATGGTGGTGGCTGAGGTGTTTTTGGAACTCTTACGAGATGGAGGGGGTGGGTCAGGTGAGGAAAAGAGGTCCAGTTTAGAGAGGAATAGTTTTTTAGGAGCAATGGGAAGGGTAGCTGGAGTGTGTATGGGAGTGGAGGAAGAGGATGTGGTTGTAGGAGAGTCAAGTCTGGTGTCTTTGGGTGCAGGTGCTTGGGCTGGAGGCTGACTTGAGGTGGATGGCTGTTGGTTGGGTGCCTGCCTGCGTTTGTGTGGTTTGGAAGCGGGGGTGACAGACACACTGGGAGAGGACACAGGGGACGTGTACATGGCAGTGGGGGTGGTGGTTGCACATGTGCGGACTGGTCTGGAGGGTGTGCTGGTGATGGGTATACTGGCTGATGGTGGTGTGCATGCAGGTGTGAGTGTAGACGTCACAGGGAGGGAGGAGGGAGACGAGGAGATGGGGGACACAGAGGAGGTAGTGGCTGTTGGCATGTCTGCATCTGTATGTTGCTTGTGTGAATGCTTGTGTGTTCTGTGGTGCTTATGTCTGGATGAGCTTCCCTTGGGTGTTGAGGTGTGTGCATGTTGGTCTGTAGGTGTGGATGGGATAGGCAGAGGAACAGGGGAGTGGGACTGGGTGGAGGGAGTTAGAAGAGGGAGGCTGGAGACAGGGACAATCGCTGCCGTCAGTGCTGAGGCCAGAGCGTTAAACGATCGCTGCTGGGCAGCCTGACCCGAATGAAGGCCCTCCAGGTATGCATTGCTTTGATGCACCTCCCTCTCCACACCCTGGATGGCATTCAAAAGGGTAGACTGCCCAACAATGAAGGTCCTCAGGAGGTCAATGACCTCCTCACTGAGGGCAGCAGGGGTGACTGGGGCAGGGCCTGAGGTGCCTGGGACGAAGGAGATGGCCGCCTTCCTGGCCGTGCGGGCACGGGCCGAAGGCCGAGCGGCTGCTGGGAGGGCGGAGCTGGTGCGCTGGGTGGCGGCTGTACCTGTAGTATCAGTGGGCACGGATGTTGCCGCCACCGCAAGGGAGCTCCCATCCGAGGACGTGTCGGTGTCACTGACGTCTGCACGGGTCCCCGTGGTGGAGCCCCCCTCGCCCTCCGTCTCACTGGTCATGTCGGAGTCCGTTGCATGGCTCTCCGGGGCCATGTGAGATGCAGCTCCCTCTTGCGCCGATGCCACTTCTCCTCCGCCTGATGATGCTAATGCACACATTCACAGAAAAACATAGAAAATGGGGGGAGGGGTGGAGAAATAAAGACAAGTTGAGTGCATGCATTGGGGACACCGTTGGCGGAGAGGACAGACACAGAAGCCCCCTGCACTACGCTGCGCACTTGGGGTACCCTACTCATTCACTGGGACATGCCCTACAAGCCTATGGGCGACAACTGCCCACACAGAATACACAGGTCCATGAATAGCGTTACTAGGCACCCTACAGAGGTGGGGGGCGGGGGCACAGGACCATACCTCACGGAGGGGCCTAGCCTACAGAAATCGCCCTGGCCTAGGGATACCCACAGCCCTCCTCCCCCACCCAGGCACCTCCACTGCGCGCAAATATAGCTGAATGTGCTGGTACTCACCCCCTTGTGTCTGCTGTGATGTCCTCAAGCGCCCATCTAAATCAGGGTAGGCCACCGCCAGGATCCGGGACATCAGGGGGGTCAAGGTATGACTGGCACCCCTCCTAGGTTGGGAGGCCATCCCCAGCAGAGCCTCGGCGGTCTTCCTGCTCCCGCGGCGGATGTCCTTCCACCTCTTGCGGCAGTGGGTGCCCTGTCTGTTGTGGACCCCCAGGGCCCGGACGTCCTTGGCGATGGCACGCCAAATATCGATCTTCTGATGGGCGCTGACCTATGTGACATGTACAGGGGGGAAAAGAAACATCATCACTTTTCTGCATGCTCGACGTGATTGGCCCCCCCTCCCCAAACTTGCCATGTGGCACATGCTCTCATCTGTCGTGCCATGCATTCGTAATTCGCTCCCCTCCCCTCCATCGTACATCCACCCCACTCATCACAGGCATTGCCCACTATGCATTGGCCCCCGTGTACTCACCTGTTGGTCTGGAGGACCGTAGAGTAGCGCATACTGGGGGAGGACCCCGTCCACGAGCTTCTCCAACTCTTCGTAACTGAAGGCGGGGGCCCTTTCCCCAGTCGCAGCAGCCATTGTCACTTCCAGACCGAGGTCACAGCAGCACTTGCAGTATAGGTCCTCTCCTGTGGATGCTCAGGTCTCGTGTGATTAAGCAGAGAGAAAATGGCGGTCACGCCAGTGGCGGTGCGTACCGCAGCGGTGCGTACCGCGACCGCCGGCGCACATCGTCATTGGCTCCTGAAAGCCATAGGGTTCAATGTTAACCAATGCTGCTTTGCGCCGTAGTCTTCGACCGCCTACCGCCACGGCGTGCCACGCCAACGCAATGACCTCACTTCACATTGTCACACTTCACAGGTCAGGCAGACGCCATTTCAAGGGCCCACATGGCTTAATTCCTACTGCGTCACACATGGCTAGGCCTTGCATCGACACTCATACAAGCCATTCAATCCAGAGAGATTCGTGTACTGTGCAGACTGTTGGAACTTACCTGTGGGTTGATTGACTCTGTGCTCCATGTTGTCCTTCCTAGGCACCGTCCGCTGGGACTTGCGAGGAGACGGAGGAATGTTCCCGTGTACAGACCGCTGGTGGACCTGTCGACAATGGAAGAACGACATGTCATACTCACCTACAGACTCAACAGTGCCACTATACAGGAACTGTGTGCCCAGCTGGAGCCAGACCTGATGTCACCCATCCGCCAACCCACAGGGATTCCGCCTCTAGTGCAGGTGCTGTCATTACTCCATTTTTTGGCTAGTGGATCATTTCAAACTACAGTGGCCATTTCATCTGGGATATCTCAGCCTATGTTTTCAAGGGTATTGTCCAGAGTGTTGTCTGCCCTGATGAAATACATGCGGAGCTACATCATTTTCCCTGAGGTGGGTGACTTGCCTACAGTGAAGGGTGATTTCTATGCCCTTGGACACATTCCCAATATCATTGGTGCCATTGATGGTACCCATGTGGCTTTGGTCCCCCCAAAAGACAATGAACAGGTGTACAGGAACCGAAAAAGTTATCATTCGATGAATGTCCAGGTGGTCTGTTTGGCTGACCAGTACATCTCCCATTTAAATGCCAAGTTCCCAGGGTCAGTGCATTTCGCGTACGGCATGCGAAATAGCAGCATCCCTTATGTGATGGAACAGCTACAGAGACAGCGTGTGTGGCTAATTGGTGACTCTGGTTACCCCAACCTGCCTTGGCTATTGACCCCAGTGAGGAATCCCAGGACAAGGGCAGAGGAACGGTACAATGAGGCCCATGGGCGTACTAGGAGGGTGATCGAGCGGACCTTCGGCCTCCTGAAGGCCAGGTTTAGGTGCCTGCATATGACAGGTGGATCCCTAATGTACTCACCAAAGAAGGTGTGTCATATCATCGTGGCCTGCTGTATGCTTCACAACCTGGCTTTGCGACGCCAGGTGCCTTTCCTGCAGGAGGATGGTCCAGATGGTGGTGTTGTGGCCGCTGTGGAGCCTGCGGAGAGTGTAGAGGAGGAAGACGAAGAGTTCGACACAGACAACAGGGACAGAGTGATACTGCAGTATTTCCAGTAACACACAGGCAAGAATCTATTCCTGCATTTTATTATATCTGTAACAGTACTGGCTCTCTACTGTCTGACCTTTCACCCCAATGTATGGTAACTTAGTTGTGAATTTGCCTTCCTATTTCAGTGATCTGGTCCCCACGGAGTGCCCTCTGGTTTATTTCCCCATGGACTACCGCTGTGTGACACTGGTATGTTGTCATCACAATGTAATTGGACATTTTTGGTTGGTTATATCGAATACATTTGGTTTAAAAAAATAAATAGCAGACTCCAGATGGTTTTTGTGCAATAATTGTGTTTATTGAAGTGCAAAAATTGGTGTATAGTTCAAAAAGGGTGATGGGTGATTGAGGAGGCATGTCCATGGCAGAGTCCAGACTCTCGTTCGCACAGGTGCATTGTCCATATGCCTGTGGAAGGTGGAGCAGGGGTAATTCAAGGTTGGACAGGGTGAACAAGTGGGACAGTGGGATGACATCCGGGGGGATCCGTGCCTGGCGGGGGTCTTGACATCCTACTCTGTCTTCTTCCCAGATCTCAGGCCTTTCTTGCGGGGTGGTTCATGTTCTGCAGGGGGTGGGGTCCGGGTGGCCCGTTGCTGTTGTGTCGGGGCCTCCTGACCACTAGCGCCGGCGGAGGTGGTGGGCTGTTCTTCCTCCATGCTAGTGGCAGGGGCCCTTTGGGGGGCCACATGGTCCCACAATGTGGTGACAATCTGGTTGAGTGCCACCACGATTGTACCCATTGCGGAACTGATGCTGCGCAGTTCTTCCCGGAACCCCATGTACTGGCCCTCCTGCATGGCCTGGATCTCCTGGAACCTGGCCAGGACCGTCGCAATCGTCTCTTGGGAGTGGTGGTACGCTCCCATGATGGTGGTGAGGGCCTCTTGGACAGTGGGTTCCCTAGGCCTGTCCTCCCTCTGTCGCACAGCAGCCCTCCCAGTTCCCCTTTGTTCCTGGGCCTCTGTCCCATGGACGGTGTGCCCACTACCACTGCCCCCAGGTCCCTGTTGTTGTTGGGGTGGTGGGTTGCCCTGGGTGCCCTGTAGTGGTAGACACACCGTTGCATGACCTGTCATGGAGACAGAGGCATGGGCCCGCTGGGTGGGTGCTGTGCTGGGGTTTCCAGAGGGGGGTAGGTCTGCTGTGGCCTGTGGCTGACTGAGGGGAACCGACTGTCTAGAGGTCCCCGATGGTCCGGGCTGGTCATCAGGTTCTAGGTCGACAGAGCTGCTGTCATCACTGGGGGCCTGTTCTGGGGGTGGGATGGACATTTCTGGACCCTCCGGGCCGGTGTGTTGGCGTTCAGGCCCTGCAGGGGTAAAAGAGTATGGTTATTGCTTCTGTGTGTGCCATGGCGTGCGATTTGTGAGTGCCCTTGTCCCCCAGTGCTGGCATTCCCTTGTGGGAGGAGTTGTGAGGGTGGTTTGGGGGGGGGGTGGGTATGTGCAGTGGTCATGCTTAGGTGATGGGTGTCCATGGTTTGTGTTGGCATTCAGGGGTTGGTGTTGGTTTGGGTGGGTTGTGCTGGTGAGACATTAGCAGGGAGGATATGTGCTGGGGGGTTGAGGGTGAGGTTGGGGGTGTGGGTTGGCATGCTGGTGGTTGGGGGGGTGAAGTAGTTGATATTAGACTTACCAGAGTCCATTCCTCCGCCTACTCCAGCGAGGCCCTCAGGATGCAGGATGTTCAAGACCTCTTGCTCCCATGCTGTGAATTCGGGTGGAGTGAGTGGGGGTCCGCCGCCAGTCTTCTGCACAGCGATGTTGTGTCTTGACACCATCGTCCGCACCTTCCCCCGTAGGTCGTTCCAGCGCTTTCGGATGTCTTCCCGATTTCTGGGATGCTGTCCCACAGCGTTGACCCTGTCGACGATCCTTTGCCATAGCTCCGCCTTCCTGGCTATTGTGGTGTGCTGCACCTGTGTGCCGAAGAGCTGGGGCTCTACCCTAATTATTTCCTCCACCATGACCCTGAGTTCTTGGTCCGAGAACCTGGGGTGTCTTTGGGGTGCCATGGGGTGGTGTGGATGAGGTGTGGGGTGGTGTTTGTGGTGAGGAGTGTAGTGGTGTGTGGTGTTTTGTGCGTAGATGTAGTGTGGGGGATGATGTTGGGTTCCTGTGTGTGTTGTGGTTTGCGTTCCCTGTGCTCTCTCTTTGTGTATTGCGCCTTGTCTCTGAATTTCGATTTGTGGGGGTTTGTGGGTGATGTGGGTGTGTGTTTTATATCCTATTGATTGTGTGGGAGTGGTGTTTGTATGTGTATCAGGTGTGTGTATTTGTAATAGTCCAATGTGGCAGTGTTTTGTAGATGTGTGTGTATTTTGAGTGCAGCGGTGTGTACCGCCAATGGGATACCGCGGTTGAAAGACCGCCGCGTGGATTCGTGGGTCGTAATGGCATGGGCGTATTTCTGTTGGCTTGACGGTGGAGGTTTGGTCATCTCCAGTTTATCGCTGACCGCTGATGTGGCGGCATTCAGTGGAGGTCGGGTTTTTGGCGGTTTGGCAGTTGTGGGTCAGAATGACCCTAGCGGGTTACCGCGGCTGCGGCGGTGTTATGGCGGTCTTCTGACCGGCGGTAACAGCCTTTTACCGCCAGGGTCAGAATGACCCCCTAGGTCTTGATTTCCTTGGCGTAAATCTAATAATTCACGATCTGCTGACTGTGTTACAGTTCTACGATCAAAAACTCTCTCAAATTCATGAACAAAATTTCTCCAGTTATACAACAAGGGACTATTTTTACGCACCAGAGGAATTGCCCAAGTAGCTGCATCCCCAGACAGATATGATAACAAGAAAGCTACTTTGGACTGGACATCGGGAAAAGTATTTGGTCTACAGGTGAAGTGTAGTTCCACTTGAACCAGGAAAGATTGCGCTTTCAAAGGGTCACCTGAATAACGTTCTGGGGGAGCTAAAGGAATTGCAGAAGGAACATTTAGGGAAATAGGATTACTTCCAGAAGCCTGAGAAGAAGTACCTGGCCAAGACACACCTGTAGGACTTTGTTCCTTCTTCTCTACCTTATCTTGCAACTGACTCACTCTCGCCGCTAAGCTAGTTGTCAATTCTTTGGATGATACCACCTCTGCTTGGAGCTGGGTGATAGCCTTGACTAACTCGTCTAGCGTGGCCATGCTGAGAACATACACAAGCCAGGAGGATAATCATTTGTGGGCTCACTATTCTGTCAGAGTCACCAGATCCTCGGGGTCTTTGCACGTTCCCTACACGTCCACCACTGAACAGCTCCAAGACTCTGATAGATAAATCACAGAGACTGAGAGAGTTCAAGAGGGGAAGAGGGGATTAGGAAGGGAACAGCTGGGAAGGAGACCTGTAGTAAGAAAAGGTTAGAATACACAATATGAAAATTATATATCCTGAAATCAATACTAGACTGTGATTCTAAGCCTAGTCACTCTGGAAACATGAACAATTTAAGAGTTAAGTTTAAAATGACTAAGTTTCAAGATGGCCGGATACCTGTAGGGGAATCAAGATGCATTAAATGAAAACTTTCTTATTCAAGTACTTTCCTTTACATGAGAATCAGAAAAAAACATTCTGACTAAATTTTAAACCAGTCATATAAATCCTGTTTTGAGAATGTATACTAGGACCATACAATATTGCATCTAGAAACTCTGGCCTTCTGTGTACTCTTAAAATGTTTCAACACAAATTGCGCATATTGCAGATATATTTATATATATATATATATATATACATATGTATATATATATATATATATATATAGTAAACACCATAAAAGGATTATGCACCATGAATAACACAATATGGATTCAGGAAACAAATGACATAACTTGTCAACTCGAATATTACATAATAAATATATTAGAATAGTAGCATACAATAAAGAACATGAATTAAACTCGAGGAGAGAATCGTGCGTCTTGCAAATTTAAGTGTTACCATGTAAAATACCAAGAAATGGTAGCACGCAATGAATATCAAAGTCAAATCATCATAAATCGAATTGCGCGTCTTGCCAATTCATAAACCACAATGTAAATGTCAAGGAATAACAGCTGACAATAAATAACAAGATCAAAGTACAATGAAACGAATCGCGCTTTTTTGGCCGATTCTTAAGCCACCATGTAAAATGTCAAGAAATGGTAGCGCGCAATAAACAACAAAGTTAAATGCTCATGAAACGAGTTGTGCGTCTTGCCAATTCGTAAAACATCATGTAAATGTCAAGAAATAGTAGCACGCAATGGACAACAATGTTTAAACACCATAACACGAATTGCGCGTCTTGCAGCTTCTTAAGCCACCATGTAAATGTCAAGAAATGGTAGCGCGCAATGAATAACAAAGTCAAACCTTTATGAAATAAATTGCGCGCCTTGATTATTTGTACACTACCATATAAATGTCAAGAAATGGTAGCATGCAAGCAATCTGTTACTCATTTAAGAATTTAAACCAAGAATATGAAAATTCTAAATAACGGTGTCGGGAAAGTCCAACCACCGTCTTACCGCCTGGAACAATGATCACCAATGAAGGATTAGGGCAGAAGACTGGAAGATCCAAATAGGCCGCCGGGACAGGAGCTCAGGAAGAAGCTGCTGCTCTGCACCGGGACCTCTGAATAGTGAGCATTGGGATTTGGGCTGGATCTCTTTTATAGAGTCTTGGCCCAGCCCAGAACCACTCCTATGCATGTTGCAGGGAAAGCCTCTGGAAGGCCCTGGAAAGGGGCCACACCCTGACACACTCTGAAAACCTGCAGCAATACATTGCAAAGGAACATTATTTGTAAGCATATTAAAAATAAGTTTTCAGGATTGAACTCTGCAATGCAAAAGGTTAAACCCCAACATGTCAGCACAATGCATAAATTACTTTGTTTTGAGAGTGCTGGGTTTTTGCATTTTTGTCACCAATAGAGCGCGTACTGCTCTCGTGTTGACATTATGATTGATTATTATGCTTGCACTGTGTTTATAATATGAAGTATTCAGCTATAACATGCATTTTGTTGTGTAGTAAATCAAAGCTTATCTGAAGTATTCAACTCGTTTATATTTTGCTTCCTGAACATCGTAGTGTGATGCATTTTGGTATACAGTTAATCAAAGCTTATATCTGTCAATGAACTCTTTGCTTATATATATATGCATAGATGCTCTTTGTAGTATACTCATATATAAATAGATGCTTTTCATTGCTATTCTTATTCTACTATTGTTGATGTGCTAAATACATATATTCACCTGAAATTCTAGTAAAGCTAAATTGTAATCATAATTGGCGTGTGATCCTTCATTGAGCGTCCTTATTGACTTATACCAAACAGGTGTCAACCAGTCACCTGGATAAGACATTTTGGTACCAGAAGTGGGGCATAAGTCAATAATGCCTCTTTGGGGACATAAGAAAAATGGGGCAGAGAGCGAAAGGCAGCATGGGGCAGAAGCCAGATCCATTTCCGGGTGGTTAGCAACTGACCCTTTCTCTGGTGTGGCAGGACTCCTGAACCGGTGGGCAGCGCTGGTTTTATGGGAAGCACTAGATGAGAAAGTGACTCCTCTCTTAGTGGAAGATGCGGTTGAGAGTGTGAAACTAAGAGGTGCGAAGCTGGAGCTGAAAGCGGCAGGGCAAGTGGGATGGCTTTTCCTGTCTGCGCTCCCCATGGTATACAGGAAGACAAAACTGCGGGAAGAGGTTGCAGCCTTGCAGGAAAGGCAGTTACTTATGAAAGAGACCATAGAAAGTGCAGTGACTCGTGGTGATCAAATGGAGGCAATGTGCACCGCATTAGCAGTACGAGTAGCAAAACAGAAAAGTAGGCAGAAGCCTAAAATGCCCTCAACTGTGCAAGTGAGGGCACCGATACGCAAACAGAAGAGTAGGCAGAAGCCTAAAATGCCCTCAGCTATGCAAGTGAGGGCACTGGTACGCAAACAGAAGAGTAGGCAGAAGCCTAAAATACCTGCAACTGTGCAAGTGAGGGCACTGGTACGCAAAGAAAATTGGGATCCATATACTTGGGATGGAACAGTCTCAGATAATGATGATTGGAATTGGGAGGATAAGGTGTAGGAGGCTGGCCTGGCTTGTAGTGGGTACCAAGGAGTACTTACACTCTGTACCAGGTCCAGTTATCCCTTATTAGTGTAGAAGAGGTGTCTAGCAGCTTAGGCTGATAGAAAAGGTAGCTTAGCAGAGCAGCTTAGGCTGAACTAGGAGACATGCAAAGCTCCTACTATACCACTGGTGTCATATGCACAATATCATAAGAAAACACAATACACAGATATACTAAAAATAAAGGTACTTTATTTTTATGACAATATGCTAAAAGTATCTCAGGGAGTACCCTCAGTATGAGGATGCCAAATATACACAAGATATATGTACACAATACCAAAAATATGCAGTAATAGCAAAAGGAAGTAATGCAAGCAGTGTAAAATTACAATGTATTGCAATAGGAGCACATGGGTATAGGGGCAACACAAACCATATACTCCAAAGGTGGAATGCGAATAACGTATGGACCCCAAACCTATGTGAGCTTGTAGAGGGTCGCTGGGACTGTAAGAAAACAATGAGGGTTAGAAAAATAGCCCACCCCAAGACCCTGAAAAGTAGGGGTAAAGTACACCTATATTCCCCAGAGAGCACAGAAGTCGTGATAGGGGAATTCTGCAAGAAAGAACAACACCAGCAATGCAACCAAAGTGGATTTCCGGACAAGAGTACCTGTGGAACAAGGGGACCAAGTCCAAGAGTCGCGACAAAGTCGAGATTGGGCAGATGCCCAGGAAATGCCAGCTGAGGGTGCAAAGAAGCTGCCACTGGATGGTAGAAGCTGTGGATTCTGCAAGAACGAAGAGGGCTAGAAACTTCCCCTTTGGAGGATGGATGTCCCATGTCGTGTAGAAGCTTGCAGAGGTTTTCCCACGCAGAAAGACTGCAAACAAGCCCTGCTAGCTGCAAGGGTCACAGTTAGGGTTTTTGGATGCTGCTGTGGCCCAGGAGGGACCAGGATGTCGCCAATTGTGTGAGGAGACAGAGGGGGCACCCAGTAAGACAAGGAGCCCTCTCAGAAGCAGGTAGCAGCCGCAGAAGTGCCGGAACAGGCACTACGAAGAGGAGTAAACCGGAGCTCATCCGAAGTCACAAAAGAAGATATCACGACGCCGGAGGACAACTCAGGAGGTTGTGCACTGCAGGTTAGAGTGTCAGGGACCCAGGCTTGGCTGTGCACAAAGGAAATCCTGGAACAGTGCACAGGAGCCGGAGCAGCTGCAAATCATGCGGTACCCAGTAGTGCAGTCTAGCGTGGTGAGGCAAGGACTTACCTCCACCAAACTTGGACTGAAGAGTCACTGGAATGTGGGTGTCACTTGGACAGAGTTGCTGAGTTCCAGGGACCACGCTCGTCGTGCTGAGAGGGGACCCAGAGGACCGGTGATGCAGTCTTTTGTTGCCTGCGATTGCAGGGGGAAGATTCCGTTGACCCACGGGAGATTTCTTCGGAGCTTCTAGTGCAGAGAGGAGGCAGACTACCCCCACAGCATGCACCACAAGGAAAACAGTCGAGAAGGCGGCAGGATCAGCGATACAAGGTTGCAGTAGTCGTCTTTGCTACTTTGTTGCGGTTTTGCAGGAGTCCTGAGCAGTCAGCTGTCGATTCCTTGGCAGAAGGTGAAGAGAGAGATGCAGAGGAACTCTGATGAGCTCTTGCATTCGTTATCTGAAGAATTCCCCAAAAGCAGAGACCCTAAATAGCCAGAAAAGGAGGTTTGGCTACTTAGGAAGGAGGATAGGCTAGCAACACAGGTAAGAGCCTATCAGGAGGAGTCTCTGACATCACCTGCTGGCACTGGCCACTCAGAGCAGTCCAGTGTGCCAGCAGCACCTCTGTTTCAAAGATGGCAGAGATCTGAAGCACACTGGAGGAGCTCTGGGCACCTCCCCTGGGAGGTGCAGGTCAGGGGAGTGGTCACTCCCCTTTCCTTTGTCCAGTTTCGCGCCAGAGCAGGGCTGGGGGATCCCTGAACCGGTGTAGACTGGCTTATGCAGAGATGGGCACCATCTGTGCCAATCAAAGCATTTCCAGAGGCTGGGGGAGGCTACTCCTCCCCAGCCCTGACACCTTTTTCCAAAGGGAGAGGGTGTAACACCCTCTCTCTGAGGAAGTCCTTTGTTCTGCCTTCCTGGGCCAAGCCTGGCTGGACCCCAGGAGGGCAGAAACCTGTCTGAGGGGTTGGCAGCAGCTGCATTGAAACCATGGGAAAGGTAGTTTGGCAGTACTCGGGTCTGTGCTAGAGACCCGGGGAATCATGGAATTGTCTCTTCCTGGCATTGGGGTGACAATTCCATGATCTTAGACATGTTACATGGCCATGTTCGGAGTTACCATTGTGACGCTATACATAGGTAGTGACCTATGTATAGTTCACGCGTGTAATGGTGTCCCCGCACTCACAAAGTCCGGGGAATTTGCCCTGAACAATGTGGGGGCACCTTGGCTAGTGCCAGGTTGCCCACACACTAAGTAACCTAGCACCCAACCTTTACCAGGTAAAGGTTAGACATATAGGTGACTTATAAGTTACTTAAGTGCAGTGGTAAATGGCTGTGAAATAACGTGGACGTTATTTCACTCAGGCTGCAGTGGCAGGCCTGTGTAAGAATTGTCAGAGCTCCCTATGGGTGGCAAAAGGAATGCTGCAGCCCATAGGGATCTCCTGGAACCCCAATACCCTGGGTACCTCAGTACCATATACTAGGAAATTATAAGGGTGTTCCAGTATGCCAATGTGAATTGGTGAAATTGGTCACTAGCCTGTTAGTGACAATTTGGAAAGCAGAGAGAGCATAACCACTGAGGTTCTGGTTAGCAGAGCCTCAGTGAGACAGTTAGTCATCACACAGGGAACACATACAGGGCACACTTATGAGCACTGGGACCCTGGCTGGCAGGGTTACAGTGACACATACACTAAAACAACATATATACAGTGAAATATGGGGGTAACATGCCAGGCAAGATGGTACTTTCCTACACAACCCCCCCTCCCACAAATGAAGGACAATAAGACTAGCCATGACCTGATGAGTCTTCATTGTCTAAGTGGAAATATCTGGAGAGTCCATCTGCATTGGAGTGGGTACTCCCAGGTCTATGTTCCACTGTATAGTCCATTCCCTGTAGAGATATGGACCACCTCAACAATTTAGGGTTTTCACCTTTCATTTGTTTTAGCCAAAGTAGAGGTTTGTGGTCTGTCTGAACAATGAAGTGAGTGCCAAACAGGTGTGGCCTCAACTTCTTCAGTGCCCAGACCACAGCAAAGGCCTCCCTCTCTATGGCAGACCAACGCTTTTCTCTAGGGGTCAACCTCCTCCTGATAAAAGCAACAGGTTGATCCTGGCCCTCAGAATTGAGTTTTGATAAGACTGCCCCTACCCCTAATTCAGATGCATCAGTTTGAACAATAAATTTCTTGGAGTAACATGGGCTTTTTAGGACAGGTGCAGTGCACATGACCTGTTTCAGCTCCTCAAAAGCTTTCTGACAGCTAGCTGTCCACAATACCTTTTTAGGCATTTTCTTAGAAGTGAGGTCATTAAGAGGGGCTGCAATGGAGCCATAGTTCTATATGAACCTCCTGTAATACCCAGTGAGGCCTAAGAAGGCTCTAACCTGGGTCTGAGTTTAGGGGGAACCCAATCTATGATAGTTTGGATTTTCCCCTGAAGTTGTGCAATCTGTTCTCCACCTACAAGGTGTCCCAGATAAACCACTTTCCCCTGCCCTATCTGGCACTTTGAAGCCTTGATAGTGAGGCCTGCCTTTTGCAGGGCCTCCAAAACTTTCCATAGGTGGACCAGGTGATCATCCCAGATGGGGCTAAAGACAGCTATATCATCTAGATATGCTGCACTAAAAGCCTCCAACCCTTGCAGGACTGTATTCACCAACCTCTGAAAAGTGGCAGGTGCATTTTTCAAACCAAAGGGCATTACTGTGAATTGATAGTGCCCTCCAATAGTCGAAAATGCCGTTTTGGCTTTAGCATCCTCTGATATCTTGATCTGCCAATACCCTGCAGTCAAATCAAAGGTGCTTAGATACTTGGCAGATGCCAGTGTATCTATGAGCTCATCTGCCCTGGGTATAGGGTGAGCATCAGTTTTAGTTACCTGGTTGAGACCTCTGTAATCTACACAAAACCTCATTTCGTTTCTCCCATCTTTAGAGTGAGGTTTTGGTACAAGTACCACAGGAGAGGCCCATGGACTTTCAGAGTGCTCAACTACTCCCAGTTCAAGCATTTTCTGAACCTCTTGTTTTATGCAGTCTCTGACATGGTCAGCCTGCCTATAGATCTTAATTTTGACAGGCATGCTGTCTCCAGTATCTATGGTGTGCTCACACCAAGAAGTGGTGCCTGGCATAGTAGAAAAGAGTTCAGAAAACTGACCGAGGAGATTTATGCAGTGGTCTTTCTGCTCAGTAGTAAGACAATCTGCCAAAACTACACCTTCCACTAGAGCATCTTGTTCTGTGGAAGAGAAGAGATCAGGGAGAGGGTCACTCTCTTCTTCCTGTCCTTCATCTGTTGCCATGAGCAGGGTGAGAACAGCCCTGTCATAGTAGGGTTTCAGGCGATTGACATGGAGCACCCTAAGGGGACTCCTGGCAGTGCCTAAGTCAACCAAGTAGGTGACTTCTCCCTTCTTTTCAACAATAATGTGGGGTCCACTCCATTTGTCTTGGAGTGCTCTTGGGGCCACAGGCTCCAAGACCCACACTTTCTGCCCTGGTTGGTACTGAATCAGAACAGCCTTCTAGTCATGCCATTGCTTTTGGAGCCCTTGGCTGGCCTGAAGGTTTTTGCTGGCCTTTTTCATATACTCAGCCATTCTGGATCTTAGGCCAAGTACATAGTCCACTATGTCTTGCTTAGGAGCTTTTAAAGTTTGTTCCCAACCCTCCTTTACAAGTGTTAGAGGACCTCTTACGTGGTGCCCAAATAGGAGTTCAAAGGGGCTGAAGCCCACTCCTTTCTGGGGTACCTCCCTGTAAGCAAAAAGGAGGCAAGGTAACAGGACATCCCATCTCCTCTTGAGTTTTTCAGGGAGTCCCATTATCATTCCTTTGAGAGTTTTGTTAAACCTCTCAACCAGTCCATTTGTTTGTGGATGATAAGGTGTGGTGAATTTGTATGTTACACCACATTCCTTCCACATGGCCTTCAAGTATGCAGACATAAAGTTGCTACCCCTGTCTGATACCACCTCTTTTGGGAACAACACCCTGGAAAAGATTCCCAGGAGGGCCTTTGCCACTGCATGTGCTGTAGTGATCCTAAGAGGAATTGCTTCGGGATATCTTATGGCATGGTCCACTACCACCAAGATAAACCTATTGCCTGAAGCAGTAGGAGGGTCAAGGGGGCCAACTATGTCAACCCCTACCCTTTCAAAGGGAACCCCAACCACAGGCAGTGAAATAAGGGGAGCCTTTGGGGTGCCACCAGTCTTGCCACTGGCTTGACAGGTGACACAGGACTTACAAAAATCTTTTGTGTCCTCTGACATTCTAGGCCAATGAAACAGGGGGACAAGCCTTTCCCATGTTTTAATTTGCCCAAGACATCCAGCCAAGGGAATGTCGTGGGCTAGAGTTAGGAGGAACTCTCTGTATTGCAGGGGAATGACCAATCTCCTGGCTGCTCCAGGTGTAGGGTCCCTTGCCTCTGTATACAAGAGGTTGTCCTCCCAGTAAACTCTATGTGAGTCACTGACATCCCCATTTTGCTGTTTGGCAGCTTGCTGTCTTAGACCCTCTAATGTGGGACAGGTTTGCTGTGCCACACTCAGCTCCTCCCTGGCAGGCCCCCCTCCACCCAAAAGCTCAGCTGTGTCTGCTTCCAGCTCCTCTGGTGAAGGTTCTGCACAGGGGAGAAATTCTTCTTCCTCAGAAGTTGAATTATCTGTAGAGGGAGGGATAGTAGGTAGTGGTTTACCTTTACTAACCCTAGCTTTAGGAAGCACTTGGTCCATTGTTCCAGGATCCAAGTCACCCTGTCCTTTTTGATTTTTGGCCTGAGCCCTGGTTAAAGCAAAAATATGCCCAGGAATGCCCATTATTGCTGAATGAGCCTCCAACACCACTTCTGCCCAAGCTAATGTCTCTAAATCGTTCCCTTGGTGACAGTCTACAGGTAAATCTGAGGCAACCACAACTTTCTTTGGACCAGTAACCCCCCCGAGGTTGAGATTCACAACAGCCATGGGGTGGCTAAGAGTGTTGTTATGAGCATCAGTCACTTGGTACTGGTGACCAAGTAGGTGTTGTTCAAGGTGGACCAGTTTCTCTATTACCATGGTAACACTGGCACCTGTGTCCCTGTAGGCCTGAACCTCAACACTGTTTATTAGGGGACGTTGCTTGTACTTATCCATATTAAGGGGACAAGCAACCAAGGTGGCCAAATCAATGGCACCTTCAGAGACTAGCACAGCCTCTCTGGTCTCCCTAACAAGACCAACCCCAACTAAATTACCAAAAGTGAGCCCAGCTACTCCCTTGGATTGGCTATTAGTAGGTTTGCTCCCACTACCACTGCTATTACTATGGGAACTAGGTGTAGCAGTAGGGGTTGTGGTAGTGGGAGGTTTGGTGCTTTTCTTTGGACAACTGGGATCAGTTGTCCAATGGTCTTTTACTTTACATAAATAGCACCATGGTTTCTTTAGTTGATTAGAAGAGGATTTGGGCCCACCACCCCCACCAGAGTGTTTTTGGGGGCCTGATGAAGACTCATTTTTAGATTTGTCCCCACCCTTGTCTGAAGACTTACCATCCTTCTTCTTGCCATCCTTACCACCCCCTGTATGAACTTTTCTGTTCACCCTTGTTCTGACCCATTTGTCTGCCTTCTTTCCCAATTCTTGGGGAGAGGTCAGATCTGAGTCCACTAGATATTGGTGTAACAAATCTGACGTACAGTTATTCAGAATATGCTCTCTCAAGATCAGATTATACAGGCTTTCATAGTCAGAAACTTTACTGCCATGTAACCACCCCTCCAAGGCCTTCACTGCATAGTCAACAAAGTCTACCCAGTCTTGTGAGGACTCTTTTCTGGTTTCTCTGAACTTAATCCTGTATTGTTCAGTGGTTAAGCCAATCCATCCAAGAGTGCATTTTTCAAAACGGTAAAATTATTGGCATCACTTTCTTTAACAGTAAGGAGCCTATCCCTACCCTTTCCACTGAAAGATAGCCATAAGATAGCAGCCCACTGCCTTTGAGGGACCCCCTGTACAACACAGGCCCTCTCAAGTACAGCAAACCACTTGTTAATGTCATCCCCCTCCTTGTAAGGGGGAACTATCTTATGCAGATTTCTAGAATCATGCTCTTTCACAGGATTACTATCTGTAATACTGCTGCTGCCACCATGGGGTCCAAACCCCAACTTCTGTCTTTCTTTTTCTAAGTCTAAAGAGTCCCTGTCTAGAGCCAGCTGTTGCTGTTTAAGCTTCAGCCTGGTCTCTTCCACTCTCAATCTATTGTGCTCCCTTTCTAACATTCTGTCATCAGGGTGGGTGGGTTGGGCATGCTTTGACACAGAAGAATGATGTGAAAAAACAGAAGGAGACCTGTCCCTAACAGTTGGCACCCTAACAACCTGGCCATCCCTACTGTGATGAGAGCTCACATTAGTACCAGTTATGCTAGGAGGTCTGCTAAGGGGCAGGTTGGAAAGAATGCCATCTAACATTCTTGCTGGGGCTGCCCCAGAATCAGAGTGTGAACCATCTCCTAACTTCTCAACAGATGTGCCAGCTAAGGCCTTATCATTTTTTTTTTTTTTTTAAATATTTTATTGAAGATGCACAGTGTACAGATAGCAAAACAAAAAGAAGGCTGAAATAGATACAATAAATACATTAGATAAATACACATCATTACATAAATTCATTTCATCGATCTACAGCAGACATCAAGACCACTAAAAGGGGGCATAAGAAATACCCTATTCAAGACCTTAGAATACAAATAAAGTGCAAAAATTGAACATGATTAAATAAATAGATCCCCTACGGGCATGATTCAATTATTACCTAGCCACTGTGCAAACGGGGCCCAGATAGCTTCGCCCATCCGTCTACGCCCGCGGCCCTTGCACGCATAAGAACCCATCTCTAGATAAAACATTGAGCACATCCGAGCCAGCCAATGATTAAAAGTTGGCGGAGTTGTCTCCAGCCAGTCAGATGCAATACAGCAGCGGGCCACAGACATGGCTAGAAACAGAAACCTCTGTGAATATTCTAGGTACACCACTCCATCAATTCCCAGTAATACTAGTTGCGGCTTAATTTCCACCTCCTGATGGATTAGCCTAGTTAAAAAATTAGCCATATCAGTAAAAAATTAATGTAGCCTACTGCAATTAAAGAACATATGTACCGGGTCGGCCGATACACTCTTGCATCTGGGACACACCACCCCCCTTGAACTGCCCCAGTTAAATAGCTTCTAGAGGCAATATGGCGGCCGCGAGTTGCTAGCGGTCGGAAGCTCTCCTCCTCCCTGGCTCCCGTGCAGCGTTTTTGTTTCCCCCGCGGGGCGGATTATGCGGGCGGCTTCAGACGGGGGCACTCCCGCTTATATTCGCAGTAATTACCCGCTAAGCGGTATCACATGCGGAATCGGCGGAGTCAATGGGAGCCCCTTGGGTGACCCTAAATAGCCAGAAAAGGAGGTTTGGCTACTTAGGAAGGAGGATAGGCTAGCAACACAGGTAAGAGCCTATCAGGAGGAGTCTCTGACATCACCTGCTGGCACTGGCCACTCAGAGCAGTCCAGTGTGCCAGCAGCACCTCTGTTTCCAAGATGGCAGAGGTCTGGAGCACACTGGAGGAGCTCTGGGCACCTCCCTTGGGAGGTGCAGGTCAGGGGAGTGGTCACTCCCCTTTCCTTTGTCCAGTTTCGCGCCAGAGCAGGGCTGGGGGATCCCTGAACCGGTGTAGACTGGCTTATGCAGAGATGGGCACCATCTGTGCCCATCAAAGCATTTCCAGAGGCTGGGGGAGGCTACTCCTCCCCAGCCCTGACACCTTTTTCCAAAGGCAGAGGGTGTAACACCCTCTATCTGAGGAAGTCCTTTGTTCTGCCTTCCTGGGCCAAGCCTGGCTGGACCCCAGGAGGGCAGAAACCTGTCTGAGGGGTTGGCAGCAGCAGCAGCTGCAGTGAAACCCCAGGAAAGGTAGTTTGGCAGTACCCGGGTCTGTGCTAGAGACCCGGGGGATCATGGAATTGTCTCCCCAATGCCAGGATGGCATTGGGGTGACAATTCCATGATCTTAGACATGTTACATGGCCATGTTCAGAGTTACCATTGTGACGCTATACATAGGTAGTGACCTATGTATAGTGCACATGTGTAATGGTGTCCCCGCACTCACAAAGTCCGGGGAATTTGCCCTGAACAATGTGGGGGCACCTTGGCTAGTGCCAGGGTGACCACACACTAAGTAACTTAGCACCCAACCTTTACCAGGTAAAGGTTAGACATATAGGTGACTTATAAGTTACTTAAGTACACTGGTAAATGGATGTGAAATAACGTGGACGTTATTTCACTCAGGCTGCAGTGGCAGGCCTGTGTAAGAATTGTCAGAGCTCCCTATGGGTGGCAAAAGAAATGCTGAAGCCCATAGTGATCTCCTGGTACCCCAATACCCTGGGTACCTCAGTACCATATACTAGGAAATTAAAAGGGTGTTCCAGAATGCCAATGTGAATTGGTGAAATTGGTCACTAGCCTGTTAGTGACAATTTGGAAAGCAGAGAGAGCATAACCACTGAGATTCTGGTTAGCAGAGCCTCACTGATACAGTTAGTCATCACACAGGGAACACATACAGGGCACACTTATGAGCGCTGGGGCCCTGACTGGCAGGGTCCCAGTGACACATACACTAAAACAACATATATACAGTGAAATATGGGGGCAACATGCCAGGCAAGATGGTACTTTCCTACATAAGATGGAAGTGTGTGTAACAGAACTAGGTGGAGTTGAAAGTGGAGAAGGAAGTGTAGGTGAAGTTGAAGGTGGAAGAGGAAGTGTAATGGAGGTTCGCGCACTCGTGCAAAACAAATCAAAGGGAGTGAATGGTGGGCAAATACAGAATTTTCGTTTGGTGAGAGATTATACGCAGAGTGAGTTGTTGGAGATAACCCGTATGTTTAGGCAGATGCCTGCAGAGCCTTTGTTTAAATGGTTGGTGAGATTGGGGGACACTGGAGCAAAAGATGCATTACAGAATCCTTTTACGTTAGGTCCCATCACAGAAGGAGACCCGTTTGAGTTGGAAATGATAGTACAGGATGATGTAGTGATGTGGAGCCTACGGTAGAGGCATGGAAAAAAGAGGGTGCCACAAGATTGGGCCTTAGTGGAAACAGAACGCACAACTGATGATCGGCCGGTCACCTTAAAAACATGGGTCACATTACTAGGCTGGACAAGAGAAGGAAGGGTTGGCAATAATGTAGGCAGAGCGCAGGAGTTTGCCATCGTGAAGTGGAAATGGTATCTGCAGCAGAGGGCAAAACCGGGACCAGCAGGAGGGTCGAAGTTACAAGAAGATAAGCTAGGGGCAGTGGACTTGCAGGCAATGGCCCCTGAGGCAGAGCCCTCTGAAATTGAATCCTCACCATTTAAGACAGCCCCTCCTTTTGAACGACTCACTGAAGAAGAACAGCAAAATGCATGGTTCAAAGATGGTACCGCCCGGTACTATCAAGGAAAAAGACAATGGCAAACAGTTGCATTCCAGCCTGCTACAGAAACGATGTTGCTGCGAGGAGGGGATAATGGATCAAGCCAGCTTGCAGAACTGCAGGGGGTAGCAGCAGTGATCAAACAAGCCCCCATCAGAGAGAAAACATTTGTGTATACTGACAGTTGGGCCACTTACCAAGGACTAGTAAACTGGGCCCGACTTGGCGCAAGGATGGATGGATTAAAGGCACCCCCATTTTGGGAGGCGAGCAGCTATGGGAAGAGATGTGGGGGATGGGTGTCCATGCAGGTCTGTGATGGGGGTCCATGCAGTGGTGTTGCATGCAGGGCTTGGTATTGGGAAGGGTGGGTTGTGATGGTAGGGTGTGTGGGAGGTGGTAGAGTGATGGGAGTGAGGATAAGGGTGGGGGTATGTGATGGCATGCAGGTAGGGGGGTGATAGTAATAGAGATTTGACTTACCAGAGTCCAGTCCTCCTTCTTCTCCTGCCAGGCCCTCAGGATGCATGATTGCCAAACACTTGCTCCTCCCATGTTGTTAGTTGTGGGGGAGGAGGTGGGTGTCCACCGCCAGTCCTCTATACAACTATTTGGTGTCTTGCTGCCATGGAACGCACCTTCCCCGGTAGGTCGTTCCACCTCTTCCTGATGTCATCCCTTGTTCTTGGGTGCTGTCTCACGGCGTTGACCCTGTCCACCATTCTCCGCCATAGCTCCATCTTCCTAGTAAAGGATGCTTGCTGCACCTGTAATCCGAATAGCTGTGGCTCTACCCGGATGATTTCCTCCACCATGACCTTTAGCACCTCCTCTGAGAACCTGGGGTGTCATTGTGGTGCCATGGGTGTAGTGTGAGTGGTGTGGGTGAGGGTGTGTGGGGTGATGTGTTGGGGTGTGTGATGTAAGGTGCGTGGATGGTATATAGGTGATGATGGTGTGTGGCTGTGGTCTTGTCTGTGGTCTTGCTATCTCTCTTGTGGCACTTGTTTGTAGTCATAAAGGGTTGTGGGTAATGTGGGTGTGTGTTTTATAGTGGTGTGGGTGTGGTGTGCGTATGTGTGTCAGGTGTGTGTTATTTGAATTGTCCAATGTAGTTTTGTTTTGTATGTGTGTGTACTTTGAGCATGGCAATATGTAGCACCAATGGTTTACCGCCATTGAATGTCCGCCGCAGTGATTCGTGTGTCATAATATTGTGGGGGTAGTTCTGTTGGCGTAACGTTGCTGGTTTTGCTACTGTAGGAGGCTGGACTGGTTTGTAGTGAGTACCAAGGGGTACTTGCACCTTGCACCAGGCCCAGTTATCCCTTATTAGTGTATAGGGTGTCTAGCAGCTTAGGCTGATAGATAATGGTAGCTTAGCAGAGCAGCTTAGGCTGAACTAGGAGACGTGTGAAGCTACCACAGTACCACCTAGTGTCATATGCACAATATCATAAGAAAACACAATACACAGTTATACTAAAAATAAAGGTACTTTATTTTTATGACAATATGCCAAAGTATCTTAGAGTGTACCCTCAGTGAGAGGATAGGAAATATACACAAGATATATATACACAATAGCAAAAATATGCAGTATAGTCTTAGAAAACAGTGCAAACAATGTATAGTTACAATAGGATGCAATGGGGAAACATAGGGATAGGGGCAACACAAACCATATACTCCAAAAGTGGAATGCGAACCACGAATGGACCCCAAACCTATGTGACCTTGTAGAGGGTCGCTGGGACTATTAGAAAATAGTGAGAGTTAGAAAAATAACCCTCCCCCAGACCCTGAAAAGTGAGTGCAAAGTGCACTAAAGTTCCCCTAAGGACAAAGAAGTCGTGTTAGAGGAATAATGCAGGAAAGACACAAACCAGCAATGCAACAACTGTGGATTTCCAATCTAGGGTACCTGTGGAACAAGGGGACCAAGTCCAAAAGTCACAAGCAAGTCGGAGATTTGCAGATGCCCAGGAAATGCCAGCTGCGGGTGCAAAGAAGCTTTGACTGGACAGAAGAAGCTGAGGTTTCTGCAGGAACGAAAAGGGCTAGAGACTTCCCCTTTGGTGGACGGATCCTTCTCGCCTTGGAGAGTCGTGCAAAAGTGTTTTCCCGCCGAAAGAACGCCAACAAGCCTTGCTAGCTGCAAATCATGCGTTTGGCGTTTTTGGACGCTGCTGGGGCCCAGGAGGGACCAGGAGGTCGCAAATTGGACCTGAAGAGAGAGGGGACGTCGAGCACGACAAAGAGCCCTCACTAAAGCAGGTAGCACCCGGAGAAGTGCCAGAAACAGGCACTACAAGGATGGATGAAACGGTGCTCGCCGAAGTTGCACAAAGGAGTCCCACGTCGCCGGAGACCAACTTAGAAAGTCGTGCAATGCAGGTTAGAGTGCCGTGGACCCAGGCTTGGCTGTGCACAAAGGATTTCCGCCGGAAGTGCACAGGGGCCGGAGTAGCTGCAAAGTCGCGGTTCCCAGCAATGCAGCCCAGCGAGGTGAGGCAAGGACTTACCTCCACCAAACTTGGGCTGAAGAGTCACTGGACTGTGGGGGTCACTTGGACAGAGTCTCTGGATTCGAGGGACCTCGCTCGTTGTGCTGAGAGGAGACCCAAGGGACCGGTTATGCAGCTTTTTGGTGCCTGCGGTTGCAGGGGGAAGATTCCGTCGACCCACTGGAGATTTCTTCGGAGCTTCTGGTGCAGAGAGGAGGCAGACTACCCCCACAGCATGCACAAGCAGGAAAACAGTCGAGAAGGCGGCAGGATCAGCGTTACAGAGTTGCAGTAGTCGTCTTTGCTACTATGTTGCAGGTTTGCAGGCTTCCAGCGCGGTCAGCAGTCGATTCCTTATCAGAAGGTGAAGAGAGAGATGCAGAGGAACTCGGCTGAGCTCATGCATTCGTTATCTGAAGTTTCCCCAGAGACAGAGACCCTAAATAGCCAGAAAAGAGGGTTTGGCTACCTAGGAGAGAGGATAGGCTAGCAACACCTGAAGGAGCCTATCACAAGGAGTCTCTGATGTCACCTGGTGGCACTGGCCACTCAGAGCAGTCCAGTGTGCCAGCAGCACCTGTGTTTCCAAGATGGCAGAGGTCTGGAGCACACTGGAGGAGCTCTGGACACCTCCCAGGGGAGGTGCAGGTCAGGGGAGTGGTCACTCCCCTTTCCTTTGTCCAGTTTCGCGCCAGAGCAGGGGCTAAGGGGTCCCTGAACCGGTGTAGACTGGCTTATGCAGAATTGGGCACATCTGTGCCCAACAAAGCATTTCCAGAGGCTGGGGGAGGCTACTCCTCCCCTGCCTTCACACCATTTTCCAAAGGGAGAGGGTGTCACACCCTCTCTCAGAGGAAGTTCTTTGTTCTGCCATCCTGGGCCAGGCCTGGCTGGACCCCAGGAGGGCAGCTGCCTGTCTGAGGGGTTGGCAGCAGCAGCAGCTGCAGTGAAACCCCAGGAAGGGCGGTTTGGCAGTACCAGGGTCTGTGCTACAGACCACTGGGATCATGGGATTGTGCCAACTATGCCAGGATGGCATAGAGGGGGCAATTCCATGATCATAGACATGTTACATGGCCATATTCGGAGTTACCATTGTGAAGCTACATATAGGTAGTGACCTATATGTAGTGCACGCGTGTAATGGTGTCCCCGCACTCACAAAGTTCAGGGAATTGGCTCTGAACAATGTGGGGGCACCTTGGCTAGTGCCAGGGTGCCCTCACACTAAGTAACTTTGCACCTAACCTTTACCAGGTAAAGGTTAGACATATAGGTGACTTATAAGTTACTTAAGTGCAGTGTAAAATGGCTGTGAAATAATGTGGACGTTATTTCACTCAGGCTGCAATGGCAGGCCTGTGTAAGGTTTGTCAGAGCTCCCTATGGGTGGCAAAAGAAATGCTGCAGCCCATAGGGATCTCCTGGAACCCCAATACCCTGGGTACCTCAGTACCATATACTAGGGAATTATAAGGGTGTTCCAGTAAGCCAATGTAAATTGGTAAAAATGGTCACTAGCCTGTTAGTGACAATTTGGAAAGAAATGAGAGAGCATAACCACTGAGGTTCTGATTAGCAGAGCCTCAGTGAGACAGTTAGTCACTACACAGGTAACACATTCAGGCACACTTATGAGCACTGGGGCCCTTGGTTACCAGGGTCCCAGTGACACATACAACTAAAACAACATATATACAGTGAAAAATGGGGGTAACATGCCAGGCAAGATGGTACTTTCCTACAGCTACCACCAGTTTATCACTGACCTTTAGGCTGGCGGACTTGTGTGTGTGTGTGGCTGTATAGTGACGATTGCTATCTGTGCGTCATAATATGGGTAGCAGTAATCTGTTGCGGCGGCAGTATGTTGGCGGCAGTCAGCAACAATGTCATAATGAGGCCCTTAGTTTTATTATACAGATTATATAGATGTTAAACCATAATATATAATTTTCAAGACACTTAAAAAATATATATGCAATTTTGTACTAAAAACACTCCTGCACTAGAGAGTTTGAAAATGAAGATGATATTGTTGAAAATATTGATGATAAAGAGATGGGTAAAACATCGGCTGTCCAACATTTCAGCATCAATTTACCAACAGAAGAACCATCTGAAAAGCCAGATGACCTCCGTGCATTAATATGATTTCCAATACATTCATCTACACAGATAATTCAAAACATTACTCCTTCAACAAGATGCATTTTACATAGCAGATTGTTGTGAAATTACAGAGGGCAGCAATGTCTCTTAATCCCTTTGCTGCTAGGCCTTCCCCACCATGCTAAGCATGCTTTGGCAATTTGGGGTAGCACTTAGGAACTCCATGACTTTTTGTCCACATGAGGTATCCACGCCAAATTTTCTTCTTCTTTTCCAACATCCTGGGGATTTTAAAGGTACCCAGGGATTGTGGGTTCCCCTGCAGGGGACAGAGAAATTAGCCAAAAGGCAGCTAAAGTTAGGGTTTGTTTAGGAAAAATGGGGAAAAGGTGCTGCAGAAGAAAGCTTTCAGATTTATTTCTGCAAACATGTAGTTGTGATACTAAATTCACCATCTTTCCATCTTTCAGGAACTGGCAGACTAGTCAGAAAAACACATTTTTCGACACAGTTTTGGCATTTTACTCAGAAATAGCTCATCTTTCCTATTTTTTGTCCTAACAACCTCCTTCCAGATAGTAGTAGAAATGGGTGTAAAACTATTGGAGGATCCCAGAAAGCTATACTTTTCTGAAAACTAGACAGAATTCTGAATTCAGCAAGTAGTCATTTGTATACACACTTTAAGGTTTTCTCATAGAAAGTAACAGTTAAAATGAAAAGAAATATTAAAATAGAGTAAAAAAAGTAAATTGTGTCTACAGTTTCATCTTTAAATTCTTCTGACTATAGCAGATTTTCAAAAGCAATATACTGTTATGTCTATAGGACCCTTCTAGTTGCAGTGATATATAGGGTTTTTAGATTCAATAAGAACCTAAGATACCCAGAGCCAATAACTGAGCTGTACCTTGCAAAGGTTTTTCATTGTGGACAGTGTTTACAACAGTTCATTTGGTAAAATATAAAGAGTTAAAAATAGGTATTCAGGAAACCTATGCATTTCTGAAATGGACTCAAGACGTGGAATTTAGAAGCATTGGTTATTTTCATATCTCTGAATGTGTGGGTGCCCATATTAGCATGTGAATTAGAGAGCATTTCTCGAAATGAATTCTTTTTTTTTTACACACTGTGTTACATTTGGAATGCACAAATGTAGAGAAAGACAATTGGCAACAACACTTGTTCTACTATTGTGTGTTCCTCTGAGTCTCCTTATAAAAATAGAACCACAGTTGTGTGGGTAGGCTTAGTGCCCGCAGCAGGAAATGGCCCAAAATGCAACATGAAAACCTGTTCACCCATAATTCCTTGCAAACCTCAAAACTTGTCTAACAAACACATTTTCTTCAAATGTTTGTGATGGAAGGTTATGGAATCTGAGGAAAGCCACAAACTACCTTCCACTCAGCATTCCACAATGTCTCTCGATAAAAATGGTACCTCGCTTGTGTAGGTAGGCCTACTACCCACAACAGGAAAAGGCACAAAACCCAACATGGGCACATCACATTTTTCGAATGAAAACTGATCCTTTTTGCAATGTGTCTAGCTGTGTATTTTGGGTCCCAGCTCAGCTGGCATCTATGGAAACCTAGCAAACCTGTACATTACTGAAAAATAGACACCCAGGGGAATCCAGGATCAAGTGACTTGTGTGGCTCTCACCAGGTTCTGTTAACCAGATTCCCTTGCAAACCTAAAACATTTTCAAAAACACATTTTCCTCAATTTCGGTGGTGGAAAGTTCTGGAATCTGAGGGGAGCCACAAGCTTCCTTCCAGCCAGCATCCCCCCACGTCTCCCAATAAATTTGTCTGTATGTGTTCACGTTTTTTTCATTTTTGTAATGTTTTTTATGACTTTTTGTATTTTTGTTTATTTTTTTGCTTTATCCAATTACTTATTTCTTGCGTTCTTCTGCACCACTTTTTTCCCATTTTTCCTAAACAGACCCTAAATTTCCTTCCTTCCTTCTCCTTCTCCTTCTCTTTCTTTTCTTCACCAAACCACCCAGCACCATGGCAGAGCAGGGGAGTGACAGCACCAGGCCCCCATTGAAAGCCAATAGCAACCGTATACCGTGTGGGCAGCTGCACCATCTAGGGGTGCAACACTAGCCCATCATTTGTGAAAAGGTGGTGGCAGCATTGGTTTTTAACATGCAGCATCACTTCCCCTCCATACTGGCAGTTGGCGGCAAGCCTGGCAGCATTTACCCCTGTGGGAGTACCGGCTGGAATGGGATAGGGTGCATAGATATGTTCGGAGCACCACCCAGTCCAGTGCACCACCCATCAGCTGATGCACCACTAGGCAGATGTCATCAACCGTGACCAGGACCTGCTTGACCTGTTTGGCATCAAAATTCCGGGGCGTGGAGAGTAGTAACTATATTATTGGGTTTGTGCTCTACAATGCTAACTTTTTTTCTGAATAGCATATTGCTCACACTCAGAGGTAAGTTACATTTAGTTTATGTTAAGACCCTTTTTTATTATGTGATCCAGTTAGAACTAGGCAGGTGCTCGATACTACAACATTGTGCTCATAGGCACTCGCTTTGGCTGAATATTTGAAAAGCCAATGCAATGCAGACTCCTCTGTCCTTCTGCCACCACAGTGAATTAGTAATGTCAGTGAGTTAGCATTCTCTGTGACTTTCAATATGTAGCTTGTACAATCCCAAGCAATTTCACAGTGATGTGTAGTACTAGTATGCATCTATCCATTACAAAAAAGGGAGATTAAGGCCCATTTCATACTTTTGATGCAAATCTGCACCAGTGCAGGTTTGCGTCACAAAGTTTAACACCGGCTACCGCCATTCCAACCGCCAGCCGAACGTCATATTTAAGGAATGACGGTAGTCAGCGCTGTGACCTGGTTAGCGTCAAAATAAATCACTCCAACCGGGCAGCAGAGGCGTAGGGAAGACTGGGTGTTGTGCGTCAAAGAATGGTGCAAGTCAGGTTAGAGTAAAAAAAAAATGACTCTAACCTGACTAGCGTCATTTTGTGACACACAACCCCCATAGAAATGATTCCTGTCCAATCAAAGACAGGAGTCATGCCCCCCTGCCCAGTAGCGATGCCCAAGGGACTTCTGTCCTCTTCACATGGACATTGGGCACAGTGGCATGTAGGGGGGCCCAAGTTAGGCCTCCCTATGCCACCTTAAAAAAAAAGAAAATTACTTACCTCAACTTACCGTAGATGGGTCCCCCCATCCATGGGTGTCCTCCAGGGGTGGGCGACGGTGGCAGGGGGTGGCGCTGGGGGAAGGGAAGGGCACCTGTGGACTGCTTTCATGGTAGGAGACCATAGAAATGAGCCCACAGGTCCCCTACCCAGGCGTTAAAAAATGGCTCAAATCCGGCTGGCGCCATTTTTTAAGGCCCGCCTCCTCCTCTGCGTCAAAATGACATGGGAGGATAAATAAGGCGCACATGCCTTAGAGTACATTTTTGCACAGGAACGCCTACCTTGCATGTCATTAGCGCAAGGCAGGTTTTCACGTACAAAAAATGACTCAAACTCCATAACTTTGGTGCTGGACGGGTCTAGCGCCAAAGTATAACTATGGAGTTAAGTTTGCACTGAATTTGCATTAAAAAAAATTACGCAAATCCAGCACAAACAGAGTATAAATATGGGCCCAAGTTGGTCCATCAAGGGGGTTGAGAAATGAGAATAGAATTACATATCATTTATTGCAATGCATTACTTACAAATGTAGTTTTTGTTAAGGAAATTTGGATTAGGGATTTTAATTTTATAGCCAACTCAATCTAGTCGATCATACTAGTACCATAGGTGATCTGATTTCCTGAAGTCCTTATATTTATTATTATTAATATTTTCCCAAGGTTTACCTCTGCCCACTATTACACTACTTTTAATTTTGCCTTATTTACTTTTTTTGTACTGTCTTCTTTTTTTCCAACTCCCCTATCCAAATTTTGTTTAATTCCTAATATTCCTGCATTAGCGTTTTCCTGCCTTTCATTGACCATTTCTATTCCACCCCTTCATTGTGCTTAAATGATTCTGAGTCATCATCATCACAGGTTATAGCTCTGCCCACTGTATTACACAAAGTTTTTGGTTGGCTTGCCTACCTGTTTTTTTAACATTGTGAACCAACAAAATGCCCAGAGTGATATTTTTGATAGAAGATAATGCAGTGCATACCAAACTGTCATGAAGTATTGCAGTTGTATTTCTTTTTATTTTAAAATTTAAGCGGAGGTGTACCTGGCATCTAAAAACTGTATAATGATTTTTCTAGCCACACTGACAACCGGTGTAACCAGCTCTAGTTCCGCTGCAGGAGTAGATAGAGCAGGAGGAGAAACAGAGATAAGGACGGGTGGTGGTAAGTCACGTTGCTTGCTTATTGACAATTACTATCACTCAGTAGCAACAAGGGTGTTGTTGTGATCATGAACCCCCCATGTTAAAGCTAACCCATTGGTTGGCTTACCTATGGACTCTTCAGACTGCAACTCAGCAAAAGCTCACATAATCTACGCTAAAAATGATGGCTTGATGTAAATGGGAAAGAACGGAAGGTTAAAAGAAAGGATGGGTGAAATGAGCGGAAGAAAATGATGCACGGGTGGGTGAAAGGATGTGTGGGTGAGTGCTGGGTAAATGGATAGATGGGTGAAAGGATGATTCAAAGAGAGGGTGGATTGTGGATACTGAATGGATGGATAATGGATTCTGAATTTTGGTGAAAGTCTGTATGAAGAAATTAAAGCTTAAATCATGATTGCTATGGGTAAATGTAGTAGGAAGAGTGAATGGATGATTGAATAATTGCTTGGATAAATAAACAAGGAGCTCTTCTGTAGAGGGGCATGCTGCTCACCTACTTAGCTCACTTTGGGTTTCATGATTATCAAAATTATGGCTCAAAGTGGGGGGTATTTTAGTTTGTATTGTAATCCCTTGACTCGCTGTATTTGATAAATGAGGCATATATGTATCCTACACATCATCATCATTAACCAAACCTCCCCCTGCCAGTGGCATTTTGCCACCATGAGCGAAGAAGTGCAGTATGGTAAAAATTTTGCCTGCAGTGTTGGCTGTGCAATATGCACCTGCTTCAGTTAAAGTGCCATTTACAAAGTTTTCAACACATTGCAAACCAAACACAAAAGGTGTGTTGTTTTCCCTTCTCCCCCTCAGTCACCTCTTAGTAGTTCACTCCTTTATTCTTTCCTAAATTCTTCAATCCCAGCCTACAAAAACAAATTTAAAAATTCATTCTTGGCAACTGCCACATATTTATGGCTGTGTGAAGTGTTTCCAAAGTATTTTTTTGGTATCCCATGACAGATTTATTTTATGTGTGTTCAGGTTTTTCCCTTTAGATTTTCGTCTATACAGTGACTGGATAAGCCAAGGTTTAAGCACACAATGAATCGATAATCGGTTCACTCTGCTATTTCTAAAGCTCTACCTACCCGCCTAATCCCTCTACCTTCCTCTGCAGTAGAGCAAATCAAGTTTCCTTTCGTTACTGCCCAGCGAATAAATTGTTTGGAAAGAATTTGTGGTAGTGGGCAAGGCCAGTGAGCAAAGTAGGACTAGTAAGTGCCTGATTTGATTTCAAGTTTGGCCTAAACATGCCAAATACCATCTTTAAAGCCCGTTCCTTTCCCTGTAGTGCAGTGTATTGTTATCTCCAATGTCTACTTACGACAGACAAGGTAATATATCCACATTTTCTATGTAATATCTCTGACATAGTATCTTATATATTATTCATCTTCCTCTTTGGAGACAAGGTAGAAACTAAATGAAAGGCATTCCGGGCCAAATGTATCAAACTTTTTTGCATTCGCAAACGGTGCAAATCGCAAAATTAATCCATTTGCGAATGTAAAAATGCCTTTCACAATGTATGAAAGGCATTCGCAGTGCAAAGATAGGTTCCTTGCAACTGTGACATCAATTTATGGGCCGCAATCTGAGTATCACAAATAGCAACATGATTTACCGAATCACTATCTGTGTAATGCAAATTGCAACCTAGATTTGCGATTCGCAAATAGCGATCTGCAAATTGATGTCTCTATTTGCGATACGCTGATTGCAACATGCAAATTCCGTCTCGTAATGCTATGCATCAAAGATTCACAAATAGCGAATATTCGCAGAATGGCCTTTTGCACATGGAATTTACAACGAATTGAAAACAGGTGGTAAACAGGTGCAACCGATATAAAGAGGCCCAGAATGACTTAGCCCTTTTTCCACAATGGCCGCACTCTACGTCCTGTCGAGGAGGATGAGGATCCTGGCAAGTTTTAGGAGAGAGAGGAAGAGACAGGAACGCATTTTCAGAGTGCGCATAACCCTTTTTGACCAGACAGAGGAGGAGATATATGAGAGGTACAGGTTAAGCTCAGCCATGATACTTGACCTGATAGGTGATTTACAACCCATATTGCAGTGCACCACACACAGGACCAATAGTATACCCACCCATGTGCAGGTATTATGCTCCCTTCACCTATTAGCCTCAGGGAGCTTTCAAGTGGTTACAGCAGCACTTGGAGGGATCTCACAGAGTGCCATCTCTGGATTTTTCAATGCATTTCTCAATGCCATGCTAAGCAAAATTCAACAGCACATAAGATTCCCCAACACCCCACAGAAATTACTACAGACAAAATTTGATTTCTACCAGATTGCCTAATTCCCTCATGTAATAGGCGCCATAGATGGGACACATGTAGCTATCTGTCCACCATCGGCCACAGAGTATGTTTATCGGAACCATAAAAATTCACATTCCATGAACATACATGTAATTAGCAATGCCTCCAGTATTATAACCAATCTCATGGCCATATATCCAGGTAGCACACATGACTCCTACATCTTTCGCCACAGTGGAATTTACACAAGACTACTAGCTGGGGAGTTTGGCGAAGGATATCTACTGGGTAATGTAATAGTTGACAATGTTGCATTGATGTAATGAGATGTAACGTATAACAAGTACTCATTTTACTCTTATGTCATTCCAGGAGACTGTGCCTATGCTGTGCGGTTCTTCATACCTGAATCCTGCAACGCCAGCCAAAAGGAGGTATAATGCTGCTCACAGGACAACCCGCAATGTTGTAGAGATGACCTTCGGACTGCTGAAGAGCCGCTTCAGATGCATCCACAAGAGTGGTGGTGCACTACAATACAGCCCTGAAACAACCTGCAAAATCGTGGCTACATGTGCTATGTTGCACAACATTGCTAAAACGAGGGGCATACCTGTGGAACCCACCGAGCTGGACTCAGATGAGGATGGTGATCACTTGCCACCCCTTCACCCAGTGGACAAAGCAGTGCAGCAGAGGGCAGACAAAGACGTGCTGACATCACACGCAACCCTTTCTGATGTAAGTAATGACAATACTACGTCTATTATATGTATTGCTGTAGGTAGCATCTTTATTGCCTTGACTTCAGGTAACATATGTGTGATCAGGACATAGCTATGCACTATACACAAACAGGTGTAACAGTGTCAAACTATTAGCATCATAGTATAACTGTTTTGCTACATGTTAAGCTAGTCCCCTACATCCCACATCATCACTTCCAACATCCATGCACTCCACTTGAGTGCTCAGTGGCCTTGGTGGCACTTCTTGTAGCGGGTTCAAAGACAGTACCTCATGCAGCTTGCATATGTTTTCATTAAGAGACTCCAACTGCTTGTGCAGTACTCCCATGTTGTCATTGTGAGACACCAACTGCCTACGCATTGACCTCATGTGTTTACATTGCAGGCACTGTTCTTTCAACATGGAAGCATCAAGGCTGCCAAAGAGTGATGGGCCCTCTCCTTCATCAATGCACTATCTGCCTGCATCGTGACACCTCCTGAGGGGCGTAGACTGACGCTGGGGCAGGGACTGCTGTCTTACTGTGATTCTAGCCTCTGGGTTGGTGGTGGTACTTCATCCAGCATTTCATCTGAGTCCAGGTTATACTATGGGAGAGGTAACACTCTTGCCCTGTGTCTAGTTGGTGCAATAATGAAGGACTCACTGGTGTTTGAGCCGGACTGTGGCTGTGTTTCACTATCCCCCACATTTCCACCTTCTGCTGCGTTAGGTTAGGGCCTGGGACATCTACAACGACAATGGGCAGCATGTCATTTTTTAATATTTCACAAATAGTTCCATAATAGTATTAAATGTACACTAACATCATATCACTAAGAGTCTTTTGTGTTGTTTCTCTATTTGGCTGTACACTATCTTGCTACTTATGTGGTAGATGCACTTTAGGGGTGTGGACTACCACTCCCATAAGGCATTGTTGCATTGTATGTAAGATGTGGCATGGACTACTTATCACACTGCATCAAGCTAATAGCTATTTTCTAGGGGGCAGTTGTACACGCACGTATGGGGATACACATCATTACTGCCCCTAACTTTGCTGGTGCTGGGTGTCCCTGAGGTGTCAATGTCAGTGACACCACTGACAGCTTCAGGAAGCTTTGTTGACTCCACCATGTCTTCCATTGGTGTGGACGGTGTTTGGGTGTGTGGTCCTCCTCCGGTGCTCCTTGCCTCCTTCAGCGTGCTGGCTACCCACTCTTTGGCACACGAACGCGAGTCATATCATCGCTTGCATATCTCCTCAATGGAGCGCTGTGCAACACCCACTGCGCATATTTTGGTCTGGATGTCTGACTACAGTTTCCTCTTCTCACTTTCAGGTACCTGGAGGGAGTTCTTCCCAAAAAGTCTGTTGTGGTTCCTGACCACCTCCTCAGTGAGCACCTCCAATTCCTGCTCAGTGAATTTGAGCTTGCGCTTCCTGTCACCTTTCTCCTTCACATTCCCATCTGTTTGGTCCTGGCTGGCAACACAAGGCTGCCCCCATGGTGCTGGGCTGTGTCTCTCTGCCTGCTCCTGTGGCTGTGGCACCTGGAAACAGCCTGGGCTAACTCACTATCTAGTTGTGATGTCATCAGACTGTTTCGGTTTGCCATTTTCGCAATTTGCGATTTTCAAGTACTGATTCGCTATTTTTTTGTGATTCTATATTTGTAACTCACAAATTGCATTTGCGAATTTCAAGAAATCGTTATTACTGACTCGCAATTTTGATACATCCCCTTTTGCATTTCTTAAATAGCGATTTCTTAAAATTCGCTATTTAAGAAATGCAAACCGGGAGCTTGATACATCTGGCCCTTGCAGAAGAGCACAATCATTGGAATTAAAGATAGATAATTGTCAACTACAGCTGCCCCAGCTGGAGACAGTAGCAAAGTACCCAACGTGCTTGCTAGCATGCCTCCATTAATTTGGCACAACTTACTCCATAGAGCATAATGCCTTACTCATAAATGAGAAGTAACGTATTTTTATTTTTCCACTAAAAGTGTCTGTTTAGTTACTTGAAAAGCCTTTAAAAAAATCAAATCACTGTTTTTTTTAGTCTGTTATTATTCTGCATTAATTTTATTCTACCAAACAATTAGTGCTTTTTATGTGAGGCATGTGTAGATAAACATATAAAATTGGCCCTGTGACTCTCCTAATAATAATTACATCAAATTCCAATGTCCTTAGGGGACCAGCAATGCTACCCACTAATTACTTTTAAAGACGTTTTTACACAGAACATTGTTTAAAGTTTTATTTTAATTTTATTTTTGTTTTTCTCAATATAGCTACTCCTGCTGGTTGGCCAGAACCACCCAGCAAGAAAGAGATAGCAGCCCATCTGTGGCTGCAGAGAATGGAGTCTATACAGACTTATTAATGGCAGCTGGTGGTCCTAGAGGACAAAGAGGAGGAATTAGCTGCCTATGACCTAGGACCCAGTTCAATAGCACGCCAGCCCCAGCCCCAGCCTCCCACCTCCTGGCCATTATATCACCAACACTGCTGCCAGCTGTCAGAGGTCCTGCCTACACCTGCTGCTGCCCCCTCCCACTCTGACAGGGAATTACTCCAATGTATCCTGCAGCAGATGGACTGTGTGGAGAACCTGCTTACCAGGATCGAGCAGAGCCTGGACCTGTTCGGGACCCAAATAGACAATGGGCTTTTCTGAGCCCTTTTTTACATTTTTTGTTTTGGTGGGAGAGACTTGTTGAGGGTGGGGATGGTGGGAAGGGAGTTGGGACTGGGTTTCTCTGTGGACTTTCATTAGACTTTTTAAGGACAGAGCTGTTTGTTTCGGGAGAGTGGTGGGCCTGTTGTGGGTTGAAAGGGTGAGCTTTCTATTTGTTAAAAATAAAAGGGGTTATTTATTTATTTCATTTATACCTCAAATGTTTATTTTGGTGTTTTAGTTTGAATTGCTGTCTTTTGGTTTAGCCTACTTTTTAAATCTGCTAAAAAAAGTATATGTTATTTACTTGTACCTTTAAGACTCTACTGCCTTATGTAACTAAATTGACCACAAATGAATTATTGCCATTGCCTATTTTGGATGCACATTTCTACATGCACACATACACAGCATCTACTTCAATAGAAATTAATTACTAACTAAACAAGTTCACTTCAATCCATAGTTCTTCCCTTACCTGAAGAGATGAAGTGAAGGCTGACACCTCATTTTTCTTTTTGCAGGTTTTCCTAAGGTGGCATCTCATTTTTATCGAAGGGGTAGTAGAAGTAGCAGGCTAGCACACTAACAGGAAGGACACAAGGTGCCACTCCCACCTATGTGAACTCCAACTGTAGGATTAATCAAAGGGTTATCCATCACTGTCAACTAGATGAATGAAACCAGAGAGTTAGTAGGACATATATTGTATCATAACGTTCAAAAGAATAAAAAACAATATTTATAGGGGGGAGCTGAGCAGTACACCATCATCAATCTGTTGTGGAAGGAAATGATGAAGGGATAAGTATGACACAATTCAGCTAAATGCAGTGCAAACAGTATTTCTGCCTCAGAGAGACCAAAGATAGTATATCTCTAGACGCTGCTGCGGCTCAGGCTTATTTCTCTGATATGGCTCTCCTCTGGTTTGATGATGCTCATCGTGCCTATTTTGACACCCCTTTCTCAGTGGAAGAGGTTGTTGCGGCGATTCATAGTTTGCCGAGTGACAAATCACCAGGGCTGGACGGTTTGACTCCTGCGTTTTAGAAAGAGTACTCTGATATTCTTGCACCTTATCTCTTAGAGGTGTATGCGGAGTCACTAGAGACCGGGATTCTTCCTGCCTCACTTTGTGAGGCTTTAATTGTCACAATACCCAAACCTGGTAAGGACCCGCACAGCTGTGACTCGTGCCGTCCACTTTTTATGATTAATATTGATAACAAAATACTGGCCAAAATAATTGTGGCCGGTTGCAGCCCTTGCTTCCGAAGCTGGTGCTTCCGGATTAGTCTGGGTTTGTGCCGGGTAGATACACATCCCATAATCTGCATACGTTTTGTGTGGTGGTGGGCACTAGGGGGGTCAAGGAGGAAGCGGCTGCGGTGTTCTTGGATGACACTAAGGCCTTCGATTCTCTGGCATGGGACTACATGATTCCGTTGCTCGCTAGAGTGCGACTGAGTGCGCGCTTTGTGAAATTGATCCGATTGCTGTATTCGTCGCACACCGCCAGGCTGTGTCTAAATAGGTCTATTTATGACTCTTTCCCGGTCGCCCGCGGAACTCGCCAGGGGTGCCACCTGTCCCCGTTACTTTTTGCCGTGGCTATGGATCCTCTTGCGGCATGGCTGATCCAGCACAATAGTGATAAGGGTCTGCCGTTCAGACAGTGGTCTATTCTGATATCCATGCATGCTGACGATCTTGCGCTGTATGTTCCTGAGCCGCGCAACAATCTGGACGTTCTGTTGGATGAAATAGTAAGCTTTGGTTCCTTTTCCGGGATTAAGATTAATTGGTCCAACTCCGTGGTGCTGCCTTTAGCCGCGGGGTGGCGAATTTCCCCTCTCCGTACCCAATTGAATGGGCGGATGGTCCTGTTTGGTATTTGGGGGTCTGGCTGAGCTGTGATGTGGAAACCCTCTGGCTGGCTAATTATGGCAAGTCACTGTTGTGGTTGGAGGGGAAAGTTGAGGCTAGGCGCTCATTACCACTCTCGCTGATAGGTCATATAGCCATTGCGAAAATGGTGATTTTGCCAAAGTTACTGTATTTGTTTGTCAACCTCCCGCTCCCACTCCAACGAGTTTTCTACGACATCTCCGCTCTGCTCTGATGTGATTGGTTTGGGCCGGTGGGCAACCTCGTATTGCATGGGAGAAGCTGACGTTACCATATGAGCTGGGTGGCCTTGCTGCCCCGGATCTGGAGCTATACTATTATTGTGCTCAGGCGCACTTTGTGTATTACTGGCTGCAGCCGGTCTGTTACCTGCCGCATCTTGCGCCGGAGAGTGATTCGGTGTGGCCGGACGCTTGGCCCGTGTTCTGGGCAACAGCCTTGAACGCGAGGTGTCGATACGGTGGCGTGCACAGCTCGGGCCTGGATGGAATTGCTGCGCCACTCTGGGGCGAGCTCTGTCTTCACTCCTTCGCTGCCTGTTCTTTCAGGTTGCGGATTTTGCGATGTTTCGAGATAGGCAGCTGCGCGACTTTCTCCGGAATTCAAGCTTGACTGAGCTGGGGGACTGGTTTGTAGACGGGCGATTGATCTCCCCTGGAGAGGTGCTAGAGAATGGCCGCGCTACCGCGTTGCAGAGGCTAAACGTGTTGCGTGTCTGCACAATGCTACGAGCGCGATTCTCTGAACTTACTGACTCACCAGTGGATTGTCAAGCATTGGAAGTGCTGTGCCGCGCTCATACTTATCACTAAACTGTATAATTGTGTGCTGGAGAGGAGGGGGGACTTTGGTGCATCTGCCAGGGTGCGATGGGAGATGGACGTGGGTGAACCTATATCTGAGCAGGAGTGGCGAAGATGATGTGAGCACATGAGAGCTTTGTCACCCAACTATAGGCTCCGCCTGATACACTTCAAGTTTCTGCAACGCCTATATTATACTGCTAGCGGTATCTGCTCGATGGGCCTGTGTGAGAACGCATGTTATGAGAGGTGCTGCGCGCCCGATGCTGGTTTCTTGCATCTTGCGTGGGAGTGTACTGAGGTGCATGCTTTCTGGGTGGAGGTCATGAGGATGATTGAGGAAATGACCGGGTTGGAGCTGCCCTTTTCCCCCAGACTGGCGTTGCTTGGGTGTGTGGATGAAGTGCGGCGAACTCATAGACAGCTGGTGGGTCTTCTCTTGCTGCTAGCTAAGCGTAGAGTGGCGATGTGTTGGGGTCAGAGTAGGCCCCCTCGTGGATCTGATTGGCTGCGTGATGCCTCTTTTTGTCAGAAGCAGCTGACAATTTTTTGGGAGTTCACGCCGGAGGGCTCCCGGACAAGGGATATCTGGGCTCCGCTGCGCTCCTTCTTGGATGCCTTATAATATGGATGTGTTGACATTGCATTATTGTCTATGTGTCTAGGAGTCTTGTGCACCTTCGCTCTTCTCTCTGGGAGTGGAAGTGTGACATTGGTCATTGTATGTGCTCCTATGTTTTCCCTCTGCCTGCCTCTTTTCCTTTCTTTTCCTTTCATTCTTCCTATTCCCGTGTTTTATATTCAGTTGCTAGCCCGATGGATTAGTTGTGAACCGCCCTGAGATCAGGCTGCAGCGGCCATGTTTACCTAGCCGTGACTGGGGCCCCTAGTGGTGTGTGGGGAGCCTTGATCGGTGCATGGACCAGTGAATTATTAGCATTTTTTCTTAACAGGTGGGGCCCAGGACTGTACGGGGCTTGAATTTGATGTACTCGTGTAATAAGTTCTGCGGGCTGTTCTGTCCCTGTATTGTTGTATGTTGTCGTTCTCTACTATACAATAAATAAATAAACAAAAAAAAAGATAGTATATCTCTAAATGTTATTTTCTAGGTTTGAAAAATGGAGTTCTAAAAATGACTGTTAAAAGGAAAATTACACTGTATTGCTAAATTGGGTGGTGCACCTCCATTCTTCTTGGAATGTGCGTCACTCTTGGGCGGCTGGCTGATCCTGTCCGGTAGATAAGCTGGGGTATTAAGCTTTCACCAAGTTTTGCTCATGAAGGAGAGGACTAGGAGAAGCCCTGAGTATTGAAAAACAGTAACTGTATTACAGAATAAAGGAGAAGGGCAAAGGAAGAAAGGTAATCTACATGAGGGGTCAGGAGCATACCAAGATGACTCAGAGGAAGAGCAAGAACATAAAGAGGAGTTTCACGTTTGAGCCAGCAATGCAGCAAACACACACTGAGTAGCATTTCCCAAATCAATGCACCTCTCTCTAGTCCACAAAGCTAGTCCTCAGAGTCTTCACCATCATCATGGTTTGTCTTTGCAGTAGATAACATTCTCCTTCTAGTTGTTGGGGTAGTCCCACCCTGAGTCCTTCCATCCAACTCCTCCTTCTCCTGATTCTGAGTAACTGTGTCCAACTCCCAAACTGAGCGAGGTAGACCTGTGTTCTGCACTACTGTTGACGAACAAATAGAGAAACAGAATTGGAGTATTTTGAGTAGATTTGTATTTGGTAACTAAAGTGACTGGTTTGGTCTCTGAGGGACCATAAAAAGGAGTAGACCCTGCAGATAAATTTCGCTAAGTTTGAAAGGCCAATCACTTTCAGGAAAAAATTATTTCCCATAAGTCCCCAAACATTGCAAATCACCAACCCGAAGTCTACAGATTTGTTGAACTCCCTCCCTCACTGTCAGCCACCACACATATCATCAATCATCACTCACAATCACTTAATATACCCCCCTCATTGGTGCAATAGTTAGTAGTTACGCTTCCAATCTAAGCATGGTGGTTGATGCAAAATATCATCTCCCCTTTGATGGTAGCAACACATTGGAATTTGGTATTGGCTCTGGCAGTCTTTTAATCAATGAACTTTTAGGGCAGCCCAGCTAGATGATATAAAAAAAAAAAAGGATAGGCAATGGCATGTGAGGGAGGCAGGCATTTTCACAAATGTCCTGAAGGGAATGTGGGGGCCTCTAAACTGCACATGGGTCTAAATTCAATCCGGCCATATATGTGATTATTGTAAATGGTGGGGCAGCATAAATTTCACACAAACAATGTTCCACTAGCTTTTTTTTTATTTTGCAGAGAAATAAAGAAAGATAGAAGTTCAATGAGAAATAACTAAAATGTATTGTGGTTGCACTTGCATGCTCAGTCCACAGTCCAGGAAGTAGAGTTTGTCTTCAAACGCAGGTAATTCATTAAAAAGTTGGTCAGCAAACACACTTGATTCTGACCATTCATCCTCCTCCTCCTGTGGTGTTTCTGGAATAATGTAATCAGGTGGTATAAAATGCTGGTTCATTTTGATCATGGGTAATCTCTCCATCTTTTGAGGTGAGAGACTGGTCTTTCTCATTATAACAACCTTGGCAGCTGCACTGAACACATGTTCAGCAGACACACTGGCTACAGGAGAAGCCAGCTACTTTATTACCAGCCTGGTAAGCTCTGGCCATTGTTGCACCTTCCCATAGCAACACACCAATGAGTTTTGATCCAAATGCATCTCTTTTGGAACACCCTCTGAAATGTCACTTGAGATGCTACTTGTTCAAAAACGTTTACCTTTGCCTCTGCACTGGAACTTAAGACCTGCACTTGAAACCAAGCCAATGCAGAGGTTAGGTCTGATTCTTCTGATGATATTGTTGACAGTGTTCTTGTTGCTAGTGTGGGCTGCTGTGAGACAAGATTGCCCTCTTTGGAAGTTGAAGATGGCACCCCAGAACTGTGGAATGGGACTGTACGTTCCAGCCATTCTTCTTCCACGTCTCCAGCTTACTCAACAATCCACCTCTTGTATTTTGAAACATCCTCTCCAAAAAAAGAAATGAATGTGGGAAGAATTTTTTGTAGCGTGGGTCAAGTAGGGTAGCACAGATGTACTCCTTGGGCTTGATAATATCATTTTGCAGCCCTGCATTACAAGTCAAGCAATAGGTTAGGCTTGTAACCAAGGCATGCACTTCTAGGTTTTCATTCACACCTCTGGGTGTGAACCTTTCAGACAACTTCTTTAGCTGCTCCTGTAACAGATGCAACAACAGGACAGCTTTTCCATTTCAACTGTCCTCTTTGCTAACTTCCCGTGTGAAAACCTCAAAAGAGAGCAGCATCTGTGTCAGACATTTGACTAGGCTCCATTTGTAGGAGGCTGGCCTGGTGTGTACTGGGTACCTTGGGTACTTACACCTTACAACAGCTCCAGTTATCCCTTATTGGTGAAATGTAGTAGTGTTCTAGCAGCTTAGACTGATAGAGGTAGCTATAGCAGAGCAGCTTAGGCTGAACTAGGAGATATGCAAAGCTCCTTCAATACCACTTATAGTTACACAGTACTTATACACAAGTAAAGACAACACTCAGTGTTATCAAAAATAAAGGTAGTTTATTTGGGTGACACAGAACTAAAATATCTTAGAGGCAATACTCCTTCTGGAGGTAAGTGTTATACACAATAAATACACTAAACACCAAAATAAGGCAAGTAATTAGAACTAGGATAGTGCAAACAGTAGGACATGCTATAGAATGCAATGGGAGAAAATAGGTCTATGGGCAACACAAACCATATGCTAAGAAAGTGGAATTTGAATCACAAATTCCCCCTAGACAAGTGTAGTGAGTGCAGAATTGTTGGGAGAATAAGAATACAGTAAAGGTAAAGGTAAGTAAATTACACCACCCCAGAATCCAGAAAAGCAGTACTGCGAGATTCCTTAGGACACACTACACCTCATGATTAGAGTTTTCCTGGTGGATTCCTGGACCTGAAGACCTGCAAGGGAAGGAGATCAAGTCCAGAAGTAGAAAGAAGTTCCAGGAAGGACAGGAGCCCCTGCCAACCCAGAAGAGAGTGCAAAAGAAGAGTCCCCGGTTGGACGAAGACTGCTGAAATGCAGAAATGCACCCCAGGAAGATGTCAGCAGGTTCCTGCATGATGCAATGGATGTCCCACGTCGTGAAGTTGGATGCAGGCGACTTTTGGTACTGGATTCCTCCAACAAGCCTTGGTTCCGAAAAAGTCACGTTTTGCATCAGATAGGTGCTATGTGGACCCAGGAGGGACCGTTTCAACTCAGTGTGAGGAGGACGAGGGGGCTCCCAGCACTTTAGAGAGCCCTCAGAGCACCAGATAGCACCCACAGTAGTCCCACGACATGGGGACAAAGGAGGTTCAAAATGCGGTTGGTGCAGCACTACAAAGGAAGGTCCCACGCCGCCGGAGGTCAACTCAGCGAGTTGAGCGTCAGAGGATAGAGTGCTGGGCACCTGGGCCAGTTTGTGCACAAAGGAATTTTGCAAATAGTGTACAGAGGCCTCAGGAGGTGAAGAAGACGCAGTTCACGGGGGTACTGTTGTTCTTGTGGAAGGCAAGGTCTTACCTCCTCCACATTGGGACAGCAGGATCTCAGTACAGTCTGTGTCAATGGGGTCTACCCTCTGTGTTCCAAAGAGCAAGCTCGTTGCCACAAGAGGCATCCAGGAGAACCGGTTGTCGACTTAGAAGGTGCCTGCGTGACAGGGGAGTGACACCGTCACCCCATGGGAGATTTCTTTGGTCCTTCTGTTGCAGGGTGAAGACAGGGAGTCCTCAGAGCGTGCACACTGTGAAAACTGTTGCAGTTGCTGGCCAGAGATGAAGTTGCAGAGGAAAAGTATCCCTTGTGGATACTTTGTTGCTGTTACAGCGGTTCCTGGAGCAGGCTGCGGTTGATCCGAAGTCAGAGGATGAAGTAGTAGTTGCAGAGGATTCTTGCTGGAAACTAGCAAGTAAAATCTGAAGAGAAAGCCACAGGAGAGACCATTAATAGCCCTGAGATAGGGATTGGCTACCTTATTAGGTAAGGACCTATCAGGAGGGATCTCTGACATCACCTGCTGGCACTGGCCACCCAGAGCCCTCAAGAGTGCCTCCACATCTTGCAAAACAAGATGGCTGAAGTCTGCGACACACTAGAGGAGCTCTGGGCACCACTCCTAGGGTGGCAATGGACAGGGGAGTGGTCACTCCCTTTTCCTTTGTCCAATTTCATGCCAGAGCAGGGACAAGGGGTTCCTGAACCGGTGTAGACTGGCTTACACAAGGAGGGTACCATCTGTGCCCTTCAAAGCATTTCCAGAGGCTGGGGGAGGCTGACCATCCCTAGCCTGTTACACCTATTTCCAAAGGGAGAGTGTGTAACACCCGCATCCCAAAGGAAATGCTTTCTTCTGCAGTCCAGGGACTGAGCTGCTCAGACTCCAGGAGGGCAGAACCCTGTCTGTGAGGTGGCAGCAGCTGTAGCTGCACTTCAAGCCTTAGAGAGCTGGTTTGGCAGTAGTGGGAGTCCATAGTGGAGCCCCAAGGATGCATGGAATTTGCTCCCCAACACCAGATTAGGAATGGAAGGACAATTCCATGATCTTAGACACCTTTCATGGCCGTATTCGGATTTACCATTGTATAGCTACATATAGGTATTGACCTATATGTAGTGCACAAGTATAATGGCGTCCCCGCACTCACAAAGTCCAGGGAATTGGCCCTGAACTATGTGGGGGTACCTTTGCTAGTGCAAGGGTGCCCTCACAATTAGTAACTTTGCACCTAACCTTCAGCAAGTGACGATTAGAGATATAGGTGACTTATAAGTTACTTAAGTGCAGTGAAAATGGATGTGAAATAGTGTGTACACTATTTCACGCAGGCTGTAACGGCAGGCCTGTGTCAAAGGGTTTGTCAGAGCTCCTAATGGGTGGCCAAAGAAATGCTACAGCCCATAAGGATCTCCTGGAACCCCAATGCCCTGGGTACCAAAGTACCATATACTAGGACTTATAAGGGGGGGTCCAGTGTGGCAATTGAAACTGGTAAATGAAGTCACTAGCCTATAGTGACAAATTTAAAAGCAGCGAGAGCATAAGCACTGTGGTTCTGTTTAACAGAGCCTCAGTGACACAGTCAAGCACTGTACAGACCACACACATTAGGCCATAAAGTATGAACACTGGGATCCTGACCACAGGATCCCAGTGAGACAGGCAAATACATACTGACATACAGATACAATTGGGGGTAACATGCCAAGAAAGATGGTACTTTCCTATACAGTTTGTCTGCATTCATGGTCATAGCTTTCACAATTGCATCCCGTCCTCTGAGAATGACAGTCATTGATCTGTCTGTACTGCTCAAACAGATTTTGCAACATATAATAGGTTGAGTTCCAACGTGTTGGAACCTCATGCATTAGGGCTTTAAATAACCTCCTGCATCAGGGCTTTAAATGGTACTCTGTTACCATACTGAATAATCCACAACTTCTTCCAGGCTTTAAAAGAATGGCTGATGTGACGACAAATTTGTCTGCAGGTGGTCCGTATTTAGCTGACTATGTCTTATTTTTTTAGAAAGTGTTGTACAACCAGGTTGATGCAGTGCACAGGACCCTGAAATAGCCACCATCTGCCATGGGCTTGACTATGTTACTGCCAATGTCTGTGGCAACAAATCCAGTGTGGAGACCTCTGCGTCAGAGCCTTTCAGACACCTTGCCATTACATTAATCCAAGAGGCTTGCAGCTGTATGTGATTGCTCAATAGCGAACACAGCTACTGTTGTATGCCGCTGAGCGCTCTCAAAGATTTCTTCAGGGCCAAGACCTGTAGATAGCTTTTGCTTTACCTCCGCCAAAGAGATCCTATGTGCAGTGATGCAAATGTAATCAGTAGCCTTACAACTGGTCCATATGTCTGTCATCAGGTGGATAATGTTGACAACATTTTCCTGTAAAGCTTGTCCAAACAATTACAGGACATCATGATGCAGCACTGCAAGAGTAACTCTGGAAAAATAAGTTTTATTTGGAACCTTCCATTTCAGGCAGATGGCTGCCAGAAACTTTAAGAATCCCACTTCTTCCACAGAATAAAAATGAAGGAGGTCCAGTGCTAACGTTTTTGCCTGCTTCCCATTGTACAAACATTACATTAGATGGTTGCAGTCATAGGGTCCCTTGTGCCTAAACATGCCCATGACAGTAGCCTGGATTTTTTTCTTTTGTGGGGCCACTTACGCAGGCAGCTTTTGAGATGTAGGTGGTGGTAGACTCAATGCGCATTGTGATGCAGTCACTGTATGCTATACTGTCTCCATCGGACTCTGAGTTTACTTGTGCCATTGTGTGGTAACTGAGGTGGGTGATTCTGGCACACTGCCGGGGATAGGGCTTCTTTGTGTGAGATTGTCACTCTCTTCTGTCCCACTGTAGGAAAGTACCATCTTGCCTGGCATGTTACCCACATTTTCACTGTATGTATGTTTGTTTTTGCCCTTGTGTCACTGGGATCCTGCTAGGCAGGACCCCAGTGCTCATAAAGTATGCCCTGTATGTGTTCCCTGTGTGATGCCTAACTGTATCACTGAGGCTCTGCTAACCAGACCCTCAGTGTTTATGCTCTCTCTGCTTTCACAATTGTCACTGCAGGCTAGTGACCATCTTCACCAATTCTCATTGGCACACTGGAACACCCTTATAATTCCCTTGTATATGGTACCTAGGTACCCAGGGTATTGGAGTACCAGGAGATCCCTATGGGCTGCAGCATTTCTTTTGACACCCATTGGGAGCTCTGACAATTCTTACACAGGTCTGCCACTGCAGCCTGAGTGAAATAACGTCCACGTTATTTCACAGCTATTTTCACTGCACATAAGTAACTTATAAGTCACCTATATGTCTAACCCTCACTTGCTGAAGGTTAGGTGCAAAGTTACTTAGTGTGTGGGCACCCTGGCACTAGCCAAGGTGCCCCCACATTGTTCAGGGCAAATTCCCCGAACTTTGTGAGTGCGGGGACACCATTACACGCGTGCACTACACATAGGTCACTACCTATGTTTAGCGTCACCATGGTAACTCCGAACATGGCCATGTAACATGTCTAAGATCATGGAATTGTACCATTCTGGTATTGGGGGGACAATTCCATGATCCCCCGGGTCTCTAGCACAGAACCCGGGTACTGCCAAACTGCCTTTCCGGGATTTCCACTGCAGCTGCTGCTGCTGTCAACCCCTCAGACAGGATTCTGCCCTCCTGGGGTCTGGGCAGCCCTGGCCCAGGAGGGCAGAACAAAGGATTTCCTCTGAGAGAGGGTGTTACACCCTCTCCCTTTGGAAATAGGTGTGAAGGGCTGGGGCGGAGTAGCCTCCCCCAGCCTCTGGAAATGCTTTGATGGGCACAGATGGTGCCCATCTCTGCATAAGCCAGTCTACACTGGTTCAGGGATCCCCCATCCATGCGCTGGCATGAAACTGGACAAAGGAAAGGGGAGTGACCACTCCCCTGACCAGTACCTCCCAGGGGAGGTGGCCAGAGCTCCTCCAGTGTGTCCCAGACCTCTGCCATCTTGGATTCAGAGGTGTGGGGGGCACACTGGACTGCTCTGAGTGGCCAGTGCCGGGAGGTGCCATCAGAGACCCCTCCTGATAGGTGCTTACCTCTCTTGGTAGCCAAACTTCCTGCTTTCTTGGTAGCCAAACCTCTTTTTCTGGCTATTTAGGGTCTCTCCTCTGGGCTATTCCTCAGATAACGAATGCAAGAGCTCACCAGAGTTCCTCTGCACTTCCCTCTTTGACTTCTGCCAAGGATTGACCGCTGACTGCTCTAGGACGCCTGCAAAACCACAACAAAGTAGCAAGAAGACTACCAGCAACACTGTATAGCCTCCTTCTGCCGGCTTTCTCAACTGTTTCCTGGTGGTGCATGCTCTGAGGGCTGTCTGCCTTCCCCCTGCACTGGAAGCCAAGAAGAAATCTCCCGTGGGTCGACGGAATCTCCCCCCTGCTAATGCAGGCACCAAACTTCTGCATCGCCGGTCCTCTGGGCTCCCTGATGAGCGTGGTCCCTGGAACACAGGCGCTGAGTCCAAGTGTCTCCCACAGTCCAGTGGCCCTTCTGTTCAAATTTGGTGGAGCTAAGTCCTTGCCTCCCCACTCCAGACAGCAAACCTGTGCACTGCATGATTTGCAGCTGCTCCGGCTTCTGTGCACTTTTCCAAGGATTCCTTTGTGCACAGCCTAGCCTGGGTCCACAGCACTCCGTCCTGCAGTGCTCAACCCTCTGAGTTGGACTCCGACGTCGTGGGACCCTCCTTTTGTGACTCTGAGTTCACCAATCTTCTAAGTGCCTGCTCTGGTACTTCTGTGGGTGCTGCCTGCTTCTGCGGGGGCTCTCTCAGTTGCTGAGCGCCCCCCTCTGTCTCCTCCACCAAGGGACGACATCCTGGTCTTTCCTGGTCCCCAGCAGCACCCAAAATCCTCAACCGTGACTCTTGCAGCTAGCAAGGCTTGTTTGTGGTATTTCTGCATGGAAACACTTCTGCTACCTCCAGCACGCCGTGGAACATCTTCCATCCAAAGGAGACGTTCCTAGCTCTCTTCGTTGTTGCAGAATCTTTGGCTTCTTCCACCCGGGGGCAGCCCTTTTGCACCTTCTTCCGGGGTTTTCTGGGCTCCTGCCCCCCTGGACACTATCTTGACTCTTGGACTTGGTCCCCTTACTTTACAGGTCCTCAGGTCCAGGAATCCATATTCAGTGTTTTGCTGGTGCTTGTGGTTCTTGCAGAATCCCCTATCACGACTATTGTGTCTTTCTGGGGTAGTAGGGTATCTTTACTCCTACTTTCTAGGGTCTTGGGTTGGGGTACTGTAACCGTGCGGGTGTGGATTAATCACTCTAGACCACGTGATAGTCTTGGAAGAAAGGAATTTTATTGATGATTTTGGATGTGGTATGAAGCAGGTGAGTATACTTCAGTCTTTGGTTGCTAGGTATAGGGTGGTGGGAAGTTCTTGAGGTTTGTTCATCACTCTTCTCTTTCTGTCTCCCTTGTTCACAGGTCATCCCCCGGGAAGCGCATGTGGAGACAAGAGAATGAGAACAGTAGGTGAACGTGATACTGGTATCTATTTTGTTTCCTTATGCTTTCTTTGTTGTCCCAGTCTCACTGTTCTTCCAAGGTTACTTTCTCAAACTGGTTCAGGTTAGTATGTGCTTTCTTCCATCTGTTTTTTAGTGGTCTAACTCCTGTCCTTTCTGTCTTCTTATTTTCTTTCAGCTCTCAATCGTTCCTGTGCGCAAGTCTTGGGTGGTCTATTTAGTGGCGGTGCTCTAAGGTGCCCGGTGGTAAGTTATTTATCTCTCCCTGTTGGTCCTCTCCCTTGTCTGTCTTTGTTTCCTTTTTCTCACCCCCTCCCTTTCCCAGTGCTCGTGCGTTTGTTTCCCGGTGTTGTCCTTCCCCCTCCCTTCTTTCCGTGTTACCGTTTCTCCCCCCCCTTTCTCTCACTCCGCTAACTTTCTCCCAATCACTCATTCAGGGACGTGGTCCCACGCACCTGAATGGCCACGCTTCTCCTGAAGCGTGGCGGGATGCTGCACTCTGTCCTCCCGGTTACCTGCAACAGGATCTCCCGTCACTCGCCTTCCGCCTTCTCCTCCGCTCCGCTCCTTGTTCTCCTCATTCGTCTCTCTCTCGCTGGGTTTCTCCTCCTCCGACAGCTGGTTCACGGTTGTCTTCTGTCCTCCCGTTTTCTCCTCCCAACCTCTGAATGCCGTAAGTGCTGGCAGCGTCTCTTTTGACCTCCAAGCGTCCCGCCACTGCGGGTCATCCCGCCAATCACGGGCAGAGAGACTAGGAAGTCTCGGAGTAACAGGGGCAGTGTCAGCACAAGTGCGAGTTATGTGCGGGCGAACTGGATCCAGCCCGTCACATACACGCCCCCTAGAGAGCGGCCTGTCTAGACGCTCCAGGACCGGATAACGGGAAAGAAAATCGGCAGTCACCATATGTTTTCCCGGAAGATGCTGAATTCGAAAGGAGAAAGGCTGTAAGGAAAGGAACCAGCGGAGAACACTGGAATTATTGTCCTTATGATGGGCGAGCCATGTCAGAGGAGCGTGATCAGTAATGAGGGTAAAGGTCCTGCCGAACAGTTAATATCTGAGAGATTCAATCGCCCATTTAATCGCCAAACACTCCTTCTCTATAGTTGGATAATGCACTTCCCGCGGTAGACGTTTCCTGCTGATGTATAATACGGGTTGGAGGGAATCATCATCCTGCGGCTGGGATAACACAGCCCCAAGACCCACGTCGGAGGCATTGTTTAGTAATACAAAGGGTTTACCGAAATTAGGACAACATAGTACAGGTTCAGATGTGAGAGCGGCTTTTAACTTATCAAAGCTCCGTAATGCAGTCACAGGGGGGCAAAGGTGTTGGGACAGGTGTTTTTTAGCATATTAGTAAGAGGTTCCGCAATTGTGGAGAAATGGGGAATGAAGCGCCGATAATAGCCGATCAATCCCAGGAAAGCCCTAATATATATTTTTTTCTTGGGGAACTCCATTTTTTTGAGATGGCTTCTACTTTTTCTACTCGGGAACTAATCCGACCGCTCCCCACAATATAGCCCAGATATTTGATACTAGTCTGTCCAAGTCTACATTTTTCAGGATTGGCGGTTAACTGGGCCTTTCGTAGAGCTTGTATTATGGTATCTAGATGTGTCATGTGCTCCTCCCAGGTCTTACTATAGATGACAATGTCATCGAGATAGGCAGTAGCATACTGCTTAAAAGGACGTAGGATTTCGACCATGAGTCTTTGGAAGGTGGCGGGGGCCCCGTGAAGCCCAAAAGGGAGGACATTAAAATGATATAATCCCGAAGGGGTAGCAAACGCTGTTTTTTCCTTGTCTTCCCTTCTTAGGGGTATTTGCCAATAACCCTTCGTGAGATCTAGGGTGGTTAAGTTCTTGGCTTGGCCTAATCTCTCAATGAGCTCGTCGATTCTAGGCATGGGATAGGCATCAAAATATGTTAAGTTGTTGACGCCCCTATAATCTACACAAAACCGAGTACTGCCATCTGGCTTGGGCACCAAGACGACTGGCGAGCACCAAGGGCTGGTTGACGGCTCTATGATGCCAGCTGCCAACATGGCTTGAACTTCTTCTTCAATAATCTTTTGTTTTGCTTTGGGGATACGGTATGGCCGCTGTCGTGAGACAGTATTTGTTTTCAGGCGAATGGGATGTTGGACTAGGGTGGTTCTACCCGGATATTTAGAGAAGACATCTCGATTGTGATGCACTAGGCGGTTTAGTTGATTGTGATACAACCTAGTAAGATCGGGATTGATCCATGGTTGTACCTGGTTGGACAGGTCATGGGGAGGTAACCTGGGATACGGGATGTCGTCAGTAACTTCAGAATTGATAAAGTGAACAGAATAGTCTCCTGTGGGTGCTAGCCATTTTTTAAGAAGATTGATGTGATATATCTGCTCCCTACCACTTCCTTGGGGAATGGCAAGCTTATAGGTGGTGGGGTTGATCTGTACTATCACTTCAAATGGTCCCTGCCATTTGGCCAATAAATATTTTTCAGTGCTAGGGAGTAAGAGTAGAGCTTTGTCCCCTACGGTTAGGGTGCGAACTGCGCTTCGGGTATCATATATTTGCTTCTGCTTATTCTGTGCTTCCTGTAGGGGAGTATGAGCTTCTTCCCATACTGTGTGAAGATTCTCTCTTAATTCTCTGGTATAGATTAAGAGGTCTTTTACTTCCTCTTCTGTGTCCTCCCACTGTTCGGCTAACATATCTAACAGTGCGCGAGGTTGTCGACTGAACAACATCTCAAAAGGGCTATGGCCTAAGGACGCTTGGACTTGGGTGCGGATAGCATATAAAACCAACGGTAGTTTCTTTTCCCAATCCTTACCAGCCTCAGATATACTTTTTCTTAGTAAGGATTTAATGGTTTTGTTGTATCTTTCGACCAACCCGTCTGTCTGCGGATGATATACTGCTGTCCGAATTTGTTTTACCCCTAGCAATTGACATACTTCAGCCATTAACCTAGACATAAAAGGAGTCCCTTGGTCAGTCAATATCTCTTTCGGGAAACCCACCCTGGAAAAGAATTCTATCATTGCCTGGGAGATAGCTTTAGTGTGTATACTGGGAAAGGGAATGGCCTCGGGATATCGTGTGGCATAGTCCACCAAGACTGACACATATTGTCTACCCCGAGTGGAAGGGGTGAGAGGACCGATAAGATCCATTCCAACCCGGTTAAATGGAATATCGATAATTGGAAGAGGTTGCAGGGGAACAGGTTTGTGTGGAGAGGGGTTGTACAACTGGCATTTGGGACACTCAGCACAATGCTTGCGTATTTCGCCATAAACCCCTGGCCAATAAAATTGTCTAAGGACCGCTTCCTCAGTTTTCTCCCTTCCCAAGTGCCCTTCCCCGTTATCCCATGTGCTAATTGTAACACTTGTTGGCGGTGACTTTTAGGCACTACTAATTGTAGATCATTTCCTCTTGTGGGGGTGGGATTTCTGTATAATAGTTTATTACGAATCAGGAATCTGGGACCTACCCCTTGTGCTGCCCCGGACTCGGCCTGCTGCCATGCGTTTTTTAAGGTAGGGTCCACATTCTGATTCTGCCAGAAATCCCCGGTGATTGTGCAAACCGTCCCACCAATAGGACCGTCAGGGGATGGGCAGTTCTGTATATAGGAACGTCGTTGCTCTCTTTTTTGTCTCCTGCTGAGGGCAATTCGTACCCGTTTGGGTTCTTCTGAAATCAGTTCATTAGGTGCGTCCGTCCACCAATCCCTCAAAAGGTGCTCTTGTCGGCTTTCTCTAATAAAGAGGGAAAATCCTCAAAATCTGTCCCGAGGATTATGTCCTCATCTAGGGTGGAGAACACACCTACCTGGAGACTCTCGTTTCGTTCTCTCCATTTCAACCTTATAGTAGCAAGGGGATAATACAGTTGATCATCATGTACACAGGTGATGAGGACCTGGGTTTCTGTATCTTCCTGCCCTGGCAATACTAAATTTCCCCTGATCATGCTCTGGCTACATCCAGAATCGATTATAGCCATTCGTTCTTCATCATTGACGATGATAGGGAGGGTATATTTAGGTTTCTCCCCTCCAGTCCAAAACACCCTTCCTTTGGTCAGGCCTATCTCCATGGGCTCCTCTACATCTTTTTTATGTGGGCAATATCGGACAATATGGGCCCACTCTGAACAGTTGTAGCACTGAGGACCAGGGCCTGCGTATCCAGAGGCACCCGGGCCCGTTGGTTGTGAACGTTCCGCTCCGGGATTTACTACCGGCCGTGGCGGATGTATTCTAGGTATGGACGGTCTAACCGGAGCTGGAGGAGCCCGACTAATGGTAGCCCGGAAATCCGAGCCTCTATGATAAGCACAGGCAAGATCTACGGCCGTCTCATTCGTGAGTCCAGGATGTTGTCGAACCCAGTTCCGGGTGGTAGGTGGTAAAGCATCCAAGTATTGTTCTAAGACTATGATGTCAAACATGTCTTCTCTTGTTTTCTCTGTGGGATGTAACCACCTCCCGGCTGCATGTTGGACTCTATAATATAAGGTACGGGGGTTCTCCTGATGTTGCCATTTCATTTGTCTAAACCTAATGCGATAACTCTCACTATCCAAACCTACTCTTTCTAAAATAGTTTCCTTAAGATCCTTGTATGGAAGGTTACCGCTCTGATTAATAGCTTGGTATGTTGTTTGTAAGTGGCCGGTGAGTAGGGGGGCGATATACTGACCCCATTTGTCATCTGGCCAATTAGCAGTACTGGCTACTCTTTCAAAGTTTGTGAAGAAAGAGTCTGGGTCTTCCTGCTTCTGATAACGTTGCAACACACTACTGGGTACCGTGGGGTGTACCTTTGTATGGGCGATGGTATCGGTAAGCTTACCCAGGGCCGTCTCATGTACCAGTTGTTTATTGGCCATAATCGTTGCCTTGCTCTTGAGTGCTGTTTGCAATGCTTCCCTTTCCTTTTTGGCTTCTTTCATTTGTTGTTCCCATATCAACTGGAGATGCCGTTGTCCTTCTGCAAGTTGTGCGATTACATCTGCCATTGTTGCCTTTTCTTCCATGGTGGCGGTTTCTTCAATTGTCCCACTTCTGAATTACTTGTAACCGTGCGGGTGTGGATAAATCACTCTAGACCACGTGATAGTCTTGGAAGAAAGGAATTTTATTGATGATTTTGGATGTGGTATGAAGCAGGTGAGTATTCTTCAGTCTTTGGTTGCTGGGTATAGGGTGGTGGGAAGTTCTTGAGGTTTGTTCATCACTCTTCTCTTTCTGTCTCCCTTGTTCACAGGTCATCCCCCGGGAAGCGCATGTGGAGAGAAGAGAATGAGAACAGTAAGTGAACGTGATACTGGTATCTATTTTGTTTCCTTATGCTTTCTTTGTTGTCCCTGTCTCACTGTTCTTGCAAGGTTACTTTCTCAAACTGGTTCAGGTTAGTATGTGCTTTCTTCCATCTGTTTCTTAGTGGTCTAACTCCTGTCCTTTCTGTCTTCTTATTTTCTTTCAGCTCTCAATCGTTCCTGTGCGCGAGTCTTGGCTGGTCTATTTAGTGGCGGTGCTCTAAGGTACCCGGTGGTAAGTTATTTATCTCTCCCTGTTGGTCCTCTCTCTTGTCTGTCTCTGTTTCCTTTTTCTCGTGCGTTTGTTTCCCGGTGTTGTCCTTCCCCCTCCCTTCCTTCCGTGTTACCGTTTTCCCCCCCCCCTTTCTTTCACTCCGCTAAATTTCTCTCAATCACTCGTTCACGGACGTGGTCCCACGCACCTGAATGGCCACGCTTCTCCTGAAGCGTGGCGGGATGCTGCACTCCGTCGTCCCGGTTGCCTGGAACAGGATCGCCCGTCACTCGCCTTCTGCTCGCTCCGCTCCTTGTTCTCCTCGTTCGTCTCTCTCTCGCTGGGTTTCTCCTCCTCCGACAGCTGGTTCACAGTTGTCTTCTGTCCTCCCGTTTTCTCCTCCTAACCTCTGAACGCCGTAAGTGCTGGCAGCGTCTCTTTTGACCTCCCAACATCCCGCCACTGCGGGTCATCCTGCCAATCACGGGCAGAGAGACTAGGAAGTCTCGGAGTAACAGGGGCAGTGTCAGCAAAAGTGCGAGTCATGTGCGGGCGAACTGGTTCCAGCCCGTCACAGGTATCTTGGACACCCTTACTGTTTTCCTACAGTCCCAGCGACCCTCTACAACCTCCCATAGGTCTGGGTCTATTCGTGATTCACATTCCACTTTTGGAGTACATGGTTTGTGTTGCTCCTAGACCTATGTCTTCCCATTGTATCCTATTGTGATTCTACATTGTTTGCACTACTTTTCTTACTGTTACTTACCTGTTTTGGGTTTGTGTACATATAATTTGTGCATATTACTTACCTCCTAAGTGAGGGTATCCTCTGCGATACTTTTGGCATATTGTCACTAAAATAAAGTACCTTTATTTTTAGTAACTCTGAGTATTGTGTTTTCTTATGATATTGTACTATATGATATAAGTGGTATAGTAGGAGCTTTGCATGTCTCCTAGTTCAGCCTAAGCTGCTTTGCCATAGCTACCTTCTATTAGCCTAAGCTGCTAGAAACACCTCTATTCTACTAATAAGGGATAACTGGACCTGGCACAAGGTGTGAGTACCACAAGGTACCCACTATAAGCCAGGCCAGCCTCCTACATTGGTGGCAGCGGTGGGATAAGTACTTGTAACTGCTTTACCACTTTGTCATTTGGTACTTTTCATAAGAAAATCATATACCAAATAGTTCAGTATATGTACACTTAACCAAAACAGTTTACTTTTCTACTCTAAAACTTTTAACTAAGTTTCTGAAAAGTTGTTTCCTCTGTACTTTCTAAAGTTCTAAAACTTTTTCTCTCACTATCCTTAAACCTTTCCTATCAAGACTTCAGTAGAGCCCACTCCCAAAACTGTTAATGCAACATATGAGAGTTTAGACTATAAAAGTTTGAGGGGTCTCTGCCTGGAAAGAGGTTTAAGTATAGTTAAGAATCCAACAAAAGAGTTTCTCTTTAACCTGCTCATAGAGGATGACCAGAACCAGTCTGGCCCATCTCAGGAGATGGTAGAAAAAGGGGAGGCTTCCCAGTCAGACTCACAGGAGTTCCCTGAAGAAGCTGGGGAGGGTTCTTACAAAGTCCTGCCCCCTAGCAGGGCACCTAGTGACACTGGTAGTGTTAGAGGGTCACACATCAGTAGGACATCTTTCACTCCTAGAGGCCAGGTTACTAGGGTCCAGGCTGTTAGGGACAGGTCTCTCTCTGCAAATTCCCAAATCTCCTCTGTGTCCAAACATTCCCAAGCCTCCCACCCTGAGGATAACTTAATGGAAAGGGAACTCAGAAAGCTGAGGTTGGAAGAGACCAGACTGAAGCTTACACAGCAGCAGCTGGCCTTAGACAGGGAATCCCTAGACATAGAGAGGGAAAGAAAGAGATTGGGGTTAGTTTCCCATGGTGGAAGCAGCAGTGTTTCAGACAGTAATCCTATTAGAGAGCAAGATTTCAGAAACCTGCATAAGATAGTCCCTCCCTTACAAGGAGGGGGATGACATTAACACGTGGTTTGCTGCACTTGAGAGGGCCTGTATGGTACAGTTGGTCCCTCAAAGGCAGTGGGCTGCTATCTTGTGGCTATCTTTCACTGGAAAGGGTAGGGATAGGCTCCTTACTGTCAGAGAAAATGATGCCAATAATTACAACGTTTTGAAGGATGCACTCTTGGATGGATTTGGCTTAACCACTGAACAATACAGGATTAAGTTCAGAGACACCAGAAAAGAGTCCTCTCAAGACTGGACAGATTTTGTGGACTGTTCAGTGAAGGCCTTGGAAGGTTGGTTGCATGGCAGTAAGGTTTCTGACTATGAAAGCCTGTATAATCTTTTTCTGAGAGAGCATATTCTTAACAATTGTGTGTCTGACTTGTTGCACCAATACCTAGTGGACTAGGATCTGACCTCTCCCCAAGAATTGGGAAAGAAGGCAGACAAATGGGTCAGAATAAGGGTGAACAGAAAAGTTCATTCAGGGGGTGACAAGGATGGCAAAAAGAAGGATGGTAAGTCTTTTGAGAAGGGTGGGGACAAAAGGAAACATTCTCAGTCTTCATCAGGCCCACAAAAATCCTCTGGAGGTGATGGGTCCAAATCCTCTCCAAACAATCAGAAAAAGCCTTGGTGTTATTTGTGTAAAGTCAAAGGCCATTGGGCAAGTGATTCCACTTGTCCAAAGAAAAACATCAAACCTCCCACCACCACAACCCCAACTGCAACCTCTTGTGCCCCTAGTAATAGCAGTGGTGGTGGGAAGTCTACTGCTAGTAGCCAATCAAAGGGTGTAGCTGGGCTAACTATTGGCAATGTAGTTGGGGTTGGTCTTGTTAGAGGGACCACAGAGGCTGTTTTAGTCTCTGATGGAGGCATTGACTTTGCCACCTTGGTTGCTTCTCCCCTTAATATAGGTAAGTACAACCAACTACCCCTAATCAACGGTGTTGAGGTTGAGGCCTACAGGGACACAGGAGCCAGTGTAACTATGGTGATAGAAAAACTGGTCCACCCTGATCAACACCTAATTGGTCAGCAGTACCAAGTAACTTATACTCATAAGAACACTCTTAGCCACCCCATGGCTGTTGTGAATCTCAACTGGGAGGGTTACTGGTCCAAGGAAAGTTGTGGTAGCCACTGAATTACCTGTAGATTGCTTACTGGACAAAGATTTGGAAACATCAGCTTGGGCAGATTTGGGGGCTCATGCAGCAATGCTGGGTATTCCTGGGCATATTTTTGCTTTAACAAGGGCTCAGGCCAAGAAGCTAAAAGGACAGGGAAACTTGGATCCTGGAACAATGGACCAAGTACTCCCAAAAACTAGAGGTAGAAAGGGTGAATCCCAACCCACTATCCCTCCCTGTACAGATGATTCCCATTTTGAGGAAGAGGAATCCTCTCCCTTTGCAGAACCTACATCAGAGGAGCTGGCAGCAGACACTGCTGAGCTTTTGGGTGCAGGGGGGCCTGCCAGGGAAGAGCTGAGTGTGGCACAGCAAACCTGTCCCACATTAGAGGGTTTAAGACAGCAAGCTGTCAAACAGCAGAATGGGGATGTCAGTGATAGCCATAGGGTGTACTGGGAAGACAACCACTTGTACACATACTCAAGGCACCCTAAATCTGGAGCTGCCTGGAGATTGGTCATTCCCTTGCAGTACAGAGAGTTTCTTCTCACCCTGGCTCATGACATTCCTTTGGCTGGGCATTTGGGCCAGACGAAAACTTGGGAAAGGCTTGTCCCCTTGTTTCACTGGCCTCATATGTCAGAGGACGCAAAAGACTTTTGTAAATCTTGTGTGACCTGCCAAGCCAGTGGCAAGACTGGTGGCACTCCAAAAGCCCCTCTAATTCCACTTCCAGTGGTTGAGGTGCCCTTTGAAAGGGTAGGGGTTGACATAGTTGGCCCCCTTGACCCTCCAACAGCTTCAGGCAATAGATTTATCTTGGTGGTAGTGGACCATGCCACAAGATATCTTGAAGCCATCTCCTTAAGGACCACTACAGCTCCTGCAGTGGCAAAGGCCCTCCTGGGAATCTTTTCCAGAATGGGTTTTCCTAAGGAAGTGGTGTCAGACAGAGGTAGCAACTTCATGTCTGCATAACTAAAAGCAATGTGGAAGGAGTGTGGTGTGACTTACAAGTTCACAACTCCTTACCACCCGTAAACAAATGGTCTGGTTGAGAGGTTTAATAAAACTCCCAAAGGTATGATAATGGGACTCCCTGAAAAACTCAGAAGGAGATGGGATGTCCTGTTACCTTGCCTCCTTTTTGCTTACAGGGAGGTACCCCAAAAAGGAGTGGGATTCAGCCAGTTTGAACTACTCTTTGGGCACCCTGTAAGAGGTCCACTTGCTCTTGTGAAGGAGGGTTGGGAACAACCTTTAAAAGCTCCTAAACAGGACATAGTGGACTATGTATTTGGCCTAAGATCCAGAATGGCTGAGTATATGAAAAAGGCCAGTAAAAACCTTCAGGCCAGCCAGGAGCTACAAAAGCATTGGCATGACCAGAAGGCTGTCCTGACTCAGTACCACCCAGGACAGAAGGAGTGGGTGTTGGAGACTGTGGCACCAAGAGCACTCTAGGACAAATGGAGTGGACCCCATCTCATTGTTGAAAAGAAGGGTGAGGTTACCTATTTGGTAGACCTGGGCACTGCCAGGAGTCGCCTTAGGGTGATTCATGTCAACCGCCTAAAACCCTACTATGACAGGGCTGATCTCCCCCTGCTCAATGTAACAGATGAGGAACAGGATTAAGAGAGGGACTCTCTCCCTCATCTCTTCTCCACCACTGAAGCTGATGCCTTACTGGATGGAGTAGTCTTAGCAGATTGTCTGACTGCAGAACAGAAAGACAACTGCATCAATCTCTTAAGTCAGTTTTCAGACCTCTTTTCACTTGTACCAGGTACAACATTCTGGTGTGAACATACAATTGACACTGGAGACAGCCTGCCTGAAACATTTAAAGGCAGCCTGACTATGTCAGGGACTGCATTAAACAAGAGGTGCAGAAAACATTGGACTTAGGGGTGATTGAACCTTCTGAAAGCCCCTGGGCTAGCCCAGTTGTGCTTGTACCAAAACCTCACACCAAAGATGGAAAGAGGGAGATGAGGTTTTGTGTAGACTACAGAGGGCTCAATCAGGTAACCAAAACTGATGCTCACCCTATACCCAGGGCAGATGAGCTTATTGATACACTGGCTTATGCCAAGTGTCTTAGCACTTCTGATCTAACTGCAGGGTATTGGCAGATTAGATTATCAGAAGATGCTAAACCCAAGACTGCATTTTCTACCATTGGAGGGCACTACCAATTCACAGTAATGCCCTTTGGTTTGAAAAATGCCCCTGCCACTTTTCAGAGGTTAGTGAACACAGTCCTGTAAGGGTTGGATGCTTTCAGTGCAGCATATCTAGATGATATTGCTGTCTTTAGCTCAACCTGGGATGATCACCTGGTCCACCTATGGAAAGTTTTAGAGGCCCTGCAAAAGGCAGGCCTCACTATCAAGGCCTCAAAGTGCCAGATAGGGCATGGGAAAGTGGTTTATCTGGGTCGCTTTGTTGGTGGAGAACAGATTGCACCACTGCAGGGGAAAATCCAAACTATCAGGGATTGGGTTCCCCCTACAACTGAAACCCAGGTGAGAGCCTTTTTAGGCCTCACAGGGTACTATAGGAGATTCATCAAGAATTATGGCTCCATAGCAGCCACTCACAATGATTGCACTAGCAAGAAGATGCCTAAGAAGGTATTGTGGACAGCCAGCTGTCAGAAAGCTTTTGAGGAGCTCAAACAGGCCATGTGCTCTGCACCTGTCCTAAAAAGCCCTTGTTACTCCAAGAAATTCATTGTTCAAACTGATGCATCTGAATTATGGGTATGGGCAGTACTATTGATGAAGCAGAAAAAGAAAGACTAACAAACATTCATATATCATATAACAAAATCGTATTAAAAAAAAGTGATTTTAGCAAAGAAAAATAATGTATGTAGAAAATGTGCCCACGAAGTAGATCGCCATTAGTATAAACAAGCTTAATTAATCATGAAAATCGACAAATGTATTAAAATGTCATAATTGCAGCTATATTTTATGATTTTCTTGTTAAAATTGTTATATGCTTAGCTTAAATTTAGCAGAGGCTTTGGCCTAGTTTCCTGGTCTCAATTTAAACTGCGTAAGTTCTCACTTGTATTAACAAAGACGTGTTTTAAACCTTTAAAAGCTGTATTTTTCCAGTAGAATGACTCATACACTTATCTAAGGTTGCGTGTTAGGCAACTTTCATCCCCTTTGAAGCAAGGTCAGTTTCTGCAGGTGCAGACAATAAATACACTGATGCAGAATTAATTGGCAACTTTGTTGCTACTTGTGTTCCAAACTCCAAGGACACCTTATGCGTAGATGAGTATTAAGAGAAAAGACACTATTCATTGGTCAAAGAGAAATCACCCCATGGACTCTCCAATGGAAGAACCAGAAGAATTTGAAACTTTTCTTACTTAATCCCATCGGACGGAGAGAAGCCAGCCATTTTTCTTTGATGCCATTTTGAAGCCAGATTCGCGAATCCATTTTGATGACACTTTGATGCGTTTTCTCTATCCCAGAGAGAGAGATACTTTAAAGAATTATCACCCTAGAGACTTTAACTTTAACTTTACTTTGCCTTGCCCATTCAATAACTTTTGTTCCCCCATTTTCCTTGCTGCTGCAAGGAAAACTTGCCTTAAACTTTGCCCCCTTGAAGTTTGCCCCATGCTGATCGAACCGGTACCTGAAGGATGAAGACTTTCCTTGAATGCTGATTGTATTTGTTAATTATAAAAGGATAAATGTATTATTCGTTGTATTTTCCTTCTTAGGTACCAACTGCTTATTTTTGATAGATCCTAAGCTAGAAGGTTTCTAAATTTATGTTGATTAAATTCATTTTTGCATGAAGCCCCACATGCCAATGCTAATCAGAGGTTAGTTGAGGTATTCATTTGATGCACTATGCTGAATTGAAATCTTGTTATGCTGACCGATGTATTCAATTAGTCAATTTCAGTTACTTTTATTAGTGATTTGCATTGCTATAGCCAAGTGCATCATAATCCAAGTTTTGCGTAGATTGCGTTTCTTCCGTCGTTATGGACAGCCAGTAATGTTCGTAAATGTGTATCATTTGATTTTGAGACTTACCTATATTGTGTTAGCTTTGTTAATATAGGGAAATAAACTCATTAACTTTTAATAAACAGGTGTGGTTATTCATGACTGAAAGGTCATGGTGTGTCTAATTACTGATTTTCTGTTTAACTAATTTGTTGATTGATTACTAATCGAGTATTGGTTATTGATTATAAATGATTATTGATTATTGATTTGAGGGATCCGACAATTCTTTGGATGAGGAGAACTCAACCCGGTCAAAAGGTTCACCGACCTCCGGCGTGTCCAAGCATAAGTAATTTATAAGGACTGGACGCGCTATCAGTAGATGGTAGCAGAGCTTGATGGTTTGGCCCTTTGGGACCCCATCCGAACAATAGACGGATTCAAGTTAGAATTTTCTTTAATAAAACAAGTTGGAGAGCTGATGATGCCCTAAATCCCCAATGACTTTCCTGGAATCTCGGAGCTTGCGAATGGAGGTGTGAGAATGTTTTCGGCGTTTCTAGTGACGGTATGAGTGAAGTTAGGGTTTTGCGCTTGCATAGCTTATGCCGCAGATGAATTGTGAAGTTTGTGAGGATTTTAGGGGGTTACGAACTCCAATTAAAAGTTGTAATTTGTTCGGTTTTAATAGGTTGATCGGGCGTGGTCAAAAAGTCAATACGAATGTTGAGGAATAAAAGAACATTTTTTCGACTTTGAGATTTGACGAATTCTAAGGTGCACTAGAATAGTTAATTGATCAGTTGAGTGTAAAGTTTGCAGGTCAAATTTTGCTTGCGAAAGTGGGAAACCGAAAAAGATGGAATAACTACTGAGGCTAGTGAAAAATCCCTAAGGTTTCTGAAGCGATTGTATTACCTTTCCTGTAGTAAACCAACAGATTTGTTTTCTTTTTGATTAGTGCTCGCGATATATTGCAGAAATTAGTTTTGAGTTAAGCTGAATGAAGGAGGACAAGCCGCGAGACTTTGTCAGCCACAGTGTGTGAGTGTGACGTCACTAGGAGCCGCGCTGGGATAGGTTGGTTGGTGAGAAGGGTTGCGCACGGATTAGATGCAGTCCGTGAAGCGCAATTGGTGGGGAAAGGCAAGCGAAGAGTATTCTGGGAATTAAAGTCACTTATTGATTACATTTTGAGAAAATAAAGGACGGAAAGATGAAATTTTTCAAAGCATTTAAGAGAGCCTTGAGGGGAGATGTATATATTAAAGCAAATGTAGGAGAAGAAACACCGCCAGAGGGTACACCAGCTTATATTGTAATTGAAGAAAAGGGTGTCGCACCATGTCTTTGGTTAAAGCACTGGTGTAAATTAACAGAAAAGCATGGAAGTGTAGCGTTTCCTATCCATGGGACGTTTATTCTAAGAGTTTTGAGGAATTTAAAATTTGCGCTATATGACATGAAAATACCTCCAAGACCAGCACAGTTTGAAGCATTAGCAATTTGGGAACAAATGGCTAGAAGGCAACTACAAAAGAAATTTGAGACAAGAGTGAGAAAAGTAGAAAAGACACTAGCGGATGCTAGATGGGATAGTCCTCAAAAGGTTTGGAGATCAGATATATTGCAGGGAGACAAATTGTTTCCAGCAATTACTGGTGAAGCAGAGATGGAAGGAAAGAAAGCTACCCATAAAACAAACAGGAGTCAGTCCAAATATAGAAAAAATAAGAGAACCTCAAAAAGGTCAGACGAATCAGACGATGAGGAGTTCATTCTGCAATTGTTAAATGACCGTCCACCACCATATGTGGAAAACGAAAATGGGCCAAGCACTAGTACTGCCCCTCCAGAACCGATACAGGGTACTGTAACACCAAATTTGAGAAAATTGCAGAGGCAAAGTAGTCCTAATATGCCTTTTACACAAGAAATACCACAAGTTCAGAGAATATATCCTGACATGACTAAACTGGAACCTGTTAATGATTATCAGCCACAGGTGCAAAGACGCTATTATGATGAACATAATTTGGAAATAACTTCTAATTTAATGGTGCAGAGAGGACAGAATTACCAAAGACCGACATTGATTCAAACCGAATCAACACAAATTTTGATGCCTCAAAAGCAGATACAAGAAATGCCAAAGTACATTCAGACAGCAGAAACACAGTTAGACATGTCAGCAATGATGAACCATAATGTGGGAATTAACATGCCACAGAATTTGGATAACAGACAGAATCCAGACGCAATATCTTTGCCTATCACTGTAGGTCCGCCAGTACCATTATGTATACAAGCAAAGCCAAGTGTATGCGATCAAGGTGTAATGACACAGAATGAGACAGGAAGGAGACACATAGAGTATACTCAAGAAATGTCTCCCGTAGGAACACTCTCAAATAGATCTGGGTCTTTGTTGGAATTTAGTCCAATTCCAATTTGTGTTCCGTCAACTGTGGTAAAGTCAAATCCACCACTAATAATACCGCAAACCTCAAAAACAGAAACATTACAGAAACCATCAGTAGCAGTAGACATAGATGCTACATTAATGGGACTAAACACACAACAGTTAACACAATGGTTGAACAGTCTGAATACCCCACAAAGTACACCCAAGTGGAAAGGAGAAGAATATTTGAATCAAATAAGATTGGGCATGGAAGCAGGTGAACTCGTAGATGGAACGATGGGTCTGAACAGGTTAGAATCATACACAGAAGAAGAGCTGAGATACATTTGCCCTAGAATTACAAGAGGAGTAAGCAGCATACATAAGAGGTTACAAGAAATTGCAGATAGACACAAAATAGACATAAATAAAACCAAGCACTTGAGCAGAAGTTACAGGTTAGACTTTGAGGCAAAAGATTTTGAACACATGAGGTCTGCAGGAATGAAAACACACCTTAAAGAAATATTGCAAAGCGCGCAGGTTTGGAGATGTTTAGACAAGTGGGAGAGTAGGTGGGTTAAGAAAAAGGATAAGAAGAAAGAAAGTACCCCAGATCAGAATGATAAAATACAACAGAATGGTGATCTTATAACCATGTTACCAATGAGAGAAACAGCAGGAGGTAAACTTATCCATGTACCATGGCACAGGTGTGACATTCAATCTTTTACGGATGATTTCCCTAAGTTAAGAGAGAAACTGATCGAATGGTATCAACAAACAGATAGATTCGTGAAACTCGCAAAGTGTCTTTGGGAAGACCTGAATACTTTATTTGAAATTGTAGTTCCAGCAGATTTGTGGGAAGATTGTAAAAGGGCTGTAGTTTGGCCAACAAGTGAACCGGAAAGAGATAAGGACACAGGTGCACCATCGCCTAGGGTAATGAGCATATACCATAAAGTGATTGAGTATTTGAAAACAAAAGTTGCGTCGAAAAATGTAGTTTGGCAGAAAATTGACAGAACAGCACAGGAAGTTAAAGAGTCGATACATGCATACTATGAGAGATTGCTGAAAGCATTTAAACATTACAGTGGCACGGAAACGATTGAGGCAAAGGACATGCTCCATTTTGTATTCAGATTTGTGGAAGGATTGAGACCAGAAATGAGCCAGATGATTAAAATGCAATTGATTTGTTGGCAGTCAAAATCGATTGATGAAGTGTTGAACTATGCAAAATACTGCAGTGATGAGATTGAGACAAAGCAGAAAAGGTTGAAAGAAAAAGTGATGGTGATGCAGATTAGAGCAGCTCAGACAGGTTTGCAAGGTTTCCAACAACAGTTGCCGCAGCAACAACAGCAGGGAAATGCTATGTTTCAGCCACAGATGAGAGGCAGAAGCCGAGGAGGTTTTGTGAATAATGGTCTTGATTTAAATACTGTCGTGATTCCTAATGGTATACAGGCAATGAAGAAAGTGATGCCATGTCACACTTGCGGAATCGTCGGACATTGGAAACGGGAGTGCCCAATGTTGGTGCAGGAAGGTGTAGGTCAGCAAAACAATGATGTCAATACATTTCATAATATGAGAGGACCAAAATTGAGAGGTCCAAACCCAAATTTCCAAAATAATGTAAATCAGATGCAGGGTCTACAACCTATACAACAACAGCAGGTGCAAATGCCTCATGTACAAATGGCACAATCACAGCCAATGCAACAGCAGTTTCCTATGGTACCTAATAAGCAAATGCAAGTACCCTTAGCACCAATGAATCAGCAACAAGTAATGCTTCCTCAACAGGTCACAGGTCAAGGAATGAATCAAAGTAACACAGTACACCAATTCCCGTTACACAGTGAGAATGGAATAAACAATGAATGGGAGAGTGAAAGTTCAGAGGAGGAGGGAAATTGTATGCTTTCAGCATCTTTGGAAGTTGATCAAAAGGGACCATGGGCCAGATGTAGGTTAGTAAACAATTGCGACTTGCAATTTGCGAGTCATAGCGACTCGCAAATTGCAACTCGCAATCCAAGATGCAGAAAGGTGTCTCAGACACCTTCTGCGACTCGCTATGGGGTCGCAAAGACCCACCTCATTAATATTTATGAGGTGGGTCGCAGTTTGCGACCCCATAGCGAGTCTAGGCACTCACAGGGATGGTGGCCTGCTGGAGACAGCAGACCACCATGTCTGTGACTGCTTTTCAATAAAGCAGTTTTTTTTTCTGTTTGCAGCCAGTTTCCTTAAAGGAAAACGAGCTGCAAAAAGAAACAATACCGAAACCATTTAGTTTCGTTTTTTTCAGAGTAGGCAGTGGTCCATAGGACCACTGCCTGCTCTGAAAAAATTTTTTTGTGGCATTCACAAAGGGGAAGGGGTCCCATGGGGACCCCTTCCCTTTTGCGAATGAGTTACCATCCACTTCAAGAGGATGGTAACTGCGAGTTGGTTTGCGACCGCTTTCGCGGTCACAAAGCAACTCAACATCGCGATGCGGTCGCAAATAGGAAGGGAACACCCCTTCCTATTTGCGAGTCGGAATCACATTTTGCGAGTCGGTACCGACTCGCAAAATGTGACTCTGCATCGCGTAAGGCCTTTTGCGCCTCGCAAACTGCGTTTTTCGCCGTTTGCGAGGCGCAAAAGGCTTCCTACATCTGGCCCCATATGTGGAAGGAAGAGTTATGGGTCACAGCGTTTCATTTTTGGTTGACACAAGAGTTACACGCTCTACAGTTAGAAGTATCGAAGTACCAAATTTACCACTTTCAGGGAGAACAGTTCAAGTAGTGGGAGTAGCAAATCGGTATCTGACAAACCCAATTACAGATCCAGTGCAAGTCAAAATTGGTAACTTTCAAGGGTTACATAAATTTGTGGTGTGTGACTCAAGTCCAATATCCCTATTAGGAAGAGATTTATTATGCAAACTAGGATGCTCAATTATGTGCTCACATAATAGAATTAAAATTCAGACAAACAGTGATGAGGAAGAAGAGGACAGTTTAGAAGAAGAAGAAATGGAAACTGTTGATGAAGAGTATCCCCTGATTACTCTTTATCCTATGCTCACTGAAGCAGATATTCCAGCTGATTTACAAGAAACTGTTGAAAAGGAAGTGTGGGATATGACAGGGAAAGAAGTAGGATTGATCAAAGGAGCAGAACCAGTGAAAGTGACTGTAAAACCTAATGTAAATTTTCCTCAGACTCCACAATACCATATGCCACAAGATACTCTCATGAAAGTTGTCCAACTCATTGACGAATTTGTGAAACAGGGAGTACTGAAAGAAGTACTAAGTAGTCCATGTAATTCACCAATCATGGGACTAATAAAACCAAGTGGAAAAGTCCGAATTGTTCAAGATTTGAGAAAAATAAATGACATAATAGTCAATTGTTGTCCCGTAGTACCAAATCCAGCTGCAATAATGTTTCAAATTCCCTGTGATGCAGAGTGGTTCACAGTCATCGATTTGTCACAAGCATTCTTTTCTGTGCCTCTTCATGAGGACAGCTAATTTCTCTTTTGTTTCAAATTCCTGGACAGAGTCTACAGTTGGTGTCGAATTCCTCAAGGGTTTTCTGAGTCACCATCAATTTTCAATCAGATTCTAAAGAAAAATCTAGAATCATTGGAATTACCTTTTGAATCAACCTTAGTACAGTATATTGACGATTTACTGATTGCATCCAAAACAGAAAATGACTGTACAGTTGACACTATTGCCTTACTGAACCATTTGGGAAGGAATGGACACAAAGGGAGTGATTCTCACCCTGGCGGGCGGCGGAGGCCGCCCGCCAGAGTTCCCCCCTCCAAAATACCGCTCCGCGGTCGAAAGACCGCTGAGGGTATTTTGGGTTTTGCACTGGGCTGGCGGGCGACCGCCAAAAGGCCGCCCGCCAGCCCAGTGCAAAACACCCTTCCCACGAGGACGCCGGCTCAGAATTGAGCCGGCGGAGTGGGAAGGTGCGACGGGTGCAGTGGCACCCGTCGCGTATTTCAGTGTCTGCAAAGCAGACACTGAAATACAAAGTGGGGCCCTCTTACGGGGGCCCCACGACACCCCATACCGCCATCCTGTTCCTGGCGGGCGAACCGCCAGGAACAGGATGGCGGTATGGGGTGTCAGAATCCTCCATGGCGGCGCAGCCATGGAGGATTCATTTGGGCAGCGGAAAAACGGCGGGAGACCGCCGGTTTTCCGCATCTGACCGCGGCCAAACCGCCACGGTCAGAATGCCCTGCGGGGCACCGCCAGCCTGTTGGTGGTGCTCCCGCCAACCCTGGCCCCGGCGGTCAGAATGACCCCCAAAGTGTCTCCTTCAAAATTGCAATACTGCCAAAAGAAAGTGAAATATTTGGGTCACAAAATAGAAAAAGGGTCGAGAAAAATCATGAAAGAAAGAATAACGAGTGTACTTCAAATGAGTCCACCCAAAACAAGAAAAGAGGTGAGAAAGTTTTTGGGAATGGTGGGCTACTGTGGCCAATGGATTCCCAATTTCTCAACTCAAGCCAAACCTTTACTGAAACTGACCCTGAAAGATGAGCAGGATTAAATAATGTTGAAAAGAGATGAAATGGATGCCTTTATTGAATTAAAGGAATGCATGTGCAGAGCTCCAGCTTTAGGTATGCCTGATTACACAAAGCCTTTCACATTGTTTTGTCATGAACGTGATGCATGTTCCTTGTCTGTCTTGACTCAAGCCCATGGTGGTGTAAACAGACCAGTAGCATATTTTTCAGCTACTTTGGATCCAGTCGCAGCAGCCTTACCAGGATGCTTGCGTGCTGTAGCAGCAGTTGGTATGAGCCTGAATCAGAGTGAAGGAATAGTGATGGGACATCCTTTAACAATTATGGTCCCTCACTCAGTCTAAATACTTTTGACACGTTCCCGAACACAGCACATGACTGGTGCTAGGCTTACACGGTATGAGACAATAATTTTGGGATCACCTAATGTGCAATTAAAAAGGTGCACTACATTGAATCCGGCAACTTTGTTTCCCAGTGAAAATGTTCAAATTGAAAATGCAGATGATATAGAACATGACTGTCTTCAAGTGACTGAATTTTGTACTAAACCAAGACCTGATATCAAAGATACTCGATTGGAAGAAAATGATCAGATTATTTTTGTTGACGGTTCTTGTTTGAGAGATGCACTAGGAATATTGAAAGCAGGATATGCTGTATGTACAATAACTGGTGTTCTAGAAGCATCTTGGCTTCAAGGAATTTACTCTGCACAAGTAGCGGAACTAGTAGCCCTTACTAGAGCTTGCCAACTTTTGGCATTAATGAAAGTCACCATTTATACTGACAGTCAGTACGGATTTGGAATAGTGCATGATTCTGGACAATTGTGGTCACAAAGAGGCTTTATGACCTCTTCAGGATCACCAGTGAAAAAAGGTGAAAGAATAAGAGAATTGTTACATGCTATCCAGTTACCAGGAGAAGTAGCAGTGGTAAAATCAAGTGCACACTCGAAATCACAAGACTTCGTTTCTTTGGGAAATGGATATGCAGATCAAGTCGCAAGGTTTTGCGCATTGAACTGTATATTGCTCAGAGACGAATGGAATTTGATAAGTGAGCCAGAACTTGAACCAAATGAAGCCTTTGCTCTAAAAGTTGTAGACACAATAGAAGAATTGAAATTCCTACAAAATAATGTTAGTAAGGATGAAAAACTCTCATGGAGTAAATTACAATGCGTAAAAAAAACATATGATTTGTGGGTTTCAAGTGAAGGGAGATTAGTTTTACCAGACAGTCTTTTGACACAAATAGCTAGGCTACATCATGGACAAGCACACATTGGAAGAGATGCCATGATTAGATTATTCAAAATTGATTGGTTCAATCCCAAATTTCGCCAAGTTGCTGAAGCAGTTTAGCATCGTTGCGTCATTTGCCAACAAATGAACACAGGGAAGGGAACCGTAATAAATTTGAGCCACATTGGAAGAGCAAGTGGGCCGTTCAGCAGGATGCAAATGGATTTCATTGAGATGCCTATGCATGGAGGCTTGAAATATGTGTTGGTGATTGTGTGTATTTTTAGTCACTGGATTGAAGCATACCCTACATGCAGAAATGACAGTCTCACAGTTGCAAAACTACTCTTGAGAGAACTAATACCACGTTTCGGATTTCCGATCTCTTTAGAATCAGATAGGGGAAGTCACTTCAATAACGAAGTAATCAAATTACTATGTGCAGCATTGAAAATTGAACAAAAATTGCATTGTAGCTACCGCCCTGAAGCATCAGGACTAGTGGAGCAAATGAATGGCACACTGAAATCAAGAATGGCGAAAATATGCGCATCCACAAACTTGAAATGGCCTGACGCGTTGCCTTTGGTGTTAATGTCAATGAGAAACACACCTGATAGAAAAACTGGACTATCACCACATGAAATTCTCATGGGCAGAGCCATGAGACTTCCAGCAGTTCCTGTGAATGCCCTTGTAAATATTACAGATGATATGGTATTGGACTACTGCAAAGGTCTGGCTGATGTCATCCACTCTTTTTCTCACCAGGTAGAGGCAACCACCTTGCCACAGATCCAAGGTCCAGGACACGCCCTGAAAGCAGGTGACTGGGTTGTGGTAAAGAAGCACGTGAAAAAATCATGTTTGGAACCCCGTTGGAAAGGACCTTTTCAAGTGATTCTGACAACTACCACCGCTGTGAAGTGTGCGGGAGTTCCCAACTGGATTCACGCCAGTCACACGAAAAGGGTAACGTGTCCCACAGAAGAGGAAATTGAAGCACTGAAATTACCAACAGCTAACAGGAAAGTACCAGGCACTGAGACAGAACGAAGAGAGCCTGAAAGCGAACAAGAAGAAATTGAGACAGAAGAAATATTCTCTGAGGAAGACGCAGTCAATCCTTTTGAGGAAAACAGAGAAGAAGCCTCAGGAGGTGACAAAGATCCTATCTCAGATGAAGAAGCAGGAGAGCCTAATAAGAGGAGGGCTTTCCCAGAAGCAGACGATACAGGAAAAGAAGGAGAAAACCTGACTGACTTCCCGGGTGAAGGAGACAAGACAGAGCAAAGTGAAATTGTTCCAATTCTTCCAGAACCGGTTGCAGGTCCATCAGGTGAAAACAACGGGAAACGGAGACAAAGCATATCACCAGTGAAATCAAAGACTAAAGAAATTTAAACGAAAACAAATGGCCAAAATTGAAGGAGAAAAGAAAGGAAGTGTCTATCATAACCACATCGAATGAAGAAAAAGACACAACCAAAGAACAACGGGAGACGCGGACCCGGGTAGGTTACCCGCCGGCAGGAGGATCCTATATCAAAGAGGTACATACCTGACCATTGGTCCGCTCAGTCCCATGTAGCACGCTCCTTAATGGGGACGGGCGACAGACAGGATTAGTAATCCTATATTAGTGTGAGTGACTGGATACAGTTTGTCCTGACAATTTCAGGTATTAGTTTTTTTGTACTTTTCACGAATAGGAGATACATCTAGTCTATTTTTGGTCCTGAAGAAGCGTCACTGGACCCCTCTGGGCCTCTGGGAGACGCGAAACATGTTGACCCTTATGGGGGATGGCGTGGAAATTCCCCACCCCTGTCCTAGAGTGATTGACCATTAACTCTGTTTCACTCTCATGATTAGTTTTAATCTTGGCCTCTGACCTATATATTTTTATTAAACAGATCTTTCCTTGAGGTTCAGTGAGTCAATTTTAGATTTCTTTCTCTTGATCTCCTTACTTTACACACACTTAGGGTCTTGGCATCATCTCAGACATGAACTCCGGCAAAGAGCCCCCCCATCTGGGGTGGTGCCCGTCAGACATTGCAGCGCCAGTCTGACGAGGAGCAACTCCGATGATGAAGCATGACACCCATATGGGTGTGTGAGGTTTTTGCTCCTAAAATAGGACCCTCCCATAGTTGCTGTCTCTCTCTCTAGATGGAACATTGTACTTTTCTTGATTTACAACCAAAGAACAAGACATAAGCGAAAGGGAATCGAAAGGAGATGCAAAATTGAAAAGGAAAAGGATAGCGAGCAGAAGATATTCTGGTCCAGAATGGGCATACACAGCCACTAATGATTGGTCAGATGAATTTCTATCTCTTAGTCTTGAAAAGAAGAAGCAGAACGACACTTTGGTACTTGAAAAGAAAAATTTCATGAACATTACTGAATAAGACATTGAAAACCTGTTTGACTTTTGAAACCGATTTTGAGACAAAGCTGCTAAACCGATAAGAGACTAAGGGCCAGATGTAGCAAAAATAAAAATTGCGACTCGCATTTTGCGAGTTGATGCGACTCGCAAAATGCGAGTCGCAAATTGGAATGCCAGAAAAAAAAGCGATCCGATTTTGCGACTCGCAGCCGGACTCGCAACGCTGTGTGCGAGTCCGCAGTTTGCGAGGTCGCTGTTTGCGAGTGTTCAAAAACGAACTCGCAATTAGCGAGTGGGTGTCACAAATTGCGAATACCTTCAAAATTGCTTGCAGATGCAGCAGAACACTCCAGAAAGCATACCTGAACACTCTGGAAACACTTCCTGGCACATGATGATGGCATCACAGCCAGGAAGTTAACAAATACACCTGGGAGGAGGGCTCAACAGTGAGCAGTGTCTCTGCCACTCACAGTATGGTGCTGAGGAGTGGTAGGCACAGCACCATGGACGCAGCAGGGACCAGCCAGGCTGGCAGGAGGGGCAGGAGATCATAGATAACAGCCAGGACAGATTAATGTGGCACATGGCGTTAATGTGCCACATGACTGGTTGGCATTTTCCTGCCCATGGACAATTTCAACTTGTATATAGTTTCTTCATGACATTAATAAAACAGTTATTTTTGTTCCACTTAACAAATGGTTAATAGGTGAGTATGGTGGGAGTTGACACGTACCGTCCAAAATATTGCGTTGCAATGTGGTCCCGTCTCAGTCTGCCTTGATTAGCTAGACTCCTATCCCCATGATGGCGATGTGGTTGTTCTTGCTCTTCATCATCAGGATCTGGGTCTGCAGGGGTGAGAGGTAGCCCACGTCGGGTGGCTATGTTGTGGAGGATGGCGCATGCGACCACAATTTTGAAAGCGGTAATGGGGGTGTATTGGAGGGCGCCTCCACTGCGGTGGAGGCATCTGAATCTTGCCTTCAGCAGTCCGAAGGTGCGCTCGATCAGGTTCCTGGTCCTCTTATGTGCACTGTTGTATTGCCTCTCTGATTCAGTTCTGGGTGTTAAAAACTGAGTCATGATCCAAGGCCTGAGAGCATATGCACTGTCACCTGTTGGGCACAAAAGTACACGGTTAGGAAGTCCAGATTGTCGTGCACAGTGACATGTGTGTATGTCTGCAAGTGTCTATGGCTCTACCTAGAAGGTAACCGTCTCCAAATTCCCCACGTTCCAGGCGTTGATGTATCCCACTATGCCTAAAAATGTATGAGTCATGGGTACTGCCAGGAAACTTAGCTACGATGTCCGTGATGACATAATGGGCATCACAAACAACCTGTATGTTGAGTGAGTGGGTACACTTCCTGTTGCGGAAAATGTGTTCCAGATTAGCAGGGGGGCATATTTGAATGTGTGTCCCATCTACACACCCTATGACATGAGGAAAGTGGACAATGCGGTAAAAGTCCAGCTTGGTGCTGTTAATTTCTGCCTCATTCCTTGGTAAGTATATGAAGTGAGACATGTGCGTGACTAAGGCATCTAGGAATGCCCTGAGGAACCTTGACACTGCACTTTGGGATACCCCACCTGCCACGGCAATGACCCCCTGATAGCTCCCTGAGGCCAAGAGGTGCAGTGCGCATAGTACTTGCACATGCGTAGGGATGGCGCAGCCACGCAGAATCTTGTGTTCTAGCTGTGGTTTGAGTAAATCTATTAATTCTAGAATGGCTGCGCTGCTAAGGCGGTATTTGTCATAGATCTCCTCTTCAGTTTGCTGAAAAAGAGTCTGCCTGGTTCTATATATCTTCTCCTGTCTGTGGCCCCTCCTCCTCCTCTGCTGGGCTGCGTAGACTCTCCTCCTCACTGCTATCAGGTATATCTCCGCCATCTTGAGTAACCCAGATGCCTTCTGGGTCCCCTTTTATACTTTGGTAATGGTTACCACCTGCTCTGAGTTAGTGGTAAATGGGACATGCAAACTGGGCTTTTTGCGACTAGTCGCAATTTGCGAGTTGCAATTGCATAAGGTTTGCGACTCGCAAATTGCGACTTGTAATTTGCGGGTCGCAAAATGGGGTCGCAACGGATGCGACTCGCAAACGGGTCCCATCGCTTTTTGCGAGTCGGAATGGGCTTTTTGCATCCCATTTCCGATTTTGCACTGTTGCAAATTGCGAATCGGCCCGTTTGCGAGTCGCAAACGTTTGCTACATCTGGCCCTAAGCTGCTAAAGAAAACCGTGTGAACTTTGACCTCGTTGATCCTTTATATATATATCTGCACATTTGATTTGATAAAGTATCTTCAACTTTCTGATTCTCTATAGATCATGACAGACAATACTACACAAGGACATAATATGAAATATTGTAAATACATGTGTATAGGTCTAATAATTGCATGTGTACTAATAATTATGGCAATGATTTTTTTAATGCATGGAGGGAATGAAAGAGACGTGAATGATGCTTTTACTTTTAAAACTACTACTGAATTAACTCCTTTGAAGAAACTCGAACAAGATGAAAAATATTTACATGATTATACTAACAACAAGAAAGAACTCTCATCTAATGTCTTCTATCGCTTGCTGAGTGAGTATGTTGAGATAATGGACGCGAAAGATTGTTATATATGTACACAAATCCCTACCTCAGTAATAGAAGGGGTGACATATCATAGCATGCCCCTTACGTATGGAATAACATGTAGTTTGTTACTAACCAGATTTTATGGCCAGGAGTATATTCAATACTTCTATTCCAATCATGATGTCGTATTTTCATATGTCCCCATAATTGAGTACTTGAGTAAAGTAGCAAGAGATTATTATATAAAATTAGTTAGGGGTTTCTTTGAACCATTATCACCTTTTTCCACAGTTCACGCTCATAAAAAAAACCTAACATGCTTACTTTCACCCGTAGAGAAAAGCTTTTTAGATCACACTGAAGATAGAAGGAAAATGATAAAGGAAAAATTAGAAAAAGAATTACATAAAAGGACATCTGTAGATAACTATTCTTTTGCCGCAATAAAGACACAAGGGAAACTAGCTTTAGATGCATTACACATAGGGAAACTTTGTGTATATAGACCTAAATCATACTATGACACAATCTTTGTAGGAACGAGTGAATGTAAACACGTGTTTTTATTCCAGAGTAAATGGACGTTCATGTTAAATGGACTATATCCAGCTACTCCAAGCGTATATTATATTTGTAGACTTAATGCCTATTATCGTCTTCCAAAGGATGGTATGGGAGATGTTATTCGGGACCGACTCGCAAAATGCATTTCCGACCCGCAAATAGGAAGGGGTGTTTGGAGTCGCAGTTACCAGTCACTTGAAGTGGATGGTAACCCACTCGCAAATTGGAAGGGGTCCCCTTTGTAAATGGACCCCAAAATATTTTTTCAGGGCAGGTAGTGGTCCAAGGGACCACTACCTGCCCTGAAAAAATACCGAAACAAAAGGTTTCGGATTTTTTTTTTTAAGTGCAGCTCGTTTTCCTTTAAGGAAAACGGGCTGCACTTGAAAAAAAAAAAACTGCTTTATTAGCAAGCAGTCACGGACATGGAGGTCTGCTGACTACAGCAGGCCTCCATGTCAGTGAGTGCCCATAGTCGCTATGGGGCCGCAATTTGCGACCCACCTCATTAATATTAATGAGGTGGGTCTTTGCGACCCCATAGCGACTGCATAGCAAATTGCGAGTTGCAATTTGCGAGTCGCTCGGACTTGCAAATTGCAAGTCGCAATTTGCTTTGTACCTACATCTGGCCCAATATTTCCAAAGATTTATCAACTAAATGACTTAAAGAAATTTCCAAAGCTGTCTGAATTACATCGTATTCAGAAAAGGGAGACAGCTTCTGGTGTGGTAGGAGACATATTTGGAGCAATAATTCCTTCAGTAGGAGTTATATTGAATTCAATCAAAATACAAAGGTTTTCTACTATTGTGGATAACATGCTGACAAATTTCTCAGGAGCAATGATCCTGATGGATACTGAACTTGCTGCAGAAAGAGCTATGACTCTTCAAAACCGGATTGCTTTAGACATTCTTTTGGCAAAGAATGGCGGCATTTGCAAAATGCTTAGTGCACGTCACTGTTGCTCATATATACCAGACAACAGTAAACAAATTAGAAATATGCTTACAAATTTAACTAACGATAGTACAGATTTGACAGAATTGAAAGAACCAGGAGTATGGGAAAAAGTTGGAAAAGGATTTGCTTCCGTGGGAAATTGGCTCAGCAACATTTGGAACTGAATATTACTGAAAATAGTAAAAGGGATATTAATAATAATAATTTGCTTAATAGGTATTTGGGGAATATGGAAAGCTATTAAAATACTGAAATCAAGAAACAAGAGAATAATTGAAAAGAAAGAACAAAAAGAAATGGTAAAATTATACAGGGAAAAATCAAAGGGAGTATAAAGGAAAAGGAAAATGATTGAAATGCAAAATTATTAAAACAGAATTTTAATGAAATAAAATTTGTGATGGAAGATTTAATGTGATGACATAATTAGTCATCAGAGGAGGGATTGATGAAGCAGAAAAAGAAAGACTAACAAACATTCATATATCATATAACAAAATCGTATAAAAAAAATTGATTTTAGCAAAGAAAAATAATGTATGTAGAAAATTTGCCCACGAAGTAGATCGCCATTAGTATAAACAAGCTTAATTAATCATGAAAATCGACAAATGTATTAAAATGTCATAATTGCATCTATATTTTATGATTTTCTTGTTAAAATTGTTATATGCTTAGCTTAAATTTAGCAGAGGCTTTGGCCTAGTTGCCTGGTCTCAATTTTAACTGCGTAAGTTTTCACTTGTACTAACAAAGACGTGTTTTAAACCTTTAAAAGCTGTATTTTTCCAGTAGAATGACTAATACACTTATCTCAAGGTTGCGTGTTAGGCAACTTTCATCCCCTTTGAAGCAAGGTCAGTTTCTGCAGGTGCAGACAATAAAGACACATGCAGAATTAATTGGCAACTTTGTTGCTACTTGTGTTCCAAAACTCCAAGGACACCTTATGTGTAGATGAGTATTAAGAGAAAAGACACTATTCATTGGTCAAAGAGAAATCACCCCATGGACCCTCCAATGGAAGAACCTGAAGAATTTTGAACTTTTCTTACTTATTCCCATCGGACAGAGAGAAGCCAGCCATTTTTCTTTGATGCCATTTTGAAGCCAGATTCGAGAATCCATTTTGATGACATTTTGATGCTTTTTCTCTATCCCAGAGAGAGAGAGACTTTAAAGAATTATCACCCTAGAGACTTTAACTTTAACTTTACTTTGCCTTGCCCATTCAATAACTTTTGTTCCCCCATTTTCCTTGCTGCTGCTAGGAAATCTTGCCTTAAACTTTGCCCCCTTGAAGTTTGCCCCATGCTGATCGGACCGGTACCTGAAGGACAAAGACTTTCCTTGAATGCTGATTGTATTTGGTAATTATAAAAGGTTAAATGTATTATTCGTTGTATTTTACTTCTTAGGTACCAACTGCTTATTTTTGACAGAGCCTAAGCTAGAAGGTTTCTAAATTTATGTTGATTAAATTCATTTTTGCATGAAGCCCCACATACCAATGCTAATCAGAGGTTAGTTGAGGTATTCATTTGATGCACCATGCTGAATTGAAATCTTGTTATGCTGACCGATGTATGCAATTAGTCAATTTCAGTTACTTTTATTAGTGATTTGCATTGCTGTAGCCGAGTGCATTATAATCCAAGTTTTGCGTAGATTGCGTTTCTTCCATCGTTATGGACAGCCAGTAATGTTCGTATATGTGCATCATTTGATTTTGAGACTTACCTATATTGTGTTAGCTTTGTTAATATAGGGAAATAAACTCATTAACTTTTAATAAACAGGTGTGGTTATTCATGACTGAAAGGTCATGGTGTGTCTAATTACTGATTTTCTGTTTAACTAATATCTTGAGTGATTATTAATCGAGTATTGGTTATTGCTTATAAATGATTATTGATTATTGATTTGAGGGATCTGACAATTCTTTGGATGAGGAGAACTCAACCCGATTAAAAGGTTCACCGACCTCCGGCGTGTCCAAGCATAAGTAATTTATAAGGACTGGACGAGCTATCACTATCACAACTGAATTCTAAGGGCCAGGATCAACCAGTTGCTTTTATCAGCAGAAGGTTGACCCCTATAGAGAAGCGTTGGTCTGCCATTGAGAGGGAGGCCTTTGCTGTGGTCTGGGCACTGACAAAGTTGAGACCATACCTGTTTGGTACTCACTTTCTTGTTCAGGGAGACCACAAACCTCTACTTTGGCTAAAACAAATGAAAGGTGAAAACCCTGAATTGTTGAGGTGGTCCATATCCCTACAGGGAATGGACTATACAGTGGAACATAGACCTGGGAGTACCCACTCCAATGCAGATGGACTCTCCAGATATTTCCACTTAGACAATGAAGACTCAACTGGGCAAGGTTAGCCTTATTGTCCTTCGTTGGGGGGGGGGGTTGTATAGGAAAGTACCATCTTGCCTGGCATGTTACCCCCATTTTCAATGTATGTATGTTTGTTTTTGCCCTTGTGTCTCCCCAGTGCTCATAATGTATGCCGTGTATCTGTTCCCTGTGTGGTGTCTCACTGTATCACTGAGGCTCTGCTAACCAGAATCTAAGTGTTTATGCTCTTGCTGCTTTCACAATTGTCACTGCAGGCTAGTGAGCATGATTCTCATTGGCACACTGGAACACCCATATAATTCCCTTGTATATGGTACCTAGGTACCCAGGTGTAGGAGGCTGGCCTGGCTTGTAGTGGGTACCAGTGGTACTTACACCTTGAGCCAGGTCCAGTTATCCCTTATTAGTGTAGAAGAGGTGTTTCTAGCAGCTTAGGCTGATAGAAGGTAGCTATAGCAGAGCAGCTTAGGCTGAACTAGGAGACATACAAAGCTCCTACTATACCACTGGTGTCATATGCACAATATCATAAGAAAACACAATACACAGATATACTAAAAATAAAGGTACTTTATTTTTATGACAATATGCCAAAAGAATCTCAGTGAGTACCCTCAGTATGAGGATGTGAAATATACACAAGATATATGTACACAATACCAAAAATATGCAGTAATAGCAAAAGGAAGTAATGCAAGCAATGTAAAGTTACAGTAGATTGCAATAGGAGCACATAGGTATAGGGGCAACACAAACCATATACTCCAAAAGTGGAATGCGAACCACAAATGGACCCCAAACCTATGTGAGCTTGTAGAGGGTCGCTGTGGCTGTAAGAAAACAGTGAGGGTTAGAAAAATAGCCCACCCCAAGACCCTGAAAAGTAGGTGTAAAGTGCACCTGTATTCCCCAGAGAGCACAGAAGTCGTGATAGGAGAATTCTGCAAGGAAGACCAACCCCAGCAATGCACCCAAAGTGGATTTCTGGACGAGAGTACCTGTGGAACAAGGGGACCAAGTCCAAGAGTCGCGACAAAGTCGAGATTGGGCAGATGCCCAAGAAATGCCAGCTGAGGGTGCAAAGAAGCTGCCACTGGATGGTAGAAGCTGTGGATTCTGCAAGAACGAAGAGGGCTAGAAACTTCCCCTTTGGAGGATGGATGTCCCACGTTGTGAAGAAGCTTCCAGAGGTATTTCCATGCAGAAAGACCGCAAACAAGCCTTGCTAGCTCCAAGGGTCACGGTTAGGGTTTTTGGATGCTGCTGTGGCCCAGGAGGGACCAGGATGTTGCCACTTGGATGAGGAGACAGAGGGGGCGCCCAGCAAGTCAGGGAGTCCTCACAGGAGCAGGCAGCACCCGCAGAAGTACCAGAACAGGCACTTGGAAGAGGAGTGAACCAGAGCTCACCCGAAGACACAAAAGGGAGTCCCACGACGCTGGAGGACAACTCAGGAGGTTGTGCACTACAGGTTAGAGTGTAGGGGACCCAGGCTTGGCTGTGCACAAAGGAAATCCTGGAAGAGTGCACAGGAGCCGAAGCAGCTGCAAATCACGCGGTACCCAGCAATGCAGTCTAGCGTGGGGAGGCAAGGACTTACCTCCACCAAACTTGGACTGAAGGGTCACAGGACTATGAGAGTCACTTGGACAGAGTTGCTGAGTTCCAGGGACCACGCTCGTCGTGCTGAGAGGGGACCCAGAGGACCGGTGATGCAGTCTTTTGTTGCCTGCTGTTGCAAGGGGAAGATTCCGTCGACCCACAGGAGATTTCTTCAGAGCTCCTAGTGCAGAGAGGAGGCAGGCTACCCCCAGAGCATGCACCACCAGGAAAACAGTCGAGAAGGCGGCAGGATCAGCGATACAAGGTTGCAGTAGTCGTCTTTGCTACTTTGTTGCGGTTTTGCAGGCGTCCTGAGCAATGTTCCCTCTAATTTTTTTCCACTGTGTGCGGCAGTGTGCGGTCTCTGTGCACTGCAGCCAAGGATACGTGCGCCAAGAAATTGACCATTCACGCACGCGCAGCGCATAACTAGCCAAGATCTTTGACATTAGCCTCTCCATACCACTAAAGCAAAAAAAGGATATCATTGCTCCATGCAATAGGGCATCAAGGCAGTTTTGTGACCTGGTTGCACACCCCAAGGACAGGACCTGTTAGGGGAGCACGTATATTGCTCTAAAAGGCTTATTTAGGCTTAGAAAGTGATAACGCATATAAACTACCACAAAGTATAGGAATGGTGGAACATTTGATAACAGCACATTTTCTACTGTTCTGAAGCATTTCCTAGCTCATTAACCATTAATTTCCAAGACAGATATCACTTGCTCGCTTGTATGCTAAAGTACGCCAAATGATGTTTAAAACACTCCCCGCGGCATTTAAACGCTGTTTTCATTGACTTCAATCCAGATTCAAATATGAGCATTATCTGCCTTAGGGGAGCACGTATATCGCTCTAAAAGGCTTATTTAGGCTTAGAAAGTGATAACGCATATAAACTACCACAAAGTATTGGAATGGTGGAACATTTGATAACAGCACATTTTCTACTGTTCTGAAGCATTTCCTAGCTCATTCACCATTAATTTTCAACATAAATATCACTTGCTCGCTTGTATGCTAAAGTACGCCAAATGATGTTTAAAACACTCCCCGCGGCCTTTAAACGCTGTTTTCATTGACTTCAATCCAGATTCAAATATGAGCATTTTCTGCAATAGGAGAGCACGACTATCGCTCTAAAAGGCTTATTTGAGCTGAGAAAGTGAAATGCATATAAACAACTATGAAGTATGACAATGATGGAAAAGTTGATAACAGCACATTTTCTACTGTTCTGAAGCATTTCCTAGCTCATTAACCATTAATTTTCAACATAAATATCACTTGATCGTTTGTATGCTAAAGTACGCCAAATGATGTTTAAAACACTCCCCGCGGCCTTCAAACCCTGTTTTCATTGACTTCAATCCATATTCAAATATGAGCATTTTCTGCAATAGGAGAGCACGACTATCGCTCTAAAAGGCTTATTTGAGCTGAGAAAGTGATAAAGCATATAAACAACTATGAAGTATGACAATGATGGAAAAGTTGATAACAGCACATTTTCTACTGTTCCAAAGCATTTCCTATTCATTAACCATTAATTTTCAACATAAATATCACTTGCTCGCTTGTATGCTAAAGTAAGCCAAATGATGTTTAAAACACTCCCCGCGGCCTTTAAACGCTGTTTTCATTGACTTCAATCCAGATTCAAATATGAGCATTATCTGCAATAGGAGAGCACGACTATCGCTCTAAAAGGCTTATTTGAGCTGAGAAAGTGATAATGCATATAAACAACTATGAAGTATGACAATGATGGAAAAGTTGATAACAGCACATTTTCTACTGTTCTGAAGCAAACCTGCGTCCTGAAGATGTCCTTCCTGCTCGGCGGCAAAGAGTGACCCTGTCCTCGCGCTGTGTCTGTTTTGTAGACGCAGCGCTGATGTCCTCTCTGCCGCACGATGCAGGGAGCGACGTTGCAAGAACGTGCGCGCTTGCCAAAGGGGCCTGCGCGATGGGGGAAGGAAAGGTGCGCGCGCACTTGCGTGCGCGCCTTACAGGGAACATTGGTCCTGAGCAGTCAGCGGTCGATCCCTTGGCAGAAGGTGAAGAGAGAGATGCAGAGGAACTCTGATGAGCTCTTGCATTCGTTATCTAAAGAATTCCCCAAAGCAGAGACCCTAAATAGCCAGAAAAGGAGGTTTGGCTACCTAGGAAGGAGGATAGGCTAGTAACACAGGTAAGAGCCTATCAGAAGGAGTCTCTGACGTCACCTGCTGGCACTGGCCACTCAGAGCAGTCCGGTGTGCCAGCAGCACCTCTTTTTCCAAGATGGCAGAGGTCTGGAGCACACTGGAGGAGCTCTGGGCACCTCCCCTGGGAGGTGCAGGGGAGTGGTCACTCCCCTTTCCTTTGTCCAGTTTCGCGCCAGAGCAGGGCTGGGGGATCCCTGAACCGGTGTAGACTGGCTTATTCAGAGATGGGCACCATCTGTGCCCATCAAAGCATTTCCAGAGGCTGGGGGAGGCTACTCCTCTCCAGCCCTGACACCTTTTTCCAAAGGGAGAGGGTGTAACACCCTCTCTCTGAGGAAGTCCTTTGTTCTGCCTTCCTCGGCCAGGCCTGGCTGGACCCCAGGAGGGCAGAAACCTGTCTGAGGGGTTGGCAGCAGCAGCAGCTGCAGTTATATCCCGGGAAAGGCAGTTTGGCAGTACCCGGGTCTGTGCTAGAGACTCAGGGGATCATGGAATTGTCTCCCCAATGCCAGGATGGCATTGGGGTGGCAATTCCATAATCTTAGACATGTTACATGGCAATGTTCGGAGTTACCATTGTGATGCTATACATAGGTAGTGACCTATGTATAGTGCACACGTGTAATGGTCTCCCCGCACTCACAAAGTCCGGGGAATTTGCTCTGAACAATGTGGGGGCACCTTGGCTAGTGCCAGGGTGCCCACACACTAAGTAACTTAGCACCCAACCTTTACCAGGTAAAGGTTAGACATATAGGTGACTTATAAGTTACTAAAGTGCACTGGTAAATGGCTGTGAAATAACTTGGACGTTATTTCACTCAGGCTGCAGTGGCAGGCCTGTGTAAGAGTTGTCAGAGCTCCCTATGGGTGGCAAAAGAAATGCTGCAGCCCATTTGGATCTCCTGGAACCCCAATACCCTGGGTACCTCAGTACCATATACTAGGGAATTATAAGGGTGTTCCAGTATGCCAATGTGAATTGGTGAAATTGGTCACTAGCCTGTTTGTGATAATTTAGAAAGTAAAGAGAGAGCATAACCACTGAGGTTCTGGTTAGCAGACCCTCAGTGAGACAGTTAGTCATCACACAGGGAACACATACAGGGCACACTTATGAGCACTGGGGCCCTGGCTGGCAGGGTCCCAGTGACATATACACTAAAACAACATATATACAGTGAAATATGGGGGTAACATGCCAGGCAAGACGGTACTTTCCTACACCAGGGTATTGTGGTTCCAAGAGATCCCTATGGGCTGCAGCATTTCTTTTGTCACCCATAGGGAGCTCTGACAATTCTTACACAGGACTGCCACAGCAGCCTGAGTAAAATAACGTCCACGTTATTTCACATCCATTTTCACTGCACATAAGTAACTTATAAGTCACCTATATGTCTAACCCTCACTTGGTGAAGGTTAGGTGCAAAGTTACTTAGTGTGGGGGCACACTGGCACTAGCCAAGGTGCCCCCACATTGTTCAGGGCAAATTCCACGAACTTTGTGAGTGCGGGGACACCATTACACGCGTGCACTACACATAGGTCACTTACTTATGTGTAGCGTCACAATGGTAACTCCGAACATGGCCATGTAACATGTCCAAGATCATGGAATTGTCACCCCAATACCATTCTGGTATTGGGGGGACAATTCCATGATCCCCCGGGTCTCTAGCACAGAAGCCGGGTACTGCCAAACTGCCTTTCCGGGGTTTCCACTGCAGCTGCTGCTGCTGCCAACCCCTCAGACAGGTTTCTGCCCTCCTGGGGTCCATCCAGGCCTGGCCCAGGAAGGCAGAACAAAGGACTTCCTCAGAGAGAGGGTGTTACACCCTCTCCCTTTGGAAATAGGTGTGAAGGGCTGGGGAGGAGTAGCCTCCCCCAGCCTCTGGAAATACTTTGATGGACACAGATGGTTCCCATCTCTGCTTAAGCCAGTCTACACCGGTTCAGGGATCCCCCAACCCTGCTCTGGCGCAAAACTGGACAAAGGAAAGGGGAGTGAACACTCCCCTGACCAGTACCTCCCAGGGAAGGTGCCCAGACCTCCTTCAGTGTGTCCCAGACCTCTGCCATCTTGGATTCAGAGGTTCTGGGGGCACACTGGACTGCTCTGAGTGGCCAGTGCCAGCAGGTGATGTCAGAGACCCCTCCTGATAGGTGCTTACCTCTCTTGGTAGCCAAACCTCCTTTTTTGGTAGCCAAACCTCCTTTTCTGGCTATTTAGGGTCTCTCCTCTGGGCTATTCCTCAGATAATGAATGCAAGAGCTCACTAGAGTTCCTCTGCACTTCCCTCTGTGACTTCTGCCAAGGATCGACCGCTGACTGCCCCAGGACGCCTGCAAAACCGCAACAAACTAGCAAGGCGACTACCAGCAACATTGTAGCACCTCATCCTGCCAGCTTTCTTGACTTTTTACTGGTGGTGCATGCTCTGAGGGCTGTCTGCCTTCACCCTGCACTGGGAGCCAAGAAGAAATCTCCCGTGGGTCGACGGAATCTTCACCCTGCTAACCAGGCACCAAACTTCTGCATCACCGGTCCTCTGAGTCCACTCTCATCCTGACGAATGTGGTCCTTGGAACACAGGCGCTGGGTCCAAGTGTCTCCCACAGTCCAGTGGCCCTTCTGTCCAAATTTGGTGGAGGTAAGTCATTGCCTCACCACGCCAGACAGCAAACCTGTGTACTGCGTGATTTGCAGCTGCTCTGGCTTCTGTGCACTTTTCCAAGGATTCCTTTGTGCACAGCCTAGCCTGGGTCCCCAGCCCTCCGTCCTGCAGTGCTCAACCCACTGAGTTGGACTCCGACATCGTGGGACCCTCCTTTTGTGACTCTGAGCTCACCAATCTTCTAAGTGCCTGCTCTGGTACTTCTGAGGGTGCTGCCTGCTTCTGCGGGGGCTCTCTGAGTTGATGAGCATCCCCTCTGTCTCCTCCTCCAAGGGGCGACATCCTGGTCCTTCCTGGTCCCCAGCAGCACCCAAAATCCTCAACCACGACTCTTGCAGCTAGCAAGGTTTGTTTGTGGTATTTCTGCCTGGAAACACTTCTGCAACCTCCAGCACGCCGTGAGACATCTTCCATCCAAAGGAGAAGTTCCTAGCTGTCTTCGTTGTTGCAGAATCTTCAGCTTCTTACACCCGGAGGCAGCCCTTTTGCACCTTCATCCGGGGTTTTCTGGGCTCCTGCCCACCCTGGACACTATCGCGACTCTTGGTCTTGGACCCCTTACTTTGCAGGTTCTCAGGTCCAGGAATCCGTCTTCAGTGTTTTGCTGGTGCTTGTGGTTCTTGCAGAATCCCCTATCACGTCCATTGTGTCTTTCTGGGGTAGCAGGGTAACTTTACTCCTACTTTCTATGGTCTTGGGCAGGGGTACCTTGGACACCCTTACTGTTTTCCTACAGTCCCAGCGACCCTCTACAACCTCCCATAGGTCTGGGGTCTATTCGTGATTCGCATTCCACTTTTGGAGTATATGGTTTGTGTTGCCCCTAGACCTATGTCTACCTGTTGCATCCTATTCTGATTCTACATTGTTTGCACTACTTTTCTTACTGTTACTTACCTGTTTTGGGTTTGTGTACATATCATTTGTGTATATTACTTACCTCCTAAGTGAGGGTATCCTCTGAGATACTTTTGGCATATTGTCACAAAAATTAAGTACCTTTATTTTTAGTAACTCTGAGTATTGTGTTTTCTTATGTCATTGTGTTATATAATATAAGTGGTATAGTAGGAGCTTTGCATGTCTCCTAGTTCAGCCTAAGCTGCTTTGCCATAGCTACCTTCTATCAGCCTAAGTTGCTAGAAACACCTCTGTTCTACTAATAATGGATAACTGGACCTGGCACAGGGTGTACGTACCACAAGGTACCCACTATAAGCCAGGCCAGCCTCCTACACCCACCTTCTACTGTGATTTGACCAGTTGTAGCTTATGTTCCCCAGCTCTCCTCACCTTCACCACTGCAACCACATTCACTAATTATTTTAAGGCACTCCTTCCACTGGATTGCTTGATTTTTTTTTATATAGGTCGTCCATACTCCACTACCATAATGTGAACCAGGCTTACATCGAAGAACAGTCACATGGTAAATGAAGGATCTCACAATGTTCTTCTACTGTTTGCTAATTACAAAAAAGTTCCAAACTGAGGAGAAGTATTTTATTACTGGGCCACTACCAATACCTGAAGAAGAAGTGGAGGTAGGTTGTTGTGTTGATTGCCTCTCTGCAGTGCATACTTCTAATGATGTATGGGTTGGTGCAGGTCCATGATGGGGCCTTACAAATATTGGAGCTGGTGGTGCTGCCTGTGCCACTGTGAGAAAGTAGCCTCTTTTTAGCATGATTACCCGCATTGGTGGCCTGTTTGTCAGTGTGTTCTGACTTTGTCACTGGGATCCTGGTAGTCAGGACCCCAGTGCTTATGGTTTGTGGCCTATTGTTAGTCTGATTCACTGTTTTTGTCAGTGTGCTTAACCGTGTCACTGGAGTCCTGCTAGCCAGAACTGCAATGCTTATGCTCTCTCTGGTTCCAAATTTGTCCTTACATACTGGTAACCCAGTATTTCACTCCAAGTTGGCATACCGGACCCCCCTGATAAGTCCCTGGTATATGGTACATAGGTAGGAAGGGCATTGGGGTTCCAGGGGATCCATATGGGCTGCAGCAATTCTTTTGCCTCCCATAAGGAGCCAATACAAAGGCTTCTACAGGACTGCCATTGCAGCCTGTGTGAAATAGTGCATGCACTATTTCACAGCCATTTTCACTGCACCAGGTCACTTGTAAGTCACCTATATGTCAGGCCTTCAGACCCTGAAGGCTGGGTGCAAAGTACCTGTGTGTGAGGGCACCCCTGCACTAGCATTGGTGCCCCCACATATTCCAGGCCAACTTTACCATACTTTGTAAGTGCAGGATGCCATTTTACCTCATCAATACTTATGTACAGCTTCACAATGGTTAATTTGATTATAGCCATGTAAGGTATCAAACAACTGGGAATTGTACCCCAATACTGATTCCAGTATTGGTTTTACAATTCCATGCACCCCGGGGGCTCCACTATGGACCCAGAGTACTGCCATACCAGCCTTCTGAAGTTTACATTAAAACCCTAGCTGCTGCCAACTCACAGAAAGGCTTCTGCCCTCCTGGGGCTTGAGCAGCTCAATCCCAGGAAGGCAGAGCAATGCATTTTGTTTAGGAGAGGGGTGTTACACCTTCTCCCTTTGGAAATAGGTGTTACAGACATGGAGGGGTATCCTCCCAGAGCCTCTGGAAATCCTTTGAATGGCACAGTTGGTGCCCTCCTTGCATAATCCAGTCTACACTGGTTCAGGGACCCCCAGTCCCTGCTCTGGTGTGAAACTGGACAAAGGAAAGGGGAGTGACCACTCCCCTGTCCATCAGCATCCCAGGGGTGGAGCCCAGAGCTCCTCCAGAGTGTCCCTAGGTTATGCCATGTTGTTTTCAGGAAGGTCAGGGAACTCTGGGAGCATCTGAGTGGCCAGTGTCAGCAGGGGACGGCAGAGACACCTCTTGAATGGGGCTTACCTGGTTAGGTGACTGTAGGAAAGTACCATCTTGCCTGGCATGTTACCTCCATATTTCACTGTTTATATGTTGTTTTAGTTGTATGTGTCACTGGGACCCTGCCAGCCAGGGCCCCAGTTCTCATAAGTGTGCCCTGTATGTGTTCCCTGTGTGATGACTAACTGTCTCACTGAGGCTCTGCTAACCAGAACCTCAGTGGTTATGCTCTCTCATTTCTTTCCAAATTGTCACTAACAGGCTAGTGACCAATTTCACCAATTTACATTGGCATACTGGAACACCCTTATAATTCCCTAGTATATGGTACTGAGGTACCCAGGGTATTGGGGTTCCAGGAGATCCCTATGGGCTGCAGCATTTCTTTTGCCACCCATAGGGAACTCTGGCAATTCTTACACAGGCCTGCCATAGCAGCCTGAGTGAAATAACGTCCACGTTATTTCACAGCCAATTACCACTGCACTTAAGTAACTTATAAGTCACCTATATGTCTAACCTTTACCTGGTAAAGGTTGGGTGCTAAGTTACTTAGTGTGTGGACACCCTGGCACTAGCCAAGGTGCCCCCACATTGTTCAGGGCAAATTCCCCGGACTTTGTGAGTGCGGGGACACCATTACACGCGTGCACTATACATAGGTCACTACCTATGTATAGCGTCACAATGGTAACTCCGAACATTGCCATGTAACATGTCTAAGATCATGGAATTGTCACCCCAATGCCATTCTGGCATTGGGGAGACAATTCCATGATCCCCCGAGTCTCTAGCACAGACCCAGGTACTGCCAAACTACCTTTCCCGGGGTTCCACTGCAGCTGCTGCTGCTGCCAACCCCTCAGACAGGTTTATGCCCTCCTGGGGTCCAGCCAGGCTTGGCCCAGGAAGGCAGAACAAAGGACTTCCTCAGAGAGAGGGTGTTACAGTCTCTCCCTTTGGAAAAAGGTGTCAGCGCTGGGGAGGAGTGGCCTCCCCCAGCCTCTGGAAATGGTTTGATGGGCACAGATGGTGCCCATCTCTGCATAAGCCAGTCTACACTGGTTCAGGGATCCCCCAGCCCTGCTCTGGTACGAAATTGGACAAAGGAAAGGGGAGTGACCACTCACTTGACCTGCACCTCCCCCCCTGGGAGGTGCCCAGAGCTCCTCCATTGTGCTCCAGACCTCTTCCATCTTGGAAACAGAGGTGCTGCTGGCACACTGGACTGCTCTGAGTGGCCAGGGCCAGCAGATGACGTCAGAGACTCCTTCTGATAGGCTCTTACCTGTGTTGCTAGCCTATCCTCCTTCCTAAGTAGCCAAACCTCCTTTTCTGGCTATTTCGGGTCTCTGCTTTGGGGAATTCTCTAGATAACGAATGCAAGAGCTCATCAGAGTTGCTCTGCATCTCTCTCTTCACCTTCTGCCAAGGAATCGACCGCTGACTGCTCTGGACGCCTGCAAAACCGCAACAAAGTAGCAAAGACGACTACTGCAACCTTGTATCGCTGATCCTGCGGCCGTCTCGACTGTTTTCCTGGTGGTGCATGCTGTGGGGGTAGTCTGCCTCCTCTCTGCACTAGAAGCTCTGAAGAAATCTCCCGTGTGTCGACGGAATCGTCCCCCTGCATCCGCAGGCAACAAAAGACTGCATCTTTGGTCCTCTGGGTCCCCTCTCAGCACGACGAGCGTGGTCCCTGGAACTCAGCAACTCTGTCCAAGTGACTCCCACAGTCCAGTGACTCTTCAGTCCAAGTTTGGTGGAGGTAAGTCCTTGCCTCCCCACGCTAGACTGCATTGCTGGGTACCACGTGATTTGCAGCTGCTCCGGCTCCTGTGCAGTCTTCCAGGATTTCCTTTGTGCACAGCCAAGCCTGGGTCCCCGACACTCTAACCTGCAGTGCACGACCTCCTGAGTTGTCCTCTGGCTTCGTGGGACCTTCTTTTGTGACTTCGGGTGAGCTCCAGTTCACTCTTCTTCGTAGTGCCTGTTCCGGCACTTCTGCGGGTGCTGCTTGCTTCTGAGTGGGCTCCTTGTCTTGCTGGGCGCCCCCTCTGTCTCCTCACACAATTGGTGATATCCTGGTCCTTCCTGGGCCACAGCAGCATCCAAAAACCCTAACTGCGACCCTTGCAGCTAGCAAGGCTTGTTTGTGGTCTTTCTGCACGGGAACACCTCTAAAAGCTTCTTCACAACGTGGGACATCCATCCTCCAAAGGGGAAGGTCCTAGTCCTCTTCGTTCTTGCAGAATCCACAGCTTCTACCATCCAGTGGCAGCTTCTTTGCACCCTCAGCTGGCATTTATTGGGCATCTGCCCACTCACGACTTGAGTGTGACTCTTGGACTTGGTCCCCTTGTTCCACAGGTACTCTCGTCTGGAAATCCATCGTTGTTGCATTGCTGGTGTTGGTCTTCCTTGCAGAATTCCCCTATCACGACTTCTGTGCTCTCTGGGGAACTAAGGTGCACTTTGTACCCACTTTTCAGGGTCTTGGGGTGGGCTATTTTTCTAACCCTCACTGTTTTCTTACAGTCCCAGCGACCCTCTACAAGCTCACATAGGTTTGGGGTCTATTCGTGGTTCGCATTCCACTTCTAGAGTATATGGTTTGTGTTGCCCCTATACCTATGTGTCCCCATTGCAATCTATTGTGACTGTACATTGCTTGCACTGTTTTCTATTGCCATTACTGCATAATTTTGGTATTGTGTACATATATCTTGAGTATCTTTGCTATCCTCATACTGAGGGTACTCACTGAGATACTTTTGGCATATTGTCATAAAAATAAAGTACCTTTATTTTTAGTATATCTGTGTATTGTGTTTTCTTATGATATTGTGCATATGACACCAGTGGTATAGTAGGAGCTTCACACGTCTCCTAGTTCAGCCTAAGCTGCTCCACTAAGCTACCTTTTCTATCAGCCTAAGCTGCTAGACACCTCTTCTACACTAATAAGGGATAACTGGACCTGGTACAGAGTGTAAGTACCCCTTGGTACCCACTACAAGCCAGGCCAGCCTCCTACAGTGACCAATCCACCCCATCTCAGGGTTATTTCGGGTCTCACCTCTGGGTATTTCCTCCGATTCAGATTGCAAGACTCCAGCAGGAATCCTCTACATTGTTTACTTCATATTCTAATGACGTATCAATGGCTGACTGCTGCAGGAACTCTACAAAAGTGCAACAAAGAAGCAAAGACAACTTCTGTGACCTTGTATCTTTAGCTCCTACTAGCAACTGCAAAAGTGTCCAGGTCATGCATCCTCTGAGGACTGCCTGTCTTCAGCCTGCACCAGAAGAACTGAAGGAATCTCCTGTGAATGATGGAGTAACTTCTCTGCTTCAACAGGCACCTCTCTGCAGCGACGACCGGTGGTTTGGGTCCCATCTCCAAATGACAGGCATGGATCCAGCAACACAGGTGGTGGACTAAAGTGACTCCAGCAGTCCCCATGCCCAGCTGTCCAATTTTGGTGGAGGTAAGAGCTTGCTTCCCCACGCAAGACAGTACCCCTGTGCACTGCGTGACTTGCAGTTGCCAAGGCTTGTGTGCGAACTTCCAAGAAGTTCTTCATGCACAGCACAGCTTAGGCCCCCAGCACTCAATCCTGTGACGCACAGCTTCCTGAGTGGTTCTCCGGCAGCGTGGGAATCCTTTGTGTCGTGCTGCATGGGCCTCCATTTGCACCTTCTTTGTCCACGTACTGTGGGACTCCTGTGCACACAGACTGGCTTTCTGAGGGCTTTCTGAGTTGCTGAAAGCCCCCTCTATCTCCCCCACCTGGGTAGAGGCCACCAGGTCACTCCTGGTCCCGGGCAGCGCCATTTTCTGCTAACTGCAAGCTTTGCTGGTGGAATCTAGTGACACAAAAAAGACTGCATTCATCCCTCTGGTGTGGGACATCTTCTGCACCAAGCAGGAACCCGCATCTGTCTTCTTTGGTGCAATACTGACTTTGTCTTCTCACCAGTGGTTCTTCTTTTGCACCTTCATCTGGGTTAGCAGGGGCTCCTGTTCTCCCTGGACTCTTCAGTGCTTCTTGGACTAGGTCCCCTTCTTCCACAGGTTTTCAGGTCCAGGAAGCCATCATTGGTGTCTTGCAGTCTCTTCTGGTTCTTACAGTGTATTCTATCACAACTTTGAGTGTGTTTTAGGAAACTTGCTGTGTTTTACTCCTGCTCTCCTGGGCTCTGGGGTGGGGTATTTTACTTACCCTTGGTCTTTTCTTATACTCCCAGTGCTCCTCTACACACTACACTTGCCTAGTTGGGAAACCAACTTTCGCATTCCACTATTTTAGTATATGGTTTGTGTTCCCCCTAGGCCCATTGCAACCTATTGTGATGTTCACTATTTGAACTATTTTCTGACTGTTTACTTACATGTTTTTGGTTACTAGTGTATATATTGTGAAATTTAGATACCTCCTAAAGGAGTATAGCCTCCAAGATATTTTTGGCCTTGTGTCACTAAAATAAACTACCTTTATTTTTGGTACCACTGAGTAATGTCTTTCATGTGTGTGAGTACTGTGTGACTACAGTGGTATTGCACGCTAGAGAGTCTGGCTTCTAGACACTGACTACATTTCACTAATAAGGGATAACTGGACGTGGCATAAGGTGTAAGTACCTTAGTGCTAGAAATGGGGTTTCTGGTTGGCTAGGGTATGCACCTAAGCCAGGCAGAACACACCCACTCTAGTTAGGGCAAGGGAGTTACACGTCCAGAACAAAACTGCACGTGCAGACAGGCCTAATCCGGAGGCAATGTGTAAAGCATTTGCACAACACACACAACACATGTGACACAATATGTACTCCACAAAGTAAACACAACACTGACCTATGTCAAAATAAACTGTATTTTACAAAACATAATTAGACCAAACATTACGTCAGAAATACCCTGCCACCTTAGCAGTTTTCATAATGTTACACAGGTTAGTAATACTATGCAAGAATATGTAGTAGTCACATTCGAACAAGTAAGTATTCAGGATTCTGCAACATAAGCAGCAGTTAGGAATCTCATTAAAGAAATGCACTTGTCATAAACACATCATAAATGTCCATAAAAGAAACATTAGCGAACATATGGTAAGTCATTAAAACATATAGCAGCATGTCATGTTCATAAAAGGTACACCAGCACATATATGTGACATCATAAATCTAGATAGGTAACATATAATTCCCCAATGTCCATACTAAGATCATAGAACAAATATGTCCCCAAAAGTACCTGTTTTATGATGAAAAGGCACTCCTAATGCCAAGGAGATGATTATGGGGGCCCCCGGCACTCCTATGTGTAAAATGGGGACCACGGTTTGATCCTGAGAGAGGAGGGTGGCACACCCCCCCCTCGGTCTTCATAACGGGTCCCTCCTAGGGCCTGCGATCTCTGGGAACGGGTCCCTCCCTGGGCCTCAACTGGCCCTCCACAGGGGTAGGACAAAGCCAGGACACAACAAGTAGGGCCAAAGATGGGGGGCCTCATCTGACTCTCATGGGGTCCCCAAGGGAGGCCTGGAGTGCGGGGGCCTCTGGCGAGGCTTCCGCCCCACTCGCAGTCTCCGTGGAGAATAGTCAGGACTTCAATGGGGCAGGGGAGCCTCCGATGAGTCTTCCTTTGCCCCTGCCTGTGCACAACACCACAGGGGCTCCAGTGGGTTGGGGAGCCTTGGACAAGGCTTCCTTCCCCACCCCACATTTCCTTTCTGCGGATCAGCCCGCCTGGGCCACAGCACTGTGCAGGCACTGAAGCAGGTGCCTGCTTGTGCCCCGGGGGCGCTCCTAAGAGCGTGCTTTGCCCCAGGGAAGGAAGGAATGGTGCCCTGGTGGTCCCGGGAACAGCACGTCACTCGCGCTTTGGAAAGTGATAATGCCTGGGTCACGGCGGTGATTTCATGAGCAGGTAACGCGCTTCTCCAGTGCGGGGACGACGTTTACGGGTCCCGGGTTGCGGCATGATCCTCATGGATCAGGCGCTATGAAGTGCAGGGGCAAAGAAAAAGCACTCACCCGGCGCTATATAAGAAGGGAGGCAGCCCTCCTCAGCCTTGGTTCGTGGCAGGGGTCAGGGGTCACAGCACCCTGCCCCTGGAGACAAGAGAAGGGGGGCGCACAGGGCTAGGAGACACAGAAACAGGCCAGCACAAGGGATGCAGATGGTGGCAGTTCCTCCTAGTGACCAGGCAGGTCACAGGTCAGCACAGCAGCAGCAGTCCAAGGTGGGTCCTGGGGAGTTCATTCAGCAGTGTCCTGTGTTCAGTTTCAAGCAAGTCTCTTCAAGTCTAAATTGTGGAGAAAAATCCCCTGTACTTATACTCAGCTCTGCAAAGCATGTTCAATGAGGAGGAGAGGGGGGTTCAACCAGTTACAACTGGTTCTAGGAGTGTCCCTTCTCTCCTCCAGCACAGGCTCCAAACATCAGTTGGGGTAAACGGCTGAAGACTATTCAGTATGTAGATGCACCTCTGTAACAGCTCCACCCTCCCTGTGTACAGGCTGTCTGAAAAGTATGCACAAAGCCCAACTGTCACTCTGCCCAGACGTGGATTGGAATCAAGCCGCAAAACACCAGAGTCATAATAACAGAGAATTTCTCACTTTCTAGAAGTGGCATTTCTGTAATGATAATAAAAAATCCATATACAACAGTAAGTAGCATTTCTCACTACCTTTACAATCATACCAAACATACCTACACTACCCCTCATAAATCAGACATTACCCCTTACATATAAGACAGGGCATTTCCAATGCAATCCTAAGAGAAGGCAGCACTCACAGCAGTGAGAAACAAAAAAGGCTGTTTTCAATACAAGGACAGGCTACATTACTAGCCACATGTCCTGCCCTCTATATGCACCTTGCCCATAGAGCTAGCTAGGGCCTACCTTAGGGGTGGCTTACATGCAGTAAAAGGGCCGTTCTGGGCCTGGCAAGTAAACTTAGATGCCTGGACCCTGTGGCAGAAAACAGGTTTGAAAGGCTACTTCAGTGGGTGGCTCAAGCAGCGCTGCAGGCCCACTAGTAGAATTTAATTTATAGACCCTTGGTATTGGGATACCAATTTACAAGGGTCTGATAGGTAAATTAAATATGCCAATTAGGTATAAGCCAATCATACCAGCTTTAGAAGGTAGAGCACATGCACTTTAGCACTGATTAGCAGTGAAAAAGTGCTCAGATTCTTAACGTCAGTCAACAAGGGTCAGAAAAATATGGAGGAAAAGGCAAAAAGTTTGGGGAATGACCATGTAAAAGAGCCCCTACTCTGGCTAAACAACAATCTCCCTGGGGTCTAAAGGGCTTTCTACTCCCCAATGGGGCAGATCAGGGACTATTGCTCTCATCTGTCCCCCCCAGGGGGGGCAAGAAAGGCTTAAGACCCACCTGTTTTGGGTGGGGACATGGCTAAGCTCCACGTGGGCAGCACCATCCCTCTTTCATATAAAAAACAAAACAACCCCGGTGTCTAGTGGGTTTTCTGCCCCCCTGTGGGGCATGGTGGGTGGCAGAAAGACTGTGCCCATTGATTAAAATGGGGTGAGGGCATTGGCATTCCCATCATGGGCAATCCTCACCCTTACACTACCTACATAAAATAATCCTTGGTGCATAATGAGCTTGCTGCCCCAGGGGGCGGGACGTGTTCTTTTGCCTCATCTGCCAGAAAGACTGAATATTACCAAAAAATGCCAGGGGGAGCAAAATCCCTTGCCCAAGAGGTCACTCCCCTCCCTGTTGTCCAGTGGTGGATTCCTGCTTAGGGATCACCCTACTGCAGCAATCCCCAAGCAGGAATCCACTAGGATACCTCTCCTGTCTGCCTCGGTGCTTGACAGCTCATTTCACTTTTCTTTCCATTGAAATAGTGTCAGCATGCAGTGTGCGCTGCTCATCATTTCATTGAAAACCAAAAATAGCTCCAGGAGCTAGGAAAGCTCTTTCTCAGCTCCCAAGGCTGTTTCCACAAAAAAACAAATCCCTCTGCTGTAAACAGCAGAGGGATTTAAAGCTTATATGATGAGGACAGAATGGTTTGGTCTTCAGCACATGAGTGCCTGTGTGCATGATGGAACTATTCCGTCATGCACTACTGAAGGGGTTATTTAAAAGTAGAATTATAACCTGCTTGAGCTATTCAAAACATTGAGAAGTTTATGGTGTAAGTATAAACACAGCAACTAATGGAAATGTGCTATATTGGACCACTCAGGAAAACACGCCAGCTGTTTTTTTTACACATTTGTGAGTCACATGAAGCTATATATACAGAAATCAGTGCATTACCATTAATGCTATACAAACTATGTAGTATAATGAATGCTGAGAGATGTATGATGGCCAACATCAGCATAAACATTTATCTAATAGACTGCAAGGGTTTGGTAGATCTGTAGATCACCTTGCTACCACTACAAGTCTTCTATTTCGAAGGTCCCTGAATTTCAAAGTAGTACAAGGACATTTTATTGTCAATGTTGCTTAAGGCCTAAATAATATAATGTGCTTGATGAAATGAAAGGGTACAATGGCATGCTAAAAATGATTAGGGAGGTGTAACTGAAGAGATTGAAAATGCATCAAGCCACATCAGTTTGTTTGTGCAGAAGCAGGGTACTCTTGCGATGCAGTTCTAGATAAACCCTAGATGTACATGCAAAACATACACCCATATCCATTGACAGATTGACAGGAATGAATCAACTCTTCTTATTTTTTTCTACAATTTAAACAGAAAATGAATATTTTGTACATGATATGTTTAGTGTTACACTACTTTCATTTGCAAAACGTTATTTGAAATAAAACATAACTTTGTTTTTTAATGGCCTGTGAAAAAACATAGATGAATATTGTTCATAATTTTTTTTTAAAGTTTGTAAAACAGCAAAAGAAAAACATTTTAGTACATAGGATAACATGCAAAAATTGTTAGGACAAGAAACAGTAAACAATGAATATAATGAGAGAAAAATGAAAATATAATTAAATATCTGCAAAGAATGCAGTGCATCTATGCTGAAGAAAAACTGAATTTAGAAAAAGATTAAAGGGGGAGGGGAAAGGGTAAGGAAAGGGGACAATATCTAGCTATGTAGATATGATAATACAAAATATACATAAAAAACTGTAAACATTCAAACAAGCTAAGTATGATCCACTATAAACGTGCAATTTTAACATATGAAGGTATCACTACAAAGCGTAGAAACACAATTGTTTAGGGTGGTTTTCTTACTTCAGCTGATACAATAGTAATTGTACTGATGGGTGTGGAGATTAGGGAAAGCTAATTAGTTAGTGGAAGCCATAAGAAAGCTCTCTTTATAGCCAGTGAAAAAAGGGAAACATAGTTATTGTCCAATCTGTGATGAAAACAAACAGCATTACAACAGGCTCCAAAACTTACACAACTGGCTTGTTCCCAATTTGAAGTTATTAAATGCAATGCAACTGCTAACAATAGATCTATCAGTTTATACTTCAAAGTTACATCAAGGCTGTTTAAGGCTAAGCTACCAAGAAAAATAGTTGTGAGGGAAAAAGGAACATTGATTTTAAAAATCTTGTTAATTTATTGCCAGACTAATCTCCAGAATAGGGAAATGGAAGGACATTCAAATAACGTGTTTTAGATCTGCATTTGGATGAGAACAAGACCAATACGATGGGTTGCTACCTGTAGAGAAGAAATTAAGGCCCTCATTATGACCCTGGCGGTCAGTGGTAATTTGGGGAAAGGTACTGCCAACAGGCTGGCGGTACCTTTTCCCAAATTATGACATGAGTCAAACCGCCAATGTACCACTCCATCCGCCAGGGTGGTAATGGCTGCTGGGCTGGAGACTTCAGTCTCCCCGCCTCCTTCCCCTCCCGAGAGTCCTCCCCCTCCTGCTCCCACACACATTTACACACCCACACGCGCGCACATACCCACTCATACACACATGCATACCCACATCCACCCACGCATGCACACATACATACCCACACATTGCAACATACACCAACATACATTGTTGCACACACGCATTCACAACACACGACATACATGTACACTCAAATTCAGTCATTCATGCACTCATTCAATGTGACTCACACCCGCATGCACGCATACAAAAACAGACACACCCCCCCACACACACAACACCCCCCCACACACACACATCACCCCCACACATGCACACACCACCCCACACCCCACTCCTGTTGGAAAACCCGACTTACCTGCTTACAGGGGATCCTCCGGCAGGAGACGGGACACGGCGCTGCTGTCAGCAGAAGCATCCACCAGCAAAACACCGCCAGGCCGTATTATTGCTCATGATATGTTCAGTGGTGTTTTTGTGGCGTGGCGCTGCTGCTGGTAGCAGCACCACCTTACCACCGTCCGCTGCTATGACCGTCGACGGAATACTGCCAGCCTTCTGGCAGTATTCCGTTTACGGTCATAATGCGGTTGGCGGCTGGTAGCCACGGCAATGGTATGTTGCCAGCCGTCGCCCAGGCAGTAGGCGGCCTTTACTGCCAATGTTGTAATGAGGGCCTAAGTACTGTAGTAGGAGTGAATATCAGTCTGTGGTAGACAAAGAAAGTGTTTGTGTAGTGTTAGCCACTCGTGCAGTTTTATGGTTTTCAAGCCATAATTTGTCCCATAAAGTCGTTGGCCAACATTCCGCTAAATCCTTTTCCCATGCCAATTCAGTCTTAGACTTGATTCTAAGGGTGTCCAAATGCAGAGACTTGTAAATAGCAGATGCCGAGGGACTAGGGAGCAAAAAGCAAAAAAGGTTAGTCAAGCAAGAAGGAAGAGAAGGTACAGATGACAAAGTGGAAGTGTACTGAGCAATGGAGGAGTGTAAAAGTTTATACTGTGGTTCACATGTTGAGGGTAGAGAGTATGGGGGTCATTCTGACCCCGGCGGGCGGCGGGAGCCGCCCACCTGGAGGGAACCGCCAGAATACCGCTGCGCGGTCAAAAGACCGCCGCAGGTATTCTGGGTTTCCCACTGGGCTGGCGGGCGACCGCCAAAAGGCCGCCCGCCAGCCCAGTGGGAAACACCCCTCCATGAGGATGCCGGCTCCGAATGGAGCCGGCGGAGTGGAGGATGTGCGACGGGTGCAGTGGCACCCGTCGCGTATTTCAGTGTCTGCAAAGCAGACACTGAAATACAAAGTGGGGCCCCCTTACGGGGGCCCCTGCAGTGCCCATGCCATTGGCATGGGCACTGCAGGGGCCCCCAGGGGCCCCACGACACCCCTCACCGCCATCCTGTTCCTGGCGGTCGGAACCGCCAGGAACAGGATGGCGGTGAGGCGGTCGGAATACCCCATGGCGGCGCAGCAAGCTGCGCCGCCATGGGGGATTCCCAGGGCAGCGGAAAACCGGCGGGACACCGCCGGTTTTCCTGTTCTGACCGCGGCCAAACCGCCGCGGTCAGAATGCCCTGCGGGGCACCGCCAGCCTGTTGGCGGTGCTCCCGCCGACCCCGGCCCCGGCGGTCCTTGACCGCCGGGGTCGGAATGACCCCCTATGTCTTTTGAAGATCTGTAAAAGACATATCCTGATTATGAATAAAGAGTTGTGATAACCAGAAAAACCCTCTGGAGTGCCATGATTTTGAATATATAGATCGACTGCTGACTCGCATTGGTATATTATGCCAAATGGTTTGTTGTAAAAAGTTGGCCTTTGAGGAACAGGCTGAGGGCAACAGAGGTGATAGGAGTTTGTGACCATGAGAAACAACTGGTGTACAGAACTGAGCTAAATTGGCTGTAAAAGCAAGAGATTCTTTAAAGTCGAAAGGAGAAATAAGAGATTTCTCTAGTTTTAACCATACTGGACCGGCTAAGGGTAAGTCAGAGGAGAGACACCTAGCAGTTTGTTTTTAAGAAGAGGCGTGATGATATTTTTTGAAGTCAGGAAATCTCAAACCTCCATTTGACGTTTCTTTTTTTAAAGAGGCAATGCAATATTGCCTTTCCATAGAAATTTGGAAAGTAAAGAGTCTATTTTAAAAAAATAATAGAGAGGAATATGGACAGGAAACATCGCAATTGTATATAATACCATGGGGGAAAGAATATATTTAATAGAGTCAAGTCTGCCCCACGAGGAGAGAAAAAGTGGATGCCAACGAGTGATATTATCATTTAATGTTTTCAATATACTTTCAAAATTTTATTTTACAGTGTCACTAATAGTTTGTGAAAACCATAATCCTAAACATTTTATTTTAAAGGGCTGCCAAATAAATCTAGTGGAAATAAAAAGTTGCTTATGCCACAGAACATTTAAAGGTAATATCTCACATTTATCAGAATTCAGTTTATAAACAGAAAGATAAGAGAAAGTATTAACCTGATGTAAAAGGAAAGCAGAGAGTTAATGGGATTAGAACAGTTTAAAAGAATATCGTCAGCATAGACCGACATTTTAATTTGTTGAGATCCTAATTGAAAACCTGAGATATGAGAATCTTGTTGAATTTTAGTGAGAAAAGGTTTAAATGCTTTGACAAACAGTAGAGGAAATAATGGGTAGCCTTGACACCCCTCTAAATAAGGAAAAATAATCTGAGAGCAAATTATTAACAAAAATGGTAACATTAGGGCCTGAATATAATAAGGATATGAAATCAATTAGTTTGGGTAGAAGCCCAATCCACTTTAATGCTTGAAACATGAAGCTCCATTCCGTTTTATGAAATGGTTTCTCAGCATCTAAAGCAAAAGCTGCAATAGGGTGTTTTAACGTAGAAGCCCAGCAAAGGATATTAAAAAGAACTCAGGCATTATCGGAGGCTAATCAGCCTTTAACAAAACCCAACTGTTCAGGGCCTATAAGATCAGGTAAGATTGGATCAATTCGTAGAGTCAAGATTTGTTGAGAACATTTTATAATCTGTATTTACTATAGAAATGGGACGATAATTTTTACAAAGTGTGAGATCCTTGTTATCTTTTGGGATCAAGCAAATCATAGCCTCCTGAAAGATACCAGGGGAGGAGCCGGTTTTGGCGAAAGAATTAAATAATTGCACAAGGTTAGGTGACTATAAAATTTAATAGTAAACCCATAAGGACCAGGGGCTTTTCCTCTGCCAAGAACAGAGATTGCATGAGACAGTTCTAAGAGTGTAATATCTGAACAAAGTGAGTCTAAATCAATATGTTATAAAGAGGGAGAGGCATTGGATTGCAAATATGTTGATAAATCTGTTTGGGATGAGTGAGTATCAGAAGAATATAAATTGGTGGAAAAGTTAACACATTCCTGCGTTATATATTTATCTTTATAAATAACATTTCCAATTGTATTTCATAGGGATTCTATTTTAATTCTTTCTCTCCTAGTTTTTAGATAATTAACAAGTAACTTTCCCATTTTGTTTTGGTCCCCATAATATCTTGCACTACTTTTTAAGAGAAACAAGGAAGGCATGTTCATAGTCAATCTATTAAATGTATATTTGGCTTCAATAAGAGAACCTAATGATGTTTCACTATTGTGATCATGCCTTTCAAGGTGCGGTTGAATCTTTCAACCAGACCATTGCTTTGGGGGTGGTAAGGTGTGGTGAACTTGTAGGTTACCGCACAATCCTTCCACAGAGACTTCATATATGTTGATATGAAGTTGGTACCCCTATCGGACACCACTTCCTTGGGGGAACCCCATGCGGGTAAAAACTCCCATAACAGCACAGCCCACCACAGGGGCAGTGATTGATCTTAAAGGAATGGCTTCTGGGTACTGGGTGGCATGGTCCACCAAGACCAGGATAAACCTGTTGCCCATGGCTGTCTTGGGATCCAGAGGCCCCACAATGTCAATACCAACCCCTTCAAAAGGGGTACTAACAACAGTAAAAGGTTGGAGGGGAGATTTACATTTCCCCCCATTCTTGCTACTTGTCTGACAAGTTTGGCAAGACCTACAATGAGCATCAGAATGCTTGTGCATTAGGGGCCAATAGAAGTGATAGACAAGCCGCTCATAGGTCTTGTCCTGCCCCAGATGTCCTGCTAAAGGCACATCATGTTCCAACCCTAGTAGGAAGGCCCTGAAGCACTGGGGTACCAGCAGCACACGGGCTGACCCAGGCTCAGGAACCTTAGGCCAACCATACAGGAGGCCATCCTCCCAGTAGATCAGGTGAGATCCTGGCTCCTTGCCAGCCGCCTGGTCTGCAGCCTGCTGCCGCAAACCCTCTAGAGTAGGGCATGTCTTCTGTGTCTCACAGAATTCTTCCCTGCTGCCCCCTCTTCCTGCTGCCACCATGACAACTTAGGGACCTCCCCCAGTTCAGCCACCTGTTCCCCTGTAGGCTCCGGGGCATCATCCTCAGGCTCTGCCTCCTCCCGGACCATGGGAACTTCTGGGGACGGTTTCCCATGCCCCCTGCCCTCCCTCTTTTTGGCTGTCTCCTGGGCCATTGTTTCAGGCTCCAGGGGCTCTTGACCACCCTGACGGTCTGCCATTGACTTAGTAGATACGCATACCCACCCAGGCAGACCCAACATCTCCAAGTGTGACCTGTGTTCCACCTCCTTCCAAGGGGAATCCTCCAGGTCATTGCAAGCAAACAATCTCCAGGCATAGTTGGACTCACAGCTACCTTCAAGGAACCTGAGACCCCCCCATTCAAAGGGAACCTGCGCTACTCTACACAGGCGCTCTGAGTTGTCTACTGCAACTACTTAGTGAAGTACATGGGGACCAATCTGCTCTTCAGACTCCATGTGACTCCTCACTGTAGTCACACTGGCTCCTGCGTCTCTCTGAGCCTCCGCCCTTTGTCCATTGATGGTCACCCACTGCCTGTACTTCTTAGTGTTCTCAGGCACTAGCGTTCTCTGGACCATCTCACTGTCCTCTAGTGAGACAAGGGTCATCTCAGCTGGCTCCCACCCACCAAGAACAACTCCTCCCCTCACTCCTCACATGACCCACTTAGTCACATGCATAACACTTACGTGGGGGACCCCCTGCCACTGGTTTCCCTTTGGAGAACCATGGCTTCTTCTCATTGGGGGGCTGGTAATCCTTCCAATGGGAATCAGATTGGGGCCATCTAGAGAACTCCCCCTGTTTACCCTTACCCCCTTTTCTTCTGAGATGAACCCTGCCCAACCTTTGTGTGGTCTCCCCATACCTCTTTTGGACCCTAGTGCTCTCGCAGCGGTTCACTTCCTGCGCAAGCTTCCTGGGGTCAGTCAGCTTGCGGTCAATTAGGTGCTGGTGCAGCTCTGGAAAACATAAACTGTACAAGTGATCCCAAGGAATCAAATTGTAAAGCCCCTCATACGTTACCTCACTGTCCTTCACCGAACCATCCAGTGACATGCAGAATCAATCAACACACTCCAACCATGTTTGGGGTTCCTTCCTTGTATGGGACCTGAACTTTTCTTTATACTGCTCAGGGGTGATACCATATCTTGTGAGTAGGGCATCCTTCATGACAGAGTAGGTGAGCCCCTGAGAATCCCCTAAGGATGTCAGAGTATCCCTCCCCTCTACCTCAAAGTGCTTCCACAGACCCACCCCCCAATGAGCTTCAGAGACCAGATTCATATGGAGAGCAGACTCATACCCCTTGAACCACAGGTATATGTCATCCTCCCTCTTGTAATCCTCACTAGGGGCCATATTTATACTTTTTGACGCAAAACTGCGCTAACGCAGTTTAGCGCCAAAAAAATTCGCGCCGGCTAACGCCATTCTATAGCGCCATGCGGGCGCCGTATTTATTGAATGGCGTTAGCCGGTGTTAGCCGACCGGCGCTGCCTGGTGTGCGTGAAAATAAACCACGTACACCAGGCAACGCCGGCGTAGGGCAAAATGTCGTTTGGGCGTCCAAAAATGGGGCAAGTCAGGCTGAGGCAAAAATATCGTCTTAACCCGATTTGCGCCATTTTTTTTGGCGCCCAGACACCATTAACATGACAAAGACAGGAGTCATGCCCCTTTGCCCAATGGCCATGCCCAGGGGACTTCTGTCCCCTGGGCATGGTCATTGGGCATAGTGGCATGTAGGGGGGCACAAATCAGGCCCCCCTATGCCACAAAAAAAAATAAAAAAAATACTTACCACAACTTACCTTTTCTTCCCTGGGATGGGTCCCTCCATCCTTGGGTGTCCTCCTGGGGTGGGCAAGGGTGGCAGGGGGTGTCCCTGGGGGCTTGGGAGGGCACCTCTGGGCTCATTCTGAGCCCACAGGTCCCTTAACGCCTGCCCTGACCCAGGCGCTAAAATCCTGCGCAAATGCAGGTTTTTTAGTCCCGCCCACTCCCGGGCGTCATTTTTGCCCGGGAGTATAAATACGACGCATATGCATCGCAGTCATTTTTTAAGACGGGAACGCCTACCTTGCATATCATTAACACAAGGAAGGTGTTCACGCAAAAAAATGACGCTAACTCCATGAACTTTGGCGCTAGACGCGTCTAACGCCAAAGTATAAATATGGAGTTAGTTTTGCGTCGAATTTGCGTCGAAAAAAACGACGCAAATTCGGCGCAAACGGAGTATAAATATGCCCCACGGTCTTTTGGAATGTGTAGCCTTCTCTCAGGCTGCACTGTGCTGTTGCTGCCACCATCTCTACTGGACTGGCTCCTATGATCTATCTCTCTCAAGCTAAGCTCATGAGCAAGCAGTATCTTCTTTTCCTCAATGGCCATCTGTCTCTCTTCCCTCTTGCTCTTGAGCCTCTCCAGCTCCAATTAGTGTTCCCTCTCTGCCTGTCTGTCCTGTAACTCTTCAGGTGTCAGACCCATGGATGACAAGCTGCTACCTGCCCTGGAGACTCTGTCCCTGGACATAACAGGCCTACCCACTATACCATTGTGAATGGATTGCACCTCCTCCTCCTCATCCTCCTCCTCCTCTGTGTGCCCCTCAGCTTCTTTGTCTGTCTCCCAGGCCGTCAGCACCTTTTGTAGCTCCTCCTTCTTGGTGGAGCCCTTAATGGGACAGGCACAATCTTTACAGATCTTCTTCAACTGAGTCACTGTATAGCTCTCTAGTTTCCCTAGGTCAAAAGCAGTTCCAGCTGATGCATCTCCAGATTGGGACATGATGAAAAGTCAACAAGGTGCAAAGTTCCAAAGGTAGAAAACAAGTTCCCAATGAAGTTCAAGAAAAGTCACTCAAGGGATCAGCAAAAATATCGAAGTAGAACAAAGAAGAGTCCGACAGGGAAAAAGCAAAAATCACAAGACAAGTAGTATGTGGTCACGTGGTATCCTGCACTTAAAACAGTAGTGTACACTTAATCACTGTATGTCAAGTACAAATACAAGTCCAATCCCAACCGTTGATCACCAGTGTTAGAAATGGGGTCTTTGGTTGGCAGTCAGGATACCCCCTGTCCAAGCAAGGACCCTCACTCTAGTCAGGGTAAAGGAGAATCACCCTCAGTTAACCCCCGCTCACCACCTTGGTCTAGATGTAAAGTATTTGTACCACGACACTCAGTAACTTGGTGAAAACACTACAAAATGACACAACACAGGTTAAGAAAAATAGGAAATATTTATCTAAACAAAACAAGACCACAACAACAAAAATCAAACATACACAAGTCAAGTTATCAATTTTAAAAACAAGAGAGTCTTAAATTATTTTGTAAACAGTAAAAACACTGTTAGCGTTGAAAAGTACCTGGGTAGCGTCAAAATAACACTCACGGGAGAGTGTGCATCGAAAATGGTTAGCGATGTGTCGATTTATCGCCTGCAAGCGAGACCGTGCGTCATTTTTCCTTCTCCAGTCGGGTCGGCGTGCGTTGGTTTTCCTCTCTGCAGGAGAGTGGTGCGTCCATCCGGGAAGCACTCGGGTCCAGGCAAGAGTAATTTTTCCACGCCCAGCAAGGTTTGCGTTGCAAATCCTGCCGCACGGTATCAGCAAAACTGAGCTCTGCGAATTGCGATGTTACCAGCCTCCGTAAGTGGTGTGGTGCGTCGATCTTCCAGCCGTGCTGCAAGCAGAGCATCGATTTCAGCCGCAAAGCTGGCGGCGTGCCATTTCTTCAACAGCGTCTCGGAGGTTGCCTCAGAAAATTCCCCGCACGGCGGTCTGTGTGTGGATTTTCAATCTTGGGCTGCCAGCTTCACCTGTCAAGGCCCCAGGAACTGTATAGGGCACCACTTGGCAGGGAAGGAGTCTCAGCAGAGAGTCCAGGTGCTGGCAGGGGAAGTCTTTGACGGCCCTGAGACTTTAACAACAGGAGGCAAGTTCAGGACAAGCCCTTGGAGATTTCCTCACAAGCAGGAATGCACAACAAAGTCCAGTCTTTGTCGCCTTTCACCAGGCAGAAGCAGCAACTGCAGGATAGCTCCACAAAGCACAGTCACAGGCAGGCCAGCACTTCTCCTCAGCTCTTCAGCTCTTTTCCAGGCAGAGGTTCCTCTTGATGTCAAGAAGAGATCTAAAGTCTGTGGTTTTGGGTGCCCTTCTTATACCCATTTTGGCCTTTGAAGTAGGCTTACTTCAAAGGAAAGTCTCTTTTGTTTGTGACATCCTGCCTTGCCCAGACCAGGCTCCAGACACACACCAGGGGGTTGGAGACTGCATTGTGTGATGGCAGGCACAGCCCTTTCAGGTGTAAGTGACTACTCCTCCCCTCCCTCCTAGCACAGATGGCTCATCGGGATATGCAGGCTACACCCCAGCCCTCTTTGTGTCACTGTCTAGAGAGAATTGCAAACATTCCAATTGTCAAACTGACCCAGACAGGGAATCCACAAACAGGCAGAGTCACAGAATGGTTTAAGCAAGAAAATGCTCACTTTCTAAAAGTGGAATTTTCAAACGCACACTCTTAAAATCAACTTTACTAAAAAGATGTATTTTTAAATTGTGAGTTCAGAGACCCCAAACTCCACATGTCTATCTGCTCACAAAGGGAATCTACGCTTTAATCATATTTAAAGGCAGCCCCCATGTTAACCTATGAGAGGGATGCGCCTTGCAACAGTGAATCCGAATTTGACAGTATTTCACTGTTAAGACATAGAAAACACATTAGTATATGTCCTACCTTAACCATACAGTGCACCCTGCCCCTGGGGTTACCTAGGGCCTACCTTAGGGGTGTCTTACATGTAAGAAAAGGGAAGGTTTAGGCCTGGCTAGTGGGTACACTTGCCAAGTCGAATTGGCAGTTTAAAACTGCACACACAGACACTGCAGTGGCAGGTCTGAGACATGATTACAGGGCAACTAATGTGGGTGGCACAACCAGTGCTGCAGGCCCACTAGTAGCATTTGATTTACAATCTCTGGGCACCTCTAGTGCACTGTACTAGGGACTTACCCGTAAATCAAATCTGCCAATCATGGAGATCCAATTACATACACATTTTATATCGGAGCACTTGCACTTTGGCACTGGTTAGCAGTGGTAAGGTGCCCAGAGTAACAAAAAGAGCAAAAACAGAGTCCAGCACACATCAACAACCTGGGAAACAGAGGCAAAAGTTAGGGTAGACCACGTCAAGGATGCCAAGTCTAACAATAGGATTACCTAGTCCTTTGATATTCCATGTAGTAATCCAGAATGTAACATAAAAACATTAGTAAGAACGTATTTAACTTTTAGAGTATCATAAACATTTGCGAGAAAAGTTAGAAAATGGGAAGAATAAAAAAGAGAATGAATAAAGGGGAAAAAGAGGAAAGGAGTGAGGGGAAGAAAATAAGAAAAGGTAAAAGATAGGTTAGAAACATAAAGTAAAAAGATAAAAAGTTACAAAGGCCAAAGAGACAGTACAAGTCAAACATATGACAACTGAAAGACATACCTATGAAAATACAGAACAGAAGGGGAGGGTGTCAACACCAGAAGATGACGATGACATCCATCAAGGTCCACAGAAACGAAAGGGCGGCCAAAACTTTGATGAAGAACGTCACATGAAAGGTGATAAAGAGGAAACAAGACCTGAGGACATATACCTATAATAAAAGAAAAAAGAGCATATTGAATGGTGATTATAGTAATGGGAGAAAAACAATAGAAACAATTCATAATCTTAAGAATGAGCTCAAATTAAGTGACTTTTGAAATGTCCATCTCCTCAGCTCTATGTTGTTGTAAGAATTATTTAAGTGTGTCCGGATCTTCGAAAGTGGTTGTTTTCTCTTTGTATGTCACCTTGAATAAACATGGATGAAGAAGTTCAAATCTGGCATTTATGGCTCTCAATTGAGGACGCATGTTCAAAAATGTCTTATGACAATCAGCTGTAGCTTTGGCAATATCTTGAGAGAAATACAGCCTGTGTCCTTTCCAAATTATTTGTTTTTTAGCCTTTACCACTGACAAGATTTGGAGTACATCTGTGTTTTGCAAAAACAAAATAATGACTCCTCGCGGTTTACAAGAGAGGTATGGACCCAGCCTGTGAGCCCTCTGGATGTTAAAGGAATTGGTTGATTACAGATCCAATAGTTTTGGAAGAAAGGTTTGAAAGTAGGTAGTTGGATTTGAGCCCTCTGTGTTTTCAGGAAAACCATATAAGCGCTGGTTGTTCCTTTGTTCTTATGCTTCTTCTGTAGTGAAATTTCAAATTCCAGGTTTGAAATACGCGAATCTGCTTGTTGAGGATTTTCTGTTTTCTATTCCACCAGCAAAACTCGTGATGTCAAGGAAGTCCATTTGTCATCTAATTTCTGCAAGGTTTTTGTGTTCTCCACCATAAAGGGTTTCAACGCACACATTTCTTCTAAAATCAAATCTATTGAGGTTGAGGGGGACTTCCCTGGGGAAGAAGGATCTTTTTTAGGTAGTTTGTTTGACCCTGTTGGCAATTTGTTTGAAGAGGTAATTTTCTGAATGGTTCTTGAGTGGGGCTCATATTTTGACAAGGCCGTCTAATCCATGTTCTAACCATTAGAGTCCAAATCTGACTGAGGAATAACTAGAGGAGTGATAGAAAGCTTAAGACTCCTTATTTTTCCCATAAGCTTCAACTTGGAGTGAAAGGATATGCAAAACAAGAGCAAATGCACTTAGAATCAACGCTGCACCTGAAAGATGTTTTGTGACCGAGTCCAGTAAAATAGTTAATGGAAAATCAGCCTCATCTTAACAGTCACTGAATAAATAAGAAACAACACCTTCAAGAAGAAGGAAAAAAATAAAGAAAATAATTATTTTCTTATTCTCAATCAAATAAAGAAAAAACAGATAACAAAGAGCATTTTCTGCAATCGAAAATCAAAAAGTAAATCAAGCTGAAGCAGCTCGGAGGAGAAAACACGTTGGTCAGCACTCAAATTGGCGCACGTGTCTCAATTCTTGAGGAAAATCCCCCAGGGCCGGCCACACAAACAAGTATAAATAAATAAAACATTGCTCCTGTGACTCACCGATACTTCTGGAGGAGATGCATGTTTGTCTCCTCTGTGAAAGAAATGTCTAGCAGCATTTGTGGAATGTGAGGTCTTCTTCATTCCCAGATTGTCAATGTTACGCTGCCATCTCTATCGGCACTGTAACCACGCCCCACTATTGTTAATAATTTAAACATGACATTTGTGGAAGTTGAAAATGTCAATATTAAAATTGCTGTTCTAAGATCCCATCCATCAACAGCTCTGTTGGCATCTGCATCTTGATGTTGTGCATAAGGTGGTGGTATTTCTTAATGATCACCATTGTCCTCTTACATCTTTATAGGAATGCCACTTTGTGTTGCTACATCATGCAACATAGGACAACAAGCCACTATTTTACAAGATGTGTCTGTCTGGTGCATACTGCAATGCTCACCCACTCCTGTGATGGTACCTGAAGCATCCTTTCAGGATGCCAAACATCCGCTCTATTATAGACTGGTCTGTTGATGTGCTATATTATATCTTTGTTTTCTGACTGAATAGGGATGTAGGAAGTGTGTTATAATCCATGGGCGAAGAGCATTTGCACTGTCATCTAAATGTACATGGAACATTATAGGAAACCCTGCACATATATAAAAAATATTAACGCTGTATACATATTTATTATAATTACATTGTATTGCCTACCCAAAAGAAAACCATCTCTAAACTAAGCTGTAACTAGACGGGTGTACAGGCCACAGTGGAGTAACAAAGAGGAAGCATGGGTACTTCTGGATAACACGCTATAGTACCAGCTATTACACACTCACTATTAAACACTACATATATATTAAAGGAGTTGTAAGTTTTCCTATTTCTTTAGAAGTGTTCAGCTCAGGATGGTGGACAAATTGGAATGTGTCTTAAATCAATGCAATCAATTACCTGAGGGAATTTTGCTATTCTGAAAAATGCAGCTTTGGTGTCTAGTAGGTCACCATGGCTATTCTTGATCCTGTGGCTAATTGTGTCTGCTTGGAACTGGTGAAATATCTGGTTGCAATTTTAGGATACATGTTTTCTTCAACACTAACAATTCCCAGTATGGCCAGTAACCAGAGTATCAACAACAAATAGAGGGACAGGGAGAATTGAAGGTCCAGTGTATAACCTCCCGAAGTAACTGTAAACAAAATAAATACACTGTTCCTGGCAGAAAGGAAGGGAAACCCTAAGGTTTAGGAGCCAGAGCCCTCACACATCCAATTGGATGTCACGCTTCATCATTGGGGTGCTCCTCGTCAGACCGGCGCTGCAATGTCTGACGGGCTCCCCGTGAGGGGGCTCTTTGCGGGGATCTTTTTGAGTATCTGCCGTGATGAACTACAGGTAGGTCGTGTTTCAAAAGCAGGAGAGAGTTTAAAATTGGTTCTATACCCCAACAGGAAAAATTCACATTTAATGGGTAGTAAGGGGATTAGACAAAGGTAAAAAACGCAATGAAAGTGGTAAGATGAGGCAATGCTCAAACACTTTCCAAAAATATTAGGGGCAAGAAATTATCTCAAAGTCACCTAGCTGTGGATTTTGGCCTCTAGCTCAGCCGGCACCTAGGGAAACCTACCAACCCTGTGCATTTTTGAAAACTAGAGACCTACGGGAATCCAAGATGGGGTGACTTGTGGGGCTCTGACCAGTTTCTGTTACCCAGAATCCTTTGCAAACCTCAAAACATTGCTAAAAAACACGTTTTCCACACATTTAGGTGACAGAAAGTTCTGGAATCTGAGAGGAGCCACAAATTTCCTTCCACCCAGCGTTCCCGCAAGTCTCCCGATAAAAATGATACCTCACTTGTGTGGGTAGGCCTAGCGCCCGCGACAGGAAATGCCCCAAAACACAACGTGGACACATCCCATTTTTTGACATAAAACAGAGCTGTTTTTTGCAAAATGCCTACCTGTAGATTTTGGCCTCTAGCTCAGCCGGCACATAGGGAAACCTACCAAACCTGTGCATTTTTGAAAACTAGAGACCGAGGTGAATCCAAGATCGGGTGACTTGTGGGTCTCTGACCAGGTTCTGTTACCCAGAATCCTTTGCAAACCTCAAAACATTGCTAAAAAAACAAGTTTTCCTCACATTTCAGTGACAGAAAGTTCTGGAATCTGAGAGGAGCCACAAATTTCCTTCCACCCAGGGTTCCCGCAAGTTTCCCGATAAAAATGATACCTCACTTGTGTGGGTAGGCCTAGCGCCCGCAACAGGAAATGCCCCAAAACACAACGTGGACACATCCCATTTTTTGACAGAAAACAGAGCTGTTTTTTGCAAAGTGCCTACCTGTAGATTTTGGCCTCTAGCTCAGCCGGCACATAGCGAAACCTACCAAACCTGTGCATTTTTGAAAACTAGAGACCTAGGGGAATCCAAGATGGGGTGACTTGTGGGGCTCTGACCAGGTTCTGTTACCCAGAATCCTTTGCAAACCTCAAAATGTGGCTAAAATAACAAATTTTCCTCACATTTCGGTGACAGAAAGTTCTGGAATCTGAGAGGAGCCACAAATTTCCTTCCACCCAGCGTTCCCCCAAGTCCCCCGATAAAAATGATACCTCACTTGTGTGGGTAGGCCTAGCGCCCGCGACAGGAAATGCCCCAAAACACAACATGGACACATCAAATTTTTTCATAGAAAACAGTGCCTACCTGTGGATTTTGGCCTCTAGCTCAGCTGGCACCTGGGGAAACCTAGCAAACCAGTGCATTTTTTAAAACTAGAAACCCAGGGGAATCCAAGATGGGGTGACTTGTGGGGCTTTGACCAGGTTCTGTTACCCAGAATCCTTTGCAAACATCAAAATTTGGCCAAAAAAACACTTTTTCCTCTCATTTCGGTGACAGAAAGTTCTGGAATCTGAGAGGAACCACAAATTTCCTTCCACCCAGCATTCCCCCAAGTCTCCTGCTAAAAATGGTACCTCACTTGTGTGGGTAGGCCTGGTGCCCGCGACAGGAATAGGTCCCACAACAGTCAATGTTGGTCCTTACATGAGGCAGCTATTGACCCTGGGGTGATCCATTCCTGACGCAGGCACTAGGTGTAGGCACTCAAGTGGGGTAGTGTTTTTATCAGGACAGGTGATGAATCACTGGGTGGTAGGAATTTTGTGGATCCCAGCATATTCCTGTAGTTTGTGTGACAGAAATGCGAGAAAAATAGAGTTTTTATTCAACATTTCAGCTTGGCATGGTATTCTGGGTAAGAAAACTTTGGGGAATCCACACAAGTCACACCTCTGTGGACTCCCCCGAATGTCTAGTTTCCAGAAATGTTTGGGTTTAGTGTGTTTCTCTATATGGCCGCCGAACCCAGGACCAAAAACACAGGTGCCTGCCTTACAAAACCAGTTTGTTTTGCGCTAGATAATTTTTTTGTCTTCACAATATGATTTGGGCGGTCGAATTTGGGGCTGAACTAAATTGGGGAGCTCCCAACAGAGCACTCTCTCTCTCTCTCTGCTTGCCGCCTCATTCACCTGCTCTCTGGGTTGGGCTAACCCACTATTACCCAGTTGCACAGACTGCTTGCAAAGGGACAGCAGGACTGTCCTCATTACCTCCCTCATAATGTACTGGAAGAGGAGTTATCGAATGGGACTCCTCCGACTGAAAAATCACTCCCAGAGTCTGCGCCATTGTTCTATCCCTCAGATGCTGTCTCAGTATCTGATGTCTCAGTCTCTGGTCCTATGTCAGAGCTGTTCTCTATAACCCGAGTGCCCTCAGCAGTCATCCATCAAGATGCCATCTCTGCTATTGGCTAAACTGTTGCTCTAAAACACTAGCCTACGTAGACAGTCACAAAATCGATGGTGTGTGTGAGATACGTGCAACAGTAGAGGCCACCTTACCTGCGCTTCTTCCCTCAATCAGCACGTTCTTTCAAGACACTCAAAAAACACCTAGTCACATACCATTCGTCACAGTCTTTAGCACCTCCTGCGCCCAGTCCAACAATCATTATTGGTGCTCCCACTCCCTCCTCCTCGGATTACCTCATTACCACCCAGCAAAAGTGCCCTTCATCTCTCCATAGCCGCCCTCCATCCCGCACATACATTTCATTTGTATTATAGCGCAGGTAATGGCTGACTTTACTAATGTACTCAGCTATTTACATAAAATACAGATTTGCTCTTTGCAGTAGGCATGTAAACCTTCTGCACTTCTTTATGGCACTAAAACTGCCACTAGACAAGTCTGACCCTTTTGTAGCACAATAGTTACTTGACTTTTTTATTGCTGCCTAAAAGCTACAGTTGAAAAGCGTCAGTTGAAGTATGTGCATTGCTTTGAAGATGCAAGCTGCAACTGCAAGACAACTGGTGGCAAATCTATATATATATATGTATATATATATAAATATATATATATCACTTTTCTATGTGGGTCTGGTTTTCCTGGGGGCCGATCGCAGCCCCCAGGGAAACCACACACATATTGATAAAAGTGATATATATATATATATATATATATATATATATATATATATATATTTTTTTTTTCAAGTTCTTTCACCCAATCACACAAGAGATCAAGATACCAGACGAACAGTTCCAAAATATATTGAAAAAAATGATGAAATGGTATTCCTCCCAACGCGTTTCAGCCGTAGCCTTATTCACAGGTGGGGGTGTGTAGCAAACAACAGGTATAAATACAAATACATAAACATAAAAAAAGGACTTCTTTCACAATACATGTATATATCACTCTAGAAAAAGTAAGTGCCATCTTGTAAGGGTAAATATAAAATGTCTACCAAGGGATACCATGTGTATGTACAGATGTCAATTTCACATAACATGTTGTATCAACTTATTTGTAAATACATGTCATAAACTCCAAATTATATATTCAATATATTACTTCTTAAATAAATAACCTTCCATTATATACTTCGTGTATCCACTTGGACTTGGTACCCTTATCATGATTAAACACTCAAAACTAGAAAACCCCAAAAGAAAACATAAATATCACCATAGAAGCTCGAAGAATCCAAAATTAATACAATCAGATTAGCTGCCAAGATGAGTGTTCATTTCCTCACTTAGATTTAACCCATTCGGTGACAAAGTCATACATTTAATAATATATTTTGATTCGAGAACACAGAGCATTTTTTGTCTGTCTCCACCTCGTGAGTTAGATTTAATTTGATCACAGACCACATATGTAAGTTGTTTTTCATCACCTTGATGTACTTCGTGAAAATGGCGTGCCACAGGGTAATTACGATCAAAATTACGAATGGCTCTTACATGTTCCAACATTCTCTTTTTCGCCTTATGGATTGTGCTACCCACATATATCTTGTCACATGGGCATCGTAGACAGTACACACAAAATTCAGTGTTACATGTAAAGAATCCCTTTATAGCATAATGATTCTGACCGCCACCCCAAATTACATTTTTGCAGTCTTTGCTATATCTGCACGCTTTACATACATATCAGATCTCTCCCTATCAGATTCGGTGCTACTCTGCACCATATAGGGACTAAGACTGTCTCTAAGCGACCTGCCCCTACGAAAAGTTAATGCTGGATTCTTGCCCACAAACTCATGTAAGTCTGGGTCTGTCTGGAGGATATGCCAACTCCTAGTGAGTGCTTTCCTCAAATTAAATGTTTGGTTGGAATAGGTCGTAATAAATCTAATCTTCTCATCCGTATTAGTGCGATGATGTGTACGGTATAGTAATTCTGACCTTGTCATTTTATCAAATTTCTCTACAGCCTGTCGTATAACATTAGCGCTGTATCCCCTTTCGCTGAATCTTATGCACATAGTCTTACATTCTTGCTGATATTTTTCATTAGTACTGCATATTTGTCTCGCTCTTAAGAGTTCACCGTATGGAATGCTTTTAATCAAATTAGGGGGATGTGCACTCTTAGCATTCAATAGGCTGTTCCCTGCTGTAGTTTTCCTATAGAGCCTGGTATGTACCAGGTTATTCTCAACATTTAATTCGACATCTAGGAACTGGATAGATGTACTGCTGTGCTGCTCACTAAATTTAAGATTACATTGATTGTTATTCAGAGTTGTCACAAACTTGAGTGCCGAATCAGCATTACCCTTCCAGATGATAAAAATATCATCTATATACGGGCACCATAATACCACATTGTCCTCATAGTTAACTATATTGGAGGATAATTGCTCCTCCCACCAGCCCATAAATACATTTGCATAGCTGGGGGCGAAGCAAGTACCCATCGCGGTACCCTGAATCTGCTTGTATATTTGGCCATCGACAAGAAGAAGTTGTTAGTAAGACAGTACCATATCATATCGCAAATCATTTCGGTATGCATAAGGTATGATAGAGATCTTGCCCTTAAATAATGTCTGACTGCTTTGAGACCCAGTTCGTGTTGGATACAGGTGTAAAGGCTGGTGACATCTAAGGTCAGAAATAGAAAATCATCTTCCCAACCCAAACAATCCATCATTCTTACAAATTGTGTAGTATCCTTGACGTATGAGGGTAAGCATTCCACAAAAGGTCTGAGAAAAAAGTCTATGTATAGCGAAGTATTTTCAAGTAACAAATCCATTGCTGACACAATCGGTCTACCTGGGGGATTTTGTCTGTCCTTATGTAATTTGGGCAGGAGATATAATACTGGGGTTCTTGGGTGGTCACATTTCAAAAAAAGGTATTCATCCCATTCCAGTAAGCCCCTGTCTCTCCAATCAACCAACTTCCCCAGATATTGTAGATTAGACATTTTTAACTCGCCCTGATTAGCAGAGACATAGCATTTGTGGTCACTCAGCTGGCGTAATCCTTCCCCTAAATATTGCATCTTATTTAGGCCAACTACATTGCCCCCTTTGTCGGATTCACGAATTACAATGTCAGGATCATTGTTCAAACTCTCCAGGGCCATTTTTTTTTCTTAGTAAGATTATCATATTTGACATTTGTAGAGCCATACCTCATTTTTTTAAATTGATTAATCATATCTTTTTCAAACACCTGAATGGCTTCACTCTGAACAGCTGGCAAGAAAATTGATTTTGGTCTGAAAGGACTGGGGCAGGGTAACTCAGTTTCTATACCCAAATTTAGTAAATTCACAAATGGATCATCATGCGCAATCATATCATCATCCAATAATGATAATGTATGTAATAGATCTACATCCGAAATACATAGTTTACTGATGTTATTGGTTTTTTCAACACCCCTATCTACCTTTACTTTGTTTATGTACCATTTTTTTAACTTAAGTTTACGTGTAAAGTGAAAAAGATCAATACGAGCCTGTACATAGTCAAAATTATTAGTGGGACAGAAGGATAAACCTGAAAGAAGTCCTTTTTTATGTTTATGTATTTGTATTTATACCTGTTGTTTGCTACACACCCCCACCCGTGAATAAGGCTACGGCTAAAACGCGTTGGGAGGAATACCATTACATCATTTTTTTCAATATATTTTGGAACTGTTCGTCTGGTGTCTTGATCTCTTGTGTGATTGGGTGAGAGAACTTGAAAATATTTTATGGGATACCCGATCCCATATCAAGACCGCCATAATAGAGCCTTGACAAGTCGGGTGCTCCATTTTTCTGATATATATATATAGATCTATCTCTATATATATATCTATCTACATAGATATATCTATAGATCTATCTATAGATATATCCATGTACATAGATATATCCATGTACATAGATATATATATATATATAGATATATATATATATATATATATAGATCTTTATTTTTTTAAGTTGTTGTATGGTTTCCTTGGGGGCCAAAATGGCCCCCAGGGAAACCCTACAACAACTAAAAAAAATATTGCCCCTGGCCATTTAAAAAAAAAAAAAAAAAAATGTTGCCCCGGGGCGGGGGGGGGGGTTGGGGGGTTTGGGGATGGCGCGATTGTGCCCCCCCCCCAGGGGGCACCTACCTTTTTTTTAAAAAAATATGCCCCCGGGGGGGCGGCCCATTTTCCAAGGGGGCCGACCCCCCCAAGTGAAATCCCTGGGGTCTAGTGGTGTTTCCTGGCCCCCGATCACAGCTGTGCTGCGATCGGGGGCCAGGAAACACTTTCAGAAGGCCTCGTAAGAAAGGGGAGACTCTCCCCTTTCTTACAAGGCCTTCCTGAAACTGTTTCCTGGCCCCCGATCGCAGCACAGCTGCGATCGGGGGCCAGGAAACACTTTCAGGAAGGCCTCGTAAGAAAGGGGAGACTCTCCCCTTTCTTACGAGGCCTTCCCGAACGTGGGTAAGGCCGTTTTCCCCATTGGAGCAGGAAGCGGCCGCAAGGCTGCTTCCTGCTCCGATGGGGAAATCAACTTTGTTACGTCAGCGCGCCTCGCGGCGTGCTGACGTCACAAAGGGGCGGGTGGGTGTTGGGGGGAGACAAGGAAGAGCTTCCGTGTCTCTCTGGGGCAAAAAAATAAAATGAAAAATCCTCAGGTGCGACGCACCCGAGGATTTATTAACCCCCTCCCTGATGTCGGCCACTGGTCGTGACCCACACCAGGGAGGTAGTGCGGGCGTCGGCCAGTGGCCGACGCCTACATTGAAGGGGTTAATTCCAGAAATTGAATAACTCCTCAAAAAACCTTAAAGTGGGGAGGGTGGTTCATTTAATTTGGAATGAAATGTTGTAACTTGGTGATTCACCTACCCTGTTAAATACATTGATTCCCAAACCCCTTTCAGAAGTGCAGGTACCATGGTTATTCTACTGACAGAGCCAGTCCTTGACCTGATAACTAGGGTTGTCAGGTTGTAGTGATAGATGCCCCACCCTAATTAGGAAGGTGAACATTACTAGGTTTCGCTGTTTATAATCTCCATGTCGGGCAAGGCAGTCCTGGGCAGAAAATTCAAATAACATTCTTAAGGCATAGGACAAAATCCCCCTGTGCACCAGGGTCACTGTTTTTCATTTTTCAAAACAAACTCATATTTTGAGTGCTGTTTTTGATAAACAGAAACTGTACTGTGACAGACTAAAGCAACGCAACACTTACGCAGCAAAGTGCTCCGCCTTCAGAATAAGCATTGCACTGCTGATTGTGCTGGAGGCAGCAGGGCCAGACTGGCCATAGCAGGTATCAGGCATTTTCCCAGTTGGCTGGAAGGGTGGGGGTCGGTTTTTCAGCGGTGGGGGCGGGTTTTGGTACTGGGGGCCGCTTTTGCAGCAGTACTGGAATATCAGCCCACACTAACTAAATAACAAAAGAACAAAAGCAGCAGTGCTTTTTCCTCTCCACCTCTCTCCCCTCCCCCCCAACCCGTGGGGAGGTCTGACAAAATTGCCAGGGCTGCTTTAGGTTCCCAGTCCAGCCCCGGAATGTGGTGAGATTACAGCAAGCCAAGTGGAGATTTAAAATCATGACAGCTGCCCTCCACCAAGCACAGACCCTTGCTTCCCTGGTGGCCTGGCAAACCAACCACCAGGGCATTAATAATGACCTCAAACTCTCTACAAATAGGATGTATTATATGGTCTAGCAAATAATGCTATGACTACAGCCATTGACCAATGAGTGTCAAAAATGGTGAATATTTCATTTAAAGCAGGTATGAGATCAACTAGTTGAAATAATTCTGTGCTGACGCCTCTATTTAAAGGCATCCCTTGATCCAGGTATCCTTGAATTTCCATTTTTTTTAAAAACATGCTTGTTAAGCATTATCTTGCTTGGAGTTTTTGCAGACAAAACGTAGAAATGACTGTTAAAATCCATAACACTGCAACTTAATTGGGGCAAACGTAAATAATTTGTTAGCCATTAAAGACTCAGGGGGTCATTCTGACCTCGGCGGTAAAAGGCTCTTACCGCCGGTCAGAAGACCGCCATTCTTCGCTGCGGCCGCGGTAAACCGCCACGGTCATTCTGACCCACAACTGCCAAGCCGCCAAAAACCCGACATCCACGGAAGGCCGCCTCATCAGCGGTCAGCGATAAACTGGAGATGACCAAACCTCCACCGCTACGCCAACACAAACACGCCCATGCCATTATGACCCACGAATCCACACGGCGGTCATTCAACCGCGGTATTCCATTGGCGGTACACACCGCCGCGGTCCAAAAAAAACACCCAGCTCCAAAACACAGCCACATTGGACAATTTGAAATACACACACCTGATACACATACAAACACCACTCCCACACATCCAAGCAACTATAAAACACACACCCACATCACCCACAAACCCCCTAGTAGGAAATCGGAGAGAAGGCGAGAGAGAGAGAGAGAGAGAGAGAGCACAGCAATCGAAAACCCCAACACACACAGGAACCCAACATCATCAACCACACCACATCTACGCACACATTACCACACACCACCACTCACATCACCACAAACACCACCCCACACCTCATCCACACCACCCCATGGCACCCCAAAGACACCCTATGTTTTCGGACCAAGAACTCAGGGTCATGGTGGAGGAAATAATAAGGGTAGAGCCCCAGCTCTTCGGCACACAGGTGCAACACACCACAATAGCCAGGAAGGCGGAGCTATGGCAAAGGATCGTCGACAGGGTCAACGCTGTGGGACAGCATCCCAGAAACCAGGAAGACATCCGAAAGCACTGGAACGACCTACGGGGGAAGGTACGGTCGATGGTCTCAAGACACAACATCGCTGTGCAGAAGACTGGCGGCGGACCTCCACCCACTCCTCCCGAATTCACAGCATGGGAGCAAGAGGTCTTGAACATCCTGCATCCTGCGGGCCTCGCTGGAGTAGGCGGAGGAATGAACTCTGGTAAGTCTAGTCTCAACTACTCCCCCCCCAAACACCAGCATGCCAACCCACACCCCCACCCTCACCCCCAACCTCCCAGCACACATCCTCCCTGCCAATGTCTCACCAGCACAACCCATCCAACCCAAAACCAAACCCTGAATGCCAACACAAACCATGGACACCCATCACCTAAGCATGATCACTGCACATACCCATCCCCCCCACAAATCACCCTCACAACTCCTGCCACAAGGGAATGCCAGCACTGGGGGACAAGGGCACCCACAAATCGCACGCCATGAAACACACAGAAGCAATAACCATACTCTTTCACCCCTGCAGGGCCCGAACGCCAACACACCTGCCAGGAGGGTCCAGATATGTCCATCCCACCCCCAGAACAGGCCCCCAGTGAGGACAGCAGCTCTGTCGACCTAGAACCTGATGACCTCTGGACAGTCGGTTCCCCACACACAGACACAGGCCACAGCAGACCTAACCCCCTCTGGGAATATCAGCACAGCTCCCACCCAGCGGGCCCATGCCTCTGTCTCCAGGACAGGTCAATCAGCGGTGTGTCCGCCACTACAGGGCACCCAGGCTGACCCAACACCCCAACAACAACAGGGACCTGGGGGCAGTGGTAGTGGGCACACCGTCCAGGGGACAGAGGCCCGGGAAAACAGGGCAACTGGGAGGGCTGCAGTGCGACAGGGGGGGGAGGACAGGCCCAGGGAACCGACTCTCCAAGAGGCCCTCACCACCATCATGGGAGCATACCACCGCTCCCAGGACACGATGGCGACGGTACTGGCCAGGTTCCAGGAGATCCAGGCACAGCAGGAGGAACGGTACATGGGGTATAGAGAGGAGCTCAGGAACATCGTCCTGGCCCTGAACCTAATAGTCACCTCATTGCGGGACCATGTGGCACCCCAAAGGGCCCCTGTCACCAGCCCGGACCAGGAACAGCCTACCACCTCCGCCGGCGCTAGTGGACAGGAGGCCCCCACACAACGACGGGCCACCAGAACCCCACCTCCTGCTGAAGATCAACCACCCCGCAAGAGGAACCTGAGATCACAAAGGAAGACAGAGTAGGATGCCAAGACCCCCGCCAGCATAAGATCCCCCCGGATGTCATTCCACTGTCCCACATCGTCACCCTGTCCAACCTTGAACTTCCCCTGCTCCATCCTTCCACAGGCATATGGACAATGCACCTGTGCGACCGAGAACTGGACTCTGCCATGGACATCACTCCACCCCCCCCCCATCACCGTTTTACTATCATGGACCTATATGTAGCACTTTAAATAAATCACTAATTGCACTTAAAACACTCATGAGTCTGCTTGTATTCTTAACAAATGTATTACACATAACGGTTCAACAATGTTCAGTTACATTGTGATAACAACATACCAATGTGAATGTGCTTTACTCCATGGGCGAACAAACCAGAAGTCACGCAGTGGGTCATACAGCTCTTAAAAGGGAAGGGAAAGTCACAATTCCGTTGAAAGGAACTGGGGGGAAACACAAAAAGTAGAGGTGCAGGAGGCCAGAAGTAAATGTAAAATGGCGTGGGGGATTCTTACCTGGGTGCTACAGAAAATACTGTTGTATGACTGTGTCCCTGTTGTCCGTGTCGTCCCCGTCGTCTTCCTCCTCTTCACTCTCCACAGGCTCCACAGCTGCTACAACACCACCATCTGGACCATCCTCCTGCAGGAAAGGCACCTGGCGTCGCAATGCAAGATTGTGAAGCATACAGCAGGCCACGATGATCTGGCACACCTTCTTTGGTGAGTACATTAGGGATCCCCCTGTCATATGCAGGCACCTAAACCTGGCCTTCAGGAGGCCGAAGGTCCTTTCTATGATCCTCCTAGATCGCCCGTGGGCCTCATTGTACCGTTCCTCTGCCCTGGTCCGGGGATTCCTCACTGGGGTCAGTAGCCACGGCAGGATGGGGTAACCAGAGTCACCTATTAGCCACACACGTTGTCTCTGTAGCTGTTCCATCACATAGGGGATGCTGCTATTTCGCATAACATACGCGTCATGCACTGACCCATGGAACTTGGCATTTACATGGGAGATGTACTGGTCAGCCAAACAGACCACCTGCACATTCATGGAATGGTAACTTTTCCTGTTTCTGTACACCTGCTCATCGTCTTTTGGGGGTACTAAGGCCACATGGGTCCCATCAATGGCACCAATGATGTTGGGGATATGTCCAAGGGCATAGAAGTCACCCTTCACAGTGGCCAAATCACCCTCCTCAGGGAAAATAATGTAGCTCCGCATGTATTTCGTCAGGGCAGACAACACTCTGGACAAAACCTTAGAAAACATAGGCTGAGACATCCCTGATGACATGACCACTGTTGTCTGAAAAGACCCACTTGCCAAAAAATGGAGGACTGACAGAACCTGCACCAGAGGGGGAATTCCTGTGGGTTGGCGGATGGGGGACATCAGTGCTGGCTCCAGCTGGGCACACAGTTCATGTATAGTGGCTCGGTCAAGTCGGTATCGAAGTATTATATGACGTTCCTCCATTGTCGACAGGTCCACCAGCGGTCGGTACACGGGAGGATTCATCCTTCTCCTCGCAAGTCCCAGCGGACGGTGCCTAGGTAGGACAACATGGACCACAGAGTCAAGCAACCCACAGGTACGTAACTACAGCTTGCACATGACACGATTCTCAATGCATTGAATGGCGTGTCACACCGTGGCGGTAGGCGGTCGAAGACCGCGGCGCCAAGCCGCATTGGTTAACATCGAACCCTATGGGTTTCACGAGCCAATGACTAGGTGCGCCGGCGGTCGCAGAACGCACTGCGGCGGTACGCACCGCCGCGGGCGTGACCGCCATTTTCTATCTGGTTAATCATTTGAGACCTGATCATCCACAGGAGAGGACCTATACTGCAAGTGCTGCTGTGAACTCGGTCTGGAAGAGACAATGGCTGCTGCGACTGGGGAAAGGGCCCCTGCCTTCACTACAGAAGAGTTGGAGAAACTTGTGGATGGGGTCCTGCCCCAGTATGCACGACTCTACGGTCCTCCAGACCAACAGGTAAGTCCACTGGGTGCACGTTGAATGGGCTATGCCTGGGTTGTGTATGGTGGATGTAAGATGGTGGGGTGGGGAGCGAATGAGGAGTGCAAGGCACGACAGATGAGAGCATGTGTCACATGGCAAGGTTGGGGAGGGGGGGCCAATCGCATCTATCATGCAGAAAATTGATGACATTTCAAATTCCACCCTGTACATGTCAAATAGGTCAGCGCCCATCAGAAAGTCGACATTTGGCGTGCCATCGCCAAGGAAGTCCGGAACCTGGGGGTCCACAACAGACAGGGCACCCACTGCCGCAAGAGGTGGGAGGACATCCGCCGCGGGACCAGGAAGACCGCCGAGTCACTGCTGGGGATGGCCTCCCAACCTAGGAGGGGTGCCAGTCGTACCCTGACCCCCCTGATGTCCCGGATCCTGGCGGTGGCCTACCCCGATTTGGATGGGCGCGTGACGACATCACAGCAGACACAAGGGGGTGAGTACCAGCACATTCAGCTATCTTTACGCGCAGTGGAGGTGCCTGGGTGGGGGAAGAGGGCTGTGGGTGACATTAGGCAAGGGCGCTTTCTGTAGTGTAGTCCTCTCCTTTAGCCATGTCCCTGTGCCCCGCCCCCCACCTCTGTAGGGTGTCAAGTACAGCTATCCATGGTCCTGCATCACCCATGTGCGCGTTTGTTGTCCCTAGACCTGTTGGCCTAGTCACAAGTACTGAGTAGTGTACCCCGATTGCGCAGCTTAGTGCATGAGGCTCCTGTGTCTGTCCTCTCCGCCAACGGTGTTGACAATGCATGCACTCAACCTGTTTTTATTTCTCCCCCCACCCTTTTTCTTTATCTTCTTGTGCATGTGTGCATTAGCATCATAAGGCGGAGGAGAATTGGCACCGGAGCACGAGGGAGCTGCAACTCACAAGGCCCCGGTGGGCCATGGCACAGACACAGAGGCCACCAGTGATACGGAGGGCGAGGGGAGCTTCACAACGGGGAGCCGTGGTGACACCAGCGACACCGACACGTCCTCGGATGGGAGCTCCCTAGCGGTGGCGGCAACATCCGTGCCCCCCGCCTCTACAGGTACAGCCGCCACCCAGCGCAGCAGCTCCGCCCTCCCAGCAGCCCCTCAGCCTTCGCTCCGTGCCCGCTCGCCCAAGAAGGCGGGCGTCTCCTTCGCCCCAGGCACCTCAGGCCCTGCCCCTGTTACCCCTGCTGCCCTCAGTGAGGAGGTCATTGACCTCCTACAGACCATCATTGTTGGGCAGTCTACCCTTTTGAATGCCATCCAGGGGGTAGAGAGGGAGGTGCATCGTAGCAATGCATACCTGGAGGGCATTCATTCGGGTCAGGCTGCCCATCAACGATCGTTCAATGCTCTGGCCTCAGCACTGACGGCAGCCATTGTCCCTGTTTCCAGCCTCCCTCTTCTAACTGCCTCCAGCCTGTCTCTGTCTCCTGTTCCTCTGCCTATCCCACCCACACCATCAGACCAGCCTGCACACACCTCAACACCCAAGGGCAGCTCATCCAGACATAAGCACCACAGATCACACAAACATTCACCCAAGCAACACCCAGATGCAGACATGCCAACAGCCACTACCACCTCTGTGTCCCCCACCTCCTCGTCTCCCTCCTCCCTCCCTGTGACGTCTCTACTCACACCTGCATGCACACCACCAACAGCCAGTACTTCCATCACCAGCACACCCTCCAGTCCAGTCCGCACACGTGCAGTCACCACCCCCACTGCCATTTACACGTCCCCTGTGTCCTCTCCCACTGTGTCTGTCACCCCCTCTTCCAAGACACACAAACGCAGGCAGCCACCCACCCAACAGCCAACCACCTCACGACAGCCTCCAGCCCATGCACCTTCACCCAAGGACAGCACACCTGACTCTCCTACAACCACCTCCTCTTCCTCCACTCCCATAACCACTACACCTACCATTTACCTTGGTCCTAAAAAAGTTTACCTCTCCACTCTTGACCTCTTTCCCTCACCTGACCCCCCCCCCTCCATCTGCTAAGAGTCCCAAGAGCGCCTCATCCACCACCAGCCCGGCTTCAAGGGTCACCGTAGTGCATGGATTTTGGAGTCCCCCCTTTGCCAGCAGTGATACATCGGTCAGCAGCAAGGGGACTGCCAGCCCACCCCCTGGAAGGAGGACCCATAAAGTAAGGGGCCGCCGCAAGAAGACTGACACGGCTGCCCCCAAGGACCACAGTTCTGCCACTTCACCTGCCACAACATCCAGGGGAGGCAAGGCCCAGAGAGCCACATCGAAGGAGGGCAAGGGCAGCAGGGCCGAGAAGTCAGCCAGCAGGAGCGCGGACCAGGAGGGCCCCACAAGCCCCATCCCGGGTGTGAGGGAGGACACCCAAGGGCCCAGGACACCGTCACCGAAGGGTCCAGCAACTGCACGGTCGGAGGGCGACTGAGCAGGGAGTCGTGGCCAGGTCTGACTCCCTTGACTTACAGAACAAGCACCGCTGAACAGGGCCCCGCCGTGCAGAATGGCACCGCTGAACAGGGTCCCGTCGTCCAGAAAGGCACCGCTGAACAGGGCCCCGCCGGGAGGAGCACTGCTGAACAGGGGCCCTTCCTGTCAAGCACCGCTCCGCTGGGCCCCGCCGTCTCAAGCACCGCTCCGCTGGGCCCTTCATCTCAAGCACCGCTCCGCTGGGCCCCGCCGTCTCAAGCGCCGCTCCGCTGGGCCCCGCCGTCTCAAGCACCGCTCCGCTGGGCCCTTCCTGTCAAGCACCGCTCTGCTGGGCCCCGCCGTCTCAAGCACCGCTCCGCTGGGCCCTGCCGTCTCAAGCACCACTCCGCTGGGCCCTTCCTGTCAAGCACCGCTCCGCTGGGCCCCACCGTCTCAAGCACCGCTCTGCTGGGCCCCGCCGTCTCAAGCACCGCTCCGCTGGGCCCTTCATCTCAAGCACCGCTCCGCTGGGCCCCGCCGTCTCAAGCACCGCTCCGCTGGGCCCCGCCGTCTCAAGCACCGCTCCGCTGGGCCCTTCCTGTCAAGCACCGCTCCGCAGGGCCCCGCCGTCTCAAGCACCGCTCCGCTGGGCCCCGCCGTCTGAAGCACCGCTCCGCTGGGCCCTTCCTGTCAAGCACCGCTCCGCTGGGCCCCGCCGTCTCAAGCACCGCTCTGCTGGGCCCTTCATCTCAAGCACCGCTCCGCTGGGCCCCGCCGTCTCAAGCAGCGCTCCGCTGGGCCCCGCCGTCTCAAGCAGCGCTCCGCTGGGCCCTTCATCTCAAGCACCGCTCCGCTGGGCCCCGCCGTCTCAAGCACCGCTCCGCTGGGCCCCGCCGTCTCAAGCACCGCTCCGCTGGGCCCTTCCTGTCAAGCACGGCTCCACTGGGCCCTTCCTGTCAAGCACCGCTCCGCTGGGCCCCGCCGCCTCAAGCACCGCTGGCCCAATGACAGTGCCGGTTCTGTGTCGTGCTACTGTTCACGTTGCACTCGGGCCACCCTGCCTCCTCCATTGCCTGTGGAGACTGTTATCCACTTGATAGACTGTGGCTTTGCACTCCCCAGGATATGCCAGTGGGCAAGCCACCCACTGTAGAGACTTGAGAGACTGTGGCTTTGCACTCCCCAGGATATGCCAGTGGGCAAGCCACCCACTGTAGAGACTTGAGAGACTGTGGCTTTGCACTCCCCAGGATATGCCAGTGGGCAAGCCACCCACTGTAGAGACTTGAGAGACTGTGGCTTTGCACTCCCCAGGATTGAACAGTGGGCAAACCACCCACTGTAGAGACTTGAGAGACTGTGGCTTTGCACTCCCCAGGATTGAACAGTGGGCATGGTGGCCCTTTCTTGGATCTGGCGTCGTGGACTCATGTGGCTGTGGTGCCCCCCCTTCCCTTCCCACTGAGGTGCCTGTAGTTTTATCATCTGATGCCCCTGCAGTGTTCTCTCCAACGGACTCAGGTCTCCTGTGTGGGCTTTGCCCATGTGTTGATACACTTTGGCCCACGGACAGTTGAAATTTCAGTGACTGTGCTGGACTTATTGCCTCTATTTATCGGTTACGCAATGTTTATACTTGAATTTTTTTTATTCATTTTCCTATTTTCCCATGACTTCAATGAACCTATTTTATACATAAATTTAGTTTCTCACTTTAATTATATCTTTTCATTATTCCGGGGGGTTTGGGTGGGGTCACTTTGACTTGGTGCTCTGCATTGGTGTGTAGATAGTTGGGGGGTGTGTGTATTGCGTATGTGTGTGCCCGTAACCCTTCCTCCTCCCCCCCTTCCCCTGTGTCGTAGGTGCGGTACTCACCGTTGTCGTCTGCGCCAGAGTTCGTACTCGTGGCAGATGAGCAGGTAGACGAGAGCAGGTAGGATGTTCAATTCGGGCTCCATGCTGTCCTCCGTCCTCGTGGAGTGTAGAGAGGTGAGCGTTTTCCTGTTCGTAGTCTGTTTCCGCCGTGTTTTTATCGGCGGGGCTCCCGCCCCGGAAAAGGTGGCGGATTGGTGAGTTGTGATAGGGTGGGCAATACATTGTCTGCCGCCTGCCTGTTGGCGGTGACCGCCGCGCTGTTTGTGTGTCCCGCCGTGGCGGTCGGAGTGTTAAAGTGGCGGGCTCTGTTGGCGGTTCCCGCCAGGGTCAGAATTCCATTTTTTGGACCGCCAGCCTGTTGGCGGGTTGGCCGCCGCTTTATCACCGACCGCCAGGGTCAGAATGACCCCCTCAGTGACTTTAAGTATGTGGTCAAGGTTAGGGGTACGAAACTTCGGCCCCACTACCTAAACAATGATTGACCTTGCTCTTGTGCTGCCAATTTCCTGGAACAAGCATTCATCCAGGGATTATGCTTAATATTACTCTTTCTTTTTGAGGCATTTCATATGCTTACCCTGCCTGGTGTGCAATGAGACAGGTTGAGACACCCAGTGAAGAATGAAAAAAGAAAAACACAAAAAAGGTGAAACAAGGGTTATGTCTAAGTCTGTTTTCCTTGCAATGATTGTATTTTCTCACCACAATTTTGAGATGCCCATCTCTATGTTTCAGTTGTTTCTGATATACTAGAGCAGAACAGCAGCAACCCACTACTGACGCCATTAAAGGTGCATTATAAAGGCAATAATTCCTCCTGTGATTTCCGTACGGTTTTAACAACAGCAGCCAAACATTCCGTGAGCTCTGGAAACTGTTCCCAGATAAGGAATAGGATGCCTTGCCAGTGCTCTAAATATGGTTGGCTTCTACTTTACTCAGAGAAAAGCTATGCTTGGTGTGCCAGGGGTGAATGAGTAAAATGTAGGTGACGTTTAAGTATGGCTTTCTATCAAAAAGGCAATGTGTGTGGTAATTCTGGTTTCGTGTATTACCTAGTTCAAACCTGTGCAGGAGGTTCAGTATTACCAGAACAGAAATACTATAATCTTCCAGGCGTTGCCATGTATAAAGGTAGTGTTTGTGCTGGGATTGCAGATCAAAATGTACCGTAAATCCAGAGAGATGCTTTTGAACTTTCTGTTTGGTTGAACAATTCTCAATTGTTGAGAAATGTACACACTTTTATAAACACTGATCTACAGCCTAAATGATTTGGACAGAAGTATCTATGGACGTAATTTCAAGTTATTATCTTCTCGGAACAACTTTTTTTTAAAATAATTTTAGTATTTTTATAAAGAACTCCTCCCTGCACAGGTCAAACAGATAAAATGAGGAGGCCACGTTTCATATGGCCATCAAATCACGTTGTTGTGCCATTGCAGTGGTATCTTTGTATAGGTGCACTCATCCTGCAGGGCTGCTGTGGGTGTTGTCTGTGGTAGCTGTGGCAGGGATTTCCACAGTTTTCTTTGCAGTACTCCACTTCCTGAATTTCTTTTCATAGATGACTCTATCTCAGCACCTTAGGCAAATGATAAAAAGTTATTTTTCTATAGTCTAAATAAAAAAAATAAAAAAACCTGCACTAGAACTGTGGATAAATTGCCTAATTCCCCTGCCTTGGGGATTTCTAGGGAATGGACGCCACAAATGTTATCCACAGGTAAATGAAGGTGCATTCTTTAAATATCCTCCACGTCAATGAAATACTGCTTAGTTTCATGTGTCTAGTGTTTTCCACCATGATTTTTCTGGTGCCTTTAAATCTTCATGATGGTCTGTTTGTAAACAAAATATGATGTAAGAGGTGTTGTAAGGCATTCTGAGTGCATGCAAGGAGATTATAGGTGTTTGCACAGAATAAAATGAAGTCTGACTTCTTTTGAATTCGACCCAAATTCCAAACCCTTTAGACAGACTCCGATTGATCTTAAAAAATCCTAGATTGTGCCGCGGCATTTGAACAGCATTTTTTTGTATATATTTACAAGTAGCCACATACCAATCAGTCATATTTTAGACCACCGCAGGACAGAGAGACAGTTCCTGCATCATTACTTGATGCTGTGTTTGCTACCATCAGCGATGGAGACCTAGCAATTACTAATTCATCCTGCCAAATCAGCTACATTCAACACAGTGACCTTTGATCTGCTGCACGATAGGCTCGGGATGGAGGCCGATGTACTTAATGTTTCTCTACTGTGGTCTAAACATTTCCTAAAAGGGTGTACACAATGGGTTAGGCTCAGTTCCATTTAGCACCCAAAGGCCAGGTAAAAGTGTGGAGTAACTCCAGTGTCTAGTAATAGTCGCTGGAATCGAAATGCCATTGTTTGCAATAACAAGTGCTAGGGGCATGCAGTTTCATTGAAACGCAGAGGACATGCAGATGTTTGAGCACCTAAGAGGCCTGCAACAGGACTTCTCAGCCCTAAAAAACAGTTTTGAGTAAAGTGGCCTCCTGGATGAATAGTGGCTTTAAAATAAATGCAACTAAATTCGTCGTCCTTATTATTTGCAGTAAGCAGCTTTTTTAGCTGAACAATTTGGAATCCTTGACTTCTTTGCAAAAAAACCATAAAAACTCAGTGAGGCACGTGGAGTTCCGAATTGTATTTTGGTCAGTCTTCAGTTTTTGGGAGCTGTAACATGCACTACAATATAATAAAAACATATGAGACATGCATAATGTAATTACTCATAAACATCAAATTAGGCAATTCCAGCCCATCAATAAACGGTCTTCCAAAGAACTACATAGCAGCGTTGCCACACATGCACCATATGGCAGAAAGGGTTGTACTTAACTTAGGGAAGTTTGACTACATTACAGACATGTTACATTCCCTCTGATTTACCAAAGAGCAACCACGCTTTTTTTATTGAAAGTGGCTTGCTTTTATGTCAAATGATTTAGGAGAACTGCCTCAATCTTAGAAATTGACAAGTAACCAACTCGCCTGCAATCTTCAGTCCTGCAATCAAGGTCTATTAAATATTCTAAATTCAGGCTTCACCGGAGAACAGACTGTGTACTGAATCAAATCTAATGACCTCTAATTCACTGTATTTCAAGGAAAAGAACACCAAAATCAGCTTTAGAAAAGCTCTGAGCATTTTTCTATTCGGAAACTTATGCTCCGTTCTCTCCAATACCTCTCTTTACTAGCATGTTCTTGTGCTCTATTCTGGAGTACTACATTAAATATTACTACATATTAATGGCCCTGTTGCTTACACCCGATTAAAGTTGTTGTGTGTGCCTCATAAACAAATAATCAAATATGATCTCTTCCAAGTGAGGGGTTCTCTAAATATTTCACTATCACAGATTGATCACACATACAGTGACTGGTTTTCGCCAGATGCTTTTTGCATACACTGAATCAGCGTGTAAGCAATGAAAAAATGTAGGATTTGGTCTTGGGCACCGTCGAGAGCTTACATGCTGTTGGTCATGTTAGATGTGATGTTTCCAACCTGATGTTTCCGGTGGCTTCATGTGGGAAAAAACAGAGGTCCACCAAGAGAAATCTGTGCTGTGTGTCCTCGCTATGGTCCTAGGTGTAGCAGAGCATCTCGAGGAAGCCCCAATATGTAGTGTTCCACCAGGAGGATTTTTGAGCTCATCTTTTGGTGATCTCAGGCCCAGTAAATACTGCGGGCATTAAAAGGGGGCATTCTCGCATAGGACATGAAGTGAGACAGCGAAAGAATCTTCGGCTGTTTCACTTCTTGTTTTGGTCAGGTTAGACAGCTGCAGTGGTCCTACAGTTTTGTCATGGGCTATCACACAAGAGGTTAGCGAGTCTTCAGGACACACAGTTGAGCCTCAAAATGCTGGTCACTGGTACCCCTGGTATTTGTGCTCTACAATTTTATTGTCAAAGAAGGCACGTAAAGTGATTTCCCATCATCGCCACTGTACTTCTGTTGAGTTGTTTTATATACAGGTGTGCCAAGTGACATATTGGCTTGTTTAAAGGTACGTATGGTACTTGGAAACTTGAAACGTTTGGAATGGTGCACATAAGGAAACGAGTTTTCCTCAGTTTTCATGAATGAGAGATAATTACTCAAAGCTGTGTGCTGTATGTTAATGACGAAGATTCCTCCTTTTGGACTCATAGTCATGGAAGCATAGTGCTTAGCCTTACTGCCTTAATACGGACAATGTCGACAGGGAAAATTGTGTTTGGAATCCAGTCATGAAAATGTAACAAAGCAACAGGGAAAAAGAATTACAAAGATAATCAAACAGACAAGGCTAAATAGAGAAAGCATATTCAAGGGACAACTCTACTATCACAGTATCCCATCAAGTTTTTTTTCTGGAGATTTGTAGTGTCTGCCATAAATATAACATGTACTTTTATAGGACATTAACTTCCTGAATGATAGACCAAAAACATATAGGCATAGGAGGCACACTATTAAGACTTTTGATGCCAAGAATGGTGTTTGCAATATCTATTTTTTCAGAATACTTAAGCCTAGAATGAATTTCAGAATACATGCTAACATATATCTCAATGTGAGACTTTTTCACATTCTATAGTTCTAGCGATTCGTGGTTCCTGCTTGCATAATGCATTAAATGTAAGCAAAGAAGTCACATTATTCACCATAAATAACTTGTCAAAGAATGTGCTCGAAACCATAAATCACCCTACATGCACTGCATGCACAACGAGCACTCTTTTCACTCGTAGACGATAGGTGCCTTCCTACATGAAAGACGAATATAAAATATGTTAAAAAAAAAAAGAGATGCTGCAACTGAGTTCGAATGTTAGCGGATAAAGTTAATTGAAGGTATGTTTTAAGCTATAATATGTTTATGTATGTTCATTAGCGTATGTTGATTCAAATATACGAACTGTTTAATTATACTATGGGCCTTACTTACGAGGCCCTAGCGGCACACTGGCCACCGAAGCGTCGTTCTCCTTGACGCTCCCGTGGCACAGTGTGGCAGCCCATATGTATGAGACCAGGCAAAGCCTCCTTGCATGGCTTTTCATGGCCTTATAAATATGGACTGCTTTCCTGCTTAACACTGCGTGAAAGGGGCGTTTGATGGGTTTTGCTTGGGGTGTTCCCACGCAAAACACAAATGGAACTGAGAGGAATCTGACGTATTCCCAGATTTAGAAGTCTGGGAATGCATCAGATTCCTATGTCACCTCAGGGGTGGAGTAAAAGTGATGCAACGGGGAAAAAAAGCTTTATTTCTCAATTTTTCGATCTTTCTATGTTCACACATAGAAAGAGGAAAACACCTCTTGTGATTGTTGATGTTCCTTCCTGCACAAAAACAATCATCCCCGCAATGCAAGCTTCCTTGCACCATGGTGCAAGGGTGCCTACATTGGCGCTAGACAGCAATTTGTGCACCAGCGCAGGAGGAGAGGACAGATACATGCCATATCTTCTAGATATGGCACATTTCTGCCCTTTCCCAGCGGCACAGGGTGGCACAGCAAGGCACTTGCTGTGCTGCCCTGCGCCACGGGCCTCCTAAGTGAGACCCTCTGTTTGTCAAATTTGATCTGACCTGTTTATAAGCCTTCTTTGGTAGTGTTGTGTCTCATTAAGAGCTGTACATATTCTTCTTGAAAACGAATGAGTTTTGCATCAAGTAATGGTTGATTTCTTTTGGTGTTGTCACCTTGGCTATAATCTTGCCTTTTTGAGTATATCTTCATATGACTCTGACCTTTGTTTATAAAAAGAGAACAACATAGATATCTGATTAGTTGCCTGTGTTCCTTATTGCTAAAATTCCATTTTGTGCCATAGACCTTATGGACATGTAGGCACACAACTTGGGATTGACAATACATCTTGGTACTATAACTAGGATTCCTAGCCAGGTGTTTGGAAGGAGTCTAAAATAAAGAAACAAACAAAATGAATATATAAATACATAAAAAAATAGTAAATAAATAAATGAAGTTGTGCTGGGGCAGATGCCATCAACCTGTTTCTAGGGAGTGGTCTTCCCTTGAATAAATAAGCGATATACCCATGTAGGACCGTACTAAGAATAACAGAATCACAGCTAAATTACCTGGCTATTGTCACTTTGGCCTTTTATCAACATTCCACCATAGGCCAATCGAAAATTTCCCCATAGTAATTACGGATTTTGAGTGAAAAGGAACGGCCGACTTCCCGGTGGTTCTCATGATTTTTAATATTGTTCTGGGCTCTGCGCACCTAGCCATTGAGCGGCAAAGATTGAGACAACTTCAATTCAATTCTCTCTTTGGAGGGGGAAGTTTGTTTCTTTCCTTACTCCGGTCCTCCAGAGAACCTGACAGGATGGTAGGTTTATTCATATATAATATTAGGGAACGCTATTATAGAGAATCACTCTGAAAATATGCTACTAAAGACTTATTTTCTAAATTCCTTGACATGATATTGGAGAAGCGTTTCTTTTGTAAATGTCTTCTTGTGGGGAACATCAGAAGATTTATCACAATGAGCTGTTATAACATTTCTTGCATAAAAGGTCATGCCATTTCTTATGATTCAATTTGAAGCTTGCAAGGAGCTAAGCATCACTGAGTTCCGACTGTCCAGAGGAAGATGGAAGGCCTATAATATGACCTGAACTACTCATGCATTTTTTTCATTATCCTAATATGTTCAAAGTGCAGGTTGCCTGTCTGATTTATTTTAGACACCTGCATAATAAAAAGAGATCTGGAAATACGCATAAGTCCTACATGTTGAACAGAAAAAATAGCTTTTTTACAGTATTATGTACATTATGCATAAATGCACGAAGGGGAAAATAAATGTCGAATATGACATTGTAACTCAAATAAAGCCTTATAATTTATTTTTTAATAATTAATCGATTTTAGAGATCAACACATTGTATTGTGTTAAGCAAAATGTAGCATTTGATTTGGTTAACATGGCTTATTTTTTCCAAATTCTATATATTTTTTTGTTCCCAGAAAGTGTAAGTAAGCAAATAATGATTGTACCAACATACGCTACCGGTCGTCTTCAGTTTGTAAACGTGCAGACGGTTTGCTTTTCAAACAACTTTCCTGAAATGTTTTATATACATTTTGAGAGATTACCTCCAAAATATTATGATGGAGTAATTGCATAAGCAGTTGCTGAAGGGCATTCAGAATACAGAATGTCAGCATAGAATGTGTATATATTAACTAGTGCCAGTCGCCAATGGGCAGTTATGGCTAGGACCACGTTTCCATTTGAAATTGAATTTTTGGTTTGCTTATTCCTTTAGCATGCTTTGATGAATCGTCACAAAACTTTAAAGAAAATTCTTCCACCTCATTTTCTTTGCGATCTGTCAAGCAGGAGCCGGGAGAAAGGAGGGGTCCCAAAATGCATTGTCCCAATTCATTTTTCCATAGGAAAATTATAGACAGCTACAGCAAAAACTGCTGGAATAAATTACACAAAATTTGGCAGAAAGCAAGATCTTGGTCCAGAAAGTGTGCTTTTTGTCATTTGGTGTGTAATTCCATTTAGACGTTTTTGAGAAATTAAGGTTAACAAAATATAGATATTTCCTGCCACAGAGGATTTGTGGAGCTAGAAGATCTTGTGATAAGATCTGATAGGCTGTCACTACATCAGCAAAGATGTGATGGCCGCCATTTTAGGAGTCATTGACTGAGTCTCCAGTCCTTAAAAAAGGTTTCAAAAAGATATAATGGGAAAGGGTAAAGATATCCTGCCATCCTATACCTATGGCTCTCCAGCAGCCCTCAACAAAAATGAAAGACGTGGGTGCCCCGGGTAGGCACCGGTACACCCACAAACTGACTAAAAAATAAAAAATGTATGACTAGAAGCAGCCGCTCATTTATTTTTTTACTTCTTCAAGCAAGAGCACCCTATAATGGCATGTAATGGATTTTAATGTTTTTGTTTTTAGCTTTCTGGTGTCTCTAGAAGGGGAAGGGGCACCACAAAGCATTTTGTTAATGTCGTGCGGGGCTGCAGGAAGTGCAACAACCACTCAACATTAAAAAAATAAGGCCCATATTTATGGACTTTGGTGCAAAACTGCGCTAACACAGTCTTGCGTCAAAATCCATATCACCTGTTAGCGCCATTCCATAGCCCCAGTTGGTCTCCATATTTATGGAATGGCGCACAGTGGCGCAAAGGACAGGCTAGCATCTAAAGAAAAGACACTAGCCGGGGTGGAAATTGAGGCAGGGGAAAGGCACTATTGGGCCAGAAATGACGCTAGGCTTGTTAGCAGCAATAAATATGCTGCTAACCAGTCTAGTGTCATTTTCTGATGCACTCCCACCTATACATGACTCCTGTCTTAGTAAAGACAGGAATCATTCCCACCACCGCAATGGCCAGCACAGAGGACCAGTGTCCCCTGGGCAAGGCCATAATATCCTGTGCCAGGCATGGAGCCCCATGTGAGGGGCCCCCAATGGCACAGAAAAAATAATAATTATACTTACCTATACTTACCTAGGATGGTTTCCCCATCCTATATCTCCCTCTGGTGTGGGTGGGAGTGTTCCTGGGGCTTGGGGTGTGCATCTGTGGGCACATTCCATGGGGTTTGGCCATGGAAATGGGTCCACAGGTACCCTAACGCCTGGTCAGACCCAGGCGTTAAATAATGACACAAAGCAGGCTTAGCACCATTATTTTGGTCAACCTACTCTATTCACATGGTTTTTGTGCCAGAGTAGAAATAACGCGGAAGGTGGTTAGTGCTATATTGTGAACAGGAACACCTACCTTGCATCTAATTAGCGCAAGGTAGTTTGCTGCATCCACAATATGATGCTAACCTCTATATTTTGACGCTGGACGGGTCTAGCATCAAAATATAAATATGGAGTTACCTATGCGCCATTTTAACGTCACAATTGTTTACACTAAAATAGTGCAAGCCAAGTATAAATATGCACCTAAGTCTCCTGGGTCATGAAATCCATGACCAGAGAGAGCTTGCTATATATTCTTGAAGCACTCTTAGCTTTAGCTCTATGCTATCCAGCTAGAGTCCAACACCCACTGTTGGTTGTTTTATGGCTTCAATTTGTGGGCTGAAAATGTTAACAGAAAGACTCAAAGATATATTATTCTTTTAATAAAACTTTATTACAAATGTTATGACAATCACCTTAATTAAGCAGTGTACTGTGTAAAGTAAAGAAATATACATTTGATTATGATTATTGGTGATTTTTGACAGACAATAGATGTGCTTTATATATGTTGATATGCTGATCTCTACATAACATCAATATGCCCACTTTTTATATTTTGGTGTTCTGACTCTTTGACAAAGTCAGTAGGTCTGTGTTACTGAAAATTACACTCTTTACATTGTAACATCAAATATTCAGCTATGCTGGGGAGATTCGGGCACCAGTAGCACCTGGCCTGTTCGGGGCTTCCGTGCCAGGTCCTGCACCCAGTCCTGCACTGTGCACACTGGTTTGGTGTTATGTATCACAAAAAGATATTACTTTATGTTAAATAACCCTAAATATTTTTTGAAGAATCCAAAGGCTACACCTCTTCAATGAGCACTAACTAGAGCAAACACCTATGTCAGGTGTTGTTTTTATTCATTTCATTCAGGTTGGCTTGGATGGTATTCTACTGTGATACTGTGTATGGAGCGGTAAACAGCTTTTGTCATTTTTCAGCTCAGGATTGTTGGCACTGTGGTAATCCTATGCTTAAAGATAATGCTGTAAAAATTGCAAAATGTTTTGGCACTTTCTAGCTCAGCATGGATGGCATTGTGCTAATCCAATGCTTAAAAACTCTGCTAGAAAAAAGAGACATTTGACATGAGTGGATTCAGATTGTTAGTCATGTTGGAGGGTGCTCCATGTAAAGCAGCTCTCTCCACCTAAACTTAGGAACAACCTGTTGTACAGTTCTAGTGAGCATATAATCATATTTCATTGTGCTTTGAAGGAGATTTTAACTATGGCAAGTATTGTTATTAGACCGACAACTCTGTACAGATAACAGAAAATTAATAATGCTGGTGGGTGAATAATGTGGAATCCTATAAAATGCAGTAACAGAGTAAATAAAAATCCACATCTCATGCCAGTAAATATTAAGCCCTAGTGTGTAAGTAATAAATCAACAAATAGAAAAAATGACAAAGCCAGTTACCTAGGTCATATCAAGCTTGCATATTAACAAACAGAGAAACCATTAACTGTGGATCCAGCTCCTTGATCAGGACTCCCCACTGATGCACATCTGTGAAAAATACAAAAGTAATCTTAAACACTTAAGTGGCTTACCAGTCTATTATTCCACGAGAAACTAAGACAAAGGGAGAATCATGAACTGCTCAATCAACTGGGGTATAACTGGATCCAAATGTACTCTTGTAGGAGGCTGGACTGGTTTGTAGTGAGTACCTAGGGGTACTTGCACCTTGCACCAGGCCCAGTTATCCCTTATTAGTGTATAGGGTGTCTAGCAGCATAGGCTGATAGATAATGGTAGCTTAGCAGAGCAGCTTAGACTGAACTAGGACACGAGTGAAGCTCCTACAGTACCACTAGTGTCATATGCACAATATCATAAGAAAACACAATACACAGATATACTAAAAATAAAGGTACTTTATTTTTATGACAATATGCCAAAAGTATCTCAGTGAGTACCCTCAGTATGAGGATAGCAAATATACACAAGATATATGTACACAATACCAAAATATGCAGTAATAGTATTAGAAAACAGTGCAAACAATGTATAGTTAAAATAGGATGCAATGGGGACACATAGGGATAGGGGCAACACAAACCATATACTCCAAAAGTGGAATGCGAACCACAAATGGACCCCAAACCTATGTGACCTTGTAGAGGGTCGCTGGGACTATTAGAAAATAGTAAGGGTGGAAAAATATCCCACCCCAAGACCCTGAAAAGTGAGTGCAAAGTGCACTAAATTTCCCCAAAGGACATAGAAGTTGTGATAGGGGAATTCTGCAGGAAAGACACAAACCAACAATGCAACAACGATGGATTTCCAGTCAAGGGTACCTGTGGAACAAGGGGACCAAGTCCAAAAGTCACAAGCAAGTCGGAGATGGGCAGATGCCCAGGAAATGCCAGCTGTGGGTGCTAAGAAGCTGCTACTGGACAGTAGAAGCTGAGGTTTCTGCAGGAACGACAAGGGCTAGAGACTTCCCCATTGGAGGACGGATCCCTCATGCCGTGGAGAGTCGTGCAGAAGTGTATTCCCGCCGAAAGACCACCAACAAGCCTTGCTAGCTGCAAATCATGCGGTTAGTGTTTTTGGATGCTGCTGTGGCCCGGGAGGGACCAGGATGTCGCCAATTGCGTCTGGGGACAGAGGGGGCATCGAGCAAGACAAGGAGCCCTCTCAGCAGCAGGCAGCACCCGCAGAAGTGCCAGAAACAGGCACTACGAGGATGCGTGAAACAGTGCTCACCCAAAGTCGCACAAAGGAGTCCTACGTCGCCGGAGAACAACTTAGGAGGTCGTGCAATGCAGGTTAGAGTGCCGTGGACCCAGGCTGGACTGTGCACAAAGGATTTCCACTGGAAGTGCACGGAGGCCGGAGTAGCTGCAAAAGTTGCAGTTCCCAGCAATGCAGTCTGGCGTGGGGAGGCAAGAACTTACCTCCACCAAACTTGGACTGAAGAGTCACTGGACTGTGGGAGTCACTTGGACAGAGTTGCTGGATTCAAGGGACCTCGCTCGTCGTGCTGAGGGGAGACCCAGGGTACCGGTGATGCAGTTCTTTGGTGCCTGCAGTTGCAGGGGGACGATTCCGTCGACCCACTGGAGATTTCTTCGGAGCTTCTAGTGCAGAGAGGAGGCAGACTACCCCCACAGCATGCACCACCAGGAAAACAGTCGAGAAGGCGGCAGGATCAGCGTTACAGAGTTGCAGTAGTCGTCTTCGCTACTTTGTTGCAGTTTTGCAGGCTTCCAGCGCGGTTAGCAGACGATTCCTTGGCAGAAGGTGAAGAGAGAAATGCAGAGGAACTCGGATGAGCTCTTGCATTCGTTATCTAAAGAATCCCCAAAGACAGAGACCCTAAATAGCCAGAAAAGAGGGTTTGGCTACTTAGGAGAGAAGATAGGCTAGCAACGCCTGAAGGAGCCTATCAGAAGGAGTCTCTGACGTCACCTGCTGGCACTGGCCACTCAGAGCAGTCCAGTGTGCCAGCAGCACCTCTGTTTCCAAGATGGCAGAGGTCTGGAGCACACTGGAGGAGCTCTGGGCACCTCACAGGGGAGGTACAGGTCAGGGGAGTGGTCACTCCCCTTTCCTTTGTCCAGTTTCACGCCAGAGCAGGGCTAAGGGGTCCCTGAACCGGTGTAGACTGGCTTATGCAGAAATGGGCACCATGTGTGCCCATGAAAGCATTTCCAGAGGCTGGGGGAGGCTACTCCTCCCCTGCCTTCACACCATTTTCCAAAGGGAGAGGGTGTAACACCCTCTCTCAGAGGAAGTCCTTTGTTCTGCCATCCTGGGCCAGGCCTGGCTGGACCCCAGGAGGGCAGAAGCCTGTCTGAGGGGTTGGCAGCAGCAGCAGCTGCAGTGAAACCCCGGGAAAGGCAGTTTGGCAGTACCAGGGTCTGTGCTACAGACCACTGGGATCATGGGATTGTGCCAACTATGCCAGGATGGCATAGAGGGGGCAATTCCATGATCATAGACATGTTACATGGCCATATTCGGAGTTACCATTGTGAAGCTACATATAGGTAGTGACCTATATGTAGTGCACGCGTGTAATGGTGTCCCCGCACTCACAAAGTCCGGGGAATTGGCCCTGAACAATGTGGGGGCACCTTGGCTAGTGCCAGGGTGCCCTCACACTAAGTAACTTTGCACCTAACCTTTACCAGGTAAAGGTTAGACATATAGGTGACTTATAAGTTACTTAAGTGCAGTGTAAAATGGCTGTGAAATAACGTGGACGTTATTTCACTCAGGCTGCAGTGGCAGGCCTGTGTAAGAATTGTCAGAGCTCCCTATGGGTGGCAAAAGAAATGCTGCAGCCCATAGGGATCTCCTGGAACCCCAATACCCTGGGTACCTCAGTACCATATACTAGGGAATTATAAGGGTGTTCCAGTAAGCCAATGTAAATTGGTAAAATTGGTCACTAGCCTGTTAGTGACAATTTGAAAGAAATGAGAGAGCATAACCACTGAGGTTCTGATTAGCAGAGCCTCAGTGAGACAGTTAGTCATAACACAGGTAACACATTCAGGCACACTTATGAGCACTGGGGCCCTGACTATCAGGGTCCCAGTGACACATACAACTAAAACAACATATATACAGTGAAAAATGGGGGTAACATGCCAGGCAAGATGGTACTTTCCTACAACTCTCATTTCTGCATAGGAGTTAAGTCCAGGAGTAAGCATAATGAAATCTATGATGTAATGTGACTCCAGTCTTTGTAATTCTTGAGTCCTGTTCCCTTGCCTGATGTTAGGGGAAACCCTGTCAAAATAATAATACTTTCTAAAATATCTGGCTACTCGTATTGTCTGTTGTGTACTTTAAATATCTCTCAAGTGATAAGGAATGGATTGTACTCCCAATGTATAATTTGTCACATGGGCATTGAATGCTGTAAATACAGTAGTCAGAATTACTTGTAAGGATTTTGGAGATGGTGTTTTCCTTTGTGCTGATAGGTATTGTGATTTTCTTTAGGTCCTTATTATGTTATCAAGCCTAGAAAAAACCCTTTTAGTTTTCAAAACTAGTTTCAATGATGGAATCAGATATAAAATTCTCATAGAGTTTACAATTTAGTGATTTACATTTTATAAAAGTAACTTTGGAATGACTATCCAAATAATGTGCATGTGTCATCTGTCCTTGTGGTTTGCCCATGTTCGCACCACATCTGTTTAATTTAGGTTGCTTTATTACTGTAAGTAGTGACAAACCTGATAACTCTGCCTTCTTCTGTTGGAACAGCCTGATTTACTAGCAAATCCCTTCTAGTGATGGAATCTATTCTTTTAACTGCATCCTTGAGTATTCTTTTAATGCAACCTCTCTCTTTAAATCTGGTTAACATGAACATTTTCTCAACATAGAAGGATTATTCAATACTACAGTTTCTCCTTGTATGTAATACCTCACGATAAGGGATGTTAATGAGGTTGACTGGTTGACTACTGGAGGCATGGAAAAAACTATTCCCAACATTCTTTTTAGGATACAGATTTGTGTTGGATCACATCCAATAATGAACAAATCATCAATATATTGGACTAGAACACTACCTAATCATTGTCCATATTTTAATTTCTGAAAGCTTGTTCCTCCCACAAGCCCATGAAAAGTTTGGCATAATTAGGGGGCAAAGCAATCTCATTGCGGGGTTCTCAGTCTATCTAATGAAGTATGTTTGAGATACAGAATCAAATCATTTCCAGTAACATTTCAGTATGGATAAAAAAGGATAGGGACCTGGAAACTAAGGAAATGACTTGCAGTCCTAAATAATGTCTGATGCATGTGTATGAGTTGATAACAATCATTGTCACCAAAAGATATTCATCCTACAGGGCAATGTCCGGTATCAACATGAATGTTCCAACTGTCCTGATATATAAGGGTAGTGCTGATAAAAACAGGCAAAACACATTCACACTGATAAGTCTGACAGACTTAGGTTGCTCTTTCCTCCAATATTTTTGCATGTTTGTCTCACATTTTTGTTGTATCTTTTTGTTGGCCTTAGGACTCAAACTTTACCACTTCTGAGAAGTGCTAAAGTACATGTGCTTCTCCCCTAAACATGGCAACAGTGGTGTATCCACAATTGCCATATTTAATTTAGTTGTTAGTCCCTTGTAGAAAGGTGTACCTTATACCCAGGACCTGTAAATGCAATGCTACTAGTATGCCTGCAGCACAGATTGTCCCACCCACCTAAGTACCCCTTTAAACATGTTTTAGGCCTGCCATTGAAGTTCCTGTTTGTGCAGTTCACTACCACTTAAACTTGGCATTTAAAACCTCTTGCCAAGCCTTACACTCCCCTTTTATTGCATTTATGTCACCCCTAAGGTAGACCCTAAGAGGCACAGAGGGCAACATGTCATGTAATTAAAGGCAGGACATGTACTTTTAAGGTTTTTATGTCCTGGTAGTAAATAATACCCAAAGTCACTTTTCACTACTGTGAGGCCTACACCTCTCATAGGCCAACATTGGGAATTCCTTAATATACTTTTAAGCTGTAATTCCTGATCAGAAAGGAGTAGCTACATCATGTTTCATATCCCCATAACTGGTAAAGCTGGATTTAACAGTACTATTTTAGAAATGCTATTTTTAGAAAGTGGGCATTTCTCTGTTCTGTGTGCCTTGTAGCCTGTCTCAAATGCATATCTGGGGAAGTTGACAGCTACACCTTGCACATTCCCTCTAGACAGCCACAAACACATGAAGGCTAGGTGTTTCTGAGCACTCATCTGCATTCATCTGCATTCTGATGAGCCCTCCTGGGTCGGAAGGGTGGAGCAGAGGTGACAATTACACCTCAGTAGGGAAGTGCCTGTCCCAACAAAGGGCTGTTAACACCCCACTAGTTGTTTGGTGCCAAAAGCTAGAAAAAAAGGATCTCTGTACACTTCAGAGACCCTTCTTTGAAGTCACCCCCACTTGAAAGGCCCATTTGGGGATAAGTACTGGGGCTCTGACCCTACCAAATCAGTACATTACTTGACTTGGGAAAACCTCAGCTAAAGTAAAGACTGCTGTGCTGTAACGATTGCCTGGGGAACTGCTTCTCTGCTTGCTGAGCTGCCCCGCTGCCTGCTGATTTCTGCCCTCCTGAGGACAAAGACTGGACCTATCTGAGATCAGACCAGAGTGACTCCAAGGGCTTGCTGGCTTACCCCCTGTTCTTCTACAGTCTCAGGGATATCAAAGACTGCCTGCAACTCTCCTTGTGCTGCTGGACTCTGCCATCTGTGAGCCCTATCCTTGCCTGAGGTAACCCCTCCAGACCTGGGATCAGAAGTGAATTTTGCAGCTGCTTACAGTTACAAACCAATGCATCATCACCACTGCACCGGTCTGAACTGACGCCTTGTCCTTTCAATGACAACACAGAGGCTGTTCGATGATAGTGGATCCACAGCCTGCATGGCCCAGTGACAGCACTCTGCCCCTAGGTTTTTTTTTGTCAATTAACTAGGTTCCAGAAAAGTATCCAGACATGTACTCTTTAGGGCCTCTCTTAAGGTAGTCTCCCTTGAGGTTGAATCTGCCTGTTAGATCTGGCCCTTTTTGCAGGATCATCCACAAACTTTTTGCCTCCTTCCTCCTAATTTTTCTGACCAATTTTTGTTGGCTCTTGCACTCTGGGCGCTTTACCACTGCAAACCAGTGCTAAAGTCCATATGCTGTGTGTGTAAATTGTATTGGATATAGACTTATCCATGATTGGCATTTTGATTTACTAGTACGTCTCTAGTAAAGTGCACTAGAGGTGCCCAATGCCTGTAAATCAAATGCTACTAGTGGGTCTGCAGCACTGATTGTGCCACTCACATGAGTATCCCTGTAAACATGCCTAAGACCTGCCACTGCAGTGTCTGTGTGTGCAGTCTTGCACTGCCAATTCCACCTGGCAAGTGTACCCACTTGTCAGGCCTAAGCCTTCCTTTTTTATGCATGTAAGGCACCCCTAAGGTAGGCCTTAGATAGCCCCATGGGCAGGGTGCAGTGTATGTTAAAGGTAGGACCTGTACGTATGTGGTTTTACATGTCCTAACAGTGAAATACTGTCAAATTCAGTTTTCACTGTTGCAAGACCTATCTCTCTCAGAGGTTAACATCGGGCAGCCTTTAAATAGCTTTAAAGTGCTGATTCCCTTTGAGAGGAGATAGGAAATATGGAGTTTGGTGTCTCTGAACTCACAGTTTAAAAATACATCTTTTGGTAAAGTTGATTTTTAAATTGACAGTTTGAAAATGCCACTTTTAGAAAGTGGGCATTTTCTTGCTTAAACCATTCTGTGACTCTGCCTGTCTGTGGATTCCCTGTCTGGGTCAGACTGACAGTTGGGTTGTTTGTGAATCTCCTCTAGAAGGTGAGAGAAAGGCAGCTAGAGTATAGCCTGCATAGTCTGATGAGCTGCCCTGGTAGTATTATCTTACCAGGGAGGGATGAGGTGGCCAACGATGAAGCATTTCACATTACGTGAGTGAGCTCACCTCATTTAAGTCTTGGAATTGTCCTTAAATTGATTATGTAGGTTGCATGGGTGAATAGTATTTCTTGGAAATAAGTATTAAAGATAAAAGACCTAGGGACTGATTTAAATGCTGATTTAGATGAGATTGATTAGGCAGGTTACAAGGATGGATAGTACTTCTTGGAAAAGAGTACTAAAGATAAAAGACATAGGGAGTGATTTAGATGTTGGCGGACTTACTGCCAAGCTGTGTATACAGCAGGCCTGAAATGACTGCCCACCATATTTAGATGCATTGCAGCTAGGCCAAAGACCGCCATGACAGAGTGGACTCTGTCGTGCCAGCTGCATCCGACGATTAGCACTCTGTTGCCGTCTTGACTGCGGCGTCCCACCAAGCCCATCTAAACCACCCATTGTGCTGGTGGTGTGTCAGCCGAGGGCCCATGATGGTTGGAGTCCATCTTGGGACCCATTCAGTATAGTACCAGGGCTGTGTCCATTGAATGGATGCTAGTAGCCCACACCTGTTGCAAATTGGAGAATTGTGAACACCTGCAAAACACACTAAAACATACTCCATTTCAGTCCATGATCCTTTGCCATTCCACTGCAGAAGACCAGACAGTCAGCCAAATCCACAGCATAAGAGACGTGTTCTTTTCTTCTGTTTACCTCTCCCTCTGTGTCTTTTTTGCTAAGTTTATTTTTTTTACAGCACTCTTCATTTTTTTGAGCGCTAATTTTGTTTAGATATATTTCACAATGACAAGGAGAAGAAATCCTCATTTCACAGAGGGAGAATTGTCTGTCATGATGGATAAAATCATTTCAGTATCACCACAAATGTTTGGAGCACAAGTACAAAATACTACAATTTCCCAGAAAAGGCAAATGTGAACCAGTTGACAGGGTGAATGCAGTAGCTAACAAACTGCACACACAGGAGTAAAATAGGAAGAGATGGAACCACTTGCGATGGAAGGTTCATTCACTGACCTCCATGCATCACCTGGAGGCCCAGAGGACTGGTGGTAGCTCTCCTCTCCCCCACTTACAACTCTTTCCCAGGCCTAGAAGGTCCTGCCAAACCTCCATTCTTAAAGCTTGACTGGACTACCTTGTTGAGTGAAGACTGTCCTAATCACCAATGGAGTCCTGACCTTAAGGTAGACCTTTAAAATTCTGAAACAACCTTATCAACACAGATAGAGCTAATCTTGAATAAACAAACTCTGTGGTGTCATACAAATCAGCAGCAGCATGGTTATAGTTCTCCTTCTAACATAATGCACTATAAATAGTCAGATTGTGTGTAGTTTTGCTTACAAAAATAGGTCCAAAACTACATCCATTTTCTCAGGAAAGTATGGTGTTCCTAAATTGTATTTTCTCGTAGTCACATTATATTCATATGTGCGCATCAGTTGCATACTTATTTTTATCTTTAAGATAGTCTTTGAAAGTGAAATCTGTAACTTATTTCTCAAACATGTTTTGTCCATGGTGTCAACAGATTATTAGAACTACCATGCTGCTCTCTTATTGGATCTGAAAAACAATAGTGGAATAAATGTTATTACACTGTTCTTTACTTCCATATGCACACACATTCAAAAACTAGTGCATTTGGCTGACACCATGTCATGGTAGTGATTACAATATCATGTCTTGTGTATCTCAACCATGCTGACACCTGCTCATAGCTACATTGAGTTGATGAAAATTCTTACATCATTCATCGATGTTGATCCCAAGACATCCAAAAATGTGTTGTGGCATTCTGAACAGAATCAGTAGCCACACATGTTAAAATTCACTGTCCATATGATGGCCAATTATAGTATCATGTGACTTATGAACCACATTGTATCCAATATTTGGCAGCCTGCTAGGCCTTGGAATGGTCCAGTACTCAAATCTACTCACCACCGTGCTGGGTTCAATGTCTGTCACATGTAACCTACAAGTTTGAACTAGCACTGTGCCATTTCAGGACATATCTACCAGGTCAACACTGGAGTTGTCATCTGTGTAAAACAGGCTGTATGGGTAAAATAATGAAAATAACACTAAGGGCCTCATTATAACATTGGTGGTAAATCCCGCCTACCGCCACGGCAGCGGCCTCCAAAAGACCGTCGCCGTGGCTACCTACCATCCACCATAATATGACCGTAGCCAAAATTACGGCAGAAGGCTGGTGGAATTCCAGCTACGGTCATGGCGGCGGTAGGCGGTAAGGTGGTGCTGCTGCCTGCAGCAGCGCCACGCCATTTAAATGCCGCCGACCGTATCATGACACATGATGCGGCCTGGCAGTGTTCCGCTGGCGGACTCTGCTGCTGGCAGCAGCGCCATGTCCCGTCTACTGCCAGAGGACCCCCTGCAAGCAGGTAAGTCAGGTTCTCCAACAGGGGAGGGAGGTGGGGGTGTTGTGTGTGTGTGTATGGTGTGTATGATTGTTTTTGTATGCGTGCATGCGGGTGTGAGGAGTGTGGAATGCGTGTGTGCATGAATTGGTGTGAATGTACGTACATGTTGTGTCGTGTGAATGCGTGTGTGCTTTTATGTATGTTAGTGTGTGTTGAGGTGTGTGGGTGTGTGTGTATGAATGTATGCAGGCGTTGGTGGATGTGGGTATGCATGTGTATATGAGTGTTTATGTCTGCGTGTGTAGGTGTGTATATGTCAGAGGGAAGGAAGGGAGACGGTGGGGTAGGACTCCGTGTAGGGGACAGGGGAGACCCCTATCAGTGCCAGGGAAAGAATTCCCTGGCACTGATAGTGCCTACCGCCATGGTTTTCATGGCAGTAAGATTGCCACGAAAACCATGGCGGTAGGTAGAGTCATAATCCCTAGGGTGGGATTGTGATGGCAGCCTGGTTGGAGACTGAAGCCTCCAGCCCGTTGGCTGTTACCGCTGTGGCGGACAGAGTGGTACATTGGTGGTTTGGCTTGAGCCAAACCGCCAATGTCATATTTTGGGGAAAGGTACTGCCAGCCAGTTGGCAGTACCTTTCTCAAAAATAATGCAGTCCACCAGGGTTACAATGAGGGCCTAAGTCCCAATCAGTCAATCTCACTCTTTCTAGGTTTTAGGTTGGACCTTTTGTAGACAAAGACACATGAAATGAACAAACAATATTTTAAACACATATCCTCTGTATCCTTCACAGGTCCTACCACCCGGCCCAGTGCGCCATTGTGTGACAGTCAAGACACCTCCACTCTAGCCCAGGAGCAAGCCTTCAGTGAGGACTCCAATGCTGCAAGTTCGGATGATGAGGAGCATACTGGTCCATCTGGTCTGTCTCGCCATATGGCTCCAGTGTGTTAAATCACAGCTACACCTCCCACCATAGCTGCAACTAGACATGAGTGTGAGGACCCTCCCACTCCCTGTGCACTGAGAACCAGCACACCAATCTTGTGCCCCCAGTACAGGCTACTGTTGAGCCACCAAAATCTCAGACTCCAGTTCTGCCAGGATGCAGTGGTTTAGGGCACACATCAAGGCTAAGAGGGGGTAGGGCTAATGGGGGAGGGGTCTGTGGGCCATCCAAGGGAGGCCACTGGGGTGTTAGTTAGACAGACCACCCTGACCAAGTCTTGGGATCAGTCCAACAATCCCAAGATGTGATGGACGAGGTCCTAAACGACCTCTAGGACACTAAACAGGTGTGGAAGGAGAACAATGTGGTGATGCAGAACATCAATTCCAATTTGTGTTACTTGACTGGGGTGATGTATGACATTTATCACATTATGAACAGGGCTTTTCCCAGTCCATTTACCCCTGTCTGTGGTCCCTCAACATCTGACCTAAGTACAACAATGCTAGCCACAGACAAGGAGGCCCTGCCACAGGATGAGTCTGCCCCTACCACCCCAGTCCCTGAACCTGTGCCCCCCTCCTGCTCCCCAGAGGAAACAGTCACCTGGACCAGCAGCAGAGGATGGCAAGACCAACACCACCACCTCTAAGAGACATCAAACCTAATTTCCTCCTTGTTTGCCTACCATTCACTTTCTTTCATGGACACATTTACCTTTTCAGAGGACAGTAGTATTTTGGACATTGGTCTTCAAACTCCATTTGGCTTTACTACCATGTTTCCATCCACCATGTTAGATTTGTCTGTCTCTGGGCCCCAGGAGGTGGCCCTTTGCCCCCCACACCGGCACAGGTATTTTTGGCGCTACATAGTGTGGTTGGACATTCCATTGTGTGGGATATTCTTCTTGTTACCCTGAAGGAGGACAAAATGTACCAGCGGTCTATGGGCCCCAGGAGGTGGCCCTTTGTTCCCCACAACTACACAGGATTTATTGGCACTATATAGTGCGACTGGACTTCCTATGGCACAGGCCGCACGTAGGCTGCACCCTGGCAAAGCCCGGGCCATGGGCAGGGCCATGCTGTGCCCGTCAGCACCCAGAAGAGACTAGGCTGAGCCACCCCTCTAATATCTGCAGCGAAACAGATACTGGAAGCAGGTGTCTAGCCGAAGGGGCTACCAGGGTGAAGAGAGGTTCGATCTTCCCTGTCTGAGAATGATTGACTCCCCTGCTTTGACCTATCTCACAGTGCATCCCTGGTGGAAGTTGGGCAACCCTGCAACCAACAACAGCTGGCAACTACTGCATGCTCAAATTCAGTTACGTTTGGGGCTAGCCTTGATTCAGGATCAACAGAGCCTGTTGAAAACTTCTAGCATGGAGAGCATGCTGAGCTCAGAGATATCTTTAGAGGTGTCATCCTCTGGGGGGAAGTCTCTCACTAGTATTACAACTGTTATTTTATTTTTTTATCATGCCCATATTTTCTGGGGGTGAAGAACATGCAATTACTCTGAGCTGGAACATTGCAGCAGTTAGTTCCAAAAACAGAAAACCATCATGGGGCAATTTATTGATAAACATCTAACATGCCTATTTCTGGAATCCTGAGCAGGAGATGCAGTATATAGGTGTGACTATAAGAGTTACTGGATCCTAGCTAGTGGATTGGCATCAGGGCAACCATCGGGAGGGTTGCTCTCACAGGTGAGTTTATCCCTTTGTTGCCCTGTAGCTGAGCTCAAAGTGGATTCTAGGGATATTCAATGATTGATTTTCACTGTACTGAAGGGTGCACCATTGCATTACTAAACATCTTTAATAGAAACATAGGGAAGAATAGTGTCACCTACACTACACATATTGGATAAGATCTTGGCAGACTTTTTTGGTTCCCATTATGTAACAATTTTGGGTGACTTGAATCTAACCTATGACCCGAATACTATATCTCAGGATACATCTGGGAAGAGAATCAAATGTGGGGTATCCTAGAGTTGAGAGCCCCCCCTAAAACAATTCTATCTAGGGCTGCTCTACAGATGTTAAATATCACTTTACTCTATGGAATATGAGCATGTAATGTCAGGTTGCCCTCAGACATTACACCTTTCTCAACATTTAGACATGGGACTTATGCAAGCCACATTGATTACATTCTGTTGGACAGCAGAATATAGAGGCATATAGTGGACATGACCAAAATCCCCCAGGATGAGAGTGACCACGACCCTTTAGCTTTGTATGTCTACAAACTGTTAATATGAGTTCATCCAGTATCTACTGGGAGTTATAATCAGAACTTACAGGTTACCAATAACTGCAGGAAAGTGAAGTGGGAGACTGTAAACTGTTCCCCAGTGGTTATGTCACATTTGCATTTGCTGCTTGCTGTGCACATGGAAGTTACGCAGGACAAATACGGGGATAGCGAGAAGACCATGGTAGAGCATCTAAAGTTTTACAACAGTTTGGGGGACCTCTTTGTATCAATGAGCAGCACCACAGGGCGCAAAAGCACTGATACTGGATGGTTTATCCACTCCTGTAGGAAGACTAAAAGGAGCCTGCGAAAATCAATTAAGGGTGGGAACAGCAGGGCGATTAGGGTGGCTAGAATAGTATAGGCAGGAACTGAAACAAGCGAAGGTAGCATGGGAAGACAAATATTGGGAAGAGCGGTTGCAAGCATCCCCATCTAAAGAGTCTAAAAACTCCTGGCAGCTAGTCAGTATGGGCAGTGGGAACTGCTGAAACCCGGTAGGATCCTAGATACTCCCCTGTGAGTGGACCGCCCATTTCGGTAATCTGTATTCCGGTGCCCCAACCAGTGATTTGTCCCTGGAGAAACGTACATCCGAATTTGGTCTCTTCCCTTGGTTAGAAGAGCATACTGTTTTACCAGAGTTTTCCCTTGAAGAGACTTCTCAGGCAATTCAAAAATTAAAACAAGGGAAAGTGCCTGGTTTGGATAAGATTCCGGGTGATCTTTATAAATCCAACAACTGTATCTGGGTCCATATGTGAACACCATCACAAACGCGATTATAGCTGGTTCTGCAAACCTGCCCACATGGAGAGGGGCTGAGATTGTGCCTATTTTCAAGAGGGGAGCCCTAGTGTCCATTCAAACTATCACACTATCAGCCTTCTGGATAATCTTCAGAAAGTTTTTTTCTAACAGGATTCTTGAATGGCTAATGGAGTGGATGGATGAAATTCATGTTCCATTCAACTCCATTGATCAAATATTTTGCTTCTTGTAGATCAAATGGAAGACAGCGAATGTAATGGGTGGTGATGTTTGTGGTATTTGTAGACCTCTGTTCTGCTTTTGACCTGGTGCCAAGAGAAATGTTGTGGATGGCCCTGTGGGAAATGGGGGTTCCGGGAGAGCTGCTGAGAAATATAATTCGCCTACATGAAGAAACCTTTGCCAGATTCTGCTGTGACACTAAAGGCAAATTAGCTGATCCAATCTCAGCCAAGAAAGGCGTCCAGCTGGGATGGGTTATGGCCTTTACCTTCTTTTTATTGTATATTAACAACTGCCTAAGGTATTTAACTAGCTGTACCAATGACTCTCTGCTTTCCGCATGAAAAATTCCAGGCATCTGTTACGCAGATTACACTCTTCTCATCTAAAATGAGGACAGATATTCAGAACCATTGTGCATTCTATAAAGACTATGGTGTAGAGGTGATTGTTGCCAAAATGAAGCTAAGAATTTACACTAAGAGGAAGTGGATACATGCCATGGTAAATTTGGGCAGTAAGGCATTGGAGAAGGTAGTAGAATTGTATTATTTAGGGGTCAGATTGGCTGATTGTGGTTCCTGGTCCCCACATATTGCTAGAAGTTCTCAAGTGCTGAGTCAGGGAGTGGGCGCCATCATTAGGATGGCAAATAGGGCTCAGTGGCTTCCCATTGGTCTTTCAATAGAAATATATAAAATGCTGGCATGGGGCGCAGCACTCTATTGGGCAGAACTTTGGGGGTGCTCAATTTTTTTTTTGCTGATCATTGAAGAAACAGCTTTTTAAGAGCTGTTATGGAATTGAGAAAGGCAACTCCTCCGTTGCCCCCATTAAATGATATAGGGATAAATTCTGTTTCAGAGCTGGTAACCCTAAAGCTGCTCTTATATTGGGTCTGTACCTAGACCACAAGTGATCTGCAGGATTATAGATCAGGCCTTATTGATATTCTTAGTTTCTCGTCACATACCTCAAAGATCAAGTAGTTGGAATCCATGAGAAGGGCATGGACTGAGTTGGGGCTCAGGGGGTTCTGTAAGGATCCTTTGTCTATCCAGGCAAATGCTGCTAATAGGGTCAAACACATCTACTGGGAGAGGATAGTTGCAGAAATGAGCAAGCATGCCATGGAGATAGTCTTAGATGGTGCTTTTTATTGCACAAATCTGTGCTAAAAGCTGAGGAATTGTTTTAATTTATACAGCCAGCATCAGATCATACCTTGTTTTTGATGTTCATATATGGAAGCATGCCATTAGTGGCTGTTACCGTGCAATGGGTATCTTCCAGAGAAGTCTTGAGCTATTGGAATTTTTGTCCTGCTAAGGAGAAAAATTAGGAACATTTGCTTCACTTATGCCCAAATATGCAACTCCTAGGCATAGGTGGCTTGTCCTTTGTGCAGGATCTTATCAATTATGGATAGGGTGAGCCCCCTGAGGATTTGTAAGAGTGATACTTCCTCTGTGGTAGTGGTAGTACTCTCCAAGTTTTTATATCCAGCTTGGAGAATTAGACTCAAATTGACTGCACAACAGCAGTGAACGAAGACACAGAGGTTGAGTCCATGGTGCATTCCAAAACTCAGCTCTCATTGTTAGACTGCACAATTTTCTTTTTTTTAATAGTACCTATTAGATCATTTATTATTAACGGTTGTCTTAGCCCTTCTTGCACCACACTTTGCTTGATGATTTTATATGAAATGATATGATGGTATTAATAATTTTTTTAGTGCTTTTATTCTTTTCAAATTTGCACAACAATGAAAATGTAACTTTTTGAACTGTCAATAAGCGTGAAACTTGAAACAAGACTCTTATTTGATAAGTTGTTGCATTTCCTTTGTCATGTTCATCTTCTACCAGTATGTTGGGGGAAAGTATTGAACCTCCATTTAGGAAAAGTGTCAGAGTCACCAGATCCTCGGGGTCTGTGCACGTTCCCAACACTTCCACCACAAGACAGCTTCAATACTCTGATTAGAAATTGTCACAGAGTCTAAGAGAGTCCAAGTGGGGAAAAGGGGATTAGGAAGGGAACAGCTGGGAAGGAGACCTGTAGGAAGCAAAAAGGTTAAAGCACACAATATCACGATTCTACCATATAAATCAATACTAGACTATAACTCTAAACAATTGTCATTCTAAAAGCATGGACAACCTAAGCATAGACTTAAAATGACTAGGCTTCAAGATGACTGGGTACCTGTGAGGTAATCAAGGAAAGTTAATTGCAACTTTCAAATTCAAGTACCATTCTTTGCCTGAGGACCAGGAAACAATCTGAAAGATTTCTAAAACATCATATGTATCAGGTTTTGAGAGACAAATTAGGAACACACAACATTACATCTTGAAACTTTTTGTTCCCTCAAATTTGCGGGAACATGAATTGCGCACATTGCAGATTTTCATGTAAGGAGAAAATACCATTGAATGATTTGTGCACCATGAATAACACAAACTAGACTTGGGAAATAAATCACGCGACTTGCCAACTCGAGCGCCACCAAGTAAATGCCTTATAAAAGGTAGCGCATAATGAACACCGTGATTTTTTAACACAGAAAAGGAATCGCGCGGCTTGCTGATTCGAAGGTCACCAAACGAATGTCAGGAAATGATAGCGCACAATGAATAACATGAATTACACACAGGGAAAGAATCGCGCTTCTTGCAGATTCAAGTACCACCATATAAATGTCAAGGAATGGTAATGCACAATGAATAACATGAATTAAGCACAAGGAAAGCATTGCGCGTCTTGCAGAGTTAAATGCCACCATGTAACTGCCTAGGAATGGTAGCGCACAATGAATATCAAGGGTTAAATTACAAGAAAACGAATCGCGCGTCTTGCCGATTCGTTGGCCACCATGTAACTGCCAAGGAATGGTAGCACACAATGAATAACATGAATTAAGCATGAGAAAAGAATTGCGCGTCTTGCCGATTCGAATGCCACCATGTAATTGCCAAGGAATGGTAGCACACAATGAATTTCAAGGGTTAAAGTACACGAAAACGAATCGCACGTCTTGCCGATTCATAGGCCACCATGCAACTGCCAAGGAATGGTAGCGTACAATGAATAACATGAATTAAGCACGAGAAAAGAATTGCGCGTCTTGTCTATTCGAATGCCACCATGTAACAGCCAAGGAATGGTAGCGCACAATGAATAACATGAATTAAGCACGAGAAAAGAATTGCGCGTCTTGCCGATTCGAATGCCACCATATAACTGCCAAGGAATGGTAGCACACAATGAATAACATGAATTAAGCACGAGAAAAGAATTGCACGACTTGCCGATTCAAATATCCACATGCAAATGTCATTAAACATCCAAGCGCACACTAATACGCACAAGAATCAAATCATTAATCATGCAAAGATTAGGCCCAAGAACTCGAGCGTCTTTGATAACGGAGTAGGGGGCCCAGCCCGACCTCCGTCTTACCGCCCTGATCTAGGATCACCAAATGAAGTGTAAAAGGGCGAGGCCTGAGAGATCAAAGTAGGCCGCTGGAACAGGAGCTCAGGAAGTTGCTGCTGCTCTGCACCGGGACCTCTGAATAGTGAGCACGTGGAGCTGGCCTGGCTCTCTTATAGAGTCTTGGCCCAGCCCACAAACCACACCCAGGCATGCTGCAGGGAAAACTTCTAGAAGGCTCTGGAAAGGGACCACACCCTGACACAGTCTGAAAGCCTGCAGCAGTACATTACATGAGAACAGTATTTATATGCATGTTGAACATAAGTCTTCAAGATTAAACTCTGCAATGCAATAGTTTAAACAACATCATATCAGCACAATGCATAAATTATGTTAGCTTGAAATTGCTAGGTTTTTGCATTCTAGACGCCCGAAGAGCGCGCACTGCCCTGATGCTGACAAAAAGTTTGTTTCAATTACAAAGAGGAAAGGTGTCAACAAATGTATTGAAAGTAAACAAACTCTACTGAGAATATCTGTGGAACATACCAATGTTCAAAACAGGTCCTTGTAGAATTGGACTCTGGGTTAAAAAAAACACTTCTAAAACCAATATCTGTGAAATATATGCTTCACTACCTGGATAACATTAAGGAAAGGGAACATGCAATGGGAAAACATTAAATTGGCAATGTATTGAATGTTGGAGTCATACATTCTTCCCTCACAACAGGAATCCTAGATCAATAACACCAATAGTCCACACTATGGCAGTGACAACATTTAAGGCCACATGACCAGTACAGGACATTGTTGAAATATCTGGAACAATGACACATTCCCAATTCAGTGCTGTGCTAACAAAATGTATGATGAAATACACATGTGGTTTGAGCAACTCAAGTGGCACATATTGCCTTGATGGCACCATCACACAGAAAACAGGTCAGATATAACCTTCAGAACTTCCATGCTATCAGAGTGTAAGTTGTCTGGAAACGATTTGTATATGCCAAGTGGGTGTCAGTCCCAGGATCAACACATGTACACTTTGTATGTCAAAACAGCAAGATATCACAGCAAATGTCACAACATTGAAACGTCCAAATAAAAAGGACATGGTGAAGGACCCTGAAACAAAATAACAAGGGAAAAATAATTTTACCACATATTAAATTGAAATCACTTGACAAGTCATGAGGACACACATACTTAGCACAAACACAGTTCATCTATGTCAATGACCTCACAGCCCAATGTAGGGAAACTCTCATAAACTAACACCTTTGCATTGAACTTTGCTGCACTGACTATTCCTAACAAATTACCATAGCAGACAGATATGTACCCTACGGCACAAGTTTTCCTGCCGTTGGATCTCAAAATTTGTAAAGGGATACTTACACTCATGCAAAGAAGTGGACAATCACATATTGACATAAGTCATCGCCTTCTTCTTCACCACTGTCATATTCATAGAGTATTTCAAGAACCTCATTTGGGGGCTCATTTTGGTCTCCCTTCTCTGCAATTATAGGGATGTCTCTCCTCAGGTAGATGTTATGGAGAATGCAGGAGGCAACCGTGATATGGCCCACCTTATCAGGTGAGTAGAGGAAGGTTCCACCGGTCTTATCTAGGCACCTAAACCTAGCCTGCGGGAGCCCGAAAGCCCACCCCACTGGCCTCTGTGTTCTTCCATGGGCCTCATTGGAGTGGACTTCCCCTGGCATTGTTAGATTCTACAGCAGTGCCAATAACCACAGTTGGTTAGGATACGCTGTGTCTCCTACACAGAGGCAGCACATCAACAGATCAGTCACATATCAAACCATTGTCCCTTTCTAAACTAGGTTTCAGGCAAAAAATCAACACGTCATGTTCTACTTACTAACAAGCCAGGACCTCTCTGGTCCAAGTTGTGACATCTGCATGGGTATATTGCTGTTCCGTAATATGAATGAATCATGTGTTGACCCAGGGTGAAAGACATACACACTTTAGATGTATAAGTTTGGTAAGCAGACAACTTACACATTGATGGGATGGAAGTTCTTCCGTTTGTGGGAGACTTGTTCTCTGTTGTGTGGTGGCACCAAGGCAATATGTGTGCTTTCTATCGCTCCAACCAAATGTGGTATTCCACCCAAAGTATAAAATTCTCACTTCACAGTGGTCAAATCCTGTGGATGTGGGAATTGGATAAGCTGTTGATGTTTTTCATCAGGTAAGCAAGGACCTCTGGTAGCACACCATTTAAATGTTGGCTAGTACATGGCCCCAGATACTGCCACATTGTATTGAAAGTTGTCAGTGGTTACTAAATACAGTACTGCCATGAGTTTTATTATTGGTGTTATGACGAGATTCGGACCAAATATTGAGTTGCACAAATATTGAGTTTCTTAGTATTGTGAAACAAAAATGTTGTGGGGAAAAATATAGTTGACAGAAATATCATTGTTTTAAGGTAAGAAATATTGATTTTTAAATATCTTTATGTGTTTAAATGATATTTTAATTGTATATGTTTTATTTTGTTTGTGTACTTGTTAATGTATTTAATTATAATTTGTAATTTTTTAATTTATATTTTTATTTTAATTGTAAAATAGTAATTTATAGTGTTGTAGCCGGTTGTGAGGTTTGTATGGGTAAAGAGTGGGAATTAAATTAAATATAAGTAATTTGTACACTTCTTTAATTAATACAAAGTATTTCTTTTAATATTGAGTGTATAAATTGTGTAAATAATATTTATTTACTTGTATTTTAGTTGTGGGTTGTAGGGTTTGTATGGGTTTAGGGTAGGAAGTTTATTAAATAATAATGTATTAGTTATTAACTTTTGATAAATTATTAATTGTTAATTAGTTAATTGTTAATTAACTATGTAAATTGTGTAATTATTAGTTTTTAATTTAGATATATTTCCTACTGTAAGGCAGTAGATCAGGCTAAAACTGCTGACACGAATCCAGGATGGTTTGCCTATTTAGACGATATTGCTTGATGATGTCCCTTTCCTACATGGTGGCAAGGTCTGGAAAGGGCTGTAACACCTGGAGCTGTCGCCTCCTAGCCATTGCTGGGTTCAGATGGCTGTCTGTATGGAATAAAAAAGACCAGGTGAGCTGGTCACTCCATACTTTTAATGTTAATACACATCTGAATTCTGGGTAACAGTAAAACTGTCATTGGGTAATACATATACAAATATTGACATCAAATATTTGGTCCACTAGGATCTTACAAAATATGTTTAGGATTTGTCAGTCATATGCAAGCAATACATTTGAACTGAGTTTTGTGCACCTAATTTTTTTTGTAAACAACTGAGGTAGTACTTCCCCTGGGCACTATCGCTGTCAAAGACTGTTATGGTTCACATTTTATTGTGTCATATCTTGCCAAGAAAGGTGTCATTTGTATCTGACATTTAGAAATGCACTAGGCTCCATTCTGACTGCTGATGGTGTAAAAACATTTGTAAAATGTGCAGCTTCACACCCTAAAATGGCAGTTGCCTGACCTTGCCATCAAGACATTGGCTACCCAATGACTGTAAGCAGAAGTTGACTGTGTAGTAGGTAGGAACCTCCACAATGGACACTGCCATAGGCTAACATGTGAAACGGCTACTTATGAAAACCAATGGCTGTGTCTGCCTCCGTTATGGATCACATCCTCCATGTATTTGTAAACTGCATTGTGAAAAAATACTCACTTGCCTCCTAACACTGTAGCCATCAAGACCTCCTCATTTTTTGCTGCTGTTACCGACCTCTGTGAGCCAGGATACCGGGAAAAGTAGGTGACAGGGCCCTTGACATTTCCCCATAGGAGCATAAGTTCCTTTCTATGGATGTTCTGTCCCTGTACAGCCAACTCTATGGGACCACAAAGGAATCGGTACATGTCTGATTGGGGAATGTCTGACTAAGTAACCTCCTCCTTTCTGATTCACAGGGTATGTGGTTCCTTTTTGGTAATGTGGGTGGTATTGTGCTTGGAGTTGGCAGAATGATGTAAGCTGGGACAGATGATTGTGACCAATGCCTGAAATGTCTGTGCATTGCAAGGTTAAGTCACCTGACAGTAAAATCTGTACTGTGTGTCCATATAACACACATATCCTATTTCAACACACAAACTGCAGACCACTGAATACCAGTGGCCAGTAGACAGTATATCAATAGTATGTCTGACAACATTCAGTCAATTTTGAAATGACAGTGATGTTGAGAAAAAAATGTTGAAGGTCTGTAGTTGTCGGATGCTGTACAGTCATGTGCAATTCCAGCACATATTGTGTATCAGTTCGCTCTGTATGGTTTAAACCTTTCATATAGCCTCATATAAGTAGATTTATTTTAGGTGCAGCAAGTTCAGATGTCTCTGGCTCACCTTCATTCATCACAGTCTGTTCCATTAGCAATCATACTTGTTCAAACAACACACAAATCCCTGCTCTCATTGACACATAGCAGCCTTCATTTGTAGGCCTGGGTGGAGTTCACTGAGTTGCATTCCATGTAATTTCCTGAAGTTGATATAAAACTCAGTGGAATTTCACAGAAGCAGAGTTCTGTGAGCCACGGAGTGGAACCCACTCCTAAATGCACCCACTCTCGGAAGCGCTAATCAGGGTCGGGCCTGATTAGCCAGGCCTGACCCCGCTTAATGCTTCCGAAATCAGATGCATTCTGGAGTGGGCTGTAGATAGAGAAAGCTGCAGGTTGAGGCCTTTTATGCACTGGGACAAGCTGGTGCACAAGCGGCTTGAAACTGCAGCTTTTTCTTCCTATGGTCTACTCCTGAATTGAGGCCAGGGCCGTAGGCAGCGAAAGCTTCAGTATCAGGCCGTTGTGCACCGGCCTCCCCTGTGTGCACTGCACACAGGGCAGGCTGGTGCACAGGAGGCCTGGGAAAGTCAGAGCACAAGAGGTCTGAAACAGCAACTTTCGCTGCCTACGTCCCTGGCCCGGGAAAGCTGCTGTTTCAGTCCTCGTGTGCACCGGCCTGGGCCGTCCATGTGCACAAAGAAAATAAAGGGAAATGAGGGTCTTACCTGGGTCCAGGTCAACTCTGGGGTCTCTGATGCCAGGGCCTGGCTCTCTGCCTCCCTCTGTCCCCTGCTCCCGGGCCCAGCCCAGGCTGTTGGTGGGGAGAGTCCTGAAGGATCCAATCTGGTGCCTGTGCATGAATGCTGTTGTGCCAACGTTGCTCGGGCCCAAAGTGCACACTGCAGCTCAGTTATGGGCTACACACACAAGTGCAGACTGTCTGCGCTTGCCCTGTGTGTCCTATTCCTGGGCTGCAGTGCGTATGCGGTGAGCTCCGCTCCGCTGGCGGGGCTAGCGGAATTTTTGGGAGAACCCTGCCCTCAAAGTTGAGTGTGGAGAACCAAAAACTCATTAGCTCCACCAGCGGAGCAGAGCTCGCCTCCCACCTGTACTCATTTCTTATCCTCAGTCACAGTATGTGATTAAATCAGTGGGTTCTGACTCTTGGGAGTTTAGACAGGAAGCCAATGTAGCTGTGAGTATGAGTATGTGCAAGGATTGTACAGGTTGTTTGTCTTTCAGTAGCTTACAATGATTGTGAGTGATCAGGGATGGCTCTCACAACAGGGCTGTTTGAATAGTTCTAGCCAAGATGATGTTGTAGGTCTGATCAGGTAACATGAGAAGCTAGCAAGTATTGACGGTGCACATGAAATCACTGCAAATCAGTATTTTTACTCTACTATGATAGTTCTATGGCTAAAAGCTAGTAACTGTTTTAAAAGCATACATGTGAATTTATGAACAGTGATGTCACAGAAGTACTGCCCAACAGTGACACTGAAATGTATTTTCTTGTTCTTTTACGTATTATATACAGGTCAACACCCATCAGAAGCAAGAAATCTGGAAGGGCATTGCTAAGAAGGTGTGAACCCTGGGGGGTCCACAAGCAGCATAGCCAATAGCCAGCACTGTCTGAAGAGGAGGGAGGACCTGTGTTAGGCTACCAGAAAATCAGCTGAGTGCCAAGTTGGGCAGTCATCCAAGCGATCCAGGTGGGTGTCCCCCACCCTGACCCCCTTAATGGCCCTCATCCTTGCAGTGGCTTACCTAGGGCTTGATGGACAGTTGAGGGCCTAACAGAAGCAACAAGGGGGTGAGTCATTGTCTGTAGATATTGTTGTGGTTTGACCTCTTTACTTTTCAGCTACGTTGAAAGTCATCAACTTTGAGGAAGACGCCCATTCAAAGGCCATGATAATTTCTGGAGGTGTAAGTTGATCAGACAATGTCTGATGCTGTGTGTGGTGTATTGCTTTGTGCTGTAGTATGCCACTAGATTCGTCCTGTTGTGGGCACACACAAAGGTGCATGCAAATAAAAAGATTGACAGCATTTTCACAAGGACATGAGGGACAGTTTCACAAACATGCCCAAGTCAGTATTGGATCAGGTGTGATGGTACATAAGCTTCAGTACTGGTGACTGTGGCAAACAGCAACATTTTGAAGCAGCTGATATATCAGACATGACATTGCTAAATTGGTGCTATGACAAGGTGAGCTTATGCATCTGCACCAAAAGTTTTGATATTCTTTGCACAGTGGTATAATTTCTTATCTGGCACATGTTTGAAAGCAGTTTCTCCAGCAAACCTATCATACTTTATGTGGACAGTAGATGGTGGACCTGAGTCCTTAGTCCTTCACAAATGTGCATGTAAGCCAGTCTATGGCTGACAATGTGAATATCTATGTCAAATTGTATTGTAAGCAACAGACAGGAATGTTTCCACATTGGTGAGAGAGCTGTGCACCTCACAGGCTACATTTTGTGCGTCCTTAGTCCTGCCCAGAGGAGAAAATGACGATAGAAAGCAATGTGATACGGAAAGGGACATTATTTGCATGTGGAAGGTAATATCACATAGATGTTGTGGTGTCCCATGCAGTTGGAACCCTTTGTTATGGAGTGGACTACAAGTGTATAAGTGGCAAAGGCATACATGATATGGGAGGTAAGAGGGAGGATAACTGTACTTGTTGCAAATGTTGTGTGATGCACATGAATGTCCAATTGTTGTCCCACAGATACACTATAACTGTTGTATATTTTGTTACAGCATCAACTGGGCAAGTTGAAGGTGGCAATGGCCACATCAGTGGGGATGACGCTTTCCACTGGGCAATGGGTGTTGACACCATAGACACTGATGGATCCAGTGGCATGGAGGGTGAGGGGACTGGCCAGGGGGCCAGGAGTGATTCAACATCTTCCTCAGAGGCCTCGAATTAAGACCAGTTCCTAGTGGGACTGGAGCCTGGAGAGATTGTTATAGCTGCATCTTTGACCACCCCCTGTATTCCTATTTCCACCCTTCCTCTTGTTCCCCCCGCTGGGCTGTAGTTGCCCCTCTAAAAGGGGTGGCATCACCTTTGCTGCAGGCACCTCTGCCCCATGCTCCTTTGTCCCAGGGTGCAGCCGTTCATTTAAGGATGATCACTATAGGCCAGACCACACTATTGAATGCCATCCAGGGGCTGGCTGGCCAGACTACCCAGATGCTGGCTTACCTTAATGCATCTACAGTGCCCTGTCTGACCCACATCAGTCATTTCATGGTCTGACCTCTTCACTGGTCTGGCCTCCCACCTACCCCAACCTCATGTCCTGACCCCTTCCCAAATCCAAATCCCTCAACCCAGTCCTGTCCAAAGGAAATGCAAATATATACATGCACCCTCGACAACATGCAGAAGGAGCACATCCCACACACACCACCACAGTCACACCCTGAGCCAGTGCACCCACCACTACACAGGCATACACCCTAAAGCAGCACACCCCCAGACACAATGCCCACCCCTACTGTAACACCCACCACAAGCACACACCCAGTCATCACACCCACTATCACACAAGCATGCACAAGCACACCTACTACTACCTTAACACCCACACACACCACAAGCACACCCCCAGTCATTACACCCACCAACACACCTATATTATCCTAGTAAGTTTCTGTGGGTATTACTAATATACCCACAGATACCACAGCAACAAACGTTACAACCACAACAGACTTAGCCACACATAAACACTCAACACACATGTCCACACTTGCCTACCCAACAATTAGTAAAACAACACAAATCTAAGGATACAGCACATTCACCAGACCCTCAAGCACCCACACCTTCAAAAGATATATGTACAACAAACACATCCACTCCCTCTACCTTCCAACCCAGACTCCCTCTCAACTACTCTACACAATTCCGAGTGTAACAGGAATCCCCATGACTTACCTTTTGTTCCAGTGACAACAGGGTAAATTTCTAACCTGGGTGTGGCCAAGGAGCAACAAAAGACCTGGTAGCACCGTTCAAACTGTGAGTTTAGTGTTTATATAGCTGTCAGTCCGCCAACTCAGGTGTGCAGGTTTAGTCGCACCAGTTGCATCATTTGCGTCAGTGGGTCTGCACATCATGATTGGCTTAGCTGTAAAATGGGCTGGAGTTTTGCTGCCAGCCACTTTTCCCTATGGCGCGGTCGACGCGGGAGAAGATTGTTGGCGGTACCGGTAGACCATCAGTGGTCTTTCATCTATGCTCCCACTGACATCTAAATACAGCAGGTAGACCGTTGTGACAGCAGGCACATTTCTTGTTGAAAAATTGACAGCTGGACCATTACCGCCACTATCTAAATCAGGCCCATAGTATCATATGATCCAATCACCACATCAAGACATGTTTGTGATGCATACTCTGACAACCTGAAACCCCAGTTCTAACACACACAAAACACACACACATATATATATATAATATATATATATATATAAACATATATATAAAATATGTATATATATAGGTAGATAGATAGATAGATTACTATAGATAAATATAAATAGACATATATATATATATATATATATTATAGTACATATGTAGAAATAGCACCTCTGTAGTTGTGGTTAGGTAAGACTAAATAGAAATGTAAGGCCTTGATTTAGAGTTTGCAGATGGTATACTACAACACAAGTGTAGCAATAGAGCATTCCGTTCACCAAACTCTGAATAAGGCCCTTAGCTATGGAACTGGCTTTACTTTGCTTAGGGAAGACCCTTTCAGTAACTTTGTAAGCATTTGAAAAGTGTTGCATTCTACGCACAAAGCGGGTATTTTATACATATCTGGACTGTTCATTTGTGGCCCCTCCTGAATCAACTTTTAAAAATACGATCATATCTGTGAATGAATTTTTTTTTTTTCTCCAGTTATATAATGAATATTCACCAATCTGACTATGGATTCATAAATCTTACTTATCATGATTTACTAGCCATCACAGAAAAAAAATTCAGTTAACTTTACCCTGCAAAATGTACCGGACACTGGGTTGACAAAAATAGAAATAAAAAAATGTAGAAGTGGACACCATGAACCTACTATGACTCCAAAGTCCAAGTTGGGGGTGTGTTGAATGGACCGCCTGCAAAAACCAATATAAGAAGTGGTACACTGTATATATGAAAGTGTGCCCTAAGAGTGTCTGAAGATTTAAAGCTATTTTACAGTGAAGGCTTAGTTACCTTTTCAATAGGACAGGCTTAGGTGTGATTACAATATTTAATTCTCTATCTCTGACTGGGAAAATGCTTCAACTTCATTCAAAGTTATGTTCTACTTAATTTTCAAAATCTGATTTAATGGTGGAATCAGACTTTATACAAATTTACTTTAGGCAGCTTGAGGCAGAACTGGCTTAAAGTCAGTTCTAGCAGAACCACAAAATAAAATGATGGAAGGAGAGTTGGAACTTTTCAAACCTTCACTCCCAGTCACAGATCAGGGTTTAATCCATTACTATTTTGCTCACCACATCACCCCAGTTTTCAAATCAGTTCTGCCACTCATTATGCCCCAGATCTGGAATCCACATATTTAGCTCAGAAAGTTAAAGACACTGGATTACAAGGCAATGGCCCAGTTCTCAGCCCAGGAGGGATAATGTAGAGTTACCAGCTAACCACTTAGCAGAGACTAGCTATCTGAGTGTGGACAGGAATAGTTGGCAGAACAGAAGAAAGCCTTAACACTGACTGTTTTTTGGATGCCAGGGAGGATATTTCATATTAACTTCAAGGACTCTCACAGACAGCCAGGATTCAGTAACTGGGCGACAGAGCCAGTTTGAATACTGCCAGATGGGATGAGTGTTTATATAAATAAGGAAGTGGTCAAAGAGCTGAATAGAGGCCTTCCTAGGGGTTGAAGGATTCAGGGGATCCTGCATAATTTCTGTTGGAAAATGGGTTATTGGTAAGGGCAGGTAGGTACCTACACTTAGCAATAGGCCACTAACCTCCACTGAGGTCCAGTTAGGTCTCAGTAAATTAAACCCAGCTCAACCCTTGGTAGCTTGGCAACGAGCGACAAGGCCTAACTTAGGAGACAGAGTGTAAAGCATTCAAATATCACAAAACAGTAATTAAATAAAACACAGGAAACAGTTTAAAAATTAAAAACCAATTTATAAAAATAGATTATATTTTTATCTTTAAAATGACACACAAACAATTAAAATCGGATAAGGGGAACCAGAGATATAAATTTTTAAAGAATTATTGTTTTCTAGCGCCTAGAAACAAAAAGAGCCAATCTGGTCATCTGGTCACACCTCGACCGGGGCAAAGTCAAAGTTTAAGGCTGACCACGCTGGAACCTGGCTCGGCTACAGCCCACGGGAGGCCTCGGTCAAAAGTTTACCTTCGCGGCTTAGTCGTTTTTCTAAAGATTTTTTTCAGCAGGAGGAACCTGCCAGTCCAATCCGACCTCCTGAAACTCTTCTCTGGATATGCGTCGAGGGAGCCCTCGGTGGAGATTTTTACCTTCAGACTTAGTCGTTTTTTCGAGGTGAAAATCCTTCAACTGGCTTAAACCTGGATCTTGATTTGACGTCCTTGGAGCCCTCCTCGGATACACTGGCTGGGAGGTCCTGGTCAACTTTCTACTTTCGGACTTAGTCTCTTTTTTGGAGATTTTCTTCACCGGGGCGAACCTGCAAATCAGGCCGGGTTGTGGTTGAGGCAAGCCGGCTAGAGTTGCAGCGGCGGGTTGGTCCCTCTATGGAGCTTTTTTTCAAAACTTCTCCAAACTTCTCCAAACTTCTGGATCTTCTCCCAGATGTTCTTTTAAGGTTCTTTTGGGGTCCACAGCTCACCCCAAGGGTCCAGAAGCTTCTGAGATGATCCTTAGGGGTGTGGACTACAACTCCCAGAATGCACCTGGCGCAAATTCCTTTTTGGCCACTGGGCAGTGGTCAGCTGGTTGAGTTGGTTCAGGGGACTCTGGTCAGGACTTTTTCACCTGTAGCAAACAGGGAGTCCTTCCTTGATCCAGTTGAAGCCAGGCAAAGTCGTTCTTGTGGTGAAGCCCAAGTGTGCAACTGGTGCAGTCCTTCAGGGTGCGGGTTCCAGGTGCAGGCCAGGGGTCCAGCAGGGCAGTCCTTCTTCTCCTTTGATTCTTCCTTGTTGGAATCTGATGGCGATCTGAGGTGTGGGTGCAGATCTGCCAGTTTTATCCTTGCTCCTGGGTGAAAAACAGGGGGGTCCTGATTCTCCAATCAGGTGCAGGGTCCTTCCCCCTGTGATGACCACTTCCTGGGAAGTGTGGCAAAAATCAATCCCAGGAGACAACATTCTTCAAAAATCCATCATGGCTGAAAATGATTTTTGGAGGTTACATCTGGCTGAGCCCACCCACTAGTGTGGCTAAAAATCATACCACACCCCTCTCCTGCCTTCTGCTAATCTAATCAAGGGGGCACCTAGTTGTCTGGGGTTGCAGGATGTGGGGGCGTTGCTGGGTTGCTCCAAATGTCCTTCTCTGCCTTTGAAGAACAGTTTGGCAGCCCTCCCCCTTCCTGCCTCACCATCTGCTGAGGGGAGATTCCCTCCCACAGACACATCTCTTTGTGTGAAGCCAGGCCACTTCACACCTCATCAATGCAGCCTGGCCAGGCTGCCAGAGGCTAGCCAATCAGAGCACAGCAGCAAAAACAATGCAGGGCTGAAATTGGCAACTTTTCAGGTAAAGTTTAAAACTCTTTACCTGAACAAGTTATATTAAATCCAACAACTGGAAGTTGTGGGATTTATTATAACAATTAATTTGATACCAAACTCTTTGTATCTGACACTTAAGGGGACTTTTAAAATTAAAATAAAGTCTCCCCATTCTAGCCTATGAAGGCCATTCACTACAATGATGGAAAAACAAATGTTGCTGTTTTTACCTCACCAGGGCTTATAAAACTACTTTTATAAGGTCCCTGCTTATAGTTACATGGCACCCAGCCCTAGGGCACACTTTAGGGGTGACTTATATGTAAAAATAAGGTAGTTTAAGACTTTGGAACTACTTTTAATTTCAAAGTCAAATTTGCATATAACTTTAATTTAAAAGCAGCCAGCAAGGCAGGCCTGCCTTTAAAATGACACTGGGCACCTCAGCAGGGCACCTATGGGTGCACTACCTATGCTGTGATCCCTAAACCTACATGCCCTACCATATACTAGGGACTTATAGGTAGTTTAACTTAGCCAATTATAATTAGCATAATTTGCATATCCACTTTACAAAGAGCACTGGCCCTGGGACTGGTAAGCAGTACCCAGGGCCCAGCCAAGAGTCAGTAACCACCAGTACCTGTCCAAAACAAAAAGTGTGGGGGTGACCAGGGCAAAAGGAGGACTTTCCCACAATTTCATTTTAAGGCAAAGAGGAAATACTACAAAAAGGATTTACAGGAACTGCGACAAAATAGTTGGAATTGGATGGCAGAATTCTTCCAATCACTGGCTACTGCATAGGGTATGTTTAGCTTCTCAACAACAAACACTTCAGAACATTTCTGGACCTGAGAAGACTCCATCTGAAGACAAATAAACTTTTTGACGCTATACCTTTATCCTGACTCCTACAGAAAGAAGGGACATCATCGACTAAATCAAGGACTTCTGACTTCTGCTGGCACTAATGGGCTGCATTTGCTGTCCAAGTGTATAAGGGCTTGCCTCCCATGTGTCCTCTTCAGGGAAATTAAAAGCAGAAGGACTCTTGACTTCAAGAGTGAGCAGCGGACCGCAGAATACTGGATCCTGCAGTGTTTTGAAAACTGAGTCTTTGACTCAGCTCTAGAAGGTTTGTTTTTGCACCTATGGGTGATGCCAGTAAAATACTCCAATGAACCATGCTGAATTTGAAAGACAGGTTATTGTAGCCCCACAAATCCCCACCTAATACATATAAATGAGGTGGTGTCAATGCTTTTGAGTTACTATCAGGGAGCAGTTGAAATCCAAACAATTGTTTATTAATGATTTACGCTCTCCATATCACTAGAAACAGAATATGTATTTCAAAATATTTAGTCTAAAATAGGTATTTTAAAATGCTGGGATCAAGTGCACATAAAATTGACAACCTCACAGAATATAATAAAGAGCAGCTAAGCTTTTCAGTAACAGTGAATAAAGGAAGAAATCATAGCATCACAAATTATAGCCTTTACACCCTCACTGTGCTATCTCTAGCGCTATGCTAGTTCTAGTAGATCAATAAGCAATAGGCCGGCGTTTCATGGTGGAGCGGTCACAGGGACATCAGGATTTGTTGTCTGATTTGAATAGCTTGTCAGCTATTTTGTGCAGAAAGATTATGTTTGTGTGAGAACACAGTTCTGCCACCAGTTTGTGAAGGCACAATGGAATGCTTTGCAGAACCTTACGGAGTCTTCCTTGATGCTCTTTTGAACGGGGTGGAATCTGGTGCCCTGCTCATCTGTGATCTGTGTCTGTGACCTGGATGAAGTTTCTCTCCTCACTAAGTGGTCAAGTGACACTCTTTATATACTGAGACCCTCATTACAACCCTGGCGATAAATCCCGCTTACCGCCGTGCTGAAGGCCGCCAACATACCGTGGCCACGGCGGAAATCCGCTACAGGTATTACGACCCACATCTCGGAATCCGCCACAATACAGACAACCACACAAGTCCGCCACACCAAAAGGTCAGTGATAAACTGGCGTTACCAAAACCCACACCGTCACGCCAACAAGAATACGCCCACACTATCACGACCCACGAATCAAAGCAACCGTCTTTCAATCGTGGTAATACATTGGCGGTACACACCACGGTGCTCAAAATACACACACATTTACAAAACACAACCACATTGGACAAATCGAAATACACACTCCTGATACACATACACACACCACACACACACACTCACACCACTACAAAACACCCACCCACATTACCCACAAACCCTTACAACAACATATTTGTGAAGAAGCACAGAGAGATAATAGCTAACACTCACCAGCATCCACTAGCACACCACACCATCACGCATACAACATCCACACACCTCAAATAATACACACCAACACAACATTTCACACAGCACAACAAACATCTCCTCACACATCACCCACACCACATAATGACATCTCAAAGACACCCCAGGTTTTCTGAGGAGGAGCTCAGGGTCATGGTGGAGGAAATCATCCGGGTAGAGCCACAGCTTTTCGGAACACCTCCATTGCTAGGAAGATGGAGCTATGGTGGAGAATCGTCAACAGGGTCCACGCAGTGGGACAGCATCCAAGAACACGGGATGACATCAGGAAGAGGTGGAACGACCTACGGGGGAAAGTACGTTCCGTGGTATCCAGACACCAGATTGCGGTACAGAGGACTGGCGGTGGACCCCCACCTCCTCCCCCACAACTAACAACATGGGAGGAGCAAGTCTTGGCAATACTGCATCCTGAGGGCATCGCAGGAGTAGCAGAAGGACTGGACTCTGAAAAGTCATAGCTTTAGTCCCATATCCCCCCACCCCACCTGCATGCCATCAAATACCCCCACCCTCACCCCCATCACTTCAACACCTCACATATGCCCACTATCACAACCCAGCCATACCAATACCAAGCCCTGCATGCAACACCAAAGCATGGACACCCATTGCCAAAGCATGTCCAGTACAGACACCCACACAGACCCCAAAACACTAATCACACAATGGCATACACAACAAAGAAAGCACAGAAGTAGAGGGTAACTCACCCAATGCACAAGATGGCACACACAGATACTAAAACTATGCATTTACACCCCAACAGGACCCATACCCAACGTCACCGGACAGGAGGTGCCAGACATATCCAGTCCCCCCACAGAAGAGGCCCACAGTGACAACAGCAGTTCTGCACGCCTGGATTAAGATGACCAGCCCCGCCCATCAGGGACCTCTGGACAGTTGGTTCCCCTGCCACAGTCACAAGCCACCACAGAGCCTCCCCCCTCAGGAGACACCACCACAGCACCCACCCAGCGGGCCCATCCCTCTGTCCCCAGGACACGTTAATCAGCAGTGTGTCCACCACTACAGGGACCCCAGGCAAACCCACCAACCCAAGACAATCAGTACCGGGGGTCAGTGGCAGTGGGCACACGGTCGAGGGAACAGAGGCCCAGGATGACATGGAAACTGGGAGGACTGCTGTGCACCAGGGGGAGGACAGGCCCGGGGAACCCACTCTCCACGAGGCACTCTCCAACATCATGGGAGCATACCATCATTCCCAGGAGACCATGGTCATGGTAATGGCCAAGTTTCAGGAGACCCAGCGGCTGCAGGAGTAACACTACCTGGGGATCAGGGAGGACTTGAAGTCCATCAACACCACCCTGGTCACCATTGCAGGGGTGCTGGCAGACCTGGCCAACACCATGAGGGACACAGTGGCACACAAACAGGCCCCTGACACTAGCCTGAACGATGAACAGCCCTCCATCTCTGACGGCGCTAGTGGATAGGAGGTCCCGCCACAGGACCAACAGGCCACCAGCCCCCGCCCCCTGCAGAAGGAGAACCAGCTCGCAAAGGGTCCAGAGATCCAGGAACAAGACAGAGAACATTGCCAAGACCCCCACCAGGAAATAACACTCTCCTGATTGTCACCCTTCTGTCCCACTTTGTCCCCCTGCCCACCTTAAACTGCCATTGCTCCCCTTCCTATGCCCCCTTGGACAATGCACCTGTGAAACAAAGAGACTGAACTCTACTATGGACATTCCTCCACCATCACCCCAGCCCTTTGCACACCCCTCCCCACTTATTAGCACAGAAATAAACACCCTTGGATCACAAATCAATCTGGAGTCAGTCTGTACTTTTAAAAATGTGTAATTGCAACCTTTCGGAAATATAGCGATGTCAATGTTCATGTACACATACCAATGTAACACAGTTGTTGGACAACAGTAAACATAGCAGAGGGCAGAAAGTGGGACCCACATCTGTGAAACAGAAAGCCAAAGTGACATGTCAAGGTCCATACACAGAGGTAAAAATGCAGAATTGTGCTATGTCCTACAGTAGTATGAGATGTGAGAAGCAGTGCCATCCTCTACCTGTGTCTCACTGGAAGTATTGCATGATGATGTTGTTTCGGTTGTCTACATCTTCTTCTGCCTCCTCTTCTTCACTGTCCACAGGCTCCACAGCTGCCACAAGACCACCATCAGGCCCATCCTCCTGCAGAAAAGGCTCCTGCCTTCGCAAAGCCAGGTTGTGCAACACACAGCATGCCACGATTATCTGGCACACCTTCTTCGGTGAGTAGTATAGGGAGCCACCTGTCAGATGGAGGCACCGGAACCTGGCCTTCAGGAGGCCCAAGGTGCACTCTCTTATCCTTGTTAACCCATGTGCCTCATTGTAGCGTTCCTCTGCCCTTGTCCTGGGATTCCTCACTGGGGTCAGTAGCCATGACAGTTTGGGGTAACCTGAGTCACCTACAAATATCGAGGGACAACTGATAGATATCCTCCAAACATTAGGGACTCTCCCATACCCAGACACCTATTTAATCTGTGTGGGTGACCTTGGGCTCACCTATTAGCCACACCCAGTGCCTCTGGAGTTGCCCCATCACATAATGGATGCTGCTATTCCTCAAAATGTAAGCGTCATGCACAGAGCCAGGATACTTGGCATTCACATTGGAGATGTACTGGTCTGCCAAACACACCATCTGCACATTCATAGAATGGTAGCTTTTGCGGTTTCTGTACACCTGTTCATTCCTGCGGGGAGGGGGACAAATGCCACATGTGTACCATCAATGGCACCAATGATGTTGGGGATATGTCCCAGGGAATAGAAGTCAACTTTCACTGTGGCCAAATTCCCCACGTGAGGGAACACGATGTAGCTGCGCAGGGTAGACAAAACTCTGGACAACACGTTAGAGTACATTGGCTGTGACATCCCTGATGCCATGGCCACTGTTGTTTGAAAGGACCCACTGGACAGGAAATGGAGTAATGACAGGACCTGCACTAGAGGGGGGATTCCTGTGGGATGGCAGATAGCTGACATCAAGTATGGCTCCAACTGGGCGCACAGTTCCTGGATTGTGGCACGATCAAGTCTGAATGTGATAATGATGTGTCTGTCTTCCATTGTCGACACTTCCACCAGGGGTCTGTACACCGGAGGATGCCGCCATCTCATCACCTGCCCAAGCGGACGTGCCCTATGGAGGAGAAGGGTAAGCAGAGGGTCATACACCACATAGGTTTCACAAGGCTGTTTAGCACAATCGTGAACTATTCTTTGCGTGCCTTTGTCTGTCCGTATTCATGGCCAAAAGTGCTGTGACGCAGTTAGTTGGCCTGCCATGTGGCCACCTGAAATAGTGGCTGCCTGACCTGTAAGGAGGGACAAGGGGAAATGAGGTAACTGTGCTGGCGTTGTTCTGCATCGCGGTAGGCGGTCAAAGACCGCTGCACAATTCTGCATTGGTTATCATTAGGCCCTATGGGTTCCAGGAGCCAATAACGATGTACGCTGGCAGTGACGGTACGTGCCGCCGCGGACGTGACTGCCATTTTCTATCTGTTCACTCACTTGATACCTGACCTTCAACAGGAGAGGACCTACACTGCAAGTGCTGCTGTGACCTGAGTCTGGAAGCGACAATGACTACAGCTTCTGGGGAAAGGGCCCCTGCCTTCACTGTGGAGGAGTTGGAGAAACTGGTGGATGGGGTCCTCCCCCAGTACACGCAACTCTACGGTCCTCCAGACAAACAGGTGAGTAAACTGTGTGCATGGTGGACGGCACATGAATGTATGGAGTGTCATGGATGGAGGAGACGGGGGGACACAGGCCAGCATGTAAGGATGGTGAGTATATGTTTTTCTGGGCCAGGGTGGGAGATTTGTGGCCAATGAGTGAGTAGAACTGGATGGGGAGTAACATCCATTTTTACTTCACTATTCCTTTAGGTCAGCGCCCACCAGAAGAAGGGTATTTGGCGTGCCATCGCCAAGGAATTGCGGACCCTGGGTGTCTACCATAGACGGAGCACCCACTGCCGGAAAAGATGAGAGGACCTGTGCCGCTGGAGCAAGAAGATGCGGAGGCCCAGCTGGGGATGGTCTCCCAATGTGGAAGGGGTGCCCGTCGCACCATGACCCCCCTGATGTACCAGATCCTGGCGGTGGCATATCCTGAGTTGGATGGGTGCTTGAGGGCATCACAGCAGCCACAAGGGGGTGAGTACAGTCTTATTCAGCTGACTCAGCGCACTTGACGAGGTGTCTGGGTGGGGCGGTGGCCTGTGGATTCCCCTAGGGCAGGACAGACGAGCCAAGGTACATCCATTGTTAGGCAGGCTCAGTGCCACTCCAACCCCAAAGGTGGTAGTTGCCATCTACACCTAGTCTTGCTCCTATGGGTTCCAGCTGTACATTAAATGGGTCTGGGCAGAGTCCCCCATGGGCATGGGCTTTTCTCCTGCACTGTTAGTGCATGCGCTAGTGCATAGGTACGCTCCCTGTGTGTTGTGTCCGCCAACGGTAGTGGCGTTGCAGGCATTTACCACGTGTCTCTTCTGTCTTTCCCCCACTTTTTGTTTTGTCACCCTGTCCCTGTGTGCATTAGTATCATCTGGCGGAGGAGCATTGGCACAGGAGCAGGAGGTAGCTGCAACCCACGTGGCCCTGGAGGGTGAATTTACGGAGTTTGAAGGCACCAGTGGGACGGAGGGCGAGGGGAGCTCCACGACGGGGACAGGAGCAGACACCAGCGACAGCGACACCTCCTCTGATGGGAGCTCCCTTGCGGTGGCAGGCACCTATGTGCCCACCGCAACAACAGGTACAGCCGACACCCACCCTACCAGCACTGCCCTCCCAGTAGCCCCTCATCTTGTTTCCCATGCCAGCTCACCCAGGAGGGTGGGCATCTCCTTTGCCCCAGGCACCTCAGGCCCTGCCCCAGTTAGCCCTGCTGCCCTCAGTGAGGAGGCTAATTACCTCCTGAGATCCCTCACTGTTGGGAAATCAACCATTTTGAATGCCATCCAGGGTGTCGAGAGGTATTTGCAGCAAACAAATGCATACCTGGAGGGCATTCATTCTGGCGTGGTGGCCCAACAGAGAGCATTTCAGACTCTGGCCTCAGCACAGATGGCAGCCATTGTCCCTGTGTCCATCCTCCCCCCTCCAACTTCCACTACCCAGACCCAATCCCCTCTACCTCAGCCTATCCCAAGCACACCATCAGACCAGCATTCACCCAAATCAACACACAAAAGTAGCTCAGGCAAACATAAGCACTACACATCCCACAGGCACTCATACAAGCAGCATACCCATGCAGACACACCAACATCCTCTGCCTCCACTGTGTCAACCTCCTCAGCATCCTCCTCCTCCCTCCCGGTCTCGTCTCCACTCACACCTCCATGCACTACATCCTCAGCCACTACCTCCATCACGCCCATCACCACACACCACTCACGTGCACTCACCACCCCCACTACCATGCACACGTCCCCTGTGCCCTCTCCGAGTGTGTCTGTGAGCCCTCCGCCCAAACTACACAAAAGCAGGCACACACCCACCCACCCAACAGACATCCACCTCACAACAGCCTCCGTCCCATGCACCTTCACCCAAATTCAGCAGACGTACACCTCCCACAACCACTTCTTCAACTCCCAAACCCCCTCCATCTTCCTGTCCTAGTGTGTCTAAAAAACATTTCCTGGCTAACATTGACCTCTTCCCTACACCTTCCCCCCCATCCTTCCCCTAGGGCCAGGATGTCCAGGTCTCAGCCCAGCACCTCAGCCACCTAATCCTCCAGCACTGTGGTCTCAGCAAGTCCAGTCACATCGCGGGCGGCACCCATAAGGGATGCCATTGTGCCACCTAGGGAGGCCAAGGATCAGCCCATTCCGCCACCTGCCAAGGTGAAGAAGGTGCCCACATGCCGTAGGGAGAAGCCGCACCAACCACCTAGCAAGGCCTCCTCCAAGCTAAAAGGGGACAGTGCCAAGGGACCAGCAGTGACATCCAAGGTGTGGAAGGGACACAAGGGCAAAGGGAAGTCAGGACAGGGCATGGAGCCTCCGGCTGAGGGACTAGAGTCACCCCCTCTGGCAACCAGAACAGCAACCTGTACGGTGGTGGACACCGCCACCTGAACCGCCACCTGCACCACCACCTGCACGTCTGCTGCCTCAGCAACAGTCCCCAGCATCATCCCCAAGTGGCCAGCCGTCCGAGGCTGCAGGAGACGTCCTGCTGTCTCCCTCCACAGGTGCTGACACTTTCACCACCGGCAGCATCTCCGCCACAGACACTGCCGCAACCACCGCCACCAGCCCCACGACGTGCTCAGACAGTGCCACCACGGCCGACATGGCTAACATTCCCAGTGGACAGACGTCCGAGGCTGGAGGAGACGTCCTGGACCATACACAGACTATTTGAGGCACGACACCCAGCACTGTTTGTACTAGCAGGTGGCAGGCAAAGTCGCAGCAGGGTGGAGTGTGTCTCTGCCTTCATGGAGTATCATGCTACCTGTTCCCAGGCAATCTCATGGCACACACACCCAGGTGACAGGATGGGACCTGCCACACTGCTTGTGAAGCACTCTGGGCACAAAGCCCCCTCCAGAACCAGTGGAGAACAGCATCCACTCACACAGTCCTTGGCAGGATGAAGCACCCTGGGCACAAAGCCCCCTCCAGAACCAGTGGAGAAAAGCATCCACTCACACAGTCCTTTGCAGGATGAGGAACTCTGGGCACAAAGCCCCCTCCAGAACCAGTGGAACATGTCAACAACTTGAGAGACTGTGGCTTTGCACTCCCCAGGATAAAGCAGTGGGCAACCCACCCACTTGAGAGACATGAGAGACTGTGGCTTGGCACTACCCAGGATAAAGCAGTGGGCAACCCACCCACTTGAGAGACTTGAGAGACTGTGGCTTGGCACTCCCCAGGATAAAGCAGTGGGCATGGGGCCCCCTCTTGGAGCAGTGGCGTCGTCCGTTCATCTGGCAGAGGTGCCCCTCTCCCCCTCCCCCTGAGGTGCCTGTTTATTTTCGATCTGATGCCCAGCAGTGTTCTCTCCGTTTTGAGTCAGGTATCATGTGTGGGCTTCGCCCATGCATTTTGGGACCAGTGGTCCACGGACAATGATTGGTACACTATCCGGACTTGTGTAGTTGCTGTACATATGTGTATATACTGATGATTTAAAGTTATCTTGGCCTATCTGATTTTTCAATGATTACACTCCTTACAATCATTTCATTTTGCCCTTGCGTTCTTCCAAGGGGTGGCGGGGTGTAAATGTAATGTTGCTGCATGTATATGTGTGAATGTTGTTGTAGGTGAGGGTGGGGGTGGGGGTGTTGCGTGTGTGTGTATGTCACTCTCTCTTTCCTCCCCCTCCTCTGTGTGCTAGGTGCAGTACTCACCGTGGTCGTCGCCAGCGTCTTTGCTGTTCCTGGTAGAAGAGGAGGTAGACCACCATGGGCAGGACCTGTAACTCGGGCTCCATGGCGCCCTGGTTCCCCGGGTGTTGAGAGGTGACTGGTTTCCGTTCCAAGTCCTGTTTCCTGTTTCCGCCATGCTTTTGATGGCGTTGGTACCGCCCCGGAAAAGGTTGCAGATAGGCCTGTTGTAATACAGTGGGCGGTACATTGTGTTCCGCCTGTCTGTTGGCAGTTACCGCCGCAGTGTTTGTTTCTACCGCAGTGGCGGTCAGAGTGTTAAAGTGGCTGTCTATGTTGGCGTTTTCCGCCATGGTCGTAATTCCATTTTTTAACTGCCGGCCTGTTGGCGGTATTACTGCCGCTTTAACACCAACCGCCAGGGTTGTAATGAGGGCCTGAATCTTATCATGGATTGGAATTTCTAACATAAGTTGAGGAATGTCTGACATAGTGTATGTGCATGAAGGACTGCGCCCTAGACATTTACTTATGGACATGTAAGGTGAGAGGACGCCATTTCAGATTACACTATTTTGGCTTTGGATGTTGAATGACATTGAACAAGTCACCTGCCCCAGACTGATGTTGCACTGGTGGTTTTAATGATGTCTCTATCTGAATGACTTGACACTTTCACAGTTCTTGGAAAAGGTTGGCACAAATCACATCTGCATCAATGGCAGAAATGTTGATGATTCTGCATAGTTTGAGGAAAAATGGCAGCCTCCATTCTCAAAGATCGCTGCCTCCATTACCTAGGATTGATTCGGGGCCAACAGTAAACAAAGTGGATAGGCTAATTGAAATAGAAACTAATGCTGAAATTGAACCTATCCTGCATGTGTTTCAGGACCTAAAATTGAAGTAAATAAGCCTAAAAACAACTAATTAAATAATAGAATTATGGGAGGAAACAGTAATGGATGTATGGCATTGCTGCAAAACGTTCAAAACTAAACAGTTCCCAAATTAATACTGAATGTATTTTTATCGATCTTGCTTTTCAGAGATACTCATTATTCATTAACAGAATAAAAAGCACATGCCAGAATTGTGCATTTGATGAGATTGCAATTCATCACTTGTTAAATGTTCTATAGCACATTTCTGCAAACTGAAATGAGAGAGGAATCGCTGTGCTAGAAGTCTACACTGTGGAGCAAAGGGATGGAAGGCTGATCAGAAGGAACATTCCCATCAGTTGCAGAATAGTGGCATTTATTATTTTTTACAAAGGGGACAAGGTGCTGAGGCTTGCCAAGGAAGGTCACAGCCTTAGTTGGCAAGAAAAATAAGCTCTTCCAGGTTGGAGCTTTTTGTTCTGGTGAAAACAGGATCAGTGGGGCATCTCAGGTATATGACCTACTGAATCCTTGGCTGGCAAACTATCTGACCAACCTCTGACCAACAAAGCACCCTCAGTGGCAACAAAATAGACCATTACTCTGCTCAGAGCTTTGTGTGGCAAAGGCTGTGGCGTAAACAGGAACTCAACATCTTTGACTTTGAGAGACCCTCAATTGCTATAGCTTTGGAGCTTGCCCCACTGGGAGACTTAGGGGCATATTTATAATGCTCTAGCTCCAACTTGCGCCACATTAACGCAATTATTTTTTATGTTAATATGGCCCAATGAAGCTGAAATCACTGCGCCGTATTTACAGGGTGGCGCAATGCATGCATTGTGCCACTCTGTAACCCCTTACGCTCCATTATGCCTGTGACAGGCATAATGTCTGCAAAGGGCGAGTTCCCCCATTAGGGGAGCAGGAAAAATGGCATTAGCAAATCTATGAGATTTTCTTGTGCCATTTTTTATGCCACTTTTAGCGCCTGTTGAAGAGCAGGCATAAAAAGGGGGCTTCCGTTCTTTAGAATAGGGCCCTATGTACTCTGCAGGAGTAGCACGAATATTTTGGTGCTACTCATGCAGAGTACATAAATAGTGTAATGAGAAATGACACTATTGTCTCCTACCCTGCGCCATAGTGCGTTGAATTTTAAATACGTCGCACACATGTTGGCGGTAGGGAGGTGCTAAGGGGTGCAATGAAAGTGACGCTGCATTTGGTGCAGCGCCACTTTCCATAAATATGCCCCTTAGACTTGAAATTAAGTTAAGTCACTGGGGCAGACACCATTCCTACCCTGACATATAGGGACATTTTTAAAATGTTTATTTTATATTAACTATTATCGTACATTAAGTTTATAAATGTATATGTTAGACCTGCCAGCCTTAGGGTGGTCTTCTCCCTAAGCTTTTTGTCTTCACCCCTCCGATTTTTGTGAATTTGCTTTTGTTGGACATAGTACTCTGTTCACTTTATGACTGCCAACCAGAGCTAACCTTTTGTTGCTCACGCCCTAAAACATGATAAAATTGGCTCACTGCTGATTGGCATATGTTATTCACTTACAAGTCCCTAATAAAGTGGTATATTATATACCAGGGCCTGTAAATTAAATAATACTTGTGGGCCTGCAGCAGATATTGTGCCACCCATTTAAGTAGCCCTTTAAAACATGTCACAGGTCTGCCATTACAGCCTGCTAGCAGTTAGTTTTAAACTTTAAATTCTACTCAGCAAAATAACCCCTTTACCAAGCCTAAAACTCTCTTTTTAATACAGATGGGTCGCCCCTAAGGTAGGCCATAAACACCCCCAATAGAGCAGGGTTCCGTGAATTTAATATGTTAAACATGTACTGATATGTTTTACATGTATTGGTAGTGAAAAACGCACAAGTTCGCTCACTGATGACGGTGGCGCACTCTGGTTCATGTCATGGTTTTATTTTCTCATGTGCTCAAAAGACTTTCATTTTCAATGTCATGGCGATGCATTTCGGCAGTAGCCTTCCACTGGCCATAAAAACAAAGTGCATGCGCAATTTTAAAAAGTGGCACAGCGCTCTTCCGATTCTACTTAAAGGGAACACATACGGGTACATTAATCGTTTTACTGAGAACACAACATCTTGTTTGATTTCCAATTTAACCTTATATTTCCAAAGACATTTCCTAAACCAATATTATTGAGTGTGTAATACAGTTTCAGTACTGCTGGATATTAAGGAACTAGAGTAGCACAAATATATTCGTCACAATAATTATATTATTCCCATAGTAGTACGAAAAAGGAAAGTACAAAGTTCAAGAGCATAAGGATTACTAAGCACCATGAAATAGAGTTTCATATCTACTTACAGGAACATATCTACATTTCTGTTGTGAATATATATATATATATATATCCATATACATATATATATATATATACATATACATATACTGTATATATGAATCCAAAAGAAGCAAAAAAAAACTGCACTCCATTTCACCGCCTAGCCAATATTTACATAACGAGGAGGAGTGGTCTACCTCCTACCACTGGCACCAGCAGTCTGAGTGCACGTGTCAGAATTGTGAACTTTTTTTCATATTTATATATACATACACATATATATCCGCTGAAAAAAACAAAGGTTACAGGGATGTTATAGTTAGGTTCTGAATTTACTCATACAAAACCATAGGAGTTCAGCAGTTATAGCTAGAGTAACTATAACTCATGCCCTTGCCAAGCACAGTTTTCTTATGAATAATGTTATTGTAAACGTTGCAGTGATATCAAACTTGCCATACAAGATCTCATCGATGATATCATATGGGGAGTAATTTGTTGTGCATGGTAAAGGTGCAAGTTATAGTTACCTTAGGGTTTGAGTTATAGTTACTTGAAAGAACTCTAACTATAACTGCTGAATTTCTATTATTTTGTATGAGTAAATTCAGAACCTAAGTGTAATGTCCCTCTAGCCTTTGTTTTTTTCAGTGAATTTTTATGGTTGTTTAAATTAAAGTAATTTTAATTACTATAGATTATTCCAAAACCTGCTTTTTGCCGTGCGTGGTGGGGGTTGGCTGCAAAGCCTGGCCTTGCAGCCAGGTCTTGCAGCCAAGGCCTTATAACCACCCAACCCTGCACCACGCATAGCCTTTGGCCGTGAGCAGAGCAGGTTGGCCACAGGGCCTGTTTCGGTCAGTTGATGGGTGTGTGAGTGTCTGAGTGGAACTGAAAATGGGTGTGTGACTCTATGAGTGGGTCTGAGTGGGTGCATGAGTGTCTGAGTGGGTGTGAGATTGGGCACCTGATCCACTGAGTGCATGTATGAGTGAATTAATTAGTGTATGACTGAGTCTGTGTTTTTTCTTTCAAACATTTCCACAATCACAAATAATTCTGCTGATAATTCACAAAATTTGTGATGTTTCATGAATATTGTGCACAGTGATGCAAAATTACATTAAACTCATAATTTGCTCCTATAACACACCTATGTCACACCCTTGGAGTCAGGGTACCTTCACCCTGACCCCTTATTCCACTTTCAATGTGAATTTTCAACCCCAGGCACCGTGTCCCGTGAAATTAAATTGCGATTGCAACTTGCTAGTCATGTTGCAGTCAGCCAATTGCAACGCTGTTTTTGCACTCGTATTTGCGAAAATTCGTGAATTTAGTGAATTATTCTCAAAATTTGGTGCAATTCTGTCCAGTGGTTCGGGCTGTAGAAGTGTTGACAGGTCCTATCAGAATTAACAGGGGAAACACAATGTTTATTAGCCCCTTTTTTCTCGGCCCCTGTTTGATGGAGCATCCCGAAACTTCCCGTGCGTAACAAGAATCACCAGACCACTTTTTTGGGAAAAAGTTCTTGACGATTCAACAAACGGTACTAAAGATATGAGCAAGTCAAAAAACGCTTTTTGATTGAAAACATGGTCCTAACTATAACTGCTTACTGGCGACCACCAGTAAGTTTTTTTATATATATATATATATATATATATATATATATATATATATATATATATATATATATGTATACATATATATATATATATATACACATATATATACACACATATATATATATATATATATATATATATATATATATATATATATATATGTGTGTGTGTGTATAGATTTCTTTTTTCTCTCATTTATTTTCTTTCTTTTATATCTTTCATTCTTCCAAAGAAGCTGCTGCACCTCTGACACTGCGGGTGCCACGTATGTGCGGGTGAACTTACTCTAGCTCCATCTCTCCAAACCCAAAGGTCACAAACTCAGGAGGATTTTTCAAATAGTTTATTCAGCCATATTACAAAGAAAACAGGCTTTGACAAACGTGTATCGCGTTGAGCCTTCCTAATGTCAAACACCAACCATGTTCTGCTCATTTAAATAAAAGAGGCAGAGTGACTTTTTCGACAGGCTAATGGTAAATACAGAGAAAGCACTTGCTCTGGAAAATACTAGCTTGACAATTCTACTGTAAATCAGAGCACATAAACATGCGGAACCCCACTCATCTTGCAAAGTTCCTCCAAAAAGTCACACATGGAGTAACTCATAAATAACTTCCAAGAGTCCCATGCAGACCGACATCACGCCTGGATAGAACAGCAGCTTTTCAAGATGAGTGGGGTTCCGCATGTTTATGTGTTCTGATTTACAGTTTACAATTAATCATCATACAAACAAATGTATGCATACAGGGTTTCGGTACTAGGATATGGAGGAATATTTTCTTAAGAGCCTTGATAAAGTCCATAATAGGACAAAACACTTGCAGGCTGAACTTCCTGGCTGTATTTTCAAATCAGATTGAACTTTCCTACTACAAGCAGGATTATTCCTGACTGAATCATACAACTCGACTGAACTCTATTATCGCAAGCAGGACTATTTCTGGATGGACTTACTATGGATACTATTGTTTGTTGTTGTTGTTTTGAATCATGTGTACGTAATGTGTATTGTGAGGTTTATGTTGTAAATATTGTATAGGGTGTTGAAATGATTTGTTTTCTATTTTGAACCTAGATATTTGGTCTCAATGGATTGTGTCTTTTAATGTGCATGTATATATCTATTAAAAGATTGTGTATATTTTTTTTGCCCCATACAAGCCGTTGTATAGGTTTTTTTCAGGATTGTTTTGCCATGATTATATGAAGTGTACATTTTGGAGACTCCAGCGGATGTAACAGTTAATTACATATAGTTTTTGAGTGCTCCACATGTTTTTCTATGTATAGGTATATGTACTGGTTTAGGTTTACCTCATTCCAGTATACATATTCGACAACAAATATGTTCATGTGTGTATAAGCACCTGTATTGCTTTTGCTCATTATAGGAGTATGCGGCCATCATAAGGTTTTTGGTTGCCACATTTATATTATTTCTACTCTTACTCTACACCTGCCCTGTCCATCACCAAAGCTCATGTTCCATGAAAGTAAACTCATCTCACTTCACATGCAACACACCATGTTGTTTTAAAATCACATGTCTATCTGATCATTCTGTACACAACTTACACAATGGCAAAAACCTCAGATGAGTGCACTACATAAGACAGTCCCATACAGTGTGCATCACAAAATGACATAGCATGCATTGAAACATCTATTGAAATACTAGGAAAATATTCATTAGGAGTTTATGCAGCCAATAATCAGATACAATGTCACATAGACAACTGTCCTATGTACTTCAATTGGGGCCTACCTTTCACACATAAAACATCCACAGACAACCACAGAAAGCATAGTCACACCAACAAAACAATGGAAACCAAAAATTGTCCATGAAGGGCTCATACCATTCCACCATACACGCTGAATAAAAACCTTTACATGATAACATATGAACACCTACATCACTAACAACTGTCCAGGTGTGTGACTCACACTACCTAACTCCAGAGCTAACACTTGCACAACTGATTAATGTTGTACCCATTAATGAGGCATACACTTAGGGGCATATTTATACTCCGTTTGCGCCGAATGTGTGTCAAAACTTTTGACGCACATTTGGTGCAAACCGTGCACCATATTTATACTATGATGCCTGACCCGCGGACGTCAAACTTCCTCCGTGTGCATCATTTTTTGGATGCGGGAAACTACCTTGCGTTCAAGACATGCAAGGTAGGTGTTCCCGCCCAAAAAATGACTTTAAGGCCTGTGCGCCTTATTTATACACCTGCGTCATTTTGACACACAGGAGGGGTCGGGCCTTAAAAAACAGTGCTCAGCCTGATGTGCGCTGTTTTTTAACGCCTGGGTGAGGGCAGGCGTTAAGGGACCCGTGGGCTCACTTCCATGGTCTCTGACCATAGAAGCAGTCCATGGTGCCCTTCCCTGCCCCCAGGGACACACCCTGCCACCCTTGCCCACCCCTGGAGGACACCTATGGATGGGGGGACCCATTCCAGGTAAGTACAGGTAAGTTCAGGTAAAGTGGCATGGGGGACCTAATTTGCCCCCCCTACATGCCATTGTGTCCAAAGGCCATGCCTAGGGGACAAAAGTCCCCTGGGCCTGGCCATTGGGCAAGGGGGCATGACTCCTGACTTTGCTTAGACAAGAGTCATTTCAATGGGGGTTGTGCGTCAAAAAATGGCGCAAGTCCGGTTAGAGCCATGATTTTTGACTCAAACCTGACTTGCACCATTTTTTGACGCACAACCACCATTTTCCCCTACGCCGGCGCTGCCTGATTTGAGTCATTTGTTTTTTACTCTGACCAGCCCGCAGCGCTGGCTAACGTCAATCCTTAAATATGACACTCGCATGGCACGTAGGAAAGGCGTTAGCAATTGGTAAATATTTTGACGCGCACCAGCGCTGGTTTGCATCAAAAAGTATAAATATGGGCCTCAGAGTCAATATAATTGAATGACAACATATCCCACAGCACCAACAGATGTATGTGAAATAGAGTACCTGCTATACCATAAAGCCAGGCAGAAATGAGCATAGCCATAACCAAAACTGTCCAAACAGACTCAGATTAACAAACCTTTATCTGGGCAAAAAGTTGCTACTTTATCAAATCAGGCAGGAAGAATTAATTGAGACATTATGTAGGTAGCAAATACCATATGTTGCACTCGTGTAGGTGTGGGATTGACCTATGTAGGAGGGACAAAGCACATGGGCTAAGAGTTCAGCAGCCTAGCCACTTACCTTCTCTACACCAACTTAATTTGGAGAAAAGGCATTTGTACACATGTTAATGTCATACCGTGTAATGTCAATGTCTTATTGTCACCATAAGTTCCCCGTTGTAGGATATCCACCCTTATTAAACTTCACAAATATAGGTTGGTCATACCAAAGCCCGATGTGGACGACAGCCGCACATGAAGTGTCCAACTAATTCAGGACACAGGATTACTTGGCCCTGATACTCATCTGTCAGACCCAATGTTGCACATAGAGCAGATCCAGTGGAATAGGAGTAGTCAGACACCAAAAAGCTATTCAACCAACCACATGGGTAAATGGACTTGAGAACACTAAGTGGAAAGGATGGCAGAGCAGGTTACAGGTATGTACGCTGAGTTCAGTCACACAAATGACTCTGTCACATATGCATCTCCACTTGCAGTCGCACTGTTTGGTAGACAAAACTGATTGACATGTTCCCTTGCACAATACAACAGCCACATATGTGTTTGTATGTTGGCAACTGTAGTACCATGTCTTCCTAGTAGTCGCCATACTTGTAGCACGTACCACATCATCACAGCTAGAATACTCAGACATCATACACTAAACTATCAGAGGCAAGTACATGGGTTCTGTCACCACTTACCCCCTTGTGGCTGTTGTGCTGCCCACAAATGCCCATCCACCTTAGGGTAGGCCACTGCTAAAATGCAGGCCATTAGGGGGTCAAGGTTCCAAAGGGCACCCCTCCCTTGTTGGGAGAACATCACCAGCTGAGCCTCTGCGGTCTTCTGGGCCCAGTGTCTCAGGTCCTCTCACCACTTTCTACAGTGGGTGCTCTGCTGGCTGTGGAGCCACAGGGACCACACTTGCTTGGCGATGGCATGCCAAATTCCCTTCTTCTGATGGGCATTGACCTGCATGAATGACACAAACATAAGGAAAACGTGAGGTCCACATGCACCATATATATATATATATATATATATATATATATATATATATATATATATACATATGGAGGTCTTGCTGGCAGCAGTGTCAGGAGTCAAGTGAGCAATACTGCAGAATATGGTGGTCACGTCCGCCATGTACTGGACTGTTACCACTGGCAGACATCCCCATTGACCCAAGTCCGCCAAAGGCAGCAATGTCTTCCAATAGCAGCTTCTACCGCAGTTGTGACCGCCTACCTCCATGACGACTTCTGCCAGCAGACTTTGGTCACTTCCATGTGTCCAGCACAATAGGCCAGGCGGCTGCCATTTTAAGCACATTAAATTTATGGAAGAGTTTTATCATCTGCATCATTCACAATACCCAATTTCGTGCAGTACAACTGTAGGTACTGCCTTCATGTTTAGTTGTCAACATGTGCATCTGTGAAGTTAATACTGTGTTACAGGAGGACATGTGGTGTTAGCAATGTACACCAACTTGGATGTTCAGATGGTTTCTAGGAAACACAGATGATGTGCAACAATCAGTGTAAGACATGTCATATTGGTTGTGGTGACAACCACGTACATTTATTGATTAAACCGTATGTGTAGTTCTATAGTGAAGTGGGGGAATGTGCCCAATAAGGGTGTCATTGGCCTATTACCTATGTGCTGTTTGTAACTGATGTTGACAGCAGATAGGTGTTGGTTGTGTTAGTGATTTTACAAGATGTCATCATGTCACATATTATAATTTGATTTCTTCACATAGTTTTCATGCCATAAGGAGAGGACAACAACCACCAGTGTACCATTCACTAGTAGACCTGCATACCATGGAGGAGAGACATTGCATCCAGACCTCTTGGCTGAATCGTCTTACTATTATGGATCTTTGTGATCAATTGGACACTGATCTGATGCCTGCCATTCCCAATCCCTATAGCATACCTCCCATTCTTCAAGTCTCGTTAGTGTTACACTTACTGGCCACTGGGTCTTTTCAGATTACAGTGACCCTAACTGCAGGAATGTCTTAGCCCATGTTCAGTATGGTGTTGAGGGATATACTGTGTGCATTGTTGAAACACCTGGACAGCTACATCAGGTTTCCCCAATGTGCAGATTTGGCCTATGTGAAGGCAGAATTTTATGCAATGGGACACATTCCACATGTGGTTGGAACCATGGATGTAGCCTTGGTTCCCCCCATGCCAATGAACAGGTGTACAGGAACAGGAAAAACTACTACTCAATCAATGTTAAGGTGGTGTATCTGGCAGACCAGTACATTGTGCAAGCCAGTGCCAGGTATCCTGGATTAGTCCATGATTCCTTCATCATGCAGAACAGCAATGTCCCACTGCTGATAACACTACTCCATACAGAGAGGACCTTGCTGGTTAGTAAGTTAGAACTGAAATGTGTGCTTGCAATGTATGTCACCTACCATCACAATGTAGCATTTCCCACATATATGTGTGTTGTTCTACCTATTTGCTCACGGGTGACTCTACCTATCCAAACCGTCCTTGTTTATTGACGCCAGCAAGGTACCCAACCACGCCATGGGATGTCTGCTACAGTGAGGTCCATGGGAGGACAAGGCATGTAGTTGAGTGGACTTTCGGGCTCCTTAAGGCAGGAGTTAGGTGCTTGGACATATCCGGAGGAGCCCTCCTCTACACACCCAACAAGGTATGTCAAATAGTAGTTGCCTGTTGCATGCTCCACAATCTTAACCTGATGTAGGAGGCTGGCCTGGCTTATAGTGGGTACCCTGTGGTACTTACACCTTGTGCCAATTCCAGTTATCCCTTATGTAGGAGGCTGGACTGGCTTGTAGTGAGTACCAAGGGGTACTTGCACCTTGCACCAGGCCCAGTTATCCCTTATTAGTGTATAGGGTGTCTAGCAGCTTAGGCTGATAGATAATGGTAGCTTAGCAAAGCAGCTCAGGCTGAACTAGGAGACGTGTGAAGCTACTACAGTACCACTTAGTGTCATATGCACAATATCATAAGAAAACACAATACACAGTTATACTAAAAATAAAGGTACTTTATTTTTATGACAATATGCCAAAGTATCTTAGAGTGTACCCTCAGTAAGAGGATAGGAAATATACACAAGATATATATACACAATAGCAAAAATATGCAGTATAGTCTTAGAAAACAGTGCAAACAATGTATAATTACAATAGGATGCAATGGGGAAACATAGGGATAGGGGCAACACAAACCATATACTCCAAAAGTGGAATGTGAACCACGAATGGACCCCAAACCTATGTGACCTTGTAGAGGGTCGCTGGGACTATTAGAAAATAGTGAGAGTTAGAAAAATAACCCTCCCCAAGACCCTGAAAAGTGAGTGCAAAGTGCACCAAAGTTCCCCTAAGGACAAAATAGTCGTGTTAGAGGGAGAATGCAAGGAAAACACAAATCAGCAATGCAACAACGATGGATTCCTGTCTGAAGGTACCTGTGGAACAAGGGGACCAAGTCCAAAAGTCACAAGCAGCTCGGAGATGGGCAGATGCCCAAGAAATGCCAGCGGTTGGTGCAAAGAAGCTCTTACTAGGCTGAAGAACTGTGAATACTGCAAGAACGACAAGGGCTAGAGACTTCCCCTTTGGAGGATGGATCCCCCACGCCTTGGAGAGTCGTGCAGAAGTGTTTTCCCGCCGGATGGACGCCAACAAGCCTTGCTACACGCAAATCGTGCGTTTGGCGTTTTTGGACGCTGCTGGGGCCCAGGAGGGACCAGGAGGTCGCAAATTGGACCTGCAGAGAGAGGGGACGTCGAGCAAGACAAAGAGCCCTCACTGAAGCAGGTAGCACCCGGAGAAGTGCCAGAAACAGGCACTACGAGGATGCGTGAAACGGTGCTCGCCGAAGTTGCACAAAGTAGTCCCACGTCGCCGGAGACCAACTTAGAAAGTCGTGCAATGCAGGTTAGAGTGCCGTGGACCCAGGCTTGGCTGTGCACGAAGGATTTCCGCCGGAAGTGCACAGGGGCCGGAGAAGCTTGCAAAGTCGCGGTTCCCAGCAATGCAGCCCAGCGAGGTGAGGCAAGGACTTACCTCCACCAAACTTGGGCTGAAGAGTCACTGGACTGTGGGGGTCACTTGGACGGTGTCGCTGGATTCGAGGGACCTCGCTCGTCGTGCTGAGAGGAGACCCAAGGGACCGGAGATGCAGCTTTTTGGTGCCTGCGGTTGCAGGGGGAAGATTCCGTCGACCCACGGGAGATTTCTTCGGAGCTTCTGGTGCAGAGAGGAGGCAGGCTACCCCCACAGCATGCACAAGCAGGAAAACAGTCGAGAAGGCGGCAGGATCAGCGTTACAGAGTTGCAGTAGTCGTCTTTGCTACTATGTTGCAGGTTTGCAGGCTTCCAGCGCGGTCAGCGGTCGATTCCTTATCAGAAGGTGAAGAGGGAGATGCAGAGGAACTCGGCTGAGCTCATGCATTCGTTATCTAAAGTTTCCCCAGAGACAGAGACCCTAAATAGCCAGAAAAGAGGGTTTGGCTACCTAGGAGAGAGGAAAGGCTACTAACACCTGAAGGAGCCTATCACAAGGAGTCTCTGACGTCACCTGGTGGCACTGGCCACTCAGAGCAGTCCAGTGTGCCAGCAGCACCTCTGTTTCCAAGATGGCAGAGGTCTGGAGCACACTGGAGGAGCTCTGGACACCTCCCAGGGGAGGTGCAGGTCAGGGGAGTGGTCACTCCCCTTTCCTTTGTCCAGTTTCGCGCCAGAGCAGGGGCTAAGGGGTCCCTGAACCGGTGTAGACTGGCTTATGCAGAATTGGGCACATCTGTGCCCAACAAAGCATTTCCAGAGGCTGGGGGAGGCTACTCCTCCCCTGCCTTCACACCATTTTCCAAAGGGAGAGGGTGTCACACCCTCTCTCAGAGGAAGTTCTTTGTTCTGCCATCCTGGGCCAGGCCTGGCTGGACCCCAGGAGGGCAGCTGCCTGTCTGAGGGGTTGGCAGCAGCAGCAGCTGCAGAGAAACCCCAGGAAGGGCAGTCTGGCAGTACCAGGGCCTGTGCTACAGACCACTGGGATCATGGAATTGTACCAACAATGCCAGGATGGCATAGAGGGGGCAATTCCATGATCATAGACATGTTACATGGCCATATTCGGAGTTACCATGGTGAAGCTACATATAGGTAGTGACCTATATGTAGTGCACGCGTGTAATGGTGTCCCCGCACTCACAAAGTTCAGTGAATTGGCTCTGAACAATGTGGGGGCACCTTGGCTAGTGCCAGGGTGCCCTCACACTAAGTAACTTTGCACCTAACCTTTACCAGGTAAAGGTTAGACATATAGGTGACTTATAAGTTACTTAAGTGCAGTGTAAAATGGCTGTGAAATAACGTGGACGTTATTTCACTCAGGCTGCAGTGGCAGGCCTGTGTAAGAATTGTCAGAGCTCCCTATGGGTGGCAAAAGAAATGCTGCAGCCCATAGGGATCTCCTGGAACCCCAATACCCTGGGTACCTCAGTACCATATACTAGGGAATTATAAGGGTGTTCCAGTAAGCCAATGTAAATTGGTAAAATTGGTCACTAGCCTGTTAGTGACAATTTGAAAGTAATGAGAGAGCATAACCACTGAGGTTCTGGTTAGCAGAGCCTCAGTGAGACAGTTAGGCACCACACAGGGAACATATACATGCACACCTATGAGCACTGGGGCCCTGTGTGACAGGGTCCCAGTGACACATACATATAGGCCACAAACCTATGAGCACTGGGGTCCTGACCAGCAGGATCCCAGTGACACATAACAACCATACTGAAAACATAGTGTTTTCACTATGAGCACTGAGGCCTGGCTATCAGGATCCCAGTGAGACAGTGAAAACAGTGACAAACACCCTGACATACACTCACAAACAGGCCAAAAGTGGGGGTAACAAGGCTAGAAAGAGGCTACCTTCTCACACAACCCCCCCCCAAACGAAGGACAATAAGGCTAACCTTGGCCAGTTGAGACTTTATTGTCTAAGTGGTGATAAGTAGAGAGTAGCTCTGCAATAGACTGGTTACTCCCTTTATCATCCACTATATGGTTACTTCCCTGTGGGGATGTAAACCACCCTGTTTGAAGTTTTTTAGCTAACCAACAATGTGAAGATGTATTTTCAGAGTTTCTATCAGTAAGTTTTAGTTTAGAGCAGTGGGAATTATCCACTGAACCTATTTGTAATGATGGAAATGCCAGACAGGGATGCTGTCTCAGTAAAGCCATAGCTGGGCAAAAACTTTGTCCATTTGGCTGGAAGAGAGAACAGGGATGCTGTTTCTCTTGAGTTGGAGCAGGGCAGGGATGCTGTCCTATGAGCTCCACACTAGGGCAGGGATGCTGTCCTAAGTGTTGTGAGGTAGTGCAGGGTTTATGCACTAAAGTTTCTCTGGGAGGGTTGGAGGGATGCTCCATGTTAACTAAAATGGTGCTGTTTTTCTCACCAATGTTAGTTATCCCACAGAGAGGTACTTCCACCTCAGGGAGTCCAGCTTTGCCAGCTGATGATTCCCTTGGAACAGGTGCCACCCCAGGAGAGGTTTCTCCCACCACAGGAATGGTATCCTGAATGGTAGGGTGGTTAGGGGATACTGTGATACCCTTTTTACCTGTTGATGGAGAGGGATCCTGAGTTTTCAGGCCTTCTCTCCTTTGCTTTTTCATTTCACTTGAAATGAGAGGGAACAATTCCTCAGGGATGCCCAGCATGGCTGCATGGGCATAAAACTCTACATCAGCCCAACCTGAGGCCTCTAGGTCATTACCTAAGAGACAGTCTACAGGTAAGCTAGGTGATACTACCACCTGCTTAGGGCCAGTAACTCCACCCCAACTAAACTGAATTATAGCTAAGGGAAGAAACTTAGTGGAGTTATGGACATCAATAATCTTATACTGTTGTCCAATGATGTGTTGTTCAGGAGGCACTAGGTTTTCAGTCACCAAAGTGAAACTGGCACCTGTGTCCCTGTAGGCCAAGGCCTCAACACCATTTATTGAAACTGTCTGCCTGTACTTATCCATTGTAAGGGGACAAGCAGCCAGTGTGGCAAGGCCAATGCCACTAGGTGTGACAGAAACTGTCTTGGGACTGATTACATCAGTTTCCACTATGGACCCATAAGTGAACCCAACTACACCCTTTGCTTGACTGTTGCCAGCAGTCCCACCACTAGTACCACTACTGCTAGGGGCACTAGAGCTTGATGTATTAGTGGTGGTAGGCTCAGGGGGTTTACCTGGACAGGACTTATCCCCTGGCCTATGGCCTCTGTTTTTACACACAAAGCACCAGGGCTTTTTAATGTGTGCAGGTTGGGAAGAAGAGGAAGAATTTGTTTTATCCCCATCCTCTGAAGAGTGTTTAAGATTTGAAGTGGGATCTTTGGTTTTACCCTTATCCCCATGCTTATCTTGAGATTTTTCACCATCTTTCTTCTTATTGCCATCTTTGTCACCCCCTGTATGAACTTTTCTGTTCACCCTTGTTCTGACCCATTTGTCTGCCTTCTTTCCCAATTCTTGGGGAGAGGTCAGATCAGAGTCTACCAGGTACTGGTGCAACAAATCAGACACACAATTATTAAGTATATGCTCTCTCAGGATTGTGTTATACAGGCTTTCATAATCAGTAACTTTACTGCCATGTAACCACCCCTCCAAGGCCTTCACTGAATGGTCAATGAAATCAACCCAGTCTTGTGAAGACTCCTTTTTGGTCTCTCTGAACTTTATCCTGTATTGTTCAGTGGTTAAGCCATAACCATCCAGGAGTGCATTCTTAAGAACTATAAAATTATTGGCATCATTTTCTTTCACAGTAAGGAGTCTATCCCTACCCTTTCCACTAAATGATAGCCATAGGATAGCAGCCCACTGCTTTTGAGGGACATCCTGTACAGCACAGGCCCTCTCAAGTGCAGCAAACCACTTGTTAATGTCATCCCCCTCCTTATAAGGGGGAACTATCTTGTGCAGATTCCTGGAATCATGCTCTTTTGCAGGATGACTATGGGGAATACTGCTGCTGCCACCATGGGTATCTAAACCCAACTTCTGTCTTTCCTTCTCTAATTCTAAAGACTGTCTATCCAAATCCAGCTGTTGCTTCTTGAGCTTCAGTCTGGTTTGTTCCACTCTCAATCTATTGAGCTCCCTTTCTAACAATCTGTCATCAGGGTGGGTGGGAGGGACATTTCTAGATACAGAGGTATGATGGGAATGAACAGAAGGAGACCTGTCCCTTACAGAGGGCACCCTAACAGCTTGGCTACCAGTATAATGTGAGAGCACACCATCAGTATGGTGTGATTCAACCTCTGTACCAACTATGCTAGACTGTCTAGTAATGGGCAGGCTGAGAAGTTTCTTTCCTGAACCTTTTCCTGGGGGAGTCCCTGGATCAGATTGAGAACCATTAGCTACTTTTTCTACAGATTGGGCACTTATGGCCTTATCCTGTACTCTAAGCATGTTAATTAACAGTTCTAAGGAAGGATTCTTCCCTACACTCAAACCTCTCTCTATGCAGAGACTCCTTGCTCCTTTCCAGCTAAGGTGATCATATGCAAGTTTGGACAGTTCAACATTTTTTCCTGTGCCAGACATTTTTAGAGAGAGTTAAAGTGATAGTAAAAGATAAAAAGTTTGTCAGAGCTTTTAGAAAGACAGAGAAAAAAAACTTTTTAAACTTTTTAGAACTTTTTAGAAAGTTTAGAAGTACTTTTCAGCACTTAGAAAAGAGTGAAAAGAGGAAATGCAAAACTTTTTGGCTATGTGTATATACACTGACCTTGTTTTGTATATTTTTCTCTTATGAAAAGTACAATGACAAGAGTGGTAAGTAGTCTCAAAGCACTTATCCCACCACTGCACAACCAATGTAGGAGGCTGGACTGGCTTGTAGTGAGTACCAAGGGGTACTTGCACCTTGCACCAGGCCCAGTTATCCCTTATTAGTGTATAGGGTGTCTAGCAGCTTAGGCTGATAGATAATGGTAGCTTAGCAAAGCAGCTCAGGCTGAACTAGGAGACGTGTGAAGCTACTACAGTACCACTTAGTGTCATATGCACAATATCATAAGAAAACACAATACACAGTTATACTAAAAATAAAGGTACTTTATTTTTATGACAATATGCCAAAGTATCTTAGAGTGTACCCTCAGTAAGAGGATAGGAAATATACACAAGATATATATACACAATAGCAAAAATATGCAGTATAGTCTTAGAAAACAGTGCAAACAATGTATAATTACAATAGGATGCAATGGGGAAACATAGGGATAGGGGCAACACAAACCATATACTCCAAAAGTGGAATGTGAACCACGAATGGACCCCAAACCTATGTGACCTTGTAGAGGGTCGCTGGGACTATTAGAAAATAGTGAGAGTTAGAAAAATAACCCTCCCCAAGACCCTGAAAAGTGAGTGCAAAGTGCACCAAAGTTCCCCTAAGGACAAAATAGTCGTGTTAGAGGGAGAATGCAAGGAAAACACAAATCAGCAATGCAACAACGATGGATTCCTGTCTGAAGGTACCTGTGGAACAAGGGGACCAAGTCCAAAAGTCACAAGCAGCTCGGAGATGGGCAGATGCCCAAGAAATGCCAGCGGTTGGTGCAAAGAAGCTCTTACTAGGCTGAAGAACTGTGAATACTGCAAGAACGACAAGGGCTAGAGACTTCCCCTTTGGAGGATGGATCCCCCACGCCTTGGAGAGTCGTGCAGAAGTGTTTTCCCGCCGGATGGACGCCAACAAGCCTTGCTACACGCAAATCGTGCGTTTGGCGTTTTTGGACGCTGCTGGGGCCCAGGAGGGACCAGGAGGTCGCAAATTGGACCTGCAGAGAGAGGGGACGTCGAGCAAGACAAAGAGCCCTCACTGAAGCAGGTAGCACCCGGAGAAGTGCCAGAAACAGGCACTACGAGGATGCGTGAAACGGTGCTCGCCGAAGTTGCACAAAGTAGTCCCACGTCGCCGGAGACCAACTTAGAAAGTCGTGCAATGCAGGTTAGAGTGCCGTGGACCCAGGCTTGGCTGTGCACGAAGGATTTCCGCCGGAAGTGCACAGGGGCCGGAGAAGCTTGCAAAGTCGCGGTTCCCAGCAATGCAGCCCAGCGAGGTGAGGCAAGGACTTACCTCCACCAAACTTGGGCTGAAGAGTCACTGGACTGTGGGGGTCACTTGGACGGTGTCGCTGGATTCGAGGGACCTCGCTCGTCGTGCTGAGAGGAGACCCAAGGGACCGGAGATGCAGCTTTTTGGTGCCTGCGGTTGCAGGGGGAAGATTCCGTCGACCCACGGGAGATTTCTTCGGAGCTTCTGGTGCAGAGAGGAGGCAGGCTACCCCCACAGCATGCACAAGCAGGAAAACAGTCGAGAAGGCGGCAGGATCAGCGTTACAGAGTTGCAGTAGTCGTCTTTGCTACTATGTTGCAGGTTTGCAGGCTTCCAGCGCGGTCAGCGGTCGATTCCTTATCAGAAGGTGAAGAGGGAGATGCAGAGGAACTCGGCTGAGCTCATGCATTCGTTATCTAAAGTTTCCCCAGAGACAGAGACCCTAAATAGCCAGAAAAGAGGGTTTGGCTACCTAGGAGAGAGGAAAGGCTACTAACACCTGAAGGAGCCTATCACAAGGAGTCTCTGACGTCACCTGGTGGCACTGGCCACTCAGAGCAGTCCAGTGTGCCAGCAGCACCTCTGTTTCCAAGATGGCAGAGGTCTGGAGCACACTGGAGGAGCTCTGGACACCTCCCAGGGGAGGTGCAGGTCAGGGGAGTGGTCACTCCCCTTTCCTTTGTCCAGTTTCGCGCCAGAGCAGGGGCTAAGGGGTCCCTGAACCGGTGTAGACTGGCTTATGCAGAATTGGGCACATCTGTGCCCAACAAAGCATTTCCAGAGGCTGGGGGAGGCTACTCCTCCCCTGCCTTCACACCATTTTCCAAAGGGAGAGGGTGTCACACCCTCTCTCAGAGGAAGTTCTTTGTTCTGCCATCCTGGGCCAGGCCTGGCTGGACCCCAGGAGGGCAGCTGCCTGTCTGAGGGGTTGGCAGCAGCAGCAGCTGCAGAGAAACCCCAGGAAGGGCAGTCTGGCAGTACCAGGGCCTGTGCTACAGACCACTGGGATCATGGAATTGTACCAACAATGCCAGGATGGCATAGAGGGGGCAATTCCATGATCATAGACATGTTACATGGCCATATTCGGAGTTACCATGGTGAAGCTACATATAGGTAGTGACCTATATGTAGTGCACGCGTGTAATGGTGTCCCCGCACTCACAAAGTTCAGTGAATTGGCTCTGAACAATGTGGGGGCACCTTGGCTAGTGCCAGGGTGCCCTCACACTAAGTAACTTTGCACCTAACCTTTACCAGGTAAAGGTTAGACATATAGGTGACTTATAAGTTACTTAAGTGCAGTGTAAAATGGCTGTGAAATAACGTGGACGTTATTTCACTCAGGCTGCAGTGGCAGGCCTGTGTAAGAATTGTCAGAGCTCCCTATGGGTGGCAAAAGAAATGCTGCAGCCCATAGGGATCTCCTGGAACCCCAATACCCTGGGTACCTCAGTACCATATACTAGGGAATTATAAGGGTGTTCCAGTAAGCCAATGTAAATTGGTAAAATTGGTCACTAGCCTGTTAGTGACAATTTGAAAGTAATGAGAGAGCATAACCACTGAGGTTCTGGTTAGCAGAGCCTCAGTGAGACAGTTAGGCACCACACAGGGAACATATACATGCACACCTATGAGCACTGGGGCCCTGTGTGACAGGGTCCCAGTGACACATACATATAGGCCACAAACCTATGAGCACTGGGGTCCTGACCAGCAGGATCCCAGTGACACATAACAACCATACTGAAAACATAGTGTTTTCACTATGAGCACTGAGGCCTGGCTATCAGGATCCCAGTGAGACAGTGAAAACAGTGACAAACACCCTGACATACACTCACAAACAGGCCAAAAGTGGGGGTAACAAGGCTAGAAAGAGGCTACCTTCTCACACCTTATTAGTAGGATAGAGGTGTTTCTAGTAGCTTAGGCTGTTAGAGGTAGCTATGGCAAAGCAGCTGAGGCTGAACTAGGAAACATGCAAAGGTCCTACTATACCAATACCACTTATATCATATAGCACAATATCATAAAAAAACACAATACTCAGAGTTACTAAAAATAAAGGTACTTTATTTTAGTGACACTATGCTAAAAGTATCTCAGAGGATACCCCCACTTATGAGGTAAGCAATATACAAAAATTATATGTACACAAACCCAAAACAGGTAAGTAACAGTAAGAAAAGTAGTGCAAACAATGTAGAATCACAATAGGATGCAATAGGTAGACATAGGCCTAGGGGAAACACAAACCATATAGTCCAAAAGTGTAATGCGAATCACAAATGGACCCTAGGCCTATGGGAGTTTGTAGAGGGTTGCTGGGACTGTGAGAAAACAGTAAGGGTGTCCAAAATATCCCACACCAAGACCCTGAAAAGTAGGAGAAAATTTACCCTACTACCCCAGAAAGACAGTATAGTCATGAAAGGGGATTCTGCAAGAACCACAAAGGATACCAACGCACTGAAGACGGATTCCTGGACCTGAGCACCTGTAAAAGAAGGGAACCAAGTCCAAGAGTCATGAAAGTATCCAGGGGGGGCAGGAGCCCACTAAACCCCGGATGAAGGTGCAAAAGGGCTGCCTCTGGGTGGAAGAAGCCAAAGATTCTGCAACAACGGAAGGGGCCAGGAACTTCTCCTTTGATCAGAACGGACGGCGTGCTGGAGGATGCAGAAGTGTTTCCATGCAGAAATACCGCAAACAAGCCTTGCTAGCTGCAAGGGTTGTAGTTGAGGATTTTGGGTGCTGCTGGGGCCCAGGAAGGACCAGGATGTTGCCCCTTGGAGGAGGAGACAGAGGGGGTTCTCAGCAGCTCAGAGAGCCCCCACAGAAGCAGGCAGCACCCACAGAAGTACTGGAACAGGCACTTAGAAGATCTGAGGACAGCAGTCAACTCAGAGTCACAAAGGAGTGTCCCACGACATCGGAGTCCAACTCTGCGAGTTGGGCAATGCAGGACAGAGTGCTGGGGACCCAGGCAAGGCTGTGCACAAAGGAAGTCCTGGAAAAGGGCACAGAAGCCGGAGCAGCTGCAAATCACGCAGTACACAGGGTTGCTGTCTGGCGTTGGGAGGCAAGGACTTACCTCCCCCAAATTTAGACAGAAGGGCCACTGGACTGTGGGAGACACTTGGACCCAGCTTCTGCGTTCCAGGGACCACGCTCATCTGGATGAGAGGGGACCCAGAGGGCCAGTGATGCAGAAATTTGGTGCCTGCGTTGGCAGGGGGAAGATCCCGTCGACCCACGTAAGATTTCTTCTTCACCACCAGGAAACAGTTGAGAAAGCCGGCAGGATGTGGCGCTACAATGTTGCTGGTAGTCGTCTTGCTACATTGTTGTGGTTTTTCAGGTGTCCTGGAGCAGTCAGCGAACGATCCTTGGCAGAAGTCGAAGAGGGAAGTGCAGAGGAACTCTGGTGAGCTCTTGCATTCGTTATCTGAGGAATAGCCCAGAGGAGAGACCCTAAATAGCCTAGAAAGGAGGTTTGGCTACTGAGAAAGGAGGCTTGGCTACCAAGAGAGGTAAGCACCTATCAGGAGGGGTCTCTGACATCACCTGCTGGCACTGGCCACTCTGAGCTGTCCATTGTGCCCCAACACCTCTGAATCCAAGATGGTAGGGGGCTGGGACACACTGGAGGAGCTCTGGGCACCTCCCCTGGGAGGTGCTGGTCAGGGGAGTGGTCACTCCCCTTTCCTTTGTCCAGTTTCGTGCCAGAGCAGGGCTGGTGGATCCCTGAACCGGTGTAGACTGGCTTATGCAGAGATGGGCACCATCTGTGCCCATCAAAGCATTTCCAGAGACTGGCGGAGGCTACTCCTCCCCAGCCCTTCACACCTGTTTCCAAAGGGAGAGGGTGTAACACCCTCTCTCAGAGGAAATCCTTTGTTCTGCCTTCCTGGGACCAGGCTGCCAAGGCCCCAGGGGGGTAGAAACCTGTCTGAGGGGTTGGCAGCAGCTGCAGTGGAGACCCCGGAAAGGCAGTTTCGCAGCCCGGGTTCTGTGCTAGAGACCCAGAGATGCATGGAATTGTCCCCCCAGTACCAGAATGGTATTGGGGTGAAAATTTCATGATCCTAGACATGTTACATGGCCATGTTCGGAGTTACCATGGTGACGCTACTTATAGGTATTGACCTATATGTAGTGCACGTGTGTAATTGTGTCCCCGCACTCACAAAGTCTGGGAAATTTGCCCTGAACAATGTGGGGGCACCTTGGCTAGTGCCAGGGTGCCCACACACTAAGTAACTTGGCACCTAACCTTCACCAAGTGAGGGTTGGACATATAGGTGACTTATAAGTTACTTATGTGCAGTGAAAATGGCTGTGAAATAACGTGGACATTATTTCACTCAGGATGCAGTGGCAGTCCTGTGTAAGAATTTTCTAAGCTCCCTATGGGTGGCAAAAGAAATGCTGCAGCCCATAGGGATCTCCTGGAACACCAATACCCTGGGTACCTAGGTACCATATACAAGGGATTTATAAGGGTGTTCCAGTGTGCCAATTAGAATTGGTAAAATTAGTCACTAGCCTGCAGTGACAATTTTAAAAGCAGAGAGAGCATAAACACTGAGGTTCTGGTTAGCAGATCCACAGTGATACTGTAAGGCACCACACAGGGAACACATAGAGGCCACAAACTTATGAGCACTGGGGTTCTGGCTAGCAGGATGCCAGTGACACATATCAAACACACTGACAACATAGGGTTTTCACTATAGGCACTGTGCCCTGGCTAGCAGTATCCCAGTGAGACAGTTAAAACCCCCTGACATTTACTCACAAACAGGCCAAAAGTGGGGATAACAAGGCTAGAAAGAGGCTACCTTCCTACACCTGAGATGACAGATACCATTCATACCAGATGAGGGGGAGCCAGCAGTACCTGTGGGTGTTAATGCAGAATTGCCAAGTGATGAAGAGCTAGAGGAGTATGAAGCATGAGACTCTAGGGCAGATCTCATCAATCAGTACTTCAACTGACCGAAAGGTATGTGAAGTAGACGCAATGTTGTTGGTCAAATTTGCAACCTGAAGTTGCTGGGTAGCATGTCACCTCCTTCATTGCATCATCTGTGGGGTTGTAGATAGCTTCAATGCCTATGGGAAAGTTGTACTTGCAAACTATAAATTGTATTGTGAACAGAACAGAGTGGTCTTCATTGTCATGTATTGTTATAGCAGATGAAAGTTTACACTTCTGGACATGACTTCCCTGAACTGAGGAGTGTATACTGCTATGTCCCATCCCTCTTCTCTTAAAAACACAGATTTTTCTAGATCCTGTCTGGCTGATCAACCTTGGCAAATGACAGACAGTGTCAGAAGCAGATGGGAATTGCAGAAAGACATGAGAAGTGGACCTGGCTGAAAACAGGTACTATAAGTGTTGATAATGTGGAGTATGACTGACATTGTTAGACTGTCACAACACTGGGGTGGTGAAGTGTTTTCCTGTCAACCTGTCAGGAACATGAGGTTGTTTAATGCTGTCATTTGTGTCCGAATGTGTGTCTAGCTCATGTGTAAATGTAGGCCCATATCCTCTCCCTGCACAATGGTAAACGTTTTTTGCATTCTACCTTTAATCTAGCTGTCAGTGTGTTCCTACTTTGCAGACCAATGTGCATGTCGCAGTGGACTGACATAGGTGAGTGACAAGCCTACAGGTATGTGGCCAATGTAAGTGAAGGTTTCCAGGTATGGGTAGATCAGTACTGATCTCTGTCTGTACCATTGGATATGTATGTTTGAATGCTATGGTATGAGCATGTTAAAAGGCTTTGCAAGATGATACAAAGTACCAATCTGTGTGGCTGCTACTTTGTGGCTAGGTGACATGTCCCTATCTTCTGTACTGTGTAGTTTAGCATTGTGCTACACCTTAGCAGACATCCTGATGCTATTGTCAGTCATGCCCTTTTGCTGTTAGCATTTCAGTCACTGATTGTGTGTAGTTCTTGTTTACAACCTATTTGGTATCTGTCCAATTACATTCATATTGTAATGAGTCTCCTGCTGATGGAGACCAGGTATGGTCTCCATAACAATGGCGGTCCAGTAAAGTGGGACATGATCAGACTTGAGTTTGCATGCATGACTATTGTACATGGTTGATAAATGAGACATACACAGGACCTGTGTTTTAGTGTGATTTATTGTGGATAAACTAAACATATATGTGACTAAGAATGTTACACTAACACAAAAAAGGTGATAGGGTTAGTCATGGTAAATGACATCATCAGGGTAGCTGCTACACCATTTGGGAACAGAGGTCCAGTGTCCTTGCACCATTGGGAAATGGTGATTGGTTGCAGAACAGTCAATGGGGTGTATCTGTGGCACACAAGAGGAACAGTTCAGGAGAGGTTTACTTCCTGGCAGTGGGTGGACATCCACATTTGCAGGTGGGTTCTTTAGCTACAGAGTGAGGCATGTCCTTCCCCTGGCAGGGCCTCCATTCCACTAGCAGCTGCAGATATAGAAGGGGATGATGTATCATTGCTAGTGAAGAAGCCAGATTTGGGGTATTAGACCTACTCATTGTGTTATTCAAGTCTCTCAGCACCCCTGCTTTGCAAGTCAAGTGGGCATTTTGTGCCCGCCACTGCTGCATGACTTCCTGGTGGTTGTCTCTGTGCAGCTTTTAGATTTCCCCCAACATGGTGATAACTTCGCCCATCATGACTTGGAAACTTTGGTAGACTCCTAAGACTTGGAAGATGGTATCCTGGTTAGTAGTGTCCCTTTGAGACCCCATCCTCTGGCCTACAGCATCCCTCCCACATACCCTACCTCCACATGCCTGTGCCCCTGACACAGTGTACCCACTCCCAGTGGTGGCAGGCCCATCATTGTCAGGGGTGGCAAGGTGACTCAGGTACCTGTACTGTGGGGCACACAATGGGTGACACAGTCTGTGACACACAGGTTAGGGGTGAATGGTTACCTGTGATGTAAATGCTACCTGGCTGGTTGGAGTTGCTGTGGGCAGTGTGAGGCTGACAGTTGTTGACTGACCAGGTGTCCCAGATGAGCCAGATTCTTCGTCAGTTTTCAGACATTCAGGGGTGTTGTCCTCACTGGGGGCTTCATCCAGAGGGGTAGTGTCAGTCTCTATTATCCTCTCCATGGTGATAATGGCAAGGTTGCCTGTGGAGGGAATGAAAGACAGAGTTCATATTACAATGGGGGTATCATAGCAGTTGTGTGAGTTGCAGACAGTGCCTTGACATGATCCCCAGCAAGGACATTGACAGCTGATGCACTATGTAACTTGGATACAACATGAGACTCTAAACTTCAGTTCCATGTTTTATGCAGGTAAACCATGTTGGTAGTGATTGTTCATCTGATGACATTTTTGGAAATGGCCCTTTTTGCAGGGTCATCTCTAAACGTTTTGGCTCCTTCCTTCTAGTTTTTCTGGGCTGTTTCTGTTGGCTTTAGGACTCTGGACACTTTACCTTTGCTAACCAGTGCTAAAGTGCACATGATCTCTGTGTAAATTGTATTGTTGATTGGGTTATCCATAATTGGCCTATTTGATGTACTAATAAATCCCTGGTAAAGTGCACTAGACGTGCCCCGGGCCTGCAAATCAAATGCTACTAGTGGGCCTGCAGCCCTGGTTGACCCACCCACATAAATCGTCCTGTTAACATGGCTAAGACCTGCCACTGCAGTTTCTGTGTGTGCAGTCTTGCGCTACCAATTCAACCTGGCAAGTATACCCACTTGCCAGGCCCAAACCTTCCCTTTTTATACATGTAAGCCACCCTAAGGTAGGCCCAAGGTATCCCTCTGGGCAGGGTACAGGGTAATGTTAAATGTGGGACATGTACTGATGTGTTCTACATGTCCTAAAACCGAAATACTACTAAATTTGTTTTTCACTGTTGCAAGACCTCTCTCTCTCATAGGTTAACATTGGGCTGCCTTTAAATATCTGTAAGGGTAAGATTCCCTTTGGGAGCAGATAGAAATAAGGTTTTTGATGTCTCTGAACACACAATTTCAAAATACATCTGTTAGTGAAGTTGTTTTTTAAATTGTTAGTTTGAAAATGCCACCTTTAGAAAGTGAGCATTTTCTTCCCTAAACCATTCTGTGACTCGGACTGTGGATTCCCTGTCTGGGTCAGTTTGACAGTTGGGCTGTTTGTGAATCACTCTAGACAGTGAGACAAAGGGAACCAGGGTGCAGCCTGCATATCATGATGAGCCATCTATGCTAGAGCGGAGGGAGGAGTGGTCATGTAACCCTGAATGGGCTGAGCCTGCCCTCTCACAATGCGGTCTCCAATCCCCTGGTGTGTGTGTCTGGGGCCCGGTGTGGGCAAGGCAAGATCTTGTAAACAAAAGTGGCTTCCCTTTGAAGTTTGCCAACTTCAAAGGCAGACAGGGGTATAAGTTGTGGGCCCAAAACCCTATACTTTAGATTTCTTCAAGATCACTTCTGGAACCAAGAGGGACCTCTGCAAAGGAGAAGAGCTGAAGAGCTGAGGAGGAGTGCTGCCCCTGCCTGTGACTGTGCTTTCTTGGGCTATCTTGCAGTTGCTGCTTCTGCCTGTGAAAGGGTACAAAAATTGCACTTTGTGGTATATTCCTGCTTGTGAAGAATTTCCCAGGGCTTGAACTGAGCTTGCCTTTTGTGTTGAAGTCTCAAGGCCATGAAAGACTTCCTCAACTAACATCTGGACTCGCTCCTTAGACGCCTGTCCTGTCAAGTGGTGCCCTATCCAGTCCCTGGGCCCTTGAAAGATGAAGTTGGCAGAAAAGAGCTACAAATCCTCACACAGAAAGCCGCGCGGGAAATTTCAATGCACCATCTGCAACACAGCTGATAATCGAGGCATTGCCAGCTTTGCGGCTAAAACCGATGCTCCACATGCATGGTGGCTGGGAGATGGACGCATCGTGGCTGGAGAAATGACACCTGCTTGTGGCTGCTGATAACGACGAAAACCCTGCACAGCGCGGTTTTCTAACACTGTGGGACAGGATTTTCTACGCATTGTCCCTGGGTGTCAGTCAACCCAACTTTGCGCTGATCCTAGGTACCCTGATCGGAAAACAATGCATGCTGCCCCGACCGGAAAAGAAACAATGCACAGCCTCCCTTACGAGGAAGCAACTGATGCAGCACTGACTTTTCCGACACACACTCGCCCGTGCTGCTTCTTTTTTTTTACGCTAACCAGGTACTTTGTGCAATATCATTGTTTCCATTGTTTTCCATGGAGTATAACTCTTATTCTTTTGAAAATTCATATCTTGACTAGTGTATGTTGTGTTTTTGTCGTTTTGGTCTTGTTTGATTTAGATAAATATTACCTACTTTTCTAGACTGGTGTGGTGTTCATTTTGTAGAGTTTTCAGTGTAACAGTGCAGAAATGAGTTTTGCTATAATTTGAGATATTTTCACAAGGGCACTTTGAAAGAACTTCTAACTGATTTCCCTTTACAGGGGAAACTAATAAAAGTGCAATGTGCTGAGCCAAAGATATGTTAAGTAAAATCTATCCTGAGTGTGATGAATTAAAACAAGGTAAGGTTCCAGCCTCATGGTAGTGATCAATGCAGAGTATGTAACAATTGATTGTGTTATTTGCACCTGGTCCCTTCGCAATAATTAAATATTAAAAACTTTACTTGCTTGACTATGTACACTCTGGGTTGGAAAAGAACTCTGGGATACCCAGAATCATAAATACCCATTCTACATATGTGAGCCATGGTTTGTCATCAAAGTTACCTAGGTCTAGGCAATTCCCAAGCACTAAACTTATGAAGCCAGCCTCAGCATTTCACCAGGTTTGAAGCCAAAGGAGCAACAGGGCCACCCCAACTATATCTTCTAGGTGGCTCAACCTGATCTCTGTATGCCAAAAATATGTGTTTATACACTGAGTGACTTAAAGAGACTATGGACAAAACTGCTCTCAGCCTTTTGCAAAGTATCAGTATTAATATACCCCCCACCGTATAGCCCCACTGGAATACATTTGCTCCTGTACATTTGAATTGTTTCTCTCACCAGCTAATTGCATAACCTCGAGGAAAATCAAAAGATTGCTTTGTAAGCTCTATGAAAATGATAGGTTTTTGCATTTAATGAGTGTCCCCAATGTAAAGCTGAATCAGAAGGGATGACAAGATAATTAAAGTTCTTCAATGTACCTAAATATACTCCCCTGATCAAGTAAGACTTAGTTTCAATATTTGTGGGGCCACATGCCACGATAAATCGCTTCCCAAAATGTACTTTTAAATCTAAATCAAGCATAAAAGAAGAAAAATAATTGAGCTGAAAGTGAAACCCATTCACAGTTTTTGCTATGAGAACTGCATTATTCGTATATAATACTGAAATCAGACATTTCTCAATTTCAGATATGTGTTTCCCTTTAAGAGTTAAATACTATCCTGTCTATTTATGTATATCAAAAACAGAAAGAGGACCAGATAGCCTTCTCTAACATCGGATTTAGAACTAATAATAAAGTGCACTCTCCATGAGGCCCATAACACACCTTTGCAGACCTTCCCCAATGTAGGCTTCTTAACGATGTTACAAGTGCCTTTTTTTCTCTCCATATTTTCCAATAATGTCCACAATTTTCAGCAATTTACCAAGTCAAAAGCATAGGAAAGGCACATAAACAACATATGTAGGGCACCTCTCCTGGCCTTGAAATATTTCCCTTTGGAATGTACAGATGAAAGCATTTCTCCACCGTGCCAACACCCAGGCAAAATCAAAATTGAACATCTGGCAAGATGTTGTTTTCGGCTCACCACACCTCCAATCTAAATGAAAGGACTCCTGCCAAAATCGTGGCGGTTGAGTCCAAAAGGGAGTTCGGGTGATTACGTGTGGGTTGATTCCTGTACCCTTGCTTAAAAATAGCTAACATTGTTGCTTTTATCCATGATTCTATCATCAGTTCTAAATACATTGGTAATTAATGGAGCCCGCAATGGAATATTCTCTTTTATAATATCCACTGTGACTCCAATTGGAACTGGTTTCTTCCCTCATGAGCTCTATTTATTTGCTAGACTGACTTAATTGCCCTCAATAGTTTGGCTTAGAGCTGATCCGTCGGTTAAATCAATGGTTTCCTCGCCTTCCCTGACAACTGGTTGAGTGCTAACATTGTCCGCATCAAACATTTTAGAAAAATGATTGACACACTTATGAGCCGGGATTAAACAATCAACCTTGAAGGCTGTGCGATCTATAAAAAAGGGTAATTTATTACTTTCCAAAAATATCTACTATCCCCGGAGTTCCCGTCGCTAAAATGTCATCCCACTACTTGTCTTTTATCTCATCTTTGTGCTTCTTTGGAACTTTCTTGAATATCCACTTGGCCATTTTCATCCTTGTTTTTGCTTGGATGAAATTTAAGAGCTAATTTAGACTTTTTATGAACGGCTGAATTGAATCACCTGCATGGCTGGAAGCTAATCAGCAGTTTCCTGGAAATTAACATTTGGGATATTGAGGAGCATAAAAAATAAAAGCATTTAATGCTAGCCCATGGATCTTCATTAGCCGAAAAACAGACATTCGGGGATTCCTCATTTTATGTAATAGCTTGTAAGTAACGGGATCAGAGTCAATTCTATTCCATTTTAATCTCATTCCCTTTTTGTTTGACTATTTAATAGGGCCATAACTTGCTATTTCACAATCACCCTTCAGATTAAAAATAATTCATGTAGAGACAAGATTATGATCACAAAAATATATTTACTAATGACTCTAAAAAGATCAGCTGATAATAGAATAAAATCGATAGTACTATTACCATTTCGAATAAAAGTCGGAATTTGGTGAGCACCTAGTGGGCCAAAATTTTTTGCAAACGCCAAGTTATTTTTGAAAGTAGCCCATATGTGCATTCCCACATGAGGTGTTTTTAAAATGGGTTATGTCATCGCTACTCATATGCTCAACGCCAGATGCAGGTGAGCCGCTAAATCCACATACAGAAATGTTAAAATACTCTGTACATAGAACTAAAATATGCTGTTTATATTTCGTGATATACATCTTTACAGTAAAGTTTATCAATTACTTCACTAGACATTTGATTGAAAATGTTATCATAAATGATTAGAAGCACAATGTTAAGTGCCTTGGGGAGACTCAAGTATACAATTACTAGACAAGTGGATCACCACAGACAGAGGGAAAATTGATGGACATGAGAGAAGCCACGCCTGCCTATGCCCTGCCTACTACCAAGGGTGTTGCCTGGTGATAAAATGAACGAAATCCTCAATATATAAATCTTCAATCAGTCGCATTTCTTGGCAGCAATTGAAATCATAATCATTAATAAAATCCATCTAATCTGTGTTAGATAATTTTCTATGAGGTCCTGCTGTGTTCCAAGAGAGAACAATAAACTCCCCATTGTTAATTGGATATTACCTTCAATTTAATCCAAGTTGTCAAACCAAGGGCCTCATTTACGAAGCCCTAGCAGGACACTGTGACACCGGTATGTCATTTTTTTACACTCCCGTGGCACAGTGTGTTGGCCGATATTTAGAAGACCACACAAAGCCATCTTGCCTGGCTTTTCATGACCTTGAAAATATGGACCCATTTCATGCATGACACTGCTTGAAAGGGGCTTTTCGTGGGTGTTGCTTGGGGTGTTCCCATTCAACACCCATGGAACATGAAGGAATCTGATGCATTCCCAGATTTACAAGCCTGGTAATGCATCAGAATCCTACGTCACCTCAGGGGTGGCATTAAAGTGGCACAAAGGAGAGAAATATCTTTATTTCTCCCCATATTTTCATCTTTATATGTGTGCTGCATTCTGCAGCTCAGATAGAAAGCGGAAGACACCTCTTGTAATTGTTTTTGTGGAAAAAAGTTGTCCCTTCCTACACAAAAACAATCATCCCCACAACACAGGTATCCTTGAACCATGATGCAATGGTGCCTGAGTTGGTGTATGGCAGCAATTTGTGCACCAGCGCATGGGGAAGGGTAGAAATGTGCTGTATCTTTTAGATACAGAGCACTTCTCCCCTTTCCCGGTAGTGCAGAGTGGCGCAGCAAAACAAGCCTTGTAAATGAGGCTCCAAGTTCTAAATCTCCAGGTTCTAAAATAGGGAGTCAATCGCCTTCCTCAAGTGAAACAAGAGGGCCATAGAAATTCCTTGTATTAATACAGTAACTAATTTCATTGCTACTCTCCGTTTTGTGACCTAGAACAGGGTCCGTGCCAGAATGGGGCTTTTCAGTTTTGGGCTTGTAGAAATATCCTAGAGGGTGAACTGAGATTCAAATAATACTAGTGCTGAATTAAATCCACAAGCACCCTTTGCTCTCGAAAATGTATCAAAATGTAGCCCCCTTTTATCTTTTGGGTCTGTGACCAACATACCCCACCCTTTGAGTTAAAAGTATTTCACCAAACAAGTGGCCAAGCTACCCTGACTTTTTCAGCTACTGCATCACCTTATGTTTCAGATTATACCACTCCTCATTTTCTGCCATGGCTAATGGTGGATCAGCCTACAAACAATGACATAAAGAAGTGCAATTGGAAGGTTATTGAAGGTGGGTTTTACAACTTGAATAGACTAAGGGGCATATTAAAGAGCCCTTCATGCCATTCCAACGCCAGATTAGCATCATTTTATTTATGCTAATGTGGTGTTAGAAGGCCAAAAACACAGCACCATGTTTACAAAGTGATGCAATAAATGGATTGTGCCACTTTGTAACCCTTTGCGCCACATTATGCCTGCGCCAGGCATAATGTATGCATAGGGGTCATTCACTGTTTTAGGGGGGGCTGAAAAAATGGCACAAGGAAATCTAACAGATTTGCCTGTGTCATTTTTTTCAGCACTTTTAACCCCTGCTCAGAACAGACGTTAAAAGGGGACATGCCATCGAATATAATGGGCCCCTATGTACTCTGCAGGAGTAGTGCCAAAATGTTGGGGCTACTCCTGCAGAGTACATCAATAGTATAAACAAATGATGCTATTGCCCTCTACCCTACGCCTCGGTGTGCCGCATTTTAAAAATGGTGCACACATGGTGGCAGTAGGGGGGTGCTAAAGGGCGCAAGAAAAGTGACACTGCACTGTGTGCTGTGCCACTTTTCTTAAATATTCCCCTACATTTTCCCCAATGCTACTCAATTTTGCTGACAGATAACTTTCATTTAGTATCATCCAACAGATGATTTATTACATGTGGGAGGGTCCACTGGCAAATGACGTTTCCATGTTAATATTAACAACCAAATTGACAAAGCCTTCTTTCAAGGATGGCGTTTCAAAGCTGCTTGTAAAGTGGAAGTTGCCAGACTGATGATTTACTTGACAGTGGGCAGGGATTTTATCAGCCAAAGTTTTAAGTGTCTCACCCATTTTCAGATAAAAGCATGCCATAATCTTCTCTACTTTGAAAACCATCAAAGTCAATAGCAGCAATATTTCCCTGTTTGGTAAATTGGATATTGTGGGATCTTATGCCATGCAAAGCAGTAACTTTAGCAGTTTGTCTTCCTCCAGTCTGAACAGTACCCTGTGTATGCCTTCTTTCCTTTTACTTCTAGTAGGCAGGGAACTAGATGAAACCGACTGCCCTTCAATGCCACCCATTTGCGACTTGTAAATGACACAGGGATTCAAACTGTAGCCCGACACTCCTCTCTAGATCTCATGTGCTGTTTTCTCAATTACATTTTCAGCCATATTCTTTGCTGAGCCGGGTTCCTCCCTGGTTATTAGGATTTGTGTCATGGTAGGCTCAATTATCGGGGTGCAGCATCAATTTGTTCCTTGACTAATCCAATTTATATGTTTATTGCACTCATAACGGAGGTTAAATACTTTGTAACTCAGGAGGTTGGAATTATTACATTATCTTTTCCAATTTTGAATAAGCTGGCCTTTCTATTATCCATGGATGCAATCATATATAATGATAGCCTACCTTTAAGTTGATTTATGGGGAGAGGGAATCAAAATCGAAGGCCATGCGCAGTGGTCCAGCCTCCTGCAGGAACCGAAGACCCTGTAGGAAGAGCTGTAAATTTAGTGCCCCATCTCCTCCACCTCACACCCTATCAACAAGATTATGGACACTGAAGTCTGTGGCACCCACTCTGCAGATGAAAAGCCCTACACTGCGGGAATGGAAGGCACCTTATGAAGTGCTGCTGTGTTGGAGCCCCACCTGCTCGGCCTCCCACACCACCATCAGGATCATGGACATTGACGTCCATGGCACCCTGCAGCAGATGAAGAGTCCAAAACTCACCCATTTTATACACAGATTTATAAATCATAACTATAATACAAAAAGTAAAAAAATCCTAAATAACAACAATAAAATTCATGCATTGAATATGATAAAAGATTTAAATATTTTGAACCAGTAGCATTATTTACAGGTACCCCATGTATAATAATTAAGACTGAAGTCCTGAAAGGGGCTTCATTAATCATTAGTGTCTCAACCTATAAAATTATGAATACAGATACAAAATCATATCATGTTTTCCCTTCCTCATCATTTGGGTTTTAGTGATACCGCTACAGGTTTGGAGGAACATCCTTTTGATTGTGTGAAGCTTCGTACAAGAGTATTCCTTCCTTGTAGGGCTATTTCAAGCTGTTACATTTTGGGACCAGAATGGTCTCCTGTCATTTTTATACAACAAGCACAAAGTTAACAAAGTAGATCAGCTTTTCAATTATGTTACTGCACATATACAATTTGGATTAATGCCAGCCACCATACCAGTTGTTACTTCCCCATTCAGGTTCTTGTTAATATCGAGCGAATCAGAGAATAGTATGACTCTCTACAATCGTAGGAAGGTGGTTACTCTATTATGGCATGCTTATTCACGTTTACCTTAATTTTGTTCTCTACCACTGAGAGAATATAGATTTCAGCTTTGGAACTGAAATTTTGTTTTGGACAGAATGATGATTTTTCAATTATAACGACTTACTTATTTTAAAAGGAATTTGCTATTCACTAAAAACTATCTATAAACGTTCCCACCATATGCAGTATTGTATACAATTTTGTGTAATATTGTGTGCAACAGATTGCTGAAGCTATGCGTAGGGAGCCATCAAAAATGTTTAACGACTAGTAGGAGTGCAAGGCTATGCTTATTAATGAGAAATAAAAGCAGCACTTGAGACTCATTGACTACTCATGACATATTATAATAGGTAAAAGCCTTCAACCCCTATATAAAGCCTGTCTCTAATTTTCTTATTACAAGCTACTTGTGACACAACTAGTGTCCTGTACTGAATAAATGAAGTAGCTGCTCAGTTGTAATAAAATTACACTTGAGCTTTGATGTAACAATGCCTGATTTCAGAACCCGCAAGCAAGGGAAAAGGCAGGTCGCTGATCTTGATTATAACTGTAGGCCCATATTTATGAGCTTTGTGGAGCAGGAAAGCAGAGCAGGTCACCACTCTGCGCTGCCCTGCATCACAGGGAAAGGGCAGGAATGTGCTGTATTTATCCAATAGAGTGCTTTCCTGTCCTTTACTGTGGTGGTGCCTTTTTGGCTGCCGAGCGCCAACGCAGGCACCTTTGCACCTTGGTTAAAAGGTGCCTGCATTGTAGGCTGGATAGTTTTTGTGCAGGAAGGGGCACCTTCCTGCACAAAAACAATTCTGAGAAGTTTTCTCCTCTCTCTCTGTGTGCTGTAGAAAGCGGCACACATAGGAAGAGAAAACAAGATATTTCTCTAGGTTACACCTCACTTGAAGAGGCATAGGCTTTTGACACATTCCCGGGTTTACCAGGGTTGGTAAATCTGGGAATGCGACAATAACCTTGGGAGATGCATTGATAACTCCCAAACAAAGTCCATGGAACGCCTCCCTGGGGCAGAGTACGACAACCCAGTGATTTGCACTGCATTGCCTTATCCATATTTTTGAAGACATTAAATACAGCACAAAGTGGCTTTGCGTGGCTTCAAAAATATAACTTAGTGATTCTCACCACGTGTGTTCCACGTTGCTTGGTACAAGCATGACACAATCCACCAATAAATATGTCAGTTGTTTCAAAAAGGAAATTGAAAGGTTTTTTTGTTCCTTCTTCTGCTCTGTTTTCTAGGCAAACAGTGGAAACCACAAAGGAGATATTATGGCAACATGTTTATGTCTCCATTTTTCTCTCTGCAAGTTTCTGCACATTCTGAGCTACAGCTCTTTTTGAAAAAAAATTCTGACTTGGATTAAATTGATTCAAATATATTTTTCCACTCATTAAGACAGGGTAGCCAGGCATAGCACAAAGCACTCACTGATACTAGCTGGGATATTATAAAGAGCAATTCTCAAAACTGGAGCGATGCTTTACAACAAGGATTGGCTAACAAACACTTCCAAACATAACACCCAAACTAGGGGTTAATTAATGGTAAACACAGTAAGAGTTCTGAGCGCTTAATAGTTCAAGCGGGAGTTAATCTCCAATTCCAAGAATCCTGAAGTTTCAAATAGTTTTCCAATAAGCACATTTTTAAATTCCACTTTTAAAAGACTTAAAAGAGTCTCATTCCTAAGTGGTTAACAATTGCTTCTTTGTTGCACACTGTACCTGAAATGTGTCAAAAATACAGAGCCCGCAGAGGAGGAGATGCATGGAAAAATAAGGTGTTGCGTCAGATTTTCCGTCGCGACACAGACGATGAGTCATTTCTTTCCACGCTGCAAGAGGTTTGAGTAATTTATCAGCGTACACTCGTGGTTCTTCTCTGTGATGCGGGATATTTTAACAACCAGGAATGATGCATTAAAAAGTCCTTGAGGTGCTGGAAGAAGAAGCAGGCGCTGCGTAGATCCGGTAGGTGATGCGTCAAATTTTCTGTTACAAGGCAGGCGCTACATCGAATTTCCAGTCGGGAATTTAGAGTTGCATTGTTCTGGTTGGCTGTGTGGGAATTTCTCAGCAGCAATTCGGGCTTTGCGTCGATTTCTGCAGGCTTTGGGCTGATTTTCGACACACAAAGAGTTTCTTCAAGTGGTGAAGTCTTTGTTAGCCCTAAGACTTCAGAAACAGGAGGCAGGCTCAATCCAAGCCCTTGGAGAGCACTTCAAGGCAAGGCAGAGTCCTTCCAGCAAAGTCAGAGGCCAGCAGGACAGCAGGGCAACAACAGAGCAGCAGGCTTTCTCAGAAGTTCAGATGAGCCCTTTGGGCAGCCAGGCAGCTCTTCTGAGAGGGTGCAGGTGTAGGTCCAGAATTGTTTGAGCTGGTGGGGTCAGAGACCCAGTTTATATACCCAAAAATGCCTTTGAAGTGGGAGAAACTTCAAAGAGTGTTTTTTAAGTGCATAAATTCCCCTTTCAGCCCAGTCCTGTCTGCCAGGGTCCCTGTGGGGGCTTATCAGTCCTTTGTGTGAGGGCAAGCCACTGGCCTTTGAAATATAATTGTCATGCCCTCAACCCATCCAGCCCAGGAAGACCCATTCACTATGCAGATGACTGCAGATGTGACTGAGTGTCCTGTGTTTGTGGTTGTCTGAGTGAAATGCACAAGGGAGCTGTCAACCAGCACAGACCAGACGTTGATTGGGGACAGGCCGTAAGGCACAGATGGTTTTAAGTGCAGAGAAATTCTCACTTTCCAAAAGTGGCATTTCTAAAATAGTAATATAAAATCCAACCTCACCAATATGCAGGATTTTCTATTGCCATTCTGGCTATACTAATTATGACCAGCTCACCTCTTTCAGATCAGAATCTACCACTCAAAAAGTATATGGGGGCAGGCCTAATGCTAGGCGATGAAAGGAGCACCCCTCACAGTAGAGGAAAATGAATTTAGGAGTTTTTCACTGCCAGGATACATAAAACACATCTGTACATGTACTGTCTTTTACCTACATAGCACCCTGCCCTATGGGTTACCTAGGGCCTACCTTAGAGGGGGCATATATGTAGAAGAATGGGAATTTAAGGCTTGGCAAATACATTTAAATACCAAGTCGAAGTGGCAGTGAAACTGCATACACAGGTCTTGCATTGGCAGCCCGGCAACATGGTTACGGGGCTACTTATGTGGGTGGCACAATCAGTGCTGCAGACCCACTAGTAGCATTTAGTTTACAGGCCCTGGATACATGTAGTGCAATTTCCTAGGGACTTATAAGTAAATCAACTATGCCAATTGGGGATGAACCAATGTTACCACGTTTAAGGGAGAGAGCATATGCCCTTTAGCACTGGTAAGCAGTGGTAAAGTGTGATGAGTCCTAAAACCAGCAAAAACAGTGTCAGAAAAGTGGAGGGAGGTAGGCAAAAAGATGGTGGATTGTAGGAAAGTACCATCTTGCCTGGCATGTTACCCCCAATTTCACTGTATGTATGTTTTTCTTTTGCCCTTGTGTCACTGGGATCCTGCTAGGAAGGGCCCCAGTGTTCATAGTGTATGCCCTGTATGTGTTCCCTGTGTGGTGCCTAACTGTATCACTGAGGCTTTGCTAACCAGAACCTCAGTGTTTATGCTCTCTCTGCTTCTAAAATTGTCACTGCAGGCTAGTGACTAATTTGACCAATTCTCATTGGCACACTGGTACACCCATATAATTCCCTTGTATATGGTACTTAGGTACCCAGGGTATTGGGGTTCTAGGGGATCCCTATGGGCTGCAACATTACTTTTGCCACCCATAGGGAGCTCTGACAATTCTTACACAGGACTGCCACTGCAGCCTGAGTGAAATAACGTCCACGTTATTTCACAGCCATTTGTCACTGCACATAAGTAACTTATAAGTCACCTATATGTCTAACCCTCAACTGGTGAAGGTTAGGTGCCAAGTTACTTAGTGTGTGGGCACCCTGGCACTAGCCAAGGTGCCCCCACATTGTTCAGGGCAAATTCCCCGGACTTTGTGAGTGCGGGGACACCATTACACGCGTGCACTGCACATAGGTCACTACCTATGTGTAGCGTCACCATGGTAACTCTGAACATGGCCATGTAACATGTCTAAGATCATGGAATTGTCACCCCAATGCCATTCTGTTATTGGGGGGACAATTCCATGATCTCCTAGGTCTCTAGCACAGAACCCGGGTACTCCCAAACTGCCTTTCCGGGGTTTCCACTGCAGCTGCTGCCAAACCCTCAGACAGGATTCTGCCCTCCTGGGGTCTGGGCAGCCACGGCCCAGGAAGGCAGAACAAAGGATTTCCTCTGAGAGAGGGTGTCACACCCTCTCCCTTTGGAGATAGGCATGAAGGGCTGGGGAGGAGTGGCCTCCCCCAGCCTCTGGAAATGCTTTGATGGGCACAGATGGTGCCCATCTCTGCATAAGCAAGTCTATACCGGTTCAGGGATCCCCCAGCCCTGCTCTGACGCGAAACCGGACACATGAAAGGGGAGTGACCACTCCCCTGACCAGTACCTCCCAGGGGAGGTGCCCAGAGCTCCTCCAGTGTTCTGATTGGCCAGTGCCAGCAGGTGACGTCAGCGACCCCTCCTGATAGGTTCTTACCTATCTTGGTAGCCAAACCTCCCTTCTTGGTAGCCATGTTGTAATTTAGTAGTGATTAGATTAAGCATTAGCAGAAGACATCTTGTATTTAGCAACTATTGTGAACGTTCCGCTGAATCCATTTGTATTCATGGCAGCCATTTTCTCTGCCACATGCTGCCATGTGCTCTGTCCTACCTTCCTGTTAACTACTCTTGAAAATCTGTCTAGTGGCAAGTTATATTTAGCATCTCCCACTTTGCACATGCCCAGTAAGGTCTGCAGCTGTTAGTAATTAGTAACCAACAGTAATGTGTCTACTAGTCCTTGAAAACTGTTAGCCCCTCCTACATGTCGACTGTGCATTTCCATATGACCTTATATGTATATAAGTCTTGCTTCTATAATTGTACCACCTTCCTTTAGCCCCTGCGTGGGTATAAAAGGACCATGCTCTCTCAGTTCAGTGTGCTACTTCAATCATTACAGAAGGGTGCTGTTTGAACTGTAGTACCACCTCATGAGGTTTAATAAACTTTATCTTTTATTTCAGTTTCTGTGCCAACTTCTTCCTATATGGTCTGAGAACTTTGTGCAGAGAAGGGCAAACCCCTTGCACTAGTAGGCCTTGCTGAGGCTTACTTCGACAAATTGGCGCCCGAGCAGGGACTCATCGGCGACTCGGACGCCCAACGGATTGGTCGCGACTAAGAATTGGGATCTCGCTGCGGACGATCAATGCCTGAGGAGACCCGAGTCTTGGCAACCACGGCGTTTTTCCCTTCTTTCTGATTTGACCATCCAGGTGGCGCCGGTCCTTGACTGAGATCCTTTTTGTTCATTTGTCGTGCAGTGACCATTTGGTCGATTTTAGAACTTGGCAGTTGGAACATGGACGCCCTGTGATTGGTAAGAGCCATTTTACGGCACTTTTTGTGGGTTTTGATGCCTTTGTTTCACCACTTACTCTGGCTCTTGTGTTTTGGGTGACTAGTCAATTTGTGTCCTTTGAATTGATATATAAATTGCAATTTACATAGGCAGGTAATGAGGAGAATTTTCTCCAATTTAAGTTTGATTTGAATAGCACTTTAAGTTCTACTTTGATTATAATACTGCATATTCTGCACTATTTTTGGCATGCCTGTTTTTAGAACACTTCGTAGGATGTGTTGCTTTTGTAATGGTACCAATTTGAGACTGGAAGAATCGCACCCGCACCCCCAGAGGGGACGCCCAATAGAGATATGTATGTTAAACATGGTCTTTCTTCTATAATGTACAGCACATTATGGAATAAATACACTTGTGTGGATCCTGAGTTACGTTGGCCTATGCATGGGTCATTTGATTTGCGAAAGATTGAGTATGTGGAACAATGTATGTGTAAGTGAAGGTCTAGGCAAGATATGTTTGACTGTGTACGAATGTGGGAGAAAGAAGTGCGTGGACGAGTGAAGCGTGAGCAAGTCTTGCTTGAGAAAGAGCAGCGGAAGAATGTATATGTGAAAGCATTGGAAATGAGAAAGAAAGAAATAAATGACTTAAAGAAGATAGAAGAGAAAGAACGTAAATTACAGGTAACTGGCCAATACACTGTTCGGCAACCTCTCTATCCTATCCTTAATAAACCGCACAATGATTTTTTGTTACTAGATCGCCCTCCACCTCCGTATGTCATTCCTTCTGCCCCTCCTGAGTTAGCTGAGGTCTCCGGTACGGAGCAACAGAAGATACGAGACAGTCGCTCTATGTTGCCTGCTGACCGTGCGTCTGAGCTTAGATCTATTGCTCGTAGAGTAATTTGTAGCGTTGTCTCTGCTTCTGAACTTTTAGACAACATGAAAGGGTGGACCGAAAAGGAGCAGCTATATTTCACTGAGGCATTTGGCACAGAAGTTATTGAACTATTTCGGAAATATTCTGATGAGTTAGAGCCCGATGATGTAGCAGTTGATCGTAAGCAAATGCGTGATGGTCTTTTTGTTTTCTCCCAGGTGGCTGATGCAATTAGGCGTTTGGTGAAATTATGTGTTGCAGCAGACCGTTTGCAAGAGGAGAAAAGGGCCGTGGATGTAGTTGCACAGACATCTCAGACCGGCGGGGTGCAAGCTTCCATCCACGGAACAGATAAGACTATGATAGTTCACGCTAAACCAATGCGGGAAGCCGCGCCTTTGTATGTTCCTCCTAAAGGATTGGGTGCAAGTGATGATAAAACGTCTGTTGATGCTAAGGGTTATTTTATTTATAATTGGGTGTATACTCCTTGGAATAGGGCAGATGTAATGTCACTTAAAACAGCATTACCTGACCAGCGGAAAAATCCAGCCGCCTTTTATGAGGAAGTTGAGGGAGCAAATAGTTCTTGTATTATGACTTTGGCTGACATTGATTTATTTTTTGGATTGATATTACCGCCAGATATGTGGAGAACTGTTCGTAAAGTTGATGATCATGTAGTTTTTGGGGCGTCATGGAAAGAATTAGAACAGATGGACGGGGATAGGGAACCTGCGAAAAAGCCGTATCAGTTGATTCTAGATCTTCCCGCAGCCATATTAGTTAAGTTTAAAACGATTATTCCCCCTAAAAAGAAGATTGGACTGTTTTAGCGTCTTGTAAGCAAAAGGCAGATGAATCGGTCTCTGATTTCTTTAAACGCTTTAAAGAAGCATTTCATGATTTTGGCGGCCAGTTATTGTCAGATGATACAGGCAGACATTTGTTCGTCGATAAATATGTCGCAAATCTGTTACCAGGAATAGCTAGTCGCCTAAAAGCTAGTGAAAGTTCATGGACTACCTCTACTCCGGTATCTCTTTTGAGTATGGCTCAGTATTATGAACGTCAGGAATTAGAAGCAAAAGGTAGCCAGGATAAAAAGATTAAAGAATTAAAGACGAAGGTTATGTTGGCTCAAGCTTATGGTCTGCCTTTTAGAGGTAGTGATAGAGGTGGACGTGGATCTTATGGTTCTTCTTACACTCGTTCGAATTTGTCTGATGATCAGTGTGCGTATTGTAAGAAATTTGTTCATTGGGCTGCCGATTGTCCAGCACTACGTGTTCAGCAGTGTTCACGTGGTCGGGGACAAATGAGAAATCCCTCAGGATATTCAGGGCCTAGAAGAAGCACGAATGATCATGCTAGGTTTGAAGCTAATGTACGAGGGCAGGATGGGTTTAACACTTTTGATAGACGGAACCAATACCAGATGTCTAACTATGTGCAGCCTGATTTCCAAGATTATGCTTCTGCGTAGGATTGCCCAGGATGGGGTAAGGAATCAGTTTAAGTTCCAGTAGATCAGAGGGGTCCCTATGTTACAGCACATGTTTTGGGTTCTACTGATCAGTTTCTGGTTGATACAGGAGCTACTCATAGCGCCTTGTCTAAACAATTGATTCCAAGGGCTCCCCTGACTGGCTTAACCATTACATCGATAGGTTTCGATGGAACATCTTCCCCTAGCCCATTGTCACAACCACTTGCATTCCGTGATGATAAATTTACTGCTCCATGTCCGTTTTTGCTTTCTCCAAATACACCAGACAATATTGTGGGTCTTGATATGCTCAAGTATTTCAGGGCTACAATACGATGCTCTCCTGAAGGGGTGCGTGTTATTTTGAATGATAATCATCCTGTGATGGAAAGAGTTTGTCTTGTTAAAGAGGATATTGCATTAGCTTCACTCCCTAATACTCTGTGGGCTACTTCATATACTGATGTGGGACAAATAATTATTCCACCAGTACATATTAGTGTCAAGGAGGGAGCTGTATTGCCACGTTTGCCTCAATGCAAAATTTCACAGGAGGTCGAAGAAGCACTCACACGAATTGTGCATGATCTTATTGCAGTTGGAGTTATTAAGGAAGTTCTGTATAATGTTTGTAACAGTCCAATTCTTCCTATTCTGAAAAAGGATACTGATACTAGGATTTACTGATTCATTATTGACTTGCGAGAAGTGAATAAGATTGTGGTACCACAATATCCTGTGGTACCTGACATCACAACACTTCTTACTTTGGTTCCCCCGACAGCAACTACGTTCTCTGTGATAGACTTGAAGAATGCTTTCTTTTCGATCCCTATTCATCCTGGCAGCCGATATTTGTTTGGTTTTACTTTGAATAAACAATCATATAGATATTGCAGAGTTCCTCAAGGATATGCTGAGAGTCCTAGTATTTATAGTCAAGCGTTAAAACGACAACTTGATTCTTTTGTTTTGCCTGAATGTGTGGCTCTCATACAATATGTCGATGATATTTTGTTGGCAGCTGATACCCCTGAGCAATGTGAAAAGTGCACTTTGTCCTTACTTTCTTTTCTTGCTTCACACTATCATAAAGTGTCCCGAAAGAAATTGCAATATTGTAGACCAAAGGTAACCTATTTAGGTCACCTTTTGTCTAAGGAGGGCCGTGCACTTACATCAGATCGTATTCAAGCAATTTTAGACACACCACTACCCTCTACTCAGAAAGATGTTCGTGCATTCCTTGGTCTTAATTCTTTTGTAGGCAATGGATATTAGGGTTTTCACACATTGTCAAACCTTTGCTAGCACTTTTGACTAAAGATACTCCAATGCCCCTCCCATGGACCGATGAATGTGAGACTGCTTTCCAGCAGCTACGACAAGCCCTTTGTTCAGCACCAGTGTTAGGTACTCCAGATTACACAAAGCCTTTTGCACTTTACGTACATGAGAAAGGTGGATGTGCATTGTCAGTTTTAGTACAGACACATAGCGTTAAGCAGCGTCCCTGTGCATATTTTTCAGCAGTACTTGATCCTGTCGCTCGAGCGTTGCCTGGGTGTTTTCGTTCAGTTGCAGCAACAGCTGTGTCAATACGTCAGAGTGAAGGGATAGTTTTGTCACATAAGCTGTTGGTGTTAGTACCCCATGCGGTTGATGCTCTTTTAAATCAAACAAAGACGCAACATTTAACTAGCGCTCGCCTGACAGGATATGAATTGACATTGCTGGCTCCTCACATTACACTGAAGAGATGTGCAACACTAAATCCTGCCACTTTGTTGCCATATCTGGTGACTCAGCCTCAGTCACAAGAAACACATGATTGTATATTCCTTACCAAAGAACAGACAAAGGGTCGTATTGATTTTCAAGATACGTCCCTTCCCGATGTAGACGGGGAATTGTGGGTTGATGGATCTTGTTTGAAGTTGCCAGGCGGTACGACCTCAGCTGCATATGCAATCACCACAATACACACAGTAGTGGAGACAGCTCGTATACCACAGAAGTCAGCTCAAGCAGCTGAAGTAATAGATTTGACAAGAGCATGTGAGCTTAGTACTGACTTATACAGACAGCCGCTATGCTTTTGGAGTGGCTCATGATGTTGGTTTGCTTTGGAAAGAGAGAGGCTGTCTCACATCCCAAGGGATGCAGATAATGCACGGAGAATAGCTATTGTGAAATGTAATGCACACAAGAAAGTGACCGATAAGATAGGGCAAGGTAATGCCCTTGCGGACCGCGTAGCACGTGAGACTGCGATGCAGCGAAGTACTACTTCTATGTATGTAGTGAAGTCACAAGCTTAACGTTGGCATAATGCTAGACAAGACGTATTAGATATACAGAAATCTGCTTCTGTGAAAGAAAGTGAGCAATGGTCTGAAGAAGGAGAATTGGATGATGAGGGCTGTTGGCGGAATAAGGAGATGGATAAATGGAAATTGCCTATAGCTTTTGTACAACCTATGGTTCAGATTGCACATGGGTTGGCACATGTTGGAGCTTCAACAATAACAAAGTTGCTTGTGCAAGTTTGGGAGCATCCAGAAATAGCCAGTACAGCTAAGAGAGTAGTACAGTCTTGTTTGATTTGTTTACAATACAATCCTGGAAAAGGGACACGAACTCCTGCGGGAGGGTTTGCTACACCAACTGCACCTTTCGAAGTTCTACAAATGGATTATATTCAGCTTGAATGCTGCAACAATTTAAAGTATGTCTTGGTGGTGGTATGTGCCTTCAGTAAATGGATAGAGGTGTACCCCACAAATGATAATACTGCCATTACCACAGCGAAGGTGCTTTTGAAATAATTTTTCCCTGGGTTTGGTGTTGGCAGACTTTTATGGAATGATAACGGACCTCATTTTGTTGGGGAAGTTATTAAGTATGTCCTGAAAGGATTAGGGATCAAACAGAAGTTCCATGCGGTTTTCCACTCACAATCAGCAGGGTTGGTGGAAAGGTATAATGATACTTTGAAGCTGAAGTCAGCGAAGATACAGGCTTCCACATCTTTAACTTGGGCGGATGCATTACCGTTGGCATTATTGTCTATTAGGTCAGTGCCACACTCTCGAACAGGCCTTACCCCCTATGAAATAGTATTTGGAAGGCCAATGAATATTTGGGGAGTTCCTAAGCCAAATTCTGTATATGATGTACCTTGTGTCCTGATGAATGATTATTTGGCACAGTTAACCGACAATTTGGTTTCTAGTCATCAACAGGTTCGAGAAGCACTTCCTGACAGATCTACAGGTGAAGGCCATGAACTCTGACCTGGTGACCAGGTGATGATTAAGTCCTTTGAAAGATCAAGCAGTTTGGAACCAATGTGGCGAGGCAGGTGCTCCTTGCGACAAGGACAGCAGTTCAAATGACGAACCAAAAGAATTGGGTCCATAGTACTCACTGCAAGAGAGTGCTATCTGCCTTGGTGGAACCTGCTGTGCTGACCGATCATCCAGAGATCTTGACTATGGAGAAAGGCCGTGCTATATCACCTGACGAATCTGCGGAGTTCTTCCCGGACCATACGATTTCTGGAGTATCGTGATATAATTTGAGACGAGGAAAAAATCTGTAGTGCTGGAGAAAACTGGTTGAGCTACCGCCCTGGTGTAGGAGGCTGGCCTGGCTTGTAGTGGCTACCAAGGGGTACTTACACTCTGTACCAGGTCCAGTTATCCCTTATTAGTGTAGAAGAGGTGTTTCTAGCAGCTTAGGCTGATAGAAGGTAGCTATAGCAGAGCAGCTTAGGCTGAACTAGGAGACATGCATAGCTCCTACTATACCACTGGTGTCATATGCACAATATCATAACAAAACACAATACACAGATATACTAAAGATAAAGGTACTTTATTTTTATGACAATATGCCAAAAGTATCTCAGTGAGTACCCTCAGTATGAGGATGCCAAATATACACAAGATATATGTACACAATACCAAAAATATGCAGTAATAGCAAAAGGAAGTAATGCAAGCAGTGTAAAGTTACAATAGATTGGAATAGGAGCACATAGGTATAGGGGCAACACAAACCATAAACTCCAAAAGTGGAATGCGAACCACGAATGGACCCTAAACCTATGTGAGCTTGTAGAGGGTCGCTGGGACTGTAAGAAAACAGTGAGGGTTAGAAAAATAGCCCACCCCAAGACCCTGTAAGGTAGGTGTAAAGTGCACCTACAACCCCCAGAGAGCACAGAAGTCGTGATAGGGGGATTCTGCAAGGAAAACCAACACCAGCAAAGCAACACCACTGGATTTCCAGACCTGAGTACCTGTGAAACAAGGGGACCAAGTCCAAGAGTCGCGACAGTGTCGAGAGTGGGCAGATGCCCAGGAAATGCCAGCTGAGGGTGCAAAGGAGCTGCCACCTGATGGAAGAAGCTTGGTGTTTTGCAAGAACGAAGAGGACTAGGAACTTCCCCTTTGGAGGATGGATGTCCAATGTTGTGAAGACGCTTTCAGAGTTGTTCCCACACAGAAAGACCACAAACAAGCCTTGCTAGCTGCAAGGGTTGTGGTTAGGGTTTTTGGATGCTGCTGTGGCCCAGGAGGAACCAGGATGTCGCCACTTGGATGGGGAGACAGAGGGGGCACCCACCAAGTCAGGGAGCCCTCACAGAAGCAGGCAGCACCTGCAGAAATACCAGAACAGGCACTTAGAAGAGGAGTGAACCGGAGTCCACCCGAAGTCAGAAAAGGGAGTCCCACGACGCCAGAGGACAACTCAGAAGGTTGTGCACTGCAGGTTAGAGTGTCAGGGACCCAGGCTTGGCTGTGCACAAAGGAAATCCTAGAAGAGTGTACAGGAGCCGGAGCAGCTGCAAATCATGCGATACCCAGCAATGCAGTCTAGCGTGGGGAGGCAAGGACTTACCTCCACCAAACATGGACTGAAGAGTCACTGGACTGTGGGAGTCACTTGGACAGAGTTGCTGAGTTCCAGGGACCACGCTCGTTGTGCTGAGAGGGGACCCAGAGGACCAGTGATGCAGTCTTTTGTTGCCTGCGGTTGCAGGGGGAAGATTCCGTCAACCCACGGGAGATTTCTTCAGAGCTCCTGGTGCAAGAAGGAGGCAGGCTACCCCCAGAGCATGCACCACCAGGAAACAGGCGAGAAAGCCGGCAGGATGAAGCGATACAAGGTTGCAGTAGTAGTCTTTGCTACTTTGTTGCGGTTTTGCAGGCGTCCTGAGCAGTCAGCGGTCGATCCTTTGGCAGAAGGTGAAGAGGGAAATGCAGAGGAACTCTGGTGAGCTCTTGCATTCGGTATCTGAAGAATTCCCCAAAGCAGAGACCCTAAATTGCCAGAAAAGGAGGTTTGGCTACCTAGGAAGGAGAATAGGCTAGTAAGAAAGGTAAGAGCCTATCAGAAGGAGTCTCTGACGTCACCTGCTGGCTCTGGCCACTCAGAGCAGCCCAGTGTCCCAGCACACCTCTGAATCCAAGATGGCAGAGGTCTGGGGCATGCTGGGGGAGCTCTGGGCACCTCCCCTGGGAGGTGCAGGTCAGGGTAGTGGTCACTCCCCTTTCCTTTGTCCAGTTTCACGCCAGAGCAGGGCTGGGGGATCCCTGAACCGGTGTAGACTGGCTTATGCAGAGATGGGCACCATCTGTGCCCATCAAAACATTTCCAGAGGCTGGGGGAGGCCACTCCTCCCCAGCCCTGACACCTTTTTCCAAAGGGAGAGGGTGTAACACCCTCACTCTGAGGAAGTCCTTTGTTCTGCCTTCCTGGGCCAGGCCTGGCTGGACCCCATGAGGGCAGAAGCCTGTCTGAGGGGTTGGCAGCAGCTGCAGTGAAACCCCGGGAAAGGCAGTTTGGCAGTACCCGGGTACTGTACTAGAGACCCGGGGGATCATGTAATTGTCTCCCCAATGCCAGAATGGCATTGGGGTGACAATTCAATTGTCTTAGACATGTTACATGGCCATGTTCGGAGTTACCATTGTGACGCTATACATAGGTAGTGACCTATGTATAGTGCACGCGTGATATGGTGTCTCCGCACTCACAAAGTCCGGGGAATTTGCCCTGAACGATGTGGGGGCACCTTGGCTAGTGCCAGGGTGCCCACACATATAGTAACTTTGCACCCAACCTTCACCAGGTGAAGGTTAGACATATAGGTGACTTATAAGTTACTTAAGTGCAGTGGTAAATGGCTGTGAAATAACGTGGGCGTTATTTCACTCAGGCTGCACTGGCAGGCCTGTGTAAGAATAGTCAGATCTCCCTACAGGTGGCAAAAGAAATGCTGTAGCCCATAGGGATCACCTGGAACCCCAATACCCTGGGTACCTCAGTACCATATACTAGGGAATTATAAGGGTGTTCCAGTATGCCAATGTGAATTGGTGAAATTGGTCACTAGCCAGTTAGTGACAATTTGGAAAGCAGAGAGAGCATAACCACTGAGGTTCTGGTTAGCAGAGCCTCAGTGAGACAGTTAGTCATCACACAGGGAACACAAACATACAGGCCACAAACTTATGAGCACTGGGGTCCTGGCTAGCAGGTTCCCAGTGACACATAACAAACATACTGACTACATAGGGTTTTCACTATGAGCACCGGGCCCTGGCTAGCAGGATCCCAGTGAGACAGTGAAAACACCCTGACATATACTCACAAACAGGCCAAAAGTGGGGGTAACAAGGCTAGAAAGAGGTTACTTTCTCACACCTGGGTTAGTGAAACGGACAGCCAATGTGGCAAGGGGGGGGATCAGCCATGCATTAGAGTAGTGACACCCGTCTTGGCCCGTGGTGAAGAAATCAGCGGCTGCCCAGGGATAAGAGCTCCAATGATTGTTTTTAATTAATTTCTTGAAGGGTCGATTATCACTGTTGCTAAAATGAATCACAAAGTGATCATTAGTACTATGGGGTTTGTTGTTGTTTTGGTGGTTATATCAATAATCACCTGGTTTGTTGAAAAGAAGGCTCCTGCTTGTGATTTTTTTGTTGCCACTACTCCAATATCAGAGGATCACTATTACTTTACGCTTCCCTATCATGAGCAGAAGCAACATCAATCATACTTCAATAATACTTTCATTCAGATTTTGCATCATACTCATAATGCTACAAATACTACTAACTGTTGGGTATGTGGAATGATGCCTGCGCATCAAAAGAAAGGAGGAACACCTTTCATTCCTCTTCCTTTTTCACACAATGGTTCTTGTCAAGTGTGGTATACGCTTTTGTTTGCATCTGGAAAACGTACAGAGGGCGGACTTCTTTTTCACCTTAACAAAGTATGCTACCAAGACAAAGATGGGTATCCCCAAGCCAAAGGAACTAAATGGGAATGGGAAGTGTATCAACCGGACAATGTTTCAATACCATATCTCTTCACAAATATAAGAGACTCTGACAAGAAAGAGCAATTTGTGATTTATGTTACAAAAACTAAAGCAGATTTATATATACGTAGCATTGGGCGAATTCCAGTGGGGATAAGCGATTGTACCTTGATTTTAACTATTGAGGGGGAAAATAATAGTAGTTTTACAGCTTCACATAATACATATTTTGTTTGTGGTAACTGTGGATATTACCAACTACCTGTTGGGTGGTCAGGTGTGTGTTATGTATCTTTTCTATTACCCCCTGTGTTTTTGGCACCTGCATCATATCACTGTGATTTTAAACTGTTCAATGACATCATTAAAAATAGATATAAAAGGACAATAAGTACAAATGAGGTAGACCAAATGGACACTAGCCTGCAACAATATGTTGATTTTAATTTAGGGTTGTTCTCCTTTGTGGGTGCTGCGTTAAACAGTAGGAAAGTGAGACGATTGACTAGGGTTGTGGAAGCTTTTACCAATCAGGCAGCTCTGGCACTTGGGAATAAAACCGAGGAGCTCCAAATTGCCAGGATTGTAGTGGTCCAAAATCATATGGTACTAGATGTGATATTAGCTGATCGAGGTGGTGCATGTCGCATCATTGGTAGTAGTTGCTGCGTTTTCATTCCAGATCACTCACCTACAGTATATGACGCAATATCTAAATTGCATAACCTTGCTGCAGAAATCCACACAGAGACTGGTACTTGGACTTTTTCTGGATGGTTTTGGGCTCTTGTTTCCGCTTGGGGCTGGAAACTACTGACTATCCTGTGTGTAATGATTGCAGTATTTTTCACATGCTGTATCTGTATTCAGTGTGGTCCAATGTTCTGCTCCATGTGCATTACTGCTTGTATGCCTACCAAAAGAGATATTACAGAAATAAAAGCACAACACATGTTAGATAAGGCAATAGCTGAAATGATGAGCATAAATATACAAGATGAATATTTAGATTATCCTAGAAAGACGAATGTCTTCAGCTAATGCTGAAAGGGTTGTCTGTTGTAATTTAGTAGCGATTAGATTAAGCATTAGCAGAAGACATCTTGTATTTAGCAACTATTGTGAAAATTTTGTGGAATCCATTTGTATTCATGGCAGCCATTTTCTCTGCCACATGCTGCCATGTGCTCTGTCCTACCTTCTTGTTAACTACTCTTGAAAATCTGTCTAGTGACAAGTTATATTTAGCATCTCCCACTTTGCACATGCCCAGTAAGGTCTGCAGCTGTTAGTAACTAGTAACCAACAGTAATGTGTCTACTAGTCCTTGAAAACTGTTAGCCTCTCCTACCTGTCTACTGTGCATTTTCATATGACCTTATATGTATATAAGTCTTGCTTCTATATTTGTACCACCTTCTTTTAGCCCCTGCGTGGGTATAAAAGGACCATGCTCTCTTAGTTCAGTGTGCTACTTCAAATATTAACGAAGGGTGCTGTTTGAACTGTAGTACCACCTCATGAGGTTTAATAAACTTTGTCTTTTATTTCAGTTTCTGTGCCAACTTCTTCCTATATGGTCTGAGGACTTTGTGCAGAGAAGGGCGAACCCCTTGCATTAGTAGGCCTTGCTGAGGCTTACTTTGACAGCCAAACCTCCTTTTCTGGCTATTTAGGGTCTCTCCTCTGGGCTATTCCTCAGATAACGAATGCAAGAGCTCACCAGAGTTCCTCTGCACTTCCCTCTTCGACTTCTGCCAAGGATCGACCGCTGACTGCTCCAGGACACCTACAAAACCGCAACAAAGTAGCAAGACGACTACCAGCAACACTGTAGTGCCTCATCCTGCCGGCTTTCTCAACTGTTTTCTGGTGGTGCACGCTCTGAGGGCTGTCTGCCTTCACCCTGCACTGGAAGCCAAGAAGAAATCTCCTGTGGGTCGACGGAATCTTCCCCCTGCTAACGCAGACACCAAAAGACTGCATCTCCGGTCCTCTGGGTCCCCTCTCATCCTGACGAGCATGGTCCCTGGAACACAGGAGCTGGGTCTAAGTGTCTCCCACAGTCCAGTGGCCCTTCTGTCCAAATTTGGTGGAGGTAAGTCCTTGCCTCCCCATGCCAGACAGCAAACCTCTGTACTGCGTAATTTGCAGCTGCTCTGGCTTCTGTGCACTTCTCCAAGGATTCCTTTGTGCACATCCTAGCCTGGGTCCCCAGCACTCCGTACTGTAGTGCTCAACCAGCTGAGTTGGACTCCGACGTCGTGGGACCCTCCTTTTGTGACTCTGAGTTCACAGAACTTCCAAATGCCTCCTCCGGTACTTCTGTGGGTGCTGCCTGCTTCTAAGGGGGCTCTCTGAGTTGCAGAGTGCCCCCTCTGTCTCCTCCTCCAAGTGGCAACATCCTGGTCCTTCCTGGTCCCCAGCAGCACCCAAAAACCTCTACTGTGACCCTTGCAGCTAGCAAGGCTTGTTTGTGGTATTTCTGTGTGGAAATACTTCTGCAACATCCAGCACGCCGTGGGACGTCTTCCATCCAAAGGAGAAGTTCCTAGCCCTTTTCGTTGTTGCAGAACCTTTGGCTTCTTCCACCCGGAGGCAACCCTTTTGCACCTTCATCCGGGGTTTCCTGGGCTCCTGCCCCCCATGGACACTATCGCGACTCTTGGACTTGGTCCCCTTCCTTTTCAGGTCCTCAGGTCCAGGGATCCATCTTCAGTGTTTTGCTGGTGCTTGTGGTTCTTGCAGAATCCCCCTATCACAACTATTGTGTCTTTCTGGGGTAGTAGGGTAACTTTATTCCTACTTTCTAGGGTCTTGGGGTGGGGTATTTTGGACACCATTACTGTTCTCTTACAGTCCCAGCAACCCTCTACAATCTCCCATAGGTCTGGGGTCCATTTGTGATTCACATTCCACTTTTGGAGTATATGGTTTGTGTTGCCCCTAGACCTATGTTTGCCTATTGCATCCTATTGTGATTCTACATTGTTTGCACTACTTTTCTTACTGTTACTTACCTGTTTTGGGTTTGTGTACATATAACTTGTGTATATTACTTACCTCCTAAGTGATGGTATTCTCTGAGATACTTTTTGCATATTGTCACTAAAATAAAGTATCTTTATTTTTAGTAACTCTGAGTATTGTGTTTTCTTATGATATTGTGCTATATGATATAAGTGGTATAGTAGGAGCTTTGCATGTCTCCTAGTTCAGCCTAAGCTGCTTTGCCATTGCTACCTTCTATCAGCCTAAGCTGCTAGAAACACCTCTATTCTACTAATAGGGGATAACTGGACCTGGCACAGGGTGTAAGTACCACAAGGTACCCACTATAAGCCAGGCCGGCCTCCTATATGGATGACCACCCTAAGGCTGTCTGTTCTAACATGTATCCCCCCAGCTGAAAGTGGGATTGCTACCCACCCCCCTGGGAGCTCTCATCACTAAGGCGGAAGAATCTGGAGAGACCATCAGCATTGGTGTGGTCAGTCCCCCGGCGATGATCCACCGTAAAGCCCATTCCCTGTAGGGAAATGGACCACCTCAAGAGTTTAGGATTTTCACCCCTCATCTGCATGAGCCATTTGAGGGGGCCATGGTTTGTCTGAACCCGGAATTGAGTCCCAAACATGTGTGGTCTCAGCTTCTTCAGTGCCCAGACCACAGCAAATGCTTCTCTTTCAATGCCACTCCACCTCTGTTCCTTTTAATAACCTCTTACTAATGAAGGCTACTGGTTGGTCTAGGCCCTCCTCATTCAGCTGTGCTAAGACAGCCCATGTGCCATGCTCTCAAGGGTCTGTCTGAAGTATGAACTCCTTGGAGTAATCAGATGCCCTGAGAACAGGTGCGATGCACATGGCTTCTTTGAGAAAATCAAAGGCTTTCTGACATCCCTCTGTCCAGATCACCAACCTAGGTTGCTTCTTTTTCTCTCAGTTAAGGGGCCACCATGGTGCCATAACCCTTAATCTGTGGTAGTACCCAGGGAGGCCTAGGAAGGCTCTCACTTCAGTCTGAGTTCTAGGTGGTTGCCAGGCTGTGATGTTCTCAGTCTTGGCCTGGAAGGGCTGCACCTTGCCATCACCTACTTTCTAGCCTTTATTGTCAGTCCTGCTTGTTGCAGGGCCTGGAGCACCTCCTGGAGGTGAAACAGGTGTTCCCCAAAGCTGGCACTGTAGATGACAATGGCCCTCATTACAACATTGGTGGTAAAAGGCGCTTACCGCCAGGCAGAAGACCGCCAACACACCGCAGCGGCGGCGGAATTCCGCCACAGCTATTATGACCCACATTTCAGAATCCGCCAAAATTCAGACACCCACACAAGTCCGCCACACCAAAGGTCAGTGATAAACTGGCGAAAACAAAACCTCCACCGTCACACCAACAGAAATATGCCCACACTATCACAACACATGAATCCACGCGGCGGTCTTTCAACCGCTGTATTCCATTGGCGGTACACACCGCCGCGCTCAAAATACACACACTCCTACAAAACACAGCCACATTGGACGATTCAAAATACACACACCTGAGACACATACACACACCACTCCCACACACCCATTACAATATAAAACACACACCCACATCACCCACAAACCCCTACGACCAAAAATACAGAAAGAAGGCCAGAGAGAGACACCACCAGCAAGTACAACAGAATCCACAGGCACATAAAACCATCACCCACACAACTTCCATGCACCTCACACAACACACCACTACATATCAGCACACTTATCACCACACACTCCACCCCACACATCACCTACACCACCCCATGGCACGGCAAAGACACCCCAGGTTCTCGGAGGAGGAGCTCAGGGTCATGGTGGAGGAAATCGTCCGAGTAGAGCCACAGCTATTCGGATCACGGTGCAGCACACCTCAATTGCAAGGAAGATGGAGCTATGGTGAAGAATATTGGCAGGGTCAACACAGCACCCAAGAAATCGGGAGGACATCAGGAAAAGGTGGAACGACCTACGGGGGAAGGTGCGTTCTGTGGTCTCAAGACACTACCTGGCGGTTCAGCGGACTGGCGGCGGACCCCCACCTCCTCCCCCACAACTAACAACATGGGAGGAGCAGGTCTTGGCGATTCTGCATCCTGAGGTCCTCGCAGGAGTATCTGGAGGAATGGACTCTGGTAAGTCAAAGCTTTACTAATATATCCCCCACCCTACCTGCATGCTATCACATACCCCCACTTTTACCCTCACCCCCATCACACCAACTCCTCACAAATGTCCCAATATCACAAACCACCCATCCCAACACCAAATCCTGCATGCAACAACAAAGCATGGACACCCATCACTAAAGCATGCACACTGCACATAGCCATACACCCCCCTAAACCATCAACACACAAGCTCCCACACAGGAATGCCAGCACTGGGGTACACGGTCACCCACCCATTGCACACCATGGCACACACAGATGCAATAACCATGCCTTTCCACCCCTGCAGGACCCCTACCCAACATCACCAGACAGGAGGGTCCAGACATGCCCACTCCACCAACAGAAGAGGCCCACAGTGATGACAGCAGCTCTGTCCAACTGGATCTAGATGACCAGCCCGGACCATCGGGGACCTCTGGACAGTCGGTTCCCCTCACACAGGCACAGGCCACCACAGACCTTCCCCCCTCTGAAAACACCAGCACAGCACCCACCCAGCGGGCCCATAGCTCCGTCCCCAGGACACGTCAATCAGCTGTGTGTCCACCACTACAGGGAACCCAGGATAACCCTCCACACCAACAACAACAAGGACCTGGGGGCAGTGGGCACACGGTCCAGGGGACAGAGGCCCAGGAACACAGGGGAACGGGGAGGGCTGCCGTGTGACAGGGGGCGGACAGGCCAAGGGAACCCACTCTCCACGAGACCCTCTCCTCCATCATGGGAGCATACCACCACTCCCAGGAGACGATGGCAACGGTACTGACCAAGTTCCAGGAGACCCAGCGCCTGCAAGAGGAACAGTATTTGGGCTTCAGTGAGGAACTCAGAACCATCAGCTCCACCCTGAGCACCATCGTAGGGGTTCTGAAGGAAGTACTCAACACCAGGAGGGACACTGTGGCACAACAAGGGGCTCCTGACACTAGCATGGACGATTAACTGCCCACCACCTCTGCCGGCGCTAGTGGACAGGACGCCCCGCCACAGGACCACCACACCAGCACCCCACCCCCTCCAGAGGGAGAGCCACCCCGCAAACGGTCCCTGAGATCCAGGAACAAGACAGAGAACGATGCCAAGACCCCCGCCAAGAAATGAGAGCACCGTGTTTGTCATCCTACTGTCCCACTTTGTCACCCTGTCCATAATTAAATTGCCCCAGCTCCACTTCCTATGCCCATATGGGCAATGCACCTGTGAGACTAATAGACTGGACTCTGCCATGGACACTCCTCCGCCATCACCCCTCACCATTTAACTTCCCCCTCCAATATTTTGAATTGAAATAAACACACCTAAAGCACAAAATGACCTGGAGTCTGTCTGTGATTTTGAAATAGTGTATTAGCAATTACAGTAACAAAATGTGTTTGAAATAGTAATGTCAACATACCTATGTCACACAGCTCTAGTCCATGAGGAATGTAAGCAGATGACACACAGTGGGACCCACATCTGTGAAACCGTAAGGGAAAGTGACAACTTAGTGACCATACACTGGGTGAAAACGACAGACAGGATAGAGGTAGTAGTGTAAAAGTACATGTAGTAGGCATGATTGTATTCTCACCTGTGTCTCACTGGAAATATTGCTGGATCACTGAGTCCCTGTTCTGCAAGTCTCCTTCCTCTGCTTCATCCTCATCACTGTCCACAGGCTCCACAGCTGCCACAACACCGCCATCTGGACCATCCTCCTGCAGAATAGGCACCTGTCGTCGCAAAGCCAAGTTGTGAAGCATACAGCAGGCCACGAGGATCTGGCACACCTTCTTTGGTGAGTAGAATAGGGATCCACCTGTCATGTGGAGGCACCTGAACCTGGCCTTCAGGAGGCCGAAGGTCCGCTCGATCACCCTCCTAGTTCGCCCATGGGCCTCATTGTAGCGTTCCTCTGCCCTGGTCCTGGGATTCCTCACTGGGGTCAGTAGCCATGACAGGTTGGGGTACCCAGAGTCACCTGCAAATGGCGAAGGACAACTGTTAGACACACACTAACCTGTAGGGATAACCTCAGACAACCATTCCCACTGTCTTGCTTCCAGGGGCTCACCTAATAGCCACACACGGTGCCTCTGGAGTTGACCCATCACATAAGGGATGCTACTATTCCGCAGGATGTAGGCGTCATGCACTGAGCCAGGGAACATGGCATTCACATTGGAGATGTACTGGTCGGCCAAACATACCATCTGTACATTCATGGAATGATAACTCTTCCGGTTTCTGTACACCTGTTCACTCCTCTGGGGGGGGGGGGACCAAAGCCACATGGGTCCCATCAATGGCACCTATGATGTTGGGGATATGTCCCAGGGCATAGAAATCACCTTTCACTGTAGGCAAATCCTCCACCAGAGGGAAAACGATGTAGCTCCGCATTTGTTTCAGAAGGGCAGACAACACTCTGGACAACACGTTGGAAAACATAGGCTGGGACATCCCTGATGCCATGGCCACTGTTGTTTGAAATAACCCACTTGCAAGGAAATGGAACACTGACAGCACCTGCACTTGAGGGGGGATTCCTGTGGGATGGCAGATTGCTGACATCAGGTCTGGCTCCAACTGGGTACACAGTTCCTGGATTGTGGCACGGTCAAACCTGTAGGTGATTATCAAATGTCGCTCCTCCATTGTTGACAGGTCCACCAACGGTCGGTACACCGGAGGATGTCGCCATCTCCTCACATTTCCCAGTGGACTGTACCTATGAAGGACAACAGCGAGTCAAACAACTCAGAGGTATGTACCCACAGTTTACCCAGAACACCAATCATACACAAGTATGTGTGTTGAGGCTAGGCCTAGGTATGTGTGACGCAGTTGAAAATGAGGCCATGTGGGCCCCTGAAATGGTGGCTGCCTGACCTCTAAAGTGGGACAATGGGATGTGAGGTAACTGTGTTGGCGTTGTACACCATTGCGGTAGGCGGTCGCAGACCACGGCGCAATGCTGCATTGGTTAACATTGGACTATATGGGTCCCAGGAGCCAATGACGATGCACGCCGGCGGTGATGGTACGCACCGCCGCGGACGTGACCGCCATTTTCTATCACTTCAATCACTCGATACCTGATCTTCGACAGGAGAGGACCTGCACTGCAAGTGCTGCTGTGACCTCAGTCTGGAAGAGACAATGGCTTGTGAGTCTGGGGAAAGGGCCCCTGCCTTCACATCGGAGGAGTTGGAGAAGCTCGTTGATGGGGTCCTCCCCCAGTACACGTTACTCTACGGTCCTCCAGACAAGCAGGTAAGTACACAGGGAGCATGTTGTATGGGCTATGCCTGTGTGGAGAGGGCTGGATGTAAGAAGGAAGGGGGCAGAGTGCTGCGTGTAGGAGGCTGGACTGGCTTGTAGTGAGTACCAAGGGGTACTTGCACCTTGCACCAGGCCCAGTTATCCCTTATTAGTGTATAGGGTGTCTAGCAGCTTAGGCTGATAGATAATGGTAGCTTAGCAGAGCAGCTTAGGCTGAACTAGGAGACGTGTGAAGCTACTACAGTACCACTTAGTGTCATATGCACCACATCATAAGAAAACACAATACACAGTTATACTAAAAATAAAGGTACTTTATTTTTATGACAATATGCCAAAGTATCTTAGAGTGTACCCTCAGTGAGAGGATAGGAAATATACACAAGATATATATACACAATAGCAAAAATATGCAGTATAGTCTTAAAAAACAGTGCAAACAATGTATAGTTACAATAGGATGCAATGGGGAAACATAGGGATAGGGGCAACACAAACCATATACTCCAAAAGTGGAATGCGAACCACGAATGGACCCCAAACCTATGTGACCTTGTAGAGGGTCGCTGGGACTATTAGAAAATAGTGAGAGTTAGAAAAATAACCCTCCCCAAGACCCTGAAAAGTGAGTGCAAAGTGCACTAAAGTTCCCCTAAGGACAAAATAGTCGTGTTAGAGGGAAAATGCAAGGAAAACACAAATCAGCAATGCAACAACGATGGATTCCTGACTGAGGGTACCTGTGGAACAAGGGGACCAAGTCCAAAAGTCACAAGCAGCTCGGAGATGGGCAGATGCCCAAGAAATGCCAGCGGTTGGTGCAAAGAAGCTCTTACTAGGCTGAAGAACTGTGAATACTGCAGGAACGACAAGGGCTAGAGACTTCCCCTTTGGAGGATGGATCCCCCACGCCTTGGAGAGTCGTGCAGAAGTGTTTACCCGCCGGATGGACGCCAACAAGCCTTGCTACACGCAAATCGTGCGTTTGGCGTTTTTGGACGCTGCTGGGGCCCAGGAGGGACCAGGAGGTCGCAAATTGGACCTGCAGAGAGAGGGGACGTGGAGCAAGACAAAGAGCCCTCACTGAAGCAGGTAGCACCCGGAGAAGTGCCAGAAACAGGCACTATGAGGATGCGTGAAACGGTGCTCGCCGAAGTTGCACAAAGGAGTCCCACGTCGCCGGAGACCAACTTAGAAAGTCGTGCAATGCAGGTTAGAGTGCCGTGGACCCAGGCTTGGCTGTGCACGAAGGATTTCCGCCGGAAGTGCACAGGGGCCGGATTAGCTTGCAAAGTCGCGGTTCCCAGCAATGCAGCCCAGCGAGGTGAGGCAAGGACTTACCTCCACCAAACTTGGGCTGAAGAGTCACTGGACTGTGGGGGTCACTTGGACGGTGTCGCTGGATTCGAGGGACCTCGCTCGTCGTGCTGAGAGGAGACCCAAGGGACCGGTAATACAGCTTTTTGGTGCCTGCGGTTGCAGGGGGAAGATTCCGTCGACCCACGGGAGATTTCTTCGGAGCTTCTGGTGCAGAGAGGAGGCAGACTACCCCCACAGCATGCACAAGCAGGAAAACAGTCGAGAAGGCGGCAGGATCCGCGTTACAGAGTTGCAGTAGTCGTCTTTGCTACTATGTTGCAGGTTTGCAGGCTTCCAGCGCGGTCAGCGGTCGATTCCTTATCAGAAGGTGAAGAGGGAGATGCAGAGGAACTCGGCTGAGCTCATGCATTCGTTATCTAAAGTTTCCCCAGAGACAGAGACCCTAAATAGCCAGAAAAGAGGGTTTGGCTACCTAGGAGAGAGGAAAGGCTACTAACACCTGAAGGAGCCTATCAGCAGGAGTCTCTGACGTCACCTGGTGGCACTGGCCACTCAGAGCAGTCCAGTGTGCCAGCAGCACCTCTGTTTCCAAGATGGCAGAGGTCTGGAGCACACTGGAGGAGCTCTGGACACCTCCCAGGGGAGGTGCAGGTCAGGGGAGTGGTCACTCCCCTTTCCTTTGTCCAGTTTCGTGCCAGAGCAGGGGCTAAGGGGTCCCTGAACCGGTGTAGACTGGCTTATGCAGAATTGGGCACATCTGTGCCCAAGAAAGCATTTCCAGAGGCTGGGGGAGGCTACTCCTCCCCTGCCTTCACACCATTTTCCAAAGGGAGAGGGTGTCACACCCTCTCTCAGAGGAAGTTCTTTGTTCTGCCATCCTGGGCCAGGCCTGGCTGGACCCCAGGAGGGCAGATGCCTGTCTGAGGGGTTGGCAGCAGCAGCAGCTGCAGTGAAACCCCAGGAAGGGCAGTCTGGCAGTACCAGGGTCTGTGCTACAGACCACTGGGATCATGGAATTGTACCAACAATGCCAGGATGGCATAGAGGGGGCAATTCCATGATCATAGACATGTTACATGGCCATATTCGGAGTTACCATGGTGAAGCTACATATAGGTAGTGACCTATATGTAGTGCACGCGTGTAATGGTGTCCCCGCACTCACAAAGTTCAGTGAATTGGCTCTGAACAATGTGGGGGCACCTTGGCTAGTGCCAGGGTGTCCTCACACTAAGTAACTTTGCACCTAACCTTTACCAGGTAAAGGTTAGACATATAGGTGACTTATAAGTTACTTAAGTGCAGTGTAAAATGGCTGTGAAATAACGTGGACGTTATTTCACTCAGGCTGCAGTGGCAGGCCTGTGTAAGAATTGTCAGAGCTCCCTATGGGTGGCAAAAGAAATGCTGCAGCCCATAGGGATCTCCTGGAACCCCAATACCCTGGGTACCTCAGTACCATATACTAGGGAATTATAAGGGTGTTCCAGTAAGCCAATGTAAATTGGTAAAAATGGTCACTAGCCTGTCAGTGACAATTTGGAAGTAATGAGAGAGCATAACCACTGAGGTTCTGGTTAGCAGAGCCTCAGTGAGACAGTTAGGCACCACACAGGGAACATATACATGCACACCTATGAGCACTGGGGCCCTGTGTGACAGGGTCCCAGTGACACATACATATAGGCCACAAACCTATGAGCACTGGGGTCCTGACCAGCAGGATCCCAGTGACACATAACAAACATACTGAAAACATAGTGTTTTCACTATGAGCACTGAGGCCTGGCTATCAGGATCCCAGTGAGACAGTGAAAACAGTGACAAACACCCTGACATACACTCACAAACAGGCCAAAAGTGGGGGTAACAAGGCTAGAAAGAGGCTACCTTCTCACACTGCGTGCATGTAAGACGGTGAGTGCATGTGCCACATGGCAAGGGTAGATATGGGGGCCACTCACTTTGACGGTGCAGTTAGTAATGACTTCTCTTCTTCCCCTGTACATTTCATGTAGGTCAGCGCCGACCAGAAGAAAGATATTTGGCGTGCCATCGCCAAGGACGTCCGGACCCTGGGGGTCTACCACAGACGGAGCACCCACTGCCGGAAAAGATGGGAGGACATTCGCCGCTGGAGCAAGAAGACGGTGGAGGCTCAGCTGGGGATGGCCTCCCAACGTGGGAGGGGTGCCCGTCGAACCATGACCTCCCTGATGTTCAGGATCCTGGCGGTGGCCTACCCGGAGTTGGAATGGCGCTTGAGGGTATCACAGCAGACACAAGGGGGTGAGTACACTCTCATTCAGCTGACTTTGCTCACAGTGGAGTTGTCTGGGTGGGGGAGGAGGGCTCTGGGCTTCCCTAGGCCAGGGCGAGATCCGTAGGCTAGGCCCCTCTGTAAGGCATGGCCCTGTGGCCCCCCACCCCACCTCTGTAGAGTGCCAAGTACAGCTATTCATGCCCCTATGTCATATATGTGTGCAGATGTCGTCCATAGCCTTATAGGCCATTTCTCAGGAATTGCACTGTAGAGCCCAAGAGCGCGGCATAGTGCAGGGGGCCTCTGTGTCTGTCTTGTCCACCAACAGTGGCGGTAATCCATGCACTCAACATGTCTTTCTTCTGTCTCCACCCCCTTTTTTTGGTCTTCCTGTTCTTGTGTGCATTAGCATCATCAGGCGGAGGAGTAGTGGCACCGGAGCACGAGGGAGCTGCATCCCCCATGGCCCTGGAGGGCGAGACTACGGAGTTTGAATTCACCAGTGGGGCAGAGGGCGAGGGGAGCTCCAAGGTGGGGACAGGAGCTGACACCAGAGACATGGCTTGTCCTCTGATGGGAGCTCCCTTGTGGTGGCGGCAACATCTGTGCCCCCCGCATCTACAGGTACAGCCGCCACTCCCCTCTACCAGCACAGCCCTCCCAGCATCCCCTCAGCCTTCGCCCCGTGCCCGCTCACCCAGGAGGGTGGGCATCACCTTCGCCCCAGGCACCTCAGGCCCTGCCCCAGTCACCCTTGCTGCCCTCAGTGAGGAGGCCATTGACCTCCTCAGGTCCCTCACTTTTGGGCAGTCTACCATTTTGAATGCCATCCAGGGTGTAGAAAGGCAGTTGCAACAAACTAATGCATTCCTGGAGGGCATTCATTCTGGTCAGGCGGCCCTTCACCGAGCTTTTCAAACTCTGGCCTCAGCACTAATGGCAGCCATTGTCCCCGTCTCTAGCCTCACCCCTCCAACTTCCTCCACCCAGACCCAATCCCCTGTACCTCTGCCTAGCCCAAGCACACCATCAGACCAGCCTGCACACACCTCACCACACAAGGGAAGCTGAGGCAAACTTAAGCACCACACATCCCACAGGCCCTCACGCAAGCAACACCCACATGCAGACACACCAACATCCTCTGCCTTCACTGTGTCCCCCTTCTAGTCATCTCCCTCCTCCCTCCCAGTCTCGTCTACACTCACACCTGCATGCACTACATCTACAGCCACTACGTCCCTCACCAGCACACCCACCAGAACACCCCGCTCACGTGCACTCACCACCCCCACTACCATTCACACATCCCCTGTGTCCTCTCCCAGTGTGTCTGTGACGCCCCCTCCAAAGATACACAAACGCAGGCACACACCCACCCAACAGCCACCCACCTCACGACAGCCTCCAGCGCATGCACCTGTACCCAAAGTCACCAAACGTACACCTCCCAAACCCCCTCCACCTACCTGTCCCAGTGTCTTCAAAAAACTTTTCCTGTCCAGCCTTGACCTTTTTCCCACACCTCCCCCACCCCGTCCATCTCATAGGTCCCGAAGTAGCACCTCAGCCACAACATCTACGGGACCAGTGGTGCCTGTTGTCACAGGTATGTGGAGTGCACTGGCCACTAGGACAGCCAGTGTTGCACGGAGCCACAGCACAGCCAGTCCCCCCCCCTGTGAAGCATCAGAAGTTGGCCAGTGCCCGGCGGGAGAGGGGGAAGACTCCAGCCACCAAAGCCACTACCAGGGGTCCCGGTGGGAATGTGGACTCAGCTGTTACACCTCCCAAGGTGGGGAAGGGCCACAAGAAACCTGGCAAGTCTGGGAAGAGCTGCACGGCGGAGAAGACAGCCATCATCCCCGCTGCCCAGGAGGCCCCTACCAGCCCCAGCCCAGCTGCCCAGGAGGGCCCCGCCAGCCCCAGTCCAGCTGCCCAAGAGGGCCTGCCAGCCCCAGCCCAGCTGCCCAGGAGGCCACCACCAGCACAAGCCCCGCTGGGCCATGAAGAACCGCCAGCACAAGCACCGCTGGGCCGGGCACCGCTAAATCAAGCACCGCTGAACTGGGCACCGCCAACTCAAGCAACACTGAACAGGGCACCGCCAGCACAAGCACCGCTGGGCCGGGCACCGCCAAATCAAGCACCGCTGAACAGGGCACCGCCAACTCAAGCACCGCTGAACAGGGCACCACCAAATCAAGCATCGCTGAACAGGGCACCGCCAACTCAGCACCGCTGAACAGGGCACCGCCAAATCAAGCACCGCTGAACAGGGCACAGCCATATCAAGCACCGCTAGCCCATGAGCGGCAGGGGCACTGACCCAACTGGGTCCGTCACGGGGTGAGTGATGCACTCTGGGCACCAGTCCCCCTCCAGAATCAGTGGAGACATGCATCCACTACCTCTGTCCTTCACAGGATGAAGCACTCTGGGCACCAGTCCCCCTCCAGAACCAGTGGAGACATGCATCCACTACCTCTGTCCTTCACAGGATGAAGCACTCTGGGCACCAGTCCCCGCCCAGAACCAGTGGAGACTGTTATCCACTTGAGAGACTGTGGCTTTGCACTCCCCAGGATGCAGCAGTGGGCAATCCACCCACTGTAGAGACTTGAGAGACTGTGGCTTTGCACTCCCCAGGATATGGCAGTGGGCAACCCACCCACTGTAGAGACTTGAGAGACTGTGGCTTTGCACTCCCCAGGATATGGCAGTGGGCAACCCACCCTCTGTAGAGACTTGAGAGACTGTGGCTTTGCACTCCCCAGGATTGAACAGTGGGCATTGAGCCCCCTTGTGGATCTGGCGTCGTGCAGTCATCCAGCTGAGTTGCCCCCTCTCCCTTCCCCCTGAAGTGCCTGTTGTATTTCTATCTGATGCCCGTGCAGTGTTCTCTCTGTTTTGATCGTTTATCGAGTGTGGGCCTCGCCCATGCATTTTGGGCCCAGTGGTCCACAGACCATAAATGGTGCAATGCCTGGACTTGTATTATTGGTGTATATATTTCTTTATAGTGTATATATATGTTTAAGTACTGGATTTTAATATATTACAATGGTTACACTCATTTCCTTTTGTCTTTGCATTCTTCCGGGGGCCTGGGGGGTGTAACTGTAATGTATCATGCTGTATTAGTTTGTGTGTTGTAGTGGGTGAGGGTGTGGGTGGGGGTGTTGCGTGTGTGTGTCTCTGTTTTTTCCCTCCCCCCTCCCCTGTGTTGTAGGTGCAGTACTCACCGTGGTCTTCGCCGCCGGCGTTCGTGCTCCTGGTAGAGGAGCAGGAAGACTATCGCAGGTAGAATTTGGAGTTCCGGGTCCATGATGTCCTCGTTTCTCATGGGGTGTGTAGAGGTGAGCGTTTTTCCTTCGAAATTTCTGTTTCCGCCGTCTTTTTATCCACAGTGAATCCGCCCCGGAAAAGGCAGATTGGCCTGTCATAATAGTGTGGGCGGTACATTGTCTCCCACCTGTCTGTTGGCAGTGACCGCTGCGCTGATTGTTTGTACCGCCGTGGCGGTCGGAGTGTTAAAGTGGCTGTCTTTGTTGGCGGTTTCCGCCACTGTCGTAATTGCAATTTTGTTTCTGCCGGTCTGTTGGCAATCTTACTGCTGCCTTAACACCGTCCGCCAGGGTTGTAATCACCACCAATGCCATCTAAATATGTGGTGCAGAACGCATCCTTACCAGCTTGGACCCCATTAACCAACCGTTGGATGGTAGCAGGGGCATTTTTCAAGCCAAAGGGCATCATCCAGAAATGGTATTCTCCCTCCGGTGCTGAAAATGCAGACCTCTATTTTGCGCCCATAGTCAAGCTGATCTGCCAGAACCCTGATGTCAAATCAAAAGTACTGAGGTATTTGTCAGTGCCTAGCCTGTCAAAGAGCTCATCAGCTCGGGGATGGGGTGTGCAGCAGTTTTGGTGACAGAGTTGAGACCCCGGTAATCCGTGCAGAGCCAAAGTCCTGGTTTGGCGCCCGATGAGGCAGCCTTTGGTACCAGCACCACAGGTGAATCAGGGACTGCTGGAGGTCTCAATCACCCCTAGAGCCAGCATCTTGGCAACTTCATTCTTCATGCTGGCCTTCACCATGTCTGACAACCTATAAATGTTGTTCTTTACAGGGGGACTGTCTCCTGTGTCAATGTCGTGGACACACAGGTGTGTGAGTCCAGGGGTGAGGGAAAACAGAGAGGAGTACTGCTGCAATAACTGTTAACATTCCCCTTGCTGGTCCAGGGTCAGAGAGTCAAAGAGATGGACACCCTCCATTGACCCATCGTCCTCCTGTGCAGAGAGGAGGTCAGGGAGTGGTTCACTCTCCTCCTCCACAACCTCATCTGTTACCAGGAGCATGCTGAATCCAGACCTCTCAAAATGAGGCTTCAGTGGGTTCACATGGAGCACTCTCAGGGGACTCCTAGGGGACTGGAGGTCCACTAAGTAGGTGGCCTCCCTCTTATGATCCTTGATGTCATATGGGCCAGTTCAGCGATCCTGGAGAGCTCTGGGCTATACTGGTTCCATAACCCACACTTTGTCTCCAGGTTGAAACTCCACCAGAGTGGCTTTCTGGTCAAGCCAGCGTTTCATAACCTCTTGACTGGCCTCTAGGTTGCTCTTGGCCTTTTTCCACAAGCGGTGCATCTGGTTGCAGAGGGCTTACATGTAGCTGACCACATCCTGGGTGTTGGAATTTTCCCATTCTCAGGGTCATCCTCAGACTTTTTGCCTCCTTCCTCTTATTTTCTCAGACCTGTTCCTGTTGGCTTTTGAACTCTGAGCAATTTACCACTGCTAACCAGTGTTAAAGTGCATATGCTCTCTGTGTAAATTGTATGGTTGATTGGTTTATTCATGATTGGCATATTTGATTTACTAGTAAGTCCCTAGTAAAGTGCACTAGAGGTGCCAGGGCCTGTAAATCACATGCTACTAATGGACCTGCAGCACTGATTGCGGCACCCACATAAGAAGCTCTGTAATCATGTCTCAGACCTGCCACTGCAGTGTCTGTGTGTGCAGTTTTAAACTGTAAATTCAACTTGGCAACTGTACCCACTTGCCAGGCCTAAACCATCCCTTTACTTACATGTAAAACACCCCTAAGGTAGGCCCTTGGTAGCTCCAAGGGCAGGGTGAAGTGTATGGTCAAGGCGGGACATATAGTAATGTGTTTTATATGTCCTGAGAGTGAAATATTGCTAAATGTATTCTTCATTGTCGCAAGGCCAGTCCCTCTCATAGGTTAACATGGGGGCTACCTTTAAATATGATTAAAGTGTAGATTCCTTTTGGGAGCGGCTAGACGTTTGGAGTTTGGGGACTCTGAGCTCACAGTTTAAAATTCATCTTTTAGTAAAGTTGATTATAAGACTGTGGGGGTCATTCCGCCGCCCGCCAAAGTTCCGCCGTCAGAATACCGCTGCGCGGTCAGAAGACCGCCGCGGTAATTCTGAGTTTCCCGCTGGGCTGGCGGGCGACCGCCAGAAGGCCGCCCGCCAGCCCAGCGGGAAACCCCCTTCCATGGGGATGCCGGCTCCGAATGGAGCCGGCGGAGTGGAAGGGGTGCGACGGGTGCAGTTGCACCCGTCGCTATTTTCAGTGTCTGCTTGGCAGACACTGAAAATCTTGGTGGGGCCCTGTTAGGGGCCCCCTGCAGTGCCCATGCCAGGGGCCCCGCGACACCCGTTACCGCCAGCCAGGGTCTGGCGGTCAAAACCGCCAGAGCCAGGCTGGCGGTAAGGGGGTCGCCGCCATGGAGGATTCCCCAGGGCAGCGGCGCCAGCCTGTTGGCGGTGCATCTGCGGTCGTTGGCCTGGCGGTAGTCTACCGCCAGGGTCAGAATGACCCCCTGTGTGTTTGAAAATGCCACTTTTAGAAAGTGAGCATTTTCTTGCTTAAACCATTTCTGTGACTCTGCCTGTTTGTGGATTCCCTGTCTGGGTTAGTTTGACAGATGCGCTGGTTGCACCTCTCACTACACAGTAACACCAAGGGAGCTGGAGTGTAGCCTGCTTTTCCTGATGAGCCATCTTTGCTAGGAGGGAAGAGAGGAGTGGTCACTCACACCTGAAAGGGCTGTGCCTGCCTTCACACAATGCAGTCACCAGCCCCCTGGTGTGTATCTAGGGCCTGGCCTGGGCAAGGCAGGATTTCAGAAACAAGAGAGACTTAGCTTTGAAGTAAGCCTACTTCAATGGGCAAAATGGGTATAAGAAGGGCACCCAAAACCACACACTTTACAACACTTCTTGAAACCAAGAGGAACCTCTGGGTGGAGAAGAGATGAAGAGTTGAGGAAGAAGAGCTGCCCTGCCTGTGACTGTGTTTTTTGGAGCTATCCTGCAGTTGTTGCTTCTGCGTGTGATAAAGGACAAAGAATGGACTTTGTGTTGCCTTCCTTCTTGTGAAGATCTCCAAGGGCTTGATTTAGAGCTTGTGTCCTGTTGTTTGAAGTCTCAGGGACAGCAAAGACTTCTCTCTGCCAGCACCTGGAGCCTCTGGAGAGACTCCTTCTCTACCAAGTGGTTCCCATCGAGTTCCTAGGGCCCTGAAAAGAGAAGCTGGCAGCCCAAGAGTGAGAAATCCATCCACAGACTGCAGTGCGGGGAAAAGATTGACGCAACTCCGATCTGTGGCTGAAAAGTCGATATACCACAGGCTTCGTGGCTGAAAATCGATCTTGCCTGCAAAGCGACCGAAAGATCGATGCCTGCTGCTGGAGAAACGACATGCAGTAGCGCTGACAGAGGCTGGTGAGATCGCAACCCGCGCTGCTTGGTTTTCGGACCATCGTGTGGCTGAATTTCTGACGCAAACACCGCTGGGTCTGTAAAAATGACACAAGGCCTGCCCGGACCCAAGAGTGCTGACCAGATCGATGCATCACTCTCCTGCGGAGGGAAGAAACAATGCATGCCGACCCAACTAACGGAGAAACGACACAAGGTCTCTCTTGTGAGTGAAATCGACGCATTGCAAGCCCTCTTGAATGCACACCTGCCCGTGTGGGGTTATTTTAGACGCACCCAAGGTACATTTTCATGCTAACAGCGTTAGGATTGTGATTAAAATTACATGAAGACTCTTTTTGCATTTTTAGTGTAGTGATAACTTGACGTGTGTATTGTGGATTTTTGTCGTTTTGGTCTTGTTTTGTTTAGATAAATATTTTCAATTTTTCTAAACCTGTGTTGTGTCAGTTTGTAGTGTTTTCATTAAGTTACTGCGTGTGTTGGTACAAATACTTTACACCTAGCACTCTGAAGTTAAGCCTACTGCTCGTGCCAAGCAACCAAGGAGGTAAGCAGGGGTTAGCTGAGCATGATTCTCTTTTACCCTGACTAGAGTGAGGGTCTTTGCTTGGACAATGGGTAACTTGACTGCCAACCAAAGACCCCATTTCTAACATTGGTGATCAGCCGTTGGGATTGGACTTGTATTTTTACTTGACATACAGTGATTAAGTGTACACTACTGTTTTTAGTTCAGACCACTACCTGACCACATACTGCTTGCTTGTGATTCTGCTTTTTGTTGTCTGATGTCCTCCTGGATATGTTGTTGATATCTTGGGACTTTGTTTTTTGTTTGTGAAGACTTTGCAGAATGGAAGTCAACTTCTAGCACCTATTTATCTATAAAACGTGGCAGCTTAAAGCATTCTGCATGGAAAGGGGACTGGCTGTGAATAACAAATCCAGAAGGGAGGATCTTGAGTCCGCCCTGTTTCAGTATGAGTTGAAACGTTGTCAGGCAACACAACCTGATGAGTCTGAGGAGGAGTACTACTCTGAGGAGGAGGGTAGTGGCCGTGAGGAGGGAACAGAAAGAGATGATTGGCTCCTAGCTAGAATCCAGAGCCTGGAAGAGCTAGATGCAGAGCTTGAGAGGGCTGAGGAGAAGAGAGCCTTAGCCCTGGAAAAAGAAAGGTTGGCAGCTCAAGAGCTGAGCTGTGAAGAGCTGAAGCTGGAAGCCATGAGGGCTGAGTCCAGTTCAGATGGTAGCAGCAAAAATATTGTATCCAATACGATGAAGAAGTGCACTTGCCCAGAGATGTGGTGCCCTACTTGAAGGAGGGGGTTAACATGCACCAGGAGGTTCAGGGGTATGAGGTAGCTCCAGTGATGCACAGGCTCCCTGAGGTGGATTGGGGAACTGGCATGGGGAGTCTTATTCCTACTGGTGGGAGGGACACTCTACTGACTCTAGGTGAGAGTGACAGGGAGATGGTTTCCCCTCCGGTAGAAGTCCTTAGTTATGGAGTGTTAAGACATCCCAGAAGAGTGTGGGTTGAGTGTCAGGGACAGTCAGGTACTGTTTCACCAGTCTCAGGAGGGTGAGGTGGGGTGCTTTTTCAAGGCTGAGTTACTGGATGGTTGGGTGAAGGGTAGTTTGGTTAATTCCTGTGAGGAGCTGTGTGATGTAATTGCTGTTGAGAATATGTCTAGTCCTTATTTTCCAGAGCTACGCCATCACCAGGTGGAGTGTGAGTTCTCTGACCCCAGGGAGCTTACACTGGGGCCAGACCTCTGGGTGAGTACCAAAGACTCCGAAGAGGCATTTGGGGGTGCCCCTTGAGGGGATTCGGCTAGGTATTTCCCAACCAGGTGAGGCAGGGAATGATTGAAGCGTCCCAGGTAGGTCCCAGTGTAGTGGGATGGGTGAGGGACCCCATGTCCAGTCTCAGAGGAGAGGGAATGGGAATGGGTTGAGGCCCAGGGTGCCCGATGCAGTCCCAGGTCCTGGAGGGTTCCATGAGGGAACACCAGGAGAGGATCCTAGCCTGTACCATAGGGTATCTGCTGAGGGAGACTCTACAGTGTCAGGAGAACATGGTGGGGGCGACTGTGGCCAGCGTCCCACCAGTTCTGGTGTCTGGCAGTACCACTCCTAGTGAGGGGGTGCAGAAATCCAGACAGAGGGTTGAGAGGGGGTCGCGGACCGCAGTGGTGAACCTGGAGGTTCAGGGGGTAGCTCTGAGAGCAGAGCCCCCCAGGAATGACCATGGTGAGACCATTTCTGGGTTGGTAATCCAGACTCTGCCAGATGGGCAGGGGTCAGGAGACCTGCACCAGCCAGACTTTTGTTTGGCCCTTGGGGATGGTGTGTCCTTTGTTGGGGGTAAGTGTGCCCGCCAGTAAGTCCTGGTGTGCCAGGCAATGGTTTAACTGCAGAGTGGTGACTCTGAGTTGAATGATTAGGTTCAGGGGGTAAACTCTGACCTGAGGGAGAGTAGGTGTGCTACCAAAGAAGTCCTGTGTGCCAGGCAATGGTTCAACCACAGGGTGGTGACTCTGGGTTGAATGAAAAGTTTCAGGGGCTAAACTCTGACCTGAGGGGTATTAGGTGTGATCCCAAGGAAGTCCTGGTGCGCCAGGCAGTGGTTCAACCACAGGGTGGTGACTCTGGGTTGGATGACCAGGTTCAGAGGGTAAACTCCGACCTGGGGGGGTAGGTGTGCCCCCCAGGAAGTCCTGGATTGCCAGGCAGTGGTCCAGTCTGAGGGTACAGACCCTGGACTGGAGAATCAGGTGCAGGGGGTAAACCCTGACTTGAAGGGGGACAGTTTGCCCAATCACCCCCGGTGTGATTTCTAGGGGTACTCTCCCTGGGGGGGTGTTCAGAACCCTGAGAATAGGGGCAGGGAAAGGAGAGACTTATCCCTGTCCCTAGTGCAATCTAAGGGTACAGACCCTGGATTGGAAGGCCAGGTTCAGGGTGTCTCCCTGACCTGGAGGAAGGGGCTACTGCTAACAGTGCCCCTGGCATGTTGACTTCTGGTGGGGCCACTCCTAGTTGGGGGGTGCAGGACCCCAGGAGGGAGGGCAGGGTGAGGGAAACCTCACCCCTGGTCCTAGTCCAACCTGAAGGTACAGACCCCAAGTTGGAAGACCAGTTGCAGATTAACATTTCTACACTGGTGGAAGCATTGTGCAGGACTGCTTCTACAAGCACCCTGACAATTTTTGACTCTGGGAGTGCCGGTCCTGGAGGGAGTGTACAGAGCCCCAGAGGGGAGGACCAGGGTCAGGTAGTCATCCCTGACCTGGTAGACGGGAGAGTGGTCAAAGGGTGCCAGGAACCTGGGGATACTGCTTCCCCACTCTCCACAGTCACAGTGGTTGGAGAGGCCTGAGGTCGGGCTCTCATTCTGACAGTTGTCAGGGGTCACTGAGGCTTGCTGTCCTGGTGGACAGAGTTGACTCTGGGGGGGGCGAGAGTCACACCCCGGGGGTGGAGTGGGCAATGGAACTGTGTTGGCCCTGGTGGTACCATCTGCCCACTGGGATACCTCTGTGAGCAAAGTAAGGTTAGGCGCTAAACAGATGGTATCTGCAGGTGAGGAGAAGGGTTACCCATGGGTTAGCTTAGTGGGCCCTGAGAGTATGGACAGAGGGATCCAACTGGAATCAGGAAGGCATAGAACTGGAAGATGCCCCTGCTGTTGTGGGCCTGGGTGCTTGTTCTATCGTCCCAGTCAGGTAAGTACATCAAGGTATTGATTGTTCTCCCCGGCTTTAGGCTGGTAGGGGGTATTGCTGGAATTTTCCCTGTTTCAGGGTCATCCTCAGACTTTTTGTCTCCTTCCTCCGATTTCTTCTGACCTCCTTCTGTTGGCTTTTGAACTCTGAGCACTTTACCACTCCTAGCCAGTGTGAAAGAGCATATGCTCTCTGTGTCAATTGTATGGTTGATTGGTTTATCCATGACTGGCATATTTATTTTACTGGTAAGTCCCTAGTAAAGTGCACTAGACATGCCCCAGGGCCTGTAAAACAAATGCTACTAGTGGGGCTGCAGCACTGGTTGTGCCACCCACATAGGTAGCTCTGTAATCATGTCTCAGACCTGCCACTGCAGAGTCTGTGTGCAACTCTAAACTGCAAATTCGACTTGGCAAGTGTACCCACTTGCCAGGCCTAAACCTTCCCTTTTCTTACATGTAAGACACCCCTAAGGTAGGCCTTAGAAAGCCCCACGGGCAGGGTGCAGTGTATGGTTAAGGTAGGACATATAGTAATGTGTTTTATATGTCCTGAGAGTGAAATATTGCTAAATTTGTTTTTCACTGTCGCAAGGCCTGTCCCTCTCATAGGTTAACATTAGGGCTACCTTTAAATATTATTAAAGTGTAGATTCCCTTTGGGAGTGGATAGACATGGAGTTGGGGGTCTCTGTGCTCACAATTTAAAAATACATCTTTCAGTAAAGTTGATTTTAAGACTATGGGGGTCATTCCGACCCCGGCGGGCGGCAGAAGCCGCCCGCCTGGCGGGAACCGCCAGAAGACCGTACCGCGGTCAAATGACAGCGGCGGTCATTCTGACTTTCCCGCTGGGCCGGCGGGCAACCGCCAGAAGGCCGCCCGCCGGCCCAGCGGGAAAGCCCCTTCAACAATGAAGCCGGCTCCGAATGGAGCCGGCGGAGTTGAAGGGGTGCGACGGGTGCAGTGGCAGCCGTCGCGATTTTCAGTGTCTGCTAGGCAGACACTGAAAATCATTATGGGGCCCTGTTAGGGGGCCCCTGCACTGCCCATGCCTGTGGCATGGACAGTGCAGGGGCCCCCAGGGGCCCCACGACACCCGTTCCCGCCATCCTGTTCCTGGCGGTTTTTACCGCCAGGACCAGGATGGCGGGAAGGGGGTCGGAATCCCCATGGCGGTGCTGCGAGCAGCGCCGCCATGGAGGATTCTTTGGGGCAGGGGTAAACCGGCGGGATACCGCCGGTTGCCCTTTTCTGACCGTGGCTTTACCGCCGCGGTCAGAATTGCCTATGAAGCACCGCCAGCCTTTTGGCGGTGCTTCCGCGGCACTCTGCCCTGGCGGTTTTCAACCGCCAGGGTCAGAATTACCGCCTATGTGTTTGAAAATGCCACTTTTAGAAAGTGAGCATTTTCTTGCCTAAACCATTTCTGTGACTCTGTTTGTTTGTGGATTCCCTGTCTGGATCAGTTTGACAGTTGGGCTGGTTGCACTTCTCACTCCACAGTGACACAAACGGGGCTAGGGTGTAGCCTGCATTTCCTGATGAGCCATCAGTGCTAGGAGGGAGGAGAGGAGTGGTCACTCATACCTGAAAGGGCTGTGCCTGTTCTACTCAATGCAGTCTCCAACCCCCTGGTGTGTGTCTGGGGCCTGGCCTGGGCAAGGCAGGATTTCACAAACAAGAGAGACTTCGCTTTGAAGTAAGCCTACTTCAAAAAGCAAAATGGGTAAAACAAGGGCACCCAAAACCACAGACTTTAGAACACTTCTGGAAACCAAGAGGGACCTCAGCCTGGAGAAGAGCTGAAGAGCTGGGAAAGAAGAGCTGCCCTGCCTGTGATTGTGTTTTTTGGAGCTATCCTCCAGTTGCTGTTTCTGCCTGTGCTACAGGACAAAGACTGGACTTTGTGTTGACTTCCTTCTTGTGAAGATCTCCACGGGCTTGATTTATAGCTTGCCTCCTGTTGTTTGAAGTCTCAGGGACTGCAAAGACTTCTCTCTGCCAGCACCTGGAGCCTCTTGAGAGACTCCTACTCTGCCAAGTGGTGCCCATCACGTTCCTGTGGCACTGAGAAGAGAAGCTGGCAGCCCAAGAGTGAGAAATCCACACACAGACTGTCGTGCAGGGAAAAGATCGATGCTACTCCGATCTGTGGCTGAAAAATCGAGGTGCCGCCAGCTTCACAGCTCAAAATTGATGCTCGCCTGCAACGCGACCAAAAGATCGATGCCCGTAGCTGGAGAAACAACGCGTAGCATCGCAACTGGCTGGTTAGATCGCAACCCGCGCTGTGTGGTCTTTTGACCATAGTGCGACTGAATTTCAGACTCAAACACCACAGGGTATGTAAAATGATGCAAGGCACGGACAGTGCTGACCAGATCAACACACTGGTCTCCTGCAGAGAGAAGAAACTACGCATACCGACCCTACTAAAGGAGAAACAATGCAAGGTCTCACTTGTGAGTGAAATTGACGCATCACAAGCCCTTTTTGACGCACACTCACCCATGCTGGGTTGTTTTTGACGCACCCAAGGTACATTTTCATGCTAGCAGTGTTAGCATTGTATTTAAAATTACATAAAGACTCTTTTTGCATTTTTAGTGATAATTTGACTTGTTTATAGTGGAGTTTTGTTGTTTTGTTGCTTTGGTCTTGTTTTGTTTAGATGAATATTTTCCATTTTTCTAAACCTGTGTTGTGTCATTATGTGGTGTTTTCATTAAGTTACTGTGTGTGTTGGTACAAATATTTTACACCTAGCACTCTGAGGTTAAGCCTACTGCTCGTGCCATGCTACCAAGGGGGTAAGCAAGGGTTAGCTGAGGGTGATTCTCTTTTACCCTGACTAGAGTGAGGGTCCTTGCATGGACAGGGGGTAACCTGACTGCCAACCAAAGACCACATTTCTAACACTGGGGGTTTTCTGGGAGCTTTCTCCCACCCTTCCTTGTACATGTGCTGCCCCAGTACCCAGAGCCTTAGGCTCACTATATAGGAGATCATTATCCTAGTAGATTAGCTGATGCCAAGAGGCTTCACTTGCTGCTTGAGCTGAGGTCTATTGCCTCAAGCCTTCAAGAGTGGGACACTCTTTCTATACCTTGCAGAATTTCTCCTTGATAGGCCCACCCTCTACTGGCTAGCCAGCACGGTCAAGTAAGTCACCTAGGGTGGCAATGTCCTCCCCAATTGGCTCAGCGGCCTCCTCCTCAGGGACCCCGTCAAACCTCCACCGCAGGAACTTCTGGGACCGGTTTCCAGAGCCCCTTGCCCCTCTCCTTGGCAGCTGTCTGGGTCATTCTTCAAGGATAGGGATGCTCTGGACCGTGTGGTCATGCAGACCCACTCAGGCAATTCCATCATCTCCAGGTGAGACCTGAGCTGTACCTCCCTCCAGGTAGTGTTCTCAAGGTCATTGCCTAACAGACAATCTACAGACATGACAGGACTCACAGCTACTTTCAGAGTACCAGAGACCCCCCCAAACTCAAAGGGAACCATATCCACCGGTAAATGGCTCTCACGATTTTCGGAGACTACGACTTTATGGAATGTGTTTGGTAGGACCTGATCTGTTGACACCAGCTGACCCCTGACAGTGGTCATGCTGGCTCCTGTGTCACGCAGAGCCTCCACCCGCTGCCCATTACTGGTGACCCACTGCCTATACTTACAAATATTGGTAGGCATGTGGGGGTTTTGTACCAATTTTGCATCCCCCAGGGACACTAGGGTTAACTCTGTTTGTTCCCCAAAGCTTACTGGGACTTCCTCCTCCCTGAGAGCTACACTAGCCATCCCAGGTGTCTGCCCACCAGTGGGGTCTGTGCCCTCTTTGAACATTTGGAGCTGCCCATAGAGTGACCATATTTGGAGCACTCTGCACATTGGGATATAAATCCCCCTGTCTTATGGTCAAAGAACCCTTTCATTTTAGAATCGGACTGGGACTTGTTACCACTATTCCTTTGGGAATTATTTTGGGGGCCTTTAAAGAATTCCTTATTTCTAAGTTTTTCTCCCCCTCTTTCTTCTGTTGGGAACCCTGACCACCTTCATGGATGTCCCCCCAGATACCTTTTTGGACACTCTGGTTCTAGCCCAGGGGACTGCCTCCTCAGCAAGCTTCCTGGGATCAGTCAGCTTACTGTCAACTATGTGCTGGAGCAACTCTGTAAAGTAAATACTGAGCATATGCTATCTCAGGATTAAATTGTACAACTCTACATAATAACTGACCTTACTGCCCCACATCCACCCATTCAGGCCCAGATTTATACTTCCTTTGCGCTGAATTTCGCGTCATTTATTTTATGCTAATTCAGAGCAAACTTAACTCCATATTTATATTTTGATGCTAGACCCATCTAGCGTCAAAATATTAGAGTTAACGTAATGTTTTGGATGCATGAAACCAACTTGCGTCAATGAGATGCAAGGTAGGCATTCCCATCCAAAAAATGACTCTAAGCCCCTAGTCCCATATTTATCCACCTGGGCAAAAATGATGCACGGGTGGGAAGCGGACCCAAAAAATGACATTAACTCCGATTTGCATCAGGTTTTAACGCCTGGTTCAGTACACATCTCTACTTAAGGAAAATACACAGAAGCAACATTACCAACCTACAGGACAACATGGAAGTGATACTGCCCCAGACTAAGAGATGACGCAGAGGACAGCAACAACAACTGCAACCACCACCACGACAACAGGGCCCACAAAGGCAACGCAGAAGGCAGGAGAGGATATTCAGAAACAATGACAATCCTCCTTGGCCTCAGTGAACAAGACATTATTAGGACATACAGACTCAACAGGCAAGCTATACTACACTTGCCGCACCACATTGAGCCACATTTCACAGCCAGCCAGCAGACCCCTGCTAGCTGTCTTGCACATGCTGGAAAGTGGCTCATTTCAAACAATGGGTGCCCTGCTTGCTGGTGTGTCACAGCTGTCATCCTCGATGTTCCTTCCAAAGGTGTTAGATGCAATTATCTGACTGACACTCCGCCACAATTGCTTCACCAACACCCAGCAAATACAGCAGGAGATAAAATAGGGGTTCTACCAATTTGATGGCTTCCTGCATGTGCTCGGGGCAATTGACTGCACCCATATCCGACTTGTTCCACCTGCAGCAACAGAGCTTTTATACCAGAGTTGCAAACACACACATTCCATAAATATGCAGGCCACAGTAGACCACCAGGTACTATTCACAAACATTTTGGCTGAGTATCCTGGGAGTGTCCATGACACCTATATATTCAGGCACAGCAGGTTCAACAAACACTTCCAGGATGGACAATATGGTAATGGCCTACTTGTGGGTAAGCCAACAAACCTACCAACTTACACAAAACACACCAACCCTGTAGGACACACAAGACATACACCACTCCCAAAACACAGGGCCAGGGTAACACAGATGTGTATGTAACTACACATGTGTACCATGCTGCAGTACAGCACAATCAGTGCACACCACAAACAAATACACCCACATGTACTTAACACACCTACAACTTGACAGGCCACCACCTGAAGGACAGGTGCAGATATGTACCCTTTGCAAACAGAAGATGTACACAAACCACTACAAGTGCCCACAGGTTGCCTACTATGTACACTTCACACCCACAGTACACCAAACGAAGAATAGCCCAGCAATGTGAATGGCATACACCATGCTCATGTAACGTACGTCACACATAGGCACAGATCTCTCAAATCATGCCGTGCAAGTGTCTGCCAGAACAAACATCACATGCCAGACCGGTAGAGCCAATACCAACTACTTCTCATCAACACATACCTGACTTACCTGTAGTGCGCATATACAACTGCCTGATGCATTTGGTGACACACATAGGAATACAACATCAATGGCCATTACATACCATGTGCCAGATTTGTGAGAAGTGGCACCACACCTACTGTAATGCCACTTCACATGCACCACTTACTGACCCACAACACCATCATGTTTGTACTGTAAACAATAAATGGCCCAGCATGGGGGAGAGTCACTGTTAGACAGTGCAGGTCATGGATGCCATAGTGGGACCCTGTAGGAGAAATTAGGACATCACTGACCTTGCATACACTGTGCTAAGGGACACATTTGTTAAGTAGTTGATCTCCACCCCATAGCCTGCACTGTGCATGTGTGGACAGTATAAATGCTGATTCATGTTTTGGAAGATAGGAAAGACACTGGTAGTGATCTTGATCATCCTGAAACAATGGGATACACACCCTTGGGTACCTGGAGGCTGGCACAAACATCAGCTGCCACTCAGGATCACTAAGGGGCCTATGTAAGAGCCCCAGTGCCATTGTCATGGCCTTCATTGTACGTACAAGTTTCCGGATGACCACTCTTTTGTGTCTTGAAGCCACATTTGAAATCAGCCATTCTCCCACGTAGCACTTAGTGCGGAAGGGGCTTCCAATGTGTGTAGCTGCAGGTCTGTCACCACAAGATACATAGCATTATGATGCTGACACAGATGTAGGTGTCACCTAAAACCTGAGGCAGTTCCAACATCAAACAACACCCCAGGTGTGCCGTTTGCAGGTTGCAATAAGGAAATAGACTGTGATTTGACCTCATATGAATGTGCCATCTATGCATACTGCATATTGCTGCACACACAGAAAGAGCCAATTGGCCATCAAAAATGTATATGGATAGGAAGGAGTCCCTTCCTGAATAGATGTATCCACCTCTACAGGTTAGCTAGCCTGGTGCAGAATTGGTAGTCTTGCTGCATGGCTGCATATTAGGTGCTGGTGCAGGGGTCAACAAAGAGTTGTCTAGTAACATGTTACACATGGTGCATTTCTGCATAGTCAAAATGTTGCAGCACAGTGCTGCCAATGTTGAATCTGTGTTGTGCATTGTCACTTACTCATTAAAATGGGCCTAAGTGTTGCACTTCATCTGTAATGACACATGTCAAAATAGCTGGAATGTCCAGGCTGCAGCAACCGAGCTACCACGTTGTCACCACATCTGGCCCGATTGTGTTGTGAGGATATGACATGTGCCCTCTGGTTATAGCACACTGATACGAAGGTGCATTACACAACACATGTTACATACATACTGAGCATCAGTTAGGATTCCAAAATATATGTCCCAGGCCCTTGAGCCAATACCCAAGATTGTCATGTTCAACAACACAGTGCTAAGAAAACTTTGCACAAGGCCAGGAACTCACACCATACCATTAACATGTATGAGACACAACCAAATCAAAATAACAAATGCCATGCAACATGACAAACCTGTTGCGAGCCTAAACAACAACTTGTACCTTTTACCTTTGAAGGGGATCAGGGTTATGGCATACAGCCGTGAATGATGACGCCGTTTGGAAAGCCAAGCACAGCAGCAGAGCGTGCATACAATGAGGACATCATAAGACATGCAATATTATGGAAAGGACATTTGGCATACTGAAAACAAGATTCTGGTGTCTGGACCTCACTGGAGGCAGCCTTCTATATGCCCCACACATTGTGTGCAAAATCATCCTGACATGTGCTATCCTCCATAACACATGTGTGCGGATGAACATTCCGATTTATGACCAGGTAGATGACCTGCCTGAGGAGGAGGAGGAGGAGGAGGAGGATGGTGGTGACGATGAGGAGGTGGAACATTACAACAAAGCTGCTGGGGTATGCCGGAGACAGCACATAGTTGACACTTTTTAGTCTTAAGAACCACTGAATTCACCTTTTCAATTTTGTAAATAAATACTTCACTAATACAACCAGTTCTGCTTTCGTCTTTTCAGTCTCAAATGTACATACCATAGTAATGTGAGTCAAAGGTCAGGGATCATGTTACAAATAGGAATCTGACAAGTACTGTTGCAACATCATATGTGATGTATAATATTGTACTTCCACCATCACACACATCACTAACAGCCTCATCACTGGTATGTGACAACTGAAGGACACAATCTATGGACCACTACATATTTTGTTTTGTACATCAACGTTAGCAATAACGTCAATGGGTTATCAGACACAACTACATCATGTCCAAATAGAATGTATACAAGGGGCCCACACATGAGGTAATGGATGTCAATAAATAGAAATTAAGTTGAAACTGAACACTGTGAGAGTTGCAATGGGTACATGGAACATGTATGAAAAGGGGTGGACATCATTAGTAACAATGGTCATCATGATTTGCCCAGGAATAACAACCAATGGTAGAAGTTGGGCCTGCGCAGAGTATCCATGGTATTCTGTCCTGTCACTGGCACGGGGCACAATCCTGACACAGAGTACACATGACCTCACACACTGAATGGACATGTCGGTGGAATGCCCATCAGCATGGGTGAGACCATATGAGGCTGGGGCTGTAGGTCCACTGAACAAAACCAACAACCATTGGTAATTGCAACAAGTTTAATCAAACTTTTCCGCTCAAAACATATTCTGGGTGGTATGTAGGCAGAGTGTGTCATACACACTATGGCCCTCATTTCAACTTTCCGCCCACCAAGTTGAAACCGCCGGGCGGCCGCCTTTGCAGCCGCACTCCCGCGGGGTCTATTTTGAGATCCCCGCTTGGCCGGGGGGCGGAAACCTGGTTTCCGCCCGCTGGCCCAGCGGGGATCTCGGCCGCATCATGGGAGCCGGCTACAAATGGAGCCGGCGGTAATACGGCTGTGCGACGGGTGCCGTTGCACCCATCGTGCTTTTCACTGTCTGCTATGCCCCACGACTCCCCTTCCGCCAGCCTTTTCATGGCGGTTCATACCACCATGAAAAGGCTGGCAGGAGGGGGACTCGTAATCCCCTAGGCAGCGCTGCAAGCAGTGCTGCACTGGGGGATTACAACCGCCGGGACAGAAGTGGCAGGAAACCGCCGGGACAGAAGTGGCGGGAAACCGCCGGGACAGAAGTGGTGCGACCGCGGCACTTCCGCCACGGTCGTAATGCCCAAGTTCGTACCACCAGCCTGTTGGCGGTACAAACTCCAAAACAGCCCTGGCGGTGTTTGACCGCCAGGGTTGTAATGAGGGCCTATATACCAAAGATGTACACATGTCAGACAAATATGCAGGCTTCACACAAGTCTCCATAAAATCACAATCTACATACGGAGACAGTTGTCGGGTAATAATTCCTAGGTAGCAATGGTTCACCCATCATCAACAATGCCTGACCTGTGTATGTGATAGTTGAAACAAGTGTTCACAAAGCAAGAAAAGAAACACCACACCATAAAGCAATAAAAACATCACTTATAGTTCTGTGATCTTTGGTGTATCTCACAAAGACAGCATCTTATTAAGTTATGAAGTGTGCTTGTCGATACATTGATTGACAATTCAAAACATAATCAAAGAGGTCTTGTCCGATTAATGTGTCGATGGTGTTTCAAACCTCAGGCTGTATTCTAGGGTCTCATCAGGACAAAAAATGACCTGGGAAATGGTGAAAGGTTGGAATAATTAAAGAAAGCCTCAGCTGGATTTCAAAATACAGCATTCCACACTGTGGGAAGATGCTGCCAGATTACCCAGGTCTTATATTAAGGTGACAAAAACACCCTTGTCACATTGTTGCATGGACTACCACATGTAGCCATACCCAAAATGCCACAATACAGCACAGCGCATGTCATATGTATGTTGATTCAGGGTGCATTTAAGGACAATGCAAAACACCATGCAATCAGGAATTGAGTAAAAAAATATGACTCAAATGCTTCTAAAACATCTGCAAACGCAAAGTAAATGACACATGGGCCCTTAGCGTGAATTCCACCCTCAAACACCTCTCAATGCAGCCTTCAATGAAATTGACTCATAAACGACATGCGTCTATATAAACGACGCACACGTGTTGTGCATCTAAAAAAACCTATGCAAATGTCAAATGAGTCAAAAAAATACACACATAACTTAAAAACGTGACGCAAGGGAACAGGAATTGATGTAATAGGAAATCCTGTCTACAAACATGGTACAGTGGGTGTAGTTTCACCTTCTCTTTACAGTCTGTGCCTTGCTGACTGTGTGGTTGTGTTTTGGAGCTGGTGGTTGTGTCTTGGTTGTTGATTGTAGTTTGTTGTGTCCCTCATGTCATGTCCTGTCATTTATTTGTGCATTTTGTCCCAGTAGTTGTGATTTTGTGTGTTTATTGTCTAAATTTGTATTTGTACTGAGGGGTGTCTGTTCGGTGTAGTTTAGCATTTGGGAGAGCTGGGATTAGTTTGTGGGGATAAATTTCCATTTCATTTTTCCTTTTTTCTTGTTATTTAGGGTCAACTTTGACCATTTACAACATGTCTGGCAGGGGGAGGCTGACGAGGATGTCAGAGCAAGAGTTAGGTGGATTTGTGTGGTTGGAATGTGTAGGAGGCTGGCCTGGCTTGTAGAGGGTACCAAGGGGTACTTACACTCTGTACCAGGTCCAGTTATCCCTTATTAGTGTAGAAGAGGTGTTTCTAGCAGTTAGGCTGATAGAAGGTAGCAATAGCAGAGCAGCTTAGGCTGAACTAGGAGACATGCAAAGCTCCTACTATACCACTGGTGTCATATGCACAATATCATAAGAAAACACAATACACAGATATACTATAATTAAAGGTACTTTATTTTTATGACATTATGCCAAAAGTATCTCAAATATACACAAGATATATATACACAATACCAAAAATATGCAGTAATAGCAAAAGGAAGTAATGCAAGCAATGTAAAATTACAGTAGATTGCAATAGGAGCACATAGGTATAGGGGCAACACAAACCATATACTCCAAAAGTAGAATGCGAACCACAAATGGACCCCAAACCTATGTGAGCTTGTAGAGGGTCGCTGGGACTGTAAGAAAACAGTGAGGGTTAGAAAAATAGCCCACCCCAAGACCCTGAAAATTAGGTGTAAAGTGCACCTATATTCCCCAGAGAGCACAGAAGTCGTGATAGGGGAATTCTACAAGGAAGACCAACACCAGCAATGCAACCAAAGTGGATTTCCGGACGAGAGTACCTGTGGAACAAGGGGACCAAGTCCAAGAGTCGCGACAAAGTCGAGAGTGGGCAGATGGCCAGGAAATGCCAGCTGAGGGTGCAAAGAAGCTGCCACTGGATGGTAAAAGCTGTGGATTCTGCAAGAACGAAGAGGGCCAGAAACTTCCCCTTTGGAGGATGTATGTCCCACGTTGTGAAGAAGCTTGCAGAGGTGTTCCCACGCAGAAAGACAGCAAACAAGCCTTGCTAGCTGCAAGAGTCGCAGTTAGGGTTTTCGGATGCTGCTGTGGCCCAGGAGGGACCAGGATGTTGCTACTTGGATGAGGAGACAGAGGGGGCGCCCAACAAGTCAGGGAGCCCTCACAGAAGCAGCAGCACCCACAGAAGTACCGGAACAGGCACTTGGAAGAGGAGTGAACTGGAGCTCACCCGAAGACACAAAGGGGAGTCCCACGACGCCGGAGGACAACTCAGGAGGTTGTGCACTGCAGGTTAGAGTGTTGGGGACCCAGGCTTGGCTGTGCACGAAGGAAATCCTGGAAGAGTGCACAGGAGCCGGAGCAGCTGCAAATCACGCGGAACCCAGCAATGCAGTCTAGCGTGGGGAGGCAAGGACTAACCTCCACCAAACTTGGACTGAAGAGTCTCTGGACTGTGGGAGTCACTTGGACAGAGATGCTGAGTTCCAGGGACCATGCTTGTCGTGCTGAGAGGGGACCCAGAGGACCGGTGCCTGTGGTTGCAGGGGGAAAGATTCCGTCGACCCACAGGAGATTTCTTCAGAGCTCCTGGTGCAGAAAGGAGGCAGGCTACCCCCAGAGCATGCACCACCAGGAAACAGGCGAGAAAGCGGCAGGATCAGCGATACAAGGTTGCAGTAGTCGTCTTTGCTACTTTGTTGCGGTTTTGCAGGCGTCCTGAGCAGTCAGCGGTCGATCCTTTGGCAGAAGGTGAAGAGAGAGATGCAGAGGAACTCTGGTGAGCTCTTGCATTCGGTATCTAAATAATTCCCCAAAGCAGAGACCCTAAATAGCCAGAAAAGGAGGTTTGGCTACCTAGGAAGGAGGATAGGCTAGCAACACAGGTAAGAGCCTATCAGAAGGAGTCTCTGACGTCAACTGCTGGCACTGGCCACACAGAGCAGTCCAGTGTGCCAGCAGCACCTCTGTTTCCAAGATGGCAGAGGTCTGGAGCACACTGGAGGAGCTCTGGGCACCTCCCCTGGGAGGTGCAGGTCAGGGGAGTGGTCACTCCCCTTTCCTTTGTCCAGTTTCGAGCCAGAGCAGGGCTGGGGGATCCCTGAACCAGTCTAGACTGGCTTATGCAGAGATGGCCACCATCTGTGCCCATCAAAACATTTCCAGAGGCTGGGGGAGGCTACTCCTCCCCAGCCCTGACACCTTTTTCCAAAGGGAGAGGGTGTAACACCCTCTCTCTGAGGAAGCCCTTTGTTCTGCCTTCCTGGGCCAGGCCTGGCTGGACCCCATGAGGGCAGAAACCTGTCTGAGGGGTTGGCAGCAGCAGCAGCTGCAGTGAAACCCCGGGAAAGGCAGTTTGCCAGTACCCGGGTCTGTGCTAGAGACTCGGGGGATCATGGAATTGTCTCCCCAATGCCAGAATGGCATTGGGGTGACAATTCCATGATCTTAGACATGTTACATGGCCATGTTCGGAGTTACCATTGTGAAGCTATACATAGGTAGTGACCGATGTATAGGGCACGCGTGTAATGGTGTCCCCTGTGAGAAAGTAGCCTCTTTCTAGCCTTGTTACCCCCACTTTAGGCCTGTTTGTGAGTGTATGTCAGGGTGTTTTCACTGTCTCACTGGGATCCTGCTAGCCAGGGCCCAGTGCTCATAGTGAAAACCCTATGTTTTCAGTATGTTTGTTATGTGTCACTGGGACCCTGCTAGTCAGGACCCCAGTGCTCATAAGTTTGTGACCTATAGGTATGTGTTCCCTGTGTGATGCCTAACTGTCTCACTGAGGCTCTGCTAATCAGAACCTCAGTGGTTATGCTCTCTCATTTCTTTCAAATTGTCACTAACAGGCTAGTGACCAATTTTACCAATTTACATTGGCTTACTGGAACACCCTTATAATTCCCTAGTATATGGTACTGAGGTACCCAGGGTATTGGGGTTCCAGGAGATCCCTATGGGCTGCAGCATTTCTTTTGCCACCCATAGGGAGCTCTGACAATTCTTACACAGGCCTGCCACTGCAGTCTGAGTGAAATAACGTCCACGTTATTTCACAGCCATTTTACACTGCACTTAAGTAACTTATAAGTCACCTATATGTCTAACCTTTACCTGGTAAAGGTTGGGTGCTAAGTTACTTAGTGTGTGGGCACCCTGGCACTAGCCAAGGTGCCTCCACATAGTTCAGGGCCAATTACCCGGACTTTGTGAGTGCGGGGACACTATTACACGCGTGCACTACATATAGGTCACTACCTATGTGTAGCTTCACAATGGTAACTCCGAATATGGCCATGTAACATGTCTAAGATCATGGAATTGCCCCCTCTATGCCATCCTGGCATTGTTGGTGCAATCCCATGATCCCACGGGTGTCTAGCACAGACCCTGGCACTGCCAAACTGCCTTTCCCGGGGTTTCACTGCAGCTGCTGCCAACCCCTCAGACAGGCTTCTGCCCTCCTGGGGTCCAGCCAGGCCTGGCCCAGGATGGCAGAACAAAGGACTTCCTCTGAGAGAGGGTGTTACACCCTCTCCCTTTGGAAAATGGTGTGAAGGCAGGGGAGGAGTAGCCTCCCCCAGCCTCTGGAAATGCTTTCATGGGCACAAATGGTGCCCATTTCTGCATAAGCCTGTCTACACCGGTTCAGGGACCCCTCAGCCCTGCTCTGGCGCGAAACTGGACAAAGGAAAGGGAAGTGACCACTCCCCTGACCTGCACCTCCCCTGGGAGGTGCCCAGAGCTCCTCCAGTGTGCTCCAGATCTCTGCCATCCTGGAAACAGAGGTGCTGCTGGGACACTGGACTGCTCTGAGTGGCCAGGGCCAGCAGGTGACGTCAGAGACTCCTTCTGATAGGCTCCTTCAGGTGTTGCTAGCCTATCCTCTCTCCTTGGTAGCCAAACCCTCTTTTCTGGCTATTTAGGGTTTCTGTCTTTGGGGATTCCTTAGATAACGAATGCAAGAGCTCATCCGAGTTCCTCTGCATCTCTCTCTTCACCTTCTGCCAAGGAATCGACTGCTGACCGCGCTGGAAGCCTGCAAAACTGCAACAAAGAAGCAAAGACGACTACTGCAACGCTGTAACGCTGATCCTGCCGCCTTCTCGACTGCTTTCTTGGTGGTGCATGCTGTGGGGGTAGTCTGTCTCCTGTCTGCACTAGAAGCTCCGAAGATATCTCCTGTGGGTCGACAGAATCGTCCCCCTGCAACCGCAGGCACCAAAGAACTGCATCACCGGTACCCTGGGTCTCCTCTCAGCACGACGAGCGAGGTCCCTTGAAGCCAGCAACTCTGTCCAAGTGACTCCCACAGTCCAGTGACTCTTCAGTCCAAGTTTGGTGGAGGTAAGTCCTTGCCTCCCCACGCTAGACTGCATTGCTGGGAACTGCAACTTTTGCAGCTACTCCGGCCTCCGTGCACTTCCGGTGGAAATCCTTTGTGCACAGTCCAGCCTGGGTCCACGGCACTCAAACCTGCATTGCACGACCTCCTAAGTTGTCCTCCGGCGACGAGGGACTCCTTTGTGCGACTTCAGGTGAGCACCGTTTCACTCCACTTCATAGTGCCTGTTCTGGCACTTCTGTGGGAGCTGCCTGCTTCTGAGAGGGCTCTTTGTCTTGCTCGATGCCCCCTCTGTCCCCAGACGCAATTGGCGATATCCTGGTCCCTCCTGGGCCACAGCAGCATCCAAAAACGCTAACCGCACAACTTGCATCTAGCAAGGCTTGTTGGCAGTCTTTCTTCAGGAAAACACTTTTGCACGATTCTCCACGGCGTGAGGGATCCGTCCTCCAAAGAGGAAGTTCCTAGCCCTTGTCGTTCCTGCAGAACCCTCAGCTTCTACTGTCCAGTAGCAGCATCTTTGCACCCACAGCTGGCATTTCCTGGGCATCTGCCCATCTCCGACTTGCTTGTGACTTTTGGACTTGGTCCCCTTGTTCCACAGGTACCCTCAACTGGAAATCCATCGTTGTTGCATTGTTGGTTTGTGCCTTTCCTGCAGAATTCCCCTATCACGACTTCTATGTCCTTTGGGGAACTTTAGTGCACTTTGCACTCACTTTTCAGGGTCTTGGGGTGGGCTATTTTTCTAACCCTTACTATTTTCTAATAGTCCCAGCGACCCTCTACAAGGTCACATAGGTTTGGGGTCCATTCGTGGTTTGCATTCCACTTTTGGAGTATATGGTTTGTGTTGCCCCTATCCCTATGTGTCTCCATTGCATCCTATTGTAACTATACATTGTATGCACTGTTTTCTAATACTATTACTGCATATTTTGGTATTGTGTACATATATCTTGTGTATATTTGCTATCCTCATACTGAGGGTACTCACTGAGATACTTTTGGCATATTGTGATAAAAATAAAGTACCTTTATTTTTAGTATATCTGTGTATTGTGTTTTCTTATGATATTGTGCATATGAAACTAAGTGGTACTGTAGGAGCTTCACTCGTCTCCTAGTTCAGCCTAAGCTGCTCTGCTAAGCTACCATTATCTATCAGCCTATGCTGCTAGACACCCTATACACTAATAAGGGATAACTGGGCCTGGTGCAAGGTGCAAGTACCCCTAGGTACTCACTACAAGCCAGTCCAGCCTCCTACATTGGTTGTGCAGCGGTAGGATAAGTGTTTTGAGACTACTTACCACTCTTGTCATTGTACTTTTCATAAGAGAAAAATATACAAAACAAGTTCAGTGTATGTACACCTAACCAAAAAGTTTTGCATTTCTTTTCTCACTCTTTTTCTAAAGTGCTGAAAAGTACTTCTAAACTTTCAAAAGTTCTTAAAAAGTTTAAAACGTTTTTTTTTTCTGTCTTTCTAAAAGTTCTGAAAACTTTTTTCTCTTTTTCTATCACTTAAACTCTTTCTAAAAATGTCTGGCACAGGCCAAAATGTTGATCTGTCCAAACTTGCATATGACCACCTTAGCTGGAAAGGAGCAAGGAGTCTCTGGGGGTCATTCTAACCATGGCGGGCGGCGGAGGCCGCCCGCCAGAGTTCCCCCCTCCAGAATACCGCACCGCGGTCAGAATACCGCACCGCGGTCAGAAGACCGCTGCGGTTATTCTGGGTTTCCCACTGGGCTGGCGGGCGACCGCCAAAAGGCCGCCCGCCAGCCCAGTGGGAAACACCCTTCCCACGAGGAAGCCGGCTCCGAATGGAGCCGGCGGAGTGGGAAGGTGCGACGGGTGCAGTTGCACCCGTCGCGAATTTCAGTGTCTGCAAAGCAGATACTGAAATTCTTTGTGGGGCCCCCAGGGGCCCCACGACACCCCATACCGCCATCCTGTTCCTGGCGGGAGAACCGCCAGGAACAGGATGGCGGTATGGGGTGTTTGAATCCCCAAGCAAGCTGCGCCGCCATGGAGGATTCATGTGGGCAGCGGAAAACCGGCGGGAGACCGCCGGTTTTCCTCTTCTGACCGCGGCCAAACCGCCGCGGTCAGAATGCCCTGCGGGGCACCGCCAGCTTGTTGGCGGTGCTCCCGCCGACCCTGGCCCCGGCGGTCCTTGACCGCCGGGGTCAGAATGACCCTCTCTGTGTAGAAAGAGGTTTGAGTGTAGGGAAGAATCCTTCTTTGGAATTATTGCTTAACATGCTTAGAGAACAAGATAAGGCCAGAAGGGCCCCATCTGTTGAAAAAGTAGCTAATGGTTCCCAATCTGATCCAGGGACTCCCCTAGGAAAAGATTCAGGAAAGAAACTTCCTAGCCTGCCCAATACTAGACAGCCTAGCATAGTTGGTACTGAGGTTGAGTCACACCATACAGATAGTGTTGTCTCACATCATAGCAAGAGCATTCATTCTCACCACAGTAGAAGTGATGTTTCTGTTAACCAAGCTGTTAGGCTGCCTTCTGTAAGGGACAGGTCTCCTTCTGTCCATTCCCATCATACTTCTGTTTCTAGACATGTCCCTCCCACCCACCCTGATGACAGATTGTTAGAAAGGGAGCTCAATAGATTGAGAGTGGAACAAACCAGACTGAAGCTCAAGAAGCAACAGCTGGATTTGGATAGACAGTCCTTAGAAGTAGAGAAGGAGAGACAGATACTGGGTTTAGAAACCCATGGTGGCAGCAGCAGTATTCCCAATAGTCATCCTGCAAAAGAGCATGATTCTAGGAATCTGCACAAGATAGTTCCCCCTTATAAGGAGGGGGATGACATTAACAAGTGGTTTGCTGCACTTGAGAGGGCCTGTGTTGTACAGGATGTCCCTCAAAGGCAGTGGGCTGCTATCCTATGGCTATCATTTAGTGGAAAGGGTAGGGATAGGCTCCTTACTGTGAAAGAAAGTGATGCCAATAATTTTACAGTTCTTAAGAATGCACTCCTGGATGGTTATGGCTTAACCACTGAACAATACAGGATAAAGTTCAGAGAGACCAAAAAGGAGTCTTCACAAGACTGGGTTGATTTCATTGACCATTCAGTGAAGGCCTTGGAGGGGTGGTTACATGGCAGTAAAGTTACTGATTATGACAGCCTGTATAACTTGATCCTGAGAGAGCATATACTTAATAATTGTGTGTCTGATTTGTTGCACCAGTACCTGGTAGACTCTGATCTGACCTCTCCCCAAGAATTGGGAAAGAAGGCAGACAAATGGGTCAGAACAAGGGTGAACAGAAAAGTTCATACAGGGGGTGACAAAGATGGTAATAAGAAGAAAGATGGTGAAAAATCTCAAGATAAGCATGGGGATAAGGGTAAAACCAAAGATCCCACTTCAAATCTTAAACACTCTTCAGAGGGTGGGGATAAAACTAATTCTTCCTCTTCTTCTCAACCTGCACACATTAAAAAGCCTTGGTGCTTTGTGTGTAAAAACAGAGGCCATAGGCCAGGGGATAAGTCCTGTCCAGGTAAACCCCCTGAGCCTACCACCACTAATACATCAAGCTCTAGTGCCCCTAGCAGTAGTGGTACTAGTGGTGGGACTGCTGGCAACAGTCAAGCAAAGGGTGTAGTTGGGTTCACTTATGGGTCCATAATAGAAACTGGGGTAGTCAGTCCCAAGACAGTTTCTGTCACACCTAGTGGCATTGGCCTTGCCACACTGGCTGCTTGTCCCCTTACAATGGATAAGTACAGGCAGACAGTTTCAATAAATGGTGTTGAGGCCTTGGCCTACAGGGACACAGGTGCCAGTATCACTTTGGTGACTGAAAACCTAGTGGCTCCTGAACAACACATCATTGGACAACAGTATAAAATTATTGATGTCCATAACTCCACTAAGTTTCTTCCATTAGCTATAATTCAGTTTAGTTGGGGTGGAGTTACTGGCCCTAAGCAGGTGGTGGTATCACCTAGCTTACCTGTAGACTGTCTCTTAGGTAATGGCCTAGAGGCCTCAGGTTGGGCTGAGGTAGAGTTTTATGCCCATGCAGCCATGCTGGGCATCCCAGAGGAATTGTTCCCTCTCATTTCTACTGAAATGAAAAAGCAAAGGAGAGAAGGCCTGAAAACTCAGGATCCCTCTCCATCAACAGGTAAAAAGGGTATCACAGTATCCCCTAACCACCCTGCTATTCAGGATACCATTCCTGTGGTGGGAGAAACCTCTCCTGGGGTGGCACCTGTTCCAAGGGAATCATCAGCTGGCAAAGCTGTACTCCCTGAGCTAGAAGTACCTCTCTGTGGGATAACTAACATTGGTGACAAAAAAAGCACCATTTTAGTTAACATGGAGCATCCCTCCAACCCTCCCAGAGAAACTTTAGTGCAGAAACTCTGCACTGCCTCACAACACTTAGGACAGCATCCCTGCCCTAGTGTGGAGCTCATAGGACAGCATCCCTGCCCTGCTCCAACCCAAGAGAAACAGCATCCCTGTTCTCTCTTCCAGGCATATGGACAAAGTTTTTGCCCAGCTATGGCTTTTCTGAGACAGCATCCCTGTCTGGCATTTCCATCACTACAAATAGGTTCAGTGGACAATTCCCACTGCTCTAAACTAAAACTTACTGATAGAAACTCTGAAAATACATCTTCACATTGTTGCTTAGCTAAAAAACTTCAAACAGGTTGGTTTACATCCCCACAGTTAAGTAACCATATAGTGGATGATAAAGGGAGTGACCAGTCTATTGCAGAGCTACTCTCTACTTATCACCACTTAGACAATAAAGTCTCAACTGGCCAAGGTTAGCCTTATTGTCCTTCGTTTGGGGGGGGGGGTTGTGTGAGAAAGTAGCCTCTTTCTAGCCTTGTTACCCCCACTTTGGGCCTGTTTGTGAGTGTATGTCAGGGTGTTTTCACTGTCTCACTGGTATCCTGCTTGCCAGGGCCCCAGTGCTCATAGTGAAAACCCTATGTTTTCAGTATGTTTGTTATGTGTCACTGGGACCCTGCTAGTCAGGACCCCAGTGCTCATAAGTTTGTGACCTATAGGTATGTGTTCCCTGTGTGATGCCTAACTGTCTCACTGAGGCTCTGCTAACCAGAACCTCAGTGGTTATGCTCTCTCTTTACAAATTGTCACTAACAGGCTAGTGACCAATTTTACCAATTTACATTGGCTTACTGGAACACCCTTATAATTCCCTAGTATATGGTACTGAGGTACCCAGGGTATTGGGGTTCCAGGAGATCCCTATGGGCTGCAGCATTTCTTTTGCCACCCATAGGGACCTCTGACAATTCTTACACAGGCCTGCCACTGCAGCCTGAGTGAAATAACGTCCACGTTATTTCACAGCCATTTTACACTGCACTTAAGTAACTTATAAGTCACCTATATGTCTAACCTTTACCTGGTAAAGGTTGGGTGCTAAGTTACTTAGTGTGTGGGCACCCTGGCACTAGCCAAGGTGCCCCCACATTGTTCAGGGCCAATTCCCCGGACTTTGTGAGTGCGGGGACACCATTACACGCGTGCACTACATATAGGTCACTACCTATATGTAGCTTCATAATGGTAACTCCGAATATGGCCATGTAACATGTCTAAGATCATGGAATTGCCCCCTCTATACCATCCTGGCATAGTTGGCACAACCCCATGATCCAAGTGGTCTGTAGCACAGACCCTGGTACTGCCAAACTGCCTTTCCTGGGGTTTCACTGCAGCTGCTGCTGCTGCCAACCCCTCAGAGAGGCTTCTGCCCTCCTGGGGTCCAGCCAGGCCTGGCCCAGGATGGCAGAACAAAGGACTTCCTCTGAGAGAGGGTGTTACACCCTCTCCCTTTGGAAAATGGTGTGAAGGCAGGGGAGGAGTAGCCTCCCCCAGCCTCTGGAAATGCTTTCATGGGCTCACATGGTGCCCATTTCTGCATAAGCCAGTCTACACCGGTTCAGGGACCCCTTAGCCCTGCTCTGGCGCGAAACTGGACAAAGGAAAGGGGAGTGACCACTCCCCTGACCTGCACCTCCCCTGGGAGGTGCCCAGAGCTCCTCCAGTGTGCTCCAGACCTCTGCCATCTTGGAAACAGAGGTGCTGCTGGCACACTGGACTGCTCTGAGTGGCCAGTGCCATCAGGTGACGTCAGAGACTCCTGCTGATAGGCTCCTTCAGGTGTTGCTAGCCTATCCTCTCTCCTAGGTAGCCAAACCCTCTTTTCTGGCTATTTAGGGTCTCTGTCTCTTGGGATTCCTTAGATAACGAATGCAAGAGCTCATCTGAGTTCCTCTGCATCTCTCTCTTCACCTTCTGCCAAGAAATCGACTGCTGACCGCGCTGGAAGCCTGCAAAACTGCAACATAGTAGCGAAGACGACTACTGCAACTCTGTAACGCTGATCCTGCCGCCTTCTTGACTGTTTTCCTGGTGGTGCATGCTGTGGGGGTAGTCTGCCTCTTCTCTGCACTAGAAGCTCCGAAGAAATCTCCCGTGGGTCGACGGAATCGCCCCCCTGCAACCGCAGGCACCAAAGAACTGCATCACCGGTACCTTGGGTCTCCTCTCAGCATGACGAGCGAGGTCCCTTGAATCCAGAAACTCTGTCCAAGTGACTCCCACAGTCCAGTGACTCTTCAGTCCAAGTTTGGTGGAGGTAAGTCCTTGCCTCCCCACGCCAGACTGCATTGCTGGGAACCGCGACTTTTGCAGCTACTCCGGCCTCCGTGCACTTCCGACGGAAATCCTTTGTGCATAGTCCAGCCTGGGTCCACGGCACTCTAACCTACATTGCACGACCTCCTAAGTTGGTCTCCGGCGACGTGGGACTCCTTTGTGCGACTTCGGGTGAGCACAGTTTCACGCATCCTTGTAGTGCCTGTTTCTGGCACTTCTGCGGTGCTGCCTGCTGCTGAGAGGGCTCCTTGTCTTGCTCGACGCCCCCTCTGTCCCCTCACACAATTGGCGACATCCTGGTCCCTCCTGGGCCACAGCAGCATCCAAAAACACTAACCGCATGATTTGCAGCTAACAAGGCTTGTTGGCGGTCTTTTGGCGGGAAAAGACTTCTGCATGACTTTCCACAGCGTGAGGGATCCGTCCTCCAAAGGGAAAGTCTCTAGCCCTTGTCGTTCTTTCAGAAACCTACGCTTCTACTGTCCAGTAGCAGCATCTTTGCACCCACAGCTGGCATTTCCTGGGCATCTGCCCATCTCCGACTTGCTTGTGACTTTTGGACTTGGTCCCCTTGTTCCACAGATACCCTCGACTGGAAATCCATCGTTGTTGCATTGTTGGTTTGTGCCTTTCCTGCAGAATTCCCCTATCACGACTTCTATGTCCTTTGGGGAACTTTAGTGCCCTTTGCACTCACTTTTCAGGGTCTTGGGGTGGGCTATTTTTCTAACCCTTACTATTTTCTAATAGTCCCAGCGACCCTCTACAAGGTCACATAGGTTTGGGGTCCATTCGTGGTTCGCATTCCACTTTTGGAGTATATGGTTTGTGTTGCCCCTATCCCTATGTGTCTCCATTGCATCCTATTGTAACTATACATTGTTTGCATTGTTTTCTAATACTATTACTGCATATTTTGGTATTGTGTACATATATCTTGTGTATATTTGCTATCCTCATACTGAGGGTACTCACTGAGATACTTTTGGCATATTGTCATAAAAATAAAGTACCTTTATTATTAGTATATCTGTGTATTGTGTTTTCTTATGATATTGTGCATATGACACTAAGTGGTACTGTAGGAGCTTCACTCGTCTCCTAGTTCAGCCTAAGCTGCTCTGCTAAGCTACCATTATCTATCAGCCTATGCTGCTAGACACCCTATACACTAATAAGGGATAACTGGGCCTGGTGCAAGGTGCAAGTACCCCTAGGTACTCACTACAAGCCAGTCCAGCCTCCTACAATAACCACTGAGGTTCTGGTTAGCAGAGCCTCAGTGAGACAGTTAGGCATCACACAGGGAACACATACATATAGGCCACAACCTTATGAGCACTGGGGTCCTGGCTAGCAGGGTCCCAGTGACACATAACAAACATACTGAAAGCATAGAGTTTTCACTATGAGCACTGGGCCCTGACTAGCATGATCCCAGTGAGACAGTGAAAACACCCTGACATATACTTACAAACAGGCCACAAGTGGGGTAAAAAGGCTAGAAAGAGGCTACTTTCTCACAGAATGCCACTACCTTCCCATGATGCTAGAGATGGGTGGCCGGGCCATCCAGGGATACTAGACAGAGGCCAGGCAGCTGCGGTGGGGCAAGGTGCTCCACTATCTGAAGAGAGTTCACAGAAGTGTCAGGAATGAGCACCAGCTCAAACATCGCTGGGCAGATCTGGTGACCAGGAAGCAGGATCTACTTGATCACCTTGGTGTCGAGATCGGCAGACCTGTTGATGAGTCTCCCATTGGCATACTATTTACTGTTCATTGCTCTTGAATGACAGTTGAAGATGAGTTGGGGTGGTGCATGCAATGCTTGTGGACATGTTGTATGCAGCCAGAAAGAAGTGTATCTGTGCCAGTCCAGACCTGAAGTACACATGTCCAACCATGATACCAATGCAGGTTAGATGTCTGGTAAGTCCTGCACAACCATCATGAAGGTACACATTTCATAGTGTCATGTATGAAACACCAAGGCACCGCCAACCTATCATATTTTCCCAGGATTGTGTCAACAAAGTTGGGCAATGCATGTATAGCGCAACTTTGTCATCATTTAACGCACATGACCCCTGCCATTATGTTAGCAAAGGGGGCTTCCCACCTTAGGGGGCAATGTATATGGGGCATTTGATACCACTAGAGAACTTTTCCACAACAGTCATAGATTAAGCAATGCATGATCATTGCAGACTTAAAATTGAGCCGCATGTCTATCACAAAGCGCCTCTGGGTGCCTTGCAGGACAGGCTTGAGTACCTGAGTCATATGTCTGGCAAAGCTCCAGGGTAGTGTCATGTTTTTTTACACAACTCCCCCTTATACCATGTTGTTCCATCTTCCATAGATGGCCCACATATTGTTGTTGCATGGTGTAGCACTACATGAGTCTCTGGCCCAGTGTTAGTGTTCAGATGTGTGGCTCTTACTCACCTGAGTGACTGTGTCATTGTGTGATCATAGTGGAGCGTCTGTTGCACTGTTTTCTACTAGGATAACTAGCTTACTCTTCTCAACTAGTTCACACTGAACCCTTCGAACGTCCGTTCCCGAAAAAATTAAAAACTGTCCATTATTCGATCTAACTTTCTTATTTCTTGTTAGTCTATATTTTTCGTATCAGAGCTGTAACTTCCTTGTTTAGCGCTGGGAGGCCTTTGGGTAGCTATGCGCTTTATCAATCTTTTAAACAAAACTAAACTGAACACTGAAATTTGTTGTCTGCTCGCAGTGACTTTGATATGACACTAAGCATGGTTTTCCATTCATGTCTTACCGGTGGACCTGTCCCCTACACAACATTATAGCCCTTTTAAAGGATCCACATGCACCACCAGAGGGTCACATCTTGTGACGCATGTAGTACACAATGGCCAACATCATGTACACAAGGTGATGACAAGCCACATGTAGGGCCATATGTGACTACAAATAACAGAGTGCAACGCTGTGAGACTATTGGTAGTGGTGCACTCCATCATTCTCACATACTGAACCCAATTTGGTGCATCCATGTATTGTCATGAAGATGGATGACTGGAATGGCAATTGACCCCCAGCATGGTGCTCTGTCTTTTGCAATCCACACATGTTACACTTATGTGGAATGTAATTGGCTTGCATGCAGGTCAAGGCTAAAAGTGGTGGCATAGAAATGGTTGTGTAAGGAATAGTAGTGGCAGATCAGTTCTTGATGTGTGTCTACATCTGGACACATGAATGTAGATGTGACAGTTCTATGGATACCAGCTTCCTAGTTGTCAGCCCTCCTAACATATGGTACACCCTTGACTCCATGTATGAGTGGGCATGCCTTGGTGGATGACGAGGGCACTTGAGATGATGGATTGCATGGCCATCCCCCTTAGGCTCAGGGGGAGTTGAATACCAAATTTGTAGGTAGATGTGATGCTCAAAGTAGAGGTGTGTAGGAGGCTGGCCTGGTTTGTAGTGGGTACCTTGGGTACTTACACCTTATGCCAGGTCCAGTTATCCCTTATTAGTGAAATGTAGTGTTCTAGCAGCTTAGGCTGATAGAGGTAGCTATAGCAGAGCAGCTTAGGTTGAACTAGGAGACATGCAAAGCTCCTGCAATACCACTTATAGTTACACAGTACTTATACACAAGTAAAGACAATACTCAGTGTCACCAAAAATAAAGGTATTTATTTGGGTGACACAGTACCAAAAATATCTTAGAGACAATACTCCTTCTGGAGGTAAGTATTATACATAACATATACACTAGACACCAAATTTAGACAAGTAAATAGTCATAGAACAATGAAAGCAATAGGAAATGTTATAGATTGCAATGGGAGAAAATAGGTCTAGGGGCAACACAAACCATATACTAAGAAAGTGGAATGCGAATCACGAATTCCCCCCTAGACAAGTGCAATGTGTGCAGAATTCCTGGGAGAGTACGAATACAGTAAAGGTAAGTAAATTACCCCACCCTAGAGCACAGAAAAGAAGGAGTAAAATACTGCAAGTTTCCTTAGGACACACTACACCTCGTGATTAGGATTTTGCAGCAGTCAACCAAGTCTGCAAATAAATAATGCTGGATTCCAGGACCTGAAGACCTTCAAAGGAAGGGGACTAAGTTCAGAAGTCGAAAGAAGTTCCAGGAAGAACAGGAGCCCCTGCCAACCCAGAAGAGGGTGCAAAATAGGAGTCCACAGTTAGTCGAAAACTGCAGAAATGCACCCTACGAAGATGCCAGTGGGTTCCTATGCGATGCAAAGGATGTCCCATGACGTGAAGATCAGTGCAGACATGATTTCATGTTGGAAGTCACCAACAAGCCTTGGCTATGACAAAAGTACAGTTTACATCAAAATGGAGCTGGCTGCACCCAGGCGGGACCTGGGGGCCTCAACTCTGTATGAGGATGAAGAGGGAGCTCTCAGCACTTTAGAGAACCCTCAGGATGCCAGCCAGCACCCCGGAGGTCCCAAGACATGGGGACAAAGGAGGTGCAAAACACAGTTGATGCACCACAACAAAGGAAGGACCAACGTCCCCAGAGAACAACTCAGCGAGTTGAGCATCACTGGATGGAGTGCTGGGGACCTGGTCCAGGCTGTGCAAACAGAAATTTAGCAAATAGTGCACAGAGGCCTCAGGAGGGTAAGAAGACACAGTACACAGGGGCACCATCGTTCTCTGGGAAGGCAAGGTCCTGCCTCCTCCAAATTGCGTCAGCAGGACCTGAGGACAGTCTATATTGATGATGTCCACCTCTGTGTCCTTAAGAGCATGCTTGTCACTGTGAGAGGAGTCCAAAGGTTCCAGTCGTGGTCTTGGAAGGTGCCTGCTGGAGCAGCGGAGTGACTCTGTCACCCCATGTAGGAGGCTGGCCTGGCTTATAGTGGGTACCTAGTGGTACTTGCACCTTGTGCCAGGTCCAGTTATCCCTTATTAGTAGATTAGAGGTGTTCTAGCAGCTTAGGCTGATAGAGGTAGCTATAGCAGAGCAGCTTAGGCTGAACTAGGAGACATGCAAAGCTCCTACTATACCACTTATATCATATAGCACTATATCATAAGAAAACACAATACTCAGAGTTACCAAAAATAAAGGTACTTTATTTTAGTGACAATATGCCAAAAGTGTCTCAGAGGATATACTCCCTTAGGAGGTAAGTAATATACACAAAATATATGCACACAAACCAAGATCAGGTAAGTAACAGTTAGAAAAGTAGTGCAAACAATGTAGAATCACAATAGAATGAAATAGGGAGAAATAGGCCTAGGGGCAAAAAAAAACATATACTCCAAAAGTGGAATGCGAACCACGAATGGACCCCAGGCCTAGTGTAGTGTGCAGAGGGTCACTGGGATGGTAAGAAAACACTAAGGATGCCCAAGATACCCCACCCCAAGACCCTGAAAAGTAGGAGTAAAGTTACCCTACTACCCCAGAAAGACAGTAAAGTCGAGATAGGTGATTCTGCAAGGACAACATCTGACTGCAAAACACTGAAGACGGATTCCTGGACCTGAGGACCTGTAAAGGAAAGGACCAAGTCCAAGAGTCACGCAAGTGTCCAGGGGGGGGCAGAAGCCCATTAAACCCCGGATGAAGGTGCAAAGGGGCTGCCTCTGGGTGGAAGAAGCCAAAAATTCTGCAACAACGGAAGGGCCAGGAACTTCTCCTTTGGTCAGAAGATGTCCCATGGTGTGCTAGAGGATGCAGAGTTTTTTCCACGCAGAAAGACCACAAACAAGCCTTGCTAGCTGCGAGTCACGGTTGAGGATTTTGGGTGCTGCCAGGGCCCAAGAAGGACCAGGAGGTCGCCTCTTGGAGGAGGAGACAGAGGGGGCGCTCAGCAACACAGAGAGCCCATGCAGAAGCAGGCAGCACCTGCAGAAGCACCTGAACAGGCACTTAGAAGATCTGAGGACAGCAGTTGACTCAGAGTCTCAACAGAGGGTCCCAAGACTTCGGAGTCCAACTCAGCGAGTTGGGCAATGCAGGACAGAGTGCTGGGGACCTGGGTTAGGCTGTGCACAAAGGAAGTCTTGCAAAAGTGCACAGAAGCCTGAGCAGCTGCAGTTCACGCAGTACACAGGATTACTGTCTGGCGTGGGGAGGGAAGGACTTACCTCAACCAAATTTGGACAGAAGGGCCACTGGAATGTCGAAGACACTTGGACCCAGCTCCTGTGTTCCAGGGACCACGCTCGTCAGGATGAGAGGGGACCCAGATGACCGGTGATGTAGAAATTTGGTGCCTGTGTTGGCAGGGAGAAGATTCCATCGACCCACGGGAGATTTCTTCTTAGCTTCCAGTGCAGGGTGAAGGCAGACAGCCCTTAGAGCATGCACCACCAGGAAACAGTCGAGAAAGCCGGCAGGATGAGGCGCTACAATGTTGTTGGTAGTCTTCTTGCTACTTTGTTGCGGTTATGCATGCGTCCTGGAGCAGTCATCGGTCGATCCTTGGGAGAAGTCGGAGAGGGAAGTGCAGAGGAACTCTGGTGAGCTCTTGCATTCGTGATCTGGTGGGATACTGTAGGAAAGTAGCCTCTTTCTAGCCTTGTTACCCCCACTTTTGGCCTGTTTGTGAGTATATATCAGGGTGTTTTCACAGTCTCACTGGGATCCTGCTAGCCAGGGCCCAGTGCTCATAGTGAAAACCCTATGTTGTCAGTGTGTTTGTTATGTGTTACTGGGATCCTGCTAGCCAGGACCCCAGTGCTCATAAGTTTGTGGCCTATATGTGTTCCCTGTGTGGTGCCTAACTGTCTCACTGAGGCTCTGCTAACCAGAACCTCAGTGGTTATGCTCTCTCTGCTTTCCAAATTTGTCACTAACAGACTAGTGACTAAATTTACCAATTCACATTGGCATACTGGTCCACCTATATAATTCCCTAGTATATGGTACTTAGGTACCCATGGTATTGGGGTTCCAAGAGATCCCTATGGGCTGCAGCATTTATTTTGCCACCCATAGGGAGCTCTGACAATTCTTACACAGGCCAGCCACTGCAGCCTGCGTAAAATAACGTCCATGTTATTTCACAGCCATTTACCACTGCACATAAGTAACTTATAAGTCACCTATATGTCTAACCTCCACCTGGTGAAGGTTGGGTGCAAAGTTACTTAGTGTGTGGGCACCCTGGCACCAGCCAAGGTGCCCCCACAACGTTCAGGGCAAATTCCCCTGACTTTTTGAGCGCGGGGACACCATTACACGCATGCACTATACATAGGTCACTACCTATGTATAGCGTCACAATGGTAACTCCGAACATGGCCATGTAACATGTTTAAGATCATGGAATTGTCACCCTAATTCCATTCTGGTATTGGGGGGACAATTCCATGATCCCCCGGGTCTCTAGCACACAACCCGGGTACTGCCAAACTGCCTTTCTGGGGTTTCCACTGCAGCTGCTGCTGCTGCCAACCCCTCAGACAGCTTTCTGCCCTCCTGGGGTCCAGGTAGCCCTGGCCCAGGATGTCAGAACAAAGGATTTCCTCTGAGAGAGGGTGTCACACTCTCTCCGTTTGGAAATAGGTGTGAAGGGCTGGGGAGGAATAGCCTCCCACAGCCTCTGGAAATGCTTTGACGGGCACATATGGTGCCCATCTCTGAATAAGCCAGTCTACACCAGTTCAGGGATTCCCCCAGCCCTGCTCTGGCGTGAAACTGGACAAAGGAAAGGGAAGTGACCACTCCCCTGACCAGTACCTCCCAGGGGAGGTGCCCAGAGCTCCTACAGTGTGTCTCAGACCTCTGCCATCTTGGACACAGTGGTGTTGGGAGCACACTGGACTGCTCTGAGTGGCCAGTGTCAGCAGGTGATGTCAGAGGCTCCTTCTGATAGGCTCTTACCACTCTTGGTGGCCAATCCTCCTAACTTGGTAGCCAAACCTCCTTTTCTGGCTATTTAGGGTCTCTGCTTTGGGGAACTTTTCAGATAACGAATGCAAGAGCTCACCAGAGTTCCTCTGCATCTCCCTCTTCACCTTCTACCAAAGGATCGACCTCTGACTGCTCAGGATGCCTGCAAAACCGCAACAAAGTAGCAAGACGACTACCAGCAACATTGTAGCGCCTAATCCTGCTGGCTTTCTCGACTGTTTCCAGGTGGTGCATGCTCTGGGGGTAGCTTGCCTTCACACTGCACCAGGAGCTCTGAAGAAATCTCCTGTGGGTCAACGGAATCTTCCCCCTGCTAACGCAGGCACCAAAAGATTGCAACACTGGTCCTCTGGGTCCCCTCTCATCCTGACGAGCGTGGTCCCTGGAACACAGCAACTCTGTCCAAGTAACTCTCACAGTCCAGTGACTCTTCAGTCCAAGTTTGGTGGAGGTGAGTCCTTGCCTCCCCACGCTAGGCTGCATTGCTGTGTACCTCGTGGTTTGCAGCTGCTCCGGCTCCTGTGCACTCTTCCAGGATTTCCTTCGGGCACAGCCAAGCCTGGGTCCCCAGCACTCCTTCCTGCAGTGCACAACCTTCTGAGTTGTCCTCCGGCATAGTGAGACTCCCTTTTGTGACTTCACGCGGACTCCGATTCACTTTCCTTCCTAGTGCCTGTTCAGGTACTTTTGCTGGTGCTGCCTGCTTCTGTGAGGGCTCCCTGAGTTGCTGGGCACCCCCTCTGTCTCCTCCTCCAAGTGGCGACATCCTGGTCCCTCCTGGGCCACAGCAGCACCCAAAAACCTCTACTGCAACCCTTGCTGCTAGCAAGGCTTGTTTGTGGAACACATCTGCAAGCTTCATCGCGACATGGGACATCCATCCTCCAAAGGAGAAGTTCGAGGTCCTCTTCTTTCTTGCAGAACTCCAAGCTTCTTCCAACCGGTGGCAGCTTCTTTGCACCTTCAGCTGGCATTTCCTGGGCTCCTGCCCACTCTCAACACTGTCGCGACTATTGGACTTGGTCCCCTTGTCTTACACGTACTCAGGTCCGGAAATCCACTGTTGTTGCATTGCTGGTGTTTGTTCTTCCTGCAGTATCCCCCTATCACGACTTCTGTGCTCTCTGGGAGTAGTAGGTGCACTTTACACTTACTTTTCAGGGTCTTGGGTTGGGCTATTTTTCTAACCCTCACTGTTTTCTTACAGTCCCAGCGACCCTCTACAAGCTCACATAGGTTTGGGGTCCATTCGTGGTTCGCATTGCACTTTTGGAGTATATGGTTTGTGTTGCCCCTATACCTATGTGCTCCTATTGCAATCTATTGTAATTCTACACTGTTTGCATTACTTTTCTTGCTATTACTTACCTAAGTTTGATTTGTGTACATATATCATGTGTATATAACTTATCCTCATACTGAGGGTACTCACTGAGATACTTTTGGCATATTGTCATAAAAAATAAAGTACCTTTATTTTTAGTAACTCTGTGTACTGTGCTTTTTTATGATATTGTGCATATGACACCAGTGGTATAGTAGGAGCTTTACATGTCTCCTAATTTAGCCAATGCTGCTTTGTCATAGCTACCTTCTATCAGTCTAAGCTGAGGCTACTTTCCTACACAACCCCCCCCCCCCAAACAAAGGACAATAAGGCTAACCTTGGCCAGTTCAGTCTTTATTGTCTAAGTGATGATAGGTGGAGAGTAGCTCTGCAATAGACTGATCACCCCCTTTATCATCCGCTATATGGTTACTTCCCTGTGGGGATGTAAACCACCCTGTTTGAAGTTTTTTAGCTAGCCAACAATGTGAAGATATATTCTCAGAGTTCCTATCAGCAAGTTTTAGTTTAGAACAGTGGGAATTGTCCACTGGACCTATACCAAGTGATGAGAATGCCAGACAGGGATGCTGTCTCACTAAAGCCACAGCTTGGCAAAAACTTTGTCCATATGGCTGTAAGAGGGAACAGGGATGCAGTTTCTCTTGTTTTGGAGCAGGGCTGGGATGCTGTCCTATGAGCTCTACACCAGGTCAGGGCCGCTGTCCTAAGTGTTGTGAGGCAGTGCAGGGTTGCTGCACTAAAGTTTCTCTGGGAGGGTTGGAGGGATGCTCCATGTTAACTAAAATGGTGCACTTTTTCTCACCAATATTAGTTATCCCACAGAGAGGTACTTCTACCTCAGGGAGTATAGCTGTGCCAGCTGATGGTTCCCTTGGTACAGGTGCCACCCCAGGAGAGGTTTATCCCACCACAGGAATGGTATCCTGATGGCAGGGTGGGTAGGGAATACTTTGATACCCTTTTTACCTGCTGTTGGAGAAGGATCCTGAGTTTTCAGGCCTTTTTCTCTCCTTTGCTTTTTCATTTCAGCTGAAATGAGAGGAAGCAATCCCTCAGGGATACCTAGCATGGCTGCATGGGTATTAAACTCTACCTCAGCCCAACCTGAGGCCTCTAGGTCATTACCTAAGAGACAGTCTACAGGTAAACTAGGAGATACTATCACCTGCTTAGGTCCAGTAACTCCACCTAAACTAAACTGAATTATAGCTAAGGGAAGGAACTTAGTGGAGTTATGGACATCAATAATCTTGTACTGTTGTCCAATGATGTGTTGTGCAGGAGACACTAGGTTTTCAGTCACCAAAGTGATACTGACACCTGTGTCCCTGTAGGCCTGAGCCTCAACACCATTTATTGAAACTATCTGCCTGTACTTATCCATTGTAAGAGGACAAGCAGCCAGTGTGGCAAGGCCAATGCCACCAGGTGTGACAGAAACTGTCTTGGGACTGACTACCCTAGTTTCTATGATGGACCCATAAGTGAGCCCATCTACGCCCTTATTTTGACTGTTGCCAGCAGTCCCACCACTATTACCACTACTGCTAGGGGCACTAGAGTTTGATGTATTAGTGGTGGTAGGCTCAGGGGGTTTACCTGGGCAGGACTTATCCCCTGGACTATGGCATTTATTTTTATATACAAAGCACCAAGGCTTTTTATAGTGTGTGGGTTGTGAAGAAGAGGAAGAAGATTATTTATCCCCACCCCCTGAAGAGTGTTTAGGATTTGAAGAAGGATTTTTAGTTTTACCTTTATCCCCATTCTTATCCTGAGATTTCTCACCATCTTTCTTCTAGCCATCCTAGTCACCTCCTGTATGAATGTTTCTATTCACTCTTGTTCTGACACATTTGTCTGCCCTCTTTCCCAATTTTTGGGGAGAGGTCGGATCTGAGTCTACTACGTACTGGTGCAACAAATCAGACACACAATTGTTAATAATATGCTCTCTCAGGATCAGATTATACAGGCTTTCATAGTCAGTCACCTTACTGCCATGCAACCAACCCTCCAAGGCTTCACTGAACAGTCTACAAAGTCTTTCCAGTCTTGAGAGGACTCTTTTCTGGTGTCTCTGAACTTAATCCTGTATTGTTCATTGGTTAAGCCAAATCCATCCAAGAGTGCATCCTTCAAAACTTTGTAGTTATTAGCATCACTTTCTCTGACAGTAAGGAGGCTATCCCTACCCTTACCAGTGAAAGTCAGCCACAAGATAGCAGCCCACTGCCTTTGAGGGACCAACTGTACCATACAGGCCCTCTCAAGTGCAGCAAACCACTTGGTAATGTCATCCCCTTCCTTGTAAGGGGAAACTAACTTATGCAGGTTTCTGGAATCTTGCTCTCTAACAGGATTGCTATAAAAAACACTTCTGCTGCCACCATTGGGAACTAACCCCAATCTCTGCTTTTCCCTCTCTACATCCAGAGATTCCCTGTCTAAGGCCAGCTGCTGCTGTTTAAGCTTTAGCCTGGCTTCTTCCAACCTGAGCTTTCTGAGTTCCCTTTCTATTAAGTTATCCTCAGGGTGGGAGGCTTAGGAATTGTGAGACACAGAGGAAATTTGGGAATTGGCAGAGAGAGACCAGTCCCTAACTGGATGGACCCTAATAACCTGGCCTTTAGGAATTAAAGGTGCCCTACCAATGTGTGACCCCCTCCCACTACCAGTATCACTAGGTGGCCTGATAGGTGACAGGTCTTTGTAAGAACCCTCCCCAATTTCTTCAGGGAACTCCACTGAGTCTGACTGGGTACCTTCCCCTCCTACCTCCTGTTCCCGGGATGGGACAGACTGGTTCAGGTCATTTTCTAGGAGAAGGTTGAAGAGAAAGTCTTTGGTAGGATTCTTACCAATACTTAAACCTCTTTCTATGAAGAGACCCCTCAAACTTTTAAAGTTTAAACTCTCATAGGTTGCTTGAACAATTTTGGGAGTGAACTCTACTACGGAAATAATAGAAAAGGTTTAGGACAGAGAGTGAAAAAGTTTTTGAAATTTTGAAAGTACAGAGAAAAAAATGTTTTTCTAACTTTTTGAAAACTTTTACATTTTTTCAGAACTTTTCAGAAACTTTGTAGAAAGTTTTAGAGCAGAACAGTAAACTTTTTTGGTTCAATGTGTATATATTGACATTTTTGGTATATGTTTTTCTCATGAAAAGCACCAGTGACAAAGTGGTAAAGCAGTTACAAGTACTTATCCCACTGCTGCACCACCAATGTAGGAGGTTGGCCTGGCTTATAGTGGGTACCTAGTGGTACGTACACCTTGTGCCAGGTCCAGTTATCCCTTATTAGTAGATTAGAGGTGTTCTAGAAGCTTAGACTGATAGAGGTAGCTATAGCAGAGCAGCTTAGGCTGAACTAGGAGACATGCAAAGCTCCTACTATACCAGTTATATCATATAGCACTATATAATAAGAAAACACAATACTCAGAGTTACCAAAAATAAAGGTACTTTATTTTAGTGACAATGTGCCAAAAGTATCTCAGAGGATATACTCCCTTAGGAGGTAAGTAATATATACAAAATATATGCACACAAACCAAGATCAGGTAAGTGACAGTTAGAAAAATAGTGCAAACAATGTAGAATCACAATAGAATGTAATAGGGAGAAATAGGCCTAGGGGCAACACAAACCATATACTCCAAAAGTGGAATGCGAACCACGAATGGACCCCAGGCCTAGTGTAGTGTGTAGAGGGTCGCTGGGAGTGTAAGAAAACACTAAGGGTGTCCAAGATACCCCACCCCAAGACCCTGAAAAGTAGGTGTAAAGTTACCCTACTACCCCAGAAAGACAGTAAAGTCGGGATAGGGGATTCTGCAAGGACAACAACTGACTGCAAAACACTGAAGACGGATTCCTGGACCTAAGGACCTGTCAAGGAAGGGGTCCAAGTCCAAGAGTCACACGAGTGTCCAGGGGAGGCAGGAGCCCACTAAACCCCGGATGAAGGTGCAAAAGGGCTGCCTCTGGGTGGAAGAAGCCAAAGATTCTGCAACAACGGAAGGTGCCAGGAACTTCTCCTTTGTTCAGAAGATGTCTCACGGCGTGCTGGAGGATGCAGAGTTGTTTCCACACAGAACAACCACAAACAAGCTTTGTTAGCTGCAAGAGTCGCAGTTGAAGATTTTGGGTGCTGCCAGGGCCCAGGAAGGACCAGGAGGTCGCCTCTTGGAGGAGGAGACAGAGGGAGCACTCAGCAATACAGAGAGCCCATGCAGAAGCAGTCAGAACCCGCAGTAACACCTGGACAGGCACTTAGAAGATCTGAGGACAGCGGTCGACTCAGAGGCACAAAAGAGGGTTCCACGATGTCGGAGTTCAACTCAGGGAGTTCAGCAATGCAGGACGGAGTGCGGGGGACCTGGGCTAGGCTGTGCACAAAGGAAGTCTTGCAAAAGTGCACAGAAGCCCAAGCAGCTGCAGTTCACGCAGTACACAGGATTACTGTCTGGCGTGGGGAGGCAAGGACTTACCTCCACCAAATTTGGACAGAAGGGCCACTGGACTGTCAAAGACACTTGGACCCAGCTCCTGTGTTCCAGGGACCACGCTCGTCAGGATGAGAGGGGACCCAGATGACCGGTGATGTAGAAGTTTGGTGCCTGTGTTGGCAGGGAGAAGATTCCTTTGACCCATGGGAGATTTCTTCTTGGCTTCCAGTGCAGGGTGAAGGCAGACAGCCCTCAGAGCATGCACCACCAGGAAACAGTCGAGAAAGCCGGCAGGATGAGGCGCTACAATGTTGTTGGTAGTCTTCTTGCTACTTTGTTGCGGTTATGCATGCGTCCTGGAGCAGTCATCGGTCGATCCTTGGGAGAAGTCGAAGAGGGAAGTGCAGAGGAACTCTGGTGAGCTCTTGCATTCGTGATCTAGTGAGATACTGTAGGAAAGTAGCCTCTTTCTAGCCTTGTTACCCCCACTTTTGGCCTGTTTGTGAGTATATGTCAGGGTGTTTTTACAGTCTCACTGGGATCCTGCTAGCCAAGGCCCAGTGCTCATAGTGAAAACCCTATGTTGTCAGTGTGTTTGTTATGTGTTACTGGGATCCTACTAGCCAGGACCCCAGTGCTCATAATTTTGTGGCCTATATGTGTTCCCTGTGTGGTGCCTAACTGTCTCACTGAGGCTCTGCTAATCAGAACCTCAGTGGTTATGCTCTCTCTGCTTTCCAAATTTGTCACTAACAGACTAGTGACTAAAGTTACCAATTCACATTGGCATACTGGTCCACCTATATAATTCCCTAGTATATGGTACTTAGGTACCCATGGTATTGGGGTTCCAAGAGATCCCTATGGGCTGCAGCATTTCTTTTGCCACCCATAGGGAGCTCTCACAATTCTTACTCAGGCCAGCCACTGCAGCCTGCGTAAAATAACGTCCATGTTATTTCACAGCCATTTACCACTGCACATAAGTAACTTATAAGTCACCTATATGTCTAACCTCCACCTGGTGAAGGTTGGGTGCAAAGTTACTTAGTGTGTGGGCACCCTGGCACCAGCCAAGGTGCCCCCACAACGTTCAGGGCAAATTCCCCGGACTTTGTGAGTGCGGGGACACCATTACACGCATGCACTATACATAGGTCACTACCTATGTATAGCGTCACAATGGTAACTCCGAACATGGCCATGTAACATGTTTAAGATCATGGAATTGTCACCCTAATACCATTCTGGTATTGGGGGGACAATTCCATGATCCCCCGGGTCTCTAGCACACAACCCGGGTACTGCCAAACTGCCTTTCTGGGGTTTCCACTGCAGCTGCTGCTGCTGCCAACCCCTCAGACAGGTTTCTGCCATCCTGGGGTCCAGGTAGCCCTGTCCCAGGAAGGCAGAACAAAGGATGTCCTCTGAGAGAGGGTGTTACACCCTCTCCGTTTGGAAATAGGTGTGAAGGGCTGGGGAGGAATAGCCTCCCCCAGCCTCTGGAAATGCTTTGACGGGCACAAATGGTGCCCATCTCTGAATAAGCCAGTCTACACCAGTTCAGGGATTCCCCCAGCCCTGCTCTGACGTGAAACTGGAAAAAGGAAAGGGGAGTGACCACTCCCCTGACCAGTACCTCCCAGGGGAGGTGCCCAGAGCTCCTACAGTGTGTCCCAGACCTCTGCCATCTTGGACACAGAGGTGTTGGGGGCACACTGGACTGCTCTGAGTGGCCAGTGCCAGCAGGTGATGTCAGGGGCTCCTTCTGATAGGCTCTTACCAATCTGGGTGGCCAATCCTCCTAACTTGGTAGCCAAACCTCCTTTTCTGGCTATTTAGGGTCTCTGCTTTGGGGAATTTTTCAGATAACGAATGCAAGAGCTCACCAGAGTTCCTCTGCATCTCCCTCTTTACCTTCTACCAAAGGATCGACCGCTGACTGCTCAGGACGCCTGCAAAACCGCAACAAAGTAGGAAGACGACTACCAGCAACATTGTAGCGCCTAATCCTGCTGGCTTTCTGGACTGTTTCCAGGTGGTGCATGCTCTGGGGGTAGCTTGCCTTCACACTGCACCAGGAGCTCTGAAGAAATCTCCTGTGGGTCAACAGAATCTTCCCCCTGCTAACGCAGGCACCAAAAGACTGCAACACTGGTCCTCTGGGTCCCCTCTCAACCTGATGAGCGTGGTCCCTGGAACACAGCAACTCTGTCCAAGTAACTCCCACAGTCCAGTGACTCTTCAGTCCAAGTTTGGTGGAGGTGAGTCCTTGCCTCCCCACGCTAGGCTGCATTGCTGTGTACCTCGTGGTTTGCAGCTGCTCCGGCTCCTGTGCACTCTTCCAGGATTTCCTTCGGGCACAGCCAAGCCTGGGTCCCGAGCACTCCTTCCTGCAGTGCACAACCTTCTGAGTTGTCCTCCGGCATAGTGAGACTCCCTTTTGTGACTTCACGCAGACTCGGATTCACTTTCCTTCCTAGTGCCTGTTCAGGTACTTTTGCGGGTGCTGCCTGCTTCTGTGAGGGCTCCCTGAGTTGCTGGGCACCCCCTCTGTCTCCTCCTCCAAGTGGCGACATCCTGGTCCCTCCTGGGCCACAGCAGCACTCAAAAACCTCTACTGCAACCCTTGCTGCTAGCAAGGCTTGTTTGTGGAACACATCTGCAAGCTTCATCGCGACGTGGGACATCCATCCTCCAAAGGAGAAGTTCATGGTCCTCTTCTTTCTTGCAGAACTCCAAGCTTCTTCCAACCGGTGGCAGCTTCTTTGCACCTTCAGCTGGCATTTCCTGGGCTCCTGCCCACTCTCGACACTGTCGCGGCTATTGGACTTGGTCCCCTTGTCTTACACGTACTCAGGTCCGGAAATCCACTGTTGTTGCATTGCTGGTGTTTGTTCTTCCTGCAGAATCCCCCTATCACGACTTCTGTGCTCTCTGGGAGTAGTAGGTGCACTTTACACCTACTTTTCAGGGTCTTGGGTTGGGCTATTTTTCTAACCCTCACTGTTTTCTTACAGTCCCAGCGACCCTCTACAAGCTCACATAGGTTTGGGGTCCACTAGTAGTTCGCATTCCACTTTTGGAGTATATGGTTTGTGTTGCCCCTATACCTATGTGCTCCTATTGCAATCTATTGTAATTCTACACTGTTTGCATTACTTTTCTTGCTATTACTTACCTAAGTTTGATTTGTGTACATATATCATGTGTATATAACTTATCCTCATACTGAGGGTACTCACTGAGATAATTTTGGCATATTGTCATAAAAAATAAAGTACCTTTATTTTTAGTAACTCTGTGTACTGTGCTTTTTTATGATATTGTGCATATGACACCAGTGGTATAGTAGGAGCTTTACTTGTCTCCTAATTTAGCCAACGCTGCTTTGTCATAGCTACCTTCTATCAGTCTAAGCTGAGGCTACTTTCCTACACAACCCACCCCCCAAACAAAGGACAATAAGGCTAACCTTGGCCAGTTGAGTCTTTAGTGTCTAAGTGGTGATAGGTGGAGAGTAGCTCTGCAATAGACTGGTCACCCCCTTTATCATCCGCTATATGGTTACTTCCCTGTGGGGATGTAAACCACCCTGTTTGAAGTTTTTTAGCTAGCCAACAATGTGAAGATATATTCTCCGAGTTCCTATCAACAAGTTTTAGTTTAGAACAGTGGGAATTGTCTACTGGACCTATACCAAGTGATGAGAATGCCAGACAGGGATGCTGTCTCACTAAAGCCACAGCTTGGCAAAAACTTTGTCCATATGGCTGTAAGAGGGAACAGGGATGCTGTTTCTCTTGTTTTGGAGCAGGGCAGGGATGCTGTCCTATGAGCTCCACACCAGGGCAGGGCTGCTGTCCTAAGTGTTGTGAGGCAGTGCAGGGTTGCTGCACTAAAGTTTCTCTGGGAGGGTTGGAGGGATGCTCCATGTTAACTAAAATGGTGCACTTTTTCTCACCAATACTAGTTATGCCACAGAGGGGTACTTCCACCTCAGGGAGTATAGCTGTGCCAGCTGATGGTTCCCTTGGTACAGGTGCCACCCCAGGAGAGGTTTATCCCACCACAGGAATGGTATCCTGAATGGCAGGGTGGGTAGGGAATACTTTGATTCCCTTTTTACCTGCTGTTGGAGAAGGATCCTGAGTTTTCAGGCCTTTTTCTCTCCTTTGTTTTTTCATTTCAGCTGAAATGAGAGGAAGCAATCACTCAGGGATACCTAGCATGGCTGCATGGGTATTAAACTCTACCTCAGCCCAACCTGAGGCCTCTAGGTCATTACCTAAGAGACAGTCTACAGGTAAACTAGGTGATACTACCACCTGCTTAGGTCCAGTAACTCCACCTAAACTAAACTGAATTATAGCTAAGGGAAGGAACTTAGTGGAGTTATGGACATCAATAACCTTGTACTGTTGTCCAATGATGTGCTGTGCAGGAGACACTAGGTTTTCAGTCACCAAAGTGATACTGGCACCTGTGTCCCTGTAGGCCTGAGCCTCAACACCATTTATTGAAACTATCTGCCTGTACTTATCCATTGTAAGAGGACAAGCAGCCAGTGTGGCAAGGCCAATGCCACCAGGTGTGACCGAAACTGTCTTGGGACTGACTACCCTAGTTTCTATGATGGACCCATAAGTGAGCCCAACTACGCCCTTATTTTGACTGTTGCCAGCAGTCCCACCACTATTACCACTACTGCTAGGGGCACTAGAGTTTGATGTATTAGTGGTGGTAGGCTCAGGGGGTTTACCTGGGCAGGACTTATCCCCTGGACTATGGCCTTTATTTTTATATACAAAGCACCAAGGCTTTTTATAGTGTGTGGTTTGTGAAGAAGAGGAAGAAGATTATTTATCCCCACCCCCTGAAGAGTGTTTAGGATTTGAAGAAGGATTTTTAGTTTTACCTTTATCCCCATTCTTATCCTGAGATTTCTCACCATCTTTCTTCTTGCCATCCTAGTCACCTCCTGTATGAATGTTTCTGTTCACTCTTGTTCTGACCCATTTGTCTGCCCTCTTTCCCAATTTTTGGGGAGAGGTCGGATCTGAGTCTACCACGTACTGGTACAACAAATCAGACACACAATTGTTAATAATATGCTCTCTCAGGATCAGATTATACAGGCTTTCATAGTCAGTCACCTTACTGCCATGCAACCAACCCTCCAAGGCCTTCACTGAACAGTCTACAAAGTCTGTCCAGTCTTGAGAGGACTCTTTTATGGTGTCTCTGAACTTAATCCTGTATTGTTCATTGGTTAAGCCAAATCCATCCAAGAGTGCATCCTTCAAAACTTTGAAGTTATTAGCATCACTTTCTATGACAGTAAGGAGCCTATCCCTACCCTTACCAGTGAAAGACAGCCACAAGATAGCAGCCCACTGCCTTTGAGGGACCAACTGTACCATACAGACCATCTCAAGTGCAGCAAACCACTTGGTAATGTCATCCCCTTCCTTGTAAGGGGAAACTAACTTATGCAGGTTTCTGGAATCTTGCTCTCTAACAGGATTGCTATAAAAACACTTCTGCTGCCACCATTGGGAACTAACCCCAATCTCTGCCTTTCCCTCTCTACATCCAGAGATTCCCTGTCTAAGGCCAGCTGCTGCTGTTTAAGCTTCAGCCTGGCTTCTTCCAACCTGAGCTTTCTGAGTTCCCTTTCTATTAAGTTATCCTCATGGTGGGAGGCTTAGGAATTGTGAGACACAGAGGAAATTTGGGAATTGGCAGAGAGAGACCAGTCCCTAACTGGATGGACCCTAATAACCTGGCCTTTAGGAATTAAAGGTGCCCTACCAATGTGTGACCCCCTCCCACTACCAGTGTCACTAGGTGGCCTGATAGGTGGCAGGTCTTTGTAAGAACCCTCCCCAATTTCTTCAGGGAACTCCTCTGAGTCTGACTGGGTACCTTCCCCTCCTACCTCCTGTTCCCGGGATGGGCCAGACTTGTTCAGGTCATTTTCTAGGAGAAGGTTGAAGAGAAAGTCTTTGGTAGGATTCTTACCAATACTTAAACCTCTTTCTATGCAGAGACCCCTCAAACTTTTAAAGTTTAAACTCTCATAGGTTGCTTGAACAATTTTGGGAGTGAAATCTACTACAGAAATAATAGAAAAGGTTTAGGACAGAGAGTGAAAAAGTTTTAGAAATTTTGAAAGTACAGAGAAAAAAAAGTTTTTCTAACTTTATGAAAACTTTTACAGTTTTTTCAGAACTTTTCAGAAACTTTGTAGAAAGTTTTAGAGCAGAACAGTGAACTTTTTTGGTTCAATGTGCATATATTGACATTTTTGGTATATGTTTTTCTCATGAAAAGCACCAGTGACAAAGTGGTAAAGCAGTTACAAGTACTTATCCCACAGCTGCACCACCAATGTAGGAGGTTGGCCTGGCTTATAGTGGGTACCTAGTGGTACGGACACCTTGTGCCAGGTCCAGTTATACCTTATTAGTAGATTAGAGGTGTTCTAGAAGCTTAGGCTGATAGAGGTAGCTATAGCAGAGCAGCTTAGGCTGAACTAGGAGACATGCAAAGCTCCTACTATACCAGTTATATCATATAGCACTATATCATAAGAAAACACAATATTCAGAGTTACCAAAAATAAAGGTACTTTATTTTAGTGACAATGTGTCAAAAGTATCTCAGAGGATATACTCCCTTAGGAGGTAAGTAATATATACAAAATATATGCACACAAACCAAGATCAGGTAAGTGACAGTTAGAAAAGTAGTGCAAACAATGTAGAATCACAATAGAATGTAATAGGGAGAAATAGGCCTAGGGGCAACAAAAACCATATACTCCAAAAGTGGAATACGAACCACGAATGGACGCTAGGCCTAGTGTAGTGTGTAGAGGGTCGCTGGGAGTGTAAGAAAACACTAAGGGTGTCCAAGATACGTCACCCCAAGACCCTGAAAAGTAGAAGTAAAGTTACCCTACTACCCCAGAAAGACAGTAAAGTTGAGATAGGGGATTCTGCAAGGACAACAACTGACTGCAAAACACTGAAGACGGATTCCTGGACCTAAAGACCTGTCAAGGAAGGGGTCCAAGTCCAAGAGTCACACAAGTGTCCAGGGGAGGCAGGAGCCCACTAAACCCTGGATGAAGGTGCAAAAGGGCTGACTCTGGGTGGGAGAAGCCAAAGATTCTGCAACAACGGAAGGTGCCAGGAACTTCTTCTTTGTTCGGAAGATGTCTCACGGCGTGCTGGAGGATACAGAGTTGTTTCCACACAGAAAGACCGCAAAGAAGCTTTGCTAGCTGCAAGAGTCACAGTTGAAGATTTTGGGTGCTGTCAGGGCCCAGGAAGGACCAGGAGGTCGCCTCTTGGAGGAGGAGACAGAGGGAGCACTCAGCAATACAGAGAGCCCATGCAGAAGCAGTCAGTTCCCGCAGTAACAACTGGACAGGCACTTAGAAGATCTGAGGACTGCGTGTAGGAGGCTGGACTGGCTTGTAGTGAGTACCAAGGGGTACTTGCACCTTGCACCAGGCCCAGTTATCCCTTATTAGTGTATAAGGTGTCTAGCAGCTTAGGCTGATAGATAATGGTAGCTTAGCAGAGCAGCTTAGGCTGAACTAGGAGACGTGTGAAGCTACTACAGTACCACTTAGTGTCATATGCACAATATCATAAGAAAACACAATACACAGTTATTCTAAAAATAAAGGTACTTTATTTTTATGACAATATGCCAAAGTATCTCAGAGTGTACCGTCAGTGAGAGGATAGGAAATATACACAAGATATATATACACAATACCAAAAATATGCAGTATAGTCTTAGAAAACAGTGCAAACAATGTACAGTTACAATAGGATGCAATGGGGACACATAGGGATAGGGGCAACACAAACCATATACTCCAAAAGTGGAATGCGAACCACGAATGGACCCCAAACCTATGTGACCTTGTAGAGGGTCGCTGGGACTATTAGAAAATAGTGAGAGTTAGAAAAATAACCCTCCCCAAGACCCTGAAAAGTGAGTGCAAAGTGCACTAAAGTTCCCCTAAGGACAAAGAAGTCGTGTTAGAGGAATAATGCAGGAAAGACACAAACCAACAATGCAACAACAATGGATTTCCAATCTTGGGTACCTGTGGAACAAGGGGACCAAGTCCAAAAGTCACAAGCAAGTCGGAGATGGGCAGATGCCCAGGAAATGGCAGCTGTGGGTGCAAAGAAGCTTCTACTGGACAGAAGAAGCTGAGGTTTCTGCAGGAACGAAAAGGGCTAGAGACTTCCCCTTTGGTGGACAGATCCCCCTCGCTGTGGAGAGTCGTGCAGAAGTGTTTTCCCACCGAAAAATGGCAACAAGCCTTGATAGCTGCAAATCATGCGGTTAGTGTTTTTGGAAGCTGCTGTGGCCCAGGAGGGACCAGGAGGTCGCAAATTGGACCAGGAGGTAGAGGGGACGTCGAGCAAGACAAGGAGCCCTCTTAGCAGCAGGTAGCACCCGGAGAAGTGCCAGAAACATGCACTACAAGGATGTATGAAACGGTGCTCACCCGAAGTCACACAAAGGAGTCCCACATCGCCGGAGACCAACTTAGAAAGTCGTGCAATGCAGGTTAGAGTGCCGTGGACCAAGGCTTGGCTGTGCACAAAGGATTTCCGCCGGAAGTGCACAGGGGCCGGAGTAGCTGCAAAAGTCGTGGTTCCCAGCAATGCAGTCTAGCGAGGTGAGGCAAGGGGGAAGATTCCGTCGACCCACAGGAGATTTCTTCGGAGCTTCTAGTGCAGAGAGGAGGCAGACTACCCCCACAGCATGCACCACCAGGAAAACAGTCGAGAAGGTGGCAGGTTCAGCGTTACAGAGTTGCAATAGTCGTCTTTTCTACTATGTTACAGGTTTGCAGGCTTCCAGCGCGGTCAGCAGTCGATTCCTTGGCAGAAGGTGAAGAGAGAGATGCAGAGGAACTCGGCTGAGCTCTTGCATTCGTTATCTAAAGTTTCCCCAGAGACAGAGACCCTAAATAGCCAGAAAAGAGGGTTTGGCTGCCTAGGAGAGAGGATAGGCTAGCAACACCTGAAGGAGCCTATCAGGAGGGGTCTCTGACGTCACCTGCTGGCACTGGCCACTCAGAGCTGTCCATTGTGCTTTCACACCTCTGCATCCAAGATGGCAGTGGTCTGGGACACACTGGAAGAGCTCTGGGCACCTCCCCTGGGAGGTACAGGTCAGGGGAGTGGTAACTCCCCTTTCCTTTGTCCAGTTTCGTGCCAGAGCAGGGCTGGGGGGATCCCTGAACGGTGTAGACTGGCTTATGCAAGGAGGGCACCATCTGTGCCCTTCAAAGCATTTCCAGAGTCCAGGAGAGGCTACTCCTCCCAGGGCCTTCACACCTATTTCCAAAGGGAGAGGGTGTAACACCCTCTCTCAGAGGAAATCCTTTGTTCTGCCTTCCTGGGACCAGGCTGCCTAGGCCCCAGGGGGGCAGAAACATGCCTGAGGGGTTGGCAGCAGCAGTAGCTGCAGGGGAGACCCCGGAAAGTTGGTTTGGCAGTACCTGGCTCTATGCTGGGGACCCAGGGATGCATGTGATTGTACCCCCAATACCAGAATGGTATTGGGGTGACAATTCCATGATCCTAGACATGTTACATTGCCATGTTCAGAGTTACCATTGTGACACTACATATGGGTATTGATCTATATGTAGTGCACGCGTGTAATGGTGTACCCGCACTCACAAAGTCCAGGGTATTTGCCCTGAAAAATGTGGGGGCACCTTGGCTAGTGCCAGGGTTCCCACACACTAAGTAACTTTGCACCTAACCTTCACTAAGTGAGGGTTAGACATATAGGTGACTTATAAGTTGCTTAAGTGCAGTGTAAAATGGCTGTGAAATAACATGGACGTTATTTCACTCAGGCTGCAGTGGCAGTCCTGTGTAAGAATTGTCTGAGCTCCCTATGGGTGGCAAAAGAAATGCTGCAGCCCATAGGGATCCCCTGGAACCCCAATACCCTGGGAACCTAGATACCATATACTAGAGAATTATAAGGGTGTTCCAGTGTGCCAATCAGAATTGGTAAAATTGGTCACTAGCCTACAGTGACAAGTTTAAAAGCAGAGAGAGCATAAACACTGAGGTTCTGGTTTGCAGAGCCTCAGTGATACAGTTAGGCACCTGTGAGAAGGTAGCCTCTTTCTAGCCTTGTTACCCCCACTTTTGGCCTGTTTGTGAGTGTATGTCAGGATGTTTGTCACTGTTTTCACTGTCTCACTGGGATCCTGATGGCTAGGCCCCAGTGCTCATGGTGAAAACACTATGTTTTCAGTATGGTTGTTATGTGTCACTGGGATCCTGCTGGTCAGGACCCCAGTGCTCATAGGTTTGTGGCCTATATGTATGTGTCACTGGGACCCTGTCACACAGGGCCCCAGTGCTCATAGGTGTGCATGTATATGTTCCCTGTGTGGTGCCTAACTGTCTCACTGAGGCTCTGCTAACCAGAACCTCAGTGGTTATGCTCTCTCATTACTTTCAAATTGTCACTAACAGGCTAGTGACCAATTTTACCAATTTACATTGGCTTACTGGAACACCCTTATAATTCCCTAGTATATGGTACTGAGGTACCCAGGGTATTGGGGTTCCAGGAGATCCCTATGGGCTGCAGCATTTCTTTTGCCACCCATAGGGAGCTCTGACAATTCTTACACAGGCCTGCCACTGCAGCCTGAGTGAAATAACGTCCACGTTATTTCACAGCCATTTTACACTGCACTTAAGTAACTTATAAGTCACCTATATGTCTAACCTTTACCTGGTAAAGGTTAGGTGCAAAGTTACTTAGTGTGAGGGCACCCTGGCACTAGCCAAGGTGCCCCCACATTGTTCAGAGCCAATTCACTGAACTTTGTGAGTGCGGGGACACCATTACACGCGTGCACTACATATAGGTCACTACCTATATGTAGCTTCACCATGGTAACTCCGAATATGGCCATGTAACATGTCTATGATCATGGAATTGCCCCCTCTATGCCATCCTGGCATTGTTGGTACAATTCCATGATCCCAGTGGTCTGTAGCACAGACCCTGGTACTGCCAGAACTGCCCTTCCTGGGGTTTCTCTGCAGCTGCTGCTGCTGCCAACCCCTCAGACAGGCAGCTGCCCTCCTGGGGTCCAGCCAGGCCTGGCCCAGGATGGCAGAACAAAGAACTTCCTCTGAGAGAGGGTGTGACACCCTCTCCCTTTGGAAAATGGTGTGAAGGCAGGGGAGGAGTAGCCTCCCCCAGCCTCTGGAAATGCTTTGTTGGGCACAGATGTGCCCAATTCTGCATAAGCCAGTCTACACCGGTTCAGGGACCCCTTAGCCCCTGCTCTGGCGCGAAACTGGACAAAGGAAAGGGGAGTGACCACTCCCCTGACCTGCACCTCCCCTGGGAGGTGTCCAGAGCTCCTCCAGTGTGCTCCAGACCTCTGCCATCTTGGAAACAGAGGTGCTGCTGGCACACTGGACTGCTCTGAGTGGCCAGTGCCACCAGGTGACGTCAGAGACTCCTGCTGATAGGCTCCTTCAGGTGTTAGTAGCATTTCCTCTCTCCTAGGTAGCCAAACCCTCTTTTCTGGCTATTTAGGGTCTCTGTCTCTGGGGAAACTTTAGATAACGAATGCATGAGCTCAGCCGAGTTCCTCTGCATCTCCCTCTTCACCTTCTGATAAGGAATCGACCGCTGACCGCGCTGGAAGCCTGCAAACCTGCAACATAGTAGCAAAGACGACTACTGCAACTCTGTAACGCTGATCCTGCCGCCTTCTCGACTGTTTTCCTGCTTGTGCATGCTGTGGGGGTAGTCTGCCTCCTCTCTGCACCAGAAGCTCCGAAGAAATCTCCCGTGGGTCGACGGAATCTTCCCCCTGCAACCGCAGGCACCAAAAAGCTGCATCTCCGGTCCCTTGGGTCTCCTCTCAGCACGACGAGCGAGGTCCCTCGAATCCAGCGACACCGTCCAAGTGACTCCCACAGTCCAGTGACTCTTCAGCCCAAGTTTGGTGGAGGTAAGTCCTTGCCTCACCTCGCTGGGCTGCATTGCTGGGAACCGCGACTTTGCAAGCTTCTCCGGCCCCTGTGCACTTCCGGTGGAAATCCTTCATGCACAGCCAAGCCTGGGTCCACGGCACTCTAACCTGCATTGCACGACTTTCTAAGTTGGTCTCCGGCGACGTGGGACTCCTTTGTGCAACTTCGGCGAGCACCGTTTCACGCATCCTCGTAGTGCCTGTTTCTGGCACTTCTCCGGGTGCTACCTGCTTCAGTGAGGGCTCTTTGTCTTGCTTTACTTCCCCTCTCTCTGCAGGTCCAATTTGCGACCTTCTGGTCCCTCCTGGGCCCCAGCAGCGTCCAAAAACGCCAAACGCACGATTTGCGTGTAGTAAGGCTTGTTGGCGTCCATCCGGCAGGAAAACACTTCTGCACGACTCTCCAAGGCGTGGGGGATCCATCCTCCAAAGGGGAAGTCTCTAGCCCTTGTCGTTCCTGCAGGTTTCACAGTTCTTCAGCCTAGTAAGAGCTTCTTTGCACCAACCGCTGGCATTTCTTGGGCATCTGCCCATCTCCGAGCTGCTTGTGACTTTTGGACTTGGTCCCCTTGTTCCACAGGTACCCTCAGACAGGAATCCATCGTTGTTGCATTGCTGATTTGTGTTTTCCTTGCATTCTCCCTCTAACACGACTATTTTGTCCTTAGGGGAACTTTGGTGCACTTTGCACTCACTTTCCAGGGTCTTGGGGAGGGTTATTTTTCTAACTCTCACTATTTTCTAATAGTCCCAGCGACCCTCTACAAGGTCACATAGGTTTGGGGTCCATTCGTGGTTCGCATTCCACTTCTGGAGTATATGGTTTGTGTTGCCCCTATCCCTATGTTTCCCCATTGCATCCTATTGTAACTATACATTGTTTGCACTGTTTTCTAAGACTATACTGCATATTTTTGCTATTGTGTATATATATCTTGTGTATATTTCCTATCCTCTCACTGAGGGTACACTCTAAGATACTTTGGCATATTGTCATAAAAATAAAGTACCTTTATTTTTAGTATAACTGTGTATTGTGTTTTCTTATGATATTGTGCATATGACACTAAGTGGTACTGTAGTAGCTTCACACGTCTCCTAGTTCAGCCTGAGCTGCTTTGCTAAGCTACCATTATCTATCAGCCTAAGCTGCTAGACACCCTATACACTAATAAGGGATAACTGGGCCTGGTGCAAGGTGCAAGTACCCCTTGGTACTCACTACAAGCCAGTCCAGCCTCCTACATTGGTTGTGCAGCGGTGGGATAAGTGCTCTGAGACTACTTACCACTCTTGTCATTGTACTTTTCATAAGAGAAAAATATACAAAACAAGGTCAGTGTATATACACATAGCCAAAAAGTTTTGCATTTCCTCTTTTCACTCTTTTCTAAGTGCTGAAAAGTACTTCTAAACTTTCAAAAAAGTTCTTAAAAGTTTTTTTCTGTCTTTCCAAAAAGTTCTGAAAACTTTTTTCTCTTTTTCTATCACTTTAACTCTCTCTAAAAAATGTCTGGCACAGGAAAAAATGTTGAACTGTCCAAACTTGCATATGATCACCTTAGCTGGAAAGGAGCAAGGAGTCTCTGCATAGAGAGAGGTTTGAGTGTAGGGAAGAATCCTTCCTTAGAACTGTTAATTAACATGCTTAGAGTACAGGATAAGGCCATAAGTGCCCAATCTGGTGAAAAAGCAGCTAATGGTTCTCAATCTGATCCAGGGACTCCCCCAGGAAAAGGTTCAGGAAAGAAACTTCTCAGCCTGCCCATTACTAGACAGTCTAGCATAGTTGGTACAGAGGTTGAATCACACCATACTGATGGTGTGCTCTCACATTATACTGTTAGCCAAGCTGTTAGGGTGCCCTCTGTAAGGGACAGGTCTCCTTCTGTTCATTCCCATCATACCTCTGTATCTAGAAATGTCCCTCCCACCCACCCTGATGACAGATTGTTAGAAAGGGAGCTCAATAGATTGAGAGTGGAGCAAACCAGACTGAAGCTCAAGAAGCAACAGCTGGATTTGGATAGACAGTCTTTAGAAATAGAGAGGGAAAGACAGAAGTTGGGTTTAGATACCCATGGTGGCAGCAGCAGTATTCCCCATAGTCATCCTGCAAAGGAGCATGATTCCAGGAATCTGCACAAGATAGTTCCCCCTTATAAGGAGGGGGATGACATTAACAAGTGGTTTGCTGCACTTGAGAGGGCCTGTGCTGTACAGGATGTCCCTCAAAAGCAGTGGGCTGCTATCCTATGGCTATCATTTAGTGGAAAGGGTAGGGATAGACTCCTTACTGTGAAAGAAAGTGATGCCAATAATTTCCAAGTTCTTAAGAATGCACTCCTGGATGGTTATGGCTTAACCACTGAACAGTACAGGATAAAGTTCAGAGAGACCAAAAAGGAGTCTTCACAAGACTGGGTTGATTTCATTGACCATTCAGTGAAGGCCTTGGAGGGGTGGTTACATGGCAGTAAAGTTACTGATTATGAAAGCCTGTATAACACAATCCTGAGAGAGCATATACTTAATAATTGTGTGTCTGATTTGTTGCACCAGTACCTGGTAGACTCTGATCTGACCTCTCCCCAAGAATTGGGAAAGAAGGCAGACAAATGGGTCAGAACAAGGGTGAACAGAAAAGTTCATACAGGGGGTGACAAAGATGGCCATAAGAAGAAAGATGGTGAAAAATCTCAAGATAAGCATGGGGATAAGGGTAAAACCAAAGATCCCACTTCAAATCTTAAACACTCTTCAGAGGGTGGGGATAAAACACATTCTTCCTCTTCTTCCCAACCTGCACACATTAAAAAGCCTTGGTGCTTTGTGTGTAAAAACAGAGGCCATAGGCCAGGGGATAAGTCCTGTCCAGGTAAACCCCCTGAGCCTACCACCACTAATACATCAAGCTCTAGTGCCCCTAGCAGTAGTGGTACTAGTGGTGGGACTGCTGGCAACAGTCAAGCAAAGGGTGTAGTTGGGTTCACTTATGGGTCCATAGTGGAAACTGATGTAATCAGTCCCAAGACAGTTTCTGTCACACCTAGTGGCATTGGCCTTGCCACACTGGCTGCTTGTCCCCTTACAATGGATAAGTACAGGCAGACAGTTTCAATAAATGGTGTTGAGGCCTTGGCCTACAGGGACACAGGTGCCAGTTTCACTTTGGTGACTGAAAACCTAGTACCTCCTGAACAACACATCATTGGACAACAGTATAAGATTATTGATGTCCATAACTCCACTAAGTTTCTTCCCTTAGCTATAATTCAGTTTAGTTGGGGTGGAGTTACTGGCCCTAAGCAGGTGGTGGTATCACCTAGCTTACCTGTAGACTGTCTCTTAGGTAATGACCTAGAGGCCTCAGGTTGGGCTGATGTAGAGTTTTATGCCCATGCAGCCATGCTGGGCATCCCTGAGGAATTGTTCCCTCTCATTTCAAGTGAAATGAAAAAGCAAAGGAGAGAAGGCCTGAAAACTCAGGATCCCTCTCCATCAACAGGTAAAAAGGGTATCACAGTATCCCCTAACCACCCTACCATTCAGGATACTATTCCTGTGGTGGGAGAAACCTCTCCTGGGGTGGCACCTGTTCCAAGGGAATCATCAGCTGGCAAAGCTGGACTCCCTGAGGTGGAAGTACCTCTCTGTGGGATAACTAACATTGGTGAGAAAAACAGCACCATTTTAGTTAACATGGAGCATCCCTCCAACCCTCCCAGAGAAACTTTAGTGCAGAAACCCTGCACTACCTCACAACACTTAGGACAGCATCCCTGCCCTAGTGTGGAGCTCATAGGACAGCATCCCTGCCCTGCTCCAACTCAAGAGAAACAGCATCCCTGTTCTCTCTTCCAGCCAGATGGACAAAGTTTTTGCCCAGCTATGGCTTTTCTGAGACAGCATCCCTGTCTGGCATTTCCATCACTACAAATAGGTTCAGTGGACAATTCCCACTGCTCTAAACTAAAACTTACTGATAGAAACTCTGAAAATACATCTTCACATTGTTACTTAGCTAAAAAACTTCAAACAGGGTGGTTTACATCCCCACAGGGAAGTAACCATATAGTGGATGATGAAGGGAGTAACCAGTCTATTGCAGAGCTACTCTCTACTTATCACCACTTAGACAATAAAGTCTCAACTGGCCAAGGTTAGCCTTATTGTCCTTCGTTTGGGGGGGGGTTGTGTGAGAAGGTAGCCTCTTTCTAGCCTTGTTACCCCCACTTTTGGCCTGTTTGTGAGTGTATGTCAGGATGTTTGTCACTGTTTTCACTGTCTCACTGGGATCCTGATGGCTAGGCCCCAGTGCTCATGGTGAAAACACTATGTTTTCAGTATGGTTGTTATGTGTCACTGGGATCCTGCTGGTCAGGACCCCAGTGCTCATAGGTTTGTGGCCTATATGTATGTGTCACTGGGACCCTGTCACACAGGGCCCCAGTGCTCATAGGTGTGCATGTATATGTTCCCTGTGTGGTGCCTAACTGTCTCACTGAGGCTCTGCTAACCAGAACCTCAGTGGTTATGCTCTCTCATTACTTTCAAATTGTCACTAACAGGCTAGTGACCAATTTTACCAATTTACATTGGCTTACTGGAACACCCTTATAATTCCCTAGTATATGGTACTGAGGTACCCAGGGTATTGGGGTTCCAGGAGATCCCTATGGGCTGCAGCATTTCTTTTGCCACCCATAGGGAGCTCTGACAATTCTTACACAGGCCTGCCACTGCAGCCTGAGTGAAATAACGTCCACGTTATTTCACAGCCATTTTACACTGCACTTAAGTAACTTATAAGTCACCTATATGTCTAACCTTTACCTGGTAAAGGTTAGGTGCAAAGTTACTTAGTGTGAGGGCACCCTGGCACTAGCCAAGGTGCCCCCACATTGTTCAGAGCCAATTCACTGAACTTTGTGAGTGCGGGGACACCATTACACGCGTGCACTACATATAGGTCACTACCTATATGTAGCTTCACCATGGTAACTCCGAATATGGCCATGTAACATGTCTATGATCATGGAATTGCCCCCTCTATGCCATCCTGGCATTGTTGGTACAATTCCATGATCCCAGTGGTCTGTAGCACAGACCCTGGTACTGCCAGAACTGCCCTTCCTGGGGTTTCTCTGCAGCTGCTGCTGCTGCCAACCCCTCAGACAGGCAGCTGCCCTCCTGGGGTCCAGCCAGGCCTGGCCCAGGATGGCAGAACAAAGAACTTCCTCTGAGAGAGGGTGTGACACCCTCTCCCTTTGGAAAATGGTGTGAAGGCAGGGGAGGAGTAGCCTCCCCCAGCCTCTGGAAATGCTTTGTTGGGCACAGATGTGCCCAATTCTGCATAAGCCAGTCTACACCGGTTCAGGGACCCCTTAGCCCCTGCTCTGGCGCGAAACTGGACAAAGGAAAGGGGAGTGACCACTCCCCTGACCTGCACCTCCCCTGGGAGGTGTCCAGAGCTCCTCCAGTGTGCTCCAGACCTCTGCCATCTTGGAAACAGAGGTGCTGCTGGCACACTGGACTGCTCTGAGTGGCCAGTGCCACCAGGTGACGTCAGAGACTCCTGCTGATAGGCTCCTTCAGGTGTTAGTAGCATTTCCTCTCTCCTAGGTAGCCAAACCCTCTTTTCTGGCTATTTAGGGTCTCTGTCTCTGGGGAAACTTTAGATAACGAATGCATGAGCTCAGCCGAGTTCCTCTGCATCTCCCTCTTCACCTTCTGATAAGGAATCGACCGCTGACCGCGCTGGAAGCCTGCAAACCTGCAACATAGTAGCAAAGACGACTACTGCAACTCTGTAACGCTGATCCTGCCGCCTTCTCGACTGTTTTCCTGCTTGTGCATGCTGTGGGGGTAGTCTGCCTCCTCTCTGCACCAGAAGCTCCGAAGAAATCTCCCGTGGGTCGACGGAATCTTCCCCCTGCAACCGCAGGCACCAAAAAGCTGCATCTCCGGTCCCTTGGGTCTCCTCTCAGCACGACGAGCGAGGTCCCTCGAATCCAGCGACACCGTCCAAGTGACTCCCACAGTCCAGTGACTCTTCAGCCCAAGTTTGGTGGAGGTAAGTCCTTGCCTCACCTCGCTGGGCTGCATTGCTGGGAACCGCGACTTTGCAAGCTTCTCCGGCCCCTGTGCACTTCCGGTGGAAATCCTTCATGCACAGCCAAGCCTGGGTCCACGGCACTCTAACCTGCATTGCACGACTTTCTAAGTTGGTCTCCGGCGACGTGGGACTCCTTTGTGCAACTTCGGCGAGCACCGTTTCACGCATCCTCGTAGTGCCTGTTTCTGGCACTTCTCCGGGTGCTACCTGCTTCAGTGAGGGCTCTTTGTCTTGCTTTACTTCCCCTCTCTCTGCAGGTCCAATTTGCGACCTTCTGGTCCCTCCTGGGCCCCAGCAGCGTCCAAAAACGCCAAACGCACGATTTGCGTGTAGTAAGGCTTGTTGGCGTCCATCCGGCAGGAAAACACTTCTGCACGACTCTCCAAGGCGTGGGGGATCCATCCTCCAAAGGGGAAGTCTCTAGCCCTTGTCGTTCCTGCAGGTTTCACAGTTCTTCAGCCTAGTAAGAGCTTCTTTGCACCAACCGCTGGCATTTCTTGGGCATCTGCCCATCTCCGAGCTGCTTGTGACTTTTGGACTTGGTCCCCTTGTTCCACAGGTACCCTCAGACAGGAATCCATCGTTGTTGCATTGCTGATTTGTGTTTTCCTTGCATTCTCCCTCTAACACGACTATTTTGTCCTTAGGGGAACTTTGGTGCACTTTGCACTCACTTTCCAGGGTCTTGGGGAGGGTTATTTTTCTAACTCTCACTATTTTCTAATAGTCCCAGCGACCCTCTACAAGGTCACATAGGTTTGGGGTCCATTCGTGGTTCGCATTCCACTTCTGGAGTATATGGTTTGTGTTGCCCCTATCCCTATGTTTCCCCATTGCATCCTATTGTAACTATACATTGTTTGCACTGTTTTCTAAGACTATACTGCATATTTTTGCTATTGTGTATATATATCTTGTGTATATTTCCTATCCTCTCACTGAGGGTACACTCTAAGATACTTTGGCATATTGTCATAAAAATAAAGTACCTTTATTTTTAGTATAACTGTGTATTGTGTTTTCTTATGATATTGTGCATATGACACTAAGTGGTACTGTAGTAGCTTCACACGTCTCCTAGTTCAGCCTGAGCTGCTTTGCTAAGCTACCATTATCTATCAGCCTAAGCTGCTAGACACCCTATACACTAATAAGGGATAACTGGGCCTGGTGCAAGGTGCAAGTACCCCTTGGTACTCACTACAAGCCAGTCCAGCCTCCTACAGCACCACACAGGGAACACATATAGGCCACAAACGTATGAGCACTGGGGTCCTGGGTTGCAGGATCCCAGTGATACATATCAAACACACTGACAACATAGGGTCTTCACTATGAGCACTGGTCCCTGGCTAGCAGGATCCCAGTGAGACAGTAAAAACAACCTGACATACACTCACAAACAGGCCAAAAGTGGGGTTAACAAGGCTAGAAAGAGGCTACCTTCCTACACCCCACAGGAGATTTTTTTGGTCCTTCTGGTGTAGGATGAAGACGGGGAGTCCTCAGATTTTGCACACTGTGGAAACTGTTGCAGTTGCTGACTTGGAGAAAAGTATCTCTTGTGGATACTTTGTTGCAGTTATAGCAGTTCTTGGAGCAGGCTGCGGTTGATCCGAGATGAGAGGATGATGAAGTTGTTGCAGAGGATTCCTGAAGGAAACTTGCAAGCAGAATCTGAAGAGAACCCAGAGGAGATACCCTAAATAGCCCTGAGAGGGGAATTGGCTACCTTTTCAGGTATGGACCTATCAGGAGGGGTATCTGATGTCACCTGCTGGCACTGGCCACTCAGAGCCCTCCAGAGTGCCCCCACACCTTGCAAAGCAAGATGGATAAAGTCTGGGACACACTGGAGGAGCTCTGGGCACCAATCCTAGGATGGTGATGGACAGGGGAGTGGTCACTCCTCTTTCCTTTGTCCAGTTTCACGCCAGAACAGGGGATAAGGTGTTCCTGAACCGGTGTAGACTGGCTTATGCAAGGAGGACACCATCTGTGCCCTTCAAAGCATTTCCAGAGGTTGGGGGAGGCTACTCCTTCCCAGCCTTTATTTTCTATTTCCAAAGGGAGAGGGTGTAACACTCTGCTCTCAGAGGAAATGCTTTGTTCTGCCTTCCTGAACTGGGCGGCAATGACCCCAGGAGGGCAGAACCCTGTCTGTGCGGTGGCAGCAGCTGTAGCTGCAGTGCAAGCCTCAGAGAGCTGGTTTGGAAGTACTGGGGGTCCATGGTGGAGCCCCCAGGATGCATGGAATTGGATCCCCAATACCAGATTTTGAATGGGGTGACAATTCCATGATCTTAGACATGTTACATGGTCATATTTAGAGTTACCATTGTGAAGCTACATATAGGTATTCACCTATATGTAGTGCACGTGTGTAATGGTGCCCCACATGCACAAAGTCCGAGGAAATGGCCCTGAACTATGTGGGGGCACCTTTGCTATTGCAAGGGTGCCTTCACACTTAGTAACTTTGCACCTAACCTTCCGCAAGTGAAGGTTAGACATATAGGTTACTTATAAGTTACTTAAGTGCAGTGAAAATGGCTGTGAAATAACGTGTGCATTATTACACGCAGGCTGCAATGGCAGGCCTGTCCAAGGGTTTGTCTGAGCTCCTAATGAGTGGCAAAAGAAATGCTGCAGCCCATATGGATCTCCTGGAACCCCAGTGCCCCGGGTACCTAGTTACCATATAGTAGGGACTTATAAGTGGGGGTCCAGTGTTGCAATTAATATTGGTAACTGAAGTCACTAGCCTACAGTGACAAATTTAAAAGCAGAGAGAGCATAAACACTAAGGTTCTGATTAGCCAAGCGTCAGCGACACAGTTAAGCACTACACAGACACACACATTAGGCCATAAACTATGAGCACTAGGGTCCTGACCAGCAGGATCCAAGTAAGACAGGCAAAAACATACTGACATACAGGTAAAAATGGGGGTAACATGCCAAGGAATATGGTACTTTCCTACAAGGTGACAGCTATATTGATCAGGTTTGCATGTGTACCTATCAGCTCTGACCCCTTATGTTTACCAACAGTATCCCATCCTCCCATTAACATGTCCAAGTTCCTGGTGATGTATGGTAGTAAATAGACACGGGTGATGGAGAAGTTTGGGCCTGATCTGTGTCAAGTTTGCACTTCCTTTGCATTATTGTTTATAATGCAAAAGCAATGCACATTTCCATAATTTTGGTTCATTTTCGCATTTTGGGTCACCTTAAAGGCAGCATTGTCTTCACATTTATCAGGGCCTTTTTCTTTTCTGGAATGTGAGTTGGAGTCCATGTGTAATTAGATGTAGCAGTGTAAGCTACTAATCTGTACAGACTCCACACAATGGTTGCCTGTCTCCATTTCACAGCTGCCAAAATGAGCAATTATGAGCTATGTGCATTCCAAAAGAGGGCAGTGAGGTACTGCCATTTCCTGGCAGTGGAATCCTGCTTTTGTAGAATGACTCAGCGCTACCATGTTGTGAGGGGAATGGGGGAATGGTGGGCATTCCCACAAGGGGTCCCCATAGTGGCAGAGAAGACACAGCAAGCACATGTCTCCTCAGCAGTGCAGGGGTGCACATCTGACACCTCTCCCACTACGTCTGCTTCAACAACTTCAATTTAAATAGTACAACAGCCCACACCACCTAATGCCATGGACGCGCAAATGCTGGAGGATCTGAAGAGGGATGTTTCCCTGGTCCTGAAACGTTTGGACAGTCTGAAGAACGAGGAGGATGACAACACCAAGAGGCTGAAGTACATAAAAGAAAACGGAAGAAAGCCAAACTGAGTTAATCTGAACTGCCACCTCCAAGTTCCGGCCCCTCCCTTCTGCTTCTAAGTTATGTTTTTTTGTGGGTTTTAGGGGGATAGTGTGAGAAAGTAGCCTCTTTCCAGCATGGTTACCCCATTTTTGGCCTGTTTGTCATTGTGTTTTGACTGTGTCACTGGGATCCTGCTAGTCAGGACCCCAGTACCTATGGTCTGTGGCCTACTTGTCAGTCTGTTTCACTGTTTTTGTCTGTGTGCTTAACTGTGTCACTGGAGTCCTGCTAACCAGAACTCCAGTGCTTATGCTCTCTCTGGTTCCAAATGTGTCCTTACATGCTGGTAACCCAGTATTTCACTCCAAATTGGCATACTGGACCCCCCTTATAAGTCCCTAGTATATGGTACCTAGGTATCAAGGGCATTGGAGTTCCAGGGTATCCTTATGGGCTGCAGCATTTATTTTGCCACCATAAGAAGTCCATACACCACATTATCTAGGCCCATTTTCTGGGACTTTGTGAATGCGGGGACACAATTTTAAGTGTGCACTGCACATAGCTCAATACCTATGTACAGCTTCACAATGGTAACTCTGAATATGGACATTGAAGGTGTCTAACAACTGGGAATTGTACCCTAATACTGATTCCAGTATTGGTTTTCAATTTCCATGCACGCTGGGGGCTCCACTATGGACCCTCAATACTGCCATACCAGCCTCCTGAGGTTTTCACTGAAGACCCAGGTGTTGCCACCTCACAGACAGGCTTCTGCCCTCTTGTGGCTTGAGCAGCTCAATCCAGGGAAGGCAGAACAATGCATTTCCTTTAGGAGAGGGGTGTTACACCCTCTCCCTTTGGAAGTAGGTGTTACAGGCAAGGGAGGGTTTCGTCCCAGAGCCTCTTAAAAGGCTTTGAAAGGCACAGATGGTGCCCTTCTTGCATAATCCAATCTACACCAGTTCAGGGACACCCAGTCCCTCCTCTGGCATGAAACTGGACAAAGGAAGGGGGAGTGACCACTCCCCTGTCCATCACCACCACGGGAGTGGTGCCCAGAGCTCCTCCAGAGTGTCCCTGGGTTCTGCCATCTTGTTTCAGGATGGTCAGGGAACTATGGAAACATCTGAGTGGCCAGTGCCAGCACGTAGCGTCAGAGACCTCTCCCGATAGGTGCTTACCTCGATAGCTGACCAATCCCCCTCTCAGAGCTATTTAGTGTCTTTCCTCTGTGTGTTTCTTCAGATTCTGATTGCAAGACTCTAGCAGGAATCCTCTGCATCCTTTACTTAATCTTCTACCGATGGATCAACCGCTGACTGCTTCAAGAACTCTTCAAAACTGCAACAAAGAAACAAAGACGACTTCTGTGACCTTGTATCTTCAGCTCCTGCCAGCAACTGCAACATTTTACAGTTTGTGCATCCTCTGAGAACTGCCTGTCTTCAGCCAGAACCAGAAGAACTGAAGATATCTCCCGTGGAGTGACGGAGTCACCTCCCTGCTTCATCAGACACTTCTCTGCAGCGACGACTGGTGGCTTGGGTCCCCTCTCCCGACGACAGGCGTGGATCCAGCAACATGGGTCGTAGACTAAATTGACTCTGACAGACTCAAAGTCCAGCTTTCTAATTTTGGTGGAGGTGAGAGCTTGCCTCATCATGCAAGACAGTACACCGGTGCACCTCATGACTTGCAGCTACCAAGGCTTGTGTGCGACCTTCCAAGAAGGTCTTCAAGCACAGCACAGCTTAGGCCCCCAGCACTCCATATTGCAACGTACAGCTTCCTGAGTGGTTCTCCAGCAGCGTGGAAATCCTTTGTGTCATGCTGCATGGGCCTCCATTTGCACCTCATTTGTCCCTGAGCTGTGGGACTCCTGTGTGTGCTGCCTGGTCTTCTGAGGGCTCTCTGAGTTGCTGAGAGCCCCGTCTGACTCCCTCTCCTGGGTAGAAGCAACCTGGTCCTTGCTGGGCCCAGGCAGCACCATTTTCTGTGAATCGCAAGCATTGCGTTTACCAAGGCTTGTTTGCAAAATCCAGCGACGAAAACCAGACTGCATTCATCCATCCGCTGTGGGACATCTTCTGCACCAACCAGGAATCTGCATCTATCTTCCTTGGTGCAATACTGACTTTGTCTTCTCACCGGTGGTTCTTCTTTTGCACCTTCATCCAGATTAGCAGGGCCTCCTGTTCTCCCTGGACTCTTCAGTGCTTTTTGGACTCGGTCCCCTTCTTGCACAGGTGTTCAGGTCCAGGAAGCCATCATTGGTGTCTTGCAGTCTCTTCTGGTTCTTGCAATGTCTTCTACCACGACTTCTAGTTTGTTTTAGTAAACTTGCCGTGTTTTACTCCTGCTTTCCTGGGCTCTGGGGTGGATATTTTACTTACCTTTGGTGTTTTCTTACACTCCCAGCACCCCGCTACACACTACACTTTCCTAGGTGGGAACCCGACTTTTCCATTGTGTTCCCCCTAGGCCCATTGCAACCTATTGTGATTTGCACTGTTTGGACTATTTTTTGACTATTTACTTACCTTCATTTGATTACTAGTGTATATATTGTGTAATTTACTTACTTACCTATTTTTGGCCTTGTGTCACTAAAATAAAGTATCTTTATTTTAGGTAACACTGAGGCCCATATTTATACTTTTTTTAGCGCCACATTTGCGTCATTTTTTGCTGCAAAAGCGGCGCAAACTTGCAAAACACAATTGTATTTTGTAAGCTTGCACCGTTTTGTGTCAAAAAGCGGCGCAAATGCGGCGCTAAAAAAGTATAAATATGGGCCTGAGTATTGTCTTTCATCTGTGTGAGTTTTGTGGGACTCCAGTGGTATTGCAAGAGCTTTACATGTCCCCTACTTCAGCCTTGGCTGCTCTGCCTACAGCTACCTCTAGACAGCCTGGCTTCTGGACACTGACTACATTTCACTAATAAGGATAACAGGACCTTGTATAAGGTGTAAGTACCTTAGGTACCCACTTAAAACCAGGCCAGCCTCCTACAGATAGTGTTATGATAGTGTAGGTTTCTAGTTTAGTTAGGATAAGTGGATTTGGGGGGTGGGTTATTTATTTATTACATGGTAATTGGTGGGTTTCATTTTGGGGTATCTATGGCCCATATGTATACTTTTTAGTGCTGCATTTGCATAATTTTTTGACGCAAAAGCTGTGCAAACTTACAACATGCAAAATATTTTTTTAAGTCTGCGCCCCTTTTGCATCAAAAAGTGGCGCAAATATGGCACTAAAAAAGTATAAATATGGGCCTATGTGTTTAATAATAAAAACACGTCATGGTGTCTATATGTACTGCTGACATTAAAATTGGATGCTAATGGAAGCCTCTGGGAGTGCAGCAACTTCTTTTGTGTTTGATATATAAGGGTATGGTCTTAATCCCTATGCTGGTACCGGCAAATGAGCGCGCCGTTTTATTAGACCACCTGTTTCCAAATCAATTTGTATGGCAGCGCCCAGTACTAGCGAAACTACAGATGGCTAGAGACGGTGATGAAACACTGGTTTCATGCGTGTGTACATTACACATTGGAGAATATGAACTACTTGTTGGACTCCAATATACGCTTTGCGCCTCTCTCGGAGGAGGGGCAGTCTCGTCAATGATGAAGGTGAGCACGAGTCCTCCCAAATTTGTATCTACGGTACTGTGTGGCCCTGAAAGATAGGGTCTGGATGTTTTTTGCATTATTAAAAGAGGGAAGCTGAACTGGGAAGACGTTAAGACAACTAATATGAAAGCACCTTGTATTAAAGTTTTTGTACAATCAGCCGTGAATTGGTGATAAATCCATTTGGGTTTTTGAACTTTCTCATGATATCAACTAAATTTGGAAGTTCGGTGCTGACATCAGTAACACAGATGAAATAAGTGATTTCAGGTGCGAGGAATAACAGACTACGATTCCCGGAATGCCTCTCAAATATATAAATATGGCAGTAGGAATATTGACTGGTGATAGACGGAAATCATTGTGAAGAAGACAGGAGTCGAAACTCGTCATGGTGTCTATATGTACTGCTGAGATTAAAAGTGGATGCTAATGGAAGCCTCTGGGAGTGCAGCAACTTCTTTTGTGTTTGTTATATAAGGGTATGGTCTTAATCCCTATGCTGGCACCAGCAAATGAGCGCACCGTTTTATTAGACCACCTGCTTCCAAATAATAAAAACATATATATATATATATATTTTTTAAATACAAACATATATTTGTTTAGATTTAGTTAGTATATGTGTAGTATAAGTATATGTTGTCCTGCATTTGTCCTGTAACTAAAAGGGTGTGGGGGGCCAATGTTTAGAGTGTGATGTTAAATATGTTAGTTAAGTTTAGCGTAGGGTAGTTAGCTTTAGTTGTAGGTTAAGTATAGTTAGAATAGGTTAGTTTAGCATAGGGTAAGTTTTATTAATTTTTTTAGTTCAGTTTCATACTTAATACAACTTTTTGCGTACTCCTATACATTTTGTCTTATGCGCTAGTGTGTCAGGGTCTTTCATGAGTGCACAGTGCAAATTGTGTGTTGGCCTAGGGATTCCGTCCTGCCTTTGAATCCCTCTCTTGACATGTGCATCACCTATTGACAACTGTGCTGTCACATTGGCAGCAACAAGACATCTACTTGTGCATGCATCTGCCAACCAGTGTAAACACCACTCAAGGTGACTATGTTAACTTTGTTTGAGACAGGAAGGTGTGGTAATTCAGGGGTCAGTGTTGGGGTCCTGTGTAGGAATGTTGGGGACTGTGGCACATCAGACAACAGCCTGCATTTGAACTCTAGCCTGTAAAAGTGACTGGTGGCAATTGACTGACTTCCTAGTCTCGGATGTCTTGGCTGTGTTGGTAGGGTTAATTTGACTATATGTCACGGATGTTGTGATGTCTCAACCAGAGACACAGTCATTAGACATGCCATCCAGCCATGTGCTGCATATGTACATGTAGGTATTTAGCCCTGGTGTTTGACATATGTCCAGGTTGTGTATGTGTTGTGGTGCATGGCACTACCAAGGCATAGGTACATGTGTAGCTTACGTCAGAATGGTGCAACTTGCTTTATGTGCAATGTGTCACTCTGCTCTCCTTTGACATGCATTGTGTGTGTCCTATGTGCCTCCCCCTTCTTACACTTGGCAATTTAGCATTCATTTCCCCCATGCAACTTACCCTGCATTTGTGGTGTTTCCTGGTAGTATGTGCTGTCCTGTGATTCCAGTGATCAGTTCCTCCTGGATGACCACTGCAACCATCTCCACCATCTCGTCCAGGTCCTCTTGTGGTGCTGGACTACCAACTCCAGTTTGCAGTGCTGCCTTCCTGTTCCTGCCATTTTTTCCTTTGTCCTTCTCTTACGATAATGCCAGAGTTTCTTGCACTCAGTTACGGTTCTCCTCACCTCTGCAACACTGTTAATCTTGTCTACTATCTGCTTCCAGATTGCCTCTCTCCTTTCAATTGGCAATTTTGAGCTGACTAAGAGTTAATGTTGATGCTAAGTCACCTCTCTCACCAGTATGTCATGTTTCTCCGCACTCGAACAACACTTTCTTTTTTACTTCTCCTCTGGGTCTTGTATGTGTCTTCCAGGCTAGTTCTTGGTTGATTGGGGTCATCCTGGGGTCACTTATGGCTTTATGGCTCCATTTTACCTCTCCTTTGCACTGTTTTCTGCATCAGCGTCTAAAGTTGATGCTAACGAGGTAAAAAATGGTTCATTTCCGTTTTGTGACATATTAACATGTCATAAAACAGGTTTGAGTAGTTTTTCCAGTGTTATCATAATTTTGATTTACGACAAGGTGCAATGGTTAATGTCAAAATATTTGACTCTAACCCGTTTTTAGCGCCACAGAGTCTCATAGTATAAATATAACAGCCAGGTGGCATTAAAAAATGGCGCTAGCCAGTGCAAAACTTTTTGATGCAAAACTACATTTGTGCAGTTTTGCTTCAAAAACTATAAATCTGGCCCTCAGTGCCTTACTGGAAAAATCAACAAAGTCTACCCAGATTTGGTAAGGGAGCTTGCTACTGTCCCTGAATCTATGGCAATACTATTCAGGGCTCAGTCCAAATTTGGCAATCAAAATGGCTTTCATAGGGGCATATTTGGTCTGGTCCCCAACCTCTAGTGTAAGAAGTGTGTCCCTCCCAGGTATTGGCACGTGTTTCCACAAGCCCAGCCACCAGTGCTCTTTAGGAACCCCATGTGCCATCAGTGCAACTTCATAAGCAGACAACCACTTATCAATATCATCTCCCGCCACATAACTTGGCTTGGGGGCTTGCAGATTGTACAGGGCTCCAGATTATAGAAAACAAATTTCTAAGAAGGCTACTATCAGTCCCCCAATCTACACCAACACAGTTCTGTCACAAAGAAGTAGGTCTAAGATACATATCCAGCTATATAAAACTTCAACCTCTTATATTGTGGATAAAAATCTGGACCAAGCCTGAAACGCTTCTATGTAGAAAGGTGATACAGGACTGTCTTCTTCTGTCATGATTTCTAGATATACCCTGGCTTAGATATGTTCATCTCTCCTATCATTAGGACTAGGAGATTTCTTCCTTAAACCAGATACCTTAACAAGACAGGACATTAAGAAGGTCAAAGACATATTCTGGCAGAAAAATCAGGATACGGACCCAGCCTCCTGTTTAATGAGCCAACGGACAAACTTAGAGACACAACAACCTCAACCGAAGTTGTACTTGACCATCATTAATCATGAGCGACAAAGGTTTTTACTCACAAGACTAGTCTAAACACCTTACATTATCTTGTGGCATTCCCAGTTGCTGTAACCTGGTTTAAGATCCTCCCTCCCTGTTGCTGCAATGGAAAGACATCTCAAAGCACATTACACTTTATGCTTTTCTGCACTTTATATACTCTCCCAAGAAAAAGGTTTTTACGTCCGCTATTTCAGTCTAACAGTATTAGAACTAGCCAACTTGCTTACTCCCACTTACACAATTTTGGAAATATGGACATAATCCAGGCTGTGCTAAATTTTATACATGCTGCTTTTGGTGCTCGGAAAATGTATTAACAATGTTTTTTAGAATTCTTTTTATGACTGTGAAATTCTGTATGTTATTTATTTATTTTATGTCTTTTATGGTCTTTTTGTACTGAATAAAGTAAATTAAAGAAAAAGAAAGACAACTTGGCACCAAATACTTGGGCATACAAGGCTTTTAGTTTCCTGCAGGTGCTGTAAGTATGCTGCCACTACCATTGCTGGACTCAGACTGCCTAGCCTTGCGGTCCAGCTCTTGTATGCTCAGTTCATGGGCCAGCAGTAGTTTCTTTTCTGTCAAGACTCTTTCAGGCTTCCTCTCCTCTGCCTTCATTTGTAATCTTGCCAACTCAGCCTGACTTCTCTCTCCTCTCTCCTTTCCTCTCTGGTCAGGCCATGGCTTGAGGCCCTGCTCCCCGGTTTAGCAAGGGGCACAAATCCAGGGGTGTCATCCCCCAATGCTGTTGGCAGCGCTTCTGGAGGGCCAACCTCTTGCTCCCCCAACTTGATAAGACCATGTCCAGGGAACTGAATTCCAGGTTCCATGAGAGCAAAGAGAAGAAAACCCTCACCCCTAAACACTATCCTCTTGTATCTGAAATGAACAGGGGACGAGCGAATAGCCTCCGGGGGAAAGGGATACGGAAGAGGGATTTGGGAAGGGAAGAGAAACAAAACACTGGTTCACGAAGGAGCATCACTGTTGTTCTAAGAAAGTTTCCCCATGGTTTGGTGCAGGAATTCTAAGACGAAAAACAAATCAAAAAGAAAAGAACTACAAATATCACAAAGTCTTTCATCAAAAATAACAATAATTATTAATCATTCGATTGGGCAATCACATAGTGTTTCAGCAAAGTCACAATAATTATTAGCACTCAATTGCTCAACTGTTAAGCACGCTTTTGTAACTCATACCAAAATCATTATAAAATCAAACAGATGAATTTGTCTTGTTCCAAAACAATCACATTAAATGGTTACGTTTGCACAGATATTGTGGGATAATTTCAGGAGTTCACAACACTTAACTTCAATGCTTCTTTTAAAAATACTTCTCAAGCTGTCTTTGTAAAATAGTCTTGTATCACGGGTTTCCCAGTATCGACGAATGTCTTTCATAATGCACCAAAGGTCACTAACCTTTTTTGATTATTTGAGGAAGATGGAATACTGCTTGTAAATTCTTCAGCCACTGCAAAAGTAATGCGCTCCAGAGAGGGAAGATCAGATGAAGCCTCGCACTGAAAAGATGACTCCTGAAAGAATCACGGAACTCCAGCTGAACCTGGAACATGTCCTAGCGAAGGGAGGCTCGAAGCCAAGCACAGAAAACACCTTGGCAGTTCTATTAATAGACTGGTTTGCTGGTGATGAGTTATCGGACACCTGCTGGTGATGAGTTATCAGTCATGAGGGGAGTGGATGCTGTGCTGGTGATGAGTCATCAGACATATGCTAGTGATGAGTCATCAAACAATTCTGATGATTCATATGAAGGAATTAGTTGTCTCCATAAACTACTTGGCACACAGTTCACATATGGGACAACACTTGCTTTTATCAATATAAACAAACATGCAATGTAATATTCGGTCTTCAGACGGAAGATCATTTTCCTCACAAGCTACAGGGAAGTACTGTGCTGTTAACATTTTCATGACACGTTTCATCTTTTTTCATACTGTAGGAAAGTACCATCTTCCTTGTCATGTTACCCCCATTTTTACCTGTATGTCAATATGTTTTTTCGTGTCTCACTGGGATCCTTCTGGTCTGGACCCCAGTGCTCATAGTTTATGGCCTAATGTGTGTGTCTGTATAGTGCTTGACTGTGTCACTGAGGCTCTGCTAATCAGAACATCAGTGTTTATGCTCTCTCTGCTTTTAAATTTGTCACTGTAGGCTAGTGACTTAATTTACCAATTTCAATTGTCACACTGGACCCCCCTTATAAGTCCTTAGTATATGATACGTAGGTACCCGGGGCATCGGGGTTACAGGAGATCCATATGGGCTGCAGCATTTCTTTTGCCACCTATATGGAGCTCAGACAAAACCCTTGCACAGGCCTGCCATTGCAGCTTGCGGGAAATAACGCACATGTTCTTTCACAGCCATTTTCACTGCTCTTAAGTAACTTATAAGTCACCCATATGTCTAACCTTCACTTGCTGAAGGTTAGGTGCAAAGTTACTAAGTATGAGGGCACCCTTGCACTAGCAAAAGTGCCCCCACATAGTTCAGGGCCATTTCCCTGGACTTTGTGAGTACGAGGACACCATTTCACGCGTGCACTACATATAGGTCAATATCTACATGTAGCTTCACAATGGTAACTCCGAATATGACCATGTAACATGCCTAAGATCACGGAATTGTAACCCCATTCCAAATCTGGTATTGGGGAGCCAATTCCATGCATCCTGGGGGCTCAACCTGCTACAGCGGCTGCCACCTCACAGACAGGGTTCTGCCCTCCTGGGGTCTGGGAAGCCCAGTCCCAGGAAGGCAGAACAAAGCATTTCCTCTAAAAGCAGGGTGTTACACCTTCTCCCTTTGGAAATAGGTGTTACAGGCTGGGGAGGAGTAGCCTCCCCAGACTCTGGAAATGCTTTGAAGGGCACAGATGGTGCCATCCTTGCATAAGCCAGTCTACACCAGTTCAGGGACCCCTTGTCCCCTGCTTTGGTGTGAAACTGGACAAAGGAAAGAGGAGTGATCACTCCCCTGTCCATCACCACCACAGGGGTGGTGCCCAGAGCTCCTCCAGTGTGTCCCAGCCTTTAGCCATCTTGCTTTGCAAGGTTTGGGGGCACTCTGGAGGGCTCTGAGTGGCCAGTGCCAGCAGGTGATGTCAGAGAACCCCCCGATAGGTCCATACCTGATAAGGTAGCCAATCCCCCTCTCAGGGCTATTTAGGGTCTCTCCTGTGGGTTCTCTTTAGATTCTGCTTGCAGGTTTCCTTTAGGAATCCTCTGCAACTACTACATCATCCTCTGACCTCTGATCAACCGCAGGCTACTCCAGGAACCGCTGTAACAGCAACAAAGTATCCACAAGGGATACTTTCCCCCTGCAACTTCTCCTCCATTGCGTAATTGTAACAGTTTTCATGGTGTGAACGTTCTGAGGACTCCCTGTCTTCATCCTGCACCCGAAGGATCAAAGAAATCTCCAGTGGGGTGATTGACTCACTCCCCTCCTCCAGCATGTCTAAGACGATGACGGGTACCCTTGGACTCCTCTCACAGTGACGAGCGTGCTCCTAATTACACAGAGGTTGGACCCCATTTGACATAGACTGTCCTTAGGGCCTACTGACACAATTTGGAGGAGGTAAAACCTTGCCTTCCCTGAGAGTGGCAGTATCCCTGTATACTGCATCTTCTTCACCTCCTGTGGCCTCTGTGCACTATTACGACATTCCTTCATGCACAGCCTGGCCCAGGTCCCCAGCACTCCATCCAATGATGTTCAAATCACTGAGTTGTTCTCCAGCAGCCTAGGACCTTACTTTGTTGTGCTGCACCAACTGCATTTTGCACTTCCTTTGTCCCCGTGTCCTGGGACTCCAGAGGGTGCTGCCTGGTATCCTGAGGGCTCTCTGAAGTGCTGAGAGCCTCCTCTTCCTCCTCACACAGAGTTGAGGCCCCTAGGTCCCTCCTGGGTCCAGCCAGTGCCATTTTGATGCAAATCACACTTTTGTCGTAACTAGGACTTGTTGGCGACTTCCAACACGAAATCACATCTGCATCTATCTTCACATCGTGGTACATCCTTTGCATCATGCATAAACCCGCTGGCATCTTCCTAGGGTGCATTCCTGTAGTCTTCAACTAACCAGGGACTCTTCTTTTGCACTCTCTTCTGGGTTGTCAGGGGCTCTTATCCTTCCTGGAATTTCTTTCGATTTATGGACTTGGTCCCCTTCTTTTGCAGGTATTCAGGTCCAGGAATCCAGCAGTTGTTTTTTGCACACTTGGTTGGTTACTGCATAATCCCAATTACAAGGTGTAGTGTGTCCTAAGGAAACTTGCAATACTTTACTCCTGCTTTTCTGGGCTCTGGGGTGGGATAATCTACTTACCTTTATTGTATTCTTACTCTCCCAGTGATTCTGCACATACTACACTTTTCTAGGGGGAATCCGTGATTCGCATTCCACTTTATTAGTATATGGTTTGTGTTGCCCCTAGACCTATTTTCTCCCATTGAATTCTATAGCATTTTCTATTGTTTGCATTGTTCTATGACTATTAACTTGTCTAATATTTGTGTTTAGTGTGTATATGGTGTATAATACTTACCTCCAGAAGGAGCATTGTCTCTAAGATATTTTTGGTACTGTGTCACCCAAATAAATACTTTACTTGTAACTATAAGTGGTATTGCATGAGCTTTGTATGTCTCCTAGTTCAGCCTAAGCTGCTCTGCTATAGCAACCTCTATCAGCCTAAGCTGCTACAACACTACTACATTTCACTAATAAGGTATAACTGACCTGGTATAAGGTGTAAGTACCCAAAGTACCCACTAAAAACCAGGCCAGCCTCCTACACACACATGCTGATTTATTTTGTGGGTGAGCAGCAAGAAGCGTGCTTGTGTGAGTGCGAATCCTAACACAACTCAACATGCTCTTGTGAGCGGGCTTCTGTCCAGGCCCTCAGCAACTTTTGGTACTCCACCTTCTTGGAAGCTTAATGGGTAGGTGTCCCAATCCTCTTGCAGAAGACCTTCAGTTGGTTAATAGTGTATCTCTCCAGCTCAGCTAGGTCAAACTCTACAGCTCCACTTGTGGACCCAGCCAGAGTTATGATGTATAGGATTTGATCAAAAAATGTCAAGCACGGAAATTTCAGCAAAAATAAAATAAATAAAATTGATCTTTGACTGTGGGTGGGTAGTGCACATGTAGCTACTCTAATGTTAGAAATATGGCCTCTAGTTAGCAGAGGTATACACCCTTGTCCAAGTAGGGACGATAATCCTAGTTAAGGTAAGTCACCACACAAACCAAAGTATCCTCTGCCCACCCTCTAGTAGCTTGGCACTGAGCAGTCAGGATTAACTTAGAAGGCAATGTGTAAAGTATTTGTGAAATAATTCATACTGTAAGACAGTGAAAACACCACAGAAAGACACCACACACGTTTAGAAAATAACTTATATATGTATCTGAATTAAATAAGGTAAAAACATCAAAGATTCAATAAGCACGTGTTGAAATACCACTTTGAAAAGACTTAAAAGAGTCTCAATCATTAGAGATTAACAGTTGTTTCTTTGTTACACATAGTACCTGGGATGCTTCAAGAATAACGACGCATGGAGACCACAGAGGAGGAGATGTATGGAAAAATAAGTTGTTGTTTCGGATTTTCCAACATGGCACAGACCATGCATCGTTTCTTTCCACGCTGCAACAGGTTTGCCTCATTTTTCGATGCACAGTCTTGGTTCCTCACTGTGATGTGGGGATATTTTGATGCCCAGGCATGATGTGTTGAAAATCCTTGATATGCTGGAAGACAGAGCAGGTGCTGCATCGATCCGGTAGGTGATGCATCACATTTTCCATCGCAAGGCAGGTGCTGCGTAGAATTTCCAGTAGGTAAGTTGGTGCTGCGTCGCTACGGTTTCCTGTGCGACGATCTCTCAGCTGCAATGCAGGCTTTGCATCTCTTTCTGCAGGTGTTACAATGATATGTGACACACAAGGAGTTTCTTGAAGATCTTCTTGTTGGCCCTGAGACTTCAGAAACAGGAGGCAAGTTCAATCCAAGCCCATGGAGCGCACTTCAGGGGAAAGTAGAGTCCTTCCAGGAAGGTCAGAGGCCAGCAGGGCAACAGGGCAACAGCAGGGCAACAGCAGGACAGCAGTCATTCTCAGCAAAACAGTCCAGATGAGTCCTTTGGTCAGCCAGGCAGCTCCTCTGACAGAGTGCAGGTGTAGGTCCAGAAGTGTCTGAGTTGGTGGGGTCAGAGACAAAGTTTACACACCTAAAGTGCCTTTGAAGTGGGGGAGACTTCAAAGAGTGTTTTTAAAGTGTACAAGTTCCCCTTTCAGCCCAGTCCTGTCTGCCAGGGTCCCTGTGGGGGTTTATCAGTCCTTTGTGTGAGGGCAAGCAACTGGCCTTTGAAGTGTAGGTGTCAGGCCCTCCACCCTTCCAGACAGGGAATACCTATTTAGTATGCAGATGAATGCAGATGTGATTGAGTGTCCTGTGTTTGTGGATGTCTCTGTGAAATGCACAAGGGAGCTGTCAGCCATCACAGACCAGACGTTGATTGAAACCAGGCTATAAACTTTTAAGTGCAGGGGAAAAGCTAACTTCCTAAAAGTGGCATTTCTAAAATAGTAATATCAAATCCAACCGCACCAATAAGCAGGATTTTCTATTACCATTCTGGCCATATTAAATATGACTGGTGTACCCATTTCAAATCAGTATCTAGCACTCAAAAAGTATATGATGGCAGCTGTAATGCTAGTCTCTGAAAGTAGAAGGCCTCAAAGTAGTGGAAAACGAATTTAGGAGTTTTTCACTACCGGGCCATATGAAACACATTTGTACATGTCCTGCCTTTTATCTACAGAGCACCCTGCCCTATGGGTTACCTAGGGCCTCCCTTATGGGTGACTTATATGTAGAGAAAGGGGAGTTTAAGGCTTGGCAAGTACTTAAATGTACAAGTCGAAGTGGCAGTGAAACTGCACACAAAGGCCTTGCAATGGCAGGCCTGAGAAATTGTTAAGGTGCTACTTATGTTGGTGGCAGAATCAGTGCTGCATGCCCATTAGTAGCTTTTGATTTACTAGCCCTGGGTACATGTAGTGCACTTTACTTAGGACTTATAAGTAAATCAAATATGCCAACTGGGGATGAACCAATGTTACCATGTTAAAGGGAGAGAGCATATGCCCTTTAGCACTGGTTAGCAGTGGTAAAGTGCACAGAGTCCTAAAACCAGCAAAACAGTGTAAGGAAAGTGGAGGGACGTAGGCAGGAAAAAAGTTGGGGGATGACCACCCTAAGGCTGTCAGGTCTAACACAAAGGAAGTCTTATTGGGTACAGTTCCACCCACAAGTAAAGACAAAACGCATGCAATTAACCGACATAGATATGCCTATGTTGAGACTTTACCTACCTGTAGCAAAGTTTTTGCACTCTAAATGGTGGGTAATGTGAGCCCTTTGCACATTTGTGAGTAATTACATGTCTGATTTTACTTTATTTTGTCAATTACAGCCCTGAGGAAGTCAACGCCATATGATAAAACACGTGTTGGCTGTTTGTGACTCTTCTTGTAAATACACTGACGTTGTATGAACCACATGCTAGACCTGAAATGAAACTACTTGAACCGTCACGACTCTTGGAATTGAACATTGACTCCCACTTGAACTATTGAGAGCTCAGAACACTTATGTTTGCAAATATATGTTGTCACAAATATCTAAGTGCTTTTTAGTATACTGAAGTTTGCACTATTCTTAATATTTTGAAACCTCATATCTATTTCAAATAAAAGAACAACTCCCCAAGGTTTAAAGCATTTTGTAGAAAGGAGAATGGTGTGACCATGGTGGTCATGTATTATAAGGAATAAAGTACTCCCTGCCATACATTATAAGGTTATTGGAAATCACTTCAGAGTTTTGTGAACTTATAAAGGAACACTGCCGATGGCCTTGTTCCTCTACTTGGTGACTGAACTCCTTAGTGACATGCAAGATCCTTATAAATGTACATTGAGGGTACTTTATCTCATGAATAACAATAGGTGTGGGAAGGCACACATTGGCTGAAAGCATTTGGGGGGTCATTTTGACCTTGGCGGACGGCGGAGGCCGTCCGCCAAGGTACCGCCGCTGAATGACCGCACCGCGGTCAAAAGACCGCGGCGGCCATTCAGACATTTCCTCTGGGCCGGCGGGCGCTCTCCAAAAGAGCGCCCGCCGGCCCAGAGGAAATGCCCCTGCAACGAGGACGCCGGCTCAGAATTGAGCCGGCGTAGTTGCAGGGGTGCGACGGGTGCAGTTGCACCCGTCGCGTATTTCAGTGTCTGCTTAGCAGACACTGAAATACTTTGCGGGGCCCTCTTACGGGGGCCCCTGCAGTGCCCATGCCATGGGCATGGGCACTGCAGGGGCCCCCAGGGGCCCCGCAGCACCCCCTACCGCCATCCTGTTCCTGGCGGGAGACCCGCCAGGAACAGGATGGCGGTAGGGGGTGTCAGAATCCCCATGGCTGCGGAGCGCGCTCCGCAGCCATGGAGGATTCACAAGGGCAGTGGTAAACCGGCGGGAGACTGCCGGTTTACCCTTTCTGGCCGCGGCTGAACCGCCGCGGTCAGAATGCCCTCGGGAGCACCGCCAGCCTGTTGGCGGTGCTCCCGTGGTCGGTGACCCTGGCGGTCACCGGCCGCCAGGGTCAGAATGACCCCCTTGATTCCTTATGTTTTGTGATATCAACAAAAGATCAATAATGTTGCTTAAAAAAAAAGTTGAATAGATCAGACACAGTGAAATTTGGAGCCAGTGTTATCACATTGTTTATTTTATTTTAAATGCCTCTGTAGCATTTTGCTTTAAAAAAGCTACATCGAACATCCATTCCTTATATCTTTTCCTGTGACTCACTTCCAGGAAAATATTTCTTTATTTCATCAATATGTTTCTATTTCATTGCATACAATCATATTATACACAGGAAACACACACATCTCTTTGCTTCATTTATGTAGCTGTGTGTCTGAATGCTGTGATGTTTCAGGATTAGTTTATTTCCGGTTCTTTGCCACCTTAAGAAATACATTATCAGTGTAGTTCTGAAAGCAAATAATTTTTTAGGTAAGTGGGACACTCTTACATGCTTCATTTTGGCATAAAAATATATTTTGTATGCCAATGTTTTCTGAATTAGATACTAAAAGACGTTGGGGGTCATTACAACCCTGGCGGACGGTGTTAAAGCGGCGGTAAGACCGCCAACAGGCTGGCGGTCTTTTTTTTTGTATCATGACCATGGTGGTTACTGCCATGGTCATCCGCCGCTTCACCGTTCCGCCCGCCAGGGCTGAGATGACCGCTGGGCTGGAGTCCTGGGTCTCCAGCCTAGCGGCCGTCACAATACCGCCGCCGATATTTCGACCCAGCTTACCGACGTGGATTTCCAGCGGTAGGAACCGCCATGAAATCCATGGCGGTAAGCCCTATCAGTGCCTGGGAATTCCTTCCCTGGCACTGATAGGGGTCTCCACCACCCCCACCCCGACTCCCTCCCCTACACCCCCCACCACCCCTGCCACCCCCCAAAGGTGGCAGGGCCCCCCTCCCGACCCCGACCCCCAACATCACATAACTCACACACACATGACACGCACGCAGGCACCACCAACGCACATACACGCACACACACCAACATACATGTCTACATCCACACACTCAGTCAGACACGCACACCCATATACAGACATACACGCACACATCCATACAGACATACATACAGACATACACACACTCATTCCCAACACATGCAACACACCGCAAGCATACACGCACTCACACCCCCCTCTACATACACAGATGCACACCCCATGCACCCACACAACACACAACACCCCCTACCCCCCTCCCCTAACGGACGATCGACTTACCTTGTCCGTCGATCCTCCGGGAGGGGACGGGGGCCATGGGGGCTGCTCCGCCGACACCACACCGCCAACAGAACACCGCTGCGCCGAATCACAGGACGTGATTCTTGTGGGCGGTGTTCTGTTGGCGTGGCGGTGGAGGTGGAGCAACCTCCACTTCCCCGCCGCCCGCCAGTATGGCTGTTGGCGGCTCTCCGTCGTAAAAAGGACAGAGAGCAGGCAACAGTCATAATACGCCGAGCGGCAAACCGCCACTACTGGCGGTCTTCCGCACGGTGGTCCCTCGGTGGTCTTGTTAAAAGACCGCCGATGTTGTAATGACCACTGTTATCTTTACTTTTAAATAACAAATTAATTGTGTGCATCATGGTAATGCAATGCAGCAATGAGTTACAAACTCTATTACATGCTGAGCATAAATATTTAAAAAAAGAATGCAATACGGCCACAGCATGATCAGCAAGAGACCAGGTTTAATTTTTGGAAGTCCAACGTGGCATTCAGTTTGTAAATTAAGGTCAGTGAAAAAGGGCTATCTAGCACCATTTATTTACCCTCGTAGTAAAGACAAAATTGTGACGTCAAGGAGAGGGCTGGAAGGGTCATTTTGCTTCCTTAAATTCACCCAGGGCTACATAATGACGGCATTTATTGTGCGACATCAGCACACAAGTGTGTGTGAAGAAGTGACCCTGCAGGTAAGGTGAAAATTACATTTTTTTGTAGAGCCATACATAAAAAACTTCAGTTAACCATAGACTTTCTTCCATTAGGCCAGTTCCAGTATATAACCAAAAGTCTTCCGTCCTCCAGGCAACACCCCCCAACTCTCAATCTTCTGTCACATTCGGTCCTACAGTACGTCAAAAGTTAGATCATTAGTCATAACACACATGTCCGCCCTAAAACAACAACAAAATTAAAGGCCTAATTGATATCCTGGCGGATGAGTTACTCAACCACAATGGTGACAGATATCCCTTCTGCTGTAATATAAATCTCATAGGATATAATGGGGATCTATATTTCACCAGACGGGATATCCCTCACCGTTGTGACAAGTAACTCCTCTGCAAGAGCTCAATCAGGCCCATAATCTGCTAACTATATGGACATAAACACAATCCAATATAAAATGTATTATATATAAAAATAATAATTGCTATGGAATTATTAATAGTATATTTGAAGATTTAAAGTCAGTGCAGGAAGATTTCTCAGTATAAAAGTACTCTGCTGCTGGTAGGAATGTTTCAAATACATAGGGGGTTATTCTAACTTTGGAGGAGGTGTTAATCCGTCCCAAAAGTGACGGAAAAGTGACGATTTACCACCAGACGTATTACGAGTCCATTATATCCTATGGAACTCGTAATACGGCTGGTGGTATATCCGTCACTTTACCGTCACTTTTGGGACGGATTAACACTCCTCCAAAGTTAGAATAACCCCCATAATCTGGGGTCTTCACTATTCTTTTGCTCTTCTCCACGACAGTCCCTTCACCAATGCCTCTAACTCTATATAGCTGATCATTCGTGCTTACTTTGTTTCTTTCTTCTCCGATAACATCATTGGTAAAAATCGCGTTTGGAGTATTTTCATTATTACTATCATTCTCTTTTAACCCCTTAGCTGCTGGGCCGTTTCCCCCCCCAGTGCTGAGCCCTTTTTTGGCTATTTGGGGTAGTTCGCGCTTAGGCTCTCATAACTTTTTGTCCACATAAGCTAACCATGCCAAATTTGCGTCCTTTTTTTCCAACATCCTAGGGATTCTAGAGGTACCCAGACTTTGTGGGTTCCCCTGAAGGAGGCCAAGAAATTGGCCAAAATACAGGGAAAATTTCTTTTTTTCAAAAAAAATTGGAAAAAGTGGCTGCAGAAGAAGGCTTGTGTTTTTTCCCCTGAAAATGGCATCAACAAAGGGTTTGCGGTGCTAAACTCAACAGCTTCCCAGCTTTCAGGAACAGGCAGACTTGAATCAGAAAACCCAATTTTTCAACACAATTTTGGCATTTTACTGGGACATACCCAATTTTTGCAATTTTTTGTTCTTTCAGCCTCTTTCCAGTCAGTGACAGAAATGGGCATGAAACCAATGTTGGATCCCAGAAACCTAAACATTTCTGAAAAGTAGACAAAATTCTAAATGCAGCAAGGGGTCATTTGTGTAGATCCTACAAGGGTTTCCTACAGAAAATAACAACTGAAAAAGAATAATATTGAAATTGAGGTGAAAAAAACATAAATGTTTCTCTACGTTTTTCTCTGTAACTTTTCCTTGCAATGTCAGATTATCGAAAGCAATATACCGTTACATCTGCTGGACACCTCTGGTTGCGGGGATATATAGGGCTTGTAGGTTCATCAAGAACCCAAGGAACCCAGAGCCAATAAATGAGCTGCACCCTGCAGTGCGTTTTCATTCTATACCGGGTATACAGCAATTCATTTGCTGAAATATAAAGAGTAAAAAATTGCTATCAAGAAAACCTTTGTATTTCCAAAAAGGGCACAAGATAAGGTGTTGAGGAGCAGTGGTTATTTGCACATCTCTGAATTCCGGGGTGACCATACTAGCATGTGAATTACAGGGCATTTTTCAAATAGATGTCTTTTTTACACACTCTCCTATACTGTATTTGGAAGGAAAAAATGTAGAGAAAGACAAGGGGCAATAACACTTGTTTTGCAAATCTATGTTCCCCCAAGTCTCCCGATAAAAATGATACCTCACTTGTGTGGGTAGGCGTAGCGCCCGCGACAGGAAACGCCCCAAAGCGCAACGTGGACACATCCAAATTTTTGGAAGAAAACAGAGGTGTTTTTTGCGAAGTGCCTACCTGTAGATTTTGGCCTCTAGCGCAGCCGGCACCTAGGTAAACCTACCATACCTCTGCATTTCTGAAAACTAGAGACCTAGGGGAATCCAAGGAGGGGTGACTTGCGGGGCTCGGACCAGGTTCTGTTACCCAGAATCCTTTGCAAACCTCAAAATTTGGCTAAAAAAACACATGTTCCTCACATTTCTGTGGCAGAAAGTTCTGGAATCTGAGAGGAGCCACACATTTCCTTCCACCCAGCGTTCCCTCACGTCTCCCGATAAAAATGATACACCACTTGTGTGGGTAGGCCTAGCGCCCGTGACAGGAAACGCCCCAAAGCGCAACGTGGACACATCCAAATTTTTGGAAGAAAACAGAGGTGTTTTTTGCGAAGTGCCTACCTGTAGATTTTGGCCTCTAGCTCAGCCGGCACCTAGGGAAACCTACCAAACCTGTGCATTTCTGAAAACTAGAGATCTAGGGGAATCCAAGGAGGGGTGACTTGCGGGGCTCGGACCAGGTTCTGTTACCCAGAATCCTTTGCAAACCTCAAAATTTGGCTAAAAAAAGACATGTTCCTCACATTTCTGTGGCAGAAAGTTCTGGAATCTGAGAGGAGCCACAAATTTCCTTTCACCCAGCGTTCCCCCAAGTCTCCCGATAAAAATGATACCTCACTTTTGTGGGTAGGCCTAGCGCCCGCGACAGGAAACGCCCCAAAGCGCAACATGGAGACATCCAAATTTTTGGAAGAAAACAGAGGTGTTTTTTGCGAAGTGCCTACCTGTAGATTTTGGCCTCTAGCTTTGCCGGCACCTAGGGAAACCTACCAAACCTGTGCATTTCTGAAAACTAGAGACATAGGGGAATCCAAGGAGGGGTGACTTGTGGGCTCGGACCAGGTTCTGTTACCCAGAATCCTTTGCAAACCTCAAAATTTGGCTAAAAAAACACATGTTCCTCACATTTCTGTGGCAGAAAGTTCTGGAATCTGAGAGGAGCCACAAATTTCCTTCAACCCAGCGTTCCCCCAAGTCTCCCGATAAAAATGATACCTCACTTGTGTGGGTAGGCCTAGCGCCCGCGACAGGAAACGCCCCAAAGCGCATCGTGCACACATCCAAATTTTTGGAAGAAAACAGAGGTTTTTTTTGCGAAGTGCCTACCTGTAGATTTTGGCCTCTAGCTCAGCCGGCACCTAGGGAAACCTACCAAACCTGTGCATTTCTGAAAACTAGAGACATAGGGGAATCCAAGGAGGGGTGACTTGCGGGCTCGGACCAGGTTCTGTTACCCAGAATCCTTTGCAAACCTCAAAATTTGGCTAAAAAAACACATGTTCCTCACATTTCTGTGGCAGAAAGTTCTGGAATCTGAGAGGAGCCACAAATTTCCTTCCACCCAGCATTCCCCCAAGTCTCCCAATAAAAATGATACCTCACTTGTGTGGGTAGGCCTAGCGCCCGCGACAGAAATGGATCACACAAGAGTCAATGGTAGTCCTTGCTTGAGGTCTACTGTTAACCCTGGAGTGATTCATTCCTGAAGCAGGCTCTAGGCGCAGGCACACAAGCGGGGTTGTGTTTTTATCAGGACAAGTGGGGAAACACTGGGTGGTAGGAATTTTGAGCATCCCTGCAGATCCCTGGACTTCTGCTCATTGGAATGCAAGGAAAATGTGTTTTTTAAGCACATAATGTAATTTCAAGGGGATTCTGGGTGAAGGAAAACTGGTGAGAGCCATGCAAGTCCTGCACCCTTGGACTCCCCTGGTACTAGTTTGTTAAAGTTAACCCACCACTCACACTGGTTGGTTTTAGCACCTCCAGAAATTATGGTTTCAAAGCATGATTACTTATCAAAGTATCTGAATATTGAAACCAAGCCTTCTGAAGGTGGGCCATAAAGCCGCGTCAAGGCACCAACCACTTTATGGTCCATTCACATGCCATTCACACACAACAAACAACCCTTTCATATCGCCAGCCACGGGCCCAATCCAACCAATCACTGCACTCACATTAACTTACCGCTGCCAGACAAGGGCCCATCACATTCACACGCCACAGAACGGAATAAGTTTGACTACATTTTACCACCTGTCAAGTAACTGCCTCCTTCTTCCTTAACATTACCAAATGCATGCGTAACGAATCTTTACTAATGACTCCTGTGACAGCCACCTGAGGCTCAGGAAGACATGTTTTTCATGCGCCTTTAAAGCACTCTCTGTGCTAAATCCAACTCCTTCCAGTTTGTGGATGCAAGTTTGGGGTGTCCGAGTATGCCGTACAAAGCGATTCCTCGAACTGAGTGAGCATATCTACCTTTGAAACTAAGGGAGACATGCTGGGGATTTCTCATGCTGTTACCTAAAGAGAAGGTCATAGGCTAACTGCCTCCTTCTTCCTTAACATTACCAAATGCATGCGTAACAAACCTTTACTAATGACTCCTGTGACAGCCACCTGAGGCTCAGGAAGACATGTTTTTCATGCGCCTTTAACGCACTCTCTGTGCTAAATCCAACTCCTTCCAGTTTGTGGATGCAAGTTGTGGGTGTCCGAGTATGCCGTACAAAGCGATTCCTCGAACTGAGTGAGCATATCTACCTTTGAAACTAAGGGAGACATGCTGGGGATTTCTCATGATGTTCCCTAAAGAGAAGGTCATAGGCTATGAAAAAGGGTAGTGTTTGGTACATAGGGGAGTCCATGAGAACGTAGCATATGTCCCAGCCAACATTATGTGCAGTGATGTGACTATAATGCACTTATACAGCAAACTGAACATCTACTAAGTTCTGATGGAGGATGAACATGAAAAGCAGGTCAAACACTGACCTATACAAGTCATTCTCCTTCAGTGCTGGGATGGCACCAATGGGTTTGAATCCATAGGTGTAGATGATGTACATCTGTACTACCTTTACTATCTGCCTTCTACCTGTGCAATGACCCTGTGAAGGCACTCCCACCATAAGCTTTCCTTACCCATCATGTCTCTGTTCTCATCAGAGTCCTGGCTAATCCTGTATAATAGCCAAGTGAACCTATACTAGTTTGTGGAAGCAAGTTGGGGGTTTCCAAGTATGCCGTACAAAGTGATTCCTCGAACTGAGAGAGCATATCTACCGTTGAAAGTAAGGTAGACATGCAGGTGAAGAAAGGGTACTTCGTGGCAATGTGGCATATGTTCTGTCCACTAGTATATGCAGTAGGGGGAAGAAAATGCATGTTAATGGAACAGAACACCGACCACGCCAAAAGGAAGTCCATGATGAAGTAAAATTCTGTGGCTCCTTGCCTAACGAAGCAGTGGCCCATGGACGTTAGGTATCCATGCACTGCCACTGAAAGGATTACCCAACAGCAGCTCAACCTCAGTCGATTTCCCAGAACTTTGCTTTAGTATGATACAACGTAAAGCAAGTAGGGATACAGAGGCCTGGTTGTGATGGACACTGGTGACAGTAATACCGACTCTCCTGCCGCTTTCCATGCTTTGAGCACACTTTACAGCGACGACATGGACGATCCTTTTTGGGTGTTTTAGGTATGCGATCAGCAAAGTGTCGCTCCTGCAGCCTTGCTACATCCTCCAGAACATATGAGGTGGAGGCTGCTGCTTCTTCTGTAACAGCAGTGAGGCTTTCAATTACAGACAACTGGAAGTCAAGGAAAGTCATGAGTCTTCCTGTTGTTGTCTGACGGTAAACAACATACGCATTATATATTGCCATCTGAATCAGGTGGGTAAACAGTTTCTTGTACCAAGTGCGAGTTTTACGACACGCATTGCATGGTTGAAGAACCTGGTCGTTCTTGTCCACTCCACCCATGTACTTATTGTAATCGAGTATACAGATGGGCTTGTGGACTTCGGCCGTCTGACCCCAAACCGTGATGGGAGAAGAGCTCTCATCATGAATTGTAGTGAGCACGTATACATCACGCCTATCTAGGAACTTGACTGCGAGCAGTTCGTTAGAACGCAATGCAGTACTCTGTGATTTCTGGAGCTTCTTGCAAACAAGCTCCTGCGGGAATCCTTTGCGGCTACAACGAACTGTACCGCAGGCCACAGTGCCAGCTTTGTAGAGCTCATTGAACAGCTCTACTCCTGTATAGAAATTGTCCACATAAAGGTTATAACCTTTGTGAAGAAGTGGCTGGACAAGTTCCCATACAATCTTACCTGTGACCCCTAACGCGGGAGGGCAACCTACAGGGTTTAGGGTAGAATCCTTCCCTGTATACACTCTCAGGCTGTACACATAGCCAGTAGAGCTCTCACACAGCATGTACAGCTTTATGCCATAGCGAGCTCTTTTGCTCGCAATGTACTGTCTGAAAAGCAGCCGTCCTTTGTACAGGATCAAGGACTCATCGACTGCTATATTCTTTCCAGGAGTATAGATCTCTGGAAACCTGGCAGACAAATGTTCCACGACAGGCCGAATTTTGAACAACCTGTCATGATCTGGATGGTCCCGGGGCAATGCAGCAGAATTGTCATTGAAATGCAGCATGAGCTGCAGTAGCAAAAAACGATCTCCGCTCATGTATGGTGCGAAGATGGGAGTTACCCAAACCGTGCGAGTCGTCCAGTAGGACTGCAAGGTGGGTTTCTGCACTAACCCCATTTTGAGCGTAAGGCCCAAAAATATCTTCAACTCCGCCAGCGAAGTGGGAGTCCACTGGCGTGCCCTAGAATGGGGCCCTAGAGTGCCTCCGCGCTCCCTCAGAAATTGGTCTGCACGCAAATTTGTTTGCTGCACAACTTTCTGAAGAAAGTCAACATCCAAAAACAGATAGATGTAGTCGACTGGCAAAAAGTTAGCTGTATCGACTTTACATCCAGCGTCACCAGTAAAAGGTGGAATTTGGGGCTGAACCAAACGGGGGGCTGCCAAGAGAGCACTCTCTCTGTGCTTGCGGCAGCAAGCACGTGCTCTCTGGGTTCGGCTAACCCAATGTGGTCCCGCTGCCCAGAATGTGCTTGCGAGGGGACAGCACGGATGTCGTCATTGTCTCCTTCAGACTCACTGGAAGAGGTGTCGTCAGATGGGACTCCGCCGACTGAAAAATCACTCCCAGAATCTGCCCCATTGTCCTCTCCCTCAGATGCTGTCTCAGTGTCTACTGTCTCAGTCTCTGAGCCTACATCAGAACTGCCCTCCATAACCCGAGCTAGGGCTTGATCAGCAGTCATCCAACGAGACGCCATCTCTGCAACTGGCTAAACTGTCCCTCTAAATTACTAGCCTACGTAGAAGGCAGATAGTCACAAAATTGCTTGTGGGTATGTTTGTTGTGTACAACAGGAAATTTCGTCACCTTACCTTCGCTTCTTCTCCAATTCTGCAGATTCTCTGAAAACACTGAAAAAAACAAAAAAATAATGTATTACTTCACCTTACCACACACCCTGTGCAACAGTCATTTTTGGTGCTCTGCCTCCCATTACCTCTTCTTCTAATTCCCTCAGTACTACCCAGCAAAAGTGCCACTCATATCTCCTTAGTCCCCCTGGCATTACATTTGTTTTAAAGCGCAGGTAACGCTTGCCTTTACTAATCCACTCAGCTACTTTATGGCAACTGCCACTACAGAAAAGACATGCATATATATATATATTGTGTGAACAAGATTCTCACCCCACTCCACGAGGTTCAAATTGGCATCTTTTATAGCAAGCAACAGCCACATACGCGTTTCGACTCTCAAGGAGTCTTGATTACAGTAAATGAGTCCCTCTTTTCTTTCATTGTTTATACTTGCAATAAAACATGTCAATTTGAACCTCGTGGAGTGCGGTGAGATTCTTGTTCACAAACTATTTTCGAGGTTGCTCTCTTCCATCACTGAGCACCGGCAGTGGAGTGCGCTTCGCAACAATCTTTTTAACCAATTTGTGTTGCATATATATATATATATATAATAATATATATATATATATGTTTAGAAACAAAGTGGTTGAAGGGTTGCTGGGCGGCACACTCCACTGCCGGTGCCCAGTGACAGAGAAGACCAATCTAGAAATTATCTAATGCCGAAAAATTTCACCGCACGCCACGAGGTACAAATAAACGTGTATTTTATTGCAGTCAATAACCACCAACGTGTTTCAACTCACCAAGGAGTCTTGATCACGGTCCTCGTGGAGTGCGGTGAAATTGCTCACCATTATAAAACAACACACACAAGAATAACAAGCATTTACAATGCAATGGGTCTCGCATCTGCTCGAGTTAGAGCTATTAGCGTTATAAACTCCTAACCCAACTTTTCTTGCCAAATAAATTGATAATTGAAAGTTAAACTCTTTCACATAAGAGAGCCGATTCACAGTGCCACGGCCACCATGAGCATCATGTGAAGAGATACACAAAAGGAAAAGAAGTTCGCTCACAGTTAAACGTAACAGCAAAAGTGCAATTAGCCATGTACCAGGGGCGATGGCCAAGGCGGTAACAAAACCTCCCCAAGGAGGGACAAAGGTAAATCATTTTCCAATGTAAACAAAGGATTTTTGAAGGGCAAGCCCACGAACGAGTGGTAGTGATGGGCGTGAGGTGGGCGTTGTTAGAAGCCCAGATACACACCAACAAGTCAGAAAAGCAGCACATGGGCACTGCAATGCTTGTCCTGAAATATATATATATATATATATATACATATATATATGTGTATACATATATACACATATATATGAGAGAGAGAGAGAAAACAAGACACATGTCACAAACCTTTTTTTTTTATACATGTGTGCTTGCTCTTGGCAAAGCACACATGTATAAAAAAAAAAATGGCCCCATTGATTTTTTTTTTTTTACCCTGGGGGGGCGATCGGCCCCCCCAGGCAAAACTACATGTTTTTTTTTTCCCCTGGGGTCGGCCCGTGTTCCAAGGGCCGACCCCGCCATTTTTTTTTTTTTTTCAACTTTTTTTTATATTGTGGGGGGCGCGATCGCCCCCCAAAACCGTGTAAATAAATAAATATTGCCCCGGGGGGGGGGCGGCCCTTTTACAAGGGGGCCGACCCCCCAAAAGAAGATCCCTGGTGCTTAGGGGCGTTTCCTGGCCATGGATCGCAGCGGTGCCAGGGAGGCATCGATGGAAAGGGGAGAGCCTCGCGGCACGCTGACGTCATAAGGGGGCGGGAGGGGGGTGGGATGGAGACGCGGAAGCTCTTCCGCGTCTCCCACGGTTAAAAAAAATAAATAAAATCCTCCGGTGCATTGCACCGGAGGATTTTTAACCCCCTCCCTGGTGTCGGCCACTGGTCGTGACCCACACCAGGGAGGGAGTGTGGGCGTCTACTCTGTTATCTGTCATCTGTAGATGGAACATTCAGCTCCATGATATTCCTTGAACTTGTTTCATTCTGAGAACAGCTGACTGTTTATTCTTCACATTCAACAAGCTGCTCATCTTATGTGAAACATCCTCAGAACTGATTCTAAATGTTTGACATCATATATAAATGGAATTAGAACTCCCTCTAGCAGAATAATTGCCCACTTTGTCCTCATACTCACCTCCTTTTTTCCCAACCTTAACGACGCACCTCTTACTCCACCATGAACTATGTTGTATCTGTACTGAAGCCTTAGTTACTCTTACAATTCTAATTTCATAAAAAAAGTTTAGGAATAGTTTTACACAAAACAAATGGTTTGCGAATTCCTTTCCCCGTCGCCAAATATGTAGATGTTACCATGCAGGTAAGATAAAGATGACCTTTTATTGTAGATTCGTGTATAAAACGCCAGCGAACAATGGCCATTCGTCCTGTAGTTCCAGTCTCTCACGAAGTGCCTGTCATCCTCCACGCAACTCACTGGAGAGTGACAGAAGTTCGATAATCAGTCTTAACAGTTTATGTACTTTTTGGCGTCTTGGGCAGCTACATTAACACGAAATATCTCCTTGCAGCATATTTCGAAAAATCAAATAGGCAATTACTACTACTGTGTTTCCGAGGTCAGCAAACCATTCATTAACTCGGAGATAGTTACGTGCTCAAGATCCCAAAAAGCAGCATACAGATCTCTTCTGCACTCGCGCAGCACAGAAAACGGCATCATGATACGGCCCCAGGTGGGCTGCAGGCTATGGTTCAGTTTTCTTAGTTGGATGGGGTGACATGGCCAATTATGAAAGACCCCTTGGCCCTGTTTTAGTTGTGTCGTCCTGCAGCGTGAAGCTGGTTTGAAGACTTCTTCTTGGTTAATGTTGGTATCCAGACAGATTCTGATAGAGCACTGTATGAAAATAAATGTGATTACTATTACGCATATTTGATCATACATATATCAGGATAGCAAACCGCTTTACTCGATCTGCCAAAATTCAGTTAAAGTATTGCGGCCCTTGTTTCAAGTATAATATACCTTTCTTGAACGTTTGTTACTCACCGAACTGAGCATTATTTGTTTAAAATCTTCAAGGTCGTTACAGTAATTTCACATTTTTCATACTCCATCTTCTTTGAAATGAGCAGCCTTCCACTAAATACAACTGAAAGTTACTTTTCTCAATTACTTAATTGTTACAGTGTGTCATCATGTCGTTCCACGGGTCTTGATTCTTCAAGGCACTGAAAGCAAAACTGAAAACATTTCACTTAGGAAGGTGAGCTGCCATGGCCCCAGAAGAAGGAAAACTACATTTGATTCATTAAGGTAATTGTGGAGAAAGGCAAACACTTTCTCAAGAGCTACTCACTCAAATCTTTTAAAGGTCAATCAAGGTTTTTTGGCTTTATAAATTACAATATTGTTTAAGCGGCTGGAAGCTGGAAATCTAATGCACAATAGGTCCTTCTGAATTATAGTTCTCGGAATCGCCTTTTTACGCACAACTGTAATTCAAACACTATTCATCTACCCTCATGAGCAACGATTTCAAAAGAATAAACTAATGAAAGCAGTATAAATGTTGAGGTACACCACTGAGAAAGCGTAGCTTATATAATCTATATTAACATGAAATGCTTATGAATCAATGTGTGATAATGCTGCATAGAAATTATAATGATAGTGATTTTGCTTAAACGTGCACTTGAATTGTGACCACGGGGAGTGGCCACCAATGTATACGTGGACTAATAATGATAACCAATATGTTTATATTATGTTTAAATAAGTTTATACTAATAATTGCGTTATTGAATCTGTGCTGAAATCCTCATAGGCCTTAAGTTAGCATGAGCCGAAGCTTAGCTGCCTGGCTCTCATATTAAATGCATTTTTCTATTTTTCAGTGTGCTGACTCATAAAGGGACACGACCCTGCATGTTCTTTTTTTTTCAAATTAGAAGATGAATGTAATCATGTTAGATCCGTTCTCACAGTTTTCTCTCGTTTGCAGAATAAATGTTAGAAGTAAATTGAAACAGTGTAGATTAATGTTATGTACAAGGTAATTCAAACCGGTGAAGACAATGGAACTGCTGACCAAAAGATGTGCAAAGAATTACAGAAAGATTAAGGGCCATATTTATACTCCGTTTGCGCCGAAATTGCGTCGTTTTTTTTTACGCAATTTGGACGCAAAACTAACGCCAACTAACGCCATATTTATACTATGGCGTTAGAGGCGAATAGCGCCAAAGTTCCCGGAATGTGCGTCATTTTTTAGCGTGAACCCCTTCCTTGCGTTAATGATATGCAAGGGAGGCGTTCCCGTCTAAAAAATGACTCCCAGGCCTTTACGTGGTATTTATACTCCCGGGCAAAAGAGACGCCCGGGAGTTGGCGTGGCTAAAAACGGCGCATTTGCGCCACTTTTTAACGCCTGCTCAGGGCAGGCGTTAAGGGGCCTGTGGGCTCAAAATGAGCCCACAGGTGCCCTCCCATGCCCCCAGGGACCCCCCCTGCCACCCTTGCCCACCCCAGGAGGACCCCCAAGGATGGAGGGACCCACCCCAGGGACATTCAGGTAAGTTCAGGTAAGTATAATTTTTTATTTTTTATATTTTGTTTTGGTGGCATAGGGGGGCCTTATTTGTGCCCCCCTACATGCCACTATGCCCAATGACCATGCCCAGGGGACAGAAGTCCCCTGGGCATGGCCATTGGGCAAGGGGGCATGACTCCTATCTTTACAATGATAGGAGTCATGTTGATGTGGGATGGGCGTCGAAAATAAATGGCGCAAGTCGGGTTAAGACGATTTGTTCGACGTAACCTGACTTGCCCCATTTTAAGACGCCCATGCGCCATTTTCCCCCTACGCCGGCGCTGTCTGGTCTACGTGGTTTTTTCCCACGCAAACCAGGCAGCGCCGGTCTGATTGCGCCGTCTAACGCCATTCCATAAATACGCCGCCCGCATGGCGCTTCAGAATGGCGTTAGACGGCGCAAAACTTTTTGACGCTAAACTGCGTTAGCGCAGTTTAGCGTCAAAAAGTATAAATATGGGCCTAAATCATACCGGATGTGCCACCTCTGAAGACGTCAATTACGAAGACCAATCAAAGACTTGTAAAACAATATGGGGTGAAGAGTTGGGTTACCTAATACGTTTTCTGATAGGTTAAAGATAGTGGGGTATAGCAAATGTCCAATAGAATTTTGGGGGAATGTATAATGGAAAAGGGATAAAAACCCATGTCACAGGAAGTTATTTAGAATTAGGTAGGGAATGCTATTGATTTTATCCAGAAACGTTGTCACTCTGTTTGGTGACTTGGTGGTTTACTTAAAACCATCCTCGCCCTTAGATTTGTCCATGTTACACTTTACCTCCTTATGAGGAAAGTGCCCTTTTTGCACCGGAGCTGAGTTCTGACTGATGGCGATTTGACTGATGTCCTGAAGACGAAGACTGAACCTGTGTGCTGACCTAGACCTTGGAGGGTAATTATGACAATGCGATTGTGGTTTATCTGTTTGCTTTTCCTTTCTAGGTACCAACTGCTTACTTTTGACAGAGACCATAGTTAGATGTTTTCCAAATTGTTGTTCTAAATTGTTTTGCATGAAGCCCAACATGCTAATGCTAATCAGTGGTTAGGACAGGTGCTCACTAAACTGACACAAATAGACAAATGACCGAGACTATGCTAACTGACGCGTTATTGACACTCTGCTAATCCTGATCTATGTTCACGCCGTGTTATGTTCTGATGTTTGTGAGTCTTGCTCTAATGAAGTCCTATCAAAGTTGCCATATTGTGACTATGCTATTATGTTTCTTTGTTTTGAGATTGACGCATCTGATATTAGAATTGTAAGCAATAGGGAATAAAACTCATAAAAGTCTACTAAACAGGTGTGGTTATTCATGGCTGAAATGTCATAGTAGAGTTTTTGAATTGATTAATGACTTTGACTAAGGTAAACTGCATTGTTTTGATAAATATTGATGACATTATTGATGTATTGATTGACATATTGATCAGCTATCTCTTCCTAAGGTGTCTCTCAACTGGGTCAAAAGATTAATTGGCCTAAAACGAGTCCTGATGCGTAATAAATTATCATAAAGGGACGCGTTAACACCACTAAACGAGTATCCTCTTTAATTTGAAGTTGGAGATTACTGCAGGATTGTTCTATATTATTGATGAATATTGAAATTTCAAACACTGGTAGTGAAATAATTCATAATACCTTACATGAATGATAAGCCTAAAATGAATATGAAAATTGAGAGAGCATAATGTGGCTCTTGTATTATGTCTCTTAAAACATGAAATGAAGGGGTGATTATGTTTCTGTATAATATGAAAATGTTTTCCATTTAAACATGGTGCACTGACTTTCATAAAAGTAAAGTGCACAAATGAATATCATGTCTCATTTATGCCACATTTAATCATTGATTGGCAAATGTTTTTTATGGTATTTTAAGCATTATTATTTTTATAATTATTTTATTTAACATAAGAAGACGTACAGAAACCATTTTATATGAAAGTGTGCTTGTGCACATCTAGCTTGGCTGAATTGAAGGCCTACATTTTTCCTGCATTTTCATTTCAAAGTAAAGTTTCCTTTTTGTATGTTTTTCGAAAAATGTAGGTGCAGAGACTAGTAAGGAGCTTATTGTGCAGGAGAGATAAGAAAGTCTGAGAGAAGCATAGAGTTACAAGGATCGAAGGAGTATCCTGAATCAGCAGTTATTGTTTTGAAATTCCTGAATACCAGGCAGCACCAAGGCCTCATAGAAGAAACTTAAAGTAGACACTGTTACCAATTATCTGTTTGATTTATGACTTTGTTTTTCAGAAGAAGAGTTTGACAATTATGTAATTTTTGGAGGGATTGAGATTTAAATGTGGTTTAGTTAGCGAAAGGTTTGGACCCCTTTATTCCTTTGAGCAGAGCAGTCCTATTAGAGGTATGGACCTCAATACTTATAGATTCAGTGGCTTTATGCTGCACACACCTATCTTGACAGAATTTTGTACAGACGTTTTGTTTTGCTGACGTTTCTCTGAAACCTTTTGGAGTATGAGAATAGTTATGCATCTAGATTTAGTGGTTAGGCAGGAGAATTTGGCTTTGGATTTTAAACATTAAACACTTTTTTGTATTTTCTGCATTATCGCTTTTGGGAGATTGGTATTTCATACGCTAATCTGATTCAATATTGTGTGACATTTCAATTCTCCTTTATTACAACCATACATCTACACCTTGGTTTTGAGACTCATTTATGTAAGTTTAACTTTGATTTGTAATAAAGTTCTTTGAAACTTGAAGTTGGTCTCCAAGATTGAACGTGTGACCATTTGGTTGCACTGTAATTGACCTTAAAGATTTGATGTGAGTCTCTTCACCCCTGGGAACAGAGGAAGAAAGATTCATCCGAGTCAACAATTGTAGCTATAGCCCAAGCTGGATCAATATGAATATTAATATCAATGACTAACTTTCTGCTTTCCTCAGACAAGTTTTTAAGACTTATTGTATTTCACAATAGCCATAAAGTTTGGAACTATTTCTTTCTTCATCACATTGAATCTACTACCTCTCAAGACAAATGCTGAGGGGCATATTTATGAGAGGCTTTCACTGCAGGAGTATCACCTTTTTTGATGTTCTGGTGGCACAAGCCTCTCCACCATATCTGTGAGTCCACGCAAAGCCACTTTGCATGGCTTTGAATTGCCTCATAGAAATGGAGGAAGACAAAGCAGGCCACATCACTGCGTTGCCTTACTATGTGCCAGGGAGGCATTCCATGGGCATTGCAGTGCGTTTTCCCATGCAACAGCCATGGCTTTGACACTGCCCCAGATTTACTTAATCATGTAAACCTGGGGAAGCACCAAGACCTTATGCCTTCCCAGAGGAGGTATAACAAGGAGAAATATTTTCATTTCTACTCATGTTTTCCTCTTTCCATGTATGCTGCAATTCCCACGGACTGGTAACTGATCAATGGTTTGCAATTCACAATTATCAGATGACACCCCTTTCATGTCCATCCTGTTTGTGATTTATTTAAAAAGGGTCACAGAACTTCTATTTCGAACTGGATGGACTTTTCTCACTTGCAAAAGGAGTTCAGTACGTTGCACAACCATGGCCTGGATTGCTTGGTTTGTAACTGCAAAACTGTTTTGTACATTGGGCCTGAAATGCCCTATATTTCAAGGGTATTTTGACACTGATGTACTTCCTTTTCTGGCTGTTCTATACATATCAGCCACTTGATATGACACCTATGGGTCAACTGTAGGTGCTCTATGTTTAGAATTTGCTCCTCTGGCAACTCAACCCATTTCATCTTGATGAGGGACGCCAAGAGAAAAGGTCACTATTTGACAGACAGTGAGAAGATTGCTGGTTTAATAGATCTGAATGACTTTCTAGGAGTTTATTTTAATCACAGAGCCACAGATGGGACACCAATGAAAATCTGCTGCTGTGCCTTCAGGATTAGCTTCTGGGCTGTTCTGCATGGAAAGGATCTTCCATGGTTTGGAGGAATCGAGCAACTTATATATTTTTGTGAATGATGAGGCCAGGAAGAGGACCTGCCTTTTGAAGTAGAGGGATCAGCAGCCCCCTAGCCAGGTCTCCATTTAATAGGAGAGTCTCTCAACATCGGAAAATGCTCAATATGGTGAGGTCATTGAAGAGCTCCCTACTATCTCCCACTAAAGCCTGGTTACCTGATTATTTTTTAATCTTGATGCTACTGTTAGCTGTACATTCTACATACGTGGGCCATTCATGAACAATAGATGCTTCCCACTTTCCAGTTTGCCCATCAGTATTCCTCTATGTAAGATCAGTGTTACAATTTCAAACTTGGGAGGTGGGCAATTGTATCTGGGGCATGATTACCGCAGCTCTGACTTTGGTGCCCAGCACCATCCTTTTTGACACAAAAGCTGCAAGAAAAACTAGGAAAAAGGACAGTCCCGTTAATATCACTTTAGTCACACTGCCACAGCCCATTAACTAAATCCTTGCTAATATATTTGGAGTGGTCACTGGTAACCCAAGGATAGAACATTCAAATGCTAGGAGCCCTCATTGACTGCAATCAGTAATATGTGTAATATGATATGACTCTCTCAGTATTGCATCCAATTGCATTTGTGCTTGTATTTCGGACCCAGACTTTTCCAAGAGCTTCTGGCTTTCATTGGTGTACCTACTGATTACTACCCTGGATTTCCCATATGCAACTTAAGAACTATATTGTTTATACAATATATTTGACTGTTCAACTAAGTTTATTGTGTGAGACTAATGTCCAATAAAAACAAAAACACATTTATAAGGTTATTAAGAAGTTCTGTCCAAGAATTTGTGAACATTTGCAGCAAAAGTATTTTTGGTCAACACTGCATATGATTTAAAGGAAAATGCGGTGCAATACTTCTTCCCAACTGCCTATTGGAAATAATAATACCATTGTGTGACTAATAAAGAATACTGGGCTAACTGATTTGATCGAAATGATTTAATGTAAATATGATTTTATATAAAGGAATGGGGTTTGTACCCAATATATTTATAGGAAATGATATGCAATTTGCATAATTGGAGCACATTGAACCAGTGTCACTTATAAACTAACTCATTATAATGTAAAATACATTTTACAGGGGGTGTTGAAGGATTGGATGTTCTCACCCAATGATATGAGGGAGCATTATGGCAGGTTGGGCATTGTAGATGCCACACTTTCTCAGAAGCGCTCTCTGTTGTATCCTGCCCTGCTTTCTACAAAGTCTTCTCTAGCTCTTACCCATGTCCCTCTGGATTCGAATTACCATTCCCACCTCCCTACCACTGTACTCCTTCAGACATCCAATGTCCCTACCTATTTTTAATTCATCTCTTATTCTACTTTGTTGCTTTGTAGCTAGACTTGTGCTATATAAGTCACATACACACAGGCAACCAGGGAAAGTATCATTGGCCAACACTGGTTAAGATCCAAAACCAATTTCACACTCCCAAACCCATCTTATCATTTGCATAAAACACTAAATGAAGGTCAACTGATGATTTTGAATGAGTAGCTTTGACCGAGGAACATGAACACTGTTTGATTTCATTGATCTTTAGAAGCATATGAAAGAGACAGGGAACCTGAATATCTTCAGGACAGTAAATGGAACTTTGGATACATACCAATTTTTTTGAAGGACAGTGGGCACCCCCTCCTACAAGTAAAGGTTTCGTACTTAAGAAACAGGGTGTTATGAATTCAGTGCCAGTGCTTTGACCCTTAAAAGTGTAATGTTAGATTGGCTATCCAAATTGGCATAACTTTACTTACTTATAAGTACCTAGTATATGCTTCCAGAGGTACCCATGGCCTGTAAGTTCAAGTGTCTCACTAGTGCTGCAGCACAAATTGTGCAACCTTGGACGTGACAACATGAGACATGCCTGACAACCTGCCACTGCAGACCGACAGTGCAGTTTTAAACTGATAACTCAACCTTGGCATTTAACTAATGGCAAGGCCCAAATCCCTCTTTTTAATAAGTAAATCACCTATACAGCAGGCCTATCAAACCCTTGGGCAAGATACTGGATAATGAAAAGCAATACATGTAGTTTTATATGTTCTAACAGTAAGAACCCAAAACTGTTCTTTTTACTGTGGAAAGGCTAGTAGCCCCATTGGAGAGTACAAGGTTACATGTTGACCACTCAACTGTGCTTACTTCTGATTATGCCATCTAAAATTGCTGCATAAAGGTATCAAATGGATTATCACATTAAACTTGAATTGATGCACATGTCAATGTTAATACAATTTGTAAGTAATTGCACCTGTTAGAAAGTTGTCACTCTGTTGCCCACATTTTCCTGTGGCCACATGTGGATGCTGGCCACAAGACAGCATTCTGCCCTCCTGGGAAGAAGCATAAATAATTCTTAGGAGTAGGAACAACAGAGACCTGAAATTGGAAGAGGTATCATCTCTCCTAGGTGGGAGGCCACACACGGTGTCAGCCCAAAAGCCAAGATTTAAAGAGGAAGACACCTTTGGGAGGCAACTAGTGGACATACACAAAAGGTTGTGTTCTTTTATGGAGGTTGATGAGTTGTCATTTGGGACAGAGAGAGGAGACCAGCTGCTAAACAATTTTTTTCTGTGGCTGTGCTGCCCTCAATTAGCCACACTTCTAGGGTGGACCATCGAGCTCCACACACCAAGAGAGGGCTCTGCCATTTTGGGAGTGGGTAGAATAGTACACTCTATGATAGTTAGATGCCACACTTCACAGGAAGTCATCATAAGGTGGTAAAGCTCATACTAGCCTATTGGCTAGTGACTGCCACATCCCTCAGGGCATTTTCCAGGCATAAATATGGTACCCCTGGAGCCCATACCTCAGATTATATCTGGACTGGAGAGAGGACTGAAACAGGACTGCTATGCGCTTCCCTAGACCTGTCAAGACAGACTGAACCAATCACTGATCAGCACCTGCTGGTGCTTGGGCTGTCAAAGAGAGGACTGTGCCTGTGATGCCTGGCTCATGGAAAAATCTCTCTAGTGCCCCAGACAGGAAAGGTGAAATCCAAGAGTCATTTGACTGACCTGCTGTTACTGTGCTCGGCCAAAAAAGATGATGTAGCCTGTTCTGGCCAGTCAGTAATCACAATCGCTTGACAGCCATTGACCACTGGTCTGCAGCCTGAACAACCAAGCCCCAACACTGAAAGTTGCAGCAGAGTCTGCTGGACTTGGTAAGTCATCTGACTAGAGTTTGATCACCCATGATGGACACTAGCTGTCATCAAAGTGAACTGCTGGTTTCACTGTGACTAAAGACCACTAGTCCAGTGGCAACTGGACTTTCATTTAATGAAAGAGGACTTCAAGGAACATTGACCCCTGCGACCAAAGTCACCCCATTTAAACAATGAACTGAGGAGTAGCTCCATGAAGAATCTCTTCAACTGTACAGCATCCTCAGCATCTTCAGCATCCTATGTCAATTACATCAGAACCACACCATTGAAGTACACAGCTGTTCCCCCATAGTGTCTGGCTCGGGACTTGAGACTGTTTTGATACCAAGATAACTGTCCTACTTCTCCTTATTAGAACCCCTTCCCCTTGCAACTGTGGCTATTTAAAAAAATAGTTGCTATCCGTAGCCACTTCAGTCTACTATTGCTTAAAAAATGATGCTCCATGAGGCAGATATGTGCATATTGTGTAAACCATGCGGATAATTGATTAGTGAGTGAAGCCATCACAGCTGACATCTGTTGATCCAAAACAGGTCTCTATTAGGAACTTCAAAAGGGACAAACCATTCATGTATTCTTCTAAGATTGATAAACCAATTATAATTAAACTGGGCCACAGTAGAACGTACAATTTGTAGCACTTAGGAGAAGCAACCCTGCAGTGCTAATCATTATTGGAGGAAAGGCTATCATTGTTAGGATTATTTTGTTTATTATTATTAGTAGTAGTTGTAGTATTTGTTAGACCTGACAGCCTTAGTGTAGTCTTCCCCCAACCCTTTTTCCTTCTTTCCTCCAGTTTTCATGAAATTTGATTACCACTTTACCACTGATAACTAGTACAAAAGTGCTTGTGCTCAGTCCATTAAATAAAGACATAAAACAGTACATAGGGCAGGGACCATTGTATTTAACAAGTTAGACATTTACTTTTAAGTTTTACATGTCTTAGTAGTGAAACATTTTTACATTTGTTTTTAACTACTGTAATGCCTACCTCTCCCATAGAATAATATTGGGGAATCTCATTACATATAATACGTGATAATTTTTGCTTGCAAACAAGTTGAAATATCATGTTTGGTCTCCAAGGAATTGCAATCTAATATTCACTTTAACTGTAAATTTGAATTTTAAGTCACAATTCTAAAAAATGCCACATTTAGGAAAGTTGGGATTTTCTTCTCCTAACCATGTGGTGCCTACAACCTGTGTGTTCAATCGCATGACTAGGTGCAGTTGGCAATCAACCTTTGTATACTACTTCCTCACAGTGTCACAAGCAGAGACCTGGTATGAGTAGGAAGGTGGGGAGGAGATGTCACCTACCACACTTGCACTTCAAAGAAGTTGCCTCAGCACTCTGACAAAGGACTTTTTGTCACCTCATGCACCCTGAGACTCACTCTTCAGTAGAGTCCTGGAACTGTGGATACCACAGAAGACAAACTTCCCTCTTGCCAGAAGACTGCCCTACTGCTTTAGGACTTTCCTGCTCTCTGAGAAGGAAGACTGGACCTCCACCCTTCATCCCAGGCTCAGTGCTTCAAGGATCAGTTGGCTGACCTCCAGTTTAGAGCAACAGGGATATAATAAGCTCCAGAGGCCTCCCTGCCACTGCCCAGATGAACTGCTGCACTGGACCTGTTTGGACCTGCAGCCTGACCTCCCTGAGGTCTACTTGCCTCTGCTGGAGTGCATTCCTGGTCCCCAATAGGTACCCCCCTGGGTCTTAGGCCCATGGCTGGCATTATTTGCACTTTGTTCTAAAGCATCGACAGCCCTCATTGACCACCAATGCGAAGCTCCTGCAATGACCATCCACAATGGCGAACAGGATTTTCACATTACAGAGGCCACCGTCCTCAATGCCAAGCTGGCAGATTTTTGTCATTTGGTGTCAAATAATTTACTACATTTTACTCTATTTTTCTAATGTGGTGTCGGATTTTTCTTGCTGTTTTTTCATATTATTACTGTTTGTGTGTTTCATAAATAATTTACAGAGGCTTCTAATTAAAACTTGACTTCTTTTGTGCTAAGCCACCTGAGAGGGTATGTAGGAAAGTACCGTCTTTCTTGGCATGTTACCTCCAAGTTCTGCCTGATTGTCAGTGTGTTTTGACTGTGTCACTGGGATCCTACATCATCCAGGACCATTTTCCCAGACTTCATGAGTGCGGGGAGGCCATTTTGTGCTAAGCCACCTGAGAGGATATGTGAGTGTGCACTACATATAGGTCAATACATATATAGCTTCACAATGGTAACCCCAAATATGGCCATGTGAGGTGTCTAAGAACTGGGAATTGTACCCCAATACTGATTCCAGTACTGGTTCCACAGTCTCATTCACTCTAGGGGCTCCACCATGTCCCCCCAGTACTGACATACCAGCCTTCTGAGGTTTCCACTGCAGCCCCAGCTGCTGTCACCTCACAGACAGGCTTCTGCCCTCCTGGGACTTGAGCAGCTCAGTCCCAGGAAGGCAGAACAATGCATTTACTTTAGGAGGGGGGGTTACAAGCTCTCCCTTTGGGAATAGGTGTTACAGGCATGGGAGGGGTATCCTACCAGAGCCTCTGGAAATGCTTTGAAGGGTGCAGATGGTGCCTTCCTTGCATAATCCACTTTACAATGGTTCAGGGACCCACAGTACTTGCTCTGGTGTGAAACTAGACAACGGAAAGGGGAGTTTCTACTCCCCTGTCCATTACCACTCGGGGTGGTGGTCAGAGCTCCTCTAGAGTATCCCTGCGTTCTGCCATCTTCTTTTCAGGATGGTCAGGGAACTCTGGGAGCATTTGTGTGGCCAGTGCCAGCAGGTGACGTCAGAGACCCCTCCTGATAGGTGCTTACCTGGTTAGGTGACAAATCCCCCTCTCAGGGATATTTAGGGTCTCTCCTCTGGGTGTTTCCTCAGATTCAAATTGCAAGACTCCAGCAGGACTCCTCTGCATCCTTTGCTTCATCTTCTACCGCCGGATCAACCACAGAACTGCTCCAGGAACTCTACAACTTGCAACAAAGTATCCAAGATGCCTACTGCAACTCTGAAACTCCAGGTCGTGCACGCTCCAATGACTGCCTGTCTTCATCCTGTACCTGAAGGACCAAAGGAAGACAATACTCAGTGTTACCAGAAATAAGGGTACTTTATTTTAGTGACACAAGGCCAAAAATATCGTAGAGGCTATACTCCCTTAGGAGGTAAGTAATACACATAATATATACACTGATAACCAAAATCAGGTAAGTACACAGTCACAAAATAGTGCAAATAGTGAAAATCACCATAGGCTAGAATTGGCATAGGGGCAACACAAACCATATACTAAAATAGTGGAATGCGCAATTCTGTTCACCACCTAGGCAATAGTAATGTGTAGAGGGGCGCTGGGGGTGTAAGAAAACACCAAAGGTAAGTAAAGTACCCCACCCCAGAGCCCAGGAAAACAGGAGTAAAGTACAGCAAGTTTCCTCAGGACCCACTAGGAGTCATGGCAAAGGATTATGCAAAAAAACAAATAAGACTGCAGACACCAACGATGTATTCCTGGACCTGAAGACATGTGGAGTGAAGAGAACCAGTCCAAGAACAGATGAAGAGTCCAGGAAGAACAGGAACCCCTGCTAACCGGGATGAAGGTGCAAAAGTGGATTCTCCAGTTGGAAGAAAAAGTCAGAAATGCACCACAGAAGACACCTGAATTTTAGCTACCTGGCTGATGCTCATTTCCATCAAAACACTGAATTTTAGCTACCTTCTACACTCCTTACTACACGGTCCTTCGTAATGAGTTCAATGTAAAGATCATCACGATGCCACCCTCAACTATGAAATCAAAAATTTACTGATCCTCTTTTAAATCAAAGTATTTTACCATGGTAGCATGATTTTTGTTTTCCTTTCATGTATACTATATCTTATATTTTTTTCCCTATTTTTGGAAATGGTTGCTTGATTATTTTGAGGCTGCTATAACCACAAAACTACAGTGCCCGTGATCTGCACATTTTGATTTAGACACAACTGTTGTTTGCATTTTCACAAATATTATGACCGCCACTCTATTTGTGTTGCTCTGCTTCCATGTATAAATGAATACATTTAAAAACAAAATACATCTATTGCTGTACATGCTAATCGTCTCAGTAATTAGAGCCATGCACAGAAAATAATTGATTGAACCAAGGTCACTTAAGCAGCTAGACTTAGGTGTGATGTCTCTTAAAACCTGCTGAGACACCTTGACTAAAGATACCACAGTGAAATGAAGGCACGCGGCTATAGACACCTGAAGCCTGTGCTAAGAGACCAGTGCAAGATATTTATGCTGTTATCCCCTTAGCATGGCAAAGAATGCAATGCATTTGTTTGTGCGTCAACTGTATAAATTTGGATTCTAGCCAAGCATTTTTTGATCTGGAGGAGGCAGCTATCTCTTACTAGCTTATGAAATCAATACCTAATACTAACATATAGAGGTGCTTTGTGTAAGTCTCCTCAATGACTGCATGCTGCAAGTGACATATATTTTGGTTCAGCCCACTTTACCTGTATGGAGCACTGCAATTGATGTTCATGAAGTATGTGGCCCCCACTGTTTATTAACATGCAGATATTTTGTGGGTAAAGCACTTGCATGGACCCCATGGGTCCTCTGCATATTGGTCTTCTTGAAGCTGCTGTGCTTTCAGAGATGTTCAGTGAGGGCTAAGCCACTTTGAGGGTCCATGGAGGATGAATAGACTGTTTCAGCATCTGTAGTGCACTCCTCTGCAGAATGCCACCCAGGCTGTATCAGTATCATAATAATTTAACCACTGCTGCTGGACCCCCTTTGCTCTGATTGCATTGCCTAACTACACTTGTCAAGCTGTCTGTATTGATGCACAGAAGAGCATTTATAGTTAGGGAGAATTAAGGACTAGGGTCACTGTTTGTGAAGGTATGTGGGGCGGACTGGGCCAAACTGCAGAATGTGCAGACTAGAGCAAGGTGCTTTGTGAATTAATTGACTAAATTATGACGGGTCTGTACCATACTCCAGCATTTGGACCGTATTTTCCTAATGGGGTAGAGGGGTGTGGGAGCGGTTGTCGCGTAGGCTCTCATTATTATAATGAGACTACTGGATTTTGAGCAGCAGAATCGCCCACGGCATGGGAGACTAAGTCTGACCCACTGCGGGTGGCACTGGTCGCTCCAATCCGGGTTTTGCCCTGGCTAACTAGCAGTGCCTCTTCTCTACCCGGGAGCAGGATGACTGGGCAGCCGAGCGCATGATATCATTGGTTTCTCAGGGAAGCCGTGTTCACTCAGGTCTCATCCGTTTCTCTCAGTTACCATAGTCTCATATATAAATGACAAACAGAGGCAGTATATGTTTCAATAATGACTTTAATAAAACAACTGCATCTTAGCTAGCAAAGAGTGAGCTGCAATAACCGGGATGACACAGCATGACAGGATTAAAATTGTGATGAGGAGAGTGAAACATAGAAATAACGTTATCATATTGTCACTATGGTCAAGAGACTAACTCCTACCTAGACTTATGATAGAGCAAAGCATGTTAAGCTCTAATTCTGCCCTTCAGGTTCCCCTGGGAAGACATCATCCCCCATACCTGAGCAAAGGCCTGCGGTCTGCATTAGCATCAGTAAGCATTCGGCAATCAGCATAGAGTCAAGGTTCTCTGGCTGGAATCTCCCTTTAACGTGGAAGGGACAAGGAAGTGTTTTCATAACAATCCATCTGATGTTCCGAGAAAATGTTCCTACGTAAGGATGTGTGTTTTCTATGGATTTTGAAGACTTAACTTCTAGCACGTTCACCGGCAATGTACCGTGCTGTAGCCTTGGAAGAAGCACAGAGTGAGCAACTTTTTTGAGAACAGAGTGCTGGCCTAGGCAAAACCAGTTAGATAAATAGAAAATAAAACAAGACTGTAAAAGTGGCTTAGTAACAATAATAAAGTAAAGCCAAATAAAATATATCTATGTTATAGTGCACAGCGGCTTGGCCTAGTGTGTTAAAATAACGTGCATGGAGCTATAGCTAAAATGGCTCCACAACACCCTCCCCTTGTCGGTTGAAGGTGGTTCAAAGTCTTAGGACATATAAAATTGCTACTAAAAGCTCAACCTAAGATATATATGTAAAAATCAATGTCAGTTATGACAAATCGAGGGGACACGTGAGCATGTAGAAGGACAATTTAAAATGTGAACATGTGGCATAAAAGACCGAATTTCAAAAGGCAAAGTTATTTTTGAAAAGTTCCAATAGATTCCGGGACCATAAAGGACAGGAAATCTTCCACTTCGGCCGATGTTAAAGTTGGAAAGGCATCGCAAGAAGGATTAAGGAGCAGTTGTGTTCCATAGCCTCAGCTTCAGCCAAGGCGGCATTCCGTGGTGTACCCAAAGATGAGTCGAGATCCACATCCTCTAGGAAGGGCAACTCATAAGTAGCTTCCCGTGGCAAATGCAACCTCAACGCGCATGTCCGGTAATGAGCCCTCAATGAGCACATCAACAGATCAGCGTCCAATGAAAGCAGGCGTTGCGCAGAAAGATAGATTTCCAGTGCTTGTTCAAAAGAGCACCAGGGGCACGGAAACACGGGCTGCACATAATATAAAACCGGTCTAAATGACAGAGACCAGCCACACTCCGATTTCTCCAGGAGTTTTGCTCAAAAATACTGCATCATGCATTCACGACACAGCTGCGCTGATGGCGGCGCTTTCATCCTCCTTGTTGCGGCGGGACAGCCATTGCGCATAAAAAATAGCAACAGTAAAATGCCAGCTAATAAAGCCAAAGTTTTTGGAAATTCCCCGAAATACTACAAAAAATTGAGTGTATGGCTGATGGTATGGAACCGAATGGGGAGGAGAAGGTGTAAATGAAACCAGAACCAACAGCCTTAAAGAAGTGTGCGATTCCAGTTGTACTGGATGCATTAAACATCCGTCCCACGAGTTCACCAAAGTGTCTCGGAAAATTTGTACTTAAAAGTGACTGTATTTCTGCTGACGACTTTGCCTCCTGAAGTGCGTAGGTCTCGTGTGCAGATGTAAGGGCCACATGCTTTTGAAACAATAAAGCCTTGAGTCTGCTAAATTTGTCAAAATTCACATTTGAGGTAGCAATGTGAGGCCAGATGTCAGCTACCTCTTTTATCTTAGTGGGGGGGGAAGTACGTTCCCGCAACATGTCACTATCTTACAGCCCGAAACAACAAAAACTGTTCCGGCTCGCATCCCACAACAATCTTCACCATTGAGGAGGACATAGCTGCCGTTTGAAAGCACCTAGAACGTCGGTCTGATCAAGGGGACTGGAACTCCCTTCGGAAAACAAGCCAAGTTTGCTGCAGCCGCGTTACACGCCCCATGCAAGGACAGCAGGTTTACAAACCATTGAATTGCTGACTGAAGTCTCACATTCACTACCGCTGAGAAACACTTCTTTCATGCCACTGAGACATTTGTATGAGAAGGAAAGCTCCACACCTCATTGATATAACTATCTCCAAGCCTTTCATATCTGCCTTCCGGAATGTGTTTTAAGCAGGCGGTGAACTGAAGTGTAGAAATAGACAGATTGATGACCCCGTGTATTAGCCAATCAGCAGATGGTATTTCGGCCACAGTAAAAGGCACCTTTTCTAATTTCTCCATGTTTAGCATGGCATAAGTTGCTTCTTTCTTGGTCATTAGTTGTTGTCACATTAAATTAAAGGAAGAAAATATTTCCCTTGTGCTGACCTGCTGCCAGGGAACGTGAACCCCCCTCAATGTTCGAAGTTTCTAACCCACCTGCATAACTGACCTTTGCTGACTTTGTCCATGGTGTAAAGAAGACATATCTGTTTGTATAATGTCTATAGCAGAAGAGACGATTTTACTTAAGGTGTATATTCGGTCGGACAGGGTGTTAATCCCATTACAACAACAGCAAATGCCTTTTTTAGATTTTCCTGGTCTATTTGCCTTAACCGGGCAGCTGCTTCTTGTTGGAAAAGCTTCCAAATTTCATTGTATACTTCAATAAGAAACGCTTTCTGTGGTGTTTTCTGGGGCCTAACAGGAAATCCTGTAAGTCAGTATTATTAGACAGGACACTGAGTTGTTCTCTAACCGCATCTAGTGAGGAAGTTCTTAACCATTGCTGGCATAGTTTCCCTAGTGTATGTTGTAACTATACCCGCATGTTCGGATGATATATAGCAAGGGTCCAGCCTATTTGTTCTAAAACCCCCCGAGGAGTTGATAAAACGTTGGTGACACCAATTCGGATCTACTGGCCACAATAACCACCCACCAGGACATGTCAGTGAAACATTAAGGGGCATATTTATACTCTGTTTGCACCAAATTAGTGTCATTTTTTTTTACTCTAATTCGGTGCAAAACTAACTCCATATTTATACTTTGGTGCTAAACCCCTCTAGCACCAAATTTATGGAGTTAAAGTCATTTTTTGAAAGTGGAGACCTACTTTGCCTTAATGAGATGCAAGGTAGGCGTTCCCGTGCAAAAAATGACCCTATGGCCTTAACGCCATATTTAGGGGCATATTTATACTCTGCAGCATATTTATACTCTGTTTGCACCAAATTAGTGTCTTTTTTTTTTCCTCTAATTCGGTGCAAAACTAACTCCATATTTATACTTTGGTGCTAGACCCATCTAGCACCAAGGCCCTGATTTAAACTTTTTTTGCACCGCATTCACTTCATTTTATGACACAAAAGTGGCGCAAACTTACAAAATATTGGCCCTTATTTATACTTTTTGCTGCAAAACTGCACTAACTCAGTTTTGCACCGAAAAGTTTAGCACCGGCTTGCACCATTTCTGTGCACCAGCTGGGCACCATATTTATGGAATGGTGCAAGCCGGTGCAAAGGGCAGGCTAGAGTTTTAAAAAGTGATTTAGTCGGGTGGGGCTGGCAGTATAGAAGAAGAGGGTTTAGCACCAAAAAATGGCTTTAGGCAGGTTAGAGGAAAATAAAATGACTATAACCAGATTAGTGTCATTTTATGGTGCTAAACCTACCATGCCACATGACTCCTGCCTTAGAAAAGGCAGGAGTCATTCCCACCATCCCAGTGGCCAGCACAGAGGACAGGGGTCCCCTGGGCATGGCCATTGCACCCGGTGCCATGTATGGGGGCCCATTTCAGGGCCCCCTATGGCACTTTCAAAAATAAAATGCACTTACCTGTACTTACCTGGGATGTGGTCCCCCATCCTCGCAGTCCCTCTAGTGTGGGTGGGGGTGCCCCTAGTGCCTAGGGAGGGCACCTCTGGGCTTATTCCATGGTGTTCCACCATGGAAATAGGGCCACAGGTCCTGTAACACCTGCCCTGACCCAGGTCTTAAAAAATGGGGCAAAGCGAGCTTTGCCCCATTTTTTGACCCATCCTCCCTCCCTTGCACCATTTTTACATGGGAGTATAAATATGGTGTTAAGGCCATAGAGTCATTTTTTGCACGGGAACGTCTACCTTGCATCTCATTAAGGCAAGGTAGGTTTGCACTTCCAAAAAAAGACTTTAACTCCATAAATTTGGTGCTAGACGGGTCTAGCACCAAAGTATAAATATGGAGTTAGTTTTGCACTGAATTAGAGTTAAAAAAAAATGATGCTAATTCAGTGCAAACAGAGTATAAATATGCCCCTTAGCGTCAAAAAATGATGCTAATCTGGTCAGAATCATTTATTTTGACTCAAAACTGCCTAACGTCATTTTTTTTTAAGCTAGCCTACCCTTTGCACCAGCTTACACCATTCCATAAATATGGTGCCCAGCTGGTGCTAAAAAATGGTGCAAGCCGGTGCAAAACTTTTTGGGGCAAAACTGCCTTAGTGCAGTTTTGCACCAAAAAGTATAAATAAGGCCCTAAATGTACCATTCTGGACCCATTAATTGAGCTGATCTTTAGTTACATTTGTATATTTTTGTCATTTATAAAATTTTGCTGGGGCTGGTATACTGGGCGTGTTCACTTCTTTAATCTTTGCCTAGACAATTTGTTTGTTGTACTGTTTCATCTAAGAATATCATTTGTGTAGGTATCAGGCATGCTCTGAATAAAACTTTCTTCCCCCTTATTTGCCAATGTCTAGTTCCCCATACACTTTTTAAGTCAATAGACTTTGGCCAATATTCATAGCCTTCTATAGTCAACCAGGAAACAAAGGACTCTAAATATATAAATTTCGAATTCGTCAATAATATATGTGTATCTTTAGTAGGTAGCAATTTAAAATAATACGACTCAGCGTTTTCTACATCATGCCCAGAAAAATGTAAACACTTTTTAGAATATGTTTTGGAACTCCCTTGTGGTGGAGTCGGATAATGTTCCGATTGTGTATAACTATAAACAGTTTTGGGGCTGCTCGCTCTGTGTATGAAATGCTGCCCATAATAATTATAGCAAAACATATCACCATCATTTTCTTTAGATTGATAAATGACTTGGTTTTCAAATACAGTATAATACTGCAATTCAGTCATCATAGAATAAACTGTTTTCACATCCCAATCATCAGAAACAATGCCTGGTATTATTGTATCATTCATTGATAGTTTGAACACATATGGTATTTGAATAACGCCCGTGGGACCGTATACATAAAATATTATTTTATCCCAAACAATCCCATCAGGAATTGGTATCGCAGAAATGTTCACAAAAGATAAGTCTCTTCGGACCTTGTATGATTAAACATTTGGTTTTAGGATCTCATCCACCAATTCAACTGTTGATTGTTCAGGAAGAAAATGACTGTGTATTAATAAAAAAGAAAGCGATAAATAAACCAATCCAAAGGGGGAAAGCTAATACAGTCAAGAAAAGCCATAGATAGCTCCATGTAAAATTAAAGTGGTTATTTTAAGCCAGTTCATAAGCTTATGTGTTTTTGACAGTTCAAGAGTTGAAGAGGCAAATGAGTCTGAGATGTTGTCATTGATGTCAGCAAAATATCCAGAAGCAGTTCGTACAAAAGCTGAAGCTGTGTTTGTTGGTGGAGTTGGTGTTTCTCGGGGTGGCACAGAATAAATAGCACCATCTGTTTGTGTTGAAGCTGTATCGAATCGATCAATTATCTCTGTATTATTTGATGTTAGTGGAACCAATGCAAGATAATTTTCCACCCTCCCCAAGGTCGGAGAGGTGTCAGTGTTGCTGCTTACAACTTGTAGAGGAACTTCTTGACCAGTAGTGAGAGGGATTCTGGAACTACTGGTTGTTCCTCTTGCTCTGCTGTGCAGGATCGGCCACATGGTGTAGTTTGACATTGTCGATGGAATACGACCCCCCAGGGACCTTCTAGGCAGATTGTTAAGTGCTCTCTGCACTCCATACAGGTGATTGAGCCAACTATGACCCGTACCTAAGCCTCTGGCTGTTGAGGATTGCTTTAAATCACGGTTTAATCGCTCCACAACACTATTTCCCTCAGGAGGAAATGGAGACGAGTACTAGAGTTGGACCCCAAATGAAGCCATGGCATCCCTGAATGCCCTTGAGGCGAAAGCAGGGTCCTGGTCCGAGTGGAAAGCCGCAACCGCATATGTACAGATAAAGACTCGCAAATCTTCAATAACAGTCCGAGTGTCAGCCGAGCATTGTGGCCAGACCCATAGAAATCTGGAGCAAGAATCAACAGCGACTACTATATACTTGTATGCACTATCCGGTGTTAGGGGACCACAATGGTCCAAGTACACACATTGTAAGGGTTTGTTTGAAATCAAGAAGGGTGTCTGCGGCGGACATTTGGCAGTTGAAACTTTAACTTGTTGGCAGATGTCACGGCAAAGGACATACTGCTTGGTCTCTTTGTAGAGGCCTGGCCACCAATAACGGGCTTGTAAAACTGAGATTGTAGCTGCCACACCAGCATGGGCAGATGCCACCTCTTCATGCGCTGCTTAGATCAATTGTGATCTTATATCTCTGTTGGGAATATCTCAAAACCCTACGCCTGGTATCTTAACTTTAGCGTTCAGCATACTTCCCATTCGGTAGGAATATTTGTCGTGAAATCCTTTTGGATAGGGCATACCATCCACTGTAGCTGTCATGGCAGCCCATATGTCTGCGTCCCGTTTTGAACTCAAACGAGTTACTGCAGCAACAGCAGCTGCAGCCACTACTGACTTTGCGGCTTCATCAGCCAATGTTTTCCCAGCAACGTGTATTCCAACGTGCTGGTGTCCAAGTGTGTGTACAACATGGACATTTGGTAACGTTTCTTTCAGATCTGCTACTTTCCCCCACAGAACTCTGTGTTTAATGGTGTTGCCTTTGTAATCTCTGAACCCATTCTGGGGCCAGTGATGCAGGTATTCATTGAAGGACTGGACACAATAGTACGAATCACAAACAATCGGCGTTGACTGTGCAGGATCCGTAAGTTCCAGTGCCATCAACAGAGCTTTTAGCTCTGCCAATTGTGCTGTGCAATCCCCTAGGGTTTGCGTAAATGTATGTAGGGGACAAAATGTATTGTCCTCCATATAGCCGCTTACGACCGCGCACGCAGAAGAATATTGGTGCTCTGTGCCAATTGCAGGTTTTGCAGAGCCATTGGTGTACATGACTCTATGATATTGTTCGATACGTAATGTGTTTGCTGGAACTGGGTATTCTAGTTCATACTGCAAAAATTATTGAGTTTGTAATTTTGGGTCAAAAATGCAGTCTACATCAGTGGCTGTCAAAGACATGGCCCATTGTATCCAGCGTGGATGTAATGCTTTTGCGTTTGGAACGCTGGCTTTTGTAACAGCCTCTAGGGCTGGGATCGGGGGAACAACAATTATGTGTCTGCCCTGGGCTAAAGGTCTTTCTTTAATGACTGCCGTCTCTACAGCAGTGAGTATTTTCTCAGTTGGAGCAAAGCATTGTTCTGCTGCTGAGTACAAGTGTGATTTGTATGCGATCAGGACAGTCTTACCTTCATTAAATGTCACATAGGTGAAACCGATCACACCAGCAATTACTCTGATGACCAAAGGTGTTTTGTTGATCCTTGTGTGTAATGTTGTGGTGCAAGCATGTCTGTCTGCAGTTCTCTGAGAATGTATGTCTGTTCAATTGTCCACTTGAAAAATCAGGACGTATCAAATCATATAAAGGTTTTATGCGTGAAGCATAATCTAGAATGTAAATTCTGCCAAAATTTAGGAAACCCAATAGAGATTGGAGTTTTTTTATCATGTTTGGGGGTTGTAGTTGTGCGCATTTTTCTAAGAATTGTTGCGCTAGGCTCTTTCCTTCACTTGACAGCTCATAACAAGAAACAGGACGCTGAGGAAGGCAATTTTTGTTTTTTTGAAGTTGATTTTGTAGCCAAATTCAGCAAATCCGACAACAATGCGGGCTACCCGTCTTAAATGTTGTAGCAATTCATCATCCGTAAGATAAATATCATTTACATATGAGAATGCTTCAGGGTCAATCTTGTGCAAAATTGCAGTAACACGAGTTGCGAACAGTCCTGGGCTGTTCATATACCCCTGGGGTAAACAACAGAATTTTTCTGGGGGCCTAGTGCACTGAAACTAAAGTCTCTACTCTCAGGTGCTATATTCTGGCAGAAGAAACCATTGGAAATGTCCAGTGTTCTTTTGTATTTTTTACACACTATATTGTTCATTAGTGCTGTGCTATGTGAGGTTTGTATAGCATATGTGCGTGTATGACTGTTTAAGTGTCTGTAGTCTAAGACTATTCTGTGTGAATGGTCTGGTTTAGCTACTGGAATAATGGATTATTCATTGGGGAGACACAGGGTTCAGTTACGCCCTGGTACTCTAGTTGTGTGAGTACTTCCCTCACAGGTGCTTTAGCATCATGTTTTAGTGGATACTGAGGTTGTGGATGGGGTTGATTTTTAATAGGAATTACATGGTAACAGGATTCTTCATCCCATCCTACATGATTGCGATACAACTCAGGTGCCTGTGCCAAAGCCCAATCAATGGCATAAGATTCAGCGAGTTCCTCTGGAACAAGGGGTGAGAAAGAAAGTTTAATAACATCTTCTCCATATGGACAGGTACGGACAAATTCAGGTGGCCAATCCTGTTCGGCCAACAAAACAACATATATGTTTACTACGCGATCAAAAATGATTGCGTCTATTTTGCCCTCAATGTCTCCTTCTAGCTGTAGCATTACTTTATACACCCTATCAGGCATGGAGACACGCATGTCCGCAGTTTCTGTTTCTATAAAGTCATCATTTGCTTTCACTTCCAGATGCTCTAGAAGACTCTGGCAAACTATTGTGACCTCTGCCGCGCTGTCCAGCAGTGCTAGTGCCCACTTCCTGTTCTTCAAAAGGACCCTCTTCCTGAGTGGCATGTCGAACTGCGACTGCAGCCACTTTTTTCTTTTTGAATACAGGATTTTGTTGGGCAGGTCTCTCTTCCTTTTTAACAGAAACCTTCGATGGGCATTGTGATTCCTGTCTCGGTTTTACATACTCTGATCTTCGCTCTGATCGCCCACCTCTCTCATTTTGTTTTCCCGATGAGTCCTGAAAGGAACGAGATTGGCATGTATCCGTATACTGATATCTATCAGGTGTTTTTATATTACCTCTATTTCTGAGATTAGATCTATTCTGTGGGGACTCCATACGTGGAGATTCTCCCCTCTCTTTTTTAGGAGTTTGTTGTTTTTTATCACAGCGTTTCTTGTTACCCTCAGGAGCTTGTTTGGAAAAATCTTTGTTAGATTTGCCCTGAAATTGTGGTTTAGTTGGTCTGGCCCCTAAACTATCTCAACCAATGCTAGAATACATCTCTATGATAATCTTAGGCAGCTTGCATTCCTGATCCTGTTGAGGAACATCATGGAGCCACATGCGCACTGCTAGTGCTAGTCCACTAGGCCCTGGACTGGCTCACCTACTTCCTCTCCGACAGAACCCAAAGAGTTTGCCTCCCTCCTTTCCGGTCTTCAGCCACCAAGATCATCTGTGGGGTCCCCCAAGGATCTTCCCTCAGCCCCACCCTCTTCAACATCTACATGGCTCCTCTCACCAACATCCTCCGTCCCCACGGCATCACCATAATTTCATACGCTGAGGACACCCAGATCATCATCTCCCTGATCAGGAACCCAGCCACCGCCAAGATTAACCTGCACGCTGGAGTCCTTTACATCGCTAAATGGATGACAACAAGCCACCTCAAATGGAACTCAAACAAAACAGAGATCATCATCTTTGGCCCCAACAAGACAGCATGGAATGGCTCATGGTGGCCCACCACCCTCAGACCACCCCCAACACCCACCACCCACGCACCCAACTTTGACATCATACTGGACTCATCCCTCTCCATGACCCAATAAATCAACGCCATATCATCCTCCTGCTTCAACACCCTACGCATGCTAAGCAAGACTTTCAAATGGATACCATTAGAAACAAGAAGAACAGTCACCCGCGCCCTCATCAGCAGTAGACTGGACTATGGCAACGCCCTATACGCAGGGACCACAGCCAAGCTTTAAAGAAAACTCCAGCGAATCCAGAATGCAGCCGCACAGCTCATCCTCAACCTCCCTCACCACAAACACATACCCACCCATCTCAGATCCCTACACTGGTTGCCCATGAACAAAAGGATCATTTTCAAGGTCCTCGTCCACGCTCACAAAGCCCTGCATGACACTGGACCAGGCTTTCTCAACGAATGAGTAAACTTCCACATACCAAGTCGCCAGCTCCGCTCCGCCGCCCTCGCCCTTGCTACAGTCTCCCGCATCCAGCGCACCACCTCCAGCGGCAGATCCTTCTCCCACCTCGCAACCAAGACCTGGAACTCCCTCCCCACCAACCTACGCAAGATCCAGGGCCTCCTAACCTTCAGAAAGCACCAAAAAACATGGTTTTTCGAGCAGTAACCGGCCCCTACCCCCCCAGCGCCTTGAGACCCTACCGGGTGAGTAGTGCGCTTAAGAAATTATTTGATTGATTGATTGATTGATTGAGTGCGACTGCTTCCCATTTAAGATTACTTAAAATAATTGAGAATACTGTGGCAAAATTGCCCATTAGTTGCATCCCCAAGTCCAGGGCCGGGGAAGCCCCGTATTCATCTTGAATTTGTTTCCACACTTCTGGCAAATTGGCAAGTGTCGGTGTACTGTGTGCGATTGTATAGAGCGTGGCAAATACCGTGCCCCAAGTATTACAGTTATCTACTGTAGGGACCATCCCAAATGACAAGCACATTGTTAGAATTCTATGTTTATCCTGAGGTCCCGTATGGGGAAATACTGCTTCCAGCGCATTTATTTTTTGTGCTAACCAAAACGGAGTTTCCTCTCATTTGGCGGGTACTTTACCCATGATCGAATGTACAGTCGCAAGGTTTATGCCTGGCGTCACTGCATGTGGTTGTGCAGGTGCAGCACGTGCTGGGTTTGTATTTACTGTTTGCATCACAATCTGTACTGATCGTCTATATGTCACTGTTAATTCAGTATATAAGTGACGAACCTCAGCTACTGCTAAATTTGCTAATGCAGGATGTGGAGTATAGGTGGCCAATAAGTGACAGGTAGGAACATCATTACTCAGAGGACCTAACCTTACTGGTAATATTGTGTGGGGAAGGGCGCCATCAAGCCAATTATTATGTTCTTGATAAGATAATGGTATTTCAAAATATGCATATGCCCTGTATTGTCCAGATACAATTGCTAATGTATAATGATGGAATGTGTTTGTGTTCCCATCAACTGCTGGAAATGTGACCCAAGAATAGAAGAGTTCTATTCTATAAGCTGGATGGGCATCCACCACAAATGTGACTGGACCCCCCTGGGCCGTTGGGCCATTTGCTAGTAAGTGTGCAGTCAGAGGTTGTCTCATATTGACTGCTATTGCTACCTGCTGCGGTTTTGCCATGTTAGATAGAAGATATGTTCAGCGAAGGCACACCAAATAGGGTTTTACCTTTTAAAGTTCAAGCTTGAACAACCTCCAGCATCAGATAGGATAGCCTACGTAGCTGGAGTGGAAATCCTCAGTACCACGGACATCTCCGTATAAGGTACTGTGGTATCATTGTATATATTGAGACAGAGATACTCCGGAGGACCTGAAAATTAGAGCCTAACCAAACGTTGGCGGCGCCATGTCACATAGGCTTTCATTATTCTAATGAGACTACTGGATTTTGAGTGGCAGAATCGTCCACAGAGTGGGAGACTGAGTCTGACCCACTGCGGGTGACACCTGTTGCTCCAATCTGGGTTTTGCTCCAGCTAACTAGCAGTGCCTCACCTCTACCCGAGTGCAGGGATGACTGAGAAGCCCAACGCATGACATAATTGGTTTCTCAGGGAAGCCGTGGTCACTCAGGTCTCATTCATTTCTCTCAGTTACCTTAGTCTCATATATAAATGACAAACAGAGGCAGTATATGTTTCAATAATGACTTTAATAAAACAACTCCATCTTAGATAGCAAAGTGTGAGCTGCAATAACCAGGACAACACAGCATGACAGTATTAAAATTGTGACGAGGAGAGTGAAGCATAGAAATAACACTATCATATTGTCACTATGGTCAATAGACTAACTCCTACCTAGGCTTATGATAGAGCACAGCAGGCTAAGCTCTAATTCTGGCCTTCAGGTTACCCTGGGAAGACATCATTCCCCATACCTGAGCAAAGGCCTGCGGTCTGCATTAGCATCAGTAGCGAAGCATTCGGCAATAAGCGTACAGTCGTGGTTCTCTGGCTGGAGTCTCCCTCTAACGGGTAAGGGACAAGGAATGTTTTTATAACCACCCAGCTGATGTTCTGAGAAAATGTCCCTACGTAAGGATGTGTGTTTTTCACGAATGTTGGAGACTAAACACAATGGAATTTAACCAATGTAGCACACTCCAATACCATTTGCACTCCATCACCTTCTCAACTGTAGCATCCAGTCAAGCTTATTTAGATCACATAGTCATGCTGGTGGTGTTGCAGCAGCGGGCACATGACGGAGGGAGTCTGTGGTGGGGCCCATTCAGTATAGTATCATGTCTGTGGCCATTTGTTGAATGCCAGTAGCCTACACCTGTTGTGAATTGGACAATTGTGAAACACACTCCATTCTAGTCCATGGTCCTTTGCTGTTCTACTGCAGAAGACCAAACAGCCTGCCAAATCCACAACATGGGAAACAGTTTTTTTTTATTATGTTTACCTCTCCCTCTGTCTTTTGTGTCAAATGCATTTGTTACATTACCCTTCTTTTTTTAGCACTAGTTTTGTTAAGAATAATGTCACAATGGCAGGGAGAAAAAATCCCCATTTCACAGAGGGAGAATTGTCTGTCATGGTCGATGAAATCATTGGAGTAGAGCCACAATTGTTTGGAGAACAATTTCCCCGAAAAGGCAAATGTGGTCCAGAATAGTTGCTAGGGTTAATGCAGTATCTAATAACTCATGCACACAGGAGTAGATTAGGAAGTGGTAGAATGACCTGTGGAGGAAGGTTCATTCACTGGCCTCCAAGTGTCACTTGGAGAGGCAGAGGACTAGTGTTGGTTCTTCTCTCCCCCTATTACATCTCTTTCCCTGGTAGGAGAACATCTTACGAATCCTCCATCCTGAAGATTTGACAGGTGGAGAGCAGACTGGTACGTCAGACCTATGTATGTCTCCTTAATTGCTGAGGAGTCCTGCCTTTAAGGTAGATCGTTAGAAGGCTGCAACAACCTTAGCAACACAGATGTAGCTATCTGTGACTAAACAAGATATGTTTTGTCATACACATTTCCAGCAGCATTGGTGTATCTCTCCTCACAGAATGCTATATGGCTAGTCAGATTGTTTGTAGCTCCCCATGGATCACCCCTTCCATGGACTCTGCAAATTATTGTTTATCAATGTATGTTGTCCTACCCAAAACAGGGCCAAAACTTCATTTATTTTCACAAAAGAGCATGGTGTCCCTAAGTAACATTATCTCCCAGTCACATGATATTCATATATGTGTGTACCAGTTGCAAACATGTTTTCATATCTAATGCAGCCACTGAAAGTGATATGTGGAAGCTTTTTTCAAACAAGTATTGTCCATGGTGTCAACAGATGACTACAACTACCATGATGCTCTGTTCCTGGATCTGACAGACAAATGTGGAGTGTAATGCTGTAACATTGTCAATTATTTCAAAATGCACACACACCTCAAAAAATTATGCATTTGTCAGTCACCATGTCATGTTTATGAATTAAATATCACCTCTTGTGCATATCAATCATGTAGACACCTGCTCATAGCTACATTGAATTGTTGATAATTCTTACATAAGTCGTTGTTTTCTGAATGCAAGATATAAGATATGTAATGGCATGGAGAACAGAATTGCGCTAAAGTGCAAGTGCTCTCTTTGTAAACTGTATGTGTAATTGGCTTTTCCATGATTGGCATTTTCGATTTACTTGTAAGTCCCTAGTAAAGTGCACTAGGGGAGCCCAGGGCCTGTAAATCAAATGCTACTAGTGGGCCTGCAGCACTGATTGTGCCACCCACATGAATAGCCCTGTAAACATGATTCAGACCTACCACTGCAGTATATGTGTATACATTTTTAAACTGCTAATTCGACCTGGCAAGTGTACCCACTTGCCAGGCCCAAACCTTCCCTTTTTGTACATGTAAGGCACCCCTAATGTAGGCCCTAGGTAGCCCCATGGGCAGGAGGCAGTGTATGTTAAAGGTAGAACATGTACTGATGTGTTTTAAATGTCCTGACAGTGAAATACTGCCAAATTCATTTTTATTGATGTAAGGCCTATCTCTTTCATGGGTTAACGTGGGAACTGCCTTTAAATATCTTTTAAGTACAGTTAAGTACAGTTTCCCATTGGGAGCAGACAGGGATGTGGGGGTTGGGAACTCAACAATTTAAAAATACATCTTTAGGTATAGTTGGTTTTAAGATTGTCAGTTTGAAAATGCCATTTTTAGAAAGTAGGCATTTTCTTGCTTAACTATTCTGTTCCTCTGCCTGCTTGTGGAATCCACGTCTGGGTCAGACTGACAGTTGGTCTGTTTGTGAATTACCTCTAGACAGTGACGCAAAGGGAGCTGAGGCGTGTCCTCCATATCCTAATGAGTCTCCTGGGCTAGAGTGGGGAGGAAGGAGCTGACACTTACACATGGAAGGGCTGCGCCTGTCCTTAAACACTGCAGTCTCCAACCCCCAGTGTTTGTCTGGTGCCAGGCTTGGCCAAAACAGGATCTTGTGAACAAAATATGCTTTCCTTTTATGTTTTCCTACTTCAAAGGCAGGAATGGGTATAAGTAGTGGACCCAAAATCCTAGACTTTTAGATTTACTTCTGAATCAAGAGGAACCCCAAGAATTGAAGATCAGGGGGAGGATACTGCCCCTTTGCCTGTGAGTGTGCTTTGCTGGGTTGGCCTGCAGTTGCTGCTTGTGCCTTTCAGAGGACAAAACATGGACTTTGCTGTGTTTTCCTGCTTGTGAAGTGTCTGTAAGTGCTTGGACTGAGCTTTCCCCCCTGTTCTGAAGTCTCAGGGCCAATAAAGACTTCCTCTACCAGCAGCTGGACTCTCTTGCTGAGACTCCTACCCTGCCAAGTGGTGCCTAATCTAGTTCCTGGGCCCTTGAAAGGAGAAACTGGTGGAACCAAGACTGAAATCCACGCACAGGAGTGATGCTGGAGAAAAATCAATGCAGTACCTGCTTCGTGGCTGAAAAATCAACACACCGCCTGCATCGCGGCTGGGAAATCAATGCAGCACCCGTGTACGGCTATCAAAATCAACACATCACCCATGCAGTGTGGCTCTTCACCACTGTGCACTGTAATTTCGCATGCATTATCGCTGGGCGTCAAGTTCATGGTGAACCTGCATGTACCTGAGATTGCTCGTCCAGAAATTGATGCATCGCTGTTCTGCAGGAGAGAAAAATGACACATCACCTACCCGATCGGAGACGAAATTACACACTGCCTCACTTGCAAGTAAGGAATCAACGCATCACTGACTTTTCCGATTCATGCTCACCTGTGTAGCTTTATTTTTTATGTAAACCTGGTACTTTGTCTAAAAACAGCACATCCATTGATTTCTATGAATTTAGACTCTTTTCACTTTACAAAATTAATAAATTTGCTTGTGGTTGTTCCATTTTTGTTGTTTTGGTCTTGTTTGATTTGGATACATATTGGCTATTTTTTTTCGAAACTGGTGTTGTGTCCATTTTGTAGTGGCTTCTCTGTGTTACTATGTGTGTTGGTACAAATACTTTACACATTGCCTGTGAGCTAAGCCTGACTGCTTGAGTCAAGCTACCAAGGGGGTAAGCAGGGATTATCCTAGGTGTGTATCCTCCTTAACCTGTCTAGAGTGAGGGTCCATGCATGGACAGAGTGAAAACTGACTGCCAACCAGAGAACCCATTTCTAACAATGTGCAATATGAACCATTGTTTATCCAATGTTTTGTGGCCTGCTATGCCTTGGAAAGGTTCAGGACTCCATTGTACCAATCAATTTGTAGGCCCCAATGTCTGTCACATGTAACCCATGAATCTGAACTTTTACTTTTTCATTTCAGGAAATATCTAAAAAGGTCAGGAATGGAGTTTCCATCTGTGTAAATCAGGTTGCGTGAGTTAAAAAATGAACATCACACAGGCCTAATCTGTCAATCTCTCCCTTTCTGGGTATTATGTTGGCCCTCATGTGAATAAAGTCACATGAAATGCACAAACAATGTTCAATACAAATATTCTCTGTGCCATTCACAGGTCCAACCGCCAAGACCAGTGCACCACCATTTGGCAGCCAGGAGACCTCCACTCCAGCATAGGAGCAAGTCTTCAGTGAGGACCCCAATGCTGCAATTCAAGATGGTGAGAAGCAAGCTTGCCCATCTGGTCATTCTGGCCATACCTCTCTAGTAAGTCAGATCCAGTCCACAGCAACACCTCCCACCACTGCTGCAAGATCACCTGAGCAGGCGGACACCTCCACGACCTGTGCAACAAAAGTCAACACACCCATCCTGTGCCCCCGAGTCCTGGCTCTTGTTGATCCGCCAAGAACCCTGGCTACAGGTCTGCCAGGAACCAGTTGTTTGGGGGCACACCTCAAAGGCACAGGGCAGTGGGGGTAGAAGTTATGGGAGGGAATCTGTGGGCAAACTAAGGGGGTCCATGGGGTTTCGGTGAACCAGACTACCCTAGACCAAGTGCCTCATTACACATTTGACTGACCGTGCACTGATATGGCGGCACTCCAACCGACATCGGATTGACAATCGGACGACTATATTACGGGTCATATAGGCCTATGGAGCAAAGACCGCTGCAGTCCAGCTGGCACCACAAGGCTGTGTTTCAGTCAGACACATTATGAGGTTGCACACTGCTGCAGTCCAACCACTACGTCTCAGAAGGTAGAAACGGTGAGTATAAATGGGGCAACTCACCTCCAGACAGTATTACATATCCCGTGCCGGCATGGAGCCCATCTCACACATACTACCGCTGTTACTGCTCATCAAAGGTACACAAAATCCATGCCACCGTGGATGCAACCTACCGTAAGTACACACCCTATGCCGATAACCTTAACAACAAGTAGTCGCCCCTTCATCCACATGATATGGGCGTCACAGTACGGGAATTAAGTGCACTTTTTTGTGTACACAGTCAGAGTCATTCACAGAGAAAGACAGATTCACGACCATTAAACGCCCCCTTTGGGCAGGTCACTCACACTGCACCGCAACACTATTCAAAAGCACACATCTTCACATCTTAGGCACAGGGACAGCAAAGTATACATAACATTGCCTCACACAACACCAACACAGCAACATCACAGCTGCCAATACAACTGACACCCTTACATTGCACATATGATATGGACAGATTAAGCACACATAAGTATGGATGTGTCATTAAACTCTCATTAAACATCCCTGAGTGTACCCACACATCACCCACATTGCAAAATAATGGAAGGATAATGGGATAGACAATCATCAGAGAGACAAATGTCCCAAACTCGCTATGCAAGCAGTATCTGCATAATAGGGATAGGGTTATTAGGAACACTCAAAGAAGGATGCTTTACATGCCCCTAAAACAACATTTGCACAGGAAATGGCCTTACACGTATCTCAGGGACAAACTATTCTCGAGCCAAGTGACATGCCTATCTGCTGAATGTGGAATTGCAAGTCAACAAAGCAAATACAACTGCAACTGCATGGGACTTACATTTAGTTGAAGTAGCTGCAAGGTACATACATCAAAATGTGCATATGTACAGTTAAATGCAAGCAAAGGAAGCACAATTGAGCACCCTCCATGTCTGCACAATGCAAACTTAAACTGCCACACATGAGACAAATCTACAATCCATTTCAGGGAGACAAGTCTAACACCCTACAGGCTGACCTTGGATGACACAAGGTGAAATACTTACCATACCAAATATTACACAATGCAATGGCACCACAATTGCATTAACAAACACATATCCATCTAGTCAACATATACACTTACCTGGGTGACATCAGCACTGCCCACAAAGCCGGATTTTCATAACAACAGCAAATGAATCAGCTATTAGGCTGAAACACACACAACTGTAGGCAGACATTACCAAATACTCTGAAACAACATTAAGGTAACCAAGGAATTGTTGTAAAAATGTGTACTGAATAAAACAAACAACAACTTGAGTTTATTTGAACAAAAACAACTATGAACAAAGGCCATTGGCCAGTCCATCTTAAAGTCTTTGCACAGTACTGTGCCCACACTTGCCTAGCCTCCTATTACTTCCCGGGAACCTATACAGGAAGGGGCATCAAATGGGCAGGGAGGCACCTCAGCGATTATTCGGGAGAGGGTGTTGGGGTGCTGGGATGTGGGTCAGAGCCGCTTGGGTTTGGGAGGGGGATGGAGGGAACAGGGGAAATGCCAATCTCGAAAAAGAAACTCTCCTTCGGAACATCGGGGCACTCATCAGAGGGAATTGGGGATTTGGAAGTTAAGGGAGTGGTCGTCTGATGTGTGGGTGTAGGTGTCTTGGATGTGTGCATGTGTGAGGTATGCTTATGTTTGGGTGGAGTCTGTTGCATGTGCACGTCTTGGGGAGCTGGGAGGTAGAAGTGCTTGGTGATGGAGTGGTGGATGTGTGTTTGTCCACTGGGGTGGTGCCTGCAAGTATGCTGGTAGTGGTGGATGTTTGTGTGTCTGTTGGCATGGTAAAAGCAAAAAGAACATATGATGAACGGAATGCTGAACAATGCAAACATTCACCCCCAATCACAAAGATCTGGGTTTAATCCATCATTTTTGTTTTGCCCACCACGCCATCCCAATTTAGACCCAGCCAAAGGCAAATCGGTCTTGACCCTGTTCCTCATGGGAACAGTCCAGCCCGATCTGCCAAGCCAGGTCTTTTCTGGACAGGAAACAAGCATCTTGGGACTAGTTTCAGGATATCACCCATCATCTGCCATGCTACCTTGAATCCAGTGGTGCAGTGAGTATGAGACCCATGCCTGGGAATACCCTTCCCACTTAGGGTGGCAAAAGTAAAAAGAACAGATGATGGATGGAATGCTGAACAATGCAAACATTCGCCCCAGTCACAAAGTGGTTATGTCTGCAGGTATGATGGATGTGGTGGATGTCTGTGTGTCTGTTGGGGTGGTTGCTGGGTATGGTGGGTATGGTGGATGTGTCACTGACTGTTGTGGTGGTTCCTGTGGGTATGCTTGATGTGGTGTGTGGGTCAGTGGGTCGGTGGGGGGGTGTGCTGAAGTGGTGGCTGAAGTGGTGGGTGGTGTTGTGTTTATGGGTGTATATTGAGTGCCTGCATGCCGGTGTGTGGTGTTTGTGTTTATGTGAGTTGCTTGTGTGTGTTGAGGTGTGTGCTATTTTCAGTGGTTAGTAGCGGTACTGCCAGGACTGGAGGTCATACTGCCTATTACCAGGTCACTGCACTGCTAGTGGTCTGCCATTTTGGCATGGCTGTCAGCGCTTCTGCCTGTGTAACTAGTAATAGGGCGGTCTGATAGACCGCCAACATGGTTGTCCGACCACCAAACTTGTAATGAGGCCCCAAGTGTTGGAATCAGTCATATAGTCCCAAGACATGATGGGTCATGTCCTAACTGAGATCCGGGACCTGAAGTAGGTGTAGAGGGAGAACAATGTGGAGCTCCAGAACATCAATTTCACTTTGGACTGATTGGGGTGGTGTATGACATCCACCAGCCCAGTACACAACATCTGTTCAAACTACAACCATGCTAGCCACAAACAGGGAGGCCCTGCCACAGAAGGAGGCAGATCCTACCACCCCAGTCCCTGTGCCTGTGCCCCCTCCTCCCTGGAGAGGACGATCATCTGGACCAGCAGCAGAGGATGGCAAGACCAACACCACCACCTCCAAGAGACACCAAACCTAATCTCCCCCTGTGTGTCTATCATTCACCTGAGAACTGTTCCATGGACACATTTACCTTTTCTGAGGACTGTAGTATTTTGGACATTGGAGTCAAAATGTTATAGGCTCTACTACCATGCTTTCATCCACCATGACAGACTCTTTTTTGTTGACAACTGATTATTTGATTTACGTCACATTTATTTTTGTTTCTACTCAATAAATGCAATGGGTAATGAATACACAACTATTGTTTGATTATTTGTGGGCTTTCCATTCTCATGACCACATACCAACATCATGTTGGGAATACTTTGCACTACCATTTTATAGAAAAACGTTGCAATTACAAAGAGGGAAAGTGTCAACCATATTTATTCACAGATAACAAATGCAACTGAGAATGTATGTGGAACATACAAAGTTTGGAAACAAGTCCTCATAGAAATGGAGTCTGAGTAACAAAAACAGTCTTAACCACAGTGTCTGTGCCAATCAGGTCTATGGGCTCCAACACCTTGATACCATGGAGGAAAGGAATTATTCAATGTAAACAGATTAAGGCGGTCAATCTTACTGCGGCCGGCGGCGGTCGCCGCCCGCCATCCGGTCACCGCCGAATGACCGCCCCGCGGTCAAAAGACCGCGGCGGCCATTCCAACTTTCCCGCTGGGCCGGCGGGCGACCGCCAAAAGGCCGCCCGCCGGCCCAGCGGGAAAGCCCCTGCAACGAGGAAGCCGGCTCCGAATGGAGCTGGCGGAGTTGCAGGGGTGCGACGGGTGCAGTGGCACCCGTCGCGATTTTCACTGTCTGCTAAGCAGACAGTGAAAATCTTTGTGGGGCCCTGTTAGGGGGCCCCTGCACTGCCCATGCCAGTGGCATGGGCAGTGCAGGGGCCCCCAGGGGCCCCAAGACACCCGTTCCCGCCATCCTGTTCCTGGCGGTAAGAACCGCCAGAAACAGGGTGGCGGGAAGGGGGTCGGAATCTCCATGGCGGCGCTGGGCCAGGGGAAAACTGGTGGGAAACCGCCAGTTCCCCTTTTCTGACCGCGGCTTTACCGCCGCGGTCAGAATAGCCCAGGAAGCACCGCAAGCCTGTTGGCGGTGCTTCCACGGTCCCCGGCCCTGGCGGTCCTCGACCGGCAGGGTCGGAATGACCCCCTAAGTATGGAAATTATCACTGATGCATGACCTCAGTTGGAGCCATATATCCTTCCCTCACAACAAGAATCCTAGATCAATAACAGCAATTGTTCACATCATGGCAGTGACAGATGTTGAGGCCACATGACCAGTACAGGACACTGTGGCAGTATCTCGTACAATGACACATTCACCATTTAGTGGTGTGCTAACAAAAAGTCCTATCACCAATGATGAAACATATCAACTGCTACCTCCATTGCCCACAAATTGGAGATGTGGCCAATGTGAAGGTAAAACAGTATGCTAGGGGTTCAGATGCACATGTGGTTTTAGCAATCAAATGGCAGAGATTGCCTTGATGGCAGCACCACACAGAAAACAATCAGATACAATCTTCTGAACTACCATTCCATCAGAGTACAAATTGTCTGTGGAAAAGGTTTGTCCATCCCAAGTGGGTGTCCCTCCCAGGATCAACACAGGTTCACTTTGTACTTTCAATCAACAACATATCACAACCTAGAAATGTCCAACTGAAGATAACATGGTGAAGGTCCCTGAAACAGAATAGCAATGAAACATCAATTTTAACACATATAATATGTAACTTAATTGACAAGTCACAGGGACACACATACTTAGCATAAGCATGTTTCAATTATCTCAATGACCACATAACCCAATTTGGGAAAACACTTATCTACTAGCATCTTTGCCAGGACCATTACTGCAATGACCAGTCCTAAAAAGTACCATAGAAGACAGATATGTACCCTAGGGACCAAGTTGCAAATAATAAAGACTAAAAATTTTAATTGCACATAATTAAGAACACCATAAATGTGTATAATTTGCATTATAGTTGCACTGACACTGGAGCATAAACCTTGTAAAAGTAAACTTACACTAAGGTGAAGTAGTGGGCAATCACATCTTGATATAAGTCAACTCCTTCTTCTTCACCACTGTCATCTTCATAGGGCATTTTAACATCCTCACCCGGGGGCTCATCACAGTCACCCTCCTCTGCAATTATAGGAATGCCTTTCCTCCAGGTGATATTATGGAGAATGTATTAGACATCTGGTGAGTAGAGGAAGGCTCCACAGGTCTTATTAAGGTACCTAAACCTAGCCTTCAGGAGCCCAAAAGCTAGCTCCACTGGCCTCCATGTTCTTCCATGGGCCTCATTGAAGGGGTCATCCCATAGCATTGTTGGATTCCTCAGTGGTGCCAATAACCACAGTTGGTTAGGATTCACTGCGTCTCCTACACAGAAGCAACACATCAACAGACTACTATCAGATCAAAACATTGCCCCATTCTAAAATAAGATTCAGGCAAAATATATCCAAGTCATGCAACACACCAGGCCTTCTCTGCTCTAAGTTGTAACATCTGCATGGGTATATTGCTGCTCCATTGTATGAACTAATCATATGTTTACCCAGGGAAGAGGGGACACACACTTTTAATGAATACGTTTGGTAAGCAGACAACCTGCACATTGATGTTCTTTCGATTGTGGTAGACCTGTTCTCTGTTGTTTGGTGGCACCAACAAAATATGTGTGCTATCTATTTCTCCAACCACATGTGGTATTCTGCTCAAAGCATAACATTCTCATTTCACTGTGGCTAAATCCTATGGATGTAGCTGTTCATGTTCTTAATTAGGGAAGCAAATACATTTTGTAGCACACCACTTAAAATTGGCTGGGACATGCCCTAAAATACTGCCACAGTCCATTGAAAGGTGCCAGTGGCTACAAAATACAGAACTGCTATGAGCTTGACCTTTGGTCTTATGGCTGTTGAATTTATATTGTGAGGCAGGTGATCAGGCTCCAAATGCTGGCACAAATCCAGGTTAGTTTGCCTATTTAGATTATATAGCTTGATTATGTCCCTTTCCTCCATGGTGGCATGGAAAGGGCTGGAACACCTGGAGCTGTTGCCTACTACTCATGGTTGGGATGAGGCATCTGTATGTACTGTATGGAAAAGAAAATGTCAGATGAAGTGATCACACCATATTACTAATACCAAAGCACATTTGATTACTGGGTGACAGTAAAAACGTCATTAGGAGATGCATGTGGCCAATGTCATCTAACATATGGCCCACTAATATGCAAATTATACACATTTATGATGTTCTTAATTATGTGCAATTAAACTTTTAGCCTATATTATTTGCATCTATAGATTTTTTTTTTAAACTACCATTAAGGAGAGTAGTACTACTGCCACAGCACTAACATTGACAAACACAGTCACAGTACACATTGGCCCTCATTACGACCCTGGCGGACAGGGGAGAAGTGGTGGTAATACCGCCAACAGGCCGGCGAAAAAAAAAATGGAATTATGTCCATGGTCATCCGCCACTTCTCCATTCTGACCGCCAGGGCGCTGATGACCGCTGGGCTGGTGACTTCGGTCTCCAGCCCGGCGGCGGTCACCAGACCGCTGGTGGTATCAGGACCCTATATACCGCCATGGATTTTGAGTGGTTTGGAACCGCAACAAAATCCGTGGAGGTAGGCACTATCAGTGCCAGGGAATTCCTTCCCTGGCACTGATAGGGGCCAACCCACCTCAAGTCCTCCCCCCACACCACCCACCCCCCTGCCATCCCCCAAAGGTGGCAGGACCACCCCACCCCTACCCCCAGCATGCACATACACAAACCCCTACAAGCACACATACAATACAACACATACCTGCACACATACAAACAGACATGCACACAGACCGACCGGCACACATTTCCCATACACACAACACCCCCTGCATGCATACACGCACACACACACCTCCTCTACATACTCACTCGCACACCCCCATGCATGACCACAACACACAACATCCCCCCACCCCCTTCCCTAACGGACGATCAACTTACCTTGTCCATTGATCCTCTGGGAGGGGACCGGATCCATGGTGGCTGCACCGCCTCCAGCAACCCTTCACCAGAACACCGCCACACTGAATCATGGGACGTGATTCGGTAGGCGGTGTTCTGATGACGGGGCGGTGGAGGTGGAGCAGCCTCCACTTCCCCACCGACCGCCAGTATGGCTGCTGGGGGCTCTCCATCCGAAAAAGGACAGAGGGCTGCCAGCAGTCTTTATACGCTGTGTGGAAAACTGCCTGCACTGGTGGTCTTCAGCACGGCGGTACTTCAGCGGTCTTTAAAAAAGACCACCGAGGTCGAAATGAGGGCCAATATTACATATCATATCTTGTGAAGAACAGTGTTGCTCATATCTGACTTTTTTTTGTCCTCATTCACCTTAGTCTTTAGGTCTTCTGCGAACTAACTTGCTTTCTGTCCTCTCGCTTTCAGATTCAGACCTTTACCAGGGGGCCATTCTTCTCTTTCACCATACCCCAGTTGGGGAGCCGATGTACCGACCCGGTTACACAGTGTTAGGACTCAAGCTTGCACATGCACACTTCTGGATACATACTTACAAAAATAAATCATCATGTATTGAAATTGGTGAAACATGTCACTAATATGTTTACGTTTTCTTATAAGTTGTAAGGAAAAGCGATCTCCCCTCTGGAGATCATAGAATGCACAACATGTTTGTTTATATTCATAAAAGCACGAGTTGTTCCAATTGTGAATTGTGTACAGAACGGTTTCTTGAAACATTGAATTTTGTTATATGAATCATTAGACTGACAACGTGCTTGATGACTCATCACCAGCATGTTTCCAGCATCCACGCTCCTCACATTGCACACCAGTATATAAATAGAACTGCCAAGGAGTTCTATGTGCTTGTCTTTGAGATTTCCCCACCCTCTCAGGATTCCCCGGTGCAGCTGGATTTTCGTGTTTCTGCCAAAAGTAAGCCTTTCTGTGGGAAGCATTGTCGGAGTGTTCTGCTGTGGAGCAGACAAATTTTGCAACAACAGGAGAATTTTCAAAGTCGATCCTTCCTTCCTCCAAATAATCGCATCCTCCCAGGAGAAGCCAGTCTCTGAGTAATTCCCCGCTCGTCTCCCCACTTTCAACCATCTAAGGTTAGTGAACTTTTGAAACATTGTTGCAGACAGTCTTCGATGCTGAGAAATGCGCAACAAAGACTCAAAAAGTGATTTACCTTGCAACATTGAAGTTAAGTGCTGTGAACTTTCAAAGGCATTGCTCGATATTTTGTTTGGGTATAACCATCTAGGCAGTTTGTTTTTGAAGAAAACCCATGATGAGACAGTGAATGGCAGGAGCCTGATCTCTAGATATGATATATAACAAATTGCTTTTGAATTAGGAAAGTGTTTCTAATGATTGTTCTATCGAGCAACAACTATTATTGATGTCTCTGTTGTAAGATAATGTTATTGTATTTTACTGAAAAGACTCAGTGAATATTTGTTGTGCTTTTATTTTTAAATCAGACCATCCAGTATCCAGGGGTGAGGCAAAATGCGATGAACAATAGTGATGCTCATTTGAGAACCAGTGTCTTGTATCTTTTCCCTTCCCAGATGCCTATTCGTTATCCCTTCCTCCCGGAGGCTATTCACTTGTTCCCTGTTCTTTTCAGTTACGAGAGAATAGTGTTTAGGCGTGAGGGTTTTATCTCTTCGCTCCCACGGAACCTGGATTTCAGGTAAGTGGACATGGTCATGTCAGAAAGCCAAGCCCACGAAAATAAAGTTTGCCCGAGTGAAGATGTCTGAGACAGAGGTCAACATGGATGATCTTGCATGGGCTCTGACACAGGTTCAGGCAGAGGTAGCTCAATTAAGGGAGGACAATTGTTCCCTAAGAGAACAACTCAAGAGATACAAAATGAGAGGGGAACCATGATTAGGTGCAATCCCTAGAACAGACAAACCCCTTCTAAAACCACCAACCTTTGTTCCTAATAAATCGATTAAACCTGAAGAAGCAACAACTATGAAACTCACTGTAGTGACCCCTACATCAGTTCCACTGGCTCCACCAGAAAGATTCTCTGGAGATAGTAGTAAATTTGATATATTTATGAATCAATGCCACTTGCAGGTTTTATGCAGGCCCATCGCTTTTCCAGATGATGCCACAAATGTTGCCTTTGTCCTTTCGTATCTTGCAGAGAATGCTGCTAATTGGTCTATCCCCTTAGTCCAAAACGATGACCCTCTTTGCATAGCTTCCCAGAGTTTCAAGCCCAAATGAAGAAACTTTTTTTCTCAACACATCTTCATGCAATCCTGTGATACAGAGTTATTGAATTTGAAACGAGGAAATGAAAACATCTTAACATACGTAACCACTTTCAATGGATTAGTACCAGAAACTCTTTGGCCAGAGAGGAGGAGAACTTCATTATTCTATCGGGGACTCTGAGATGAGTTGAAAGATGTTTTGTCTCAGATAGTAGAGCCACCCGAAGATTGTGCCAAATTTATAGATTTAGTCGTTGAACTTGACCACTGGTTAAATGAAAGAAAAGGAGAAAAGGGTAGGCGCGATAATACACGTCTGATTGTTGTATGTGTGAAGAAAAGAGAAGAGCCTAAGAATTAGGTAAGTAGTAAACCAATGCAAATAGGGGGTATCCATTCTCTGTTATCCACCGAAGAAAAAGATAGGAGATGCTATTTGAAATGATGTCTCTATTGTGGCAAAGGAGGTAATTTTGCACAAGAATGTCCCATAAGACCCAAGACAAAGGCACCAATACCCAAAATGACAGTAGCTTCAGCAAACCTTTCAGCGAAACTCCGGAAAACTAGATAGCCCAAGGAAAAATGAGGTCTATTCATTGGGCACAAGACAAAATACCTCAAAGAGTTCTAGAGATACTCTCCTTAGCCCCCCTTGTCATTTCTTAATAATGGTAACCATGATTTTTCAAAATCAAGTAAAAACAAAAGTTCTATCTATTCTCCTTGACTCTGGGGCAACGGGCAATTTTTTTGATATTTCATTAGCCACAAGACTATGAATCACTTTTCTCCCAAACAAGAACCTGAAGCCGTTCGAGCATTCGATGCTTCAGAACTATCCTCAGGATTAATAACTTATTATTCCAAACCTATTACAATAGTCTGGGACAATGGTCACTCCCATTCTATTACCATTGATGTGATTGACAATCCTGCTTTTAGAGTTAACTTGGGAGTGCCCTGGCTTCAACGACATAACCCACGGATAGATTGGGACGTCAGAACTGTGAAGTAAAATTCTCAATTTTTGTCTGCAAAATTGTTACCAAGAGGCAACAAGCTGGGATTCTCCCTTGCTATGTACAGTTTCAGCATTCTCTAAGGACAATTAGCTTCCCAAAGAATATCAGGAGTTTGCAGATGTGTTTGATAAGGTTCAATCAACCAGTTTACCACCTCATCGTAGTTTTGACTGTAGAATTGATTTGGTTTCCTGGTGCCACCCTACCTTGTAGTAGGATACATGCTCTATCGGAATAAGAAAAAAAGTATTTAAAGGACTATCTAGACGAACAATTGGCTTTATTTGCCATTAAACTTCTCCTGCTTTGTCTCCTTTGTTTTTTGTACCAAAGAAGAATAGAGATCTTAGGGTCTGTATTGATTATAGATCCCTTAATAAGGTGACCATGAAAAACAAGTACCTGCTTCCTTTGATTCCAGTCCTCGTTAACAAACTTCACAATTCCACAGTCTTCACTAAACTTGATCTTCGCGGAGCCTATCATCTCATCAGAATCTGCAAGGGGGATGAATGGAAAACGGCTTTTCGCACAAAATATGGTCTTTTTGAGTATTGTGTGGTGCCATTTGGTTTGTGTACTCACACAATGACAAAGAATGTGAGGATCATATTTCCGCTGTTACGCAAATTAAGTGAACATAATTTGTATGCCAAGTTTAGAAAAATGGCAATTTCATGTTGCCCAAGTGGAATTTCTATGGTTTGTTTTGTCAAAACAAGAAACCAAATGATTTTAAAAAATGGACGCCATTTTACAATGGCCACAACCAACAAACATACAAGAAATCTAAACTATATTTGGCTTTGCAAATGTTTTTCTCCCACTTTTCTGACACGGAAGCCCCACTTACTCAACTGTTATGAAAAGGAGTACATTTTAAGTGGACTTCCGAAGCAAAACAAGTTTTTGACTCATTAAAAGAAAGTTTCACAACTGCACCCATCTTAAGGCATCCAGACAATTCCTTACCTTATTATGTGGAAGCTGACGCTTCACAAATAGTAGTAGGTGAGATTGTTTCCCAACGAGATCACCGGGAATATGCACCCCATAGCCTTCTTCTCTAAAAACATATTACCGGCAGAACAAAACTGTACAGTAGCCGAAAGAGAACTTTTAGCCATATAAATTGGCCTTTCAGGAATGGAGACATCTTTTGTAGGGGGCACGTTTTCCCATCACTATTTAATCAGATCATAAAAACGTACAATTTTTTGGATCTGCAAAGGCACTTACCTCATGACAAATGAGATGGGTTTCTTTCTTTAATTAATTTGATTTCATAATCACGTATAGACCTGGTACACAACAATTCAAGGCTGATGCCCTGTCACGCCTCCAAGACACCACAACACAAAAAGATACAAGACAAACAACAGAAATTCCAATGATCTCTTCAGAAATAATTATGAGTGTCAGGGACAGTCAGGTACTGTCTCACCTGTCTCAGGAGGGTGATGTGGGGTGCTTTTTCAAAGCAGAGTCACTGGATGGTTGGGTGAAGGGTACTTTGGTTAATTCATGTAAGGGGCTGAGTGATGTAATTGCTGGAGAGCATATGTCTAGTCCTTATTTTCCAGAGCTATGCCAACACCAGGTGGAGTTTGAGTTCTCTGACCCCAGGGAGCTTACAATGGAGGCAGACCTCTTGGTGAGTACCAGAGAGTCTGAAGAGGCATTTGGGGGGGCTCCTGAGAGGAGTGGTCTAGGTATTTCCCAACCAGGTGAGGTAGGGAAGGATTGTAGTGTCCCAGGTAGGTCCCAGTGTAGTGGGATGGGTGAGGGACCCCATGTCCAGTCTCTGAGGAGAGGGAATGGGGATGGGCTGAGGTTCAAGGTGCCCGAGATCCAGTCCCAGGTCCTGGAGGGTTCCATGAGGGAACACCGGGAGGGGGAGCCTAGCCTGTACCATATGGCAATCTGTTGAGGGAGATCCCACAGTGTCAGGAGAACTTGGGGGGGCGGCTGTAGCCAGCGTCCCACCAGTTCTGGTGTCTGGCAGTACCACTCCTAGTGAGGGGGTGCAGAAGTCCAGACAGAGGGTTGAGAGGGGGCTGCGGACCCCAGTGGAGAACCTGGAGGGTCAGGGGTCAGCTCTGAGAGCAAAGCCCCCCAGGAATGACCTTGGTGAGACATTTTCTGGGTTGGGGGTAATCCAGACTCTGTCAGATGGGCAGAGGTCAGGAGACCTGCGCCAGCCAGACTCTTGTGTGGCCATTGCGGACAGTGTGTCCCTTGAGGGGGGTAAGTGTGCCCCCCTGGAAGTCCTGGTGTGCCAGGCAATGGTTCAACCGCAGGGTGGTGACTCTGGGTTGAATGATCAGGTTCAGGAGGTAAACTCTGACCTGATGGTGGGTAAGTGTGCTCCCAAGGAAGTCCTGGTGCGCCGGGCAGTGGTTCAACCGCAGGGTGGTGACTCTGGGTTGGATGACCAGGTCCAGAGGGTAAACTCTGACCTGGTGGGGGGTAGGTATGCCCCCCAGGAATTCCTGGGTTGCCAGGCAGTGGTCCAGTCTGTGGGTACAGACCCTGGACTGGCGGATCAGGTTCAGGGTGTCCCCCCTGACCTGGAGGGAGGGGCTACAGCTAACAGTGCCCATTCCATGTTGCCTTCTGAGGGGGCCACTCCTAGTTGGGGGGTGCAGGACCCAAGAAGGGAGGGCAGGAGGAGGGAAGCCTCACCCCTGGCCCTGGTCCAACCTGAAGGTACAGACCCCAGGTTGGCGGACCAGTTGCAGGTTAACAGCCCTGCACTGGTGGAAGAATTGTGCAGGACTGCTTCTACAAGCACCCTGACAGTTTTTGACTCTGGGGGTGCCGCTTCTCCAGGGAGGGTACAGAGCCCCAGAGGGGAGGACCAGGGTCAGGTTGTCATCCCTGACCTGGTGGAAGGGAGAGTGGTCAAAGGGTGCCAGGCACCTGGGGCTACTGCCCCCCACTCTCCACAGCCACAGTGGTTGGAGAGGCCTGAGGTTGGGCTCTCATCCCTGACAGTTGTCAGGGGTAACTGTGGCTTGCTGTCCTGGTGGACAGAGTTGCCCCTGGGGGTGGGACGAGAGTCACACCCTGGGGGTGGAGTGGGCAACCCCACTGTGTTGGCCCTGGTGGTACTATCTGCCCATTGCAATACATCTGTGAGCAAAGTAAAGTTAGGCGCTGCACAGATGGTGTCTGCAGATGTGGAGAAGGGTTCCCCATGGGTTAGCTTAGTGGGCCCTGAGAGTATGGACATAGGGATCCAACTCGAGTCAGGAAGGCGTAGAACTGGAACATGCCCCTGCTGTTGTGGGCCTGGGTCCTTGTTCCATCGCCCCAATCAGGGAAGTACATCAAGGTATTGATTGTTCTCCCCTGGCTTTAGGCTGGTAGGGGGTCGTGTTGGACTTTTGCTTATGCAGGGTCATCCCCAATCTTTTTGCCTCCTGCCTCCTATTTTTTTCTGACCTGTTGCTGTTGGCTTTTGAACTCTGAGCACTTTACCACTGCTAACCAGTGCTAAAGTGCATATGCTCTCTGTGTAAATTGTATGTAATTGGTTTATCCATGATTGGCATATTTGTTTTACTGTTAAGTCCCTAGTAAAGTGCACTAGAGGTGCCTAGGGCCTGTAAATCAAATGTTACTAGTGGGCCTGCAGAACTGGTTGTGCCACCCACACAAGTAACCCTGTAATCATGTCTCAGACCTGCCGCTGCAGTGTATGTAAGTGTATTTTTACACTGTAAATTCGACTTGGCAAGAGTACCCACTTGCCAGGCCTAAACCTTCCCTTTTCTTACATGTAAGGCACCCCTAAGGTAGGCCCTAGGTAGCCCCAAGGGCAGGGTGCAGTGTATGGATAAGGTAGGACATATAGTAATGTGGTTTATATGTCCTGACAGTGAAATACTGCCAATTTCGTTTTTCACTGTTGCAAGGCCTGTCTCTCTCATAGGATAATATGGGGGCTACCTTTAAATATGATTAAAGTGTAGATTCCCCTATAGAGTAGATGGACATGTGGAGTTTGGGGTCCCTGAACTCACAATTAAAAAATACATCTTTTAGTAAAGTTGATTTTAAGATTGTGCGTTTGAAAATGCCACTTTTAGAAAGTGAGCATTTTCTTGCTTAAACCATTGTGTGACTCTGCCTTGTTTGTGGATTCCCTGTCTGGGTCAGTTTGACAGTTGGGTTGTTTTTCACCTCGCACTAGACAGTGACACAAAGGGGGCTGGGGTGTAATCTGCATTTCCTGATTAGCCATCTCTGCTAGGAGGGAGGGGTGGAGTGGTCACTCTCATCTGAAAGGACTGTGCCTGCCTCTGACAATGCCGGCTCCAACCCCCTGCTGTGTGTCTGATGCCTTGCCTGGGCAAGGCAGGATTTCACAAGTAGGTGTGAGTCCCCTTTGAAGAAAGGTGACTTCAAAGACTAAAATGGGTATAAGAAGGGCACCCAAATCTACAGACTTTAGAAACACTTCTGGAACCAAGAGGAACCTCTGCCTGGAGAAGAGCTTATAGCTGAGGAAGAAGTGCTGCCCTGCCTGTGACTGTGCTTTGTGGAGCTTTCCTGCAGTGCTGCTTCTGCCAGAGTAAGAGGGCAAAGACTGGACTTTGTGTGCCTTCCATCTTGTGAAGAAATCTCCAAGGGCTTGAGTTAGAGCTTGCCTCCTGTTGTTTGAAGTCTCAGGGACAGCAAAGACTTCTCTCTGCCAGCACCTGGGATCTCTGGAGAGACTCCTGCTCTGACAAGTGGTGCCCTATCCAGTCCCTGGGCCCTTGAAAGAAAAGCTGATGGAATCCAAGGAAATCGACTTCGGACCGACGCCGCTGCTGAATCCGGTAACGCCACCTGCACCTGACACCGTGACCTTCGCTGGAACGCGACGCTCTTCGCAGGCCTGACACCGCAGCAGCCCCGCTGAAGTCCGCGACTCCGTGGAAGTCGCCGCACCATGTTGTGACCGACGCCGCTCGAAGTGCGTGGATTCAACGTTTCGCACAGACTCCACGATCCCGGACTTCGCGCATCGGCTTGTTTTCACTCTTCACCAAAGGTACTGTACTTGGGGGACTACACAACTCCGTGTCCGGTTCCTCTGGTGTTGGCTTTTTGGGAACGACTCCGTCACGACGCCGTATTAACATCTCATCGAAGCATTTTTGTTTCTAAGCGCTATTTTTGAGTTTAATCTTTACAAATTCATAACTTGACTTGTGTATGTCGGATTTTTGTCGTTTTGGTCTTGTTTTGTTTAGCTAAATATTTCCTATTTTGCTAAACTGGTGTTGTGTCATTTTTTTGTGTTTTCATTAAGCTACTGTGTGTGTTGGTACAAATACTTTACACCTAGCGCTCTGAAGTTAAGCCTACTGCTCTGCCAAGCTACCAAGGGGGTAAGCAGGGGTTAGCTGAGGGTGAATCTCTTTTACCCTGACTAGAGTGAGGGTCCTTGCTTGAACAGGGGGTAACCTGACTGTCAACCAAAGACCCCATTTCTAACAATCCACAAACTGATTGTCAAACAGACTGAACTAACCAAACCATGGAACAGTTCCTGTGTTGTTTAATTACCACCTTAACAAGTTGCTGGTTGCAAGCACTTCCCTTAGCTGAATTTGCATATAACAATAGCATTAATTTGGCTCATAACATGTCACCTTTATTGCAATCTAGGTTATCATCCTAAGTGCATACCTTTCCTACCATCCCAATAGATGCCCGCAGTACATGAACATTTATCAGAATTACAAAACATCTGGAATAAGACTCAAAAAACCCTACTTGATACCAAGGAAAAGATGAAAGAATAAACAGACAAACACCACACATCTGCCCCAAAATGTGCTGAGGGAGATCAAGTATGGCTCAGCAGCTGTTATTTATCCATACCAGGGGTTTGTAAACTGCAGCCTCGGTTCATAGGCACCTTCACCATCCCCAAAGTTGTCAACCCCGCAACTATGAAACTGAATCTTCACAGTGAACATAAACTGCGTCCAGTATTTCATGTCTTGTTGCTCAAACCATTCCTCAACCTATTCACCACCACCTTCCATACTTAGGGATATCAAGAAAAATTCAAAGTTCATCACATTCTAAATTCTTGCAGGCAACAAGGCCGTCTCTTTTATATAATAGACTGGAAATGTCACCCTACCGAAGAGCGGTCATTGCAACCAGCCGCCCATGTCCATGCCCCAAAGTTAATACATTCCTTGCATATACATTAGTCCTCTAAACCACAGCCAGTGAAAGGGACTTTGGGGGGGAGGTACTGTTAGGACACGCACTTGCACATACACACTTCTGGATACATCCTTATAAAAATATAATTCATCATGTATTGAAATTGGTAAAACATGTCATTAATATGTTTAAAGTGTTGTCCTATAACTTGTAAGGAAAAACGATCTCCAGTCTGGAGACTGAAGAACGCACTGCGGGGCATATTTATACTCCGTTTGCGCCGAATTTGCGTCGTTTTTTTCAACGCAAATTCGACGCAAAACTAACTCCATATTTATACTTTGGCGTTAGACGCGTCTAGCGCCAAAGTTCATGGAGTTAGCGTCATTTTTTTGCGTGAACACCTTCCTTGCGTTAATGATATGCAAGGTAGGCGTTCCCGTCTTAAAAAATTACTCCGATGCATATGCGTCGTATTTATAATCCCGGGCAAAAATGACGCCCGGGAGTGGGCGGGTCTAAAAAACCCGCATTAGCGCCGGATTTTAGCGCCTGGGTCAGGGCAGGCGTTAAGGGACCTGTGGGCTCAGAATGAGCCCAGAGGTGCCCTCCCCTGCCCCCAGGGACACCCCCTGCCACCCTTGCCCACCCCAGGAGGACACCCAAGGATGGAGGGACCCACCCCAGGGACATTAAGGTAAGTCCAGGTAAGTATTTTTTTTATATTTTTTTTGTGGCATAGGGGGGCCTGATTTGTGCCCCCCTACATGCCACTATGCCCAATGACCATGCCCAGGGGACAGAAGTCCCCTGGGCATGGCCATTGGGCAAGGGGGCATGACTCCTGTCTTTGCTAAGACAGGAGTCATTTCAATGGGGGATGGGCGTCGTAAAAAAATGGCACAAATCGGGTTGAGGCGATTTTTTTGCCTCAGCCTGACTTGCACCATTTGTGGATGCCCATACGCCATTTTCCCCCTACGCCGGCGCAGCCTGGTGTACGTCGTTTTTTTAAACGCACACCAGACAGCGCCGGCGGCTAACGCCGGCTAACGTCATTGAATAAATACGGCGCCCGCATGGTGCTTCAGAATGGCGTTAGCCGGCGCTAATTTTTTTGGCGCAAAACTGCGTTAGCGCAGTTTTGCCTCAAAAAGTATAAATATGGCCCTGCATGTTTGTTTATATTCATAAAAGCACGAGTTGCTCCAGTTGTGAATTGTGTACAGAACAGTTTCTTGAAACATTGAATTCTGTTATGTGAATCATTAGACTGACAACGTGCTTGATGACTCATCACTAGCACTTTTCCAGCATCCATGCTCCTCACATTGCACACCACTATATAAATATATAAATAGAACTGCCAAGGGGTTCTCTGTGCTTGTCTTCGAGATTTCCCCACCCTCTCAGGCTTCCCCGGTGCAGCTGGATTTTCATGTTTCTGCCTGAAGTAATCCTTCCCGTGCGAAGCATTGTCAGAGTGTTCTGCTCTGGAGCGGATGCATTTTGCGACAACAGGAGAAATTTAAAAGTTGTTTTCGCCTTCCTGCAAACAATCGCATCGTCCCAATCTGTGAATAATTCCCCACTCGTCTCCTCACTTTCAACCTTCTAAAGCTAGTGACCTTTTGATACATTGTTACAGACAGTCTACGATGATGAGAAATGCGCAATAAAGACTCGAAAAGTGATTTACTTTGCAACATGGAAGTTAAGTGCCATGAACTTTCAAAGTCATTGCTCGATATTTTGTTTGGCTATAGCTGCCTAGGTAGTCCATTTTTTAAGTTAACCCATGGTTTGACAGTGAACGGAAAAGAGCCTGATCTCTAGATTTGATATATAACAAATTGCTTTTGAATAATGAAAGTGCTTCTAATGACTGTCTAATCGAGTGACAACTATTAGTCATGTCTCTGTTGTAAGATACTGTTATAGTTTAAAATTAATGGGCAAATGTTTATGGTATTTTTACAGAAAAGACTCAGGAAATATTTGTGGTGCTTTTATTTTTAAATTAAAAGGTCCAGTATCCAGAAGTGAGTCAAAATTTGAAGAACAATAGTGATGCTCATTTGAGAACCAGTGTCTTGTTTCTCTTCCCTTCCCAGTTCTCTATTCCCTATCCCTTCCTCTCGGAGGCTATTCGCTCATTCCCTGTTCATTTCAGATACAAGAGAATAGTGTTTAGGGGTGAGGGTTTTAACTCTTTGCTCCCCCGGAACCAGATTTCAGGTGAGTGGACATGGTCATATCACACGGCTGCGAGAGCATGGGAAGGGTCAAATCATTGGACAATACATAAGCTTAGACTAATGCTTTGTGCTTCCTCAACCAATCTACAAAAGGCAGCCAAAATCTCTTAGCCTTAGTGATCCCTCTTGCCATGTCCATTTTTGAAGTATAGTCAAACTCATCCAGCCAATCTCTGTATGAGGGAGGTATATTTCCTACCCCTTTCCTACATATCTCTCTCCCAGCCAGCAGTACAGCATAGAAAAACAGCGTTTGCATATCAGTCCTCAATGCTCCAACCCTCTCCACGATTGCAAAGACTACTAGAGAGAGGCATATCTTAATGTCGACCCCCATAACAACCAAAACCATTTTCATCACTTCTTCCCAGAAGGAGTGAATTGCTGGGCACTCCGTGAACCTACGTACATCTGTGGCCTTTGCTAAGCCAAACTTTCTGCATTTGGCCAGTCCTCCTTTCCTCATCTTTGACAGTTTATACGGTAAGAGATAAGCTCTGTGAACTGAATACAAGTGATTCCTTCCGTAAGTAGCCAGTTTAACCACAGAAAATAAAGTATGCATAGAAATTTTCCATATTTCCTGTAGCTGCACACCCGGTAACAATTTCCCCACATATCTTCTGCAAACGTAAACTCCCTGTCCTCCAGATATAACATTTCCCAATACCAAGTTACCACTTCTTTTTTAGGGGGGTAGTTTTCCATTGTCTTCTCCTCCAGTTGATTCCAATGCTCACTCGGCTCCTCTGTGCCTAACCTTTCAGCTGCAGGTACTTCAGTCTTGACAATTTCCCACCCGTCTCTACCGATATTTCAACCCACTGGAGTAAACTGCCTTCCCTAAATAAATCTCCCCAATATTTAAGCCTGCATTCTTAATTGGAATCACCAATATGTCCTCAAGGCACTTTGGCGTACTGGTGAGTCAAATGGGTGCCCAATAAGTTTTCTACCTTGGTTACTCGCCTTATGATGAACCAGATCTTTGCGACAGGTTTCAGTACTTTTATTTTTATTTTTTTGAAATACTTGGGATCACCAAACTTAAACAGAAAATGGTTTGCTGCCCCCTTCACTCCTCCTAACATAGCCTTAAATATACATCCTTGATCTGTCAAATCAGGAGAGGAGAAAAGCATCCTTGCATTCATAAGTTGGAAGGCCCAAGCATAATATTGAAGATCTGACTATGCAAGTCCACCCTTTTCCCTTATTCTATGCAGCTTCTTCCATGATATTCTAGCCCCTTTCTGTGTCCATATAAATTAATTAATATCCTGCTGGATTTTTTGCTAGCAACTTCTCGTCCATTTGCAATGGGATTGTTTTGAACAAAAAATTAACATTAGGCAGAATCACCATCTTTACAAGGCTCACCCTTTCTAGAACTGCCAAGGGTAAGTGCATTCATCCTCTCATCAGGTTGTTGCCTTCCGTCCATATTTTTCTTAGGTTGACCACTGATTGTATCATCTATAAGCCCAAATATCTCATTTCAGTTTTATTTAACGAGCTCTCCCGCTTCTGATACCAGACCAATATTTCTGTCGTCTCCCCATTGACATGATAGCCTGACACTTTCTCAAAATCAGCAGCAATATCCAAAACTGCTGGAAGGGTTGTTTGTAAGTCTGAATTGTATTACAGCAGATCATCTGCGTACAGTGAGACCTTTTTCTCCCATCCACAGCATAGAAAAGGAGCACTCTTTTGGTCCTGTCTTATTCTCCTTGCCAAGGGCTCAATATACAGATTAAATGGTATTGGAGAGAGCGGGCAACCCTGCCTCGTACCGGGTATTTCAAAGGAGAACATTAGACTCCCATTACCAGTACCCTAGCTGAAGAGGCTTGGTAGAGCTGACTCGCCATCCTAAAGAAGGTTTCCCCAAATCCATAATCATTTAAAATTGAGATTAGATAGGCCCAGTTAACTCTATCAAAGGCCTTCATGGTATCCAGTGTAATTACTGCAAAAGGGGAACCATGTGTTGTTGCCAAGTCAATGGCCCCTATTAAATTGGAAGTTAGCTCGTGGAGGTGCCTAACTTCAGTGAAGCCTTTCTGTTCCTTATGCAGGAGTCCTGCCACCACCCCATTCATTCTATCTGCCAGCACTTTAGCAAAAATCTTGTAATCGTTGTTCAAAAGAGATATAGGTCTATATGACTCACATCTTGATGAACTTTTGCCTGGCTTCAAAACCAAAGTAATTATCGGATCATTCCATGACTCTGATAATGCCAGCTCCTTCTCAAAGATCTCTCCAAACAGGGCTGGCATAATTAGCACTATAGATTCCCCCAATACCTTGTACAACTCTATCAGGATACCATCCGGCCCAGCAGCTTTTCCTTCTACCCTGATTTCTCCCTGTGAGATTTTTTTGTTCATGTGTATCTGCTCTTTAGCTGTTAATCTGGGTAGCGTGTCTATACTCGTCCAATTTCTCACCTCTTCCCTCGTTACCGTTTTATCTTCCTTATAAAGCTCTAAAAAGAAGACTTGAAAGGCCTTCCTTATATCGGCACTACTTGTCCACCTCTCTCACGTTTGCCCACAGCAGATCTCTCTGATAGTATTTTTGGTTTGTTCTGTTCTAGCTTTCCATACTAGCAGTTTTCCTGCGCTCCCCCATATTCAAAATGGGCTAGTTTGCTTGCTTCCCATCTTTTTTGTAATCTCACCTTCAGTACTTCCTCCAATTGTGTTTTTAGCTGTCTCATCCTTCCCTCCAGCTTACCTAAAGGATCTGCCCAATCTTTTATTGAGCGCTCACATTCTGCCATTTCTGCTTCTAGAGGGCGTACTCCCATCCCATATTTCTTGTTTCTAAAACTAGTAAAGCTTATTATTATACCTCTTATAAGAGTCCCAAACCACACATATGGGGGTTGATCCTAAATTAATTTTTAAAGAACTCTTCTGTCTCTATACTTAATTGTGTTACTACATCATTCTCCAGCAACAAAGAGTGATCTAATGTCCACCTTCTCACCTCATTTTTTATGGCTAATTTTATTTTCAATACCACAGCAGAGTGATCTGATAAGTGTGCTGCCACATAAACTATCTTATCAACTGCCTCCACCAATACTTGGTCTACAAGAAAATAATCTATTCAGGAAGCGTGACCATATTTTTTTATTTCTGAATGAAAAAACTGCTGCCCCCTGCTCTCAATCTCCAAAGATCGCAGAGTCCAAATTCCTTCATCCTCATCTTATGGTTAGACTGTGATTCGGACATAGCTGTTAGCCTAGCTCTCAATAACTGTAGGAAGATAGCCTCTTTCTAGCCTTGTTACCCCCACTTTTGGCCTGTTTGTGAGTATATGTCAGGGTGTTTTTACTGTCTCACTGGGATCCTGCTAGCCAGGGCCCAGTGCTCATAGTGAAAACCCTATGTTGTCAGTGTGTTTGATATGTGTCACTGGGGTCCTGCTAGCCAGGACCCTAGTGCTCATAAGTTTGTAGCCTATGGGGGTGATTCTGACCTCGGCGGTAAAATGCCCTTACCGCCGGTCAGAAGACCGCCATAACACCGCCGCGGCCGCGGTCAACCGCCACGGTCATTCTGACCCACAACGGCCAAACCTCCAAAAATCCGTCCTCCACTGCAGCCCGCCACATCGGCGGGCAGCGATAAACTGGAGATGACCAAACCTCCACCGTCACGCCAACAGAAATACGCCCATGCCATTACGACCCACGAATCCACACGGCGGTCATTCAAACGCGGTATTCCATTGGCGCTACACACCGCCGCGGTCAGAATACACACACATCACCAAAACACAGCCACATTGGACAATTTGAAAAACACACACCTGATACACATACACACACCACTCCCACACAATCAACCAACTATAAAACACACACCCACATCACCCACAAACCCCTGCGACCCCAATTACTGAGAGAAGGAGAGAGAGACACAGCAGACAATCCAAAGCAAGACACACTGAGGCACACTACACCATCACACACACCACATAGTAGCACAAAGCACCACTCACCAACACACTCCTCATCACATACACCACCCCACACCTCACCCACACCACCCCATGGCACCCCAAAGGCATCCACGATTTTCGGACCAAGAACTCCGGGTCATGGTGGAGGAAATCCTAAGAGTGGAACCCCAGCTCTTCGGCTCGCAGGTGCAGCACACCAGTATAGCCAGGAAGGCGGAGCTATGGCAGCGGATCGTGGACAGGGTCAACGCGGTGGGACAGCATCCCAGGAATAGGGAGGACATCCGCAAAAGATGGAACGACCTACGGGGGAAGGTCCGGTCGATGGTCTCCAGGCACAACATCGCGGTCCAGAAGACTGGCGGCGGACCCCCACCCACCCCTCCCGAATTTACATCGTGGGAGCAAGAGGCCTTGACCATCCTGCATCCTCAGGGCCTCGCAGGAGTAGCCGGAGGAATGGACTCTGGTAAGTCCCATCTCAACTACTATATCCCCCACACCCCACCAGCATGCCAACCCACACCCCCACCCTCACCCCCAACCCCCCAGAACACATCCTTCCTGACAATGTCTCACCAGCACAACCCACCCATCCCAACACCAACTCCTGCATGCCAACACAAACCATGGGCACCCATCACCTAAGCATGACCACTGCACAAACCCCTCCCCCCCACTAAATACCCTCACAACACCTCCCTCCAGGGAATGCCTGCACTGGGGGACAAGGGCACCCACAACACGCATGCTATTGCACACACAGAAACAATAACCAAACTCTCTTACCCCATGCAGGACCCGAACGACAACACACCAGCCAGGAGGGTCCAGAAGTGTCCATCCCACCACCGGAACAGGCCCACACTGAGGATAGCAGCTCTGTCGACAGTGAACCTGATGACCAGCCCGGACCATCGGGGACCTCTGGGCAGTCGGTTCCCCTCACCCAGACACAGGCCACACCAGACCCGACCCCCTCTGCCGACACCAGCACAGCTCCCACCCAGCGGGCCCATGCCTCTGTCTCTAGGACAGCTCAATCAGCGGTGTGTCTGCCACTACAGGGCACCCAGGCTAACCCGACACCCCAACAACAACAGGGACCTGGGGGCAGTGGGAGCGGGCACACCGGCCAGGGGACAGAGGCCGGGGGAAACCGGGCAGCTCGGAGGGCTGCTGTGCGACAGGGGGGGAGGAGAGGCCCAGGGAACCCACTCTCCAAGAGGCCCTCACCACCCTCATGGGGGCCTACCACCACTCCCAAGAAACGATGGCGACGGTACTGGCCAGGTTCACTGAGATCCAGGCACAGCAGGAGGAACGCTACATGGGGTTCAGGGAGGAGCTGAGAATCATCGGGACCGCAATGGGGACCATCGTCCTGGCCCTCCACAGGATAGAGGACGCGTTGCGGGACCACGGTGCACCACACAGGGCCCCTGTCACTAGGCCGGACCAGGAACAGCCTACCACCTCCGCCGGCGCTAGTGGACAGGAGGTCCCAACACCTCGACAGCCCCCCAGAACCCCACCTCCTGCTGAAGAACAACCACCCCGTAAGAGGAGCCTGAGACCAAAGAAAAAGACAGAGTAGGATGTCAAGACCCCCGCCAGCAGGACATACCCCCTCAAGTCTTCCCACTGTCCCACATTGCCACCCTGTCCAACCATGAACTGCCTATGCTCCATCCTTCCACAGGCAAAAGAACAATGCACCTGTGAGACTGAGAACTGGACTCTGCCATGGATATTCCTCCACCCCCACCCATCACCCTTAGAATCACATGTACCGGTATCTAGCACTGTAAATAAATCACATTTTGCACACAAACCTGTTTTGAGTCATGCTGTATTATTAACAAAGGGATAACATATTACTGTTCAATTTCTGTTCTGTCAATTAGTCATGACAACATACCAATGTCAATACGCTGTATTTCATGGGCGAACCAAGCAGAAGTCAGGTACTGAGTCAGACAGCACTGAGAAGGGAAGGGAAAGGCATAAATTAATAAAAAACATCTGTGGGGAACTACAGAAAGTACAGATGCAGGAGGCTAGAAGCAATTGTGAAATGGCGTGGGTGATTCTTACCTGGGTGTTACTGGAAATACTGTTGTATCACTCTGTCCCTATTGTCTGTGTCGTCCTCAGAGTCTTCCTCCTCTTCACTCTCCACAGGCTCCACGGCTTCTACAACACCACCATCTGGACCATCCTCCTGCAGGAAAGGCACCTGGCGTCGCAAAGCCAGGTTGTGAAGCATACAGCACGCCACGATGATATGGCACACCTTCTTTGGTGAGTACATTAGGGATCCACCAGTCATATGCAGGCACCTAAACCTGGCCTTCAGGAGGCCAAAGGTTCGCTCAATCACCCTCCTTGTACGCCCATGGGCCTCATTGTAGCGTTCCTCTGCCCTTGTCCGGGGATTCCTTACTGGGGTCAGTAGCCACGGCAGGTTGGGGTAACCAGAGTCACCTATTAGCCACACACGTTGGTGGTCATTCTGACCCTGGCGGTCTTTGACCGCCAGGGCGGAGGACCGCGGGAGCACCGCCGACAGGCCGGCGGTGCTCCAATGGGGATTCCGACCGCGGCGGTAAAGCCGCGGTCGGACCGGCACCACTGGCGGGGTCCCGCCAGTGTACCGCGGCCCCATTGAATCCTCCGCGGCGGCGCAGCTTGCTGCACCGCCGCGGGGATTCCGACCCCCCCTACCGCCATCCAGATCCCAGCGGTCGGACCGCCGAGATCCGGATGGCGGTAGGGGGGGTCGCGGGGCCCCTGGGGGCCCCTGCAGTGCCCATGCCACTGGCATGGGCATTGCAGGGGCCCCCGTAAGAGGGCCCCTACATGTATTTCACTGTCTGCTGCGCAGACAGTGAAATACGCGACGGGTGCAACTGCACCCGTCGCACAGCTTCCACTCCGCCGGCTCGATTCCGAGCCGGCTTCATCGTGGAAGCCTCTTTCCCGCTGGGCTGGCTGGCGGTCTGAAGGCGACCGCCCGCCAGCCCAGCGGGAAAGTCAGAATTACCGCCGCGGTCTTTCGACCGCGGAACGGTAACCTGACGGCGGGACTTTGGCGGGTGGCCTCCGCCGCCCGCCAAGGTCAGAATGAGGGCCGTTGTCTCTGTAGCTGCTCCATCACATAGGGGATGCTGCTATTTCGCATCACATACTCGTCATGCACTGACCCTGGGAACTTGGCATTTACATGGGAGATGTACTGGTCAGCCAAACAGACCACCTGGACATTCATCGAATGATAATTCTTTCTGTTTCGGTACACCTGCTCATCGTCTTTTGGGGGTACCAAAGCCACATGGGTCCCATCAATGGCACCAATGATGTTGGGGATATGTCCAAGGGCATAGAAATCACCCTTCACTGTGGGCAAGTCACCCTCCTCGGGGAAAATGATGTAGCTCCGCATGAGTTTCATCAGGGCAGACAACACTCTGCTCAAAATCTTTGAAAACATTGGCTGAGACATTCCAGATGACATGGCCACTGTGGTCTGGAATGACCCACTGGCCAAAAAATGGAGGACTGACAAAACCTGCACCAGAGGGGGAATCCCTGTGGGTTGGCGGATGGGGGACATCAGGGCTGGCTCCAGCTGGGCACACAGTTCATGGATAGTGGCACGGTCAAGTCGGTATCGAAGGATTATATGGCGTTCTTCCATTGTCGACAGGTCCACCAGCGGTCGGTACACGCGAGGATTCCTCCTTCTCATCCCAAGTCCCAGCGGACGGTGCCTAGGAAGGACAACATGGAGCACAGAGTCAGCCAAACCACAGGTACGTACAGACAGCTTGCACAGTTAAAGAATGGCAATGGGTTGAAAGGCGTGTATGTGTGGCAATGCAAGGCCTAGGCCTGTGTGTCGCAGTCAAAATTAAGCCATGTGGGCCCTTGAAATGGCGGCTGCCTGACCTGTGAAGTGGGACAATGGGATGTGAGGTCACTGCGCTGGCGGGGCACACCGTGGCGGTAGGCGGTCGAAGACCGCGGCGCAAAGCCGCATTGGTTAACATTGAAGCCTATGGGTTTCAGGAGCCAATAACGAAGTGCGCTGGCGGTCGCGGTACGCACCGCCGCGGTACGCACCGCCGCGGACGTGACCGCCATTTTCTATCTGCTTAATCACTCGAGACCTGATCATCCACAGGAGAGGACCTATACTGCAAGTGCTGCTGTGACCTCGGTCTGGAAGATACAATGGCTGCTGTGACTGGGGAAAGGGCCCCTGCCTTCACGTCTGAAGAATTGGACAAGCTCGTGGATGGGGTCCTCCCCCAGTATGCGCTACTCTACGGTCCTCCAGACCAACAAGTGAGTACCCCGGGTGCTAATGGAATGGGCTATGCCTGTGTGGATTGGGGTGGATGTAAGTTGGTGGGGTGGGGGGCGAATGAGGAGTGCAACGCCCGACAGATGAGAGCATGTGCCATATGGCAAAGTGGGTGGGGGGGGGCAATTACATCTAACATGCAGGCCATTGATGATTTCCTCCTTTCCACCCTGTACATGTCTAATAGGTCAGCGCCCATCAGAAGATCGACATTTGGCGTGCCATCGCCAAGGAAGTCCGGACCTTGGGGGTCCACAACAGACGGGGCACCCACTGCCGCAAGAGGTGGGAGGACATCCGCCGCGGAACAAGGAAGACCGCAGAAACACTGCTGGGGATGGCCTCCCAACCTAGGAGGGGTGCCAGTCGCACCATGACCCCCCTGATGTCCCGGATCCTGGCGGTGGCCTACCCTGAATTGGATGGGCGCTTTAAGACATCACAGCAGACACAAGGGGGTGAGTATCAGCACATTCTCCTATCTTTCTGCGCAGTGGAGGCGTCTGGGTGGGGGAGGAGGGCTGTGGGTGACATTAGGCCAGGGCGCTTTCTGTAGTGTAGTCCTCTCCCTTAGGCATGGCCCTGTGCCCCCGGCCCCCACCTCTGTAGGGTGACAAGTACAGCCATTGAAGGTCCAGCATCTCCCATGTGCGCGTTTGACGTCTCTTGGCCTGTTGTCTTAGTCAGTAGTACTGAGTAGTGTACCCCGAATGCGCGGCTTAGTGCATTAGGCACCTGTGTCTGTCCTCTCCGCCAACGGTGTTGACATTGCATGCACTCAACCTGGTCTTCTTTTTTCTCCCCCCACCCTTTCTCTTCATCTTCTTGTGCAGGTGTGCATTAGCATCATCAGGCGGAGGAGATATGGCATCGGAGCACGAGGGAGCTGCAGGACACAAGGCCCCGGTGGGCCCAGGAACAGACAACGAGGGCACCAGTGATCCGGAGGGCGAGGGGAGCACCACGACGGGGACCGCTGGTGAGAGCAGCGAAAGCGACACGTCCTCGGATGGGAGCTCCCTAGGGGTGGCGGCAACATCCGTGCCCCCCGCCTCTACAGGTACAGCCGCCACCCAGCGCACCAGCCCCGCCCTCCCAGCAGCCCCTCAGTCTTCGCTCCGTGCCGGTTCGCCCAGGAAGGCACGCGTCTCCTTCGCCCCAGGCACCTCAGCCCCTGCCCCTGTTGCCCCTGCTGCCCTCAGTGCGGAGCTCATTGACCTGGTAAGGACGCTCATTGTTGGGCAGACGACCCTTCTGAATGCCATCCAGGGTGTGCAAAGGGAGGTGCAACAGAGCAATGCGTACCTGGAGGGCATTCATTCGGGTCAGGCTGCCCATCAACGAGCGTTCACTGCTCTGGCCTCAGCACTGACGGCAGCCATTGTCCCTGTTTCCAGCCTCCCTCTTCTGACTGCCTCCAGCCTGTCTCTGTCTCCTGTTCCTCAGCCTATCCCATCCACACCATCAGACCAGCCTGCACACACCTCAACACCCAAGAGCAGCTCATCCAAACACAAGCACCACAGATCCCGCAAACACTCACCCGAGCAACACCCAGATGCAGACATGCCAACAGCCACTGCCACCCCTGTGTCCCCCTCCTCCTCGTCTCCCTCCTCCCTCCCTGTGACGTCTACACTCACACCTGCATGCACCCCAACATCAGCCAGTGCTTCCATCACCACCTCACCCTCCAGTACAGTCCACACTCGTGCAGTCACCACCCCCACTGCCATGTACACGTCCCCTGTGTCCTCTCCCACTGTGTCTGTCACCCCCTCTTCCAAGACACACAAACGCAGGCAGCCACCCACCCAACAGCCATCCACCTCACGACAGCCTACAGCACCAGCACCTTCACCCAATGACAGCACACCTGACTCTCCTACAACCACCTCCTCTACCTCCACTTCCATCTCCACTTCTCCTACCCTTTACCTTGGCCCTAAAAAACTTTTCGTGGCTAACCTTAACCTCTTTCCCCCCGATGACCTCCCCCATCCATCTTCAAAGAGTCCCAAGAGCACCGCAGCCACCACCAGCCCAGCTTCGGGTGTCACTGTTGTGCCTGGGTTCTGGAGCCCACCCTTTGCCAGCAGTGACACATCGATCAGCAGCAAGGACACGTCCAGCCCCCCCCCCGGCAAGAGGACCCGCAAAACCAAGGACCGCCGTGCGAGGACCGACAGGGCTGCCCCCAAGGAGCAATGTGCGGCCACTTCACCACCCATACCATCTGGGGGAGGCAAGGGCCCGAGAGCCCCATCAAAGGAGCGGAAGGGCAGCAGGAGCGCGGAGAAGGTTGACCCCACATGCCACATCCCAGCTGGGAAGGAGGACACTAAGGAGGCCAGGAGTCCGTCCCCGAAGGGTCCAGAAACGTCACGGTCCGAGGGCGACTGAACAGCGAGTCCAGGCCAGGTCTGGCTCCCTTGACCTGCTGGATGGGCACCGCTGAACAGGGCCCGCGGTGCAGAAGAGCACCGCTGAACAGGGCCCCGCCGTGGAGATAGGCACCGCTGAACAGGGCCTGCGGTGCAGAAGAGTACCGCTGAACAGGGCCCCGCCGTCTCAAGCACCGCTCCGCTGGGCCCTTCATTTCAAGCACCGCTCCGCTGGGCCCTTCCTGTCAAGCACCGCTCCGCTGGGCCCCGCCGTCTCAAGCACCGCTCCGCTGGGCCCTTCATTTCAAGCACCGCTCCGCTGGGCCCTTCCTGTCAAGCACCGCTCCGCTGGGCCCCGCCGTCTCAAGCACCGCTCCGCTGGGCCCTTCCTGTCAAGCACCGCTCCGCTGGGCCCCGCCGTCTCAAGCACCGCTCCGCTGGGCCCTTCCTGTCAAGCACCGCTCCGCTGGGCCCCGCCGTCTCAAGCACCGCTCCGCTGGGCCCTTCCTGTCAAGCACCGCTCCGCTGGGCCCCGCCGTCTCAAGCACCGCTCCGCTGGGCCCTTCCTGTCAAGCACCGCTCTGCTGGGCCCCGCCGTCTCAAGCACCGCTCCGCTGGGCCCTTCATTTCAAGCACCGCTCCGCTGGGCCCTTCCTGTCAAGCACCGCTCCGCTGGGCCCCGCCGTCTCAAGCACCGCTCCGCTGGGCCCTTCCTCTCAAGCACCGCTCCGCTGGGCCCTTCCTGTCAAGCACCGCTCCGCTGGGCCCCGCCGTCTCAAGCACCGCTCCGCTGGGCCCTTCCTGTCAAGCACCGCTCCGCTGGGCCCCGCCGTCTCAAGCACCGCTCCGCTGGGCCCTTCCTCTCAAGCACCGCTCCGCTGGGCCCTTCCTCTCAAGCACCGCTCCGCTGGGCCCTTCCTCTCAAGCACCGCTCCGCTGGGCCCTTCCTGTCAAGCACCGCTCCGCTGGGCCCTTCCTGTCAAGCACCGCTCCGCTGGGCCCTTCCTCTCAAGCACCGCTCCGCTGGGCCCCGCCGTCTCAAGCACCGCTCCGCTGGGCCCTTCCTGTCAAGCACCGCTCCGCTGGGCCCCGCCGTCTCAAGCACCGCTCCGCTGGGCCCCGCCGTCTCAAGCACCGCTCCGCTGGGCCCTTCCTGTCAAGCACCGCTCCGCTGGGCCCCGCCGTCTCAAGCACCGCTCCGCTGGGCCCTTCCTGTCAAGCACCGCTCCGCTGGGCCCCGCCGTCTCAAGCACCGCTCCGCTGGGCCCTTCCTGTCAAGCACCGCTCCGCTGGGCCCCGCCGTCTCAAGCACCGCTGAACAGGGCACCGCCGTCTCAAGCACCGTTGATGGTTCATTGTGCCCACCATGCCTCCTCCTTGACCAGTGGAGACTGTCATCCACCTGATGGACTGTGACTTTGCACTCCCCAGGATGGTCCAGTGGGCAATCCACCCACTGCAGAGACTTGAGAGACTGTGGCTTTGCACTCCCCAGGATGGCCCAGTGGGCAGCCCACCCACTGTAGAGACATTGAGAGACTGTGGCTTTGCACTCCCCAGGATGGTCCAGTGGGCAATCCACCCACTGCAGAGACTTGAGAGACTGTGGCTTTGCACTCCCCAGGATGGCCCAGTGGGCAGCCCACCCACTGTAGAGACATTGAGAGACTGTGGCTTTGCACTCCCCAGGATGGTCCAGTGGGCAATCCACCCACTGCAGAGACTTAAGAGACTGTGGCTTTGCACTCCCCAGGATGGTCCCGTGGGCATGGTGGCTCCTCATGGATCTGGCGTCGTGGACTCATGTGGCTGTGGTGCCCCCCCCTTCACTTCCCCCTGAGGTGCCTGTAGTTTTTACATCTGATGCCCCTGCAGTGTTCTCTCCAAAGGACTCAGGTCTCCTGTGTGGGCTTTGCCCTTGTTTCTCAAGACTTTGGCCCACGGACATGCTGAATTCGTAGGATGTGCAGGACTTGGTACTTCAGTTATACACTGATGTGTATGTCATTTGTTTTGTTGTGGATATCTTTCATGGTTGTACGCTAATTTTCTGGAGCTTTTTGGTACATAAATATTTATTCCAAATATGATTATGTCCTAGCATTTTTCAGGGGTGTTTGGGTGGTGTCACTGTGACTTGGTGCTCTGCATTGGTGAGTACATGATTGGGGGGGGGGGTCGCATATGTGTGTGCCCGTAACCTTTCGTCCTCCCCCTCCCGTGTGTCGTAGGTGCAGTACTCACCGTTGTCGTCTGCGCCGGACTTCGTACTCGTGGTAGATGAGAAGGTAGACGAGAGCAGGTAGGATGTTTAATTCGGGTTCCATGCTGTCCTCCGTACTCGTGGAGTGTGTTTTGGTGAGCGTTTTCCCGTTCGTAGTCTGTTTCCGCCGTGTTTTTATCGGCGGTGCTCCCGCCCCGGAAAAGGTGGCGGATTGGTGAGTTATGATAGTGTGGGCGGTACATTGTCTGCCGCCTGCCTGTTGGCGGTGACCGCCGCGCTGTTTGTCTGTACCGCCGCGGCGGTCGGAGTGTTAAGTTGGCGGGCTGTGTTGGCGGTTCCCGCCAGGGTCAGAATTCCATTTTTTGGACCGCCAGCCTGTTGGCGGGTTGGCCGCCACTTTAACACCGACCGCCAGGGTTAGAATCACCCCCTATATGTGTTCCCTGTGTGGTGCCTAACTGTATCACTGAGGCTCTGCTAACCAGAACATCAGTGTTTATGCTCCCTCTGCTTTCTATAATTGTCACTGCAGGCTAGTGACTAATTTTACCAATTCTCATTGGCACACTGGTACACCCATATAATTCCCTTGTATATGGTACTTGGGTACCCAGGGTATTGGGGTTCCAGGAGATCCCTATGGGCTGCAGTATTTCTTTTGCCACCCACAGGGAGCTCAGACAATTCATACACAGGACTGCCACGTTATTTCACAGCCATTTTTCACTGCACATAAGTAACTTATAAGTCACCTATATGTCTAACCCTCACTTGGTGAAGGTTAGGTGCCAAGTTGCTTAGTGTCTGGGCACCCTGGCACTAGCCAAGGTGCCCCCACATCGTTCAGGGCAAATTCCCCGAACTTTGTGAGTGCGGGGATACCATTACACGCGTGCACTGCACATAGGTCACTACCTATGTGTAGCGTCATCATGGTAACTCCGAACATGGCCATGTAACATGCCTAAGATCATGGAATTGTCACCCCAATACCATTCTGGTGTTGGGGGGACAATTCCATGATCCCCTGGATCTCTAGCACAGAACCGGGTACTGCCAAACTGCCTTCCAGGGGTTTCCACTGCAGCTGCTGCTGCTGCCAACCCCTTAGACAGGATTCTGCCCTTCTGGGATCTGGGCAGCCCAGTCCCAGGAAGGCAGAACAAAGGATTTCTTCTAAGAGAGGGTGTTACACCCTCTCCTTTTGCAAATAGTTGTGAAGGGCTGGGGAGGAGTAGCCTCCCCCAGCCTCTGGAAATGCTTTGATGGGCACAGAGGAAGCCCATCTCTGCATAAGCCAGACTACACCGGTTAAGGGATCCCCCAGCCCTGTTCAGGCGCGAAACTGGACAAAGGAAAGGGGAGTGACCAATCCCCTGACCAGTACCTTCCAGGGGAGGTGCCCAGAGCTCCTCCAGTGTGTCCCAAACCTCTGCCATCTTGGATTCGGAGGTCTTGGGGGCACACTGGGCTGCTCTGAGTGGCCAGTGCCAGCAGGTGACGTCAGAGACCCCTCCTGATAGGTTCTTACCTCTCTTGGTAGCCAAACCTCCTTTCTTGGTAGCCAAACTTCCTTTTCTGGCTATTTAGGGTCTCTCCTCTGGGCTATTCCTCAGATAACGAATGCAAGAGCTCACCAGAGTTCCTCTGCACTTCCCTCTTCGACTTCTGCCAAGGATCGACCGCTGACTGCTCCAGGACGCCTTCAAAACCACAACAAAGTAGCAAGACGACTACCAGCAACATTGTAGCGCCTCATCCTGCCAGCTTTCTCAACTGTTTCCTGGTGGTGCATGCTCTGAGGGCTGTCTGCCTTCACCCTGCACTTGAAGCCAAGAACAAATCTCCCATGGGTCGACGGAATCTTCCCCCTGCTAACGCAGGCATCAAATGACTTCATCACCGGCCCTCTGGGTCCCCTCTCATCCTGATGAGCGTGGTCCCTGGAACCCAGGAGCTGGGTCCAAGTATCTCTCACAGTCCAGTGGCCCTTCTGTCCAAATTTGGTGGAGGTAAGTCCTTGCCTCTCCACGCCAGACAGCAAACCTGTGTACTGCGTGATTTGCAGCTGCTCCGGCTTCTGTGCACTTCTCCAAGGATTCCTTTGTGCACAGCCTAGCCTGGGTCCCCTGCACTCCGTCCTGCAGTGCTCAACCCGCTGAGTTGGACTCTGACGTCGTGGGACCCTCCTTTCGTGACTCTGAGTTCACAGAATTTCCAAGTGCCTGCTCCGGTACTTGTGTGGGTGCTGCCTGCTTCTGCGTGGGCTCTTTGAGTTTCTGAGCGCCCCCGTCTCCTCCTCCAAGGGGCAACATCCTGGTCCTTCCTGGTCTCCAGCAGCACCCAAAAACCTCTACCATGATCCTTGCAGCTAGCAAGGCTTCTTTGCAGTATTTCTACATGGAAGCACTTCTGCAACATCCAGCACACTGTGGGGCATCTTCCGTCCAAAGGAGATGTTCCTAGCCCTTTTCGTTGTTGCAGAATCTTTGGCTTCTTCCACCTGGAGGCAGCTCTTTTGCACCTTCATCCGGGGTTTCCTGGGCTCCTGCCCCCCCTGGACACTATCGCGACTCTTGAACTTGTTCCCCTTCCTTTTCAGGTCCTCAGGTCCAGGAATCCATCTTCAGTGTTTCGCTGGTGCTTGTGGTTCTTGCAGAATCCCCCTATCACAACTATTGTGTCTTTCTGGGGTAGTAGGGTAACTATACTCCTACTTTCTAGGGTCTTGGGGTGGGGTAGTGTGGACACCCTTACTGTTTTCTCACAGTCCCAGTGACCCTCTACAATCTCCCATAGGACTGGGGTCCATTTGTGATTCGCATTCCACTTTTGGAGTATATGGTTTGTGTTGCCCCTAGACCTATGTTTGCCTATTGCATCCTATTGTGATTCTACATTGTTTGCACTACTTTTCTCTCAGTTACTTACCTATTTTGGGTTTGTGTACATATAACTTGTGTATATTACTTACCTCCTAAGTGAGGGTATTCTCTGAGATACTTTTGGCATATTGTCACTAAAATAAAGTACCGTTATTTTTAGTAACTCTGAGTATTGTGTTTTCTTATGATATTGTGCTATATGATATAAGTGGTAAAGTAGGAGCTTTGCATGTCTCCTAGTTCAGCCTAAGCTGCTTTGCCATAGCTACCTTCTATTAGCCTAAGCTGCTAGAAACACCTCTATTCTACTAATAAGGGATATCTTGACCTGGCACAGGGTGTAAGTACCACAAGGTACCCACTATAAGCCAGGCCAGCCTCCTACAATAACCTGTCCAGATTGTTATCCAAAAACACATTAAAATCCCCTGCCATTATCAGGAAAATCCAGTAGGTGGGAAAACATCCTTCTCATCGGGTTGGTATCATCACAATTATAAACAGAAAACCCCACTTCTGTGAATACAGTATCATATACTTGGAGCTTAACTATGATCCATCGACCAAAATGATCAGAAATTACACACAGCACGGCTGTTCTAATCTGTTGCTTGATCATAATAGTCACCCTCTTGGTTTTAAAATTATGGTCCGTACCAATAAAAGATTGATCCCACTTTTGTGACCTAAATAATTTTGTACATTCCTTTCCAGTCAGATGTGTTTCCTGCAAAATTATAATGTGCACAGGGGAATCATTCATGTAGTGCAAAATTCGACTTCTTCTTCCCCTAGTTCTCAACCCGTTCACATTCCATGTCATAATTTTTATCAGACTACTGTCTCCCTCTTAGTTCGTATCATTATTTCCCATTTATTTCCAAATAACTGTGCCACCTATTATACATGAGGTGAATGAGGATTTTTTTTATTTTTCTCCCTAATGCTCCCCACCTTGTTCCCCATGCTATTCCCTCTTGTGGGCCCCCAACCCCCACTCATGGAGAACCCATCCTTGCCTCCCAGAGGGCTGGGGTGCCCAGCCAGAAAAGAGTAAACAGATCCTTCAAACCTCTGAATTTCCATTCCTAATGGTTTCTAATAACTCATCTGCTGTTTTTGATCCCTCACATTATGCATTTTGTTGTTGTACATCACATGTAGGAAGGTGGATATTTAAGTTGAGCTTAAATGCCTAGTTTCTTGAAATCCTCTAAGTGTTTCCCTAGTTCCCACTGTTTATTGAGAGTACTTCTAGCTAGATCTGACCTTACTTCAAAAGAGAAGTCCTTACCTTTTAGCGATTGTAGTTTTAGAGCTTTCAACTGAATCTTCTCCTTCAACGCACAGGTCTGAAAGTTTCCCAAAATTTTATGTGGCTTCTTTTTACAAGGAGATCTCTTAAAAGGGTCTCTTTCAATCCTCTGAATGTCTGCTGCATTGGCTCTTCACTTTCTTCCACCTGCAATGCAATCTTAATAAGAGAAGCCATATATGTCTTAACATCATCTCCTTCCACTCCCTCAGGTATATTAAGAATTTTCAGGTTGTTTCTCCTTGCAGCATTCTCTAATCTTTACGGCTTATCCTGCATTTCTTGCTCATTAACCTTCACCTGCCAAATTTCCTGGATATTCTTCCTCAAATCTTCTTTCAGAGCTCTCACCAGCACATATCCAAAGCCCATGATGATTTGTGGAGATGTAAGTTGGTCAGACTGTGTCTGATGCTGTATGTGTTGTATTGATTTGTGCTGTCTCATGTCACTAGATTCCGCCTCCCAAGGCAATTACTGTTGTGGGCAGACACATGGCTGCATGCACCCAAGAGAATGCCAGCATTTACACAATGACATGAGTGACAGTTTAAATAAATGTGCCCGAGCTCATGATTGGGTTAGAAGTGTGGTATGTAACACATGTGTGAAGTGGATATAGGCTTCGTCACTGGTGATTATGAAAACTGCACAATTGTGAAGCAGCTGATATTTCTGAATTGACATTGCTAAGTTGGTGCTATGATAATGTGAGAATGTGCATCTGCACTGAGAGTTTTGATATCTGTATACAGTGACATCCTTCCTTACCTGACACATGTTTGACAGTGGTTTCCACAGCAAATGTATGATACTTTATGCTGACAGTAATTGGTGGGCCTGAGTCCTTAGCCCATCACAATAGTGCATGTAAGCCAGTCTGTGAATGACAACATCAATTTCTTTACAAAAATGCCTTGTAAGCAACCAACAGGAATATGTCCACATTGGTGGGGGATTTGTGCATCCCACAGACAACATTTTGGTGTCCTTAGTCCTACCCAGAGAGTAATTTGGTGATAGTGAGCAATGTGATCTGGAAAGAGACATTTGCATGTGGAATGCTACATCACATAGATGCTGTGCTGTCCCATTTTGGGCAGACAAATTCCATCTCAAAATCTTAGCCTTTGGGAGAAGGGAACCAATGTTAGCTCTGTACTGCAGTGGTTCAGAGATGTATCCAGGCCTGTGTGTTCACTCATGCTCTTGGAACCTTTTGTTATGGAGTCAACTACAAGTCATTTGTGATATGGTAGCAGAGATGCAGGATAACTGAACTTGTTGTAAATGTTGTGTGATGAACATTGATGCCCAATTGTATTCTCACAATTACACTATAACTGTTGTATCTTGTTTTTTAACACTAACTGGGCAAGACAAAGGTGACAACGGGCACATCGGCGGGGATGCAGCTGGCCACTGGGGATCGGGTGCTGAGACCACCAACACAGAGGGACCCAGTGGCATGGAGGGTGAGAGAGCTGGCCTGGAGGCCAGAAGTGACTCAACATCTTCCTCGGAGGCCTCCAATGAAGACCAGTCCCTAGTGGGGGTGGACACTGTGACACCTACATCTTTATCTGCCACCTGCATTCCCAGCTCCATCCTCTCTCTGACTTCCCTCCACTTGGCCGTAGGCCCGTCCTAAAAGGGGTGGCGTCACTTTTGCTACAGGTACCTCTACCCCTGCCCCAGTATCCAAGGCTGTGCTTACTTTGTAGGCCATGGATCTATTAGGAATGATCACTGTAGGCCAGACCGCACTATGGAATGCTATCCAGGGGACGATTGGCCACAATACCCGGGTGCTGGCTTACCTCTATGGCATTCACGCCACCCTGTCTGGCCTACAGCTGTCATTCCAGGGTTTGGTCTCCTCATTGCTGCAGCCTCCCACCCACCCCAGCCTCATGCTCAGACTCCCATCCCGTCCACATCCCAAATCCCGCAACCCAGCCCTGTCCAAAGCAAATGCAAACATATGCACACACCCACAACAACAGCCATATGCAGCACATCCCAAAACAAACACAGCAAGAAACATAAGCACAAACACATGCAGCGATAATACACACCACCACCACAGTCACACCCCCAATCACTACACCCACCATTACACAACCACACACACACACACACACACACACATACACACACACACACACGGACATGGCACCCACCACTAAATCAACACCCACAGACACTACCAGCATGCCCTCAGTCATTGCACCCACCACTGCCTCAACACATAAACCACAGATGCAGCATCAATAATCACACCCACAACCACACATGCATGCACCGTCACTGCCACAGACACCACAGCAACACACACCACAGAAGACACATCTGCACACAAACATACTCAACACAAATGCCCACACTCACCCACCCAACGGACTAACAGCAAAAAACACAAACATACAGATGCACCACATACACCAGCCCCTCATGCACCCCCACCTTCAACAGACACATGTACAACAGATACAGCCACATCCTCTACCTCCCAAACCCAACTTAGTCTCGAACACTCTGTCCATTTCCCTAATGAGGGTTTGCTCTTTTCCCTGGCCCTGACCAATACCAAATCCCAACCCACCCTTCCAAATCTAAATCTACCCCTTCCAAATCCAAAACCTCCCTTCCAAATCCAACCCCACCCCATTCACATCCAAACCTACCTCTTCCACATCTGAAACCCTTTCCAAATCCCAAACACCCTCCCAAAACTAAACTCACCCCTCCCAAACACAAACCCACCCCTCACAAACCCATGGACCCACCTCCTTAACATGTTTGAGGTGGCTGCTATCTGCCCCATTGAGGCCCATTTTCAGAGGAGGTTTATTTTGGCAGTGACATTGAGAGAATTTGTGGGCATGCACCTCCACTATGGTCTCCTGACGTGGTGCCTTTGTGTTTTCTATACAATCTCCTTTAATTTACTTATGAGAGAATTATCTCATTCCATAATACATTATTATTTTGAAAATACATTTGTCTTGGCCTTACATTTGGATTGTTACTAATTATTTGCTGATTATGCTATTTCTGATAATGTGTGTTCCATGCACTTCCTCTCATTTGTAACAGTGACAAGCACAGGTTGTGTATTTTAGTTATTATTTGAAATGCATACATTAGTTTTGTACATTTGTGATGGACATATGAATTTTGGTACAAGAATTCATGATGTTACTGGACACTTCCACCAAAATGATATGTTTACAGTTATTGTGACTAGAGATTGTATGTGTGTTTATTTTGACATGATATGTCAATGATATGCACATATACATTACACAGATGACCTGGCACTTTACATTTTTATGTGATTATATGTTAGTGATATGTTGCACACACCAAGGGTACATGTGACCTTCGCACATCTCTGACATTTGCAGTGAAGAAGTCATTTTTGTGTTACTATCTGGGTATAACCCATGTTGTAGTGCTACATTGGAAAGGGTTTTGGGTGATATTTGGGGTTATTTTTCCAATTTTCACTTTCAATGTTTAGGTTAGCAGGAGGACTGGACTCTGGTAAGGCAAATCCTCACTACTATATCCCCCCCTACCTGCATGCCATCACATACTCCCACCCTCACACCCATCAACCCAACACCCCACAGATACCCGACTACCACAACTCACACATCCCAAAACCAAGCCCTGCATGTATCACCATTGCATGGACACCCATCACCAAAGCATATCCATTAAAGAGACTCACTCATGCCCCAAATTCACAAATCACACAAGGGCCACGGCAACAATGCAAGCACAGGAGTAGAGTTTAACTCACCCATTGCACAAGATGGCACACACAGATACTAAGATTATGCATTCACACCCCAACAGGACCCATCCCCAACGTAACCGGACTGGAGGTGCCAAACATATCCGGTCCCCCACAGAAGAGGCCCACAATGATGACAGCAGCTCTGCACGCCTGGATCAAGATGACCAGAACGATCCCTCAGGGACCTTGGGAAAGTCGGTTCCCCTGACACAATCACAAACCACTGCAGAGCCCCCCACCTCAGGAAACACCACCACAGCACCCAGCCAGCGGGCCCATCCCTCTGTCCCCAGGACACCTCAATCAGCAGTGTGTCCACCACTACAGGGAACCCAGGCAAACCCACCAACCCAAGAAAATCAGGGACCTGGGGTCAGTTGCAGTGGGCCCACGGTTCAGGGGACAGATGCACAGGATAACAGGGAAGCTGGGAGGACTGCTGTGCGACAGGGGGAGGACAGGCCCAGGGAACCAACACTCCACGAGGCACTCTCCAACATCATGGGAGCTTACCACCATTCCCAGGATCCCATGGGCACGGTACTGGCCAAGTTTCAGGAGACCCAGCGGCTGCAGGAGGAACACTACCTGGGAATCAGGGAGGACTTGAAGTCCATTAACACCACCCTGGTCACCATTGCAGGGGTGCTGGCAGACCTTGTCAACACCAGGAGGGACACAGTGGCACACCAACAGGCCCCTGACACTAGCCTGGACGATGAACAGCCCTCCACCTCCGCCGGCGCTAGTGGACAGGAGGCACTGCCACAGGACCAACAGGCCACCAGCACCCCACCCCCTGCAGATGGAGAACCACCCCGCAAACGGTCCCTGAGATCCAGGAACAAGACAGAGAACATTGCCAAGACCCCCCCCAAGAAATAAGACCCTGAATGTCACCCTTCTGCCCCACTTTGTCACCCTGTACACCTTAAACTGCCATTGCTCCACTTCCTACTCCACATTGGACAATGCACCTGTGATACAAATAGACTGGAATCTGCCATGGACATTCCTCCACTGTCACCCCAGCCCATGTCACATGCCACTCCACTTATTTGCACATGAATAAACACCCTTGCATCACAAAACAATCTGGAGTCAGTCTGTGCTTTCACAAATGTGTAATTGCAAAATCTCTGGAATATAGCATTGTCAATGTACTTGTTCACAAACCAATGTAACACAGCTATAGGCCAGCAGTAAACATAGCAGAGGGCACAAATTGGACCCAGATCTGTGAAATGGAAAGGCAAAGTAACAAGTCAGGTTCCATACACAGAGTGAAAGTGGCAGACTTATGCTAGCTCCAACAATAGTATGAGATGTGGGAAGCAGTTCCATCTTCTTACCTGTGTCTCACTGGAAGTATTGCATTATGATGTTGTTTCGGTTGTCTACATCTTCTTCTTCTGCCTCCTCTTCTTCACTGTCCACAGGCTCCACAGCTGCCACAAGACCAACATCAGGCCCATCCTCCTGCAGAAAAGGCACCTGGCGTCGCAAAGCAAAGTTGTGCAACATACAGCAGGCCACGATTATCTGGCACACCTTTGGTGAGTAGTATAGGGATCCACCTGTAAGATGGATGCACTGGAATCTGGCCTTCAGGAAGCCGAAGGTGCGTTCTATAATCCTCCCAGTTCACCCATGTGCCTCATTTTAGTGTTCCTCTGCCGTTGTCCTGGGATTTCTCACTGGGGTCAGTAGCCATGACAGGTTGGGGTAACCAGAGTCACTTGCAAATATCGAGGGACAACTGTTAGACATCCTCCAAACATTAGGGAATCTCCCATACCCAGACCCCAAATGAAACTGTGTGGGGACTTTAGGCTCACCTATTAGCCACACACGGTGCCTCTGGAGTTGCCCCATCACATAAGGGATGCTGCTATCCCTCAAAATGTAAGCGTGATGCACTGAGCCAGGATACTTGGCATTCACATGGGAGATGTACTGGCCTGCCAAAGACACCATCTGCACATTTATTGAATGGTAGCTTTTCCGGTTTCTGTACATCTGTTCATTCCTGAGGGGGGGACAAATGCCACATGTGTACCATCAGTGGCACCAATGATGTTGGGGATATGTCCCAGGGCATAGAAGTCACCTTTCACTGTGGGCAAATCCTCCACTTGAGGGAAAAAGATGTAGCTGCACATTTGTTTCAGTAGGGCAGACAACACTCTGGATAACACGTTAGAGAACATTGGCTGGGACATCCCTGATGCAATGGCCACTGTTGTTGAAAAGACCCACTGGCCTGGAAATGGAGTACAGACAGAACCTGCACTAGAGGGGGGATTCCTGTGGGATGGCTGATAGCTGACATCAGGTCTGGCTCCAACTGGGCACACAGTTCCTTGATTGTTGCACGATCAAGTCTGTAAGTGATAATGATATGTCTCTCTTCCATTGTCGAAAGGTCCACCAGGGGCCTGTACACTGGAGGCTGCCGCCAGCAGACGTGCCCTATGGAGGAGAACAGTGAGCAGAGGGTCATCCAACACTTAGGTATAGCAATCTGTTTTTTGCAAAAATGTTACAAATTCGCAATGTGCATTTGTCTGTCCGTATTCCTGGTCTAAATAGGTGCGACGCAGTTTTTTTGCCTGCCATATGGCCCCCTGAAATGGCAGCTGCCTGACCTATAAGATGGGACAACGTGAAATTAGGATAGCTGCGCTGGCGTTGTACACCGTCGCAGTAGGCGGTCGAAGACCGCAGCGCAATTCAGCATTGGTTATAATTGGGCCCTAAGGGTTCTAGGTGCCAATGATGATGTACACCGGCGGTGACGGTACGCACCGCCACGGATGTGGCCGCTATTTTCTAACTGTTCCCTCACTTGATACCTGACCTTCAACAGGAGAGGACCTACACTGCAAGTGCTGCTCTGACCTGTGTCTGGAAGTGACGATAGTTACAGTGTCTGGGGAAAGGGCCTCTGCCTTCACTTCGGAGGAGTTGGAGAAACTGGTGGATGGGATCCTCCCCCAGTACGGGCAACTGTACGGTCCTTCAGACAAACAGTTGAGTACACTGTGAGCATGGTGGATGGCACATGATTGTATGAAGTGTTGTGGATGGAAGAGGGTAGGGAGGGGGACTGGCCAGCATGTCAGGATTGTGTGTGTATGTATGTCTGGCCGAGGGTGGGAGGTGTTTAGGCAATGCAAGAGATGAAATGTACGGGATAGTTACATCCATTCTAACTTCACTTTTCCTCTAGGTCAGCACCAACCAGAAGAAGGGTATTTGGCGTGCCATCGCCAAGGACGTCCGGACCCTGGGGTCTACCATAGACGGAGCACCCACTGCCAGAAAAGATGGGAGGACCTGCGCCGGTGGAGCAAGAAGACAGCAGAGGCCCAGATGGGGATGGCCTGCCAACGTGGAAGGGGTGCCCGTCGCACCATGACCCCCCTGATGTATCGGATCCTGGTGGTGGCCTATCCGGAGTTGGATGGGCCCTTGAGGGCATCACAGCAGCCACAAGGGGGTGGGTACACTCTCATTCAGCTGACTCTGCGTGCTTTACGAGGTGTCTAGCTGGGGGAAGTGGGCTGTGGGTTCCCCTAGGCCAGGGCGAACTTGGGAGGGTAGGGCCCTTGTTAGGCAGGCTCTGTGGCACCCCAACCCCACTAGTGGTAATAGCCATTTACACCTAGTCAGGCTCCTGTTCGTTCCAGGTGTGCAGCAATTGGGCTTAGGCATCATCCCCCATGGGCATGTGAATTTCCTAAGAACTGTTAGTGCATGGCTAAGTGCAAAGGGCTGCTCCCTGTGTGTTGTATCCGCCAACTGTAGCGGTTTTTCATGCTCTGAACATGTGTTTCTTCTGTCTTTCCCCCCCATTTTTTTGTTTTGTCACCCTGTTCTTGTGTGCATTAGCACCATCTGGCACAGGAGCTGTGGCACCGGAGCACGAGGGAGCTGTATCCCACATGGCCCTGGAGGGTGAAGTAACAGAATCTGAAGGCACCAGTGGGACGGAGGGCAAGGGGATCTCCACGACGGGGACAGGAGCATACACCAGCGACTCCTCCTGTGATGGGAGCTCCCTTGCGGTGGCGGGTCCCTCTGTGCCCACCGCATCAACAGGTACAGCCGCCACCCCCCCTACCAGCACCGCCCTCCCAGCAGCCTCTCAGCATTTGTCCTGTGCCCGCTCACCCAGGAGGGTGGGCATCTCCTTAGCCCCAGGCACCTCAGCCCCTGCCCCAGTCAGCCCTGCTGCCCTCAGTGAGGAGGCTATTGACCTCCTGAGATCCCTCACTGTTGGGCAATCTACCATTTTGAATGTTGAGAGGCATTTGCAACAAACAAATGCATACCTGGAGTGCATTCATTCTGGGCAGGTGGCCCAACAGAGAGCATTTCAGGCTCTGGCCTCAGCACTGATGGCAGCCATTGTCCCTGTGTTCAGCCTCCCCCCTCAAACTTCCTCCACCCAGACCCACTCCCCTGTACCTCAGCCTATCCCAAGCACATCATCTGACCAGCATGCACACTCATCAACACACAAGAGTGGGCATGACAAACATAAGCACCACACATCCCACAGGCACTCACACAAGCACCATACCCATGCAGACACAGCAACATCCACTGCCTCCACTGTGTCCCCCTCCTCTACATCCTCCTCCGCCCTCCCAGTCTCGTCTCCATTCACACCTGCATGCACTACATCCTCAGCCACTACCTCCATCACCAGCACGCCCATCACCACCCACCGCTCACATGCAATCACCACCGCCACTACTATTCACACATCCCCAGTGTCCTCTCCCAGTGTGTCTGTGAGCCCTCTTCCCAAACTACACAAACTCAGGCACACACCCACCCAACAGCCATCCACCTCACTACAGCCTCCGGCCCAAATGCACCTTCTCCCAAATTCAGCAAACGTACACCTCCTACAACCACTACCTCTTCCTCCACTCCCAAACCCCCTCCATCTTCCTGTCCCAGTGTGTCTAAAAAGCTTTTCCTGGATAACTTTGACCTCTTCCCTTCACCTCCTCCCCGGCCTTCCCCTAGGGCCAGGCTTTCCAGGTCCCAGCCCAGCACCTCAGCCACCAAATCCCCAGTCACAGTGGTGCCAGCAACTGCGGTCTCATCAAGCTTGCCACCCATCAGGGCTGCCAGTGTGCCACCTAGTGAGTCCAAGGACATTCTGCCACCTGCCAAGCTGAAGAAGGTGCCCACATCCTGGAGGGAGAAGCCGCACCTACCGGGCTCCTCCAAACCAAAAGGGGACAGTGGCAAGACACCAGCGGCAACATCAAAGGTGGGACACAAGCTGAAGAGCAAGTCAGGACAGGGCACGGTGGCTCTGACTGAGGGACTAGAGTCACCCCTTCTGTCAACCACTACACCAACCTGTACGGTGGTGGACAACGCCACCTGCACCACCACCAGCACCTCCACCGCCACCACAACCGCCACTTCCACTGCCACCAGCACCACCACCTGCACGTCTGCTGCCTCAGCAACAGTCCCCAGCATCATCCCCAGTGGGCAGCCGTCTGAAGCTGCAGGAGGCGTCCTGTTGTGTCCCTCAACAGGTGCAGACACATGCACCACCGCCAGCACCTCCGCCACAGACACCGCCGCAAGCACTGCCACCAGCCCTGCAACGTGCTCAGACAGTGCCACCACAGCTGACATGGCTATCACCCCCAGTGGCCAGCCGTCCGAGGCTGGAGGAAACTTCCTGGGCCCTGCCCAGCTTCCATGAGGCATGACTCTCCTCACTGTTTGCACCTGCAGGTGGCAGGCGAAGCCGCAGCAGGGTGGGGCATGAGTCTACCTCTATGGGGTATCATGCTACCTGTCCCTAGGCAATCTCTTGGCACACACACACCCATGTGAGATAATGGGACCAGCCACACTGCATCTGAAGCACTCTGGGCACCAAACCCCTTCCAGAACCAGTGGAGATTCACATCCACTACCTCAGTCCTTGGCAGGATGAAGTAGTCTGGGCACAAAGCCCCCTCCAGAACCAGTGGAGATTCACATCCACTACCTCAGTCCTTGGCAGGATGAAGCACTCTGGGCACAAAGCCCCCTCCAGAACCAGTGGAGACTGTTATCCACTTGAGAGACTGTGGCTATGCACTCCCCAGGATATAGCAGTGGGCAAACCACCCACTGAAGAGACTTGAGAGACTGTGGCTTTGCACTCCCCAGGATAAAGCAGTGGGCAAACTACCCACTTGGGAGACTGTGGCTTTGCACTCCCCAGGATAAAGCAGTGGGCAAACCACCCACTGAAGAGACTTGAGAGACTGTGGCTTTGCACACCCCAGGATATAGCAGTGGGCAAACCACCCACTGAAGAGACTTGAGAGACTGTGGCTTTGCACTCCCCAGGATAGAGCAGTGGGCAAACCACCCACTGAAGAGACTTGAGAGACTGTGGCTTTGCACTTCCCAGGATAAAGCAGTGGGCAAACCGCCCACTGAAGAGTATTGAGAGACTGTGGCTTTGCACTCCCCAAGATAGAGTAGTGGGCAAACCACCCACTGAAGAGACTTAAGAGACTGTGGCATTACTCCCCAGGATACAGCAGTGGGTATGGAGCCCATCGTGCAGCAGTGGCGTTGTGCCTTCATCCGCCTGAGGTGCCCCCCTCCCCCTGGGGTGCCTGTTTAGTTTCGATCTGATGCCCCTGCACTGTTCTCTCTGTTTCGAGTCAGGTATCTTGTGTGCGCTTCGCCCATGCATTTTGGGACCACTGGTCCAGGGACAATGATTGGCACACTATCCGGACATGTGTAGTTGGTGTACATATTTGTATATACTGATTTTGGAAATTACACTATCTGATTTTTATTGATTACACTCATTACAATCATGTCCTTTTGTCCTTGCGTTCTTCCAGGGGGTGAGGGGGTGTATATGTAATGTTGCTGCATGTATTTGTGTGTATGGTGTTGTGGGTGAGAGTGGGGGTGGGGGTATTGCGCGTTGCGTGTGTGACACTCTCTTTTCCCTCCCACCCTCCCCTGTGTTGTAGGTGCAGTACTCACCGTGGTCGTCGACGGCGTCTGCCCTGCTCCTGATACAGAAGGAGGAAGAGCAGCATGGGCAGGACATGTAGTTCGGGCTCCATGGCGTCCTGGTTCCTCGTTGGGTGTCGAGAGGTGTGTGGTTTCCCTTCTGTGTACTGTTTCCGCCATGCTTTTGATAGTGTTGGTTCCGCCCCGGAAAAGGTGGCGGATAGGCGTGTTGTAATACAGTGGGCGGAACCTTGTGTTCCGCCTGTCTGTTGGCGGTCACCGCAGCGGTGTTTGTTTCTACCGCCGTAGCGGTCGGAGTGTTATAGTGGCTGTCTATGTTGGCGGTTTCCGCAATGGTCGTGATTCCATTGTGTTTTCCGCCAGTCTGTTGCCGGTATTACCGCTGCTTTAACACCGACCGCCAGGGTTGTAATGAGGGCCTTTATGTGTAGATTTCTGTAGGAAAGTACCCTCTTTTTGGCATGGTTACCCCCACTCTTATAACAATGGGGTTCTCTTATTACATAAGTGTAATTTCCAAATGAGAAATAATGGTGCTAATATTATTTAAGGACCTCCTCACCCTGTGCTTAATTTTTGCACGGGAGGATAAATAAGGCACTAAGGCCTTAGAGTAATTTTTTCCCTGGAACCCCTATCTTGCATCTCATTGATGCAAGGTAGGTTCTCACGGTAAAAACATTACGTTAACGCCAATATTCTGATGGTAGACCTGTCTAGAGTCAAAATATAAGTATGGAGTTAAGTTTGCACCGGACTGCGTAAAAAAAAGTTACACAAATCCATCACAAACAGAGTATAAATATGCCCCCATGTGCCTCCACTTGCCTCTCATATGGTGCTCAGGGGCATTAGAAGTGTGCTCATGTGGTGGATTGGGACTTTAAAGACTTAGGGCCTGATTTAGAGTTTGACAGGATGGGGTGTTTCGTCACAAATGGGATAGATATCCCATCTGCCATATAACAATTTCATTATAGCCTATGGAACTTGTAAAACGGGGGATGGGATATCCAGCATGCAAGTGATGGAGTAGTGCCTTCGTCAAACTCTAAATTAGGCCCTAAGTCAAAAGGCAAAAAATTTGATCAGGATAAACCTGGTTGATGGATGCGACCCGCCCTCCATTGCAGTCATCTTCAAATTGCGCCTTGGTGCAAGTCTACTTCAACCATTCACTATCATTAACTGTTCATGCTTTTTGGTACTATTTCTACTTTAAAAAACTAAAAAATCATATCTCCGGATCGGCCTAATAGATTTTTGTCATTTTGGTGTCATTTTGTTTATTTATTTTTACTCACTTTTTCTAATTTGGTTTTGGATTTTTATTGTTTTGCATTTGATTTTTTACTGTTTTGATGCTGCATAATACTTTACAGATTGCCCTGAGTTAACCGTGTCTGTTCTGTACCATAGCTAGCCAGGCGTGGAGCTCAGGTTAATTTAGTGACTTTGAGCATTAACACTGACAAGGGTTGTGGGTATTCCTTGAGGTAGTTAGTCACCCTCCCCAAATGAAATTCAATTTCTTACACCCTCTTTTGCTCTTCCTAGAACCAATAGAGTGCATTTTTCAGAAGCCTAATTTAATTTAACTACACAGAAAAATCTTTGGATGCATACCCCCTGTGTGAGTGATACGCTCCATTAGAATAGGTAAGAGGATATTGAAATGCAGATCAGCACTGTCCTCTTTTTTCCTCTCCTTCAGTTTGTTTTTCTTTCATTAACATGTGCCTAATCTATCTTCTCTATCCATTGTCAGGAGAGCTGGTTAAGTAAAAAATTATGGGCAGGTCACCTGAGTAAAATGGAGGTGCACAAAATGACAACTTGCTGCAAGTATCATGAAATGACCTAGATCTGCAAGAGGCACCTCTCAAAATCAAAAGTAATATAATTAAGGCTCCCTGTTTTCCATTTAACCAGATTTTTACATATAAATACAGACAGAAAATGATTTTTCCTTTCTCTGAATGTATGAAATAGAAATGGGAAAATACTGATAAACTGTGCTGCGCAGCCCCACTCTAGGCAAGGGTTGCAGCGCCAATCCCCTTTTCCTGATTTGCACCACAATTACCTGTTTAAGATGAGCTACTCGAATTACACATCAGCAAGTGTTGAATGTCAAGGGGGTGGGGGACACTGTAAGAAGTGCAAGCACCATCTGGTGGGACCTCCTGAGGTCAGTGCTAATAAAGTAGCCTGTGAACACCAATGAGTGGCAGCAGGAAGGCCAGTTAGCAGGTAATAAGCAGGTAGTGGTGTACTTAGTTGAAGATGACAGGCACTGGGGAAATTAAAAAAGAACATACCAGCAGTGTACATATATGATGGTGACTCTATTTCAAGAAAAAATTAAAAAATGAAATTCTTTCATTTGTTTAACTGCATGTGGAATCCCAACTGCTTCTCTGCCATTACCCCTCTCCGGTGAGATGTGTGGATTGCAGTCTCTTTCCTTCTTGCTGTTGCCTTTGTAAAGTATATTTCCATTTGCTTTCATTCCACTTCTGAAGTTCCTCAATAACATTGGGCTTGCTCTTTGCATTACAAAGGGTTAGAACAGGTTGCAGGTTAACTAAGGTGAGAGATTTTGGAATGCAGTGTGTGCTTGATGCTATCACAATAACAAATATTTCAAACATTGCTAAAAGAGAGGTTGTAACCCCCATCTCCTCCTCCTAGAACGTGCTGCTAAACGTTACATGCTCAGCGTAGCCCGCTTGCCTGTACAATAAATGCACACTTTTTGTTCAAAATAGAATGTTCGGGCCTGATTTATGAAAAGTTAATGACACCTTTGCATCATTTTTTGAAAAAGTGAAGCAAAGGCGGTGCTAACTTTTCATAACTCAAGGCCTCAGTCTTTCTGTGTTTTCAGTTTTGTTTGGTAACTTTTTAAGTGTGTGCAGTCTTTAAAATCTCTCTATAGCCCCTCTCTCATATGTATGTCATTTGTTTTATGGCACAGCACAGGGTGTTGGAGCACTTCACATCACACACACACATACAGAGACAATGAATTATACATGTGTAAATAAGTGTATAGAAATGTTTTATAAGACAAAGGGTGTAGGTGCAGGATTCACATCATCCATACTGGTAGTGCTTGGTCTGGGAAACGTAAACTCAGGATCGGGAACATAACACAGTGGTTAGGGTTGACTTTAATAATAACATTTTTTTTCTACCCAAGCAAACTCTCTGTAGCAAAATTAGGATAATCAAAGACAAAAAACACAGATGAATGCATTGTGTTCACTTAATTTGCCGTACATATAGAGATCTTTAAACCTATAACAAACACAAACAACAGCAAGTGTGCATTGCACATTTAATTAAATGTAAAAAAAATACTAGCTGCAGCGTCGTCTTTTGCTTGTGACAAAAATAAATGTATATAAATATGAATAAATGACCACAAAAATAAATATGGACGGAAATGGTAAAAAAAATAATTAGAATATGGTAGGATGATTGACCTGGGCTTCATGTGCTTGTCACATTGTGAAACATGAACACCAAATAGATGATTTTTCATGCTTACAGGATCTAATGTACCAGTTCCCTAGCCCCAATAAGTTCCCCATCCGTGTCAGCAGGTTCACTACTGAAATTTGAGAAGCTCTCTTTACTCCACCAGGGCACTGTGGGGCATATTTACAAGTGCCGTGCACCATCCTTGCATTACTTTTTGCAACACACCGGCAGCGCAGACTGCAGAACCATATCTACAAGGCCACGCCAAGTCACTTTGTGTGACTTTTCATGGCCTTGTAGATATGGAGTAGGTCAATGCAGCACAAATCGCTGCCTTGCCTTATTCTACGTCAAAGAGGTGTGTCATTGTCATTGTGATGGGTGTTCCCACACAACACTCATGAATTTTGACACATTCCCAGATTTAAAAGGATTCGTAAACCTAGGAATGGGTCAAATGCCTAACCCTTCCCAGGGGAGGTCTAGCAAGGAGAAATAACTTTTTTTATCTTCCTTTTTTCCTCTTTCCTGCCCTAATATGCTCTGAGAGTTGCCGCCTTGGTTCGATCAATCAAAACTAATTGGAGTAACACACATGATAAAAATTATTCATTACAGAAATGCCCGCAGTTTAAATCATGGTGTCCTGACAACACAGAGCTAGGTGGCAAAACTATAAACGAAGAATAAATACTGAAAAAGAAAAAAGGACCAGGGCACTCAGAGTCTGTATAATAAATATGCAGTCCAAGATGAGTAGAGTTGCACAAGGTATTTTAATCCAAGATCAGAAAACAGCCAATAAATACTGCTGACATGCTATTAGGTCATTCCACCAACTGATTGTGCTAAGTGTGTAACCTGATAACAATACTCTCATAGTCAAGATGTGCAGTATGATGTTTATCTGCCCATTCACTTTTTATATTGCAGGCTTATTTACTTTTAATGGTGGGTACAGAATGAAAATTTAGGGCCATTGGATGTGATGCCCCTTTAATATGGCAGACCATCAAGCTTGTGATGGAGTAACCTGTCCACCATACTCTACATCAGGCTATCAGTCCAAATTTACAATAAATGTTCACTTTCATTTCTTGCTCTTCTGCTTTTTTACTCAAGAGAACCTTTCCTATTGTTGCCACCAATCCTGTAAAGTGAGGCACATATAATTGCCAGGTTGGTGCGTGCCATGTGTAAACCCTTGTCCCAGTTTTTTTTTGTTTTTTTTGCTGTATTCAAGATGCCATTGTGATATCTGTAATTCGGCTCAAAACCTCCAACATTCAAAGCACTGCCATGAGACACAATTGATATTTTTGCACTATCTGTGTCACAAGTTTAATGCGGGTCCCACACGGTACGAGGCCCTGTTTCTAAGTGGAACAAACAGGGAGTTTTGTAAAGGTTGTCATGTGTAGTGTGCCATTGCTCACAGTGGCACAAGTTACAGCACCAACAACCTTGCTATAGTGAACGCCATTGAACTGTGGGAAAAGGGAAGTTGCCGAAAGTCAAACAAATAGCTGTTGGAAGGGTAATTGCTGGGTGCTAATGGTGTTGACATTTGTTCCCCACACTTGTTGCTTGAGAGAATCTGCATACTAATGTGTGGCAGTGAAGGCAGGGCTTTTTCTATGACAAAACTGGATCTTGTTTAAGTTCTGTTATAAAAAGATGGCATGCATTAAATGCAGCAGCACTCTGTTCTTGCAGTACAGGGCAACTTTAACTCCTCACATAGTTCTGCACTCTACAGAGTGGAGCTTAATCTTGGTGCTACCAAACACACTTTACTTCTGCAAATCCAACATCAGGCAATTATCACACTAGAGCATGGGAGTTCTGTGCACATGGTTCCCTGCAAATATGAGTGACATGCAGCCTTTACTGTGGATATAGTGTCTGGGATGGAGTACTTCTACAAGCATCTCATGGGGTATAGACAGATGCAGCCACCCCTTGAGGCCATAGTCATTCTTAATGTATGACATTATTAGAGAGGGACCCATGCATCCACAGCGTATGTCTTCATTTGCATAGGATACTAGTTTTAATGTTGAGGGTAGGTTCATGCCATTATGCCACTTTTGGTGGTTCCACATTTATTTTTTTATGTATGCCTACTACCCCTCCTGGGGAATAGGCCATCAATCAGGACTCTTTAGCCTTCTCTGTCCTGGACTTTTCTTTCAGCCTGACTCCAGGTATAATCACTCTCCTTGCAATCAGCCTTGAGGCCTCGTGCCAGGTGCTTGTTGGCCTTCCACCTTTTCTTTCCTCTTGAAGGTTCCAAGTCAGGGCTTGCCTGTTTAATATGGGCATGCAGAGGTTGTGACTTATCTAGCCCCAGTGTCTTTTCATGATTTCTCCATGAGCAGAGAGCTAGAAAGTCTGCTGCCATTGGCCATTGTTGCTGATGGTTTTGGGCCTGCCGATTTGGAGGATTTTCCTCACCAGGTGTGGATGAAGGTGTGGACTTTGTTGGTAGGGGTCAATGTTGTCCTCCAAGTTTCACCTACATACAGAAGGAATGATTTTTACATTGATGTTAAAATGCCTGATCGTGGTTTGCAGAGTTAGGTCCTTGAAGCTCCAAATATTATTTTGTTGAATAAAGGTGACCCTTACTTTGCCAATTCTTGTCTTGACATCAGCGTATGTGCCACCCTGCTTGTCTATGGCATTGCCCAGGTGGGTAAATGTCTCAACCGCTTCCAGTACATCGTCTGCAAAAGAGACTGCAGGTGAGCTGGCTGAGTAAGGTTTCAGGATCTTGCTTCTTTACTTGTGAATGTGGAAGCCAAGTTCTTCTGATGTGGTTGCCACATTGCCGGGCTTCTCTTGCATCTGCAGATGGGTATGGGAGATTAGGGCCAGGTTGACTGCAAAGTTCAAGTCATCACACTGCCTCCAAGGTGTCCACTGGATCCCATATCTTCTCCTTGCTGTACATGTCTTCATGATCCAGTCTGTGGCCAGTAGAAAAGGCAGAAACAAAAAACCCTGGTGGACTCTGGTCTTCACTTGAAAGCATTCCAAAAGTTGTCCTTGTAGGTCTCTCTGTTGTAGGAGTTCTTGATAGTTCTTATGAGTTTATCTAGCACACCATAGTGGCAGAGGAGTTTCCAAAGGGTTTATCTGTCCGTGTTGTTGAATGCCTTCTATTAGGTGACAAAGCTGACAAAGAGGGAAGGAGTTCCATTCCATCGACTGCTCACTGATGATGTGCAGCATTGCAATTTGGTCTGTGCAGGATCTATCTTTGCAGAAGACAGATTGCTGGTCTTGCAACTGATCATAAACTTTTTCCTTCATTCTGTTCAGTGTGACTTTGTTGAACACTGTGCCTCAAGGTTGATAGAAGATGTATCCCTCTGTTTTATGCACAGATACTCAAGTCACTTTTTTCATGGATCTTGATGAGCAATTCTTCCTTTCAGTCTGTTGGCACCTTTTCCTCTTCCACCATCAGTAACAAGTTTTTAGTCCTGCAAGAACTAGAGGCCAATAGAGTAATAGTGGGAGACGATCGGAGAAACAGTCAAAGCAATCTTCCAGGAGGTACTGACTCCAAAGAGATACCAGCATAAGGAATGGATCTTCACCAAGACTCTCTGCAAACTCCAAGAATGAAAGAAAAAGAAAGCTGCAGTCAACACTGGTCAAACAAGAGCAGAACAAGTGAATTTACATTCTCTTCTGGGGACCTTTTAAGGTTGGTCGAGAAACACATGAGAGATACAATAGCAAACAACTGAATTTTCGTTGAAGCAAATTTGGCCCCACAATAAAGACCGGGAATCAATAATTGAAGTTACGTAGATTTTTTCCCAATTGTTAGAAATGGGGTCTCTAATTGGCAGTGCTATGAACCCTGTCCAAGTACGGACCACGTTCCTAGTCACAACACAACCTAAATTATTCTATGTTCACCTTCAGGTAGCTTGGCATAAAGCAGGCAGTCTTAAGTTAGAAGGCAACATATGAAGTATTTGTGCAATAACTCATACAGTAACACAGTGAAGACACCACAAAAAGTACTCCACACCAGCTTAAGAAAATAGATATCATTTATCTGAATAAAGCAAGAAAACAACAAAAATCTAATATGCACAAGTCACGATATCAATTTTTAGAGGTCTAAGTAAGTCTTAATCAATAAGAATCAATGGATGTATCCATTTAGCACAAACTACCTCGGATGTATCAAAAATAACAACTCTGCGCGGCCACAGAGGGGGTGAGGCATTGGAAAATAAAGCAATGCTTTGATTTTTCTGGTGTGGCTGAGGTGATGCGTTGATTCTTTCTTTACAGGACGGGCGATGCGTCAATTTCCAGTCATGCAGCCTCAGTTCTTTTCTGCGGTACAGTGTAAATTGACACCCAGGAACAATGTGTGGTAAATCCAAACAAGCTGTGATGATAAAACAGGTGCAGTGTTTACTATGGAGGTGCTATGTAGGCGTTTCAGCCACGAGACTGCCGCTGCGTCGATTGTAGAAGCTTTGCATCGATATTTCCGGCACAGTGGATTTTCTCTGTTAGATGGAGCCAGTGGTTAAATACAGATAGAATTACATCTGAGTCATAGTGTGAAATGGCACGTACATGGTGGTGGTGTGGGAGCGCTAAGGGGTGCAAGGAAAGTGGTGCTGCACCGGGTGCAGCACCACTTTCCTTACATCTGCACCTAAGTGTTTAGCATAAAGCCACATGTTTGAAAGAATAAAGGGAAGCAGAGAGGTCTGGACCCTTTGGGGTGTGAAGGGAATCTGCCACAACTCCTAACAGTAAAAGCCTTAATTAAAACAAACAGAACCTTCAACATCAGTGAAATTTACCCCTCCCTTTCATGGACCAATTGTTTGTGAGTGCGTCTTGTAAATTGTAACATCACCCAGGTTTCTCATCCCACGGAAACAGTCTTTGCAACTTTGAGTGTCCCATGTTCCTGGTGCAATGAATAGGAGACATCAGCTGCTCATTAAATCTTCATGTCTAATGCCAAGACTTTCTCTTTTCAGGCCCAGCTATCAGTAAAACTAGTACATAAATTCAGACTCCTTTTCTCTAACTAAGAAAATCTTGAAAACCACCTACAAAGAAAGACATACTATACAAATAGAAATACATTTCAGATTTAAGGTATTTATTCATCGTAAATTTAACTCGAAATGTGAGTTTCAAATTCACAGCTCTACATATGCACTTTCAAATTTTAGAATAAATGTAAAACCTGATGAAAGAAGTACATGTTATTTCTACAATGCAAATGAAAGTATACATATAAAGCTTGAATAATGAATATATGAATACATGTTTTAATGAGCAGTAGTGCGCACGTTTATAAAGCTTCAGCCTTTCAGTATTTACATTATATTATTGCAATTAAATAGACACACATGTTACCAATTTTAAAGCACACAGTAAATAAAATGTAGAACATAAATGTGTTTCTGCACGAGGACTGAAATATGCAGATGGATTCTAAAATTGAGCTACTCCAATCCCTCCTCTGATGGTGATGTAAGCCATCACAATAATGCACATTGAAATCCATATCAGGTGAAATAAAGTAAAGACCTTGATGTTTTCAAAAACTTTTTTCTAGTATTTTCCAGATGTTTCAGGTTCTTATAGAATCTACACTGACTCTCCTCCATTTCCATTCCATATCTCTTCTAGTTATTTTCAATCCTTTTGATTGATGTTTTTCATTTCTTGCCTTTACATACTTATATTCCTTGAAAACAATGAATAAACATATCACACAGATGGCAGTAGTGATAGGTTTCTCAAAACAGACCCTCTTTTTCCACTTCCTAAGTGTCCAAACCATCTGCCATGCCTAGAAAACCCATCTCCAATAACTTTCCAAAGATCTGTAGTTTCTAATTTCTGTAAATCTACTTTCAGGCCAATAATGTTTTTCAGGCATTTCTTCAAGTTCCCACTATGAAGGTAAAGCATTGCAGGACCTTTAATACTTTGCAGACTCCACCCTCTTTTGCCAGAAAGTCTAATGCAAGATGATTTTGCAAAACATTGGATATCATAGCTAAAATGGCAGTATCCAAAGCCAATAAGGAACTTGTTATACTAGTGGACAACTTATCCACTAAGGTGGACAACTTTCTGATCTTGAGATCATTCAAGATCATACCCACATTTTGAATCCCTGCACCAAGAATGTATCCCACAATTTCAGCACAACGTGTGCTTCGTTTAGTTTTTTTTGCAATATGGGATCATTTAAATGTTCCTATGCAAATACCACACCTAAATACCATGTACTATACCATCCCTTGGGCAATTTGAAGTATGCTTGATCTTCACAAACAAAATAAACTCCAGGAATAACAGCATCACATCCTCCCAAAAATGCAAGCCAAATATCTCCATATTTGAAATCAAGGTCACACTCACTCTTATCCATGAACATTTTGTGAAGGAAAGATTATTTCCTACTCACAAACCACCACGCTGACGGCCGCCAACATACCACTGCGGTGGCGGATAACCGACACAGACATACCAAACCAACAGAATACAGCCACATACACAAATCCACCAGCCCAAAGGTGAGTGCTAAAGTGGCGGCCCCATCACCCATACCATGATGCCAACAGAACAATACCCACCACATCATGACCCACGAATCACTACGGCGGACATTCAACGGCGGTAAACCATTGGTGGTACACACTGCCGTGCTCAGAATGGACACCCAAATACCAAACTACACAACATTGGCCAATTCAAACAACACACACCTGACACCCATGCACACATCACACCCACCCACTCACACCACTATAAAACACACACCCACATTACCCACAACCCTTTACGGATACAAATCATTGCCACCAGACAGACATCAAGACCACTTCGACAAATACACACACCTATACATCTCTCACGTACTCCACCATGCACACCCAATCACACCACCCAACACCCACACACTCACACACATCACACAACACCCATGACCCCAAAAAGTCACCCCTGTTTCACAGATGAGGAGTTGCAGGTCATGGTGGAGAAAATAGTCTGGGTAGAGCCACAGCTGTTTGCAGCATAGGTACAGCAGATATCCATTGCAAGGAAGATGGAGCTATGGCAGAGAATTGTGGACAGGGTGAACGCCGTTGGACAGCATCCAAGAACAAGGAACAACATCAGGAAGAGGTGGAATGACCTATTGGGAAAGGTATGTTCCATGGCAGCAAGGCACCAGCTCGCCATACAGAGGACTGGCGGTGGACGCCCACCTCCTCCGCCACAGCTCACAGCATGGGAGGAGCAAGTCTTGGCATTACTGCATCCTGAGGGACTCACTGGAGTAGCTGGAGGAATGGACACTGGTAAGTCAATATTTAACACTTATCACCCCATACCTGCATGCCATCACACTCCCTCACCCTCACTCCCATCACTCCACTCCATCCCACACACTACACCGACACATATGACTGACTCATATGACAAGCCATACCAATACAGGGACGGCCCTCCCAGCCCCGCATTGACACCCATCATTAAAGCATGCGCAGCATGGGGGAACTAACAGTCTCACTATACATCAGCATACACAATCAAAGGTGGCAGGGCAAAAGAAACCATAGAGGAGAAGAAAGGGATGTACAACATGTCACAGGTATGAGGCATAATACATCTCTTACATTCCCACTGATGCCCCAGCCAATCTCAGTGGAGAGAAGGTGCCACGACTATCCAGTCTCCCAACAGAAAATGGCCACAGTGATGACAGTAACACTGGACTCTAGGATCTGGATCAACAACCTTGCCCATCAGGGACCACTGGACAGTTGGTCACCCCAGCCCACTCACAGTCCACCACAGAGCCTCCCCCATCAGTTACCAACACCACAGCACCCAACCAGCATCCCTAAACCTCTGTTCCGAGGACACATCAATCAGCAGTGTTCCCACCTGTACAGGGACCCCAGTCCACACCTCAATCCCAAGACAATCAGGGACCTGGGATAAGTGGCAGTGGGCACACCTTTTAGGTGAAAGGGGCACAGGGCAACAGGGACACTGGGAGGACTGCCGTGTGCCAGGGGGAAGACAGGCCCAGGGAAGTAACTCTCCAGGAGGTACTCACCAATGTCCTGGGTGCCTACCAACAAACCCAGGCCACAATGGGCCAGATCCTGAACAACATGCAGGAGAACAAGTGGCTGCGGGAAGAACACCATCAGGAGATCAGGGAGGACTTGCAAGCCCTCAACACCACCATGAACTCCATAGCAGGGGTGCTGGCAGACAAGGCCAACATCTTGAGGGAATGTACTGCACAGCAGCGGCCCCCTACCACTAGCCAGTCTATTGACCCGCCCTCCACTTGCATTGCAGCTAGTGGACAGGAGGCCCTGCCACAGGACCCACAGGCCACCAGCACCCCTCCTCCTGAAGAAAGTAAATCACCCCAGCAAACGTTCCCTGCAAACCAGACAGAAGCCAGAGGCACTTGCCAAGACCAAGACCACCGCCTGTCACCTTGTCCACTTTGAACTGCCATTGCTCCCCTTTTTATGGCCCCTTGGACACAGGACCTGTGCTAAAAACTGACTAGAACAATACCCTGGACTTTCCTCCACCATCACCCCATTCCATTGCACTTTACCCTCAATTATATAGCACTACAATAAACACCCTTGAACAAAATTTGAGTAAGAGTGGATGTGTCTTAAATGTGCATTTGTGGGAACAGTCACATCGAGTACAAATGATCAGAACACTGTGATAGCTAACAAATAATGACCTGGAATAGTCTGTAGTGATCAGATTAGGACAATATTGTCAAATCACCAACATCTGGAAAACGAGAAGCTATAGGTGACAGTAAGTTGGGATGCAAAGGAAGTGAATGCCATCATGCCACAAGCACACAGATAAATCAATAGTCAGAGTAATGTGCAGTTCCACTGTCTCACCTGTTTGTCATTGGAAGTATTATTGCATAACTGATGGTCTGTTGTCCTTATCCTTATCCTCTGCCTCCTCATCCTCACTGTCTTTAGGGTCCACTGCTGCCACAGGGGCATTTCCAGTCCCTCCTCCTGCAGAAAAGGCACATGTCGTCTGAGGGCCAGGTTGTGCAATATGCAGCATGCCACTACTATCTGGCAGACCCTTCCGGGTGAGTAGCACAGGGATCCACCTGTTAGATGGAGGCACCTGAACCTGGTCTTCAGAAGGCTGAAGGTTCTCTCAATTATTTTTCTGGTTCACCCATGTGCCTCATTATAACGGTCCTCAGCCCCTGTCCTGGCATTAATTACAGGGGTCAGCAGCCATGATAGGTTTGGGTAGCCAGAGTCACCTTCAAGTATTGAGGGACAACATTTAGCCTTACACAATCCTATGGGGATAACACCTGAAGTCATACACCCACATACTGTGGGTGGGGGATCTGGTTCACCTATTAGCCACACCCTGTGTCTCTGTAGTTGGGCCATCACATTTGGGATGCTGCTATTCCTCAGGGCAACGGCATCATGCACCAAGCCAGGATACTTGGTAGTGATGTGGAAGATGTACTGATCGCCAAGCAAACCATTTGGGCATTCAGTGAGTGGAAACTCTGAGGATTCCTAAACACCTGTTCATTCTTGCAGGGGGACTAACTTAATATGTGTACCGTCAATCGCACCAATTATATTGGGGACATGGTTCATTGCATAGAATCCTGCCTTTACTGTGGCCAAATCTTCCACCAGTGGGTAAGCAATGTAGCTGCACATATGTTTCACCAGGACAGACAAGCCCCTTGCCAGCACAAAAGAAAACATTGGCTGTGACATTCCAGCTGCCAAGCCCACTGTCACTTGGAAAAAAACAGTTGCCAAGAAATGGAGCACTGATAGCACTTGCACAAGAGGGGGGATCCCAGTGGGATGACAGATAGCTGATATCAGGTCAGACTCCAATTGGGCACACCGCTCTGTGATTGTGGCCCTGTTCAGTCTATAGGTGAGTATAATATGCCTGTTCTCCAGTGTAGCCAAGACCACAAGGGGTCTGTACACGGGGGTTCGTCTTCTTCTCCCACTCATCCACATCGGTAGGAGTCTAAGGGTCACAAGAGTGAGTAGGCTGTCACAATTTGTATAATGGAACCACAACCTCAGTGTACATGTTACATGTATGTGATGGGACACTGCGAATGACAGGTATGTGCAAATATAGGCAGTGCCACAATCAAGGTTAATCTGATGGTTGTCCATCACCATGACATGGCGACCCCCTGTTCTGTATGTAGGAACAGGTGGAAGTGACGTAACTCCGCCGACTTGGGCGTCATGGCGGAAGGTGGTCGTGCACCGCCGTGCAATTCCTCATCCGATAATATGGGCTCTTTGGAGTACAGTGGCCAGCGAGGATCTGCACTGGCAGTGACGGTGTACACCGCCACGAACGTGACCACCAGATTCAGTCTCAATCCTCACTTGTTTCCTGGCCTTCTGTCTGGTTCGCAGGAGAACACCTACACTGCATGTGCTGCTGTGACCTGTTTCTAGAACCTACCATGGCCCGTGTCACCGGGGAAAGGGCCCCTGCCTTCACTGCGGAGGAGTTGGAGCGATTGTTGGATGGGGTCCTACCCCACCATGGACTGCTGTATGGGCCTCCAAACCAACAGGTGAGTACACCTTGGGCATGATGCACGTGGGAAGGATGCATGGAGATGTGTGTGCAAGCATCATGTCATGGGGGGTGATGTAATGTGGTGGTGTACATGGTGTGTGTTGGCTGATGTGTGTGCCAATGGTGAAGGAAACGGTATTGGTGGGCCATATGTGTGACAGTCTGGATTGTATATGTAATGGTGTTCTCCCATCTGTATCACCTCTGCAGGTCAGTGCCCATCAAAAGAAGAGTCCATGTGTACATTAGCATCATCTGGTGGAAGTGGAGGGTCACCGAGGACAGAGGGAGCTGCATCCCACAGGACACTCTGTAGTGGCGGAGGACACCTCTGTGACCACCCCAGCTGCAGGTACAGCCACCACCCCACACCAGCACCTCCCTCCCAGTAGCCCCTCAGCGGGTTGCCCATGCCCACTCACCCACATGGGTGGGCATCTCCTTCACCCCAGGCACCTCAGGCCCTGCCCCAGTGAGTTATGCTGCTCTGAGTGAAGAGACTATAGACCTCCTGAGATCTCTGTAGGGCAGTCAACTATTGCGTATGCCATCAAGGGGCTGGCATCCCAGATGCAGCAATGCAATGCATTCCTGGAGGGCATCCACTGTGGACTGGCAGCCCAACAGAGATCAATTCAGGCTCTAGCCTCCTCTCTGATGGCAGCCATTGTCCCTGTCACTACCGCCCCCCTCCAACTACCACTTCCCAGTCCCCGTCTCCTCAAACCCAACCCATCCCATGCACACATACAGACGAGTGTGCACACAAGACAGCACACAAGAGTAGCACAGTCAAACACAGGCACCACACTTCAACACACAAGCAATCATGCAAAAACCAGACAGTTGCAGACACAACCTCTGCCTCCACTGTCTCCACCTCCTTTTCCTCCACCTCCCTCATAGTCACATGCACACTCACACCTGCATGCACTGCTTCAACATCCATCACCAACATCACCACACCAAGCAGCACACACACCTCACTAGCAGACATCTCAACAACATCCATGCACCCGTCCCCTCTGTTCTCTTCAACCCTGTCTGTCCCCTCTTTTAAAGCTCACAAACGCAAGCACTCAGACACCCAACAGCCATCTACCTCACATCAGCACACTTCCCAGACACCTGCTCCCAAGTCCAGCAGACGGACTCCTCCAACAAGCACTCCCTCAACCTCCACTCTCATCCCTCTTCCCGCCCTACTGTCCCTAAGAAGGATTTGACTCCTGCCAAGAAGGGGAAGGAGCCCACATCTCCTGCCATGAAGGTGAAGAAGCCCTCAAAATCTGCCACGAAGGGGAAGAAGCCCTCAACTCCAGCAGAGGCTGGCAGGGTGACACCACCACCAGTGGTCACGGAGCCCTCACCTCCAGCTGAGGCAGTGCAGCCTCTTCCTCCTGCAGAGAGCATGTAAGCTACCCTCCTGCAACTGCTGTACAAGGAACCCCCTCCAGAACCTTCTGTGAAACTCATGCACCTGAGAGACTGTGGCCTTGCACTCCCCAGCACAGAGAAATGGGCATGGAGCCCCCTCCAGAACCAGTGGGAAAGTAGCCCACTCCAGAGACTGTGGCCTTGCACTCCACAGGACAGTAAAATGGGTATGGAGCCCCCTCCAGAACCAGTCAAAATTTCCTGATTTCATCTGAGGTGCACCCCACCCCCATCCCCCTGAAGTACTTGCCCACTTACAAAATTATGCCCCCGCAGAGTTCTGTGCAGTTGATATCAGGAGACAAGTTGGGCCTTGGACTGTGCCCTGTGGCCATGTGGGCCCTTTGTACTTTGGTCTGGGCATTGGCCCTTTGTGGACAATTGTACATATCATGTTCATGTGGTGGCTTTTCCTTTCCTAAAACATTTTCAGTACTTCCAAAATCTGGTCCATGTTTTACTGTGCAGTGTGTTGTGTGCGGTTGGTTTATGTGTGCAGCTGGTTGTGTGTATGGTGTGTGTTGTGTGTGTGTGTGCCACACTCCCTCCCTAGACGGCTGTACTCACCGTTGTCATCTTCGTCGGTCTTGGTGTTCCAGGTGGAGCATGGCGTAGAAGAGCATAGGGAAGACTTGCAGTTCCAGTTCCATGGCGGCGGCGGAGTCCTCTATGTACTTGTTAGTGAGTCTTTCACTTTCTGTGTTCTGTTTCTTCCAGGCTTTTGATGGGGTTGGCACCGCTCTGGAAATCCTGGTGGTTTCCTGTGTCATGATATGGTAGGCGGTACTTTGTCTTCTGCCTGGCTTTTGATGGTGACCGCCATGGTGTGTGGTGTTAATTGTTAATGCCCTGGTGGCTGGTGTGGTACATTGGCTGTCTATGGGAGTTCTCACTGCCATGGTCATAATTAGGCGGTAATTACCGCCAGCCTGTTGGCGGTATTTCCACCACTTAATCACTCACTGCCAATGTCATAATGAGGGCCATAATTTCCCTTTATGATGCAAATCTTAAAGCTAGGAAGAGATAACCCTGAAATCTCAGTGTTTCGCTTGTTTTTCATCCCACTGTCCTTTATACTTCTGATCTCATCCAGTTTTCCTCCTACCTCCTATTGCTCTATTTCTGTCCTATAGTGAATCCAAAAGTTTCTTCTCAACTTCAGTTAAGGAACATGTCAGATTCTGTCTATGGGCATAAGCTGTGTTTAATTTCTTAAGCAGTCTAAGGAAACTGGCAACTGTCTCCATCACATTGAAATGGAAGTGACGTTTTAAATGCTTCAAAAAAAGAACTTTAGTAAACACCAAATCATTGTTTAAAAATAATATTGGAAATGTCCTGTTCCATAGAACAAACTCCACAGAAGACTACATGTAGCACCATAAGTATGAGAAATATGGTGATAGATAATTCCCTCTGCGACAGGTATCTGTGTACAGACATAAGTCTTTTTTTTATTCATAGTGTCAACATATTCATAAAGCAATTTGAAATAAGCTTTTGAAGAATAGCTTCCTCTAGATGCATCTGCATGCCAAGCCTTATAATCTAGTGCATGTAAGCTATTGTCTACAGGCACAGGTTCAAAGGGGTAATGCTAGGTTTAGGCTTAACTACAGTGGAAGGAGCTGGTGAGGATAATCCTACAAGAAGAAGAATTAATACTCCAACAATAACAAAAAACACAGCTACTAATACATAGCTACATCTATGTGTGTTATTAGTTTCCATAACATCACTAGAATGTTGACTGTTGAGAAGAAATTTGCAGTCTTCTTGGCAGATTTCTACTTGAACAAACAGCAAAACAGAGTGTATGTAATGTGCAATGAAGTTATTTACAGAATCTTCATGCTACTTTTTAGCCCTACTCTCTCTTCTTCTAAAGGACACCCTAGCTTTCGTTTAACTGCCTCGGGCCTAGGGACTTTTCTCATTTCTTTTAAACAATGTCTTTTTTATTATTTACAAGTCAAAGATCAGTTCAAATGATCAGCAATTTTCAACTCAGTTCATTCAACTAGAGTGCAGTTTTACTCAGTTCTGATTGTGGTTCCGATTTCTGGAGGTTCAACAGGAATTTCACTTCTGACTTTCAACTCACAAGTTTCTTTCTTACATTCATTATTAGCAAAATGTGTCCATTTAGGGGACAAGTACCTCTGATATGGCACTCTAGTTCTTTTTTTTATTTCCTGCGTACAGGCTGATTGCTTTCTCTGTCACTCAGGTCACAACTCGCAGTATCCTCTGAGACAGTACTCAGTACTCATTCTGTTGGCAATCTAAATCTTTCTGTCTAGTCTTCTTCAGGGAGAGGTACTGTTGCATCATCAAGAGGGCACTCCACTATAAAATGTGGGCTGCAGGAATCCTGTTAGGAACCCCTCCCCCCCCACACACACACACTTGACAGCAGTGTTTGTCACTAGAATTATGTAGTATGGTAAATATCACCTAGGCTCCAGACACGTCTTACAAACATGCTTCTTCACAAAGACCCAGTCACCAGGACTAAGGTCATGGCACTGCTCCAGACTTGGAGTGGCAGCAACAGCTTCAACATGGTGGGACACAGAACAGGCCATGTCAGCTAGTCCCTTGCAATAGTCAAGAACCATGTAATCCGAAATGTTCACAGGCACATTTGTAGGTACGGCAGGCAGTCCCAAACCTCTTCCCATGATTATTTAATGAGGCGACAATCCTGTTTTTCTGTCAGGAACACTGTGAAAACTCATCAGCATAAGAGGCAAATCGCCTGGCCACTTCAGAGATGTTGATACACACACCTTGGCTAACCTGGCTTTCAATGTTCCATACACTTGCTACACAATTCTCATTCATTCTCAAGCCCTCATTGTTGAAATTAGTTCTTTGATCTGACTCCAGCTAAGTCAGGAAAATGAACTTAGGTATGAACCCCCTCAAAAAATTGGCTACAGTGAGACTGTCATTTCTCCTGGTAGGGTATGTCTCCACCCAACACAAGAAGATGCACACAACCACTAGCACATACCTCAGCCCACTATACATAGGCATTTCAATTACGTCAAGCTGCATTCGATTGAAAGGCTTTCTTGATCTTCCTATGTGGCTAAATGTCATTGGAGTTCTTTTCATTACATTCGTCTATTGACACACATCTGTGACACAACTCTTCCGTCACTATCCTGAGTCATGGGTTAAACCAATGCTGCTTAAACAATCGCAACATGGTAGCCCTCCCAACATGAGTGGATCCATGGAAATGTCTAGCCATTGGGAATGCTGCCTGGTAACACTGGTCTGACATCTACAGAAAAACTTTTCACACATCTTACTCTGATCCAATCTTGCTGTTCTGCCTCTGTCACCTCTTCCTGCAACCTCTTTGCTTCCTACCAGGTATAAGTTGTTGACAACAAAATGATATAGTTGGTTTCACCTTCATTCTCATTGACATATTCACTGCTGAATGTTCGTGATCCATGTGCACGATATTGGGCGACCTCATCAGCCTAACAGTTGCTCACTGTTCCATAGTTATCAGGAACATCATAGCCATTGTCAGTGTTTTACAGACCATAAGCCTAAGAAGAGTTTCAGATTTGTGAAAGCTCAGAAATATCCACATTGGGAGTTAGCTCCAATGTCTACAAAAGTAGTTTTAAAACAGTTTTTGAATTCACTTAATATACCTCCTGGAACGAGCTCCTGAGATGATGGATTCTGGGCATGTGCAGAGTTCACAGTTCTCAATTCACATGCTACAGAAATGAATGTCACACTTCCACTGAATCATGGGAGGCGCTGGTAGTGTCTCAACATCAAGTTAAACTCCGCATTTGCAAAGAGCAATTCCACACTGAACTGGGATAGGATTCTTTTTTACTCTTCTCTTACACAATAACAGGATCAAAAGAGTTGTTTTGCAGTGACAAGAAACAGGTGCAGTATTCTCAGATGTAAATGTAATATGTAATATATATTATTATATATATGTGTGTGTGTGTGTGTGTATATATATATATATATATATATATATATCGAATTTATTCATGATACGGAACGTCACAGGAGGTCCATGAGTGAAAAGCCATAAAAAAGAGTAAAAAAACTAAACCTTCAAATACAGCTAAATAAGTTAATACAAGGATTAAAAAAAAAACATTTAAAATAGTTAAAGATTCTAAGACAAAACATTTCATTTGGGGGAGTAGAGAAGGCCTGCAATAACTCCGAAGCAGTGCGTAAGGAGAGAGCGAGACAGATGGGACGCACCCATCGACGGCGATATAGCAACAAAGCTGGACAGATAAAGACAACATGATTCAAATCCTGGACTCTATTTTGACAAAGGTTACAAATAGCTGAGGATCCGTACCATCTAGCCCGTAATATATTAAAAGGAAGCACCCCTTGTCGCAGCAAGAACCAGAATCGTCTCACCCTATGAGGTAGGTTCCAAATAAAGTAGGGCTACATTACCTTCAATCATATGGTATCAGTTGTAGATTGAAAAATGTGCCTGTGTACACAAGCCTGTTTGTCCAGGCAAAGACTGGTGGACCAAGTAGCTTCCCTAATTGTGGATTTGAGCTGCGCGGAAGAAAATGTGAAACTGGTTGTAGGATTTAATTGTAAGAGAGCTATGGCATATATATAATTCCTGCCAATAGTGTATTTCATTCTGCAGCCGGCCAAAATTTATTTTATTAACAATGACCGCAAAGAGTCATCACCACACGTCATTAAGCTAACCACCCAGCAAATGACCGCAGCCAATCCTTGAACAAAAACACTGCACAAACCCAACCCGAGCCTTAATATAGCTGCTGAAAAGGCAGAATTTGCGGATGTAAGATTCTTCAGGGCACGGCCCTCAAGTTTAGCAAGAAAGACCCATTTGGAAACATCGGTGTGTTCTGTGCAACAGAGCAAGGACGGGGGTATTTTTGCCCAATAAACCTCTAGGAAGTACTTAAAATGTCTCCTACCTGTTGCCCTGTATAGGGCATTTAAGCCGTTAGCCTGGGATAAAGCCGTATGTTGATTATGTTCTGTATGCTCCCTATTGTTAAGGTTCCCACAGACAATTTTACCTAAAAAGATGTATGAGTTTACTCTTTCAAGTTGCTGAGCTACCAAAAACCAGCAGAAACTACCATATTTAAACCTTTTTTTTCCTGTGAAAACATAAGATTTTACTTTTGGAGCAGTTTACTTTAAAAAAAGGGGCGTCTGTGAATTTCTCAAGGGCTTGAAGACGGTTATTTAGCCCTTTTGGGGTATGATCCAATATAATGATATCATCCTCATAGAGCAGACAGCATAACGGCCTTCCTCCCAATTTTGGGACAAAGCCCTTGCACCGAGTTAAATAGATGGATAGACTGGAGATGTACAAGGAAAACAGCAATAGGGTCAGCATACAACCTTATTTTAGACCATTCGGAGTTGGAATTACATGGAACAAGCCTCTTTCTCCCCCTAGCAATACCCTACACCTGGTGGAGGAATGGAGGGCAACCACCAGGTCTAAGAAAGTACCAGGAACGCCTAATCTTAAAATCTTTTTCCACAGCGTAGCTCGATCTACTTTATCAAATGGTGTGGAAAAGTCAATGAAGGCTGCATAAATCACCTCCCCATTCAGGGAGACATATTTCTTGTTTATTTCTTGGAGGGCCGAGATGTTATCGATTGTCCCATGTTTTTTCCTAAAGCCTGATTGCTCCAGGGGGATAATTTTATTCCTTTCCGCCCAATCGCTAATCTTGGAAAGCAGATACTAGGCACAAATGTTTCCAACCGCACCCAGACGAGCGACCTGGCCATAGTTTCCAGGACAGTTACTGTCCCGGGTCTTGTATAAGTGAACAATATTGCTACCCTTCCAGGATGGAGGGATATTCCTGGTTTCGTAGCAGCCCTGAAAAACCTGGAACAAGATTTTACACCAGGTGGATATGTTGTGTTTTATTACCACTACAGGGATTTCATCAGGGCCCATTGCCGCTGAACTTCGCATGCCTCTGATTAATCCTCTATTTCTTTTAGAGTTGGGTATGTATATAAGGAATCTGGCACAGTTTGAGGGAGCTCCACAGCATTACCATTGGTAGCGTAAAGCCCAGATAAAAAGGTAGACCAGCTGGTTTCATTAATGGTAATTGGAAGAGATCTGGTTCTCGTACACTCGTCTGCACCCAATGACCAAAAAGGCTTAGAATGGCCATTAAAATCTACTTCCCTTACCGCCATTCAGAATCTATCCATAGTATCCTTTTTTAGACAAGCTCTTAAACGCCTCCTTCTTCTATTTGATAAGTCTAACAGAGATTGATTTCTAATGTGCATTCCCTATATTGCTTATGAGTGAGAGCATTAATTTCTCTGTTCAATAAAAGTAAGGGGTTTTACCGAATACTTGCTCTGGGCCTTCTGAAGGATGGTCAGAATTAGCTTCTGCAGGAACTCAGCAAATCTCTCCAAAACATTTCCTGCCCTGTTTTGAGGTCATCCAAGATCTTTAAGCCCCACAAGCCTGCTAGGGGACCAAGGTGTTCTGCCAGTTTTGATATTAAATTGTGATTCTTGCTCCTCCAAACTCAAGGGATCAGCAGGGAACACTTTCAAATTAATAGAAATTACCAAGGTATTATGATTGCTGAGGACGGTCTCTAACACTTTTATGTCCCATACCAAAGAGAATGCCTCATAGCTTGTTACCACTAATCCAAAATAGCAGTGCCCCCTGGAGAATTATGGGTATAGTGTGCTGGTCAATTAGATGGGAGTCTACCATTGGTTACAATGCAATCATCTGCCTTCAGACACTCAAGGAGAAGCTTCCCACGCTTGTGAGATCTTAATTTACGGGGGAAAACACAAGTTAGAATCCAAAATGCTTCCTCTTTTCCCTCATCCCAAGGAGATGAGAGAACTAAATTAGAAATTTTACAATTTAAATCACCAACCATAATAATTCACATTACTGGCTCCCAATTGCAAAACTCCTTGTTAAAAAGATGTATCTTAGTTTAGAGGCTATCGTAGGGGACACCAGGAGGGATATAACAGTTTATCAATGCCAGTAAAGCTACCTCTGACCCTTCACCAGCACTTTGTAAAATTATAGCTAGAAACAAATTGCTGGGGTCTCTATATTTCATACTGCCAGTGAAGCCTATTAGACTGCAAATAAACTATCCCACCATTGGTCTGGCCTCTCTTTGAGGGGGGTAGCATTACAACAAAGTGAATAATATTTATCACACAGGAACTCCTCAGTGGACCGAGTCTTTTGGAGGCAGATTACATCAGCATTTAGAGTATTCAAAAACTCGATTTTTCCCCCTTGTTATTTATACCAGCAGTATTCCAGGATACAATAGGGAGCTCATTGCTACTGAGGCAGTGCTGATGGATGAGGTATTGTGGAGGAGCTACTTAGTGCAACTGTAGCCCATTCAAAGAATAGGAATGAATACTTGGATCATAGAGTCAGCACGTCATGGGGGTCCCTAAGTGACAATTCCCGGCCCTGTTCCCCCAGAGAGATTTTTAAACCCAGTTGATCAAAGGGATAGTTGTCAAGATTACTTAGGGGAATAGGAATAGAACTATGGTTCTTCACACCTTTGTAGGAATGCTGTGAGACCCTACAGGCTAATGTGCTTCCCACCTTGCTCAGATAAGGGACCACATCAATGTCTTTACATTGTTGATGTTCTGAATTATTTTAGGTTTTGTTGACAAACACCTTTGAATATAAAAACACTCTAGTATTAGACCCAAAGCCAGAGTCCTCCAGAGTAACCAGACGTAGGTCGTCACATTCAATTAGACTGAGGGATTGTATCTCAGAAAAACACTTTAACAATTGAGATCTATTAAGGAAAAGATCTGCATCAAGCAATGCATAAAGTCAAGAATCAAAGCATGCTCAAAGTTTTGTTTCTTTACTATTTTTGAAGGTGATGACCAGACCGGCTTGAGCTTAGGCCCTGAAGGAGCTCCAAAAGATTGGGCTAAGAGATTTAAAGGTAGCCTGTTTGTTGGTGATATAGACATATTTTGGATCAAGTTTGAGTCAGCCATATCTAGCATGTGGGGGGGACATAGAGGAATGGGCAAAACTCGAGAGTCAGTATTTACAGTATGGTGTTGTACGACGGGAGCCTCCGGGGTTAAGGATTCTTGTGGCTCAGTAAAATCCTCAGAAAAACACACCTTTCTCCAACCTTTTTTGAGGAACCATCAGATAGATTTTTTGACCTTCTTAAGTTTTTCCCTTTTGCATGTTGGCTTTTGCATCTATAGACAGCGGATCCCGATCACAGAGTTTGTCTTTGGTCGAGCTTTGAAAATTGGAAACATATCCTGTCCTGAACTTTGAAGTTCAAAATCCAGGCTTTTCCCTGATGAGAAGTCGCTCAATACAAGTCTAATGGAATCTATTGGACTCTCGATGGGAACTGAATTCCTAGGTAGTATCTGAATCTGGGTGCGCCAGCCTAGGAACAAAAATCGGTACCGGGAAGTATATCTGTGTTCACTGGAGCACAAGGCCGTACCAAAGGTTCTTCTTGTTGTGGTGTAGGTGATTCAAAATTAACTCCTTTACTTTTGATTCGTTCTTTTAATATGGCTATTACAGAATCGAAGATACAGTCTGATCCCCCAACAATTTTTTCTAAGAGATTTAAAATAGAAAATAAAAGTCTCTCTAAGCTTACAAGGGAGGAAGGGAACACTACATTTTGGTCAGGGGAATTACTTGGGTAATTAACATTTAAACTCAAATCGGGAGTCACTGAGAGATGTTCACATAATGAGGTATGATTGGAGGGAGTGCTACTAAAGAGCATCAAACCAATGGACGGTGGCAGGGAGGAAGGCTGGGGGGAGTTCACTTCCTGAGAGGGGCCATATCTTTTAAATGGCTCTAAGTCTAAATCTGGAAGGGTGAAGTTAACCAGAGGGTTTTCTAAACCAATACTTTGGGGAGGAGCTTCATTAACAGTTCTGAAAGGGAAGTCCTCCCTTACAGAGGCCGAACAGGTGGGATCATAAACTGAAGATAGGATTACACTGGGGAATGACAGGACAATTTTACAGGAAGCAGGAACCTCAATATGAAAAGAGGATGTTAGAGGTGCTGAAAAGACCCGAATGACATCTTCCAAAATATTAGAACATGCTAACTCCTTGGGACTAGGACTAGGATAGAGAAGATATCCCAATGGTAAAGTGACTCCGCTGCCAAGAGATGCAGGCTCTGCAGGATTAGAGGGAGTCTTTTCTTTGTCCCATAGAGAGAAAATTTGTTTTTTGCATTTTTAAGCCTGGGGGGCTGCTCCCTTATTACGCAAAGGGTTATATTTGGTTTTAGAACAGGATATGCCGGGGAGTAGGCAGCCAGATCTAATTTTTTTTGCCATCATTATGCCTTTCGGAGTTTTGGTAGATATGTTCCTTAAACAACAATAAAATATTTCAATAAGCAAAAAGTTCAGCAGGAAGGATTGTGGCGCAGATATCAGTCAAGTGAGAGAAGAACAACGGTACCGCCGTGAGAGCTGAACAGAAAGAACATAATCCAGCAGAAAGACAGTGCGTTGTAATCGGGGCAAACAGGAGGCACTGAGAGAGGCAGGAACAGGAGCAGCAAATTGAAGAGCTGGAGAACTTCCACCACTAGCTCCAGATTTTCACCTCTGCTCCGATGACCAACAAACCGCCTCCCATCACCCGGCACCGGCAGACACCCAACAAGCAGAGCAAAACGAGAAAAAACTGCACTACCGTGAAGTCCAACCAGGAGCAGCCAGGGGTATGTGCACATGCAAAGCAGCAGTATCTTCCAGTCAAGGTGCCCCTGAGTCACCCAGCACCCACTGCTGTGACTGCTGTGTCTGCTGTGTCTGCTGTGGCCACTCCTAAATCCCCCTGGATCCTCGCTCTTTGCTCCTCACAGCTCCTCACAGCTGAGTGGCAGAGTGGCCAGTAATCTGCCAGTCACTGCCTCAGGCTAGGCTCTCGGCTTCGATGCTCAGAACATGCTCGAGTTTAAGTGGGTTACTCGGGCCGCTCAGGCCACTTGGGGACAAAATACAGGAAGCCAGCGACTAGTAGCCGGCGGCAGCCATGCTAACTCGCGGCCCACTGACTCACTGAAAAATTCACTGAAAAAGACAAAGATTATAGGGACGTTAAGGTGTTGAACTTACTTGTACAAAACCACAGAAATTCAGGTAACTATAATTCGTACCCTCGCCATGTACAGATTTTTTATCAATAATTTTATTGTAAATGTTGCAGTGATAGCATCAAAGATGCCGTAGAAGATGTCATCAATGATATAATATGTGGAGTAATTAGCTGTGCATGGCGAAGGCACGAGTTATAGTTACCTTAGGGTGTGAGTTATAGTTACTTGAAATAACTCTAACTACATCTGAATTTCTATGGTTTTATACAAGTGAATTCAGAACCTAACTGTAACGTCCCTGAAACCTTTTTTTTACCAGTAAATGTCTAAGGTTTTTTTTAACGTAAAGTAATTAAAATTACAATACGTAATTCCAATGGTCAGGCCCTGCAGCCAAGTCCTTATAACCATCCAATGCCATGCTATGTACAGCCTTTGGCCGTGCACAGCGGAAGATGGTCACAGGGCCAGTCTCTGTTAGTGGATCCGTGAGTGGTTGCATGAGTATCTGAATGGGTCTGAAAGTGGGTGTGTGAGTCTATGAGTGCGTCTGAATAGGTGCATGAGTGTCTGAGTGGGTGTGTGAGTGGGGGCATGAGTCTCTGAGTGCATGTATGAGTGAAGGAATTAGTGTATGAATGAGTTGTTGGATGTTTTTTTACATTTTTTGCATATGGTCGAATATCCTTGAATATCCTCCAACATTCGAGGATATTCAAGGGTAATAATGAATATTGCACATGGTAAAGAAAATCATTTTAAACCCATAACTTGACCATGAAACAGCTTTATATCACACACCTGGGGACAGGATACCTCCACCCTGAACCCCTATACCAATTATCATTTCATTTTGCAGCCCTGGAGACCCTCTCCAATAACATAAAATGGCAGAAACAACTTTCTAGTCAGGTTGTGGCCAGCCAACGACAGCGCTTCTATTTGCGCGTGCATTCGGCAAAAGTTGTGAATGTTCGCGATATATTTGTGAAGGATCCATAACCCTAGGTATACAAATTTAAATTCCCTTTAATATCTCCAAAACTACTGAACGGATTTCCACAGAATAAGTGAAAGCATGAGCTGGGTACCGAAAGATACATTTCTACCGAACTTGGTGTAATTCCATCCAGTAGTTAGGGTTGTAGTCGTGTCTAAAGGTCCTTTGGGAATTAACATGAATCACTGGGCCGCTTTTTTTGGAAACTTTTGTGAAGATTCGTCAAACGGTGCCAAAGATAAAGGCATGTCAAAAAATGCGTTTTCTATTGAAACATGGTCCTAACTATAACTACCTACTGGCGACCACCAGTGGGTTTTAATAAATAAATATGTAGATATATTTTTTTTTCTTCCACCAAGCGACACGAGGTCAAACACGGCACACACAGGAAACCCTGTGTTTGTTGATTTATTCTTACAAAAGAGATGAATATCCCAAACTACATCAACATGTTTCAACCACCAAACTATAACTCGTGCCCTAAGGTAACTAAAACTCGCGTACCAGCCAAGGACAGTTTTTTCATCCAAAAATTTACTGCAAATAATATTTCGACATTCGCAATTATATTATCTAAGATGTCACGAGTGCTGTCATTTGTGGGTTAATTGGCAGTGCATGGTGAGGGAGTGAGTTATTGTTCCCTTGGGCACAAGTTATAGTTACTTGAGGTAACTCACTATAACTGGCGAATTTGGGAATGCGTGGCGGGAGTTGGCCGCAACCCTTCTGGGTGTGACAGTGGATGTGAGAGTGTCTGGGCATGAGAGTGCATACAACAGCTTTTGCAGGAGACAGGATGTACTGCAGCCCATGTAGTCACCAATACACACTGCTCTCCGATGGTGATGGCTGCTTTTTGTATCCCAGTTGCGCTGCAGGTGGTGGTGCAGGCAGTGGTGGTGGTAGCCTCCAGGCCTTCACCTGTAGCCTCAGACGGCTGCCCACTGGGGCTGCTGCTGCTGGCAGTGGTGCTGCTGGCAGCGGTTCAGGTGGCAGTGCTGGCAGCAGTGCAGATGGTGGTGCTGGCTGCGGTGCAGGTGGTGGTGCTGGCTGCGGTGCAGGTGGTGGTGCTGGCCGCGGTGCAGGTGGCAGTGCAAGCAGTAGTGATGGTAGCCTCCAGGCCTTCACCTGCAGCCTCGACGGCTACCCACTGGTGCTGCTGCTGCTAGCAGTGGTGCTGCTTGCGGCGGTGCAGGTGGCGGTGCTGGCAGTGTTGGTGGTAGCCCCCAGGCCTTCACCTGCAGCCTCGGACGGCTGAAGTGCCATGGCTGGTGTTCTGTGCCCATTCCTGCCCTTGGCACATGGTGGTGCCTCCTTGCTTCTGCCAGCTGGAGTCTTTGACTTGGCCTTGCTGGCTAGTTGTGCCTCTTTCCCCTTGCTGGCTGCTGTCCCCTTGTTGCCCTTGCCAGGTGGTGGACCCTTCTTGGCCTTGGCAGGTGTTGGTGGCACACTGGCTGGGCTGAAGGGTGCCTCCTTGGAGCCTCTCACAGCTGCAGAAACCACAGTGGGCATGGACTGGGTGGCTGAGGTGCTGGGCTGGGTTCTGGCCACCCTTGCACGAGGGGAAGGACGGGGAAGAGGAGGGGTAGGGAATAGGTCAATGTTGGTGAGGAAAAGCTTCTTAGGGACACTAGGGTGGGAAGAGGGTGAAGGTTTAGGAGTGGACGAAGAGGGGGTGGTTTTAGGAGGTGTCAGTCTGCTGTGTTTGAATGCAGGTGCATGGGCTTGATGCTGTTGTGAGGTGGATGGCTGTTGGGTGTGTGTGTGCTTACATTTGTGTACCTTGGGAGGAGGGGTCACAGACACAGTGGGAGAGGACACAGGGGAAGTGTGCATGGATGTGGGGTGGTGACTGCCAGTGAGGGGCGTGCAGTGATAGGAGTGCTGGTGATGGAGGTAGTGGATGAGGATGTAGTGCATGCCGGTGTAAGTGGAGATGCTACTGAGAGGGGGGTGGATGACGAGAAGTAGGGGGACACAGTGGAGGCAGTGGATGTTGGTGTGTCTGCACGGGGATGGTGCTTGTGTGAGTGCCTGTGAGATGAAGTGTGGTTCTTGTGTTTGCCTGAGCCACTTCTGTGTGTTAATTTGGGTGATTACTGGTCTGAAGGTGTGATTGGGATAGGCTGGGGTTGAGGGTATTGGACTGGGAGGAGGAAGTTGGAGGGGGAGGCTGGAGACAGGGACAATGGCTGCCATCAGTGCAGAGGTTAGAGCCTGGGATGCTCTCTGTTGGGCTGCCACGCCAGAGTGAATGCCCTACAGGTATGCATTTGTTTGTTGCCAATGCCCTGCTACACCCTGGATGGGATTCAGTATGGTTGACTGCCCAACAGAGAGGGATCTCAGGAGGTCAATAGCCTCCTCACTGAGGGCAGCAGGGCTGGATGGGGCAGGGCCTGAGGTGCCTGGGGTGAAGGAGATGCCCACCATCCTGGTTGAGCAGGCACGGGAAACACGCTGAGGGGCTGCTGGGAGGGTGGTGCTGGTATGGGGGTGGTGGCTGTACCTGTAGTTGGGGTGGGCACAGAGGTGTCCGCCACCACCAGGGAGCTTCCATCGAAGGAAGAGTCGCTGTCGGTAGTGTCTCCTCCTGTCTCCATCGTGGTGCTTCCCTCACCCTCCGTCCCACTGGTGCCCTCCCCATCGGTGGATTCGGCCTTCAGGCCCATGTGGGATGCAGCTCCCTCCATCGCTGGTGCCTCTGCTTCTCTGCCAGATTATGCTAATGCACACAAGGACAGGGTGACAAAACAAGAAGGTGGGGGAGAGACAGAGGATACACTTGGTCAATGCCAGCAACAACACTACAGTTGGCGTACACAACACACAGGGATCAGCCCTATGCACTATGCCATGCACTGCCAGTTACAATGGTAGTCACCAGCCCATGGGGTCCAATGCCTAATGCCACTAGCTGCACGCATGAAACCCACAGGACCCTGCCTAGTAGTAGATGCCCACTTACACTATTGGGGTTGGAGTGCATCTGATCTTGCCCATTATTGAACAATCCCTGCCCTGTTCGCCCTGGCTAGGGGCACCCATAGCCCACATCCCCCACTCAGGTAAAACCTTAATGTGCGCAAAGTCATGATTCCGATTCTGTACTCACCCCCTTGTGGCTGCTGTGATGCCTTCAAGTGCCCATCCAACTCCAGATAGGCTACCGCCAGGATGCAGAACATCAGGGGGCCAGGGCATGACGGGCACCCCTTCCTCGTCGGGAGGCCATCCCCAGCTGGACCTCCGCCGTCTTCCTTGCCCAGCGGCGCAGGTCCTCCCACCGTTTGCGGCAGTGGGTGCTCCCCCTGTCAAAGACCCTAAGGGTCCATACCTCCTTGGCAATGGCACACCAAATACCCTTTTTCTGATGGGTGCTGACCTGCAGAAAAAATACAGCAGAAAAGGGATTAGTCATACCGTTTGGACTTTCTAACTCAAGGCCCACCATATCCCTCCCATCCCCTTACGCACATCCATTCCCCACCAAACATGCAGCACTCTGGCCAGGACCCCTCAGACCCACTCCTGCAAGGGTCTTACACACATAGAAATCCAGACATTCATGGCCCACACATCATGCTCACAGTGTACTCACCTGTTTGTCTGGAGGACCATAGAGTAAAGTGCACTGGGGTAGGACCCCATCCACTAGTCTCTCCAACTTCTCTGAAGTGAAGGTGGGGGCCCTTTGCCCAGACACTTGAGCCATTGTCGCTTCCAGACACAGATCACAGCAGCATTTGCAGTGTAGGTCCTCTCCTGTTAAAGGTCAGGTAGCAAGTAAGTGATAGAAAATGGCTGTCAAGTCCACGGCGGTGCGTACCGTCACCGCCGACGTACATCGCCATTGGCTCCTGGAACCCATAGGGCCCAATGATAACCAATGCGATGATGCGTGGCGGTCATCGACCGCCGACCGCAATGGTGCACAACGCCAGCAGAATTACCTAATTTCCACTTGTCCCTCCTCACAGGTCAAGCAGCTGCTATTTCAGGGGGGCACAGGCCATTGCACCTAACTGCATCACAGTAGACATTGGCACATCAACTAACTCTCGAGTTCACATACTGTTTCTGTAAATGAAGAAATGCATATTAATATTGACATATGCTGAATAGGAGATGGAGACATCCCCTCATGTACAGACCTCTGGAAGACCTGGCGACAATGGAGGACAGGCACATTATCCTAACCTACAGACTTGATAGGACCACAATCCAAGAGCTGTGTGCCCAATTGGAGCCAGACCTGATTTCAGCTATCCGCCAGCCCACAGGTATCCCCCCTCTAGTGCAGGTCCTGTCAGTGCTCCATTTCCTGGCAAGTGGTTCCTTCCAAGCGACAGTGACCATTGCATCAGGGATGTCTCAACCAATGTTCTCAAACGTGCTGACCAGAGTGTTGTCTGCCCTGCTGAAACACACATGCAGCTACATCGTATTCCCCCAGGTGCAGGATTTGGCCACAGTGAAGCTGACTTCTATGCACTGGGACATATCCCCACCATCATTGGTGCCATTGATGGTACACATACTGCATTTGTCCCCCCCGGACAAATGAACAAGTGTTCAGAAAAAGGAAAAACCTTTACTCTCTGAATGTGCAGATGGTGTGTTTGGCAGACAAGTACATCTCCCATGTCAATGCCAAGTATCCTGGCTCTGTGCATGATGCCTTTATCGTGAGGAAAAGCAGCATTCCATATGTGATGTCTCCATTCCAGAGGCACAGGGTGTGGCTAATAGGTGAGCCCATGGTCCCCACCCAGTTGATGTAGGTATATGGGTGTGGGGTTGGCCCTAAGGGTGAGTGTGTGGCTAACAGGTATCCCTTGAATATTTGTAGGTGACTCTGGTTACCCCATCCTCTCATGACTACTGACTCCAGTGAGGAATGCCAGGACAAGGGCAGAGGAACGTTACAATGAGGCACCTGGGCTAACAATGAGGATCATTGAGAGAACCTTTGGCCTCCTGAAGGCCATATTCCGTTGCCTCCATCTGACAGCTGGATCCCTGTACTACTCACCCAAGAAGGTGTGCCAGATCATCGTTGCATGTTGAATGTTGAACAACCTGGCCTTAAGATGCCAGGTGCCTTTTCTGCAGGAGGATGAGCCTGGGGATGGTCATGTGGCAGCCGTGGAGCCTGTGGACAGTGACGAAGAGGATGCGGAGAAAGAAGATGTGGACAACAGAAGTACACTCATTCAACAGTACTTCCAGTGACACACAGGAAAGACACTGTAACTTCACCTTCCATTGCAGTTTTGTGTTTGACATTGAACATGGCAGCCTGATTTCCCTATTTCTATGGCCACTTACTGTACCCTTTGGCATCTCCATTTTCAGATCTCTGTGCCCCACTCTGGTTCCTGGTGTGTTTAATGCTGCCCACTGCAGGTCATACCTATGTAAATATTACAGTGCATTTGATTTGCAATGTTTACACTTTGTGAAGGTAATTCATTTGTCATATAATTCAGACTCCATACTTGATTTTGTTCCAAGGGTGTTTATTTATGTGCTAATAAGTGTAGGGGGTATTGAAATGGGCTGGGTTGCTGATAGAGGTAAGTCGGTGTAGAGTCCATTCTATTTGTATCCCAGGTGCATTGTCCAAGGGGGCATAGGAAGTGGAGCAATGGCAGTTCAAAGTGGACAGAGTGATAGAGTGGGACAGAGGGTGACAATCAGGAAAGTCTTATTTCCTGGCAGGGGTCTTGGCAACGTCATCTGGCTTCTGCCTGGATCGTAGGGACCGTTTGTAAGGGTGGTGCTCCTTCTGCAGGGGGTGGGTTACTGGTGGCCTGTTGTTCCTGTGGCGGGGCCTCCTGTCCACTAGCGCCGGCGGAGGTGGAGGGCTGTTCTTTGGTTTGGCCAGTGTCAGGGGCCCGTTGGTGCCACTGCCTCCCTCATGGTGTTGGCCATGTCAGCCAGCACCCCTGCAATGGTGACCAGGTGGGTGTGGATGTCCCTCAGGTCCTCGCTGATCCTAAGGTACTGTCCCTCCCGCAGCCGCTTGGTCTTCTGCAGCTTGGCCAGTATCTGGCCCATGGTCTTCTGGGAATGGTGGTATGCTCCCGGAATGTTGGTGAGTGCTTCATGGAGAGTCAGTTCCCTGGGCCTGCCCTCCCCCTGTCGCACAGCAGTCCTCCCAGCTTCCCTGTTGTCCTGTGCCTCTGTCCCCTGAACCGTGTGCTCACCGCCACTGACCCCAAGTCCCTGATTGTCCTGTGTTTGTGGGGTTGCCTGGGGTCCCTGTAGTGGTGGACGCACTGCTGATTGATGTATCCTGGGGAAAAAAGGATGGGACCGCTGGGTGGGTGCTGTGTTGGTGTTTCCTGAGGGGGGAGGCTCTGTGGTGGGTTGCGACAGTGGCTGGGTAACCGACTGTTCAGAGGTCCCTGATGGGCCTGGTTGGTCATCGTGATCCAGGCGTGCAGAGCTGCTGTTATCACTGTGAGCCTCTTCAGGGGTAGGACTGGATGTTGCTGGCACCTCCTCTCCAGTGACACTGAGTGGGAGTCCTGTGGGGATGTAAATGCAGTGTTATTGGATCTCTGTGTGCCATCTTGTGCATGAATATGTTTCCCTCTATGGTTGTTATTAGCAACACAGCTTTGGCTTGTGTGAGTTGTACTTGGTTTTAGCTAAGTGATTGTCACTAGTGTGCAAGCTTTGGTAATGGGTGTCCATGCAGGTCTGTGATGGGGGTCCATGCATTGGTGTTGCATGCAGGGCTTTGTATTGGGATGGGTGGGTTGTGATGGTGGGGTATATGTGAGGTGCTGGAGTGATGGGAGTGAGGGTAAGGGTGGGGGTATGTGGTGGAATGCAGGTAGGGTGGGGGATAAAGTAGTAAAGATTTGACTGACCAGAGTCCAGTCCTCCTGCTACTCCTGCGAGGCCCTCAGGATGCATGATCGCCAATACTTGCTCCTCCCATGTTGTTAGTTGTGGGGGAGGAGGTGGGGGTCCACCACCAGTCCTCTATACAGCTACCTGGTGTCTAGCTACCACGGAATGCACCTTTCCCCAGAGGTCATTCCACCTCTTCCTGATGTCATCCCTTGTTCTTGGATGCTGTCCCACGACGATTACCCTGTCCACAACTCTCCGCAATAGCTCCATCTTCCTTGCAATGGACGTCTGCTGCACCTGTGATCCGAATAGCTGTGCTTCTACCCGGTTGATTTCCTCCACCATGACCCTTAGCTCCTCCCTAGGAACCTGGGGTGTCTTTGTGGTGCCATGGGTATAGTGTGAGTGGTATGTGTGAGGGTGTGTGGGGTGATGTGTTGAGGTGCGTTGATGGAGTGTGGATGATGGTGTTTTGTGGCTCAGATTCAGTGGGTGCTCCTGGCTTGTCTCTCTCTCAGTTGCCAAAATGTTTGGGTCGTAAAGGGTTGTGAGTAATGTGGATGTGTGTTTGATATTGGTGTGGGTGTGGTGTGTGTATGTGTGTCAGGTGTGTATAGTTTGAATTGTCCAATGTGGCGTTGTTTTGTATGTGTGTGTGTATTTTGAGCACAGCAGTGTGTACCGCCAATGGTTAACCATGGTTGAATGACTGCCGTGGTGATTTGTGGTGTATTTCTATTGGCGTAACGGTGTGGGTTTTGGTACCGCCAGTTTATCACTGACCTTTGGTCTGGCGGACTTGTGTGGGTGTCTGTATAGTGGCGGATTTCTCTGTGTGGGTCATAATACCCTTAGCGGTATACCGCCGCGGTCACGGTATGTTGGCAGCAGTCAGCATGGCGGTAGGCAGCACTTAGCTCCAGAGTTGTAATGAGGGTCATAGTATAGTTGGGGGGGTTAGAATATTTTTTAGGTTGGGGGCTGTTGGGTGCTGGTTACGTATAGGGGTATATGTTAAAAAAATAAGCTAAAAAAATAAACAAAAATACAACAAAATATATATTTCTTTAGGCAATAGGTTTAGTTGGTCTATGTTTAGCTTTAGTTTATGTTGTCCTTCTCATTGATTGTCTTCTAAGAGGGGTGGGGGGGGGCAATGTTCAGTGTGTGGTATTACAGGTATAAGATAGGTTTAGAATAGGATAGTTAGCTATTGGGATAACTTAAGATAAGTTAGTATAGGTTAGGTTAGTGGAGGTTAGTGTGAAGTTTAGGTTTTTGATAGGTAGTATCTCTATACTATAAATAATTCTTGTTAGTTTTTTACTCTATGGTGTCCATGATGATTCATTGTCTGGGTGTTTTCATGGCTGCACTGGCCACGGTTTAGAAATGCCTTTGGGTGTGCATTCAGTATTGACTTACATGTGTGGCTATGCGTATCCCAAATGACAAAGGACCTGTGATATTGGCAGTGGTATGACATCAGCTACTCAATATGCTTTTCAGTGCAGTTCCTGACACTCTGATTATGTAGAGATACAAATTCTAAGACAGGTAATCATGCAAAATCTATTGTTTGTGCTAAGTTCTGTGACATTGATTCTTGAGAAGTTTATCACATTGCATTCCACCTCATTTCGGGATTGGATACAGGCACACAAATGGTTGCCCTTCACAGTCTCACAAATGCCTATTTATTTGGTCTTATCAATGGTGTACTGGTACAATCATCAGGGATACTTCCAGACAATTGTGTCCTGAACCAGATATGTCATATGCTAACTTGCGTGATACCTGTTTATCATATGCCTGGAAGAGTCAGACATTTAATCATAGTCATCAATACTATTGGTCACCTTAATCATGATTGGGTCTATGTTTGTGGCTTTGTGTCTGACAGAAAGCCACACATGTCCTTTTGTTCTGTAGTCATTATCCTGGCTTCACACAGTACATACATTTGTAACAGTTGAAGGATCACAGAACAAAACAGTGCTTATGTGATCATGGCAATTATTTACATATGCAGGTTTTGTAACAGATGATGTACAATGCATAGTTCACTGATCCCATGAGAGATCCCAAGCCATTGAATGACAAGTCAGATTCCAAGGGTGAGGGACATATCATTAGACATGTGTAGGAGAGTAAGGAGGAGTCCAAATTGACAATGGGTAGAAATTGAGACTAAGGCAGTCCAGGCGTGATGAGCCTACTGTATTATAGTGAAGAGGGTACCACTACAATGGCATGATCTGAAGCACAGAGCTAAAGAGATACTGTCCATGTGGCACTGGGTGGTTTTTCTAGTGAATGTTGTTCCTTCCGCATCTACCTCCTCTAATGTGTGTGGTGTCTCCTGTGCCAAGGGTGGTGTTGTTGTTGAAGTTGAGGGGGGCACATACACATCAGGGGATAGTGATGTGGAAGCAAAGGTCCTGGCAGCTGCCATTTGTGGGAAAGCAAAGGGCATCACTGCAGCAAAGAGGAACTATTGTGCAACACAGCAGCTACATGACAGTGGTAGGCAGTCATGTTTTGAATAAGGGATGCCAGATCCCACTGCATAGAATCCAGGACATTTTGGATGGCCCCCAGCCTGCTGTCCATCATGCTGGTGCCACTTTGAGAGGGCAATTGTTCCAGACTCTGCCTCAGGAAAGCAGCTATGTCAGCCACAGACTGTTGGAGTCCACGTAGCAGAGAGTTAGTGCCCCTGATGGCAGCAGAGTTGTCCTTATTTGGACTGAGGAACCTGTGCACTTCCTCTAGGCTGCCTGCCATGGTCTCAATCCCCACCCACACCTGCTGTGCCAGCTCCTGCAGGACTCGTACAGCTGTCCTATGAAAAGTATTGTCTGGGTCTCAGAGTCCAAGGGCTGTGGCTGGACTGGTCAGTGCAGTGTGTTGGTTGTTGGGTGGTTCATATGGAGACCCCGCAATGCTGTGTGTCCTCCCTGTACCTGGAGATGGTGTCGGGAATGAATCCAGGACATCCTGGAGAGTGTCAGCATTGATGGTCGGCAGCTGGTCATCCAGATCATCAGAGAAATCCAGGACAGGCAGCTCCAAAGGAGGTAAGGCTTCATCCTCTGCTATGGGATAATGAAATATCAATATTGGACTGTGGTGACTGTTCACATGAGTCATCATTTACTTGATACTGGTGGCTTAGTGACATGGTACAGACCTACACATCAAGGCACACATTTATGGACCCTAGTTTTATGAGACATTTGCAACCAGCATTGGGATTCAAACTGGCACATGTACCTCTGCTAACTTACTTTCCTACTTTTACACCATGTATCTTTATCTGATCCTGTCACAATTTCTAGACAGTCTCCTAATCCTTCTGTTCTCATTGCTTGGTTGCCCTTTATGTTCTAGCTACCAGTCTACCTCTTCTTTTTGGACTTTTTTAATTAGACATTATCATTGTAGAAAAACAGGTCACAGAGGTGAACAAAAGATACGTACATTGGGCCGTATTTATAGGCCCCTAGTACCAAAGGGGGCATATTTATATTTGTTTTGCACCAAATTTGCATAATTTTGTTTTACACAAATTCAATGCAAAATGAACTCCATGTTTATACTTTGGCGCTAGACCCATCTAGCACAAAGCCCTCACCTCTTGGCCGAAAGCAGGACTATCCATACCAGTTTATGTGCTTCACCCGGAATTTATTCTGTACAGCCTAATATAGTGGCATCTCAGAAGGTGGTGGAATGCTCAGCTTAGCCATTTCAGTCAGAATTACTAATACTTATGACCAACACATAAACACTTTAGGGCAGTCCCAGGCAATATGTAAAAGGCAACTCTAAATGCTTTACACTTTTGGCATTTCACTATGTCATTTGGTGTAAGCTTACAAATATGTTATGTAGTGTAATATAGACAATGTACCATCTGGAAGTGTATGAGTATAGGTCTGTAATAGAATGGCATATATTTCACCTGAACGCAATCATATTTCAAGCTTTCATCAGTTACTGGTTGTAGGAAAGTACCATCTTCCTTGGCATGTCACCCCTATTTTTACCTGTATGTCGGTATGTTTTTGTCTGTCTCACTGGGATCCTGCTGATCGTGTGGATGCTTATTGTCCCATTGACTCATTAGAACAATGGTTCAATTCCCTTGTAGATAATAAAGCCAAATTTTTTGAAACAGAAGTGGCAATACCGGATCCTGACTTGGTGGTGATGGCTAAATGGGCGCACCAAAAATGTGGACACCTGGGAGAAAAATCCACTTGCAGGTGGTCAGAGATTAGAGGGATGCATGTTCCCCTAGGCTTGATAAAAACTGTAATTTTGCAATGTCCTATTTGTCAGCACACACTACACAGATCTGTCCCGCAAACTGTTAAAGGTCAGTTGGAGAGAGAAAAGTTACCAGGACAGATATGGCAAATCGATTACATTGGACCACTACTGATTAGTCGCGGGTGTCAATACGCCTGCACCATTGTGGACACTTATTCTGGATACTTGATTGCTGTCCCTTGCAAACGTGCTACTCAGTACAATGCTATCAGAACTCTGGACTTGTTAATGTTATACTATGGAGTACCACTCCAGATCCAGAGTGACAATGAGTCATACTTCAAAGGCAAATGGTGCAGGACTACTGTTCTCAGCACAATATTGAGTGGATATATCATATTCCTTACTATCCACAGGCCTCAGAACTGATTGAGAGAATGAATGGTTTACTGAAAGCTCAATTGCGAAAATTATCTGATGGAACTTTGAAAAACTGGAGAGAGCATTTAAATGAAGCCCTCCAGATTCTGAACAATAGACCATTAATAAATGATGAAACACCTTTGATGCGAATGTGAACTCCAGGTTTGCAAATACAACCACAAGTGGCCACCAATACCATCACATACTGGGAAATAAAACCTGGAGCGTTAGCTCCTTAGAGCACCACACCCGAATCTGCAGGTCTTGACTTACATGCTTTATAAGCTTACAGACTAAAACCCCGAGAAAAAGCGTTGTGTGAAAAAGGTGCTGGAATACAGATTCCCCCAATCAATCAATCAAAAAAATGTATAGAGCGCGCTACTCACCCGTGAGGGTCTCAAGGCGCTGGGGGGGGGAATCAATGGGGCAGGGGCAGCCATGTCTTGAGGTTCTTTCTGAAGAGCAGGAGGTATTTGGTTTTGCAAAGGTTGGTGGGGAGGGAGTTCCAGGTTTTGGGGGCGAGGTAAGAGAGGGACCTGCCTCCTGTGGTGGTGCGTTGGATGCGGTGGACGGTGGCTAGGGCAAGGTCGGCTGATCGGAGGTTGCGTGTGGGAGTGTGGAAGTTCACTCTTTCGTTGAGGTAGGTTGGGCCGGTGTTGTGGAGGGATTTGTGTGCCTGGATGAGGACCTTGAATGTGATTCTCTTGTCTATGGGGAGCCAGTGAAGGGATATGAAGTGTGGTGAGATTCGTTCATGGCAGGGGAGGCCAAGGACGAGGCGTGCGGCTGTGTTCTGGATTCTCTGGAGTTTGCGTTTGAGTGTGGTGCCGGCGTAGAGGGCGTTACCGTAGTCTAGTCTGCTGCTGACTGTCTTCCTGGTCTCTGGGGGAATCCATTTGAAGAATTTTTTTAGAGTGCCGGGTGTGTGGAAGCAGGAGGAGGTTAGAGCATTGATGTGTTGTGTCATGGAGAGGGAGGGGTCCAGGATGATGCCGAGGTTGCGTGTGTGGTTTGCGGGGGTGGGTGCGGGCCGAGGACGGTGGGCCACCAGGAGTCGTCCCATGTGCTTTTGTTGGGGCCGAAGATGATGATCTTGGTTTTGTTGGAGTTGAGCTTGAGGTGGTTGTGGTCATCCAGTTGGCAGTGTCGAGGAGAGCAGCGTGTAGGTTGGTTTTGGCGGTGGTGGGGTTGCTGGTGAGGGAGAGGATGAGTTGGGTGTCATCTGCGTAGGAGAGGATAGTGATTCCATGTGCTCGGAGGGTGTTGGCTACGGGGATCATGTAGATGTTGAAGAGTGTGGGGCTAAGGGAGGACCCTTGGGGGACTCCGCAGATGATATTGGTAGTGTTGGAGAGGAAGGGTGGAAGGCGGACTCTCTGGGTCCGGTCGGTGAGGAAGGAGGTGAGCCAGTCTAAGGCTTTGTGGCGAATTCCTATGTTGTGGAGGCGTGTGCGGAGTGTGTGGTGGCAGACGGTGTCAAAGGCTGCGGAGAGGTCTAGGAGGATGAGTGCGACGGTCTCGCCTTTGTCGACTTTGGTCCTGATTTCGTCAGTGCATGCAATGAGGGCGGTTTCCGTGCTGTGGTTCTTGCGGAACCCGGATTGTGAGGGGTCAAGAGTGTTGTTTGCTTCAAGGAAGTGGGATAGGCAGGCGTTGACTAGTTTCTCGGCAACCTTGGCGGGGAAATGGAGGAGGGAGATGGGGCGGTAGTTGGAGAGGATCTCCTAGTCAGCTTTTTTTTTTTTTTAGGAGAGCAGTGATTTCCGCGTGCTTCCAGGGGTCTGGGTAGGTGGCGGAGTCGAAAGAGGAGTTAATTATGTTGCGGAGTATGGGGGCTGGCTTTGTTGTAGATTCCAGAGCATTTTGGATTGATTGCTCCCAGATCTGGGTTGGCCTTTAAAGGTATTCAGGTTTTAGGGGGAGTGATTGATGAAGATTACCAAGGAGAAATCAAAGTTATTCTGTTAAATAATGGAGAAGTTGACTTATTCATTCAAATTGGAGACAGGATTGCCCAACTTGTCATAATTCCAGTGAATGGAGGATTGGTAAGGAAGGGGACCGCCCCAGCCCTTTCTACTGTACGTGGGGAGGGAGGCTTCAGTTCCACTGATAAAAACCCTGGTGCTAAAGTGTGGGTTGAATCCCCTAATGGCCCTCCAGAACCTGCAGACATTATAGTAAAGGGTCCCAACAATGTCCTGTTGATCATGAAACCAGGAAAGGAAAAATGGGAACATATTCCAGCTGATAAATGTTATTTGGGGGAATGGTCATACTTGTTTCTTTTACAGGTCATACTACAGCCTGTTTTTGCTGCAAGTGTTCCGTGTGGTCTCCTTTTGGGCCTGTGCGTGTGGGGCGGGAAGGAACCAACACCCCCATTTCAATTTGATTGATCGACCACGTTGTGCAACACGTTTACTGCATCTGAATGACAACATTTGGATTTATTTGGCACAAACGGTGCTCAACGATCTGATTTCTGCAGGGGTGCCTTGCGAAGCACTGTGGGTGTTTTGTCAACATGTTTGATCAACATATCAACGCCAACAAGCATCTTGTTAGAAATTTTCAGTGCTATTAACTGTGACAAAAATGTGCAAGAACATGATGTTGAAACCCACTTCAGTCCCTATGAGTATTGCAGGGACTGTCAGGAAACAACCAACGAAAAGAGGGACAATCTCCCTCATATGATCACCTACAACATTGCTACCGGTGATGTGTGTTACTAAATGCCCTGTAATTCTCGTGACATTGGAAAATGCATTCAATTGCACTTAGAAAATAAATCTTCAACCTCTCAAAACTTACTGTGGGAACTCTGAGTTTTGTGCTTTTCCCGAACGGACAGACATTGCAAAAATATGTCGAATCATATGGTTTGTCATCATCTTGTGACTGCCGCTAGTCACACTAAACATGTCAAGTTGCCAGTTGGCTGGCTGTTTTCGTGTGGAAACCTAGGCCCATATTTATACTTTTTGACGCTAAACTGCGCTAACGCAGTTTAGCGTCAAAAAATTTAGCGCCGTCTAACGCCATTCTGAAGCGCCATGCGGGCGCCGTATTTATGGAATGGCGTTAGCCGGCGCTAGCAGACCGGCGCTGCCTGGTGTGCGTGGAAAAAAAAACACGTAGACCAGGCAGCGCCGGCGTAGGGGGAAAATGGCGTTAGGGCGTCTTAAAATGGGGCAAGTCAGGTTGAGGCAAAAAAATCGCCTCAACCCGATTTGCGCCATTATTTTCGACGCCCAGACGCCATTTAAATGACTCCTGTCTTAGTAAAGACAGGAGTCATGCCCCCTTGCCCAATGGCCATGCCCAGGGGACTTCTGTCCCCTGGGCATGGTCATTGGGCATAGTGGCATGTAGGGGGGCACAAATAAGGCCCCCCTATGCCACCCAATTTTTTTTTAAAAAAATAAAAAATTATACTTACCTGAACTTACCTGAATGTCCCTGGGGTGGGTCCCTCCATCCTTGGGTGTCCTCCTGGGGTGGGCAGGGGTGGCAGGGGGGGTCCCTGGGGGCAGGGGAGGGCACCTGTGGGCTCATTTTGAGCCCACAGGCCCCTTAACGCCTACCCTGACCCAGGCGTTAAATAGTGGCGCAAATGCGGGGTTTTTTGACCCGCCACCTCCCGGGCGTGATTTTTGCCCGGGAGTATAAATACGACGCATTTGCGTCGCCGTCATTTTTTTAGACGGGAACGTCTTCCTTGCATCTCATTAACGCAAGGAAGGCGTTCACGCAAAAAAATGACGCTATTTGCCCATACTTCGGCGCTAGACGCGTCTAACGCCAAAGTATAAATATGGCGTTCGTTTTGCGCCGAATTTGCGTCGAAAAAAACGACGCTAATTCGGCGCAAACGGAGTATAAATACGGGCCCTAATTTTTCACTTACATTCCAGCTAACATATTGGGCGGAACGTGCACCTTTACACGCCTGGGACTCATGATGTTTCCATCTAACTCAATACACACTAGCTATCCCAGAGATGTTATGCAACTAGATGAAAATTGTGATTCAGATATTCAACTATTATCCCAATCAGAGTATCTAAGCTTAAGTCTTTCCATTGTAGGCATGCCTGGTTTAACTGTATAGTTTAACTCAAGTCTAATCAGTAAGTTTGTGTTTCTAATAGTTAAAAATATTAACCACACTTCTATTGCTTTATCTGAATTTTTACTAGATGTGCGTTGTACCCTGGGATGATCCTCCTCAGCTGAAGAGGGAGCATGTAACTAAGCTGTAGGTTAGTTGAGCTCAAACTCTTAAAAGGACTTTCTCCAGAACTTACCCGGAAAGCTGCATTGCAAAACAGAGCTGCTATAGATTGTCTTTTGCTAAAACATAATCATGGCTATTCCTAATTTAAAGATGTGTTGTTTCAATCTTTCTGACCACTCTAAATCTATCCAGGCACACATTAATACCCTACATACATTAGTGGAAGGGGTAAAGCAGGAAATAGATCAGGGATTGTGGAACTGGTTATTTCAATGGTTACCTGATTTTGGACAATTACGCAAAGTTTTTGGTGGAAGTTTTGTAGCATTGGTTATTATTATGTCATTATATTTCTGTGTACAATGTATTCCTAAATTGCTTGCAATGTTTAAACCGAAAAAAGTTGATTTTAAACCTGTAGGCTACACAACACACTGGTCAAAGGGTGGAATATAATGTTATTTGGGTATTGACCATTGATGTCGTGTCACACCGCTTTGCACATGGCTTAGCTGCGTATTGTCACTTTAGTGGTCACTGGTGATAACCTCCATTTTGTATTCAGCCTAGGCTTGCAATGTTTAAACCAAAAAAAGTTGATTTTAAACCTGTAGGCTACACGACACACTGGTCAAAGGACGGAATGTAATGTTATTTGGGTATTGACCACTGATGTTGTGTCACACCGCTTTGCACCTGGCTTAGCTGCTTATTGTCACTTTAGTGGTCACTGGTTCTAAACTCCATTTTGTATTCAGCCTAGACTCCATTTTGTGTCCAGCTTTGCTTCATCGCCATGTTAAAATATTTTTCCGTGCAAACATGTTATGCAATGTGTTTTTCTCCTTCTACATGTTTTCCTTCTCACCAAAGAGCTTGGAATGGTACACGATATGTAGGAGGTAAGCACTCAGTACGATAAGCTAGTGTTTAGCATAGGCAAGAGAACTGTTTGACTTTGGGATGCGTGCCTTGGGAAAGTGGTCAGCTCCCGACGCATTCCTTTCAAGGTTTACCTAAACTAGCCAGCATTTTTTAATATTTCCATCTGAGAGGGGGGTCTTCTAGAAGGCTCTTTCCATGGTTGTTTAAGCTAGAAAAAGGTGGCCCTGCTCAGTAGCGATGAATTCCGAGACCTCAGTCAGGACTGGATGTCAAATGCCTGACATTTTTCCTGTGAGGGTGAGGATCTCTTTCTCGCAGTTGAACGGGGTCATCTTCTTGCTGGCATGAGAAAGATGAAACATCTGACAAGCCCTACGGTGATGGATTTTCATTGATTATTTGCTTTGCATTGCATATGAATATATATCTATATATCAATATAAGTGTTTACATCCTTGCATGTATATATTTGCTGTCTATAGATTGAAGATTCTTTATACGTGGTCTTACATTGTTGTTGCACATTTTGAAAGTGCACTTTTTACTATTCAAACCTTCCTTCACGAACCTTGCAAAACGCTATAATAAATGTCTTCTTCAGATTAAGAAGTGCATTCCAGAGAATCTTTTCAACTCCTCTTCGTGTGTATATCTTGGCTCAGTCAAAAGTAAAGCAAAAACAGTGGGTAAATTAACAACATACAGTGTAGGGAAACTATGCCAGCAATGTTTGAAGAGCTCCTCACTAGATGCTGTTAGAAAACACCTCAGTCTCCTGTCTAATAATACTGACTTACAGGACTTCCTGTTAGACCCCAGACAACAACGCAGAAAGCGTTTCTTATATGCAGTATATAATGAAATTTGCAAGCTTCCCCAAAAAGAAGCTGCTGCTCGGTTAAGGCAAATAGACCAGGAAAAGTTACAGGAGGCATTAGCTGTTGTAGATAATAGGATTAATACCCTGTCCAACCAGATATACACCTTAAACAACATTGTTTCCTCTGCAATAGACATAATACAAAGTAATATGTTTTCTTAACACCACGGACAGGGTCAACTAAGTTCCATTATGCACACTTCAAACATCGAAGGCAGGTCGTGTTCCCTGGCAACACGTTAGCTCAAGGGACATATTTTCTACATTTAATTTAATGCGACAATAACAACTAATGGCTAAGAAAGAAACTTGGCTTGTTATCTGAACAGCTTTCCAGCCCCCTTAATTAGACCTGAGTTTGGGGTGCTTTCAAATGGCAGCTGTGTTCTCCTCAGTAGTGAAAACTGTTGTGGGATTTGAGCCAGAATAGTTTATGTTGTTTCAGTCTCTAAGATTGTTACAAGCTGTGGGAATGTCTTTTTTCCCCCCACAAGACAAAGAGAAGTAGCTGACATTTGGCCCCATATTGCTACTTCAAATGTGAATTTTGACAAGTTGAGCAGACTCAAGGCTTTATTCTTCCAAAAACATGCGGCGCTCACATCTGCACGCGAGACCTACGCATTCCATAAAAAAATAAAGTAAGTTATTTTAAGCCAGTTTATCAGCTAACGTGTTTTTGACAGTTCAGATATAGAAGAAGCAAATGAGTCCGAAAAGATGCTGGTGCTGTATTTGTAGGAGGAGAACTGGTAGGGGTCTCCTGCAGTGCTTCATAGTAAATGACGCCATCCGTCTATGTTGAGGTTGTGTCAAATCGATCAGGACGTTCAGTACTGTTTGTTGTAACTGATGTTAGTGAGAGATCAAGATCAATTTACACCCTCCCCAAGCTCGGAGAGGTGTCAGCATCAATGCTCAAAACTTGTAGAGGGACTTCTTAACCAGTAGTGAGAGGGATTTGGGAACTACTGGGTGTTCCTCTTGGTCTGCGGCACATGATCGGCCACATGGTGTAAATTGACATAGTCGATAGATACAAAGGGGTTTTCTTTAGCACCAGCCAACGGTGGTAGAATGACAGTTCTGGTACTGTGTATTTCCAAGATGGTGACCGGTGCAGGATAAGAAGGACCAAACTCCTTTTTCACAGCAGCCTTTTCGCATACTAGATCCCCAACCTTAGGAATCCAGCCGGTGGATGTTAATGGTACATCCTTAATTCCTGTGGAGGCAGCATTGACAGAAGCATTGTCATCACAGAGCTGTTGTAATTCCTGCAAGAAAGTGACACAGTCATTTATGTCAAATGGTACCTCTGTCATCTCCACATCAGCACCATCAAGATCAGGAACATACCTTTGAGTTCCAAACAGGCACTCGCATGAAGTACTACCCCCCAGGGACCTTCTAGGCAGATTGTTATGTGCTCTCTGGACTCCATACCGGTGGTTAAGACCACTACGACCCGTACCTAAAACTCTGGCTGTTAAGGACTGCTTTAAATCACGGTTTTGTCATTCCACAACATTATTTTCCTCGGGATGAAATGGGGATGAGTAATGGAGTTGGACCTCTAACGAAGCCATGGTGTCACTGAATGCCCTTGAAGCAAAAGCAGGGCCCTGGTCCAAGTGGAAAGCCGCAAATGCATATGCAACGATAAAGACTCGCAAATCTTTAACAGCAGTCCGAGCGTCAGCCGAGCATTGTGTCCACACCCATAGAAATCTGGAGCAGAAGTCGACAGATACCAAAAAGTATTTGTATGCACTATCCGGTGTTAGGGGACCACAATGGTCCAAGTTCACACATTGTTATGGTTTGTTGGAAATTAGGTGGGGTGTTTGCAGTGTGCATTTGACGGTGTAACCCTTAAATTGTTGCCAAATGTCACAACAAAGGACATACTGCTTGGCCTATTTGTATAGGAGTGGCCACCAACAACGTGCTTGTAACAATAATATTGTAGCCACCACGCCAGCATGGGCAGATGCTATCCCCTCATGCTTTGCTTTAATCAACTCTGATCTCATGTCTTTGTTGGGAATTACTCCAACCCCCATGCCTGTTTTTTTCTCTTTGGCATCGAGGCAGCCTCCCATTGGTAGGAATATTTAGCAGGAAATGCTTTTGGATAGGGCGTGCCTTCAGCCGTGGCTTTCATGGCAGCCCATATGTCATTGTCTGGTTTTGCTCCAAAGCAGTTTAGTGCAGCAACAGCAGCCGTAGCTACTGCTGATTTGGCGGCTTCATCAGCCAGTGTATTTCCAGCAACGTGTATTCCAATGTGCTGGTGTCCAAGTGTATGTACAACATGGACATTTGGTAGCGTTTCCTTCAGATCTGCTACTTTCCACCGCAGAAGTCTGCATTTGATAGTGTTGCCTTTGGAATCTTTGAACCCATTCTGGCGCCAGTAATGCAGGTATTCATTGAAGGACTGGACACAGTAGTACGAATCACACACAATCAGTGTTAACTATGCAGGATCCATATGTTCCAGTGCCATCAGCAGAGCCTTTAGCTCTGCTAATTGTGCTGTGCAATCCCTAGGGTTTGCGTGTATGTATGCTGGGGACAAATTGTATTATCCTCCACATAGCCACTTACGACTGTGCAAGCAGTGGAGTATTGATGTTTTGTGTCAATTGCATGTTGTGCTGAGCCATCAGTGTACATGACTCTTTAATATAGATCAATTGGCAGTGTATTTGGTGGAAATGGGTATTCTAGTTCGTATTGCAAAAATCCTTGAGTTTGTAATTTTGGGTCAAAAATGTAGTCTACATCAGTGGCCGTTAAAGAAGTTCCCCATTGAATTCAATTGGGATTAAATGCTTTAGCGTTTGGAACGCTGGCTTTGGTAACAACCTTAAGGGCTGGGATTGGGGAAACAACAATAATGTATTTGCCTTGGGCTAGTGGTCTTTCATTTAATGACGGCTATCTGAACAGCAGTGAGAATTTTATCAGTGGAAGCAAAGTGTTATTCTGCTGAATATAAATGTGATTTGTATGCAATCAGGATTGTCTCACCCTCATTGAAAGTTATATAGCAATTACTCTGATGACCAGATGTTTTTTGTTGTCCTTTGTGTGTAAGTGTTGTGCTGCAAGCATGTCTGTTTTCAGAGCTCTGAGAATGTGTGTTAAACTGCCCAAAATTTACTTGAAAAGTTAGGATGTATTAAGTCATAGAAAGGTTTTATGCGTGATGCATAATCAGGAATGTACGTTCTGCAAAAATTTAGAAAACCCAATAGGGATTGGAGATTTTTAATTGTATTTGGAGATTGTAACTGTGCTTATTTTTCCAAGAATTGTGGCGCTAGGCTCTTTCCTTCACTTGATAGCTCATATCCCTGGAATAGGACGCTAAGACAGGCAATTTCGTATTTTTTTAAATTGAATTTGTAGCCAAATTTGGCGAATCCTACAACAATGCAGGCCACCCATCTCAAATGTTGCAGTAATTCATCAACCGTGAGATAAATATCATCTACATAGGACAATGCTCCAGGGTCAAGTGTTGTGCAATATTGAAGTCACGCGAGTTGCGAACAGTCCAGTTCTTGTACCCCTGTTGTAAACGACAGAATTTTCTGAGAGCCTAGTGAGCTGAAACTTGTTAAGTCTCAGCGCTATATTTTGACAGAAGAAACCATTGGAAATGTCCAGTGTTGTTTTGTATTTTTTGAGCACTCTGTTATTCATGAGTGCTGTGCTATGTGAGTTCTGGATAGTGTATGTGTGTGTATGACTGTTCAAATGTCTGTAGTCTAAGACTATTCTGTATGAATGGTCCAGTTTAGCTACTAGGAACAATGGATTATTCATGGGTGAGACGCATGGTTCGATTACGCCCTGTTACTCCAGTTGTGTGAGGATTTCCCTCAGGGGTGCTTTAGCATCATACTTTATTGGATATTTGGGTTGAAGTTGGGGTGGATTTTAAATAGGGATTACGTGATAGGGGGAATCTTTATCCCATTCCACGTGGTTGCGATATAACGCGGGTGCTGCACCAATGCCCAATCAATGAAGTAGGATTCTGCAAGCTTCTCTGGAACAAGAGGCGAGAAAGAAGGTTTGATAACATCTTCCCCATATGGGCAGGTACGGACAAATTGAGGTGGGCAATCCTTTTCGGCAATATAATATCATAGATGTTTACGACGTGCTCCCAAAACATTGTGTTCATTGTGTTCATTGTGCGCTCAATGTCTCCTTCTAACTGTAGCGTTACTTTGTACACCCTATCAGGCGTGGAAACACGTATGTCCACAGTTTCTACTTGTAAAAAGTAATCAGTTGCTTTCAAATCCAGATGCTCTAGAAGATTCTGGCGAACTATTGTGACCTATCCCTCGCTGTCTAATAGCACTAGTGCCCACTTCTTGTTCTTCAAGAGAGCCCTCTTCTTGATTGGCATGTCAAACTGCAACTGCTGCCACCTTTTTCTTTTTTTGTTGGGGAAGTTTCTTTTCTCTTTTAACAGAAACTTTTGTTGAGTGTTGTGATTCCTGTCTCGTTTTCACGTACTCAGTTCTCCGCTCTGACTGCCCACCTCTCTCACTGTGTTTTTCCGATGAGTCCTGAAAGGAAAGAGATTGGCGTGTAGCAGTATATTGATATCTGTCAGGCGTTTTTAAATTATCTCTATTTAAAATATTATGGGCCTCATTATGACCCTGGCGGCCGGCAGTAAGCTAGCAGGAAAAACCGCCAACAGGCTGGCGGTGTTACTCCAGCTATTATGACTGTGGCGCAATAGCCACAGCCATACCGCCGGCCTCTCCACTATACCACCAGGCTTTCGCCTGACGGTCATAATAATCCCCAGGGCAGCGGTGCAAGCACCACTGCCCTGGGTATTATGAGTCCCGGACCGCCAGACTGGCCACAGCAGTAAACACCGCCATGGAAAGGCTAGCAGTAAGGGGGACTTGGGGTGCCGCTGGGGTCCCCTGCATTGCCCATGCAGTTGGCATGGGCAGTGCAAGGGCCCCCTGGCATAGCCCCGTCGCGCATTTCACTGCCCGAATTTTGGGCAGTGTAATGCGCGACAGGTGCTACTGCACCCGCTGCACATCAGCATTGCCGCCAGCTCTATTACGAGCCGGCAGCAATTTTGATGTGACTTTTCCGCTGGGTCAGCGGACGGTAACACTGTTACCATCCACTGGCCCAGCGAAAAAGTCATAATAGGGAGCCAGAAATACTGCTGGCACTAGCGGTCTTCTGTCTCCCGCAGCCTCGGAGGTCTTTTTGAAAGGCCTCCGAGGTTGTAATGAGGGCCTTTATCTATTTTTTGGGGTCTCTGTATGTGGAGATTCTACCCTTCCTTTTTTAGGTGTTTGTTGTTTTTTATCCCAGCATTTCTTAGTACTCTCAGGAGCTTGCTTGGTAGAATCTTTATTAGATTTACCTTGAAATTGTGGTTTTGTTGGACTGGCCCCAGACTATCTCAACATATGCTAGAGTAGGTCTCCACGATAATCTTTGGCAGCTCACGTTCTTGATCCTGTGGAGGAACATTCCAGAGCTGCATGCGCACTCCTAGTGCGACCGCTTCCCCTTTAAGGTTACTTAATATAATTGAGGATACTGTGGCAAAGTTGCCTATTAGTTGCATCCCCAGGTCCAGGGCTGGGGCAGCCCCGTATTCATCTTGAATTTGTTGCAACACTTCCCGTGAATTGGCAAGTGTTGGTGTATCGTGTGCGTTAGTATAGAGCATGGCAAATGCCGTACCCCAAGTATTACAGTTATCTATAGTGGGAACCATCCCAAATGGCAAGCACATAGTTAATATCCTGTGTTTATCCTGAGGTCCTGTATGGGGAAATACTGCTTCCAGTGCGTTTATTTTCTGAGCTAACAAAATAGAATTTCTTCTCGTTTGGCAGGTACTTTACTCATGATCAAGTGTACAGTTGCAGGTTTCATACCTGGTGTTACTGCATGAGGTTGCACTAGTGCAGCACATGCTGGGTTTGTGTTTAATGTTTGCAATAAAAACTGTACTAATCATCTGTATATTACCGTCAGCTCAGCGTATAAGCGACGGACTTCAGCTACCGTTAGATTTGCTGCAGCAGGGTGTGGTGTATAAGTGGCCAATAAAGGTCAGGTAGCACCATCATTGACTAGAGGACCTAACCTTATGTGTAAAATTGTGTGGGGTAGGGTGCCATCAAGCCAATTATTATGTTCTTGATAAGATATAGGTATTCCTAAATATGCATGTGCTCTGTCTTGTGCAGGCACATTTGCAGGTGTATAGTGATGAAATGTATTTGTGTTCCCATCAACTGCTGGAACTGTGACCCAAGAATAAAAAAGTTCTGTTCTATAGGCTGGGTGAGCATCAACAACAAATGTGACTGGACCCCCCTGGGCCGTTAGGCCATGTGGCAGTAAATGCGCAAGGGGTGGTCGCATATTGACTGCAATTGCTACCTGTTGTGGATTTGCCATAATGAATGGTAAATGTGTTCAGAGATAAGCACACCAAATGAGGATTATCCTTTTAGAGTTCACTACAGCTGCTTATTCAGACTTCAAGCCTCTTGCTCAGGTATGAGGGATGATGTCTTCCCAGGGGAACCTGAATGTCAGAATTAGAGCTTAACATGCCATGCTCTAACATAGCTTAGGTAGGAATTAGTTTAACGACTCTAGTGACAATGTGGTAGTGTTATTTCTATACTTCACTCTCCTTGTCACAATTGTAATCCTGTCATGCTTTATCATCATGGTTATTGAAGTACATGCTTTATTGTCTAAGATGCAGTTGCTTCATTAAAACCTCTACTTGTCCTTGTATATGTGAGACTAATGTAACTGAGAGAAACAGATGTGATTTGAGTGACCACGATTTCCCTGAGAAGTCAATTGTGTCATGCGCTCGGCTCCCAATCATCCCTGCTCTTTGGTAGAGATAAGGCACTGCTAGTTAGCCGGAACCAGAAACCAAGATTGGGGCGACAGGTGTCACCTGTTGTGGATTAGACTCAGTCTCCCACACCGCAGGCGATTCTGCCACTCAAATCCAGTAGTCTCATTAGAATAATGAGAGACTACGCAACATAAAACAGGCCCACAAACAGCCAAAAATTACCCAGACACTAACCTGTCAATCCCGCCCATCAAGCACTGCCTGATTGTCCTATAGGCCAGTCCAACTCTGTACCCCTCCCTCACCTCTCCATATCAATTTGTTTAGTGCCCCTGCTCAATGGTAAATCAAAGTGGCCAATGCTGATCCCCTCAATCCTTAAATTACGGTGGGCTGATAAAATTGCCCTCTTGGAACAGTTCTCCCACAACACTTATGCTCATCTTAAACAATATACCTACAGACTTCTATTCTAACAACAGTGGAAGCAATAGATTACATTTATACTTACTAGGGGGGAGTACTACACACCCATATATTTCACAACTGCTACCTCTATGCCCATCTTGTTGATTCTGTGACATATAGGGCCAGATGTATCAAGCTCATGGTTTGCATTTCTTACACAGAGTATTTTAAGAAATCACAATTTTAGAAATGCAAAATGTGATGTAACAAAATTGCGAGTCGGTAATAGCGATTACTTAAAATTCACAAATGCAATTTGCGGGCAGCAAATACCGAATCACAAAAAAATAGCGATTCGGTATTTGAAAATGGCAAATTACAAAAACAGCAAACCGGAACAGCCTGATGACATCACAACCAGGAAGTGAGTCAGCCCATGCTGTTTCCAGGAGCCACACCCACAGGAGCAGGCAGATAGACACAGCCCAGCACCAGGAAGGCAGCATTGTGAGCCAGCCAGGACCAAACATCAACATGGCCAATGATGGGAATGTGAAGGAGAAAGGATACGGGAAGCTCAAGCTCAAATTCAGTGAGCAGGAATTGGAGGTGCTCACTAAGGAGGTGGTCAGGACCCATGACAAACTTTTTGGGAAGAACGCACTCCAGGTACCTGAAAGTGAGAAGAGGAAACTGTGGTCAGAAATCCAGACAAAAATATGTGCAGTGGGTGTTGCGCAGCGCTCAGTGGAGGAGATACGCAAGCTATGGTATGACTTGCGTTCCCCTGCCAAATAGAGGGTGGCCAGCAGGCTAACGGAGGCAAGGAGCACTGGAGGAAGACCACCCACCCAGACACCGTCCACACAAATGGAAGACATGGTGGAGTCCACACTGCTTCCTGAAGCTGTCACTGGTGTCACTGACATTGACACCTCAGGGACACCCAGCACCAGCAAAGGTAAGGGTAGTAATGATGTGTTTCCCCATATGTGCATGTACAAATGCCCCTTAGAAAATAGCGATTAGTTTGATGCATTGTGATAAATAGGCCATGCCGCATCTTACATAAGACGCAACAATGCCTTATGGGAGTGGTAGTCCACAACTCTAATGTGCAAATACCACATAAATAGCAAGTTAGTGTTCAGCCACACACACAACTGACAGTGATATGATGTCAATGTACATTTATTGCTATTGTGCAACATTTTGAGATATATTCATAAATGGCATGCTGCACATTTTATGATTGAAGGGGTGAAGTTGGGGATCAAGACTTAAGCAGGCAATCTGGTTGAGTCTCATCCTCAAAGAAGGGTTGGGAGAAGCAGTACAAGAGGCAGTACGAGACATCCGTTCTTGGCCCCATGGGACTGATGTCTCCTTAAGTACTATTGCTACTGTTATGATGTGGAAAAGCGATCTACAGCAGCCTCCTACATCACACACCAGTGATGTTGCCATCAGTTCCTCCATCCAGCCCTTGTATCAAACAAATGAACACGTATATGAACTTCTCTCTGGCAAAAACTAGTGTCATCAACAGCAACTTATTTGCTGTGTTGCAAAACCAGCAAGCCCTTGCTGGAGAATACCACGCAGTCTTCATGGTATTCACTAATAATCTGGCAAAAATGGGGCCTGCATCTTTAACCTCTGATGTTTGTGCATCAGAGCCATCCAATATGATTCTACTGCCTCCAATTGTACCTCAACAACAAGCACAGGAGGCTGAACATTAATCAGAGGATGAAAATGTAGAGTCCCCCAATTTTAGACCTAGAATTGCTCATTGAGCAATGGTGTGTATCTTTTGGCTAATTCATCACTTTGTCATGTATTTGTCATCATGCAAATTTATTTTCAAACATCTATAGTCTTCTATTGGTGAAATGTAGTTTATCTTATTCATCTGTTCAGGTTATAAAGCATCTTTTATTGCTAATATTTTAAATTGCCACTGCCTCTCCCTCATACAGCGAGTAGAACAAAGCCTTAGAAAGACAATGAAGGAAAGAATATAACGCAGATGATAGGGAAACTCACAAATCATCGCTTAAGAAATATCATGTGTGAGAAAGGGTCAATTTTGACATGGTAGCCTCCCACCTTTTGCTTGGAAAATTATGTGGTTTCAAACTGAAAGTGAAGGCTCTCCTTCAGTGTTCAATACATGCGAACTTCTAGTTATGGCATTTTTTATCTTATTGCTAATCCCACTGAACTGACTCACAAACACAATCCGATCATGTTCCTTCTTCCTATGGTCCTGATCAAACATACTGTCTCTACTATAAAATCGAGCTCTCTTAAAAGAATGATTAGTTAACTTTTTAGGGTATCCTCTTTTCTTAAGTTTCTGTTTCAAAACCCTCAAGTGTTTGTAAAAATCTTCCAAGCTAGTACAGTTTCTTCTCAGTCTCAAAAATTGTCCAAAAGGGATGTAATCCCTTTGGGCTTTTGGAAGAAAACTCGAGTAATGGAGCAGGGTATTCTTATCAGTAGGTTTTGTAAATAACTCTACCTCCAAAGTACCATTGTCGTCCTTAATTGAAATATCATGAAAATCGAACACTGTACTACTTATATGAGCTGTAAAACATAAGTTGGTATCACCCAGATTTAACCACAAAAGGAACTGATCTAATTTCTGTTGTGGTCCTTCCCATATGACAAATATGTCATCAATAAATCGATACCAAGTAATGAAATTTTCATAAAAAGGGGCTGTCTCACTATATATATGTTTATCCTCAAATTCCCCCACATAAAGGCATGCCAAGCTTGGGGCACATGTTGCTCCTATGCTTGTCCCTTTAAGTTGGAGATAAAGGTCACTTTTAAATTGAAAAAGATTGTTTTTAAGGACCAAAGAAACACAATTAATAATAAGCTCACTGCTAGCCCCTCTTAGATCCAAGCCTTCAAGGCAATTCCATATCACTTCAATAGTATTGTCTTGAAGGATATTTGTGTATAATGCTTCTATATCAAGAGTGACTAGAAGCTGTGTATCTCTATTAAATGATCTGCCCTCCACTTTAGATATTATATGAGCAGAGTCTCTTATATAGGACCTCTGTTGTAAAACTAAAGGCTTTAAAAAACGATCTACATATTTACTAAGGGGTTCAAGGAGGGACCCAATACAATAACTAATCGGTCTCAAAGGGGAATTCAAAGTATCTTTATTAATTTTTGGCAACCCATAAAATGCCAGGGTGATAGGGTTCTCATTCAAAAGAAAACGTCCCTCCTCTTCACAAATCCATCGCTCTGACAGACCCCTCCCTATAACTTTTCCAATATCCTTCTTCAATGTTGCCAATCGATTCATTGGTACTTTCTGATAATGATCTCGCACCGCTAGGAGATCCTCAGCTCTCTTTTCGTAATCACACGTATCAAAGATTATCACACCCCCACCTTTATCAGCAGGTTTTATGGTAATACTCACATCCTCCTGGAGGGAGCAAAGAGCATCATAATGCACCCTCAATAAATTATTCTTTTGTTTAATGGGGTCATGTGTAATTCTCTAAATCTCTTTGTCAACCAGTGTCTCTTTACCTACTTGTGAGAGCGAGGGAGTAGATGTTGCTTTTGGTCTCAACCCCGAAATATTGTTAGTCGCCATTGAAAACGGACGTCCCATGAAGTATTTTTGAAACCTAACTTTCCTAAAAAATGCCCTCAAATCCTTCTGTAAATCTAACCTATTAACATTAGCTGTAGGGGCAAAACTAAGGCCCTTTTCTAACACCTCTATTTCCTTATTTGTCAAAAATCTAGTTGATAAATTAATTATTGAAGCTTTATCTACCTCCAATATCTTTGATTCCTTGTTCTTAAATATTCCTGTTGTGGTTGGTTCCATTGTGGTATCCCCCTTTCTCCAGTGCCCCTGCCTCTCCGGTTCAGGCGGCTGCGAGGCTCTAAAAAAACATTGTTACTTTGTTCCCCCATTTCAACGTTATTGTGTGTATATACCTCGTCCTCACTACCTGAACCCGATGACTCAGAAAAGGTTACATATTTTTTACCTCCTTTTCTAGGGGCCATCCATCTCCGCCCGGGGGTCATATCACCACCCTGGTCTTTTTTTCTTGATAAAAAACTTTTTGCTAATACGGGTATACTAATTCATAATTGAATCTATTAATGTCATTTCTCAATTTTACTGTTTTCTTATTCGTAAGATAGTCTCTATACCCATCTACATCCTGATTCACCTCCTCCAAGCATTTCTTTGCATTCTCTAGAGCCATACTCTGCTTTAAAGATTTCTCTAAATCCTCAATCTCTTGTTTCTCTAACACAACCATACCTTGTGCTGTTTCAATGATTAGCAGCATCCAATCTCGACTACACCGATTGGCTATAAGACTCCAGGTCTCTAGAAATTTCCTGTTTTCTACAAAAAGACCAGGTTCATTTCTTACCTGTAATCCAATTGGAATAACCGCTGATTTAACATATTCTATAAGAAAATGAGCAAGTAATTCGGTTCTGATCATCTTTTTCTTTAGATTTAAAATCGTATTCTTTTTTTCATTATTGTCCGAGGTGACTATTGTTACTCTTCCACAACTATTTCCACTTGTTCCAATAATTTTGTTAAATTGATCCTCACTAAAACCTAAAAGTATCCATGGTAAAGTCCTCTGGACAACCAACCTCTCCAACCAACAGGTTGTACTATATGTGTCAAAAGAAAGAGAGAGAGAGGGCCCTCCTATCTCTGACATCCCAGGGGGGACAGGGCACCGGATCACAGTGAAACCATAAAAAGGGAAAGGCAAACCAATCACCCCACACACACAAAAAGTAAATCTCTCAAATGATCAGTCTCAAAACAAAGGATCAGGAACAGGAACAAAGGAACAGGTTCATAATTTAATAATACAAACCCAATATAATTAAAACCCAATATCCCAGGATTCATAAAACAAAAAACACATCAATAACAACCACATATAAAAACAACAAAATCCGACAAAGGGGAGACAAAAAAAAAAGAAGACATCTGCAATCGTGTATTATAAGTAACCTGTCCCAATTGTGGTAGACTTAGGCCAATCAATTTCTGTCATCAATCCTTGTTTGATTCCGGCCTACTCCTATGGGTCCAGTAATACTGTGTAGCGTTGACGTGTTTCGGTGGTTTTCTAAATCCTTTCGCCACCTTCTTCAGGACCAACAAATATGCTCCCAACACTTATTGAACCAAACCTACATGGGCCAACAAACAATATACATATGTATATAGCCTTTTGCTCTCAGGAGCCAGATCACAAAGCCTTTCCTGGGTGGAGTTGTAACACCTCCTCCCCAGGCAGGCACCATGCACCAGTGGTCACCTTCGAAGGCTTTAACACCTTTGAAATCTGAACCGGCATCTGCTGCTAGCAGCAGATGGTGGTCGAAGAGCTTTTTCTCAACTTTAGGTGGGAAAACCATCAGGGAAACTAGCAAGGATAGGTGGAGTGGCCCCCCCAAGCCTGCACCAACCCTCAGGTGTGGCAGGTGAGGTGATCACTCCATCTCATTTTCCTCTATATTGGATGGTAGAAAAATATCCAATCAGGGTTAGGGATGTGACCCCTTCGCACAATGAGTGGTCAGTTAGTGGTTGTAGTCAGCCTAAGGCAGGTGGCCCATTGGCCACAACTAGGTACTCCCCCTAATGCCCCATAAATGCAGTATTTAGTGGGCATCCCAAGAGCAACAGATAAGATTCAACGGACACAAGAAGACCAGGAACAAAGAAGATGCAAAGAACAAGCACAGAAATCCTGCTGCACAAAGGAAAAGGTGCCAAACCCTGCCTGCTGCTCCAAGGACTCAACAATCGCCACTGAGGTGTTGCCCGGAAATCTGAAGGACTCTACAAAACCCCAGAGCACCTCCAGCCTTCTGAAAATTGCAAATGAACCTCCCTCAGGGTGAAGGTATCACTCCCCTGCACCCTGCAGGCAAGGAACCAGTAAAGTCCAGTCCACTGACCAGCTACTGACCAATGAACTGGAACTATCAGCCTGACCAAAATCTTCACAACTTACTTGAGGGACAAACCCTACCAGTGTGCCACGTCAAGGGGTGCTGAAAATTTCAGGTCCTGAAACGTATCATTACTGAGCATACTGAACCCCTAACATCGGACACGAAGAAGGGAAGTCCACTCGAGGCTTTCAGACTTCAGCACACCCAAGAACCACCCGTCAGACCTGCCTTGGAGACCTGCAATCTACCCTCCAAGTGACCTGTGTCTGGCTCCAGTGGCTCCAAGATGCACAACTCCTGGCTGACCTATTTGCGCTGCTCCCTGCCTCTCTGGCCCTTGCATCGACAAACCAGCTGTACTCTATGGGTCTCTAACCCCTTGTGACCTCCACCCTCCAAGGTCGCCCACCAGACTTACCTTTAATTGTAAGTGTGTTTCCAAGTGATCCCTCTTTCAGTTGTTCACCAGCTCCAGGGCTTTCAGCCGCTGCTCCCACTTGAACCAGAAACAAACTGAACTTCTCAAGCTGGCCCACAGGACATCTCAACGACCTCAACCTAAAAATAGTGAGAGCACTGCCTGATTTTAAATACATTTTTAAAGATTTTTCCATTGATTCCTACGGTGCTCAATTACGCACAAAAACAGAGCATTTTCTAAACGTTGAAAAATCACAACTGAGAAATTGTTTACCATGTATTGATGATCGTGGGCTTAAAAATTTTATAAGAAACAGAAGTATTTTTGTAAATTGGTCATGAGTTAGTCTTCTGAGTATGTGTCCACATTTATTGATACTTTTAGTACAACAAATGCTTAGCACATCTCCAAGACAAGCCTAACTGCTTGCCCACACTGCCACAAAAACAGAGCATTAGGTTGTCTGCTTTTTATCTCTGGATACCAAGGTGGGGTTGCTTGGACTCCCTGCACAGTGCACATCATTTTCATACACTATATAGAGAGCCAATCTCCTACACCATGCTGAAATAAGAACAGCTAAACACGGATACTTAGAAGATAAGATTGAGAGAACAGAAAACAAAGCCAAAGAAATATTTTCAATTGTTTAAAATTTAATGACACCGACAGCTAGTGCGAGATCCCACCATCCCTCGGTGGATTGGTGTGAACAGTTGGCCACCTATTTCCATACTAAGATCTTGAGCATCCAAGCCAGATTGTCCTCCGGCGTATGGCCAACTAAAGATCTACTGGGCTTGTGGCAAGCCAGTATGGTCTCCTCTAGCAATGTGACTCTTGCAAGCTTCAAACCTATTTCACTTGAAAGTTCTTCGACAACCTTGAGTTCTCTGAAATCAGGCTCTCCATCTGACCTATACCTGCCTAAATTGTTACCATTAGGAGCCTCCATCATCAACCCTTTGGTGAACATGGTGCTCAACACATTGCTAGCAACAGCTACAGTACCCTGCTCCAGAAATTAAGCAAAAAGTTCACCTCTGGTGAAAAAACATCTACTGACATAGGTATTGTGTCTAACTACAGGCCGATCTCCTTACTGCCAACACCAACCAGGATACTTGAAAAGCATGTCAGTCAACAGCCATTCCAGCTTTAGATCACACTTTAACACAGAGATAGTGCTTAAGGAGGTTTCTGAATACATCAAAGGTATTCTTGATACCAGGGGAAAGGCTGTGCTGATTACATTAGGTCTATCAGCAGCCTTTGATACGGTCGCTCACTCTTGAATTCTGATGTATCTCGAGTCCATTGAGTTAATGAGCAAGCCTTGGACTGGCTCGCCTCATTTGTGGCAGACAGAAACAAACTAGTCTGGTTATCTCCTTTCTCCTCAAAACCGGGTGAATTAACAGTGCGAGTTCCATGGGGCTGTGTCCTAAGTCCAACTTTGTTCAAAAATCTCACTCCTCTTGCCGAGATAGCTGAATCTCCTGGGGCAAAAGTTATATCATATGCTGATGTTATGCAGCTGCTGTTTTCATGCCAAAAGGGAGAAGATATTTCAGGATTTTGGATTGAAACCTGCCTGACTGCAGTTTTTCATTGGATGGTCGTGCACCAACTCAAGGGCAATGCTAATACAAAACTATGTATATTTTTTGCCAATCCCCCTCTCAGGGCTATTTAGGGTCTCTCCTGTGGGTTCTCTTCAGATTCTGCTTAGAATTTCCTTCAGGAACCCTCTGCAACAACTTCATCATCTTTTGACCTCAGATCAACTGCAGCTTGCTCCAGGAACCGCTGTAAGTGCAACAAAGTATCCACAAGGGATACTTTTCTTCTGCAACGTCAGCTCCAAGTCAGCAACTGCAACAGTTTCCATGGTGTTCACGCTCTGGGGACTCCCTGTCTTCATCCTGCACCAGAAGAACCAAAGAAATCTCCTGTGGGGTGACGGAGTCACTCCCCTGCTCCAGCAGGCACCTTCCAAGATGACGACTGGTACCCTTGGACTCCTCTCACAGCGACAAGCTTGCACCTAAGGACACAGAGGGTAGGCATTACCGACATAGACTGTCCTGAGGTCCTGCTGACGCAATTTGGAGGAGGTAAGACCTTGTCTTCCCAGACAGCGATGGTACCCCTGTATACTGCATCTTCTTCACCTCCGGAGGCCTCTGTGCACTATTTGCAATATTCCTTCATGCACAGCCTGGCCCAGGTCCCCAGCATTCTATCCTGCGATGCTCAACTCACTGAGTTGTTCTCCGGTGGCGTTGGACCTTCCTTTGTTGTGCTGCATCAACCATGTTTTGCTCCTCCTTTGTCCCCTTGTTCTGTGTCCCCCGGGGGTGCTAGCTGGCAGACTGAGGGATCTCTAAAGTGCTGAGAGCCCCCTCTTCCTCCTCACACAGAGTTGAGGCCCCCTGGTCCCTCCTGGGTCCATCCAGCGCCATTTAGAGGCAAAGTGCACTTTTGTCATAGCCAAGGATTGTTGGCAATTTCCAACACGAAATTACATCTGCAACCATCTTCACTTCATGGGACATCCTTTGCATTATGCAGAAACCCACTGGCATCTTCTTAGGGTTCATTTCTGCAGTCTTCGACTAACCGTAGATTCTTCTTTTGCACCCTCTTCTGGGTTGGCAGGGGCTCCTGTCCTTCCTGGAACTTTTTGCAGACTTGGTTGGCTACTGCATAATCCCAATCACGAGTTGTAGTGTGTCCTAAGGAAACTTGCAGTACTTTACTCCTGCTTTTCTGGGCTCTGGGGTAATTTACTTACCTTTACTGTATTCTCACTCTCCCAGCTATTCTGCACACTCTACACTAGTCTAGGTGGGAATTCATGATTCACATTCCACTTTCTTAACATATGATTTGTGTTGCCTCTAGACCTATTTTCTCCCTTTGCAAACGTCAGCATTTCATATTGTTTGCATTGTTCGATGACTAATTACTTGTCTATTTTTGGTGAATAGTGTATATATTGTGTATAATACTTACCTCCAGAAGGAGTATTGTCTCTAAGATATTTTTAGTACTGTGTCACCCAAATAAAAACCTTTATTTTTGGTAACACTGAGTATTGTCTTTACTTGTGTATAAGTACTGTGTAACTATAAGTGGTATCACATGAGCTTTGCATGTCTCCTAGTTCAGCCTAAGCTGCTCTGCTAAAGCTACCCTTAGCAGCCTAAGCTGCTAGAACACTACTACTTTACTAATAAGAGATAACTGGACCTGGTTTAAGGTGTAAGTACCCAAGGTACCCACTACAAACCAGGCCAGCCCCCCCCCCACTGGCTCCCTATCAGAAAAATAATCTTTTTCAAGGCACTAGTTCTGGTTCACGGGGGTCCTTACCAGACTGGTCCGGTCTACCTTAGAACAAGTTTCAGCTTCTATGCTCCATCAAAAAACCTGATTTCGGCTAACCCATTGTTAGCAGTAACTCTCAGAATTTGACATGCCAGAGTGAGAAGAAGATCACTTACCTATCTAGGATTACCAGCATGGAATTAATTAGCTCTCTCTGGAGATTCGCGCATTGAGTGACATCATAGCACTTAAAGAAGGCTGAAAACTTTGCTTTTTGTGCAGGAACAGTCGCAAACTGGCTCCATCTCTCTGACCTGTGCTAAGCACCAGGACACTCCCTGAAGTACTGTAGTTGTGTCACTTTCATCATCATCATATTTTGAATATTGTTTAATTTGGCAAAGTAATTATTTTTGTTGCTTGGCTGTCCTCCTCTAAAATAACCTTTTGTTGATGAGAATTTGTAATGCTATCAACGATGCATGGAGATAAATCTACTTACACAAAATTGCAAGTTGAACAATTGTGTCCAACAATAACCTTCATATAAATGTAGCTTTTCTACAAGTGAACAGAATTTGGGTCTAATTAATGTTCTGCATTGTGCAATGTCAAATTCCATTATGTGACACTGTCAAGCCTTAGCAAAACTGAGACTCTGCACATTAGCATGATACCTATTATGCAGCCACATGAAAAATGTCAGAAGCATATCCTAGGTATAAGTGTCAGTTCAACATCAGGTGATACATTATTAACGGTAATACAAAGGACTAATTCCATAAGTTGTGATATTGAAATGAGTAGCGCATCTTAAGGAATTTGGGGGCAATGGGCCAAATGTATTTAGGGGGCTCCAGTTAGGCACAACTTTGAATTAATGATCCAATTTCAGCTCTTGCAGGCCCTCTTTGTTCAGGTCATTTCTCCAAATTCTAAATGTGTTTACTTCTCATTTTCAGAGTTAGTGTTTTCCATATTGTAACAACAGCTGCTCACTAATATTACTGCAAATAATCTCCGTGACAGCCTCCCATTTTTTCATATGTTTGGTCCTGTTTTGATGTAAAATAAACCTTCTTTTTAAACCATTTTGTTTGTCAAACTGTTTTTATTAAGCTTTAACAGACATGAAAAAACAATCACAGAGGTTCCTTATCTGTGATCCTGTGAAATAAAATGTTAATACAGAAAGCAGATGATGAAGCTGGATACAGTACCGTAGGGCCTGAGAAATGACATTGTGACTCTGAATACTATTTCACAGAACCCCATGTTTAGTAACATGCCGGCTTTTAACCTCACGCTTTCCCTACCTTCCTCTCCTCCCCCCAAAAGAAATCTTTTTGATGGATGTTGCATAAAACATAAACACCATGTTTCTCTACAAAATATCTGTAATAGACTCTCACACATCACCCACCTTAAAAATAAGTTAAAGGGAAATGGTATGTAAAACAATCTGTTTAAGAATTATTCAAGGACACTGAGACAAGATTCACTGCAGAACAGAGCTCGCTCTCTGAGGGGGGCTCCTGAAAGGCTGGGGCCCTGGGCCAGAGCCCACTTTGACCTTGCCTTAAAATGTCTCAGAATCACTTTTCTGCTGGACTTTCAAGTCCTCCTTCAGTAGCCCGTGTACTGACTACATTCAGGCAGGTCTCTACTCTGCAGAAACTACAATGAAGAATGAAGAATTTGGTACTATCAAGGACATTTCTTGACTAACTCATTTAAAGGAAACACATATCAAATAGGTTTTGACCTATATGAATTTTCTGTGTGACCTTTGTTTTGCACAAAGCAAAGGAAGGACAAAATATATACATTAAGGCCATTTCATCTGAGGCTCATGGCCTGTGATGAGTGCCCGGTAGTGATAAACTTAACGAAAGTCACAGGCATTGGGCAAGTTGTGTTTCATGATATAACATTGCTATATGGGAACCAGTCTATGCGTTGTACATGGTCCTTCACAATATATGGCCTATTTATATTACAACCTATTTTTTTCAATTAATAGTGCAGTTCATTTAAAATGACAACATACCGTGGCATTCCCAGTGTGGACTAATAAGGAGGCATGTTTTCTGCATTGAGTTTCATCTCACATTATATCATGCTAATATGTGACATTACGGTGTCTAAGCATTAATCCATATCTTCAGGAATACTATATGAAATCTTTGTACCTCCACTTCATCTACAAACATGTACAATGAATCTGTACTTTACCAGTAGGCAGGACACAGGCTCTCACTGCAAGAAGAAGTTTGAAGATGTCCTTATGTAACATTATAAGGATATGGCTTCCACTCTACGTTTCACACAATACAGCACATCAGAATCGTGGCTGTGATGCATACCAGTCTCCATAATATGGGCATGTCTCCAATGTCACAGTCTGTTAATACAAAAAACGATGTAATCATGTTGATTACCAACATAACATCTACCATTGTTACATTCTTGTCTTAGCAGTACACAACGTAGCTTATCATCTAATGATAAGGTCAATCTGTAGTCTACAACTTAAACATATCAATCTCTCAAGTAAAGAAGAAAAATATTTAATGGAAACACAGCACTACATAAAAATCCCAACTACCGCCACCTAAACCTAAACTATGTATTTTAAGATATAAACTACTCTACCTACACTAAAATTTATACATTATACCTGCTTATCTATATTTTACACAAAATATATTAAACATCAAACCCCTACCCTCTCAACATACATCAACAAATACAACACCTACACATACTAAATGCTACACATAAACTAAACGCATATTTCTAAACATATACTTTACAAACCTAACACTATCCCCTCCAACCAACTATCTTTTCTCACTAAATATATATTTAAATCTCACAACTAACACTACCTAATACTATACTAAACCTAGGTCAAACTAAAATCTATTTAACTAATTTTAAAGTTTTGAAATTAAATTATTTACAAAGTTAAGAACAGCAAAAAGAGGGAGAGTGTTCAGGTAAAATATTTGTGTCTATTATACAGAGGGCCTGCTGGCACCTGTGCAGCAAACAATTGTTTTCCAGCATGAGGTAATTCATTTTTATCATCTGTGCAGTGACGGTGTCCAGGCTCCTTTAGAAGTTCTTCATCATGGCCATCAAAGACAGTACATTCTTGGACAGCTTAGTGTGGGATTTCATCTTCTGTGATTTAGTTGCTGGTGGCTGTGAGGGTTTGGAGCTGGCCTCCTTGCTTCCATGAGGTGTGTGCATTCCAGTTAATGTCATGAACAATTAAATAGTACTTAATAGTTATGGCAGGCAACATTTACTTAGAAGTTCCTGAACACATAACATGTTGGTTGCCTGTATACCAGGAACTTACTTGGGTATAACAGTAATGAGAATCATCAAAGCATATATCAGTACATACATATTGGCCATGGAATGTGTGTGCTCTATGGTCACCCAAACACCATACCACTTATTGATGGACAATTAACATTTGCCTCATCCACTGCCATTCTTATGTCATTGGTGCACTACACATAGATATACTAAATTAAGGGGGTCATTCCGACCCTGGCGGTCCATGACCGCCAGGGCCGGGGACCACGGAAGCACCGCCAACAGGCTGGCGGTGATTCCAGGGCCATTCTGACCGCGGCAGTAAAGCCGCGGTCAGAAAAGGGGAACCGGCGGTTTCCCGCCGGTTTTCCCCTGGCCCAGGGAATCCTCCATGGCGGCGCTGCTTGCAGCGCCGCCATGGGGATTCCGACCCCCTTCCCGCCACCCTGTTTCTGGCGGTTCTTACCGCCAGGAACAGGATGGCGGGAATGGGTGTCGTGGGGCCCCCTAACAGGGCCCCATGAGGATTTTCACTGTCTGCTTTGCAGACAGTGAAAATCGCGATGGGTGCAACTGCACCCGTCGCACCCCTGCAACTCCGCCGGCTCCATTCGGAGCCGGCTTCCTCGTTGCAGGGCCTTTCCCGCTGGGCCGGCGGGCGCCCTTTTGGCGGTCGCCCGCTGGCCCAGCGGGAAAGCCAGAATGGCATCCGCGGTCTCCTGACCGCGGAGCGGCCATTTGGCGGTGACCGCATGGCGGGCGGTGACCGCCGTCCGCCGCGGTCAGAATGACAGCCTAAGTGTACTACATCACTACCGTATCATGTGGGGTTGTCTCTACAGGGAAGGACATCAATGTGCATATTAATTTAATTTATACAGAGCACAAGTAAAATGCTCATGTGTGGTGACTTAAAGGGAGAGAACAAAATGCCTAATAATATCAAATTAATGAAGGATTCCAATGCTCTCCTTACACTGACTCATTGTAAGCAGCCTAGCACCAAGACAGACACCCTTGCTTCATTGCACAGGCATGTTTACATTATGGGACAGGATTGCTTTTGTGTATGAAGGTTAACTTCCAGAACATTATTCTAAACTTACAGGCATGTTACACTTTCCATGTGAGCTGCTAAACACTGTATTGTGGAAAGAGGAAATAGGAGGAGAACTCAAGATATTTTTCACTGTCACGCCTTGGTGTAGTAGGACTGCTATGATTTGCCATTACAGGTTCATATCTTTTAAGAATACTGAAAAAGTACCAAAAAAGATGAATGTATTGTTGGGAATATTCATGATCCAGCCATGGAATGTGCCCCAGCCCGAAATCCTATGTAACAGATCTCAAGCAACTTTTCTGCTTACCTTTATGATACAAAGCCATGTAAGGCAACACAAATCAGACCTGGTGTCATTTGATATTTATCACCAAAGCCTTTGCGTTCTTCTTGCATGACCTTGCATAACGCAAGGTCAACACAAGGGCTTCCTACAACTGGGATTAATATACTGATTGATAAAGTAGAGATAGCATCATGCAAGGGTATATAAGGCAACATCCATATTTAATTTGTTTTGGCTATCATACACAAAGTCACAGTCAAAGTCTCTGGGTGATTGAGTACACGCAGAGTCACATGAGACTGCACATATCACAGCCTTGTCTGACACAGCAGAAACTTTACAAGGAATGGCTGGAGTACGGGTGTTCCCAAGGAAATACATATGCAAAATATGATTATTCAAACAATGAAGGTTTGTTGAAAGGTTCATAACTCCCATTCTTGGACCTCCCATAGCCAATTGTCAAGAGAAGGAACATACATGTGGAGGATACCTACAACAGCATTCAAAGTGACCACCTGGCAGCACACCCACACACACACGCACACACACACAGGTGTATGGCACATCATTTGGTACTAGTCAAAGGATGTATCCCTTAATTCACATACACAATGCAACTGTTGCTGCAGCCAACTATGCACCATGGCCCTAAACTGCCTGTGAAGGGGCAGTGCAGCACTCATTGGAGCTGCACACACTGTGGGACAGCTGAGAGGGCACACATTATGCCTAAATATGGCTCATTCGTGCCGTCAAGTTCTCATGTGAGGCTATAAACAGTGTGCTGTGCTGGATGGTTTTCTGAGGCTTGTACCTAATTGTTATTCAGCTTCAATTCATGATCTCCACGGATGTCACATACAGGTTATGTTTCAGCCCAGGGGAAGGTGTGTTTGGAAATGTCAAGGAGATTGCTTCCATTTTACATATATGTGTCAGTAACTTTGTGCATTTTGAGGTCAGGGATGTCAAGGGTGCAAATATGATTATTTGTTCAGTATTAAATATCCCTTGTAGGAATCTCAGGAAGACTGTCATAAAAGCAAACGTTATATGTTGAATATACCATTGAAACAAACAAACCTGATGGACTAAATGCGGAACCAATCAAACATTCACCCCCTGTCACAGATCTGGGTTAAATCCATCATTTCTTTTGCTCACCATGCCACCTCAGTTTGGACCTAGCCATATGTAAATCAGTCTTGACCCTGTCCCACATGGGAGCAGTCCAGCCCGAATTGCCAAGCCAGGTCCTCCCTGGGCTGGAAACAAGCATATACATGGAGGCATATCATTGCATTGTGTATGGGTTACTGACCACTGAATTTACGCTATGAGGGACTAAGAAATGTGTACATTTCATTTTGACTTATGAAACATTGTCTTTGTGTAAGTATGGGATTTGACATACAGCCATTTATAAGGGAGATTATCATGTTCCTACTTAGCAAGTGTTTTTTTGTGTGAATCAAAGGGAAAAATATACAACATCCACCGCGTCCTGCGCTGATATAAAAGAAATGTGTACTTTGTATACACGTGACAGGGTACAGGTGAATGTGGACGACCAGTCAAGGCCAACATGGAGACAATGCACAACGCTGAAGAGAAGAATGGTACTGTGAGAAAATATATGATTATGAGGCTTACACATTATGGTTCGTGTATTGGTGGTACCCCCAGTCATGGCCATCCTTCCCAGAGAAAGAATCCTTTTCATAATTTACTGTGTTGACACAGCCTTGTAATGATATGCATATACACGAGGAAGTACTAATCTGCTTGCAAACAATTTGTAGGAAATAAACCCTTGTTTCCGGTGCACAATCCTAAATAGCGCCTATGCATGTTAAAGGACCTGCCAAAAACTCATGTAGTGCGATTGATGTAGTATGGGAATTCTGGCACATACATTTGGGTTTAGTGTCAGAAAAAATTGTTATCTCAAAATCATCATATAGCTTGTGTCTACCTGAGATATATGACATGAGAGAGTTGTTCTATTTAGTCACATAACACATTAAGCAGGATTGCTAAGATCAAAGCTAAAAAATAGTTATCAGAGTAATAATGTCCAAATGTATTACACTAATTTCACAGCAATATAAATAATGAGTGTTCAGTATCATAGCTTTAGGGTCCCTTTCGCTCATAGACAAGAAGTGATGTTGTATAGCATATGTAGTGCCATGAAACTCTGGAAGGACAAAGTCAACAGAGTAGTGTTCACTACATGTATATTTGTTGTGTATCAAAGTGTGAACTATCTATACGTATCTTGCCCAGTTCAATTAATTAAGACCACAATAAGTAGTTGGGCAGATTATGGCTACAGTTTTCATGATTGCAGTGCTTGGATCCTTGCATTATATATGATGGAATACATACAGCTGCACCTACTCTACAAAGGGATATATGATTATTATCCAACATACTAGTTCACATGACAAATTACTACTGTGCTTGAATACAGTTTAACCTCACATTTCCTCTCAGTGGTACGCAACAAGTTCAATACGCAGGTTTTGTCATATCGTTAAGTTACCTCATAGCCATTTGCACAGGTTAATGTATTATTGGATACTCTCCATACTGGAGTGCTTATATAAATCACTGTAAGAAAATATGCTTACTTTCATGGGGAATGTATATGCACTTCACATTTATCTCAAATTAAATATGTAATGGTCTACAGAAAGCAAAAGTGTCAGACAGCACATACATACCAATAGGGTGAATATATCCAGTAGGTGGGCCTCACTGGAAGCAACATCCTCCCGCAGGTGCTGGAGCTGATGGATGGTCCACTCCACCAATGTCACTGGAAGCAAACGCTTTTGTACCCACTCCCAGTCGTCACATCTCTCCATCACCCATAACTTTTGCTCACTCTCTCTCCAGGCCGATCATAGGAGGGAGGTAGTGGACTATTAGCCATTTAATGACTGCTATGCCCTCTCATCAAAGTTCACCATTCTCCCCTTACTAGACATATTTCACACAATATAACTATGTATAACTACAACAAGAAACTCCCCCACTCCCTTACACTACTATACCCCTCAAAAACACCAAACAGATGTAACCGAACACAAGACTTTATAACATACAGGTTACACACATATACTACAGACAACACTTTGCACTAAAAAAAAATCTTCTGACAAACTACACAATCTACAAAAGAGTCTAAAGCAACTCTCAGCATCCCATTCCAAAATCAACCATTAAACAGAATGAGAAAGTGAAAGTAATTCTCTGAACCCTGATGCTATCCAGCCACACCCTCTGCATCATTTCCTGGGTGTGTCAAGCTGATTAGAATCCCTTTTTCCAATGCAAAGCCACATAAGACATGTTTGGATGGGGCAACGTAGTTTTAAGCAATGCAGTGTCACATTCACATGTGTTGGTTCACATTGGGCTGGAAAATATCAATACAAGGCTACACAACTCCACTTTTAACATGCCTCGCACGGCATCTAGGACCTGTGGCTGTACTTTCTCTTTCATGTGTGTGAAATCAATGGGTGCATTATAGACGTTGAAAAAGTTTGCATATGTGTTTTATGTTTATTGCATTGTTATTCATACATGTGTGTATTATATATTAGAAAAGTAAATATATTTGAGTAAATGTAATTCAATTTGGACATTTGTGTATCTGTGTGCCTAGAATAAGTGTTTGGCTAGGTGATTATATATATATTTGAGACTAGTTTAGGTATTATGTTTATTAGGTTTCATTTGTGCAGTATACTTTATGTCAGGAAAGTTGCATGATAATATGTTTGATCTGAGGGAGGTAGGTGCATTGATACAGTTAATAGCGCTGTTCATCGCTCAAATGCTATGTGATGCTTCCCATGTCAGTCATACATATCCACTTATGTTGTGACTATTGCAGCATTCCACAATACATCAACATCTGCTCTCAGTGATCAAGGAGGTCTCCATCCACCAACGGTTGCTGAACTAGTTGGATGTTGAGCTGGATGTGGCGGATCTGTTGAAATATCTGGGGCTGGAGGTAATCAGATCTGTTACAATGTTTGGTTTTACTGTGTGAAGTGTGGAGACTGCTGATTAAAAATAAGGTCAACAAGCAGTTATGTTGTGCATGTACTGTAGTGACATCATCTTGTGTACATCATAGCACTAGAGTGACTTCATTGGTTCAGGAAAATGTGTTATATATAACATTGCTGCACTTTTGTTTTTCTGTAAGTATTGTAAAGAATTATTTAAGGGCCTGCTTATCCCAGTGGTCTGAAAGATAAAACTTGCAGTCACTGTGTACACATGAAATATGTTTTAGAAAGGGTCTGCTTTTCAAAATCAGCTGTTAAACTTTGTAATAATAATGCAATTTTAAATGTATTTTATGTCATTTTTACAATTTTTTACCTTCTGAGAAATGAAAAATGTGTTTTGCTTGAGATTGGTGATTTAAACTTCACTCGTGTCCGAAATAAAGTTCTAATGATGATGATATGTTATGTATGTTTTAAAAATATTATTTTAACGCATATGTTAAAATTACAGAATTGTGTAAGCCAACATAGCGCAGCATGGTTGGTAGCTGTACTGCATTGCAGGACATATGGCTACACTTGGAACCTATAGCTATATTAGTATTGTCTAGTTTCAAAATGTATATATTGTTGCTCCCAAAACTGCCCGTCATGTGTAATGTGCAATTAGGTGACATATCTTTTGCCATGGAAAAGTCCTCTGCATGGTAAAAGACATGTTTTCCTGTACTGAGTTCCCAAATAGACTGGAGCCTGGATGCCTAATGTTGATTTTTGTGTCTGAGGTAAACATGGATCATGTGCATGCGCCATGCTATAAGCCTGCCTCACAGATTGGGGTCATGTTGGCCTGAGAGGTGTGCCTAAAGAAGGACCCTCATAGTGGTGGAGGGCTACAGAATTCACCAGGAGTTAAGCATCATGCGTGTAGTGGTGGCAGCAGACCGTGTAGTAATCAATGGTAGTGAACAGGTCCTTTTTAACTGGTGTCTAGAAGTGGGGCCTACAGGCTCACTCGCCTTTTAAAGTTCCACTGCTGTATGCTTAACACCCTTGGCCTACATCCGGTGGATGTGGAGTACTGTACAGAGCAGGAGTAGTGACTCCCCCCTATGCGTCTATGTGCCTGGAAAGAGTACAGTACAGGGTTAGAGCAGTACTGTGTACTCTATAGGTGCTGTAAGTACATGCACTGATTACAAGTATGTCTGCAGAGAATACATTGCCTGAGAGATGCAATGCTGTGCAGTGTGTGCGCAATTGAAGCATGTGCTTTGTGCATGTTTGCTTTTGTGAGGTACACTAGATAAAGGTGTGTAGTGTTGTGCAGCATGCAATTGTCTAATATGTGTGTGCTGGCAGGGAGTGTGATAGCAGACCCTGGGACAATACCAGAACATGACAGTATTGAGCAGTGTACACAAACTGAATGAGTGTGTTGAAAACATGTGTGTCTGTGGTGGCACAATGCATGAAGTTAAAAGTACTGGAGAGTATGTGTGCTGTGGTAGTATACTTAGTGAAAGTGTACCTGAAATGCTGCATTACATGGAGGACCTGGGTTTCTTTTTGGGAAGCCCAGGCCTAACTGGTGAAGACATGAGGAACAAAGGAATCCACCCAGACAGATTTGTGTACGTCTGCATTCCCGTGAGCTGGGTGGGACACACACTGGAGAAAGGGAGGAAGAGAATCTCCCTTTACACTTTAAAAGGGTTGCTGTTTGATTTAATGATAGATCACAATGAAGGGACCTGGAAACATCTCAGGAAGGAGATGGGGCTGATAGGGGAATCATAAAGGGTAGGGTTGGGAGCCTAGGATTAAGCTTCTGATGCACATATCACTGCAGGTGACAACCATGTGTGAGCTCCGGTCTCTCCCATGAACTGTGTTGTGGGACAATCAGCTTCTGAGTTTTGCCGGCTGTTGAAGAGGAAGAAAGAAAAGCAGAAATGTACTCCTCAAAAGAAGCAGAACCCCAACAATAAACTTTAAAGTTTCAGATCATAAATCACATTTGGTGTCTGGAAAAGGACTAAAAGAAGGGGAGATCGAGACCCCACAATTTGTCATCCTCCAAGCAGCCAGATGGGCTTTGTGAGATGGGGGAGCTCTGTAAGAATTCTGCCTGTGACCACTACTGTTGGCCAAAGCCCACTAGTCTTCCTGCTGGATGAGTGTAGGAAAGTAGCCTCTTTCTAGCATGGTTACCCCCACTTTTGGCCTGTATGTGAATGTGTGTCTGTGTTTTCATTGTTTCACTGGGATCCTGATAGCCAGGACCCCAGTGCTTATAGATAAAAACTTATATGTCAGTGTGTTTTGCCTGTCTCATTGGGATCCTGCTAGCCAGGACCCCAGTGCTCATAGTTTGTGACCTAATGTGTATGCCTGTGTATTGCCTAACTGTGTCACTGAGGCTCTGCAAACTAGAACCTCAGGGCTTATGCTCTCTCTGCTTTTAAATTTGTCACTGTAGGCCAGTGCCTACATTTACCAATTTCAATTGGCATACTGGAGCCCCCTTATAAGTCTTTAGTATATCGTACCTAGGTACCCAGGGCATTGGGATTCCAGGAGAATTATATGGGCTTCAGCATTTCTTTTGCCACCCATAGGGAGCTCAGACAAACCCTTACACAGGACTGCCATTGCAGCCTGCGTGAATAGGGCACACACTATTTCACAGCCATTTTCACTACACTTAAGTAACTTATCAGTCTCCTATATGTCTATATGTGGTAATATATGGCCATGTAACATCATGGAATTGTCCCCCCATTCCAAATCTGGTATTGGGGATCCAATTCCATGCATCCTGGGGGCTCCACTGTGGACCCCCAGTACTGCCAAACCAGTTATCTGAGGCTTGCACTGCAGCTACAGCTGCTGCCACCTCACAGACAGGGTTCTGCCCTCCTGGGGTCTGGGCAGCCCGTCCCAGGAAGGCAGAACAAAGCATTTCCTCTGAAAGCAGGGTGTTACACCCTCTCCCTTTGGAAATAGGTGTTACAGGCTGGGGAGGGGTAGCCTCCCCCAGCCTCTGGAAATGCTTTGAAGGGCACAGATGGTGCCCTCCTTGCATAAACCAGTCTTAACCAGTTCAGCGACCCCTTCTCCCCAGCTCTGGCGTGCAACAGGACAAAGGAAAGGCCCCTGTCCATCACCACCTCAGGGGTGGTGCCCAGAGCTCCTCCAGTGTGTCCCAGACTTCAGCCATCTTGCTTTGCAAGGTGTCAGGCACTCTGGAGGCTTCTGAGTGGCCAGTGCCAGCAGGTGATGTCAGAGACCCCTCTGATAGGTCCATACCTGATAAGGTAGCCAATCCCCCTCTCAGGGCTATTTAGGGTCTCTCCTGTGGGTTCTCTTAAGATTCTGCTTGCAAGTTTCCTTTAGGAATCCTCTGCAACAACTTCAGACTCTTCTGACCTCGGATCAACTGCAGCCTGCTCCAAGAAGTTGCTGTAACCGCAACAAAGTGTCTACAAGAGACACTTTTCTTCAGCAACCTCAGCTCCAAGTCAGCAACTGCAACATTTTCCATTGTGTGCATGCTCTGGGGACTATCTGTCTTTATCCTTCACCAGAAGGACCGAATAAATCTCCTGTGGAGTGACGGAGTCACTCCCCTGGTCCAAGCAGGCACCTTCCAAGGCAACAACCGGTACCCTGGGACTCCTCTCGTGGGAACGAGCACGCCCCAAAGGACACAGAACCTGGACATCATTGGCATAGACTGTCCTGAGGTGCTGCTGACACAATTTGGAGGAGGTAAGACCTTGTCTTCCCTGCGAACTATGGTACCCCTGTTTATAGTGTCCTGAGGCCTCTGTGCACTCTTTGCAAAATTCCTTTGTGCACAGCCTGACCCCTTCTTCCTCCGCACACAGAGTTGAGGCCCCCAGGTCCCCCTGGGTCCATCCAGTGCAATTTTGATGAAAAATTCACTTTTGCTGTAGCCAAGGCTTGTTGGTGACTTCCAACACGAAATCTCACCTGCAACAATGTTCACACCGTAGGACATCTTTTGCATTATGCAGAAACCCACTGCCATTTTCCTACGGTGCATTTCTGCAGTCTTCGTCTAACCAGGGACCCTTCTTTTGCACCCTCTTTTGGTTTGGCAGGGGCTCCTGTCCTTCCTGGAACTTCTTTCGACTTTTGGACTTGGTCCTCTTCCTTTGCAGGGCTTCAGGTCCAATAATCCATCAGTTGTTCTTTGCAGACTTGGTTGGCTGCTGTAAAATCCCCAAAACGAGGTATAGTGTGTCCTAAGGATACTTGCAGTACTTTACTCCTGCTTTTGTGGGCTCTGGATTGGGGTAATTTACTTACCTTTACCGTATTCTTACTCTCCCAGTGATTCTACACACACTACACTTGTCTAGTGGAATTCATGATTCACATTCCACTTTTTTAGTATATGGTTTGTGTTGCCCCTAGACCTATTTTCTCCCATTGCATTCTATTGGATTTCCTACTCTTTGTATTGTTCTATTACTATTAACTGGTATAATTTTGGTGTCTAGTGTATATATTGTGTATTATACGAACCTCCAGAAGGAATGTTGTCTCTAAGATATTTTTGGTACTGTGTCACCCAAATAAATACCTTCATTTTTGGTAACACTGAGTATTGCCTTTACTTGTGCATAAGTACTGTGTAACTATAAGTGGTATTGCATGAGCTTTGCATGTCTCCTAGTTCAGCCTAAGCTGCTCTGCTATAGCTACCTCTATCAGCCTAAACTGCTACATTCACTAAAAAGGGATAACTGGATCTGGTGTAAGTACCCAAGGTACCCACTACAAACCAGGATAGCCTCTTACACTAATTCTGCTACAAGTCTGATAAGGAGACAAATGCTCATATGTACTCCAACTAAGCCTTTGAATAAGTCAAGCACCACACATTAGCCACTCATAAGTACTTCAACACAGTAAATAACAACAGGAAAAATAGAAAAAGATAGGGGAAATGTTTTCAGAATTGTAAAATTTTTTTAAATGATTTTTTTTTCTCCAACTTGTACTTTTTTAAAGATTTATATTTCAATACATAGAAGACACCTGCTAATAGAAGGGTGGATATAGTGATGACTCAGGATCTCAGCACTCATCTTTCAGATACAACCCATTACATTAGCCATGTAGGCAGACAACATAAGAATTGAGCTCACACACCAAACTACTTTTTCACCTTCACTGCTTTGATGAATGTATTTATAGCTTTGCTGATTTTGAGAAACAATTATTTGAGGAGGGGGGAGCTGGATTTACAGGCATTTGAGAAACATCTTTGGCACGTTCAGAGAACTAGTCATTACCAGATACTGTATCTCATCTAAAGTGTTCCTTGGCCCTTTCTCCCCTGACATCTGAACCCTCATGTGTTGCTCCCCCTCTTACTCCTGATGGTGCCTCTATGATTGCTCCTAAACACCCATGGCTGATCAGTCAACGACCTATAGGGATGTGTGGGAGTTAGTCGGTGAGATGCAGACACTACAAAAGATGTTAACACTAAGCTATGCATCTTTCTGACTTCCTTAATTGCAGATATAACATAGAATCTACCTCCACAACCCACCGTACTTCCTGTTGTGATGCCTCCTGGTTATCTGTGTTTCTTCCTACCCCTTCAATCTCAACCCCTCAATTTCTCAGGATGTATGTGTGGTCCTACTACAGCCAGCCATCAAACATCTGCATCAGAGGAGGATATATGTTATATTATGTCATATGTTATGTTGTGTTATGTTATGTCATGTTACTTGTGGGGCACACATGTCACTAGAGGGTATCCTGGAGCCAGCAGATATTCTGGGTCCTGGCTGAGGCCTAACTGAAGATCCAGTTTTTGGATTTCTTGCAAAACTCAAGGACATAGTTAGGGTCTCTAATGTGAAGCTGGAGTGTATTCCAGGCTTTAGGAGCATGGTGTGAGAAAGCGCACCCACCGGCTCTGCAGATGTGGGGATGTGAGTTAACAGGAAGCTGGCCAAGCAGAGTGTTCTGGATGGCTTGTGAAAGCTTACATGATTGTTCAGATAGGAGAAACCATGTGTGTGAAGTAGCCAGTAAAGCTTGAGAGTTGGTTAGGGATGTGAATGTGCAGAGTGAGTCTAAGTGTGAGCCAGGCGACTGAGTTTTGGATGTACTGGAGACATTTGCTAAGGTGTGTGAAGGTGTCCACACAGAGAGTGATGCTGTATTCAAGTTTGGTGGTTATTAGGGCCTGGTTGACTGCTCTCTGGCTTGCAAGGGGGAGCCACCTGAAGATTTTCTTGACAACATATAAAGTTTGTGATGGTCAATGTGAACCCATGCTTTTGACTATTCACTATTTCTGAGTCTGCAGTTACTTAAAAGTGTAGCTTTAGATGTCTATACCTTCTTGGTTTAGAAGTTGTAGTCAGAATAATCATAATTTATTACTATCGGGGTCATTCCATCCCTGGCGGTCGGTGTTAAAGCGGCGGCAAAACCACCAACAGGCTGGCGGGGAAAAAAATGCAATTCTGACCCTGGCGGAAACCGCCAACAGAGACCGCCACTTCAACACACCGCCCGCCACGGCGGGACAAACAAACAGTGCGGCGGTCACCGCCAACAGACAGGCGGGAGACAATGTACTGCCCACCCTATCACAACCCACCAATCCGCCACCTTTTCCGGGGCGGTAGCCCCGCCGATAAAAACACGGCGGAAACAGCCATTTCAAACGGAAAACGCTCACCTCCATACACCCCACGAGGAATCTGGACAGCATGGAACCAGAACTCCACATCCTCCCAGCAATTGTCTTCCTGCTCCTCTATCAGGAGCACGAACGCCGGCGCAGAAGACAACGGTGAGTACGGCACCTACGACACAGGGGAGGGGTGAGGCAAAAAAATACGGGGACACACATATGCGACACACCCACCTTCACCCTCACCCACTACAACACACACATCAATGCATAGCAACACATCACAGTTACCCCCCCAAACCCCCCGTAAGAATGCAAAGACAAAAGGAAATGATTATAAAAATTTGAATATATTGTATAACTGGCATTAAAATATATCACACATCTAAAACTTTATATACATAAATTGTCCAGTCCGATATGTGTATCAGGCATTGTTCGTGGGCCACTGGGCCCAAATCACATGGGCAAAGCCCACACAGGATACCTGGCCCTCATTCTGACCTTGGCGGGCGGCGGAGGCCGCCCGCCAAAGTCCCGCCGTCAGATTACCGTTCCGCGGTCGAAAGACCGCGGACGTAATTCTGACTTTCCCGCTGGGCTGGCGGGCGGTCGCCTTCAGACCGCCCGCCAGCCCAGCGGGAAAGAGGCTTCCACGATGAAGCCGGCTCGGAATCGAGCCGGCGGAGTGGAAGCTGTGCGACGGGTGCAGTTGCACCCGTCGCGTATTTCACTGTCTGCGCAGCAGACAGTGAAATACATGTAGGGGCCCTCTTACGGGGGCCCCTGCAATGCCCATGCCAGTGGCATGGGCACTGCAGGGGCCCCCAGGGGCCCCGCGACCCCCCCTACCGCCATCCGGATCCCGGCGGTCCGACCGCCGGGATCTGGATGGCGGTAGGGGGGGTCGGAATCCCCGCGGCGGTGCAGCAAGCTGCGCCGCTGCGTAGGATTCAATGGGGCGGCGGTACACTGGTGGGACCCCGCCAGTGGTGCCGGTCCGACCGCGGCTTTACCGCCGCGGTCGGAATCCCCATTGGAGCACCGCCGGCCTGTCGGCGGTGCTCCCGCGGTCCTCCGCCCTGGCGGTCAAAGACCGCCAGGGTCAGAATGACCACCACCTGACTCCAACGCAGAGAACACTGCAGGGGCATCAGATACCAAAACTATAGGCACCTCAGGGGGAAGGGAAGGGGGGGCACCTCAGCCAGATGAGTCCACGACGCCAGATCCACGGCCACTGTTCCATCCTGGGGAGTGCAAAGCCACAGTCTCTCAAAGTCCAGACAGTGGGTGGGCTGCCCACTGTTACATCCTGGGGAGTGCAAAGCCACAGTCTCTCAAGTCTCTACAGTGGGTGGGTTGCCCACTGTGCCATCCTGGGGAGTGCAAAGCCACAGTCTCTCAAGTCTCTACAGTGGGTGGGCTGCCCACTGTTACATCCTGGGGAGTGCAAAGCCACAGTCTCTCAAGTCAATATCAGTCTCCACTGTTACTGGAGGGGGAGTAGTGCCCAGAGTGCTTCGTGCAGCCCTGCCCGACACAGATGCGGGCCTGCCCCTTCCGCCAATGGGCCAGCGGTGCTTGAGACGGCGGTGCCCAGCGCTGCGGTGCTTGAGATGAAGGGCCCAGCGCAGCGGTGCTTGAGACGGCGGTGCCCAGCGGAGCGGTGCTTGAGATGAAGGGCCCAGCGGAGCGGTGCTTGAGATGAAGGGCCCAGCGCAGCAGTGCTTGAGATGAAGGGCCCAGTACAGCGGTGCATGAGACGGCGGTGCCCAGCGCTGCGGTGCTTGAGATGAAGGGCCCAGCGGAGCGGTGCTTGAGATGAAGGGCCCAGCGCAGCGGTGCTTGAGACGGTGGTGCCCAGCGCAGCAGTGCTTGAGATGAAGGGCCCAGCGCAGCGGTGCTTGAGACGGCGGTGCCCAGCGCTGCAGTGCTTGAGACGGCGGTGCCCAGCGGAGCAGTGCTTGAGATGAAGGGCCCAGCGGAGCGGTGCTTGAGACGGCGGTGCCCAGCGCTGCGGTGCTTGAGATGAGTGCCCAGTTCAGCGGATCAGCCCATGGCGTTGAGGTCATTCGCCACCTGACCTGTGGCTGGCTGTGCCTTCCTGCCCACCTGGGATGGGCCTGGTGGGGCCCTCCTGGGCAGCAGTACCGGGCCTGTTGGTGTCCTCCTGCCCACCTGGGATGGGGCATGCGGGGCCCTCCTGCACAGCTGGGCTGCTGGCGGTCTTGTTGGGCGTGCTGCCCTTCCCAGCCTTCCCTGGTCTCCTGTGGCCCTTCCCCACCTTTGGCGGTGTGCCAGGTGGCACCACACTCCCTGCCAGAGCCATGGCAGGGATTTTTGTCCGAGGTGTTTTAGGCCTCTCGCGCCGGCCACTGACAATCTTTGCATGTTTTTGCGGCCGTGGGCTGCCCGTGCCTTGGCTCCCTACTGAGCTGGCTGCCCTTGAGGGTGGGGGACTCCACAGTCCATGGCAGACTGTCTTCACAGGGCCCGCTTTTGTGGTGGCTGAGGTGCTGACTGGAGTCTTGTTAGATGGACGGGGTGGGGAAGTTGTTTTAAAGAGGTCAAGTTTGGAAAGGAAAATAAGTTTAGGACGAGAGGGACGGGTAGGTGTAGTAGGTATGGGAGTGGAGGAGGAGGTTGTGGTTGTAGGAGTTTGAAGTCTGGTGTCTTTGGGTGCAGGTGCTTGGGCTGGAGGCTGTCATGAGGTGGATGGCTGTTGGGTGGGTGGCTGCCTGCGTTTGTGTAGCTTGGAAGAGGGGGTGACAGACACACTGGGAGAGGACACAGGGGGTGGTGACTGCACGTGTGCGGTGGGTTCTGATGGGTGTTCTGGTGATGGACGTAGTGGCTGAAGATGTTGTGCATGCAGGTGTGAGTGGAGACGTGACAGGGAGGGAGGAGGGAGACGAGGAGGAGGGGGACACAGTGGAGGCAGTGGGTGTTGGTATGTCTGTATGTGGATGTTGCTTGTGTGAATGCTTGTGTGATGTGTGGTGCTTATGTCTGGATGAGCTTCCCTTGGGTGTTGAGGTGTGTGCAGGCTCGTCTGATGGTGTGTCTGGGATAGGCAGAGGTACAGGTGATACGGTCTGGGTGGAGGAAGTTGGAGGGGGGAGGCTAGAGACAGGGACAATTGCTGCCATCAGTGCTGAGGCCAGAGTGTTGAACGATCGCTGATGGGCAGCCTGACCAGAATGAATGCCCTCCAGGTATGCATTACTCTGGTGCACCTCCCTTTCTACACCCTGGATGGCATTCAAAAGGATAGACTGCCCAACAATGATCATCCTCAGGTGGTCAATGACCTCCTCACTGAGGGCAGCAGGGGTGACAGGGGCAGGGCCTGAGGTGCCTGGGTCGAAGGAGATGCCCACCTTCCTGGGTGAGCGGGCACAGGGCAAACGCTGAGGGGCTGCTGGGAGGGCGGTGCTGGTGCGCTGGGTGGCGGCTGTACCTGTTGTTGCGGGGGGCACGGATGTTGTCGCCACCACAAGGGAGCTCCCTTCAGAGGACGAGTCGCTGTCACTAATGTCTGCACGGGTCCCCGCTGTGGAGCTCCCCTCGCCCTCCGTCCCACTGGTGTATTCGGACTCCGTTTCATGGCCCTCCAGGGCCATGTGGGATGCAGCTCCCTCGTGCTCCGATGCCACTTCTCCTCCGCCTGATGATGCTAATGCACACATGAACAGGAAGACCACAAAAAAGGGGGGGGGAGAAATAAAGACATGTTGAGTGCATGCATTGGCGACACCGTTGGCGGAGAGGACAGACACAGAAGCCCCCTGCACTACACCGTGCACTTGGGATCCACTACTCAATCCGTGGGACATGGCCAACAAGCCTATGGACGACAACTGCACACATAGATGACACAGGGCCATGAATAGCTGTACTTGGCACCCTACAGAGGTGGGGGGCGGGGGCACAGGGCCATGCCTTACGGAGGGGCCTAGCCTACAGAAATCGCCCTGGCCTAGGGATACCCACAGCCCTCCTCCCCCACCCAGACACCTCCACTGCGTGCAAAGTCACCAGAATGAGAATGTACTCACCCCCTTGTGTCTGCTGTGATGTCCTCACGCGCCCATCCAAATCGGGGTACGCCACCGCCAGGATCCGGGACATCAGGGGGGTCAAAGTACGACTGGCACCCCTCCCACGTTAGGAGGCCATCCCCAGCTGAGCCTCCGCCGTCTTCCTGCTCCAGCGTCGGATGTCCTCCCATCTCTTCCGGCAGTGGGTGCCCCATCTGTTGTGGACCGCCAGGGTCCGGACGTCCTTGGCGATGGCACGCCAAATATTGATTTTCTGGTGGGCGCTGACCTATGTGACAAGTACAGGGAGAGAAGTATAATCATCACCTTCTGCATGGTCCATGTGAGTGGCCGCCCATCCCCACCCTTGCCATGTGGCACATGCTCTCATCTGTCGTTTGATGCATGCCTCAATCGCTCCCCTCCCCACCATCTTTCATCCACCCGACTCAACACAGGCATTGCCCCCAAAGCATGGTCCCAGTGTACTTACCTGTTGGTCTGGAAGACCGTAGAGTTGCGCATACTGGGGGAGGACCCCATCCACAAGTTTCTCCAACTCCTCCGCAGTGAAGGCAGGGGCCCTTTCCCCAGTCGCATGAGCCATTGTCTCTTCCAGACCAAGGTCACAGCAGCACTTGCAGTATAGGTCCTCTCCTGTGGAAGATCAGGTATCGAGTGATTAAGCAGATAGAAAATAGCGGTCACGCCCGCAGCGGTGCGTACCGCGGCGGTGCGTACCGCGACCGCCGGCGCACATCGTCATTGGCTCCTGAAACCCATAGGGTTCAATGTTAACCAATGCTGCTTTGCGCCGCGGTCTTCGACCGCCTACCGCCACGGTGTGCCACGCCAGCGCATTGACCTCACATCCCGTTGTCGCACTTCACAGGTCAGGCAGCCGCCATTTCAAGGGCCCACATGGCTTAATTTCTACTGCGTCACACATACCTAGGCCTTGCATCGACACTCATACAAGCCATACAATGCATTGGGAATCGTGTTATGTGCAAGCTGTGGGAACGTACCTGTGGGTTGATTGACTCTGTGCTCGTTGTTGTCCTTCATAGGCACCGTCCGCTGGGACATGCGAGGAGATGGAGGAATCTTCCCGTGTACAGACCGCTGGTGGATCTGTCGACAATGGAAGAAAGACATGTCATACTGACATACAGGCTTGGCCGAGCCACTATACAGGAACTGTGTGCCCAGCTGGAGGCAGACCTGATGTCACCCATCCGCCAACCCACAGGGATCCCCCCTCTAGTGCAGGTTCTGTCAGTACTCCATTTCTTAGCAAGTGGGTCATTTCAAACAACAGTGGCCATTTCATCAGGGATGTCTCAGCCTATGTTTTCAAAGGTGTTGTCCAGAGTGTTGTCTGCCCTGCTGAAATACATGCAGAGCTACATAGTTTTCCCTGAGGTGGGGGATTTGCCTACAGTGAAGGGTGATTTCTATGCCCTTGGACATATTCCCAACATCATAGGTGCCATTGATGGGACACATGTTGCTTTGGTCCCCCCCAGCAGGAGTGAACAGGTGTACAGGAACAGGAAAAGTTATCATTCCATGAATGTCCAAATGGTCTGTTTGGCTGACCAGTACATCTCCCATGTTAATGCCAAGTTCCCAGGCTCAGTGCATGACACGTACATCATGCGGAATAGCAGCATCCCTTACGTGATGGGTCAACTCCAGAGGCACCGTGTGTGGCTAATTGGTGACTCTGGTTACCCCAACCTGTCATGGCTACTGACCCCAGTGAGGAATCCCAGGACAAGGGCAGAGGAACGATACAATGAGGCCCATGGGCATACTAGGAGGGTGATCGAGCGGACCTTCGGCCTCCTGAAGGCCAGGTTTAGGTGCCTTCTTATGACAGGTGAATCCCTAATGTACTCACCAAAGAAGGTGTGCCAGATCATCGTGGCCTGCTGTATGCTTCACAACCTGGCTTTGCGACGCCAGGTGCCTTTTCTGCAGGAGGATGGTCCACATGGTGGTGTTGTAGCAGCTGTGGAGCCTGTGGAGAGTGAAGAGGAGGAAGGCGAAGAGGACGACATAGACAACAGGAACACAGTAATACAGCAGTATTTTCAATGACACACAGGTAAGAATCCACACCGGCATATTACATTTACTTAAAGACTACTACCTCTCTACTGTCTAACCTTTTCCCCCAGTGTATGGTAACTGAGTTGTGACTTTCCATTCCGATTTCAGAGATGTGGGCCCCACTGCGTGACATCTGCTTTGTTTCCCCATGGACTACAGCTGTGTGACAGTGGTATGTTGTCATCACAATGTAAATTAACAATTTGCCACGGTTATGTCTAATACATTTGTTCAAAATTACAGCCAGACTCCAGATTGTTTTGTGCAATAAGTGTGTTTATTAAAGTGCTTTAAATTGGTAAGTGTTTGCCATTCGGTGAGGGGTGATGGTGGAGGAATGTCCATGGCAGAGTCCAGATTATCAGTCTCACAGGTGCATTGTCCAAATGCCTGTGGAAAGTGATGCTGGGGCAGTTTAAGGTTGGACAGGGTGACAATGTGGGACAGTGGGATGACAATCAGGGAGGTATCCATTCCTGGCGGGGGTCTTGGCATCTTACTCTGTCTTCTTCCTGGATCTCAGGGCCAGCTTGCGGGGTGGTTCTCCTTCTGCAGGGGGTGGGGTTCTGGTGGCCTGTTGGTCTTGTGTCGGGGCCTCCTGTCCACTAGCGCCGGCGGAAGTGGTAGGCATTTCTTGGTCCATGCTAGTGACAGGGGCCCTTTGTGGTGCCACAGTGTCCCGCAATGTGGTGACTACCTGATTCAGAGCCACTACGATGGTGCCCATTGCGGAACTGATGTTTCTTAGTTCCTCCCTGAACCCCATATACTGTTCCTCCTGCAGAAGCTGGATCTCCTGAAACCTGGCCAGGACCGTCACCATCGTCTCCTGGGAGTGGTGGTATGCTCCCATGATGGAGGATAGGGCCTCGTGGAGAGTGGGTTCCCTGGGCCTGTCCCCCCCTGTCGCACAGCTGCCCTCCCAGTTCCCCTGTTTCCCTGGGCCTCTGTCCCTTGGACTGTGTGCCCACTACCACTGCCCCCAGGTCCCTTTTGTTGGGGTGGTGGGTTAACCTGGGTGCCCTGTAGTGGTGGACACACCGCTGCTTGACGTGTCCTGGGGACAGAGGTATGGGCCCGCTGGGTGGGTGCTGTGCTGGTGTTCCCAGAGGGGGGAAGGTCTGCTGTGGCCTGTGGCTGTCTGAGGGGAACCGACTGTCCCGAGGTCCCCGATGGGCCGGGCTGGTCATCCAGATCCAGGGAGACAGAGCTGCTGTCATCACTGTGGGCCTCTTCTGAGGGTGGAGTGGACATTTGTGGACCCTCCTGCGCGGTGACGTGGCGTTCGGGTCCTGCAGGGGTATAAAAGTATGGTTATTGCTTCTGTGTGTGCCATGCCGTGCAATGGGTGGGTGCCCGTGTACCCCAGTGCTGGCATTCCTTTGTGGGGGCTGTTTTGACTGTGGTTTGGGGGGGGGATGGGTATGTGCAGTGGCCATGCTTAGGTGATGGGTGTCCATGGTTTGTGGTCGCATGCAGGGCTTGGTGTTGGGATGGGTGGGTTGTGATGGTGAGACATTTGCAAGGAGGAGGTGTGATGGGGTGGGGGTGAGGGTGGGGGTATAAGTTGGCATGCTGGTGGGTGGGGGGGTTGAAGTAGTTAAGATTTGACTTACCAGAGTCCATTCCTCCGCCTACTCCTGCGAGGCCATCAGGATGCAGGATCGCCAAGACCTGCTCCCCCCATGTTGTAAATTCTGGGGGATGAGGTGGGGGTCCGCCGCCAGTCCGCTGCACCGCGATGTTGTGCCTGGATACCATGGAACGCACCTTCCCCCGTAGGTCGTTCCACCGCTTCCTGATGTCGTCCCGATTTCTTGGGTGCTGTCCCACAGCGTTGACCCTGTCCACTATTCTGCTCCATAGCTCCATCTTCCTGGCAATGGTTGTGTGCTGCACCTGTGTCCCGAAGAGCTGTGGCTCTACCCGTACAATTTTCTCCACCATGACCCTGAGTTCAGCGTCAGAAAACCTGGGGTGTCTTTGCAGTGCCATGGGGTGGTGTGGATGAGGTGTGAGGTGGTGTTTGTGGTGATGAGTGTGGTGGTGTGTGGTGTTTTGTGCGTGGATGTTGTGTGGGTGATGGTGTGGTGTGCCTCTGTGTGATGGGCTTGTCAATTGCTGGTGCTGTCTCTCTCTGGCCTTCTCTCAGAATTTGTGGTCGTAAGGGTTTGTGGGTGATGTGGGTGTGTATTTTATATTGTGTTGGGTGTGTGGGTGTGGTGTTTGTATGTGTATCAGGTGTGTGTATTTGGAATTGTCCAATGTGGGTGTGTTTTGGAGATGTGTGTGTATTTTGAGCGCGGCGGTGTGTACCGCCAATGGAATACCGCGGTTGAAAGACCGCCGCGTGGATTCGTGGGTCGTAATGGCATGGGTGTATTTCTGTTGGCGTGACGGTGGAGGTTTGGTCATCGCCAGTTTCTCGCTGCCCTTTGGTGTGGCGGACTTTTGTGGATGACGGTATTTTGGCGGTTTGCCTGTTGTGGGTCAGAATGACCGTGGAGGTTTACCGCGGCCGCGGCGGTGTTATGGCGGTCTTCTGCACGGCGGTAAGCGCCTTTTACCGCCGAGGTTGGAATGACCACCTATGTCTTTAAAATAAGTAACTAAGAACTATATTTTAAGTGTGGCGGAACCTTTGCACTCAGGGTGTAGACAGGTAGTGAATAAGAGACCGCGGAATGGAAGTGAATAGGTACATTGCATGCACCTTAAAGAAATCAGACATATTAGCCATACATTCACTTACAACACCATAGATGCAGGCCACATCATATCATTTGCTTGTTTCCTCTTTGTCGTCTGGAGCCTACAGCCCACACCTTCAGGCAGACCACTACTCACATCAGAGACATTTCGCTGTGGAGGAGACTGTCCTTGTATTAAACTGTGTTTTAAAACACTCCAAACTACTACATAGACTGCCTCCTTTCACCCTCAGTGGACCTCAGAAGGCAGCTTAATGGCAAGCGGTCACAGACACTGTGAATGCATTATGGGAGGAAGATAACACTCTGGGTTATAAAAAGAAGTGGCATGTTGAGAGGATGTGAATGAAGGAGACATACTTGAGGATTCAGCTGTCTGAAGTTCTACCGGAAGTGCCAACTCGATCCTGTCATCGGCTCAACCACCTCGAGAAGGCTGTCCTCTTCAAAATGCACCGTCACCTACTAAATGGGCTGCCTCTCACCAATAACATCTATGTGGTGTCAGGTAAGATTATAATGCACCCACCACTCACTCTCTCTATCTAATACCAAATATACAAGCACACATCCACATCTATACTCCACTCTTACCTGCATTTTTGGTCACAAGTCACATATCTACCCCTCCAAAACACCTTGTAACACACGTTTAATTCATTCATGTATATTGCGTTAATGTTGACTTTAATACTATTGCATACAGCAACTCATTTGAGTGGATTGGTTGCTTCATCTGAAGCAAAAGTCAAAGTAATGGCAGCAGGCCAACACACAGGTCAGGTCTTACAATGCAGACCACCTACACACAAACACACACGTATGTCCTTATGTTATCAATCTCACCAAAACACTATAGAGTAATACTATGACTTTGTTTTTTGGGTTTTAACACTATATTTCACCTTTTCAATGTTTTTAAAGTGAAGACAAATGTATTGCTGCCACTTACTTTGTTACACTCTTATACACACATAATTTAATTTTAACCTTTTTAAGTCCCTGTGTTGTTCCATCCACCACTTTCCAATGCATCTTCTTCCGGAGTGCACCAAAACCTCGACTGGAACTACACATGTTTGCGTTTTTGCCTAAGAATCTAATGTGTGTGTTTATTACTGACAGAGCAACTGTGTGTTACACATCCCTGTTGTCACTGCGTTCAATGTATAATTCTATATTTTAAACTAATACATATTGGGGGTCATTCTGACTTTGGCGGGCGGCGGACGCCGCCCGCCAAAGTAACCCAGTCAAAAGACCGCAGGGGTCATTTCGACTTTCCCGCTGGGCCGGCGGGCGACCGCCAAAAGGGCGCCCGCCGGCCCAGCGGGAAAGACCCTGCAACAATGAAGCCGGCTCCGAATGGAGCCGGCGGAGTTGCAGGGGTGCGACGGGTGCAGTTGCACCCGTCGCGATTTTCACTGTCTGCAAAGCAGACAGTGAAAATCTTTATGGGGCCCTGTTAGGGGGCCCCTGCACTGCCCATGCCAGTGGCATGGGCAGTGCAGGGGCCCCCAGGGGCCCCACGACACCCGTTCCCGCCATCCTGTTTCTGGCGGTGTAAACCGCCAGAAACAGGCTGGCGGGAAGGGGGTCGGAATCCCCCTGGCGGCGCTGCAAGCAGCGCCGCCATGGAGGATTCTCCGGGCCAGGACTTTACCGCGCGGCCCCATACATAGCTGCCGGAATACACTTGGCTTTATAAATCTTTATCATATTTAACGGGGAAATCGAGTCGTAATGCCATCGTTGTTTTGGTCAGGTGCACTCTCTTGATCTTCCTGCAGTTGGCCCAGGAACCCAGTTTATCGAACATTATGCCCAAGTACTAAAAGGTTTGCGTGGTTTCGACCTTGCTTTCTGCAATAGTGATGTTATAAGTCTTGCCGAGCTTCCCTCCACAGTTCATGCTAAAAGTTTTGGAGCGATTGACGGTAAGACCCAACTGTGACATATATGTGATGCAGGTAGTTAGGAGTTTCTGGAGAGCTATTGGGGTCCTGGCCATTAATACTGCGTCGTCTGCGTAGAGTAATACCGGAACGGGTCGGTTGTCTATTTGGGGTAGATCTTTACATTTAGTGGCCAATTCTTTATCTAGATTATTTATATACATTGAAAATAGGAGCGGAGCGAGAACGCAGCCTTGGCGCACTCCTCTGTATAGACCAAAGGGGCGAGTACATTCCCCTTTTAAGCCATACCTCACTCTTGCTCTGCACCCTGTGTACATTTCACAAATAAATTGAATTAGGGCCGGTTCTACCCCCATACTATATAAAATGTCCCATAATTTGTCATGAATTACACAGTCAAAAGCTGATGATAAATCAATAAAGGCTAGGTGGAGATTGCCTGCTCTGATCTTAGTATACTTTCCAATAATGAGACTTAAATTTAAACTTTGCTCCACTGTTCCAATTCCTTTCCTGAATCCATACTGGACCGGGGATAGAACGTTCTTTTCTTCCGCCCATGTTTGCAGCCTATTCAGTATTATTCTCCCTGATAATTTAGCTGTTGTATCCAGCAGGGAGATTGGCCTGTAACAGGCTGGATTAAGGCGGTCACCCTTTTTGTATATTGGGATAATGTTGGAATCTCTCCAAGATGGTAGGGGTCCGCATATGCAGATAGCCCTCAGTGTCTGCGTTAGTACAGGCCCCCACAGTTCTATATTGGCCTTGAATATGTCAATCGGGACACCATCAGGGCCCGGCGCTTTTCCTGATTTGCTTGTTATTATAGCTTCCTCTACCTCCTGAAGGCTAAATTGGGGGGGTTATAACCAGGCGCGGCCCTTCCTGTGAATCATGATCATATGTACGGTCTGTTATATCACTCGCCAATGAGTATATTTTGGAGAAATATGCGACCCAGTCTTCTTCAGAGATGGCAATTTCCATTCTGGGAATGTCTTTCTCCCCTACCACGGGGGAATTTATTAAACCTCTACCATGACCCTTGCAGCTAGCAAGGCTTGCTTGTGGTATTTCTGCATGGGAACACATCTGCAACCTTCATCGCGACGTGGGACATCTTCTATCCAAAGGAAAAGTTCCTAGTCCTCTTCATTGTTGCAGAATTCCAAGCTTCTACTATCCGGAATCCGGATGCAGCTTCCTTGCACCTTCATCAGGGGTTTCCTGGGCTCCTGCCCCCCGGACACTATCGTGACTCTTGTACTTGGTCCCCTTGCCTTGCAGGTCCTCAGGTCCAGGGATCTCTCTTCAGTGTTTTGCTGGTGTTTGTGGTTCTTGCAGAATCCCCCTATCACGACTATTGTGTTCTTTTGTGGTAGTAGGTGTACTTTACTCCTACTTTTCAGGGTCTTGGGGTGGGGTGCCTTGGACACCCTGACTGTTTTCTTACAGTCCCAGCGACCCTCTACAAGCTCTTTATTTTTAGCAACTCTGAGCATTGTGTTTTCTTATGACAGTGTGCTATATGATATAAGTGGTATGGTAGGAGCTTTGCATGTCTCCTAGTTCAGCCTAAGCTGCTAGAAACACCTCTATTCTACTCAAAAGGGATAACTGGACCTGGCACAGGGTATAAGTACCACAGGGTACCCACTAGAAGACAGTCCAGCCTCCTACAAGCATTTCTTAAGAACTGTCAAGAATGGCTGATCAGAAGAGATACTAAAACGGGTATTGGGGAGCTATTCCCACATGTTTAAGTTGCCCCTTGCCCCTTGCACCTGAAAGCTTCTGTGAAATATCAACCCATTGACTTGGCCATTTTTGGCCTCCCCAGCAGTGACAGCTGTCTCAAGGGGCCAGGAGGACTCAAGCAGTGTCACAAGGGAAGAGGATGAGGTGCTAGGAGGCCTGCGTCGTCGAATGCTGCTTCTGCCTGGGCTCCTTGTGTGTCATGTGAATCTTGTGGGCCCAGGATGCATAGGGCATACTGCATCGAGGAGGTCAGGGGAGCCTACAGGGTTGTAGTGCAAAGCATGGCCCTGTGCCAAAGTGTCTGATTTAGTAGTAGCCTTCTACATACTGCGTTAAATGATTAGTGTCCTCGATGTGGTCAAAGACCATAGCTCAGCTGCAAAAGCGGGGCAATGACATTGCAAAGATTAAGGAGCTAGTAAAGTTAAACTCAGAACATCAACCCTGCAAATTCAGCTACAAAAGCCACAACAACTCTCTTTTTTTAAATGGTAAGAGTGTATCCATGTCGAGTAAAAGCAAGAAAGATACAGTCACAGTCAATAATAAAGAACGACAAAAGGGAATCATCCTTGGAAAACTCTTATGAATTTGTGAATACCTGCAATAGAGGATTTGTCCGGATTAAGGATTTTAAACAAACTTCTGAGACAACTGTTAGAAATGTGGGATCGAAGGATAGATTCCCAGAAAAAGTGAGTGATGGGATTGCTGCTTTCTGGATTAAACAAGTTGCCGGAGAGGCTAAAATAAAGTGTTTTGCAGGGTGCAGCTCCTTAAAGAATGTAGACAGAATGAAAGACAAAGCCACCAGTAGGAGTAAGTCAATGAGAGAGTATCTATTGCAAGAGTCTGGTTTAAATGGAGCAGCGATGTATCCAAGTCCTCTAACAGTCACAAAGGAAAATGAGCTTTCAGGAAACACAGAAAGTCCATATAATATAAGCAACCACATATGGGTGGTCATTCCAACCCTGGCGGTCGGTGTTAAAGCGGCAGCTAAACCGCCAACAGGCTGGCGGTAAAAAAAATGGAATTCCGACCCTGGCGGAAACCGCCAACAGAGACCACCACATCAACACACCACCCGCCACGGCGGGACAAACAAACAGCGCGGCGGTCCCCGCCAACAGACAGGCGGGAGTCAATGTACCGCCCACCCTATCACAACCTACCAATCCGCCACCTTTTCCGGGGCGGTAGCCCCGCCGATTAAAAACACGGCGGAAACAGCCATTTCGAACGGAAAACGCTCACCTCCAAACACCCCACGAGGAATCTGGACAGCATGGAACCCGAACTCCACATCCTCCCAGCGATAGTCTTCCAGCTCCTCTACCAGGAGCACGAACGCGGGCGCAGAAGACAACGGTGAGTACTGCACCTACGACACAGGGGAGGGGGTAGGCAAAACATTACGGGAACACACATATGCGACACACCCACCCTCACCCTCACCCACTACAACACACACATCAATGCATAGCAATACATCACAGTTACCCCCCCCAAACCCCCCGGAAGAATGCAAAGACAAAAGGATATGATTCTAAACATTGGAATATATTGTATTACTGGCTTAAAAATATATAACACATCAAAAACTCTAATATACATAAATGTATAAGTACAAGCATTGTAGCAGGCATTGTCCGTGGACCACAGGGCCCAAATCACATGGGCAAAGCCCACACAGGATACCTGACTCAAACGGAGAGAACACTGCAGGGGCATCAGATAGCAAAACTACAGGCACCTCAGGGGGAAGGGAAGGGGGGGCACCTCAGCCAGATGAGTCCACGACGCCAGATCCACGAGGGGCCTCCTTGGCCACTGTTCAATCCTGGGGAGTGCAAATCCACAGTCTCACAAGTCCAGACAGTGGGTGGGCTGCCCACTGTTACATCCTGGGGAGTGCAAAGCCACAGTCTCACAAGTCCAGACAGTGGGTGGGCTGCCCACTGTTACATCCTGGGGAGTGCAAAGCCACAGTCTCACAAGTCTTTGCAGGTGGGTTGGGCTGCCCACTGTTACATCCTGGAGAGTGCAAAGCCAAAGTCTCACAAGTCTTTGCAGTGGGTGGGCTGCCCACTGTTCAATCCTGGGGAGTGCAAAGCCACAGTCTCTCAAGTCTCTACAGTGGGTGGTTTGCCCACTCTACCATCCTGGGGAGTGCAAAGCCACAGTCTCACAAGTGGATAACAGTCTCCACTGGTTCTGGAGGGGTACTGGTGCCCAGAGTGCTCCGTGCAGCCCTGCCCGACACAGATGCGGGCCTACCCCTGCCGCTAATGGGCCAGCGGTGTTTGAGACGGTGGTGCCCAGTTCAGCGGTGCTTGAGACGGCTGTGCCCAGTTCAGCGGTGCTTGAGATGAAGGGCCCAGTGCAGGGGTGCTTGAGACGGCGGTGCCCAGTGCAGCGGTGCTTGAGACGGCGGTGCCCAGTGCAGCGGGTGCTTGAGACGGCAGTGCCCAGTGCAGCGGTGCTTGAGATGAAGGGCCCAGTGCAGCGGTGCTTGAGATGAAGGGCCTAGTGCAGCGGTGCTTGAGACGGCGGTGCCCAGTGCAGCGGTTCTTGAGATGAAGGGCCCAGTTCAGCGGTGCTTGAGACGGCGGTGCCCAGTGCAGCGGTGCTTGAGACGGCGGTGCCCAGTGCAGCGGTGCTTGAGATGAAGGGCCCAGTTCAGCTGTGCTTGAGACGGCGGTGCTCAGTGCAGCAGTGCTTGAGACGGCGGTGCCCAGTGCAGCGGTGCTTGAGACGGCGGTGCCCAGTGCAGCGGTGCTTGAGACGGCGGTGCCCAGTGCAGCGGTGCTTGAGATGAAGGGCCCAGTGCAGCGGTGCTTGAGACGGCGGTGCCCAGTGCAGCGGTGCTTGAGATGAAGGGCCCAGTGCAGCGGTGCTTGAGATGAAGGGCCCAGTTCAGCGGTGCTTGAGACGGCGGTGCCCAGTGCAGCGGTGCTTGAGACGGCGGTGCCCAGTGCAGCGGTGCTTGAGATGAAGGGCCCAGTGCAGCGGTGCTTGAGACGGCGGTGCCCAGTGCAGCGGTGCTTGAGATGAAGGGCCCAGTGCAGCGGTGCTTGAGATGAAGGGCGCAGTGCAGCGGTGCTTGAGACGGCGGTGCCCAGTGCAGCGGTGCTTGAGATGAAGGGCCCAGTGCAGCGGTGCTTGAGACGGCGGTGCCCAGTGCAGCGGTGCTTGAGATGAAGGGCCCAGTGCAGCAGTGCTTGAGATGAAGGGCCCAGTGCAGCGGTGCTTGAGACGGCGGTGCCCAGTGCAGCGGTGCTTGAGACGGCGGTGCCCAGTGCAGCGGTGCTTGAGACGGCGGTGCCCAGTGCAGCGGTGCTTGAGATGAAGGGCCCAGTGCAGCGGTGCTTGAGACGGCGGTGCCCAGTGCAGCAGTGCTTGAGACGGCGGTGCCCAGTGCAGCGGTGCTTGAGATGAAGGGCCCTGTTCAGCGGTGCTTGAGACGGCGGTGCCCAGTTCAGCGGTGCTTGAGACGGCGGTGCCCAGTGCAGCGGTGCTTGAGATGAAGAGCCCAGTGCAGCGGTGCTTGAGACGGCGGTGCCCAGTGCAGCGGTGCTTGAGATGAAGGGCCCAGTGCAGCGGTGCTTGAGATGAAGGGCCCAGTGCAGCGGTGCTTGAGACGGCAGTGCCCAGTGCAGCGGTGCTTGAGACGGCGGTGCCCAGTGCAGCGGTTCTTGAGATGAAGGGCCCAGTTCAGCGGTGCTTGAGACGGCGGTGCCCAGTTCAGTGGTGCTTGAGACGGCGGTGCCCAGTTCAGCGGTGCTTGAGATGAAGGGCCCAGTTCAGCGGTGCTTGAGACAGCGGTGCCCAGTGCAGCGGTGCTTGAGACGGCGGTGCCCAGTGCAGCGGTGCTTGAGATGAAGGGCCCAGTGCAGCGGTGCTTGAGATGAAGTGCCCAGTGCAGCGGTGCTTGAGACGGCGGTGCCCAGTGCAGCGGTGCTTGAGACGGCGGTGCCCAGTGCAGCGGTGCTTGAGACGGCGGTGCCCAGTGCAGCAGTGCATGAGATGAAGGGCCCAGTGCAGCGGTGCTTGAGATGAAGGGCCCAGTGCAGCGGTGCTTGAGATGAAGGGCCCAGTGCAGCAGTGCTTGAGATGAAGGGCACAGTTCAGCGGTGCTTGAGATGGCAGTGCCCAGTTCAGCGGTGCTTGAGACGGCGGTGCCCAGTGCAGCGGTGCTTGAGACGGCGGTGCCCAGTGCAGCGGTGCTTGAGATGAAGGGCCCAGTTCAGCGGTGCTTGAGATGAAGGGCCCAGTGCAGCGGTGCTTGAGACGGCGGTGCCCAGTGCAGCGGTGCTTGAGACGGCAGTGCCCAGTGCAGCGGTGCTTGAGACGGCGGTGCCCAGTGCAGCGGTGCTTGAGATGATGGGCCCAGTTCAGCGTATCCGGCCATGGCGTGGAGGTCATTTGCCACCTGTCCTGTGGCTTGCGGGGCCTTCCTGCCCATCTGTCATGTGGCTGGCGGGGCCCTCCTGGGCTGCAGTACCGGGCCTGTTGGTGTCCTCCTGCCCACCTGGGATGGGGCTTGCGGGGCCCTCCTGGCCAGCTGGGCTGATGGCGGTTTTGTCGGGCGTGCTGCCCTTCCCAGCCTTCCCTGTTCGCCTGTGGCCCTTCACCACCTTGGGCGGTGTGACAGCTGGCTCCACACTTCCTGCCGGAGCCATGGTAGGGGTTTTTGTCCCTGGTGTCTTCACCCTCTCGCGCCGGCCACTGCCTATCTTCGGATGCTTCTCCGGGGGTGGGCTGCCGGTTCCTTGGCTCCGTACTGAACTGGCTGCCCTTGAGGGTGGGGGACTCCACAGTCCATTGCAGACTGTCATGACAGGGCCCGGTTTTGTGGTGGCCGAGGTGCTGACTGGAGTCTTATGACATGGACGGGGTGGGAGAGTTGTTGGGAAGAGGTTAAGTTTGGACAGGAAAAGCTTTTTAGGAGCAGTGGGACGGGTAGGTGTAGTGGGTATGGGAGTCGAGGAAGAGGTTGTGGTTGTAGGAGTTTTAAGTCTGGTGTATTTGGGTGCATGTGCTTGGGCTGGAGGCTGTCGTGAGGTGGATGGCTGTTGGGTGGGTGGCTGCCTGCGTTTGTGTATCTTGGAAGAGGGGGTCACAGACACACTGGGAGAGGACACAGGGGACGTGTAAATGGTAGTGGGGGTGGTGACTGCATGTGTGCGGGGGTTCTGGTGTGTGTGCTGGTGATGGACGTAGTGGCTGAAGATGTTGTGCATGCAGGTGTGAGTGGAGACGTGACAGGGAGGGAGGAGGGAGATGAGGAGGAGGGGGACACAGTGGAGGCAGTGGGTGTTGGTATGTCTGTATGTGGCTGTTGCTTGTGTGAATGCCTGTGTGATGTGTGGTGCTTATGTCTGGCTGAGCTTCCCTTGGGTGTTGAGGTGTGTGCCGACTGGTATAATGGTGTGTCTGGGATAGGCAGAGGTACAGGTGATAGGGTCTGGGTGGGGGAAGTTGGAGGGGGGAGGCTAGAGACAGGGACAATGGCTGCCATCAGTGCTGAGGCCAGAGTGTTGAACGAAGGGCAGCCTGACCAGAATGAATGCCCTCCAGGTATGCATTACTCTGGTGCACCTCTCTTTCGACACCCTGGATCGCATTCAAAATGGTAGACTGCCCAACAGTGAGCGTCCTCAGGAGGTCAATGACCTCCTCACTGAGGGCAGCAGGGGTGACTGGGGCAGGGCCTGAGGTGCCTGGGGCGAAGGAGATGCCCACCTTCCTGGGTGAGCGGGCACGGGGCAAACGGTGAGGGGCTGCTGGGAGGGCGGTGCTGGTGCGTGGGTGGCGGCTGTACCTGTTGTTGCGGGGGCACAGATGTTGCCGCCACCACAAGGGAGCTCCCTTCAGAGGACAAGTCCGTGTCACTGATATCTGCACGAGCCCCCGCTGTGGAGCTCCCCTCGCCCTCCGTCCCACTGGTGAATTCCGAGTCCGTTGCATGGCCCTCTATGGCCATGTGGGATGCAGCTCCCTAGTGCTCCGATGCCACTTCTGCTCCGCCTGATGATGCTAATGCACACATGAACAGGAAGACCACAAAAAAGGGGGGGGGAAATAAAGACATGTTGAGTGCATGCATTGGCGACACCGTTGGCGGACAGGACAGACACAGAAGCCCCCTGCACTACGCCGCGCACTTGGGGTCCACTACTCAATCCGTGGGACATGGCCTACAAGCCTATGGACGACATCTGCACACATAGATGACACAGGGCCATGAATAGCTGTACTTGGCACCCTACAGAGGTGGGTGCCGGGGGCACAGGGCCATGCCTTACAGAGGGGCCTAGCCTACAGAAATTGCCCTGGCCTAGGGATACCCACAGCCCTCCTCCCCCACCCAGACACCTCCACTGCGCGCAAAATCACCAGGATTAGAGTGTACTCACCCCCTTGTGTCTGCTGTGATGTCCTCACGCGCCCATCCAAATCGGGGTAGGCCACCGCCAGGATCCGGGACATCAGGGGGGTCAAAGTCCGACTGGCACGCCTCCCACGCTGGGAGGCCATCCCCAGCTGAGCCTCCGCCGTCTTCCTGCTCCAGCGTCGGATGTCCTCCCATCTCTTCCGGCAGTGGTTGCCCCGTCTGTGGCGGACCCCCAGGGTCCGGACGTCCTTGGCGATGGCACGCCAAATACCGATCTTCTGGTGGGCGCTGACCTATGTGAAATGTACAGGGGGAGAAAAATAGTCATTACCTTCTGCATGCTCAATGTGAGTGGCCCCCCATCCCCATCCGTAGTTTGATGCATGCCTCAATTGCTCCCCTCCCCACCATCTTTCATCCACCCCACTCAACACAGGCATTGCCCACAAAGCATGGTCCCAGTGTACTTACCTGTTGGTCTGGAGGACCGTAGAGTAGCGCATACTGGGGGAGGACCCCATCCACAAGTTTCTCCAGTTTCTGAGCAGTGAAGGCAGGGGCCCTTTCCCCGGTCGCATGAGCCATTGTCTCTTCCAGACCGAGGTCACAGCAGCACTTGCAGTGTAGGTCCTCTCCTGTCGAAGATCAGGTATCGAGTGATTAAGCAGATGGAAAATGGCGGTCACGCCTGCGGCGGTGCGTACCGCGGCCGTGCTTACTGTGACCGCCGGCGCACATCGTCATTGGCTCCTGAGACCCATAGGGTTTAATGTTAACCAATGCTGCTTTGCGCCGCGGTCTTCGACCGCCTACCGCCACGGTGTGCAACGCTAGCGCATTTACCTCACATCCCATTGTCGCACTTCACATGTCAGGCAGCCGCCATTTCAAGGGCCCACATGGCTTAGTTTCTACTGCGTCACACATACCTAAGCCTTGCATCAACACTCATACAAGCCATTCAATTAATTGGGAATCGTGATCTGTGCAAGCTGTGGTTACGTACCTGTGGGTTGATTGACTCTGTGCTCGCTGTTGTCCTTCATAGGCACCGTCCGCTGGGACATGCGAGGAGATGGAGGAATCTTCCGGTGTACAGACCGCTGGTGGACCTGTCGACAATGGAGGAAAGACATGTCATACTGACATACAGGCTTGACCAAGCCACTATTCAGGAACTGTGTGCCCAGCTGGAGCCAGACCTGATGTCACCAATCCGCCAACCCACAGGGATCCCCCCTCTAGTGTAGGTTCTGTCAGTACTCCATTTCTTTGCAAGTGGGTCATTTCAAACAACAATGGCCATATCATCAGGGATGTCCCAGCCTATGTTTTCCAAGGTTTTGTCCAGAGTGTTGTCTGCCCTGCTGAAACACATGCAGAGCTACATCGTTTTCCCTGAGGTGGGGGATTTGCCTACAGTGAAGGGTGATTTCTATGCCCTTGGACATATCCCCAAAATCATAGGTGCCATTGATGGGACACATGTTGCTTTGGTCCCCCCCAGCAGGAGTGAACAGGTGTAAAGGAGCCAGAAGAGTTATCATTCCATGAATGTACAGATGGTGTGTTTGGCTGACCAGTACATCTCCCATGTTAATGCCAGGTTCCCTGGGTCAGTGCATGACGCGTACATCATGCGGAATAGCAGCATCCCTTACGTGATGGGTCAACTCCAGAGGCACTGTGTGTGACTAATTGTTTACCCTGGTTACCCCAACCTGTCATGGCTACTGACCCCAGTGAGGAATCCCAGGACAAGGGCAGAGGAACGCTACTATGAGGCCCATGGGCGAACTAGGAGGGTGATCGAGCGAACCTTTTGCCTCCTGAAGGCCAGGTTTAGGTGCCTCCATATGACAGGTGGATCCCTATTCTACTCACCAAAGAAGGTGTGCCAGATCATCGTGGCCTTCTGTATGCTTCACAACCTGGCTTTGCAACGCCAGGTGCCTTTTCTGCAGGAGGATGGTACATAGGGTGGTATTGTAGCAGCTGTGGAGCCTGTGGAGAGTGAAGACGAGGAAGCCGAAGAGGACGACATAGACAACAGGAACACAGTAATACAGCAGTATTTTCAATGACACACGGATAAGAATCCACACCGGCATATTACATTTACTTAAAGACTACTACCTCTCTACTGTCTGACCTTTTCCCCCAGTGTATGGTAACTGAGTTGTGACTTTCCCTTCCGATTTCAGAGATGTGGGCCCCACTGCGTGACATCTGCTTTGTTTCCCCATGGACTACAGCTGTGTGAGAGTGGTATGTTGTCATCACAATGTAAATAAGCATTTTGGCACGGTCATGTCTAATACATTTGTTCAAAATCACAGCCAGACTCCAGATTGTTTTGTGCAATAACTGTGTTTATTACAGTGCTCTATATTTGTGGGTGGTTGCAAATCGGTGAGGGGTGATGGTGGAGGAATGTCCATGGCAGAGTCCAGACTATTAGTATCACAGGTGCATTGTCCAAATGCCTGTGGAAAGTGGAGCAGGGGCAGTTTAAGGATGGACAGGGTGACAATGTGGGACAGTGGGATGACAATCAGGGAGGTATCCTTTCCTGGCGGGGGTATTGGCATCTTACTCTGTCTTCTTCCTGGATCTCAGGGCCCGCTTGCGGGGTGGTTCTCCTTCTGCAGGGGGTGGGGTGCTGGTGGCCTGTTGGTCCTGTGGCGGGGCCTCCTGTCCACTAGCACCGGCAGAGGTGGTAGGCAGTTCTTGGTCCATGCTAGTGTCAGGGGCCCTTTGTGGTGCCACAGTGTCCCGCAATGTGGTGACTACCTGATTCAGAGCCCCTACGATGGTGCCCAGGGGGGAACTGATGTTTCGTAGTTCCTCCCTGAACCCCATATACTGTTCCTCCAGCAGGAGCTGGATCTCCTGAAACCTGCCCAGGACCGTCGCCATCGTCTCCTGGGAATGATGGTAGGCTCCCATGATGGAGGTGAGGGCCTCGTGGAGAGTGGGTTCCCTAGGCCTGTCCCCCCCCCCTGTCGCACAGCAGCCCTCCCAGTTCCCCTGTTTCCCAGGGCCTCTGACCCCTGGACCGTGTGCCCACTACCACTGTCCCCAGGTCCCTGTTGTTGTTGGGGTGGTGGGTTGGCCTGGGTTCCCTGTAGTGGTGGACACACCGCTGATTGACGTGTCCTTTGGACAGAGGTATGGGCCCGCTGGGTGGGTGCTGTGCTGGTGTTCCCAGAGGGGGGAAGGTCTTCTGTGGCCTGTGGCTGTATGAGTGGAACCGACTGTCCCGAGGTCCCCGAGGGGCCGGGCTGGTCATCTAGATCCAGGTCGACAGAGGTGCTGTCATCACTGTGGGCCTCTTCTGGGGGTGGTGTGGACACATTTGTGGACCCTCCTGCGCGGTGACATGGCGTTCGGGTCCTGCAGGGGTATAAAAGTATGGTTATTGCATCTGTGTGTGCCATAGCGTGCAATGGGTGGGTGCCCGTGTACCCCAGTGCTGGCATTCCCGTGTTGGGGCTTTTGTGACGGTGGTTTGGGGGGGATGGGTATGTGCAGTGGCCATGCTTTGGTGATGGGTGTCCATGCTTTGTGGTCGCATGCAGGGCTTGGTGTTGGGATGGCTGGGTTGTGATGGTGAGACATTTGCAAGGAGTAGGTGTGATGGGGGTGAGGGTGAGGGTGGGGGTATGAGTTGGCATGCTGGTGGGGTGGGGGGGATGAAGTAGTGAAGATGAGACTTACCAGAGTCCATTCCTCCACCTACTCCTGCGAGGCCATCAGGATGCAGGATCGCCAAGACCTGCTCCTCCCATGTTGTAAATTCTGGGGGAGGAGGTGGGGGTCCGCCGCCAGTCTGCTGCACCGCGATGTTGAGCCTGGATACCATTGAACGCACCTTCCCCCGTAGGTCGTTCCACCGCTTCCTGATGTCGTCCCTATTTCTTGGGTGCTGTCCCACAGCGTTGACCCTATCGACTATTCTGCTCCATAGCTCCATCTTCCTGGCAATGGTGGTGTGCTGCACCTGTGTCCCGAAGAGCTGTGGCTCTACCCGTATAATTTACTCCACCATGACCCTGAGTTCATCCTCAGAAAACCTGGGGTGTCTTTGCGGTGCCATGGGGTGGTGTGGGTGATGTGTGGGGTGGATTGTGTGGTGCTAAGTGTGGTGATGTGTATTGGTGTGTTGTGTGAAGTGCGTGGTAATATTGCTGGGTGACAGTTAAATGCGCGTCTGGGTGCTCGGATCTCTTTTCTCTGTGCGTGTTCACGAATCTGTTGGAGTGGAGGTTTGTGGGTGATGTGGGTGTGTGTTTTATGTTGTGTTGGGTGTGTGGGAGTGGTGTTTGTATGTGTATCAGGTGTGTGTATTTCGAATTGTCCAATGTGGCGGTGTTTTGTATATGTGTGTGTATTTTGAGCGCGGCGGTGTGTACCGCCAATGGAATACCGCGGTTGAAAGACCGCCGCGTGGATTCGTGGGTCGTGATAGCATGGGCGTATTTCTGTTGGTGTGACGGTGGACATTTGGTCATCGCCAGTTTCTCGCTGCCCTTTTGTGTGGCGGACTTTTGAGGATGTCTGTATTTTGGCGGTTTGCCTGTTGTGGGTCAAAATGGCCGTGGCGGTTTACCGCGGCCGCAGCGGTGTTCTGGCGGTCTTCTGCACGGCGGTAAGCGCCTTTTACCGCCAAGGTTGGAATGACCCCCATTGTCTGCAAAGTTAAGATGGCAAACACATTACAGCTCTTGAAGCTAACGTCCTACCCTATCACCCTAAATTACATCTTACAAAGCAGTCCCCAAGAAGACTCCGAGAACAAACTAAAGGTTCAGGCAGAATACATTTTTATCCAAAGAAAAAAGGTCTGTAGGTTAGAAATGGTTCATTTAAAGATGTAAAATGGGAGCTCAGTAAACAGCTAAAAATGATGGCTGAATTAACAAATGAAGGCAGGCTAATACAGGAAGACTGGAATTACATGGTGTCAAGAACGGACACACAATTAATATTAATTTCTATAGGTAGCGATAAATCAATCTTTGAAGCCCCCTTAGAAAATAAAACACACGTGGACAGTGCTGAAATGCCACTTTACTCTATGTTCTCAGGCAAGATAGAAGTAGGATTGGCCCAGATAACCTCTAGTCCAATCCTGAAGATAGTTTCCAATGTCACGTGAAAACAAGCAAACACATTTTGACCTCAGCCAAGAAGGTATCTTCTACTATATTTTTCGGATACGTTATTTGGCCCATTGACAAAAGTCCTCCAAGTATTTGGGTCTTAGCTACCCTTGCAGGTCCTGAACACCCAGTGCACTGCAGGATGATATGATGTCTTTCCAGATTTGTGTCCACACTGCATTGCTCAGTTGTGTCTCTGGACCCCCAATAGGCTGATGGTACTTGTTGGTCACACCCTAACTGGTGAGGCTCAATCCAGCCTGAGAATAGAGGGCTTCCCATCAAGTCTCTCAGCCATATTGAGGGAAATAATGTTGCAAGGAACAGCATGATGGAAGGAGATGGCTGACTTTGCATTCCTGTATATCTTTTACTACGTGTTGCAGTAGGCCAAGATCTCCACCCCAAGTGCAGAGTCTCTGCCCTGCATGCAGAGGGGGTGGACTCCGCACTCAGAGCAGAGGCTTCACATGCAGAAGGGAAAGAGACTGTCTCCATACAAAAAGTAATAAAGAAGTATAATGTTTACAAAGAAATCAAAAGGATTGTTTGCATACTGAGTATATGTTTGTTAAGTAATGGTTTTAGTGTGTTTTCCCAAAAACATAATTGCAGGGTGTGAGATTACATAATTTGATGTTGTCAAAGATAAGCATTAGAATATTTGCAAAAATGAAGAGTAAATTAATTTCAAACTAAAATTTTAAACTTGAGCATATCAAGTTAGTCAACAACATTATGTGAGGTGAATAGGGTTGCCTGGGGTTGATATATATGGACACTCTGTTAGTTGGCTGCTCTTCGCCATTGACAAGAAACTGTCTAATCATATAAGTGATGCAATCAAACCACCTGCTCAAGAGAAAAATGAGGTAACCGGCAGATTCCACATCTGCTTATCCTGACCTCTATTCTGAATTCCAACATGGATACCTGGATGTGGGCATTGATCAGGGTCAAGATCTATATGCAAGCACCTTCACAAGGCGATGTTGTGCGACATGCAGCAGGGTACAACAGTCCTGCTCACAACATCTGCGGAGTGTACACGTGTCCCATGAGGAGCCAAAACGTGTGTCCAATAACAGCTTGTGTACATATGTGTGCCCTACCGTTCCTCTGTTGAGATGCTGTAGTTGGACATCTGTATAATGCAAGGATATGATGATAGAGAGCACAACCTGCATTACTTGAAAAGAAGCATCTGTTCTGATTGTAATACGTCATGGCTAAAAACATGTAGTGTGTGTATGTCAGGGTAATGTATGCATAATGTGTTGTAGGCATTATTGAACATGTTTGAGGTGTTACGTATAGCCACAGTGTGTGGTTTTGGTACTTACTAATAAGCCACATGTCACCAAAATAGCCAAGAACTGGCTTGGATGAGGAAAATGTAACTGTGTGTGTTTCCAGTAAGGCAGTGTAGATTTCAATAAAGCAGCCCTTGACATCGTTGGCAGCCTGGACCTTGATGGAATGCCAGCTGGATCTGTTGGCTGAAAAAGTGTTCTGTGTAGTGAGGTCTATGAAGGGCCACATGGGTGCAGTCAATTGCACATAGCGCATGAGGGAAGTGGCGGAAGGCAAAACATTCTCTTGCCACCTCTTGTCATTCTGCCACTGACTGTGGCATGGGAATATACTGGTGTACACTTCTGCTGATGCATCTCAGAAACCTGATGCAAACACCAAGACTGGCTTGCCTATGGATTGCCAACAATGTCAGGGGAGACTCACTGTAAAGATCCAGTGGCCATGAAATGGGGTGCAGACATTATTTTGACACAGTCTCATATAACCTGGGAGTGGGCTATAAGCGAACCAATGTTCTGCTCCCAGTCAACAACCATGTCCGGGATCACATCAGGTTGGACGCAGTATTTGGCAATTACTTCTTCCATGGACATGCTAAATTTTTTTATCCTTTCTCTATAAATCCTCTCACTTATCCTCCTCAAATGAGTCCTCCTCAAAATGAAGGGCACACCTACAATGATGTTCACCAATAGTAAATGCAGCAAAACTTGTTTGGTGTGCGACTTCAGTCTGGAAGTAATTGGTTGTTGTTGAAATGTGCTTTAGCTGGAGATGGATGGTAGAATTTAGAACAAATACTCCTTTAAATACCAGTTTTGTAATCCTTGTTTTGTAAATCTCCAGGATTTACTTCAAGTGAAAAATGTGCAATTAAAAAAAAATGACCTGGCTCAAATACGAAACACCATTTCTTCATGCTAACCTCTTCGCTGCCAGGCCTTTTCCCCCAGGTGCCAAGCCTTTTTTTGGATATTTGGGGCAGTTTGCACTCAGGCCCTCATATCTTTTTGTCCACATAAGCTACCCACACAAAATGTACATACTTTTTTTCCACCATCCTAGGGATTCTAGAGGTACCCAGAATTTGGGTTAGCCAAAATCCAGCATTTTTGCTTTTAAATGACAAAAAAGGGCTGCAGAAGAAGGCTTGTGGTTTTTCCTTGAAAATGACATCAACAATGGGTTTGCGTTGCTAAAATACCCATCTTCCCAGCTTTCAGGAACAGGTAGACTCGAATCAGAAAACTACATTTTTCAACATAATTTTGGCATTTTACTAAGGCATATCCCGTTTTTACTATTTTTTGTGCTTTTAGCCTTCTTCCAGTTAGTGACAGAAATAGGTGTGAAACCAATGCTGGATCCCAGATAGCTAAACATTTCTGAAAAGTAGACAAAATTTGGAATTTAGCAAGGGGTAGTTTGTGTAGATCCTAAAAGGCTAAAAAAAAAATAACAGCAGAAATTAAAAAATATTGGAATTAAAGTGATAAAACAGCCATTTCTCTCCATGTTTTACTCTGTAACTTTTCCTGCGATGTCAGATTTTGAAAGCAATATACAGTTATGTCTGCTGGACTCTTCTGGTTGAGGGGATATAGATGGCTTGTAGGTTCATCAAGAACCCTAGGCACCAAGAGCCAATAAAATAGCTGCACCCTGCAATGGGTTTTCATTGTATACCGGGTATACAGCAATTCATTTGCTGAAATATGAAGAGTGAAAAATAGTTTTCAAGGGAACCTTTGTCTTCCAAACTGGGCACAAGATAAGGTGTTGGGAAGCAGTGATTATTTGCACATCTCTAGCTTCCAGGGTCCCCATACTAGCATGTGAATTACAGGGCATCTCTCAAATGGTCATCTTTTTTATACACTGTCTTAAATTTGGAAGGAAAAAATGTAGAGAAAGACAAGGGGCATTAACACTTGTTCTTCTATTCTGCATACCCCCATGTCTCCTAATGAAAATGGGACCTCACTTGTTTGGGTAGGTCTAGTGCCCGCGACAGGAAATGCCCCAAAACACAACATGGACACATCACATTTTCCCAAAGAAAACTGACATGTTTTTTGCAAAGTGCTCAGTTGTGGGTTTTGGCCTCTAGCTCAGCCAGCACCTATGGGAACCTACAAAACCTGTGCATTTTTTAAAACTAGACACCTAGGGGAATCAAGGATGGGGTGACTTGTGGGGCTCGCACCAGGTTCTGTTACCCAGAATCATTTGCAAACTTTAAAATTTGGCAAAAAAACACTTTTTCCTCAAATTTCGCCACAAATTTCCTTCCACTCAGCATTCCCCCAAATTTCCCAATAAAAATGGTACCTCACTTGTGTAGGTAAGCCTGGTGCCCGCAACACGAAATGCCTCAAAACACACGTGGACACATCACAATTATCAAATACATAACTACCTGTTTTTGTGGGGGAACCTGTGTTTTTGGTCCTGGGCTCAGCAGCCATCTAGGGAAATCTACCAAACCCAGACATTTTCTGAAAACTAGACACCCTAGTGAGTCCAGAGAACTGTGACTTATGTGGATCACCCATCGTTTTCTTACCCAGAATCCTCAGCAAACCTTAAATTTAGCTAAAAACAATCACTTTTTCCCACATTTTTTTGTGTGAGCACCGCACCGGCACACATTTCGTACCACCTGTGAGAAAATAGCCCCTTTCTAGCGTGGTTACCCCCACTTTTGGCCTGTTTGTGTGTGTTTGTCAGTGTGTTTTTTACTGTCTTACTGGGATCCTGCTAGCCCCCAGAGCTCATAGTTAAAACCCTATTTTTCAGTGTGTTTTGCCTGTATCAATGGGATCCTGCCAGCCAGGACCCCAAGTGCTCAAAGGTTCTGGCCTATGTGTGTGTTGTCAGTATGCTTATGTGTGTCACTGAAATTCTGCTAACCAGAACTCCAGTGCTTATGCTCTCTATACTTAACAAATGTGTCACTAGAGTTTAGTGGCACCATATTCCAATTCTAAGTGGCACACTGGACCCTCCTTATAAGTCCATAGTATATGGTACCTATTGCATTGGGGTTCCAGGAGATCATTATGTGCTGCAACATTTCTTTTGCCACCCACAAAACTTTCTTCAGGATTTCCACTGCAGCCTGAGTGAAATAGTGCCCACACTATTTCACAGCTATTTTCACTGCACTTAAGTAACTTATAAGTCACCTACATGTCTAACCTTCATTTCCTGAATGCTAGATATAGAGTTACTGTGTGTGAGGGCACCCTTGCACTAGCAAAGGTGCCCGATGTTGTCCAGGGCCAACTCCCCGGTCTTCGTGAGTGCGGAGATACCATTATATGCATGCACTACATATATGTCAATACATATATGTGGCTTCACAATGGTAACTCCACATATGGCAATGTGAGAATTCTAAGATCATGGAATTGTCCCCCCATTCAAAATCTGGTATTAAGGGGGCCAATCTCATGCATCCTGGGGGCTCCACCATCGACCCTCAGTACTGCCAAACCAGCTCTCTGAGGTTTCCACTGCAACCCCATCTGCTGCCACCTCACAGACAGGTTTCTGTCCTCCAGGAGACAGAGCAGCTCAATCCCAGGAAGGCAGAACAATGCATTTCCTTTGGGAGGAGGGTGTTACACCCTCCCCCTTTGGAAATAGGTGTTACAGGCTTGCGAAGGGCAGCCTCCCAGAGCCTCTAGAAATGCTTTGAAGAGCACAGATGGTGCCCTCCTTGCATAAACCAGTCTACACCAGTCCAGGGACCCCCAGCCCATGCCCTAGTGTGAAACTGGACAAAATAAAGGGGGAATGACCACTCCCCTGTCCACCACCACCCCAGGGGTGGTGCCTAGAGCTCCTCCAGTGTGTCCCTGGTGCTAGACATCTTGGATTCCAAGGTGTAGGGACACTCTGGAGACTTCTGAGTGGCCAGTGCCAGCAGGTGACGTCAGAGACCCCTCCTGATAGGTGCATAGTGGGTAGGTAGCTATTCCCCCTCTCAGGGCTATTTAGGGTCTGTCCTCTGAGTGTTTCCTCAGATTCAGTCACCCAGTAATCCTCTGCATCCTCTGCTTCAGCTTCCGACCATTGGATCAACCGCAGACTGCTTCAGGAACCACTGTAACTGCAACAAAGTATCCAGGACGACTCCTGTGACCTGCAACTTCAGCTCCAGCAAGCATTTGCACAGTTTCCAAGGTGTGCATGCTCTGAGGACTGCCTGTCTTCATCCTGCACCAGAAGAACCAAAGGAATCTCCTGTGGAGTGACAAAGTCACTTCCCTGCTTCTGCAGGCACCCTTCTGTGAAGATGACCGGTACTCTGGGACTCCTCTCTGGATAAGGAGCGTTCTCCCTGGAACACAGGTGGTCGACCAACGTGACCCAGACTGTCCAAAGGTCACGCTGTCCAAATTTGGTGGAGGTAAGAGCTTGCCTCCCCATGCTGCAAGAGTACCCCTGTGCACTACGTCTTCTTCAGCTCCTTGGGCTTCTGTGCTTTTTTTCCAAGATTCCTTCATGCACAGTGTAGCCCAGGTCCCCAGCACTCCATTTTGTGACGCACAACTCGCTAAGTTATTAACCACCTTACTTTGTTGTGCTGCGATGACTGCACTTTGCATCCTCTAAGTCCCCATGTTCTGGGAATCCCGTGGATGCTGCCTGTTCTTCTGTGGGCTCTCTGAAGTGCTGAAAGCCCCCTCTGTCTCCTCAGGCCAAGTTGAGACCCCAGGTCCCTTTTAGGTCCAGGCAGCTCCATTTTGAACCAAACCGCATACTTGCATGAACCAAAGGCTTGTTAGTGGAACCAAGTGATGCAAACAGCCTACATCTATCAACACTACGTGGGACATCACCTGCACCAAGCAGGAACCCGCAGCCATCTTCTTTGGTGCTCTTCTGTACTCTTTTTCTTACTGGAGAATCTACTTTTGCACATTCTTCTAGGTTGGCAGGGGCTCCTGTCCTTCTTGGACTCTTCTTTGACTTCTGGACTTGGTCTCCTTCCTCCACAGGTCTTCAGGTCCAGGAATCCATCATTTGTTGCTTGCAGTTTTGCTCGGTTCTCTCAAAATCTCTTATCAAGACTTGTGGTGTGTCCTGAGGAAACTTGCTGTACTTAACTCCTGCTTTCCTGGGCTCTGGGGTGAGGTACTTTACTTACCTTTGGTGCTTTTCTACACTCCCAGTGCCCCTCTGCACACTACATCTGCATAGGGGGAATTTGTGATTCGTATTCCACTATTTTAGTACATGGTTTGTGCTGCCCCTAGGCCCATTGCATTCTATTGTATTTTCTACTGTTTCCACCATTCTATGACTGTTTACTTACCTGATTTTGGTTACTAGTGTATATATTGTGTATAATACTTACTTCCAGAAGGAGTATTGCCTCTAAGATATTTTTGGCTTTGTGTCACTAAAATAAAGTACCTTTATTTTTGGTAACACTGAGTATTGTCTTTTATTGTGTATGAGTACTGTGTAACTATAGTGGTATTGCAGGAGCCTTGCATGTCTCCTAGTTCAGCCTAAGCTGCTCTGCTACAGCTACATATAGACAGCCTAAGCTGCTAGAACACTGCCTACATTTCACTAATAAGGGATAACTGCCCTGATTTAAGGTGTAAGTACCTTAGGTACCCACTACAAACCAGGCCAGCCTCTTACACCACCCAACACTCCCCTCAGTCTCCCGATAAAAATGATACCTCACTTGTGTGGGTGGGCCAAGTGCCTGTGACAGGGAAGAGCCAAAAATATGTCGAAATTGAGGGGGAAACAAACTGGGTCCAAAAGGGCAGTTTGAAAAAATATTATTTTTTGCTGACAAGTGGGGCAGAATTGTTATCGGTATAGATGTGAAAATGCTGGGTGGTAGGAATTTTTGGGATTCCTGCAGATTCCGGAAGGTTCCATCACAAAAAAATTGGGAAAATGTGTGATTTCAAGCAAAGTTGGAGGTTTGTAGGGCATTGTTGGTAAGAAAATGGCGCTGGGTGCATGTGAAGCACACCATGGACTCACCCAGATGTTTAGTTTTCAGATGGGTCTAGGTCTCGTAGATTTTTCTACATGGCAGTGTCCCAAAGTCCAAAAAGTGCATTCCTCACCATTCGAAGTGGGACTATTTTGAGAGTTAGACAAGCTCTCAGTGCCCAAATGTAATACCAAAACCCAAAATAATCAAACATCCTCTTGCTTGCCATTGGGATAAGATCTTTTGGGGTGCAGGGGGGGGCTGAAAGACTGTTACCGCCTTCAGTTGGGGTGGGGGCATAACCATGCCTATACTAGTTGGTAGCACCACCCTACTGTTTTTTTTATTTGTATTCCCTGGCATCTAGTAGGCTTTGTGCCCCCCCGGGGAGTGGATCAGGGGTAATTGCCCCGTCTGCTCTCTGGTGGGCAGAACAACTTTGTCCCCATTTATTTGGGGTGGGGGTATGGCCATACTCCCTCCCTCTTTGTTAAAAAAAAAATCTTCCCTGGCCTCTGGTGGGCTTTCTGCTCCCCTTGGGGGCAGTTAGACCTCACAGAAATATGCTGATCTGCCCCCGGGGCAGACATGACCAACAGTAATGTGCCCCCATGGGGAACGATCCTTGTCTAATGGGCTGGCCCCCAAACAAGACACACACGCATCATTCCCTGGTGTCTATGTTTTTTTCTGCCCCCCCGGGGGCAGATCGACCTAATAGAAATACACTGATCTGCCCCCAAGGGGGGCAGAAATGGCCTCAAATAAATTTTCACCCCAGGGGAGCGACCCTTGCCTAAGGAGTCCCTCCCCATCTGTAAAAGATAAAAAAAATAACAAATCCCTTGTCCCCTTGGGGCAGATTGGCCTAATTCAAATAGGTTGATCTGCCTCTAAGGGGAGCAGCAGTGGCCAAAAATAAATTTGCCCCCAGGTGAGTGACTCTTGCCTAAAGGATTGCTCCCTTTGCGTGAAACTGAAGTTTAAAAAATCCCTGGCGTCTAGTGGTTCCTGCCCCCCTTGGGGGCAGATGGGCCTAATAAAAATAGGCCAATCTGCCTCCAAGGGAGCAGAAGTGGCATAAATAGAATTAAAAGGATTAAAAGTAAATTGCCCCCTGGGGAGCAGCCCTTGCCAAAGGGGCCGCCCCCCTTATGCGTAAATACATAAATAAACAAACACACAAAAATCCCTGGTGTCTAGTGGGCATTTCTGTACCCCGATCGCTTCAGGATTGGGCTGCAGAAATGCTCACAGAGACATGGAAGGAAAGGAAAGGCCTTTCTTTTCCTTTCATGACTCTGAGCCTCCCCAGCCCCAGGATCAGAAGAGAATTGCAAGGCATTTCTCTTCTGATCGTGCTGGAAGCTGAGCTTCCAGCGTGATGGGGTGGCCTCTGATGAGGTCAGTGTTCAATTGAATGCTGACGTTAGCTGGAAGGCAGTAGGGGGTGGGGTAATAGGGGAAGCGATTCCCCTTCCATCCCTGCCCATGGGAGTGGAGTAGTAGGCTCAAGAGGGAGCGCTAGCGCTCCCCCCATGAGCCAGTCAATGGAAGTAATGGTTACGTCCTTGGATCCTCAGCTCCGCAGCTAAGGTCATAACCCTTACTTCCATGGCGAGGAAGGGTTTAAAACTATTAAACAGCTTACAATAAAAATTAAATGTTTATTGGTTAAGAAAAAAAAAAAACATGATTTAAGAAATGTCAGTAACTTGGATATTAATTAAAGAAATACATGTTACTTTATTTACCTATATTTTTCTATTGTTATTTGTTGGTTCAATAGATTTGTATTGGAAGATGTTGCTGTACCAGGGTTTGGCCATTTATCATTGTTAACTCACTCCAGCTCTTAGCTGGAGTACATTTACTACTGTTTTGAGTCCTTTTCTGACTGCAGTAGCTTTATAATTGCAGTTTGTTTAGACAATAAATGATCACCAGATATGAAAAATGAAAGCATTTTATCACCTTTGCATTACCCAACAAAATGTTGTTGCCTTTTCACAAAGACATTCTGCAGTACGTAAGTAGGTCTCCTGTGTACTCTTTTGGGTCCTTTACATGTGTTTGCAAATTCACCCTGAAACATCTAACACAGGAATAAAAGGAGAAGATTGAAGAAATATGAATGTACAAATAGAAGCAGAAAGGACTATGCCCTCAGTGGACTTTTACTAATAGGAGGTTAGACGTCTTGGACTGATTTACAAAGACATTGAAGAGTAGGTAAAAGAGTGCTTTTGTAGTACTACTTTCTATTCTCCTCAATGTTTTTGTGAATTAACTCACATTTCTTATTCCAACAAAGTGCTGCTGCTAAATATGGAAATGTGGCTGATGTGTTTTTGTTGCCAGTAGGGCCGGGCTCGGAACCCAAAGCAGTCCTGGGAAATTTTGTCAGACCGGCCCCCATATGGTACATAAGGAATGAGCCTGACCACTACACTGGTGATTGGGGGGGTCCCCCCCATGAAAATAATTTGGAAAAAATATAGCAAAAACTGTGCATTTTACAACACATTTTTCATTATATATTCAATTGTACTCATTTCTTAAAGCATAGTGAATGATGACCTTATAGAGCACCAGGATACAGCACTCTTAATTCAGGCTCTTCAATGATTCCCTCACCATCAGCCTCTAACGGTGCTTCTCATTTCTCCAAGCTCCTCTCTCACATGTATTTCATTTGTCTTATAGCACCTCTCACCAGCGAGGGATGTTCGAGCACTTTACATCACACACACATACAGAGACAATGAACCATACATGTGTAAATCATTTCTTCATTATTCATTCATTAGCTTTATTTCGGTGGTAAAAAAAACACCATAAAAGCACATCCCACAGTGCTCATAGTTAAAATCATAAGTTAAAACACTATACATTAAAAACATGCTACCTATAAAAAAAAAAAAAAACGAAAAGTACAATATTATTTAAGAATCTAAATACAAGTGTATTGGCAATTAATATCAAATTCCCTTGGTAAAGACAAATAAAAGAAAAGCATTTGCATCATCTTCTATAAACAAACACTTATTCGCATAATACCTCCAAACACTTTGTAAGGAAATGCCTCCTTGGCATGGTTACCCCCTGACTTTTTGCCTTTGCTGATGCTAAGTTTTGATTTGAAAGTGTGCTTAGGCCTGCTAACCAGGCCCCAGCACCAGTGTTCTTTCCCTAACCTGTACTTTTGTTTTCACAATTGGCACACCCTGGCATCCAGGTAAGTCCCTTGTAACTGGTACCCCTGGTACCAAGGGCCCTGATGCCAGGGAAGGTCTCTAAGTGCTGCAGCATATCTTATGCCACCCTGGGGACCCCTCACTCAGCACAGACACACTGCTTGCCAGCTTGTGTGTGCTGGTGAGGACAAAACAAGTAAGTCGACATGGCACTCCCCTCAGGGTGCCATGCCAACCTCACACTGCCTATGCAGTATAGATAAGTCACCCCTCTAGCAGGCCTTACAGCCCTAAGGCAGGGTGCACTATACCATAGGTGAGGGCATAAGTGCATGAGCACTATGCCCCTACAGTGTCTAAGCAAAACCTTAGACATTGTAAGTGCAGGGTAGCCATAACAGTATATGGTCTGGGAGTCTGTCATGCACGAACTCCACAGCACCATAATGGCTACACTGAAAACTGTGAAGTTTGGTATCAAACTTCTCAGCACAATAAATGCACACTGATGCCAGTGTACATTTTATTGTAACATATACCCCAGAGGGCACCTTAGAGGTGCCCCCTGAAACCTTAACCAACTCCCCGTGTAGGCTGACTGGTTTTAGCAGCCTGCCACACTCGAGACATGTTGCTGGCCACATGGGGAGAGTGCCTTTGTCACTCTGTGGCTAGTAACAAAGCCTGTACTGGGTGGAGATGCTTATCACCCCCTTTGTTACAGCACCCCAGGGCATTCCAGCTAGTGGAGTTGCCCGCCCCCTCCGGCCACAGCCCCACTTTTGGCGGCAAGGCCGGAGGACATAATGAGAAAAGACTCTGCACCCGCAGCCCCCAGGACCTGAAAGATCGGAACTCCAGTGCAGGAGTGACCCCCAGGAGGCCCTCTCCCTTGCCCAGGTGGTGGCTACCCCAAGGAGCCCCCCCCTTGCCTGCCTGCATCGCTGAAGAGACCCCTTGGTCTCCCATTGATTTACATTGGAAACCTGACACGTGTTTGCACACTGCACCCGGCCGCCCCCATGCTGCTGAGGGTGTACTTTCTGTGCTGACTTGTGTCCCCCCCGGTGCCCTACAAAACCCCCCTGGTCTGCCCTCCGAAGACGCGGGTACTTACCTGCTGGCAGACTGGAACCGGGGCACCCCCTTCTCAATTGAAGCCCATGAGTTTTGGGCACCACTTTGACCTCTGCACCTGACCGGCCCTGAGCTGCTGGTGTGGTAACTTTGGGGTTGCTCTGAACCCCCAACGGTGGGCTACCTTGGACCCAAACTTGAACCCCGTAGGTGGTTTACTTACCTGCAAAAACTAACTAACTCTTACTCCCCCATGAACTGTTGAAAATTGCACTGTTTCTGGTTTTAAAATAGCTATATGTGATTTACTTGAAAACTGTGTATGCTATTTTGATTATTCAAAGTTCCTAAAGTACCTACCTGCAATACCTTTCATTTGAAGTATTACATGTAAAATTTGAACCTATGGTTCTTAAAATAAACTAAGAAAATATATTTTTCTATACAAAAACCTATTGGACTGGAATTGTCTCTGAGTGTGTGTTCCTCATTTATTGCTTGTGTGTGTATAACAAATGCTTAACACTACACCTTTGATAAGCCTACTGCTCGACCACACTACCACAAAATAGAGCATTAGTATCATCTCTTTTTGCCACTATCTTACCTCTAAGGGGAACCCTTGGACTCTGTGCATACTATTCCTTACTTTGAAATAGTGCATACAGAGCCAACTTCCTACACACTTCTTTCTAACAAGCCAAATTGCATCTAAAAATTTAGCCAACGCACATACCACTATACCAATTGTTAAACCCAATACATCTACATAGTGGTATGATCCATTTAATCCGCTGCTTATCATAGACTGGGTAATGAAATAAAACGTGCACAATAAATTCTGGTAAACCACAACCCATAGGGTAGGAATTAGGTTGGGAGTCCTTTGGGACCATTTACAGGTCAAAGTGCATAAAGGTAACGATCCCAGCCTAAACCTGATATAAAGTGCACGTGCTCGAGGAGATAGGATCAGGTCCATATAATTTTCAAATTCATAAAGGCATTTAACTGCTGTAAACTTGTCTGTCAAACTAAGCGGAGACACCGCAGCCAATTTGGCTATTCTCACTTTTGGCCAATATGCCTCCTTAACGATTTGGGCCGCATTCTTGGGAAGTCCACGAGGGGCAGATCACAAATGGGCCAGCCCTAACTTGGTGAAGGTGCCTTCAACATGATTGCACCTAGAGATTTTCCTTGTGGCGTTTTTGCTTAACAAGGCATGCAACTATATCCTATAGGAGCTAAAAATTTCAGAGGACCAAATCCTAATCCAATGCAATATTCGTTTTAAAGCAGCAATATGTGCAATAGAGTCTATGTTCAAGTCCATCCGGACAGGCAACGTAGGAGAGCTAACGGGTATTTTAAGCAAGGCCTTTATAAATGAATTTCCCGTAAGCTCTAGGTCCCTCAAGTTGCCGTGCCCCCATAGCTCCGATCCATACAAGGCACTCCCTCTTACTTGTACCTTATATATTTCTATTGCAGGAGAGATTGCAGATCTAAGGGACCTATTTTCAAATCTCTGAACACTTCCTGAGTTCTGTTTCAATCTCATAAGAGCCTTTAATAAGTGGGACTGCCATCTATGCGTATCCTCAAGTCTAACCCCCAAGTAATCAAAATCAACGACTCTCTCCAATACTTCCCTTTCCATTACAATTGGCTTCCTTAATATACATTTTTCATCACCAAAGATCATGTATTTGGTTTTCATGGAATTAACTTCAAGACCATAATCTTTGCAGAAGGCCGTAAATCAGTATATAGAAAATGTTATATAAACAAAGGGGGACTACAAGGTGGACGATTCACATTATTCATAAGAGTGTTTGGTCTGGGAAAGCATAAACTCAGGATTCAGACCATAACAAAGTGGCTAGGGTTGACTTTACTAATAACAATTTATTTCTACCCAAACAAACACTTTTTAATAAAATTAGGATAATCAAAGACTGGGAAAACCATATGTTTCTAGCCTGTACCATGCTGTTTGCATGCACCTCTTTGATAGCAGTTCATATATCACTGTGCTAAGTTATGATTGTAACTTAAAAACTGCACAGTAACAAAAGGATCAATTTGACAAAAGCAGCATCCCATTGAGCTATGCGCATAAAGTATGCCTACAAGGCCCCACACAATGAAAGACCAGCATACATCAACAAACACCTGACCTTTCACCAACCGACCAGACACCTCCAATCGACTTCCCTCTCCCTCGCAGACAATCCACGGATTAATCAAGGAACCAGCACAAAATGTTCCTTCTTGCACCTGGAAGTCACGGCTTGGAACAACCTCCCTCTGCACCTTGAGACAGTACTGTCACTCCAGCGATTCAGAAGAGAACTTAAGACCTGAATGTTTTAGTGATCAGTGAGTTGCATAGACTCCTGACTATTTCTTTTAAAATACCTTTCTGTATCATGTCCTCAAATACTGGGATTACCCCTACTATTATTTCTGGATTCATTTGATAGGGTGGTGTTCTTGGAAACCTGGCATTTGGTTTAACATTTATTCAGGCTGGTTCTACACCCTTTATAAGTCTGATATATTTTCCTGTGAAAACACCTTACCTCTGGATTTGCTGTCTCTTTTACATCTGGTGGTAAACCCTCTTTGATAAGCATTGGGTAAAGCCCTACTGGTTCTTGTTGAGCCAACTGGAACTCAAAATCCTCATCATGGGTCTGAAATTCAACTCCATTTGGTATACAATAAATTATATAATTTAATTTGCTAAGTAGGTCTCTTCCCAGTGGATTTACAGGACTGGAGACACAAACAACAAATTTATGATTTTCTTCAAATTAATCTATTTTTACAGAGGGCAAATTAACCCTCTGTGCTACCTTGGATGAGTTAAAACTGCCACTACATAAGACTCCGATCTCTCACCAGCAGGTACATTAATCAATAGAGTTATTTTGGCACTTTTATTGTTGCATGAAAACTGTTGGATATACAAGGAACTCTACACTGCTTTTAAAACTGCTGCATTGCTACAACCCCCGTGTAACGACACCAGCCCCCTGTCCTTCCTGCCTCCTGGGACAATTCCTAGATCCAAGTACAGCCAGTCTGACCTTGGCTTCCGGAGCCTTTGACCAGCCTCTCTCTAGAACCAAACCTTACATTAGCAGTGTTATCTGATAAATGTAAGAACGTGTTGTATTAAATAAGCAGAAGGGCTGCTGTGACTTCAGTGAAGTCCTTTTTAGGGCCTGGTTTACAAACTTCATCATCCATGCACACAAATGAGAAGTTAAGAACTGTAAATATTCACATTACACTTATTAAAACACACCTTTACAATATAGTACTAGTCAATGTTCTGGACATTACATTTTGTTATGTCAGTACAGCATCTGCAACTTACAACCTAAAAGGAAGGCCCCTCTCCTGTTTAGTGATCTTTAAGTTCTTCTCTCCCCGCCTCTATTGTTGTTTAATTTGTCTATGTACAAATGTTACGCACAAAATATATGAATAAGCTTCTCAGTGTGTGTACCAAAACTTCATCATCCTCCTTGGCCACTCTTTTGATTATTCAGTGGGCCAGATGTAAGAAGGACTTTTGTGGCTGAAAATCTTATGATTTGTGAAATCATAGGATTTGCGATTATAAAGGAGTGTTTTGAAATGTCTTCCTTTATTGCAAAATATGTTCTATGAATTATTTTGATTTGAAGAAAGAGCATCAAAGGGACATCCGCTCAATACCTGAATTTCACAAAGACTTCTATAAGCCGTTTGCACCAACTGCCACAATCTCAACCATTTATCAGATACAGACATCAGTGTTGTGGCTGATGAACCGAACTGAATCTGTTTTAAATAAAACATCACAGGAAATGGGCTATGAACAATACAAATTAAGCATACAATAATCAATTAACACGTCAAACACCACACCAGTTTATTATGAACTTAATTCTCAAACTCAAATGATACATGTAGAGAAACAATAAAGGATGATTTAGTCGAAGCGCTGTGAAGTCAGGAGGCGGGGCAGGAGCCCTTTAACAACTCTATCGCGCTCCCGCCGTCGCGGGAAGCGCTGTGAAGGCAGGAGGCGGGGCAGGAGCCCTTTAACAACTCTATCGCGCTCCCGCTGTCGCGGGAAGCGCTGTGAAGTCAGGAGGCGGGGCAGGAGCCCTTCAAAAACCCTTTCGCGCTCCCGCCGTCGCGGGAAGCGCTGTGAAGTCAGGAGGCGGGGCAGGAGCCCTTTAACAACTCTATCGCGCTCCCGCCGTCGCAGGAAGCGCTGTGAAGTCAGGAGGCGGGGCAGGAGCCCTTCAAAAACCCTTTCGCGCTCCCGCCGTCGCAGGAAGCGCTGTGAAGTCAGGAGGTGGGGCAGGAGCCCTTTAACAACTCTATCGCACTCCCGCCGTCGCGGGAAGCGCTGTGAAGTCAGGAGGCGGGGCAGGAGCCCTTCAAAAACCCTTTCGCGCTCCCGCCGTCGCGGGAAGCGCTGTGAAGTCAGGAGGCGGGGCAGGAGCCCTTTAACAACTCTATCGCGCTCCCGCCGTCGCGGGAAGCGCTGTGAAGTCAGGAGGCGGGGCAGGAGCCCTTCAAAAACCCTTTCGCGCTCCCGCAGCGCGGGACGCGTGCGGGACGCGCTCGGGCGAAGCCCGGGCCAAGGGCGGGCCCGTCCTGCGCCCGTTAGCGGCTGACAGAGGCTGGGCTGGGCCACCCCCCTGACATCTATCTCCCAAGAAGGCCACATTGGACTTAGTCCCACTTGTTTTGTCATTGCCAATTCTGTATCCCGAGTCAGCTGCTCCATTTAATCTGACACCTTATCGTTTAAGCTTGCACCTACACTAACATCAGATGGGCAAAAGGAAAGCAATAGAGGCAGGGGCCGGGGCAGTGCTAAAAGCCAAGCGAAAAAGGCATAAGCATGCAGCTAGCAACTGCGTCATGGATAGAATCGACTCTCTCCTGGGCGAATGCAACGGAATACTAACTAGCCCCCAGGGAAATATTTTTATTGAAACTGGGGGGGGGGCCACTTCAACTAACAGGAAGGATGGTCCCATGAAAATGGCTGAGATTTTCGTGAAACGTGGGCAACTAGTCACTGACACTACAGGGGTGGGCGAAAGTAGGAATGTTATCACCCATGCCGCCCCCTCTCCAGTAGAAGACCTACCATTTGCCACCAACGATTCCATCCAGCTCAGTAACCGATTCAATCCCTTAACCAACATCCCTGAATCACACGACTACATCAACCCAGACACCCTGGCAGATGGGCCAGCAGCAAACAATATGCACTCTCCTCATGTAACCCCACAGCATATCGAATGCATACAAGTTCTAAGGGAGGAAGTCACAGAACTCAAGCATATGGTTAACTCATTACTTGCAATAGTAAAACAGCTAACCCACGCAAATAACACGACCACCACTAACCTCGCCCAAAACCCAACCCTATCAGGCAACACAACAAACCCGCCCAACCCCTCAGCTTCTTGCCACGTCGGCCCTCACCCTATCGGAGAAAAGACCATGAACTCTCACCAGACACCCTTTTTCCACAAGTCAGGCATAGGAAACTCACTAGACATCTATCATAAAACCCTCAAACCCATGAGCAATACCGCCTCAAAATACTCTGCACAACCTGCCACTGATCAGTCCCATTTAGGTAATATAGTTCTAATGGTTAACGTTCCCAAGTTAACCACATTGACACGCAAGGAAGGGGTAGACTCTATCAAAAACAAGGCAATCCATTGGATTCGCCATGTTAGAGGCTGCCGATCCATAATACGCGAGGACCTAATTAATGTAGTATGACGGCCAGACCCGGGAACTCACTTTGATATCCTAAAACTGACACTCAAGAACAGGACCATGGCGAACAATCTGGTGGCCCTAGACGCAAGAACAAGCCCACCAGCACACTCACGCATCCAGTTTAAACACCCCAGGCCACCCACACTCCACGAGGAGTGCCCGAGTTACCACCCAGCAGAAAACCTATCCTCTCTCGGTAAATACGATTGACTCACAGCCCCACCTAAAATCCTTGCAGGCAAACCTTGCAACCCTCTAACATCTATCACCCCCAGATCCCCCTTTTACCCTACCACTGTTTGACCATGTATTCTCCCCCCTACCCATGACACCGAGACCACTTCTGGTTCACTGAGCAATCATGACAACGATGCTCCTTCCATCTTGCAGGCACATTGCCCACCAAACCAAGTGCTGCTGCCTAGGCCTGCAAGCACTTCCTGGATCAGGACCAGGCCAGTTCCAACAGAGGAACATCACCAACCACCGCAAGCCTCACGGGCAAACATTGGTATCAACCCATCTCTGCTCCCTCAACCACATCTCCCAGACCAACCCCCGACAGCCAACCTTACAAACCCCAGGCATCTAGACAGGATAACTCAGCCACATTCTGGGGTACGACTTGTTTCATGGAACGTGGCAGGTCTGAAATCTATTCTTCCCCTTCCATCCTTCTCCTCATTTATTGACGAACATGACATATGTCTCCTCTAGGAAACATGGTCACTCGACCCACTCTTCCGAACAGGCTACACAAATTTCCACATCCCCGCTGTGGCCAGCACGAGAGGCAGACCCTCAGGGGGTCTGACCATCTGGATCAAAACATCACTTAGCTGCCATATATCACAGCTACCTACCGTCTCTCCCGACCTGTTAGGCCTTCGTCTATCCTTTGGGCCTGACTCTGTGGTGAACATCTTTAATATCTACACTCGAGGGGTCAGGGGGTTCAAGTCTCCAAAACTCTCTGCGCCCTCGTAGCCCTCTTACAAAATTATCCCCACCATCACAAAACCATTGTGGCTGGGGACTTCAACGTCACATTCGAACCCCTTGACTGGGACGATCTCAGGTCCACCCGCGAGGAAGATCAAGCTTGGTCTATCCCCGCCCTGTCAATCCCACCCATCAAGAGATGGACGTTGGTCGCTATTCAGGTCAAATCACTGACCATGGAGTTTGGACTCAGGGCTCTAAATGGAAGAACCAATTCAGACACCAACGGTAGTCACACGTACAACAAAACGAACCACTCCAGCAGAATCGATTATTGCCTATTCGATATAAGATTATGGCCTCTAGTCATCGATATGACGATCATCGAAAGGACTGAAAGTGATCACAACCCTCTCTCTGTCCACACATTAGACCTAGGTAACCTCCCAGCTATGTCTAACCCCGCAGCAGTAGCACCTGAGGGTATTAGCCTGGCCAACAATAAAAGACACCTAAAATGGGACAATATCGTGGCTCGGCCCGCACTCATCAACGCTGCCAATAACACCCTAAAATCCACACTAATGGACCTAGAGGCAGGTTCTGCAACTCCCCACCAGGAAATAAGCTCAATCCACACCTCCTGCTTTAGGGACATTGCAGCTCACTTCTCAGCACCCCCAGCCCACGACGACAAACGACCCAAAGGCAGGCACCGCTGGTTCAACAAAACGTGTCGGTCCCTAAACAAGCGCCTAGTTCAAGCTATTAAATCCAAGGACCCCACCGCCATCCGCGTAGCTAGGAAGTCCTATAAATCTGCAATATGCATAGCCAAGCGTGACCAAGATAACAAATGGTGGACAGCACTCAGCGACGCTGTGCGCGAGAGGAATTATTGTCTGTTCTGGTCCCTGGCAGCGCGAGGCCCAGAAACCAGTGGTTTGGACATTACAACCAACATTGCCCCAAGAGACTGGATAGTTCACTTTAGTAATCTGTACTCCCCTGATCATGATAGCCCCACCTCTGTTTGTACGGGCACCCCCTAATTCACTCATTAGCACCCACCACCGCAGCACCCCTGTTGTTCTCTCAAATTGATATAACCTACTCTCTAAGCACTTTAAAACGCGGCAGGGCCCCTGGATCAGACTGCGTCCCAGCAGACCTATACTCAACAGACCTAGCATCCTGGTCAAGATACCTCACCATTCTAGCTAACACAATAGCATCTGGGGCGCCAATTCCCGACTCTTGGAAAGCGGCCATTGTTATACCAATTTTTAAAAAGGGCGACAGATCTCTTCCCTGTAATTATAGACCTATTAGCCTAATTGACTGTGTCCAAAAAGTCTTCTGCCATTGCCTCCTAGGGAAGATCGAAGAATGGATAACTGACCACGATATCCTTAGCCCCCTCCAAGCCGGTTTCCGAAAGAAGATTTCTACCATTGATCAAGCCCTCAGATTCCTATTATTATATTGGAAAACAGTGTTCATTGGCAAAGGCAGCCTTTATGTAGCTTTTGTGGACCTCAAATCTGCTTTTGACCTAGTACCTCGCAACAAACTTTGGGTCACTCTCTCTAGGATGGGAATCCCGGAGCACATCCTTGCCATTTTGATACGACTCCACGAGGACAACTACGCACAAGTCAGGTGGGGCAACAAGGGCCAACTAACTGATAGAATCCACGTTTCCCGGGGTGTGCGGCAAGGTTGCGTACTTGCCCCGACCCTCTTCTCCCTGTATATCAATGAAATTGTCCCCTCCCTCCTCAGACTGCAGGCTGACGCACCTTCACTTGGCACACAAAAAATCCCAGTCTTACTTTTTGCCGATGACACTCTTTTGATATCCAAGACCCCCAGTGGTCTAAGGAAACTCCTTGCGTGCTTCGAGCATTTTTGCTCATCTCGGGGTCTCGAAATCAACGCCTCGAAAACAAAATTAATGACTCTTAATCCCCACAGATCCTTCAAAGGGAAATTTTCTTTAGGGGGCTCCTCACTTGAGAAGGTGGGCATTTTCAGCTACCTGGGCATAACACTCACTGACAACATGTCCTGGAAGCCACACATAGGAAAACAAGCCCTTAAATTAAGACAAACAACTGGGGCTCTACTAAAATATTTCCACCTCTCACACACAAAACCAATTCGCCCAGCATTACAGTTATACGAAGCCCAAGCCGTTTCCTCAGCGCTTTACGGGGCTGAACTTTGGGGCTACACCAAAACCCAAGACCTAACCACCGCTGAAAACAACTTCCTAAGAAACCTTGTGTCCCTCCCGCTAAGCACCCCACTGTTCCCTCTTGTCAAGGATCTCGGCATCAAACGCATTGGTCACAAAGCCCGCCTGCGACCTCTGCTGTACTGGCGGCGTCTCTGGACCACTCCGGAGCTTGACATCTTCACTGAAGCTCTACAGGTCATCCTAAAAGCCGACCACTCTCACAGAATCCCCTGGCTACGATCTATCAAGGTTTTACTATACTCACTCGGGCTCGATGATCTCTGGAACTCACCAGCCACGTCAGTTTTTCCCTCGAAAAGCGAAATAAAGAAACTATACTGGCAAATGGCCAACCACGAAGACACAAGGGCTGCACTCCACACTACATTATCTTGTGACTTTGTCAAACTAAGAGAGTCATGCAAGTACGAAACTTTTTGGTACCTAATCACGGCCCCAAGGGACAGGAAACTGTACTTCCAGCTCCGCATTGGAACACTCCCATTAAGACTTTTCACCAGCAGCTGGTCACACAATGAATCCACTGCATGCCCTGCTTGCAAAGCCCCCGTGGAGAATCTCCCTCACCTCCTTTTTGCATGCCCCTCGTATACCGCCCCCCGTAGGAAATGGCTGGCCCCGGCATGCAGACTACTGGGAGTACGCTGCTCTGCGCTAGCCCTGCGAATCCTTAGATCAGACACCAGGCCAACGCTAGTGATCGCTATCGCCAAATTCCTCGGAGCCAGTTGGCTTCTCAGAGGGAAAACTCTTCTGGACAAAGACTCCAAATAAGACAGTCCCAACATCCTGCGCAGCGCATTTAATTTCATTTCATTTTATCTCATTTTATTCCATTTTTATTTCACTTTTTTCATTTTCTCTTATCTTTTACTCCCTTTTATCATTATATTTACCTGCAATTTTAATATGTGTATTTATTTGTATTTATTACTGCTCGCGCTTTTTTGGCTCTTGTAGCCGCAATAAAGCTTCTTTGAATTGAATTGAATTGATTTAGTCGATGAATGAATCTAAGCTTAATCAATCCAAATAAGCACAATATCTCAATGGTTATTACATATAACCATAGCAATAGGATCTGAGCAAGAGAAAAGGAATACCTTGAAACAATAAAACAAAGAGCATTAATGACCATTCAAGAACCTGAGAGTAACACCTCACTAACCACTAATTAGCATCAACATGTTGAACTTCATGTAAAAGAATTTTGTAACATACATTTAGAAAACATCTAGCTACGGCACTATCAAAAATAGCAGCAACAGCATTATGATTTTAGCAGTTGGTACCTGGAAAACAAAAGACAAATAACAATACACGGTTCATACATTGACCCAATCACTGAGGAATTCAGCAACAACGTCTACTTCATCAGGGGAACAGCAACATCAGACATCAGGATCAAAACAGGAACGAGATCAGGAGTATGGTTTTCAATTTGGACTATAAGATAACTAAACCATTAAAGTAATTGTTCAATAACGAGCAGAAATAATAAACTCAAAAAATAATAAACACCAGTATGTCAGTAGACTAACTGGCAAAGTATGAAATGTCAAAGTAACAGATCATAAGAAAGTAAGATCTCTGGAACTCAGGATACACGTCAGATTACAAACAAAGAATGCCCAAAAAACAATGGTGACTGAACATTAAATAAAACAGATTGGTTTAGAATCTATGGTGAGAAAATTTGGTCCAATCAGAACACTAACAAACATCATAATTATATAAAATGTTAGCTCTAAGTCTTTCTATTTCCTGCTATTCCATTGATGAAACTCAAACAAATACATTTCTAGCTTGTACATTATTTTCTTCCGTTGCATCTGTAGACTTATTGTTCAACCTCTTGTCACCGGATAGTGATTATAAATTATGGAACCATTCTCATCACGCCAATTCTCTCCTCAAAGGAAAAGAACATAGGTTTGAAACATAACTACAAGCAACTTCTATGAATACAATGAAAAAAGTCTGTTAGGCAATGGAAATGCAGCTAGATAACAGAACACACTAGAAACATTTTATACAGATAACATTGCACAGTGATCTTGCATCTGCTCCAGCCCAGCAGAACCCACTAAATACACATTTAATTCTGACATTTATTTTAGCAAAAAAAAACTCTTAAAGAGACAGAATAATTTTGTCACACTTTAACTTGATATGAAAAACAAGTATAGGCCTTTTACTTGTTGGTGGCCATTAAGTATATCACAATTTTCGAGTTACTATAAAATTAATACATAATGATCAATATATCGCGTAGGCTCTCATTGTCCTAATGAGACTGCTGGATTTCGGTTGCTGAATCACTTGCACTGTGGGTGACTGAGTCTGAACCTACTACAGGTGACACCTGTCGGCCTAATCCAGGTTTTGTTCTGGCTAACTAGCAGTGCCTCATCTCCACCCAAGAGCACGGATGATTGGGCAGCTGAGCGCATGACACAATTGATTCCTTAAGGAAATTGTGGTCACTCAGATCACATCCGTTTCTCTCAGTTACATTAGCCTCATATATACAAGGACAATCAGAGGCAGTACATCTTTCAGTAAGGCTTTAATGAATCACCTGCATCTTAGATAATAAAGCATGTACTGCAATAACTAGGATGATGAAGCATGACAGGATTAAAATTGTGACGAGGAGAGTAAAGCATAAAAATAACGCTACCATATTGTCGCCAGAATCATTAAAATAATTCCTACCTAGGCTACGTTAGAGCACAGCATATTAAGCTCTAGTTCTGCCCTTCAGGTTCCCCTGGGAAGACATCATCGCTCATACCTGAGTAAGAGACCGGTAGACTACATAAGCAGCTGTAGCGAAGCATTCAGCAATCAACATGCAGTCGTGGTAGTCCAGCTGGAATCTCCCTCTAACGTACATGGGTCAAAGTAGTGTTTTTATTATAAAACAGCTGATGTTCCAAGAAAAGATCCCTACGTATGAGCGTGTATGTTTCTATGAACCCTAGAGACAAAGCGTTGCCATGTTTGCCAGCAACCTATCTTACTACAGCCTTGAGAAAAGCACAGAGTGAAAGAAATGTCTTGTTTAAGAACACAGTACTGACCTAGGCAAAGAACAGCTAGATAGAAAACAGAACAACAAGATCGTAAATGTCGCTACTGTTAAAATAATAAACGAAGCTGAATAAAATATATCTAGGTTAAAGTGCACAGCGCAGGCCTAGTTCGCTAAAATAACGTATATAAAGTTATAACTAAAATGGCTACACAACACCCTCTCCTTGCCGGTACAAAGAAGATTCAAAGCATAATTATGTATAAAAGCTACTAAAATTCAACCTAAGGCATTTATATAAGAATGTCAATATTAACAAGTTAAAAAGACACATGAGCATGTGTAAAAAGGACAACTAAAAAATGTTAACTGTGGTGTACAAAAGGCTGAATTTAATTGAGTCAGAGTCATTTTGGAAGTTGCCAATCAAATCCAGGATAACTCAAGACAGGAAATCTTCCACTTGATTGCTGAGGTAAACAAGGAGCATTCGTGTTCCAAAGCATGAGCTCCAGCCAAGGCAGCAGCATTCCGTGGTGTGCCCAGCAATAAGACTAGAGCTGCATCCTCCATAAAGGGCAACTCATAAGCAGCTTCCCGTAGCAAATGCACCCTCAACGCGCATGTCTGGTAATGAGCCCTCAACAAGAGCATCAACAGATCAGCGCCCATTGAAAGTAAGCGCTGAGTAGAAAGACAAAGTTTCAGTGCATGCTCGAAATAGGACCAGAGGCACTGAAAAATGGGATGCACAAAATGCAAAACCAGTCTGAATGACAGAGACTAGTCACACTCCAATTGCTCCAGAAGTGTTGCTCCAAAGTACTGCATCAAGGGTTCATGACACAGCTGCGCTGGTGGAAGCGCTTTCAGTGCTCCTTGTTGTGATGGGACAGCCATTGCGCAGAAAAAGTAGCAATAGCAAAATGTCACCTATGATAGCCAAAGTTATTGGAAATCCCCTCAAAATAATGGAGAATATTGAGTGGATGGCTGAAGGTATTAAGCCGAATATAGAGGAGAAAGTGTGAACTAAACCAGAGCCAACAGCCGTAAAAAAAATTGCGATTACAGTAGTACTGGGCTCATTAAATATTTGTCCCACGAGCTCACCAAAGTGTCTCGGAAAGTTGGTACTTAAAAGGGACTGTATCTCTGCTGATGACGTTTCCACCTGAAGTGCATAGGTTTCACGTGCAGATGTGACTGCCACATATTATTGAAACAATAAAGCCTTGAATCTGCTCAAAGTTTCAAAATTCACATTTGAAGTAGCGATATTGGGCCAAATCTCAGCTAATTCCCTCTGTCTTGTACGAGGAAAAGGTACGTTCCCGCAGCATATAACAATCTTAGGGACCGAAACGACATAAACTATTCCAGCTCGCATCACACGCCCCATGCAAGGACAGCTGTTTACAAACCATTGAATGGCTGACAAAGACCTCTTTCATGTCACTGAGACATTTGTAGTAGAAGGGCAGCTCTCACACCTCCTAGCCTTTAATATCTGCCCAGTGGAATGTGTTTTAAGCAGGACATGAATTGAAGTGTTGAAATAGGTAGATTAATAACCCTGTGTATTAAACACTCAGCAGATGGTATTTCAGCCACAGTAAAAGGCAACTTTTCTAACTCTCAATATTTAACATGATGTAAGTCACTTCTTTCTTAGCCATTAGTTGTTGTTGTCATGTTAAATTAAATGTGGAAAATATGTCCCTTGCGCTAACGTATTGCCAGGGAACGCGACCTGCCTTTAGTGTTTGTAGTGTCCAACCCAACTGTATAATGGACCTTAGCTGTCCATGGTGTAAAGAAGACACATCACATTGTATTAAGTCTTTTGCAGAAGAAACAATGTTTTTTAAGGGGTATATCCTGTCAGACAGGGTATTAATCCCATTACCTACAACAGCTAATGCCTTCTGTAAGTTTTTTCTGACATATTTGCCTTAACAGGGCAGCAGCTTCTTGTTGGGAAAGCTTCCAAATTTAATTATAGACTGCATCGAAGAATGGCTTTCTGTGTTGTTTTCTGGAGCCTAAGAGGAAATCCTGTAAGTCAGTGTTACTAGAGAGGAGACTGAGGTGTTCTCTAACAGCATCTAGTGAGAAACTCTTCAGCCATTGCTGGCATAGTTTACCTACACTGTCTGTTGTTATTATACCTGCATGTTCAGATGACACATAGCGAGGGTCTGGCCTACTTGTTGTAAAACCCCCTGTGGAGTTTATAAAACATTTATGACACCTGTTGGTATCTATTGGCCACAATAACCACCCACCAGGACGTGAAAGTAAAGCGTTATACGTGCCATTCTGGACCCATTCATCAAGCTGATCTTCAGTGACATCTATATACTTTTGCCATTTAGAAACTTTTGCCGGAGCAGGAATACTGGGCGCATTCAAATCCTAAATTTTTGCTAAGCCTAAACAGCTTGTCTGCTGTACAGTTTCATTTAAAAATATAATTCAAATAAATATCAGGCATGTTCTAAATAAAGCTTCCTTCCCCCTTATTTGCCAATATTTTGTACCCCACATACTTTTTTGAGTCCATCGACTTCAGCCAATATTCATAGCCATCTACAGCCAACCGGGAAACAAAGGAATCCAAATAAATGAATTTTGTATCTGTCAATAATATATGTACATTTTCCATTTAAGGCAATTTGAAATAATATGACTCAGAATTTTTACTATTGTACCCAGAAAAATATGCACATTTTTCTGAATAAGTTTTAGAACTCCTTTGTGGTGGAGTCGGACAATGTTCCCATTGTGTGTAATTAAAAATAGTCTTTGGGGTGCCTTCTCTGTGAATGAAATGGTGTCCATAATTATTATAGTAAATCATGTCACCATAATTCTCTTTAGATTGATACACATCCTCACTATCAAATACTGTAAAATACTGCAATTCTGTCATCATAGAATCAACTGTTTGTACATCCCAGTCATCAGAAACAACTCTAGGTATTATTACATCGTTCATTGAAAGTTTAACACATCTGTGGTTTGATTGAACTCCGTGCGGCCGTAGATATCAAATGTGACTTTATCCTAAACAATTCCATCAGGAATTGGTATAGCGGAAATGTTCACGTAAGACAAGTTTCTGCGGACCTTGTGAGAAATAAAATGGTGTTTAGGACCTCATCCACCAGTTCAACTGTTGATCTTTCAGGAAGCAAATGACCATGTATTAATAGAAGGAATGATATGACAAAGCCAGTCCACAGGAGGAAAGCTAATACAGTAAATGAAAGCCACAGATAGTTCCATGGGAAAATAAGGTAATTTGTTTTAAACCAGTTTATCAGCTTACGTGTTTTTGGCAGTTCAGTTGTAGAAGAGGCAAATGAGTCGGAGAAGGTGTCATTTATGTTGGCAAAACATTCAGAAGCAGTTCGTGCAAAAGCTGGAGCCGTATTTGTAGGAGAACTGGTAGGGGTCTCCCAGGTGGTTCATAGTAAATGATGCCGTCTGTCTGTATAGAAATTGTGTCAGATCGATCACTAATTTCTGTGCTGTTTGTTGTAACAGATGTTAGTGGAACTAATGCAAGATCATTTTCCACCCTCCCCAAGATTGGAGAGGTGTCAGCGTTGCTGCTCAAAACTTGTAGAAGGACATCTCAGCCAGTAGTGAGAGGGATTCAGGAACTACTGGCTGCTCCTCTTGGTCTCCTGTGCCGGATCGGCCACATGGTGTAACTTGACATTGTCGATTGAGACAAAGCGGTCTTCTTTAGAACCAGGCAACGGTGGTAGAATGACAGTTCTGGTACCGTGTATCCCCAAGACTGGGACCGGTGTACGATAAGAAGGACCAAACTCCTTTTCCACAGCAACTTTTTCACATACTAGATCCCCAACCTTTGGAGTCCAGCCGGTAGATGTTATTGGTACATTCTTAATTCCTGAGGAGGTAGCACTGGCAGAAGCATTGCTGTCACAGAACTGTTGTAATTCCTACAAGGCAGTGACATTTTTTTGTTGTCAAAAAGTGTTTCTGCTGCCTCCATACCAGAACCATCCAGATCTGGAACATATATTTGAGTTCCAAACAGGCACTCGTACAAAGTAAGACCCCCCAGGGACATTCTTGGTAGATTATAAAGTGCTTTCTGGACTCCATACAGGTGATTAAGCCAACTATGACCTGTACCTAATACTCTGGCTGTTAAGGATTGCTTTAAATCACAGTTTTGTCGCTCCACAATGGTATGAAATGGAGGTGAACCCCTAACGAAGCCATGGTGTCCCTGAATGCCCTCGAGACAAAGGCAGGGCCCTGTCCCGAGTGGAAAGTCGCAACTGCATATTTGCTGATAAAGACTTGCAAATCTTTTATAACAGTTCGAGCGTCAGCCGTGCATGTGGCCACACCCAAAGAAATCTGGATCAAGAGTCAACAGTGACTAACATGTATTTGTATGCACTGTCCACTGTCCACTGTTGGGGGACCACAATGGTCCAAGTACACACATTGTAATGGTTTATTGAAAATAAGGAGGGATGTCTGTGGTGGGTGTTTGATTGTGGAGCCCTTAATTTGTTGGCAGATGTCACAACAAAGGACATACTGCTTGGTCTGTTTGTAAAGACCTGGCCACCAATAACGTGCTTCCAATAATTATATTGTAGCTGCCACATCTATATGGGCAGATGCAACCCCATCATGCGCTGCTTTCATCAACTCTGGTGTTATGTCTTTGTTGGGAATTACTCGAACTCCCATGCCTGTATTTTCACTTCTGCATCAAGGAAGTCTCCCATTCGGTTGGAATATTTAGCGGGAAATGGTTTTGGATAGGGCGTGCCTTCAGCTGTGGCTTTCACAGCAGCCCATATGTCATTGTCCGGTTTCGTTTTAGAATGAGTTACTGCAGCAACAGCAGCCGTAGCTACTGCTGATATGGCTGCTTCATCATCCAGTGCAATTCCAGCAACGTGTATTCCAAAGCGTTGGTGTCCAAGCGCATGTACAACATGGACGTTTGGTAGCGTTTTCTTCAGATTCGCTACTTTTTCCCCCAGAAGTCTGTGTTTGATGGTGTTGCATTTGGAATCTCTGAACCCATTATGGCGCCAGTAATGTAGGTATTCATTGAAGGACTGGACACAGTAGTACAAATCACAAACAATCAGTGTTAGCTGTTCAGGATCTGTATGTTCCAGTGCCATCACCAGATCCTTTAGCTCTGCTAGTTGTGCTGCGCAATTCCCTAGGATTTGCGTGAATGTATGCTGGAGACAAAATATATTATCCTCCATGTAGCCACTTACGACTGTGCAAGCAGCAGAGTATTGATGCTTTGTGCTATTGCAGGTTGTGCTGAGCATCAGTGTACATGACTCTTTGATATTGATCAATAGGCAATGTATTTGCCAGAACTGGATATTCTAGTTCATATTGCAAAAATTCTTGAGTTTCTAATTTTGGGTCAAAGATATAGTCACCGTCAGTGGCTGTCAAAGACATTGCCCATTGAATCCAATGTGGATGTAATGCTTTAGCTATTGGAACACTGCTTTGGTAACAGCCTCACGGACTGCAATTGGAGATACAACAATAATGCGTTTTTTTTGGGCCAGTTGTCTCTTTTTAATGACGGCCATCTGAACTGCAGTGAGAATTTTCTCAGTGGGAGCAAAGCGTTGTTCTGCTGCTGAATACAAATGTGATTTGTATGCAATCGGGACTGTCTTACCCTCATTGAAAGTTACATGGATAAAACCAGTGGCACAAAAAATTACTCTGATGACCAGATGTTTTTTGTTGTCCCTTGTGTTTAACCCCTTCGCTGCCCGTCCTTTTCCCCCTCCTGTGCGGAGCCTTTTTTTGGCTATTTGGAGCAGTTCGCGCTTAGGCCCTCATAACTTTTTGTTCACATAAGCTACCCACGCGAAATTTGCGTCCTTTTTTTCCAACATCCTAGGGATTCCAGAGGTACCCAGACTTTGTGGGTTCCCCAGAAGGAGGCCAAGAAATTAGCCAAAAAACAGTGAAAATTTTGTTTTTTTCAAAAAAATGGGCTGCAGAAGAAGGCTTGTGGTTTTTTCCCTGAAAAGGGCATCAACAAAGGGTTTGCGGTGATAAAATCACCAGCTTCCCAGCTTTCAGGAACAGGCAGACTTGAATCAGAAAACCCAATTTTTCAACAAAATTTTGGCATTTTACTGGGACATACCCCATTTTTACGATTGTTTGTGCTTTCAGCCTCCTTCCAGTCAGTGACAGAAATGGGCATGAAACCAACACTGGATCCCAGAAACCGCAACATTTTTGAAAAGTAGACAAAAATCTGAATTCAGCAAGGGGTAATTTGTGTAGATCCTACAAGGGTTTCCTACAGAAAATAACAACTGAAAAAGAAAAATATTGAAATTGAGGTGAAAAAAACATAAATTTTACTCTACGTTTTACTCTGTAACTTTTTCCAGCAATGTCAGATTTTCGAAAGCAATATACCGTTACGTCTGCTGGACTCTTCTGGTTGCGGGGATATATAGGGCTTATAGGTTCATAAAGAACTCTAGGTACCCAGAGCCAATAAATGACCTGCACCCTGCAGTGGGTTTTCAATCCATGCCGGGTATACAGCAATTTATTTGCTGAAATATAAAGAGTAAAAAATAGCTATCAAGAAAACCTTTGTATTTCCAAAATGGGCACAAGATAAGGTGTTGAGAAGCAGTGGTTATTTGCACATCTCTGAATTCCGGGGTGCCCATACTAGCATGTGAATTACAGGGCATTTCTCAAATAGATGTCTTTTTTACACACTGTCTTACATTTGGAAGGAAAAAATGTAGAGAAAGACAAGGGGCAATAACACTTGTTTTGCTATTCTATGTTCCCCCAAGTCTCCCGATAAAAATGATACCTCACTTGTGTGGGTAGGCCTAGCGCCCGCGACAGGAAACGCCCCAAAGCGCAACGTGGACACATCCAAATTTGTGAAGGAAAACAGAGGTGTTTTTTGCAAAGTGCCTACCTGTAGATTTTGGCCTCTAGCTCAGCCGCCACCTAGGGAAACCTACCAAACCTGTGCATTTCTGAAAACTAGAGACCTAGGGGAATCCAAGATGGGGTGACTTGTGTGGCTCGGACCAGGTTCTGTTATCCCAGAATCCTTTGCAAACCTCAAAATGTGGCTAAAAAAACACATGTTCCTCACATTTCTGTGGCAGAAAGTTCTGGAATCTGAGAGGAGCCACGAATTTCCTTCCACCCAGCGTTCCCCCACGTCTCCCGATAAAAATTATACCTCACTTGTGTGGGTAGGCCTAGCGCCCGCGACAGGAAACGCCCCAAAGCGCAACATGGACACATCCAAATTTGTGAAGGAAAACAGAGGTGTTTTTTGCAAAGTGCCTACCTGTAGATTTTGGCCTGTAGCTCAGCCGCCACCTAGGAAACCTACCAAACCTGTGCATTTCTGAAAACTAGAGACCTAGGGGAATCCAAGATGGGGTGACTTGTGTGGCTCGGACCAGGTTCTGTTACACAGAATCCTTTGCAAGCCTCAAAATTTGGCTAAAAAAACACATGTTCCTCACATTTCTGTGGCAGAAAGTTCTGGAATCTGAGAGGAGCCACGAATTTCCTTCCACCCAGCGTTCCCCCACGTCTCCCGATAAAAATGATACCTCACTTGTGTGGGTAGGCCTAGCGCCCGTGACAGGAAATGCCCAAAAGCGCAACGTGGACACAGCCAAATTGGTGAAGGAAAACAGAGGTGTTTTTTGCAAAGTGCCTACCTGTAGATTTTGGCCTGTAGCTCAGCCGCCACCTAGGGAAACCTACCAAACCTGTGCATTTCTGAAAACTAGAGACCTAGGGGAATCCAAGATGGGGTGACTTGTGTGGCTCGGACCAGGTTCTGTTACCCAGAATCCTTTGCAAACCTCAAAATTCGGCTAAAAAAACACATGTTCCTCACATTTCTGTGGCAGAAAGTTCTGGAATCTGAGAGGAGCCACGAATTTCCTTCCACCCAGCATTCCCCCACGTCTCCTGATAAAAATTATACCTCACTTGTGTGGGTAGGCCTAGCGCCCGTGACAGAAAACGCCCGAAAGCGCAACATGGACACATCCAAATTTGTGAAGGAAAACAGAGGTGTTTTTTGCAAAGTGCCTACCTGTAGATTTTGGCCTGTAGCTCAGCCGCCACCTAGGGAAACCTACCAAACCTGTGCATTTCTGAAAACTAGAGACCTAGGGGAATCCAAGATGGGGTGACTTGAGTGGCTCGGACCAGGTTCTGTTACCCAGAATCCTTTGCAAACCTCAAAATTTGGCTAAAAAAACACATGTTCCTCACATTTCTGTGGCAGAAAGTTCTGGAATCTGAGAGGAGCCACGAATTTCCTTCCACCCAGCGTTCCCCCACGTCTCCCGATAAAAATGATACCTGACTAGTGTGGGTAGGCCTAGCGCCTGTGACAGGAAATGCCCCAAAGCGCAACGTGGACACAGCCAAATTGGTGAAGGAAAACAGAGGTGTTTTTTGCAAAGTGCCTACCTGTAGATTTTGGCCTGTAGCTCAGCCGCCACCTAGGGAAACCTACCAAACCTGTGCATTTCTGAAAACTAGAGACCTAGGGGAATCCAAGATGGGGTGACTTGTGTGGCTCAGACCAGGTTCTGTTACCCAGAATCCTTTGCAAACCTCAAAATTTGGCTAAAAAAACACATGTTCCTCACATTTCCGTGGCAGAAAGTTCTGGAATCTGAGAGGAGCCACGAATTTCCTTCCACCCAGCGTTCCCCCACCACTCCCGATAAAAATGATACCTGACTTGTGTGGGTAGGCCTAGCGCCCGTGACAGGAAATGCCCCAAAGCGCAACGTGGACACAGCCAAATTGGTGAAGGAAAACAGAGGTGTTTTTTGCAAAGTGCCTACCTCTAGATTTTGGCCTGTAGCTCAGCCGCCACCAAGGGAAACCTACCAAACCTGTGCATTTCTAAAAACTAGAGACCTAGGGGAATCCAAGATGGGGTGACTTGTGTGGCTCGGACCAGGTTCTGTTACCCAGAATCCTTTGCAAACCTCAAAATTTGGCTAAAAAAACACATGTTCCTCACATTTCTGTGGCAGAAAGTTCTGGAATCTGAGAGGAGCCACGAATTTCCTTCCACCCAGCGTTCCCCCACGTCTCCCGATAAAAATGATACCTCACTTGTGTGGGTAGGCCTAGCGCCCGTGACAGGAAATGCCCCAAAGCGCAACGTGGACACAGCCAAATTGGTGAAGGAAAACAGAGGTGTTTTTTGCAAAGTGCCTACCTCTAGATTTTGGCCTGTAGCTCAGCCGCCACCTAGGGAAACCTACCAAACCTGTGCATTTCTGAAAACTAGAGACCTAGGGGAATCCAAGATGGGGTGACTTGTGTGGCTCGGACCAGGTTCTGTTACCCAGAATCCTTTGCAAACCTCAAAATTTGGCTAAAAAAACACATGTTCCTCACATTTCTGTGGCAGAAAGTTCTGGAATCTAAGAGGAGCCACGAATTTCCTTCCACCCAGCGTTCCCCCACGTCTCCCGATAAAAATGATACCTCACTTGTGTGGGTAGGCCTAGCGCCCGTGACAGGAAATGCCCAAAAGCGCAACGTGGACACAGCCAAATTGGTGAAGGAAAACAGAGGTGTTTTTTGCAAAGTGCCTACCTGTAGATTTTGGCCTGTAGCTCAGCCGCCACCTAGGGAAACCTACCAAACCTGTGCATTTCTGAAAACTAGAGACCTAGGGGAATCCAAGATGGGGTGACTTGTGTGGCTCGGACCAGGTTCTGTTACCCAGAATCCTTCGCAAACCTAAAAATTTGGCTAAAAAAACACATGTTCCTCACATTTCTGTGGCAGAAAGTTCTGGAATCTGAGAGGAGCCACGAATTTCCTTCCACCCAGCGTTCCCCCACGTCTCCCGATAAAAATTATACCTCACTTGTGTGGGTAGGCCTAGCGCCCGTGACAGGAAATGCCCCAAAGCGCAACGTGGACACAGCCAAATTGGTGAAGGAAAACAGAGGTGTTTTTTGCAAAGTGCCTACCTGTAGATTTTGGCCTGTAGCTCAGCCGCCACCTAGGGAAACCTACCAAACCTGTGCATTTATGAAAACTAGAGACCTAGGGGAATCCAAGATGGGGTGACTTGTGTGGCTCGGACCAGGTTCTGTTACCCAGAATGCTTTGCAAACCTCAAAATGTGGCTAAAATAACACATGTTCCTCATATTTCTGTGGCAGAAAGTTCTGGAATCTGAGAGGAGCCACGAATTTCCTTCCACCCAGCGTTCCCCCACGTCTCCCGATAAAAATGATACCTCACTTGTGTGGGTAGGCCTAGCGCCCGTGACAGGAAATGCCCCAAAGCGCAACGTGGACACAGCCAAATTGGTGAAGGGAAACAGAGGTGTTTTTTGCAAAGTGCCTACCTGTAGATTTTGGCCTGTAGCTCAGCCGGCACCTAGGGAAACCTACCAAACCTGTGCATTTCTGAAAACTAGAGACCTAGGGGAATCCAAGATGGGGTGACTTGTGTGGCTCGGACCAGGTTCTGTTACCCAGAATCCTTTGCAAACCTCAAAATTTGGCTAAAAAAACACATGTTCCTCACATTTCTGTGGCAGAAAGTTCTGGAATCTGAGAGGAGCCACGAATTTCCTTCCACCCAGCGTTCCCCCACGTCTCCCGATAAAAATGATTCCTCACTTGTGTGGGTAGGCCTAGCGCCCGTGACAGGAAATGCCCCAAAGCGCAACGTGGACACAGCCAAATTGGTGAAGGAAAACAGAGGTGTTTTTTGCAAAGTGCCTACCTGTAGATTTTGGCCTGTAGCTCAGCCGCCACCTAGGGAAACCTACCAAACCTGTGCATTTCTGAAAACTAGAGACCTAGGGGAATCCAAGATGGGGTGACTTGTGTGGCTCGGACCAGGTTCTGTTACCCAGAATGCTTTGCAAACCTCAAAATGTGGCTAAAATAACACATGTTCCTCACATTTCTGTGGCAGAAAGTTCTGGAATCTGAGAGGAGCCACGAATTTCCTTCCACCCAGCGTTCCCCCACGTCTCCCGATAAAAATGATACCTCACTTGTGTGGGTAGGCCTAGCGCCCGTGACAGGAAATGCCCCAAAGCGCAACGTGAACACAGCCAAATTGGTGAAGGGAAACAGAGGTGTTTTTTGCAAAGTGCCTACCTGTAGATTTTGGCCTGTAGCTCAGCCGCCACCTAGGGAAACCTACCAAACCTGTGCATTTCTGAAAACTAGAGACCTAGGGGAATCCAAGATGGGGTGACTTGTGTGGCTCGGACCAGGTTCTGTTACCCAGAATCCTTTGCAAACCTCAAAATTTGGCTAAAAAAACACATGTTCCTCACATTTCTGTGGCAGAAAGTTCTAGAATCTGAAAGGAGCCACGAATTTCCTTCCACCCAGCGTTCCCCCACGTCTCCCAATAAAAATGATACCTCACTTGTGTGGGTAGGCCTAGCGCGCGCAACAGGAAACGCCCCAAAGCGCAACGTGGACACATCCAAATTTGTGAAGGAAAACAGAGGTGTTTTTTGCAAAGTGCCTACCTGTAGATTTTGGCCTCTAGCTCAGCCGCCACCTAGGGAAACCTACCAAACCTGTGCATTTCTGAAAACTAGAGACCTAGGGGAATCCAAGATGGGGTGACTTGTGTGGCTCGGAAACAGGTTCTGTTACCCAGAATCCTTTGCAAACCTCAAAATTTTGCTAAAAAAAACACATGTTCCTCACATTCTGTGGCAGAAAGTTCTGGAATCTGAGAGGAGCCATGAATTTCCTTCCACCCAGCGTTCCCCCACGTCTCCCGATAAAAATGATACCTCACTTGTGTGGGTAGGCCTAGCGCCCATGACAGAAAACGCCCCAAAGCGCAACATGGACACATCCAAATTTGTGAAGGAAAACAGAGGTGTTTTTTGCAAAGTGCCTAACTGTAGATTTTGGCTTGTAGCTCAGCCGCCACCTAGGGAAACCTACCAAACCTGTGCATTTCTGAAAACTAGAGACCTAGGGGAATCAAAGATGGGGTGACTTGTGTGGCTCGGACCAGGTTCTGTTACCCAGAATCCTTTGCAAACTTCAAAATTTGGCTAAAAAAAACATGTTCCTCACATTTCTGTGGCAGAAAGTTCTGGAATCTGAGAGGAGCCACGAATTTCCTTCCACCCAGCGTTCCCCCACGTCTCCCGATAAAAATGATACCTGACTTGTGTGGGTAGGCCTAGCGCCCGTGACAGGAAATGCCCCAAAGCGCAACGTGGACACAGCCAAATTGGTGAAGGAAAACAGAGGTGTTTTTTGCAAAGTGCCTACCTGTAGATTTTGGCCTGTAGCTCAGCCGCCACCTAGGGAAACCTACCAAACCTGTGCATTTCTGAAAACTAGAGACCTAGGGGAATCCAAGATGGGGTGACTTGTGTGGCTCAGACCAGGTTCTGTTACCCAGAATCCTTTGCAAACCTCAAAATTTGGCTAAAAAAACACATGTTCCTCACATTTCTGTGGCAGAAAGTTCTGGAATCTGAGAGGAGCCACGAATTTACTTCCACCCAGCGTTCCTCCACGTCTCCCGATAAAAATGATACCTCACTTGTGTGGGTAGGCCTAGCGCCCGTGACAGGAAATGCCCCAAAGCGCAACGTGGACACAGCCAAATTGGTGAAGGAAAACAGAGGTGTTTTTTGCAAAGTGCCTACCTGTAGATTTTGGCCTGTAGCTCAGCCGCCACCTAGGGAAACCTACCAAACCTGTGCATTTCTGAAAACTAGAGACCTAGGGGAATCCAAGATGGGGTGACTTGTGTGGCTGGGACCAGGTTCTGTTACCCAGAATGCTTTGCAAACCTCAAAATGTGGCTAAAATAACACATGTTCCTCACATTTCTGTGGCAGAAAGTTCTGGAATCTGAGAGGAGCCACGAATTTCCTTCCACCCAGCGTTCCCCCACGTCTCCCGATAAAAATGATACCTCACTTGTGTGGGTAGGCCTCGCGCCCGTGAAAAGGAAATGCCCCAAAGCGCAACGTGGACACAGCCAAATTGGTGAAGGGAAACAGAGGTGTTTTTTGCAAAGTGCCTACCTGTAGATTTTGGCCTGTAGCTCAGCCGCCACCTAGGGAAACCTACCAATCCTGTGCATTTCTGAAAACTAGAGACCTAGGGGTCTCCAAGATGGGGTGACTTGTGTGGCTCGGACCAGGTTCTGTTACCCAGAATCCTTTGCAAACCTAAAAATTTGGCTAAAAAAACACATGTTCCTCACATTTCTGTGGCAGAAAGTTCTGGAATCTGAGAGGAGCCACGAATTTCCTTCCACCCAGCGTTCCCCCACGTCTCCCGATAAAAATGATACCTCACTTGTGTGGGTAGGCCTAGCGCCCGTGACAGGAAATGCCCAAAAGCACAACGTGGACACAGCCAAATTGGTGAAGGAAAACAGAGGTGTTTTTTGCAAAGTGCCTACCTGTAGATTTTGGCCTGTAGCTCAGCCGCCACCTAGGGAAACCTACCAAACCTGTGCATTTCTGAAAACTAGAGACCTAGAGGAATCCAAGATGGGGTGACTTGTGTGGCTCGGACCAGGTTCTGTTACCCAGAATCCTTTGCAAACCTCAAAATTTGGCTAAAAAAACCTATGTTCCTCACATTTCTGTGGCAGAAAGTTCTGGAATCTGAGAGGAGCCACGAATTTCCTTCCACCCAGCGTTCCCCCACGTCTCCCGATAAAAATGATACCTCACTTGTGTGGGTAGGCCTAGCGCCCGTGACAGGAAATGCCCCAAAGCGCAACGTGAACACAGCCAAATTGGTGAAGGGAAACAGAGGTGTTTTTTGCAAAGTGCCTACCTGTAGATTTTGGCCTGTAGCTCAGCCGCCACCTAGGGAAACCTACCAAACCTGTGCATTTCTGAAAACTAGAGACCTAGGGGAATCCAAGATGGGGTGACTTGTGTGGCTCGGAAACAGGTTCTGTTACCCAGAATCCTTTGCAAACCTCAAAATTTTGCTAAAAAAAACACATGTTCCTCACATTCTGTGGCAGAAAGATCTGGAATCTGAGAGGAGCCATGAATTTCCTTCCACCCAGCGTTCCCCCACGTCTCCCGATAAAAATGATACCTCACTTGTGTGGGTAGGCCTAGCGCCCATGACAGAAAACGCCCCAAAGCGCAACATGGACACATCCAAATTTGTGAAGGAAAACAGAGGTGTTTTTTGCAAAGTGCCTACCTGTAGATTTTGGCTTGTAGCTCAGCCGCCACCTAGGGAAACCTACCAAACCTGTGCATTTCTGAAAACTAGAGACCTAGGGGAATCAAAGATGGGGTGACTTGTGTGGCTCGGACCAGGTTCTGTTACCCAGAATCCTTTGCAAACTTCAAAATTTGGCTAAAAAAAACATGTTCCTCACATTTCTGTGGCAGAAAGTTCTGGAATCTGAGAGGAGCCACGAATTTCCTTCCACCCAGCGTTCCCCCACGTCTCCCGATAAAAATGATACCTGACTTGTGTGGGTAGGCCTAGCGCCCGTGACAGGAAATGCCCCAAAGCGCAACGTGGACACAGCCAAATTGGTGAAGGAAAACAGAGGTGTTTTTTGCAAAGTGCCTACCTGTAGATTTTGGCCTGTAGCTCAGCCGCCACCTAGGGAAACCTACCAAACCTGTGCATTTATGAAAACTAGAGACCTAGGGGAATCCAAGATGGGGTGACTTGTGTGGCTCGGACCAGGTTCTGTTACTCAGAATGCTTTGCAAACCTCAAAATGTGGCTAAAATAACACATGTTCCTCATATTTCTGTGGCAGAAAGTTCTGGAATCTGAGAGGAGCCACGAATTTCCTTCCACCCAGCGTTCCCCCACGTCTCCCGATAAAAATGATACCTCACTTGTGTGGGTAGGCCTAGCGCCCGTGACAGGAAATGCCCCAAAGCGCAACGTGGACACAGCCAAATTGGTGAAGGGAAACAGAGGTGTTTTTTGCAAAGTGCCTACCTGTAGATTTTGGCCTGTAGCTCAGCCGGCACCTAGGGAAACCTACCAAACCTGTGCATTTCTGAAAACTAGAGACCTAGGGGAATCCAAGATGGGGTGACTTGTGTGGCTCGGACCAGGTTCTGTTACCCAGAATCCTTTGCAAACCTCAAAATTTGGCTAAAAAAACACATGTTCCTCACATTTCTGTGGCAGAAAGTTCTGGAATCTGAGAGGAGCCACGAATTTCCTTCCACCCAGCGTTCCCCCACGTCTCCCGATAAAAATGATTCCTCACTTGTGTGGGTAGGCCTAGCGCCCGTGACAGGAAATGCCCCAAAGCGCAACGTGGACACAGCCAAATTGGTGAAGGAAAACAGAGGTGTTTTTTGCAAAGTGCCTACCTGTAGATTTTGGCCTGTAGCTCAGCCGCCACCTAGGGAAACCTACCAAACCTGTGCATTTCTGAAAACTAGAGACCTAGGGGAATCCAAGATGGGGTGACTTGTGTGGCTCGGACCAGGTTCTGTTACCCAGAATGCTTTGCAAACCTCAAAATGTGGCTAAAATAACACATGTTCCTCACATTTCTGTGGCAGAAAGTTCTGGAATCTGAGAGGAGCCACGAATTTCCTTCCACCCAGCGTTCCCCCACGTCTCCCGATAAAAATGATACCTCACTTGTGTGGGTAGGCCTAGCGCCCGTGACAGGAAATGCCCCAAAGCGCAACGTGAACACAGCCAAATTGGTGAAGGGAAACAGAGGTGTTTTTTGCAAAGTGCCTACCTGTAGATTTTGGCCTGTAGCTCAGCCGCCACCTAGGGAAACCTACCAAACCTGTGCATTTCTGAAAACTAGAGACCTAGGGGAATCCAAGATGGGGTGACTTGTGTGGCTCGGACCAGGTTCTGTTACCCAGAATCCTTTGCAAACCTCAAAATTTGGCTAAAAAAACACATGTTCCTCACATTTCTGTGGCAGAAAGTTCTAGAATCTGAAAGGAGCCACGAATTTCCTTCCACCCAGCGTTCCCCCACGTCTCCCAATAAAAATGATACCTCACTTGTGTGGGTAGGCCTAGCGCGCGCAACAGGAAACGCCCCAAAGCGCAACGTGGACACATCCAAATTTGTGAAGGAAAACAGAGGTGTTTTTTGCAAAGTGCCTACCTGTAGATTTTGGCCTCTAGCTCAGCCGCCACCTAGGGAAACCTACCAAACCTGTGCATTTCTGAAAACTAGAGACCTAGGGGAATCCAAGATGGGGTGACTTGTGTGGCTCGGAAACAGGTTCTGTTACCCAGAATCCTTTGCAAACCTCAAAATTTTGCTAAAAAAAACACATGTTCCTCACATTCTGTGGCAGAAAGTTCTGGAATCTGAGAGGAGCCATGAATTTCCTTCCACCCAGCGTTCCCCCACGTCTCCCGATAAAAATGATACCTCACTTGTGTGGGTAGGCCTAGCGCCCATGACAGAAAACGCCCCAAAGCGCAACATGGACACATCCAAATTTGTGAAGGAAAACAGAGGTGTTTTTTGCAAAGTGCCTAACTGTAGATTTTGGCTTGTAGCTCAGCCGCCACCTAGGGAAACCTACCAAACCTGTGCATTTCTGAAAACTAGAGACCTAGGGGAATCAAAGATGGGGTGACTTGTGTGGCTCGGACCAGGTTCTGTTACCCAGAATCCTTTGCAAACCTAAAAATTTGGCTAAAAAAACACATGTTCCTCACATTTCTGTGGCAGAAAGTTCTGGAATCTGAGAGGAGCCACGAATTACCTTCCACCCAGCGTTCCCCCACGTCTCCCGATAAAAATGATACCTCACTTGTGTGGGTAGGCCTAGCGCCCGTGACAGGAAATGCCCCAAAGCGCAACGTGGACACAGCCAAATTGGTGAAGGGAAACAGAGGTGTTTTTTGCAAAGTGCCTACCTGTAGATTTTGGCCTGTAGCTCAGCCGGCACCTAGGGAAACCTACCAAACCTGTGCATTTCTGAAAACTAGAGACCTAGGGGAATCCAAGATGGGGTGACTTGTGTGGCTCGGACCAGGTTCTGTTACCCAGAATCCTTTGCAAACCTCAAAATTTGGCTAAAAAAACACATGTTCCTCACATTTCTGTGGCAGAAAGTTCTGGAATCTGAGAGGAGCCACGAATTTCCTTCCACCCAGCGTTCCCCCACGTCTCCCGATAAAAATGATTCCTCACTTGTGTGGGTAGGCCTAGCGCCCGTGACAGGAAATGCCCCAAAGCGCAACGTGGACACAGCCAAATTGGTGAATGAAAACAGAGGTGTTTTTTGCAAAGTGCCTACCTGTAGATTTTGGCCTGTAGCTCAGCCGCCACCTAGGGAAACCTACCAAACCTGTGCATTTCTGAAAACTAGAGACCTAGAGGAATCCAAGATGGGGTGACTTGTGTGGCTCGGACCAGGTTCTGTTACCCAGAATGCTTTGCAAACCTCAAAATGTGGCTAAAATAACACATGTTCCTCACATTTCTGTGGCAGAAAGTTCTGGAATCTGAGAGGAGCCACGAATTTCCTTCCACCCAGCGTTCCCCCACGTCTCCCGATAAAAATGATACCTCACTTGTGTGGGTAGGCCTAGCGCCCGTGACAGGAAATGCCCCAAAGCGCAACGTGAACACAGCCAAATTGGTGAAGGGAAACAGAGGTGTTTTTTGCAAAGTGCCTACCTGTAGATTTTGGCCTGTAGCTCAGCCGCCACCTAGGGAAACCTACCAAACCTGTGCATTTCTGAAAACTAGAGACCTAGGGGAATCCAAGATGGGGTGACTTGTGTGGCTCGGACCAGGTTCTGTTACCCAGAATCCTTTGCAAACCTCAAAATTTGGCTAAAAAAACACATGTTCCTCACATTTCTGTGGCAGAAAGTTCTAGAATCTGAAAGGAGCCACAAATTTCCTTCCACCCAGCGTTCCCCCACGTCTCCCGATAAAAATGATACCTCACTTGTGTGGGTAGGCCTAGCGCGCGCAACAGGAAACGCCCCAAAGCGCAACGTGGACACATCCAAATTTGTGAAGGAAAACAGAGGTGTTTTTTGCAAAGTGCCTACCTGTAGATTTTGGCCTCTAGCTCAGCCGCCACCTAGGGAAACCTACCAAACCTGTGCATTTCTGAAAACTAGAGACCTAGGGGAATCCAAGATGGGGTGACTTGTGTGGCTCGGAAACAGGTTCTGTTACCCAGAATCCTTTGCAAACCTCAAAATTTTGCTAAAAAAAACACATGTTCCTCACATTCTGTGGCAGAAAGTACTGGAATCTGAGAGGAGCCATGAATTTCCTTCCACCCAGCGTTCCCCCACGTCTCCCGATAAAAATGATACCTCACTTGTGTGGGTAGGCCTAGCGCCCATGACAGAAAACGCCCCAAAGCGCAACATGGACACATCCAAATTTTTGAAGGAAAACAGAGGTGTTTTTTGCAAAGTGCCTACCTGTAGATTTTGGCTTGTAGCTCAGCCGCCACCTAGGGAAACCTACCAAACCTGTGCATTTCTGAAAACTAGAGACCTAGGGGAATCAAAGATGGGGTGACTTGTGTGGCTCGGACCAGGTTCTGTTACCCAGAATCCTTTGCAAACTTCAAAATTTGGCTAAAAAAAACATGTTCCTCACATTTCTGTGGCAGAAAGTTCTGGAATCTGAGAGGAGCCACGAATTTCCTTCCACCCAGCGTTCCCCCACGTCTCCCGATAAAAATGATACCTGACTTGTGTGGGTAGGCCTAGCGCCCGTGACAGGGAATGCCCCAAAGCGCAACGTGGACACAGCCAAATTGGTGAAGGAAAACAGAGGTGTTTTTTGCAAAGTGCCTACCTGTAGATTTTGGCCTGTAGCTCAGCCGCCACCTAGGGAAACCTACCAAACCTGTGCATTTCTGAAAACTAGAGACCTAGGGGAATCCAAGATGGGGTGACTTGTGTGGCTCAGACCAGGTTCTGTTACCCAGAATCCTTTGCAAACCTCAAAATTTGGCTAAAAAAACACATGTTCCTCACATTTCTGTGGCAGAAAGTTCTGGAATCTGAGAGGAGCCACGAATTTCCTTCCACCCAGCGTTCCCCCACGTCTCCCAATAAAAATGATACCTCACTTGTGTGGGTAGGCCTAGCGCGCGCAACAGGAAACGCCCCAAAGCGCAACGTGGACACATCCAAATTTGTGAAGGAAAACAGAGGTGTTTTTTGCAAAGTGCCTACCTGTAGATTTTGGCCTCTAGCTCAGCCGCCACCTAGGGAAACCTACCAAACCTGTGCATTTCTGAAAACTAGAGACCTAGGGGAATCCAAGATGGGGTGACTTGTGTGGCTCGGAAACAGGTTCTGTTACCCAGAATCCTTTGCAAACCTCAAAATTTTGCAAAAAAACCACATGTTCCTCACATTCTGTGGCAGAAAGTTCTGGAATCTGAGAGGAGCCATGAATTTCCTTCCACCCAGCGTTCCCCCACGTCTCCCGATAAAAATGATACCTCACTTGTGTGGGTAGGCCTAGCGCCCATGACAGAAAACGCCCCAAAGCGCAACATGGACACATCCAAATTTGTGAAGGAAAACAGAGGTGTTTTTTGCAAAGTGCCTAACTGTAGGTTTTGGCTTGTAGCTCAGCCGCCACCTAGGGAAACCTACCAAACCTGTGCATTTCTGAAAACTAGAGACCTAGGGGAATCAAAGATGGGGTGACTTGTGTGGCTCGGACCAGGTTCTGTTACCCAGAATCCTTTGCAAACCTAAAAATTTGGCTAAAAAAACACATGTTCCTCACATTTCTGTGGCAGAAAGTTCTGGAATCTGAGAGGAGCCACGAATTACTTTCCACCCAGCGTTCCCCCACGTCTCCCGATAAAAATGATACCTCACTTGTGTGGGTAGGCCTAGCGCCCGTGACAGGAAATGCCCCAAAGCGCAACGTGGACACAGCCAAATTGGTGAATGAAAACAGAGGTGTTTTTTGCAAAGTGCCTACCTGTAGATTTTGGCCTGTAGCTCAGCCGCCACCTAGGGAAACCTACCAAACCTGTGCATTTCTGAAAACTAGAGACCTAGGGGAATCCAAGATGGGGTGACTTGTGTGGCTCGGACCAGGTTCTGTTACCCAGAATGCTTTGCAAACCTCAAAATGTGGCTAAAATAACACATGTTCCTCACATTTCTGTGGCAGAAAGTTCTGGAATCTGAGAGGAGCCACGAATTTCCTTCCACCCAGCGTTCCCCCACGTCTCCCGATAAAAATGATACCTCACTTGTGTGGGTAGGCCTAGCGCCCGTGACAGGAAATGCCCCAAAGCGCAACGTGAACACAGCCAAATTGGTGAAGGGAAACAGAGGTGTTTTTTGCAAAGTGCCTACCTGTAGATTTTGGCCTGTAGCTCAGCCGCCACCTAGGGAAACCTACCAAACCTGTGCATTTCTGAAAACTAGAGACCTAGGGGAATCCAAGATGGGGTGACTTGTGTGGCTCGGACCAGGTTCTGTTACCCAGAATCCTTTGCAAACCTCAAAATTTGGCTAAAAAAACACATGTTCCTCACATTTCTGTGGCAGAAAGTTCTAGAATCTGAAAGGAGCCACAAATTTCCTTCCACCCAGCGTTCCCCCACGTCTCCCGATAAAAATGATACCTCACTTGTGTGGGTAGGCCTAGCGCGCGCAACAGGAAACGCCCCAAAGCGCAACGTGGACACATCCAAATTTGTGAAGGAAAACAGAGGTGTTTTTTGCAAAGTGCCTACCTGTAGATTTTGGCCTCTAGCTCAGCCGCCACCTAGGGAAACCTACCAAACCTGTGCATTTCTGAAAACTAGAGACCTAGGGGAATCCAAGATGGGGTGACTTGTGTGGCTCGGAAACAGGTTCTGTTACCCAGAATCCTTTGCAAACCTCAAAATTTTGCTAAAAAAAACACATGTTCCTCACATTCTGTGGCAGAAAGTTCTGGAATCTGAGAGGAGCCATGAATTTCCTTCCACCCAGCGTTCCCCCACGTCTCCCGATAAAAATGATACCTCACTTGTGTGGGTAGGCCTAGCGCCCATGACAGAAAACGCCCCAAAGCGCAACATGGACACATCCAAATTTGTGAAGGAAAACAGAGGTGTTTTTTGCAAAGTGCCTAACTGTAGATTTTGGCTTGTAGCTCAGCCGCCACCTAGGGAAACCTACCAAACCTGTGCATTTCTGAAAACTAGAGACCTAGGGGAATCAAAGATGGGGTGACTTGTGTGGCTCGGACCAGGTTCTGTTACCCAGAATCCTTTGCAAACTTCAAAATTTGGCTAAAAAAAACATGTTCCTCACATTTCTGTGGCAGAAAGTTCTGGAATCTGAGAGGAGCCACGAATTTCCTTCCACCCAGCGTTCCCCCACGTCTCCCGATAAAAATGATACCTGACTTGTGTGGGTAGGCCTAGCGCCCGTGACAGGAAATGCCCCAAAGCGCAACGTGGACACAGCCAAATTGGTGAAGGAAAACAGAGGTGTTTTTTGCAAAGTGCCTACCTGTAGATTTTGGCCTGTAGCTCAGCCGCCACCTAGGGAAACCTACCAAACCTGTGCATTTCTGAAAACTAGAGACCTAGGGGAATCCAAGATGGGGTGACTTGTGTGGCTCAGACCAGGTTCTGTTACCCAGAATCCTTTGCAAACCTCAAAATTTGGCTAAAAAAACACATGTTCCTCACATTTCTGTGGCAGAAAGTTCTGGAATCTGAGAGGAGCCACGAATTTACTTCCACCCAGCGTTCCTCCACGTCTCCCGATAAAAATGATACCTCACTTGTGTGGGTAGGCCTAGCGCCCGTGACAGGAAATGCCCCAAAGCGCAACGTGGACACAGCCAAATTGGTGAAGGAAAACAGAGGTGTTTTTTGCAAAGTGCCTACCTGTAGATTTTGGCCTGTAGCTCAGCCGCCACCTAGGGAAACCTACCAATCCTGTGCATTTCTGAAAACTAGAGACCTAGGGGTCTCCAAGATGGGGTGACTTGTGTGGCTCGGACCAGGTTCTGTTACCCAGAATCCTTTGCAAACCTAAAAATTTGGCTAAAAAAACACATGTTCCTCACATTTCTGTGGCAGAAAGTTCTGGAATCTGAGAGGAGCCACGAATTTCCTTCCACCCAGCGTTCCCCCACGTCTCCCGATAAAAATGATACCTCACTTGTGTGGGTAGGCCTAGCGCCCGTGACAGGAAATGCCCAAAAGCACAACGTGGACACAGCCAAATTGGTGAAGGAAAACAGAGGTGTTTTTTGCAAAGTGCCTACCTGTAGATTTTGGCCTGTAGCTCAGCCGCCACCTAGGGAAACCTACCAAACCTGTGCATTTCTGAAAACTAGAGACCTAGAGGAATCCAAGATGGGGTGACTTGTGTGGCTCGGACCAGGTTCTGTTACCCAGAATCCTTTGCAAACCTCAAAATTTGGCTAAAAAAACCTATGTTCCTCACATTTCTGTGGCAGAAAGTTCTGGAATCTGAGAGGAGCCACGAATTTCCTTCCACCCAGCGTTCCCCCACGTCTCCCGATAAAAATGATACCTCACTTGTGTGGGTAGGCCTAGCGCCCGTGACAGGAAATGCCCCAAAGCGCAACGTGAACACAGCCAAATTGGTGAAGGGAAACAGAGGTGTTTTTTGCAAAGTGCCTACCTGTAGATTTTGGCCTGTAGCTCAGCCGCCACCTAGGGAAACCTACCAAACCTGTGAATTTCTGAAAACTAGAGACCTAGGGGAATCCAAGATGGGGTGACTTGTGTGGCTCGGAAACAGGTTCTGTTACCCAGAATCCTTTGCAAACCTCAAAATTTTGCTAAAAAAAACACATGTTCCTCACATTCTGTGGCAGAAAGATCTGGAATCTGAGAGGAGCCATGAATTTCCTTCCACCCAGCGTTCCCCCACGTCTCCCGATAAAAATGATACCTCACTTGTGTGGGTAGGCCTAGCGCCCATGACAGAAAATGCCCCAAAGCGCAACATGGACACATCCAAATTTGTGAAGGAAAACCGAGGTGTTTTTTGCAAAGTGCCTACCTGTAGATTTTGGCTTGTAGCTCAGCCGCCACCTAGGGAAACCTACCAAACCTGTGCATTTCTGAAAACTAGAGACCTAGGGGAATCAAAGATGGGGTGACTTGTGTGGCTCGGACCAGGTTCTGTTACCCAGAATCCTTTGCAAACTTCAAAATGTGGCTAAAAAAAACATGTTCCTCACATTTCTGTGGCAGAAAGTTCTGGAATCTGAGAGGAGCCACGAATTTCCTTCCACCCAGCGTTCCCCCACGTCTCCCGATAAAAATGATACCTGACTTGTGTGGGTAGGCCTAGCGCCCGTGACAGGAAATGCCCCAAAGCGCAACGTGGACACAGCCAAATTGGTGAAGGAAAACAGAGGTGTTTTTTGCAAAGTGCCTACCTGTAGATTTTGGCCTGTAGCTCAGCCGCCACCTAGGGAAACCTAGCAAACCTGTGCATTTATGAAAACTAGAGACCTAGGGGAATCCAAGATGGGGTGACTTGTGTGGCTCGGACCAGGTTCTGTTACCCAGAATGCTTTGCAAACCTCAAAATGTGGCTAAAATAACACATGTTCCTCATATTTCTGTGGCAGAAAGTTCTGGAATCTGAGAGGAGCCACGAATTTCCTTCCACCCAGCGTTCCCCCACGTCTCCCGATAAAAATGATACCTCACTTGTGTGGGTAGGCCTAGCGCCCGTGACAGGAAATGCCCCAAAGCGCAACGTGGACACAGCCAAATTGGTGAAGGGAAACAGAGGTGTTTTTTGCAAAGTGCCTACCTGTAGATTTTGGCCTGTAGCTCAGCCGGCACCTAGGGAAACCTACCAAACCTGTGCATTTCTGAAAACTAGAGACCTAGGGGAATCCAAGATGGGGTGACTTGTGTGGCTCGGACCAGGTTCTGTTACCCAGAATCCTTTGCAAACCTCAAAATTTGGCTAAAAAAACACATGTTCCTCACATTTCTGTGGCAGAAAGTTCTGGAATCTGAGAGGAGCCACGAATTTCCTTCCACCCAGCGTTCCCCCACGTCTCCCGATAAAAATGATTCCTCACTTGTGTGGGTAGGCCTAGCGCCCGTGACAGGAAATGCCCCAAAGCGCAACGTGGACACAGCCAAATTGGTGAAGGAAAACAGAGGTGTTTTTTGCAAAGTGCCTACCTGTAGATTTTGGCCTGTAGCTCAGCCGCCACCTAGGGAAACCTACCAAACCTGTGCATTTCTGAAAACTAGAGACCTAGGGGAATCCAAGATGGGGTGACTTGTGTGGCTCGGACCAGGTTCTGTTACCCAGAATGCTTTGCAAACCTCAAAATGTGGCTAAAATAACACATGTTCCTCACATTTCTGTGGCAGAAAGTTCTGGAATCTGAGAGGAGCCACGAATTTCCTTCCACCCAGCGTTCCCCCACGTCTCCCGATAAAAATGATACCTCACTTGTGTGGGTAGGCCTAGCGCCCGTGACAGGAAATGCCCCAAAGCGCAACGTGAACACAGCCAAATTGGTGAAGGGAAACAGAGGTGTTTTTTGCAAAGTGCCTACCTGTAGATTTTGGCCTGTAGCTCAGCCGCCACCTAGGGAAACCTACCAAACCTGTGCATTTCTGAAAACTAGAGACCTAGGGGAATCCAAGATGGGGTGACTTGTGTGGCTCGGACCAGGTTCTGTTACCCAGAATCCTTTGCAAACCTCAAAATTTGGCTAAAAAAACACATGTTCCTCACATTTCTGTGGCAGAAAGTTCTAGAATCTGAAAGGAGCCACGAATTTCCTTCCACCCAGCGTTCCCCCACGTCTCCCAATAAAAATGATACCTCACTTGTGTGGGTAGGCCTAGCGCGCGCAACAGGAAACGCCCCAAAGCGCAACGTGGACACATCCAAATTTGTGAAGGAAAACAGAGGTGTTTTTTGCAAAGTGCCTACCTGTAGATTTTGGCCTGTAGCTCAGCCGCCACCTAGGGAAACCTACCAAACCTGTGCATTTCTGAAAACTAGAGACCTAGGGGAATCCAAGATGGGGTGACTTGTGTGGCTCGGAAACAGGTTCTGTTACCCAGAATCCTTTGCAAACCTCAACATTTTGCTAAAAAAAACACATGTTCCTCACATTCTGTGGCAGAAAGTTCTGGAATCTGAGAGGAGCCATGAATTTCCTTCCACCCAGCGTTCCCCCACGTCTCCCGATAAAAATGATACCTCACTTGTGTGGGTAGGCCTAGCGCCCATGACAGAAAACGCCCCAAAGCGCAACATGGACACATCCAAATTTGTGAAGGAAAACAGAGGTGTTTTTTGCAAAGTGCCTAACTGTAGATTTTGGCTTGTAGCTCAGCCGCCACCTAGGGAAACCTACCAAACCTGTGCATTTCTGAAAACTAGAGACCTAGGGGAATCAAAGATGGGGTGACTTGTGTGGCTCGGACCAGGTTCTGTTACCCAGAATCCTTTGCAAACCTAAAAATTTGGCTAAAAAAACACATGTTCCTCACATTTCTGTGGCAGAAAGTTCTGGAATCTGAGAGGAGCCACGAATTACCTTCCACCCAGCGTTCCCCCACGTCTCCCGATAAAAATGATACCTCACTTGTGTGGGTAGGCCTAGCGCCCGTGACAGGAAATGCCCCAAAGCGCAACGTGGACACAGCCAAATTGGTGAAGGGAAACAGAGGTGTTTTTTGCAAAGTGCCTACCTGTAGATTTTGGCCTGTAGCTCAGCCGGCACCTAGGGAAACCTACCAAACCTGTGCATTTCTGAAAACTAGAGACCTAGGGGAATCCAAGATGGGGTGACTTGTGTGGCTCGGACCAGGTTCTGTTACCCAGAATCCTTTGCAAACCTCAAAATTTGGCTAAAAAAACACATGTTCCTCACATTTCTGTGGCAGAAAGTTCTGGAATCTGAGAGGAGCCACGAATTTCCTTCCACCCAGCGTTCCCCCACGTCTCCCGATAAAAATGATTCCTCACTTGTGTGGGTAGGCCTAGCGCCCGTGACAGGAAATGCCCCAAAGCGCAACGTGGACACAGCCAAATTGGTGAATGAAAACAGAGGTGTTTTTTGCAAAGTGCCTACCTGTAGATTTTGGCCTGTAGCTCAGCCGCCACCTAGGGAAACCTACCAAACCTGTGCATTTCTGAAAACTAGAGACCTAGAGGAATCCAAGATGGGGTGACTTGTGTGGCTCGGACCAGGTTCTGTTACCCAGAATGCTTTGCAAACCTCAAAATGTGGCTAAAATAACACATGTTCCTCACATTTCTGTGGCAGAAAGTTCTGGAATCTGAGAGGAGCCACGAATTTCCTTCCACCCAGCGTTCCCCCACGTCTCCCGATAAAAATGATACCTCACTTGTGTGGGTAGGCCTAGCGCCCGTGACAGGAAATGCCCCAAAGCGCAACGTGAACACAGCCAAATTGGTGAAGGGAAACAGAGGTGTTTTTTGCAAAGTGCCTACCTGTAGATTTTGGCCTGTAGCTCAGCCGCCACCTAGGGAAACCTACCAAACCTGTGCATTTCTGAAAACTAGAGACCTAGGGGAATCCAAGATGGGGTGACTTGTGTGGCTCGGACCAGGTTCTGTTACCCAGAATCCTTTGCAAACCTCAAAATTTGGCTAAAAAAACACATGTTCCTCACATTTCTGTGGCAGAAAGTTCTAGAATCTGAATGGAGCCACAAATTTCCTTCCACCCAGCGTTCCCCCACGTCTCCCGATAAAAATGATACCTCACTTGTGTGGGTAGGCCTAGCGCGCGCAACAGGAAACGCCCCAAAGCGCAACGTGGACACATCCAAATTTGTGAAGGAAAACAGAGGTGTTTTTTGCAAAGTGCCTACCTGTAGATTTTGGCCTCTAGCTCAGCCGCCACCTAGGGAAACCTACCAAACCTGTGCATTTCTGAAAACTAGAGACCTAGGGGAATCCAAGATGGGGTGACTTGTGTGGCTCGGAAACAGGTTCTGTTACCCAGAATCCTTTGCAAACCTCAAAATTTTGCTAAAAAAAACACATGTTCCTCACATTCTGTGGCAGAAAGTACTGGAATCTGAGAGGAGCCATGAATTTCCTTCCACCCAGCGTTCCCCCACGTCTCCCGATAAAAATGATACCTCACTTGTGTGGGTAGGCCTAGCGCCCATGACAGAAAACGCCCCAAAGCGCAACATGGACACATCCAAATTTTTGAAGGAAAACAGAGGTGTTTTTTGCAAAGTGCCTACCTGTAGATTTTGGCTTGTAGCTCAGCCGCCACCTAGGGAAACCTACCAAACCTGTGCATTTCTGAAAACTAGAGACCTAGGGGAATCAAAGATGGGGTGACTTGTGTGGCTCGGACCAGGTTCTGTTACCCAGAATCCTTTGCAAACTTCAAAATTTGGCTAAAAAAAACATGTTCCTCACATTTCTGTGGCAGAAAGTTCTGGAATCTGAGAGGAGCCACGAATTTCCTTCCACCCAGCGTTCCCCCACGTCTCCCGATAAAAATGATACCTGACTTGTGTGGGTAGGCCTAGCGCCCGTGACAGGGAATGCCCCAAAGCGCAACGTGGACACAGCCAAATTGGTGAAGGAAAACAGAGGTGTTTTTTGCAAAGTGCCTACCTGTAGATTTTGGCCTGTAGCTCAGCCGCCACCTAGGGAAACCTACCAAACCTGTGCATTTCTGAAAACTAGAGACCTAGGGGAATCCAAGATGGGGTGACTTGTGTGGCTCAGACCAGGTTCTGTTACCCAGAATCCTTTGCAAACCTCAAAATTTGGCTAAAAAAACACATGTTCCTCACATTTCTGTGGCAGAAAGTTCTGGAATCTGAGAGGAGCCACGAATTTCCTTCCACCCAGCGTTCCCCCACGTCTCCCAATAAAAATGATACCTCACTTGTGTGGGTAGGCCTAGCGCGCGCAACAGGAAACGCCCCAAAGCGCAACGTGGACACATCCAAATTTGTGAAGGAAAACAGAGGTGTTTTTTGCAAAGTGCCTACCTGTAGATTTTGGCCTCTAGCTCAGCCGCCACCTAGGGAAACCTACCAAACCTGTGCATTTCTGAAAACTAGAGACCTAGGGGAATCCAAGATGGGGTGACTTGTGTGGCTCGGAAACAGGTTCTGTTACCCAGAATCCTTTGCAAACCTCAAAATTTTGCAAAAAAACCACATGTTCCTCACATTCTGTGGCAGAAAGTTCTGGAATCTGAGAGGAGCCATGAATTTCCTTCCACCCAGCGTTCCCCCACGTCTCCCGATAAAAATGATACCTCACTTGTGTGGGTAGGCCTAGCGCCCATGACAGAAAACGCCCCAAAGCGCAACATGGACACATCCAAATTTGTGAAGGAAAACAGAGGTGTTTTTTGCAAAGTGCCTAACTGTAGGTTTTGGCTTGTAGCTCAGCCGCCACCTAGGGAAACCTACCAAACCTGTGCATTTCTGAAAACTAGAGACCTAGGGGAATCAAAGATGGGGTGACTTGTGTGGCTCGGACCAGGTTCTGTTACCCAGAATCCTTTGCAAACCTAAAAATTTGGCTAAAAAAACACATGTTCCTCACATTTCTGTGGCAGAAAGTTCTGGAATCTGAGAGGAGCCACGAATTACTTTCCACCCAGCGTTCCCCCACGTCTCCCGATAAAAATGATACCTCACTTGTGTGGGTAGGCCTAGCGCCCGTGACAGGAAATGCCCCAAAGCGCAACGTGGACACAGCCAAATTGGTGAATGAAAACAGAGGTGTTTTTTGCAAAGTGCCTACCTGTAGATTTTGGCCTGTAGCTCAGCCGCCACCTAGGGAAACCTACCAAACCTGTGCATTTCTGAAAACTAGAGACCTAGGGGAATCCAAGATGGGGTGACTTGTGTGGCTCGGACCAGGTTCTGTTACCCAGAATGCTTTGCAAACCTCAAAATGTGGCTAAAATAACACATGTTCCTCACATTTCTGTGGCAGAAAGTTCTGGAATCTGAGAGGAGCCACGAATTTCCTTCCACCCAGCGTTCCCCCACGTCTCCCGATAAAAATGATACCTCACTTGTGTGGGTAGGCCTAGCGCCCGTGACAGGAAATGCCCCAAAGCGCAACGTGAACACAGCCAAATTGGTGAAGGGAAACAGAGGTGTTTTTTGCAAAGTGCCTACCTGTAGATTTTGGCCTGTAGCTCAGCCGCCAATTAGGGAAACCTACCAAACCTGTGCATTTCTGAAAACTAGAGACCTAGGGGAATCCAAGATGGGGTGACTTGTGTGGCTCGGACCAGGTTCTGTTACCCAGAATCCTTTGCAAACCTCAAAATTTGGCTAAAAAAACACATGTTCCTCACATTTCTGTGGCAGAAAGTTCTAGAATCTGAAAGGAGCCACAAATTTCCTTCCACCCAGCGTTCCCCCACGTCTCCCGATAAAAATGATACCTCACTTGTGTGGGTAGGCCTAGCGCGCGCAACAGGAAACGCCCCAAAGCGCAACGTGGACACATCCAAATTTGTGAAGGAAAACAGAGGTGTTTTTTGCAAAGTGCCTACCTGTAGATTTTGGCCTCTAGCTCAGCCGCCACCTAGGGAAACCTACCAAACCTGTGCATTTCTGAAAACTAGAGACCTAGGGGAATCCAAGATGGGGTGACTTGTGTGGCTCGGAAACAGGTTCTGTTACCCAGAATCCTTTGCAAACCTCAAAATTTTGCTAAAAAAAACACATGTTCCTCACATTCTGTGGCAGAAAGTTCTGGAATCTGAGAGGAGCCATGAATTTCCTTCCACCCAGCGTTCCCCCACGTCTCCCGATAAAAATGATACCTCACTTGTGTGGGTAGGCCTAGCGCCCATGACAGAAAACGCCCCAAAGCGCAACATGGACACATCCAAATTTGTGAAGGAAAACAGAGGTGTTTTTTGCAAAGTGCCTACCTGTAGATTTTGGCTTGTAGCTCAGCCGCCACCTAGGGAAACCTACCAAACCTGTGCATTTCTGAAAACTAGAGACCTAGAGGAATCCAAGATGGGGTGACTTGTGTGGCTCGGACCAGGTTCTGTTACCCAGAATCCTTTGCAAACCTCAAAATTTGGCTAAAAAAACCTATGTTCCTCGCATTTCTGTGGCAAAAAGTTCTGGAATCTGAGAGGAGCCACGAATTTCCTTCCACCCAGCGTTCCCCCACGTCTCCCGATAAAAATGATACCTCACTTGTGTGGGTAGGCCTAGCGCCCGTGACAGGAAATGCCCCAAAGCGCAACGTGAACACAGCCAAATTGGTGAAGGGAAACAGAGGTGTTTTTTGCAAAGTGCCTACCTGTAGATTTTGGCCTGTAGCTCAGCCGCCACCTAGGGAAACCTACCAAACCTGTGCATTTCTGAAAACTAGAGACCTAGGGGAATCCAAGATGGGGTGACTTGTGTGGCTCGGAAACAGGTTCTGTTACCCAGAATCCTTTGCAAACCTCAAAATTTTGCTAAAAAAAACACATGTTCCTCACATTCTGTGGCAGAAAGATCTGGAATCTGAGAGGAGCCATGAATTTCCTTCCACCCAGCGTTCCCCCACGTCTCCCGATAAAAATGATACCTCACTTGTGTGGGTAGGCCTAGCGCCCATGACAGAAAACGCCCCAAAGCGCAACATGGACACATCCAAATTTGTGAAGGAAAACAGAGGTGTTTTTTGCAAAGTGCCTACCTGTAGATTTTGGCTTGTAGCTCAGCCGCCACCTAGGGAAACCTACCAAACCTGTGCATTTCTGAAAACTAGAGACCTAGGGGAATCAAAGATGGGGTGACTTGTGTGGCTCGGACCAGGTTCTGTTACCCAGAATCCTTTGCAAACTTCAAAATTTGGCTAAAAAAAACATGTTCCTCACATTTCTGTGGCAGAAAGTTCTGGAATCTGAGAGGAGCCACGAATTTCCTTCCACCCAGCGTTCCCCCACGTCTCCCGATAAAAATGATACCTGACTTGTGTGGGTAGGCCTAGCGCCCGTGACAGGAAATGCCCCAAAGCGCAACGTGGACACAGCCAAATTGGTGAAGGAAAACAGAGGTGTTTTTTGCAAAGTGCCTACCTGTAGATTTTGGCCTGTAGCTCAGCCGCCACCTAGGGAAACCTACCAAACCTGTGCATTTCTGAAAACTAGAGACCTAGGGGAATCCAAGATGGGGTGACTTGTGTGGCTCAGACCAGGTTCTGTTACCCAGAATCCTTTGCAAACCTCAAAATTTGGCTAAAAAAACACATGTTCCTCACATTTCTGTGGCAGAAAGTTCTGGAATCTGAGAGGAGCCACGAATTTACTTCCACCCAGCGTTCCTCCACGTCTCCCGATAAAAATGATACCTCACTTGTGTGGGTAGGCCTAGCGCCCGTGACAGGAAATGCCCCAAAGCGCAACGTGGACACAGCCAAATTGGTGAAGGAAAACAGAGGTGTTTTTTGCAAAGTGCCTACCTGTAGATTTTGGCCTGTAGCTCAGCCGCCACCTAGGGAAACCTACCAAACCTGTGCATTTCTGAAAACTAGAGACCTAGGGGAATCCAAGATGGGGTGACTTGTGTGGCTGGGACCAGGTTCTGTTACCCAGTATGCTTTGCAAACCTCAAAATGTGGCTAAAATAACACATGTTCCTCACATGTCTGTGGCAGAAAGTTCTGGAATCTGAGAGGAGCCACGAATTTCCTTCCACCCAGCGTTCCCCCACATCTCCCGATAAAAATGATACCTCACTTGTGTGGGTAGGCCTAGCGCCCGTGACAGGAAATGCCCCAAAGCGCAACGTGGACACAGCCAAATTGGTGAAGGGAAACAGAGGTGTTTTTTGCAAAGTGCCTACCTGTAGATTTTGGCCTGTAGCTCAGCCGCCACCTAGGGAAACCTACCAATCCTGTGCATTTCTGAAAACTAGAGACCTAGGGGTCTCCAAGATGGGGTGACTTGTGTGGCTCGGACCAGGTTCTGTTACCCAGAATCCTTTGCAAACCTAAAAATTTGGCTAAAAAAACACATGTTCCTCACATTTCTGTGGCAGAAAGTTCTGGAATCTGAGAGGAGCCACGAATTTCCTTCCACCCAGCGTTCCCCCACGTCTCCCGATAAAAATGATACCTCACTTGTGTGGGTAGGCCTAGCGCCCGTGACAGGAAATGCCCAAAAGCGCAACGTGAACACAGCCAAATTGGTGAAGGGAAACAGAGGTGTTTTTTGCAAAGTGCCTACCTGTAGATTTTGGCCTGTAGCTCAGCCGCCACCTAGGGAAACCTACCAAACCTGTGCATTTCTGAAAACTAGAGACCTAGGGGAATCCAAGATGGGGTGACTTGTGTGGCTCGGAAACAGGTTCTGTTACCCAGAATCCTTTGCAAACCTCAAAATTTTGCTAAAAAAAACACATGTTCCTCACATTCTGTGGCAGAAAGTTCTGGAATCTGAGAGGAGCCATGAATTTCCTTCCACCCAGCGTTCCCCCACGTCTCCCGATAAAAATGATACCTCACTTGTGTGGGTAGGCCTAGCGCCCATGACAGAAAACGCCCCAAAGCGCAACATGGACACATCCAAATTTGTGAAGGAAAACAGAGGTGTTTTTTGCAAAGTGCCTACCTGTAGATTTTGGCTTGTAGCTCAGCCGCCACCTAGGGAAACCTACCAAACCTGTGCATTTCTGAAAACTAGAGACCTAGGGGAATCAAAGATGGGGTGACTTGTGTGGCTCGGACCAGGTTCTGTTACCCAGAATCCTTTGCAAACTTCAAAATTTGGCTAAAAAAAACATGTTCCTCAAATTTCTGTGGCAGAAAGTTCTGGAATCTGAGAGGAGCCACGAATTTCCTTCCACCCAGCGTTCCCCCACGTCTCCCGATAAAAATGATACCTGACTTGTGTGGGTAGGCCTAGCGCCCGTGACAGGAAATGCCCCAAAGCGAAACGTGGACACAGCCAAATTGGTGAAGGAAAACAGAGGTGTTTTTTGCAAAGTGCCTACCTGTAGATTTTGGCCTGTAGCTCAGCCGCCACCTAGGGAAACCTACCAAACCTGTGCATTTCTGAAAACTAGAGACCCAGGGGAATCCAAGATGGGGTGACTTGTGTGGCTCGGACCAGGTTCTGTTACCCAGAATCCTTTGCAAACCTAAAAATTTGGCTAAAAAAACACATGTTCCTCACATTTCTGTGGCAGAAAGTTCTGGAATCTGAGAGGAGCCACGAATTTCCTTCCACCCAGCGTTCCTCCACGTCTCCCGATAAAAATGATACCTCACTTGTGTGGGTAGGCCTAGCGCCCGTGACAGGAAATGCCCCAAAGCGCAACGTGGACACAGCCAAATTGGTGAAGGAAAACAGAGGTGTTTTTTGCAAAGTGCCTACCTGTAGATTTTGGCCTGTAGCTCAGCCGCCACCTAGGGAAACCTACCAAACCTGTGCATTTCTGAAAACTAGAGACCTAGGGGAATCCAAGATGGGGTGACTTGTGTGGCTGGGACCAGGTTCTGTTACCCAGAATGCTTTGCAAACCTCAAAATGTGGCTAAAATAACACATGTTCCTCACATTTCTGTGGCAGAAAGTTCTGGAATCTGAGAGGAGCCACGAATTTCCTTCCACCCAGCGTTCCCCCACGTCTCCCGATAAAAATGATACCTCACTTGTGTGGGTAGGCCTAGCGCCCGTGACAGGAAATGCCCCAAAGCGCAACGTGGACACAGCCAAATTGGTGAAGGGAAACAGAGGTGTTTTTTGCAAAGTGCCTACCTGTAGATTTTGGCCTGTAGCTCAGCCGCCACCTACGGAAACCTACCAATCCTGTGCATTTCTGAAAACTAGAGACCTAGGGGTCTCCAAGATGGGGTGACTTGTGTGGCTCGGACCAGGTTCTGTTACCCAGAATCCTTTGCAAACCTAAAAATTTGGCTAAAAAAACACATGTTCCTCACATTTCTGTGGCAGAAAGTTCTGGAATCTGAGAGGAGCCACGAATTTCCTTCCACCCAGCGTTCCCCCACGTCTCCCGATAAAAATGATACCTCACTTGTGTGGGTAGGCCTAGCGCCCGTGACAGGAAATGCCCCAAAGCGCAACGTGAACACAGCCAAATTGATGAAGGGAAACAGAGGTGTTTTTTGCAAAGTGCCTACCTGTAGATTTTGGCCTGTAGCTCAGCCGCCACCTAGGGAAACCTACCAAACCTGTGCATTTCTGAAAACTAGAGACCTAGGGGAATCCAAGATCGGGTGACTTGTGTGGCTCGGACCAGGTTCTGTTACCCAGAATCCTTTGCAAACCTAAAAATTTGGCTAAAAAACCACATGTTCCCCACATTTCTGTGGCAGAAAGTTCTGGAATCTGAGAGGAGCCACGAATTTCCTTCCACCCAGCGTTCCCCCACGTCTCCCGATAAAAATGATACCTCACTTGTGTGGGTAGGCCTAGCGCCCGTGACAGGAAATGCCCCAAAGCGCAACGTGAACACAGCCAAATTGGTGAAGGGAAACAGAGGTGTTTTTTGGAAAGTGCCTACCTGTAGATTTTGGCCTGTAGCTCAGCCGCCACCTAGGGAAACCTACCAAACCTGTGCATTTCTGAAAACTAGAGACCTAGGGGAATCCAAGATGGGGTGACTTGTGTGGCTCGGACCAGGTTCTGTTACCCAGAATCCTTTGCAAACCTCAAAATTTGGCTAAAAAAACACATGTTCCTCACATTTCTGTGGCAGAAAGTTCTGGAATCTGAGAGGAGCCACGAATTTCCTTCCACCCAGCGTTCCCCCACGTCTCCCGATAAAAATGATACCTCACTTGTGTGGGTAGGCCTAGCGCCCGTGACAGGAAATGCCCAAAAGCGCAACGTGGACACAGCCAAATTGGTGAAGGAAAACAGAGGTGTTTTTTGCAAAGTGCCTACCTGTAGATTTTGGCCTGTAGCTCAGCCGCCACCTAGGGAAATCTACCAAACCTGTGCATTTCTGAAAACTAGAGACCTAGGGGACTCTAAGATGGGGTGACTTGTGTGGCTCGGACCAGGTTCTGTTACCCAGAATCCTTTGCAAACCTCAAAATTTGGCTAAAAAAACACATGTTCCTCTCATTTCTGTGGCAGAAAGTTCTGGAATCTGAGAGGAGCCATGAATTTCCTTCCACCCAGCGTTCCCCCATGTCTCCCGATAAAAATGATACCTCACTTGTGTGGGTAGGCCTAGCGCCCGTGACAGGAAATGCCCCAAAGCGCAACGTGAACACAGCCAAATTGATGAAGGGAAACAGAGGTGTTTTTTGCAAAGTGCCTACCTGTAGATTTTGGCCTGTAGCTCAGCCGCCACCTAGGGAAACCTACCAAACCTGTGCATTTCTGAAAACTAGAGACCTAGGGGAATCCAAGATGGGGTGACTTGTGTGGCTCGGACCAGGTTCTGTTACCCAGAATGCTTTGCAAACCTCAAAATGTGGCTAAAATAACACATGTTCCTCACATTTCTGTGGCAGAAAGTTCTGGAATCTGAGAGGAGCCACGAATTTCCTTCCACCCAGCGTTCCCCCACGTCTCCCGATAAAAATGATACCTCACTTGTGTGGGTAGGCCTAGCGCCGGTGACAGGAAATGCCCAAAAGCACAACGTGGACACAGCCAAATTGGTGAAGGAAAACAGAGGTGTTTTTTGCAAAGTGCCTACCTGTAGATTTTGGCCTGTAGCTCAGCCGCCACCTAGGGAAACCTACCAAACCTGTGCATTTCTGAAAACTAGAGACCTAGAGGAATCCAAGATGGGGTGACTTTGTGTGGCTCGGACCAGGTTCTGTTACCCAGAATCCTTTGCAAACCTCAAAATTTGGCTAAAAAAACACATGTTCCTCTCATTTCTGTGGCAGAAAGTTCTGGAATCTGAGAGGAGCCATGAATTTCCTTCCACCCAGCGTTCCCCCATGTCTCCCGATAAAAATGATACCTCACTTGTGTGGGTAGGCCTAGCGCCCGTGACAGGAAATGCCCCAAAGCGCAACGTGAACACAGCCAAATTGATGAAGGGAAACAGAGGTGTTTTTTGCAAAGTGCCTACCTGTAGATTTTGGCCTGTAGCTCAGCCGCCACCTAGGGAAACCTACCAAACCTGTGCATTTCTGAAAACTAGAGACCTAGGGGAATCCAAGATGGGGTGACTTGTGTGGCTCGGACCAGGTTCTGTTACCCAGAATGCTTTGCAAACCTCAAAATGTGGCTAAAATAACACATGTTCCTCACATTTCTGTGGCAGAAAGTTCTGGAATCTGAGAGGAGCCACGAATTTCCTTCCACCCAGCGTTCCCCCACGTCTCCCGATAAAAATGATACCTCACTTCTGTGGGTAGGCCTAGCGCCGGTGACAGGAAATGCCCCAAAGCGCAACGTGGACACAGCCAAATTGGTGAAGGAAAACAGAGGTGTTTTTTGCAAAGTGCCTACCTGTAGATTTTGGCCTGTAGCTCAGCCGCCACCTAGGGAAACCTACCAAACCTGTGCATTTCTGAAAACTAGAGACCTAGGGGAATCCAAGATGGGGTGACTTGTGTGGCTGGGACCAGGTTCTGTTACCCAGAATGCTTTGCAAACCTCAAAATGTGGCTAAAATAACACATGTTCCTCACATTTCTGTGGCAGAAAGTTCTGGAATCTGAGAGGAGCCACGAATTTCCTTCCACCCAGCGTTCCCCCACGTCTCCCGATAAAAATGATACCTCACTTGTGTGGGTAGGCCTAGCGCCGGTGACAGGAAATGCCCAAAAGCACAACGTGGACACAGCCAAATTGGTGAAGGAAAACAGAGGTGTTTTTTGCAAAGTGCCTACCTGTAGATTTTGGCCTGTAGCTCAGCCGCCACCTAGGGAAACCTACCAAACCTGTGCATTTCTGAAAACTAGAGACCTAGAGGAATCCAAGATGGGGTGACTTTGTGTGGCTCGGACCAGGTTCTGTTACCCAGAATCCTTTGCAAACCTCAAAATTTGGCTAAAAAAACCTATGTTCCTCACATTTCTGTGGGAGAAAGTTCTGGAATCTGAGAGGAGCCACGAATTTCCTTCCACCCAGCGTTCCCCCACGTCTCCCGATAAAAATGATACCTCACTTGTGTGGGTAGGCCTAGCGCCCGTGACAGGAAATGCCCCAAAGCGCAACGTGAACACAGCCAAATTGATGAAGGGAAACAGAGGTGTTTTTTGCAAAGTGCCTACCTGTAGATTTTGGCCTGTAGCTCAGCCGCCACCTAGGGAAACCTACCAAACCTGTGCATTTCTGAAAACTAGAGACCTAGGGGAATCCAAGATCGGGTGACTTGTGTGGCTCGGACCAGGTTCTGTTACCCAGAATCCTTTGCAAACCTAAAAATTTGGCTAAAAAACCACATGTTCCCCACATTTCTGTGGCAGAAAGTTCTGGAATCTGAGAGGAGCCACGAATTTCCTTCCACCCAGCGTTCCCCCACGTCTCCCGATAAAAATGATACCTCACTTGTGTGGGTAGGCCTAGCGCCCGTGACAGGAAATGCCCCAAAGCGCAACGTGAACACAGCCAAATTGGTGAAGGGAAACAGAGGTGTTTTTTGGAAAGTGCCTACCTGTAGATTTTGGCCTGTAGCTCAGCCGCCACCTAGGGAAACCTACCAAACCTGTGCATTTCTGAAAACTAGAGACCTAGGGGAATCCAAGATGGGGTGACTTGTGTGGCTCGGACCAGGTTCTGTTACCCAGAATCCTTTGCAAACCTCAAAATTTGGCTAAAAAAACACATGTTCCTCACATTTCTGTGGCAGAAAGTTCTGGAATCTGAGAGGAGCCACGAATTTCCTTCCACCCAGCGTTCCCCCACGTCTCCCGATAAAAATGATACCTCACTTGTGTGGGTAGGCCTAGCGCCCGTGACAGGAAATGCCCAAAAGCGCAACGTGGACACAGCCAAATTGGTGAAGGAAAACAGAGGTGTTTTTTGCAAAGTGCCTACCTGTAGATTTTGGCCTGTAGCTCAGCCGCCACCTAGGGAAATCTACCAAACCTGTGCATTTCTGAAAACTAGAGACCTAGGGGACTCTACGATGGGGTGACTTGTGTGGCTCGGACCAGGTTCTGTTACCCAGAATCCTTTGCAAACCTCAAAATTTGGCTAAAAAAACACATGTTCCTCTCATTTCTGTGGCAGAAAGTTCTGGAATCTGAGAGGAGCCATGAATTTCCTTCCACCCAGCGTTCCCCCATGTCTCCCGATAAAAATGATACCTCACTTGTGTGGGTAGGCCTAGCGCCCGTGACAGGAAATGCCCCAAAGCGCAACGTGAACACAGCCAAATTGATGAAGGGAAACAGAGGTGTTTTTTGAAAAGTGCCTACCTGTAGATTTTGGCCTGTAGCTCAGCCGCCACCTAGGGAAACCTACCAAACCTGTGCATTTCTGAAAACTAGAGACCTAGGGGAATCCAAGATGGGGTGACTTGTGTGGCTCGGACCAGGTTCTGTTACCCAGAATGCTTTGCAAACCTCAAAATGTGGCTAAAATAACACATGTTCCTCACATTTCTGTGGCAGAAAGTTCTGGAATCTGAGAGGAGCCACGAATTTCCTTCCACCCAGCGTTCCCCCACGTCTCCCGATAAAAATGATACCTCACTTCTGTGGGTAGGCCTAGCGCCCGTGACAGGAAATGCCCCAAAGCGCAACGTGAACACAGCCAAATTGATGAAGGGAAACAGAGGTGTTTTTTGCAAAGTGCCTACCTGTAGATTTTGGCTTGTAGCTCAGCCGCCACCTAGGGAAACCTACCAAACCTGTGCATTTCTGAAAACTAGAGACCTAGGGGAATCCAAGATGGGGTGACTTGTGTGGCTCGGACCAGGTTCTGTTACCCAGAATCCTTTGCAAACTTCAAAATTTGGCTTAAAAAAACATGTTCCTCACATTTCTGTGGCAGAAAGTTCTGGAATCTGAGAGGAGCCACGAATTTCCTTCCACCCAGCGTTCCCCCAAGTCTCCCGATAAAAATGATACCTGACTTGTGTGGGTAGGCCTAGCGCCCGTGACAGGAAATGCCCCAAAGCGCAACGTGGACACAGCCAAATTGGTGAAGGAAAACAGAGGTGTTTTTTGCAAAGTGCCTACCTGTAGATTTTGGCCTCTAGCTCAGCCGCCACCTAGGGAAACCTACCAAACCTGTGCATTTCTGAAAACTAAAGACCTAGGGGAATCCAAGATGGGGTGACTTGTGGGGCTCAGACCAGGTTCTGTTACCCAGAATCCTTTGCAAACCTCAAAATTTGGCTAAAAAAACACATGTTCCTCACATTTCTGTGGCAGAAAGTTCTGGAATCTGAGAGGAGCCACGAATTTCCTTCCACCCAGCGTTCCTCCACGCCTCCCGATAAAAATGATACCTCACTTGTGTGGGTAGGCCTAGCGCCCGTGACAGGAAATGCCCCAAAGCGCAACGTGGACACAGCCAAATTGGTGAAGGAAAACAGAGGTGTTTTTTGCAAAGTGCCTACCTGTAGATTTGGCCTCTAGCTCAGCCGCCACCTAGGGAAACCTACCAAACCTGTGCATTTCTGAAAACTAGAGACCTAGGGGAATCCAAGATGGGGTGACTTGTGTGGCTCGGACCAGGTTCTGTTACCCAGAATCCATTGCAAACCTCAAAATTTGGCTAAAAAAACACATGTTCCTCACATTTCTGTGGCAGAAAGTTCTGGAATCTGAGAGGAGCCACGAATTTCCTTCCACCCAGCGTTCCCCCACATCTCCCGATAAAAATTATACCTCACTTGTGTGGGTAGGCCTAGCGCCCGTGACAGGAAATGCCCCAAAGCGCAACGTGGACACATCCAAATTGGTGAAGGAAAACAGAGGTGTTTTTTGCAAAGTGCCTACCTGTAGATTTTGGCCTGTAGCTCAGCCGCCACCTAGGGAAACCTACCAAACCTGTGCATTTCTGAAAACTAGAGACCTAGGGGAATCCAAGATGGGGTGACTTGTGTGGCTGGGACCAGGTTCTGTTACCCAGAATGCTTTGCAAACCTCAAAATGTGGCTAAAATAACACATGTTCCTCACATTTCTGTGGCAGAAAGTTCTGGAATCTGAGAGGAGCCACGAATTTCCTTCCACCCAGCGTTCCCCCACGTCTCCCGATAAAAATGATACCTCACTTGTGTGGGTAGGCCTAGCGCCCGTGACAGGAAATGCCCCAAAGCGCAACGTGGACACAGCCAAATTGGTGAAGGGAAACAGAGGTGTTTTTTGCAAAGTGCCTACCTGTAGATTTTGGCCTGTAGCTCAGCCGCCACCTAGGGAAACCTACCAAACCTGTGCATTTCTGAAAACTAGAGACCTAGGGGAATCCAAGATGGGGTGACTTGTGTGGCTCGGACCAGGTTCTGTTACCCAGAATCCTTTGCAAACCTAAAAATTTGGCTAAAAAAACACATGTTCCTCACATTTCTGTGGCAGAAAGTTCTGGAATCTGAGAGGAGCCACGAATTTCCTTCCACCCAGCGTTCCCCCACGTCTCCCGATAAAAATGATACCTCACTTGTGTGGGTAGGCCTAGCGCCCGTGACAGGAAATGCCCAAAAGCACAACGTGGACACAGCCAAATTGGTGAAGGAAAACAGAGGTGTTTTTTGCAAAGTGCCTACCTGTAGATTTTGGCCTGTAGCTCTGCCGCCACCTAGGGAAACCTACCAAACCTTTGCATTTCTGAAAACTAGAGACCTAGGGGAATCCAAGATGGGGTGACTTGTGTGGCTCGGACCAGGTTCTGTTACCCAGAATCCTTTGCAAACCTCAAAATTTGGCTAAAAAAACACATGTTCCTCATATTTCTGTGGCAGAAAGTTCTGGAATCTGAGAGGAGCCACAAATTTCCTTCCACCCAGCGTTCCCCCACGTCTTCCGATAAAAATTATACCTCACTTGTGTGGGTAGGGCTAGCGCCCGCGACAGGAAACGCCCCAAAGCGCAACGTGGACACAGCCAAATTTTTGAAGGAAAACAGAGGTATTTTTTGCAAAGTGCCTACCTGTAGATTTTGGCCTGTAGCTCAGCCGCCACCTAGGGAAACCTACCAAACCTGTGCATTTCTGAAAACTAGAGACCTAGAGGAATCCAAGATGGGGTGACTTTGTGTGGCTCGGACCAGGTTCTGTTACCCAGAATCCTTTGCAAACCTCAAAATTTGGCTAAAAAAACCTATGTTCCTCACATTTCTGTGGCAGAAAGTTCTGGAATCTGAGAGGAGCCACGAATTTCCTTCCACCCAGCGTTCCCCCACGTCTCCCGATAAAAATGATACCTCACTTGTGTGGGTAGGCCTAGCGCCCGTGACAGGAAATGCCCCAAAGCGCAACGTGAACACAGCCAAATTGGTGAAGGAAAACAGAGGTGTTTTTTGCAAAGTGCCTACCTGTAGATTTTGGCCTGTAGCTCAGCCGCCACCTAGGGAAATCTACCAAACCTGTGCATTTCTGAAAACTAGAGACCTAGGGGACTCTAAGATGGGGTGACTTGTGTGGCTCGGACCAGGTTCTGTTACCCAGAATCCTTTGCAAACCTCAAAATTTGGCTAAAAAAACACATGTTCCTCACATTTCTGTGGCAGAAAGTTCTGGAATCTGAGAGGAGCCATGAATTTCCTTCCACCCAGCGTTCCCCCATGTCTCCCGATAAAAATGATACCTCACTTGTGTGGGTAGGCCTAGCGCCCGTGACAGGAAATGCCCCAAAGCGCAACGTGAACACAGCCAAATTGATGAAGGGAAACAGAGGTGTTTTTTGCAAAGTGCCTACCTGTAGATTTTGGCCTGTAGCTCAGCCGCCACCTAGGGAAACCTACCAAACCTGTGCATTTCTGAAAACTAGAGACCTAGGGGAATCCAAGATGGGGTGACTTGTGTGGCTCGGACCAGGTTCTGTTACCCAGAATGCTTTGCAAACCTCAAAATGTGGCTAAAATAACACATGTTCCTCACATTTCTGTGGCAGAAAGTTCTGGAATCTGAGAGGAGCCACGAATTTCCTTCCACCCAGCGTTCCCCCACGTCTCCCGATAAAAATGATACCTCACTTGTGTGGGTAGGCCTAGCGCCCGTGACAGGAAATGCCCCAAAGCGCAACGTGAACACTGCCAAATTGATGAAGGGAAACAGAGGTGTTTTTTGCAAAGTGCCTACCTGTAGATTTTGGCTTGTAGCTCAGCCGCCACCTAGGGAAACCTACCAAACCTGTGCATTTCTGAAAACTAGAGACCTAGGGGAATCCAAGATGGGGTGACTTGTGTGGCTCGGACCAGGTTCTGTTACCCAGAATCCTTTGCAAACTTCAAAATTTGGCTTAAAAAAACATGTTCCTCACATTTCTGTGGCAGAAAGTTCTGGAATCTGAGAGGAGCCACGAATTTCCTTCCACCCAGCGTTCCCCCACGTCTCCCGATAAAAATGATACCTGACTTGTGTGGGTAGGCCTAGCGCCCGTGACAGGAAATGCCCCAAAGCGCAACGTGGACACAGCCAAATTGGTGAAGGAAAACAGAGGTGTTTTTTGCAAAGTGCCTACCTGTAGATTTTGGCCTCTAGCTCAGCCGCCACCTAGGGAAACCTACCAAACCTGTGCATTTCTGAAAACTAAAGACCTAGGGGAATCCAAGATGGGGTGACTTGTGGGGCTCAGACCAGGTTCTGTTACCCAGAATCCTTTGCAAACCTCAAAATTTGGCTAAAAAAACACATGTTCCTCACATTTCTGTGGCAGAAAGTTCTGGAATCTGAGAGGAGCCACGAATTTCCTTCCACCCAGCGTTCCTCCACGCCTCCCGATAAAAATGATACCTCACTTGTGTGGGTAGGCCTAGCACCCGTGACAGGAAATGCCCCAAAGCGCAACGTGGACACAGCCAAATTGGTGAAGGAAAACAGAGGTGTTTTTTGCAAAGTGCCTACCTGTAGATTTGGCCTCTAGCTCAGCCGCCACCTAGGGAAACCTACCAAACCTGTGCATTTCTGAAAACTAGAGACCTAGGGGAATCCAAGATGGGGTGACTTGTGTGGCTCGGACCAGGTTCTGTTACCCAGAATCCTTTGCAAACCTCAAAATTTGGCTAAAAAAACACATGTTCCTCACATTTCTGTGGCAGAAAGTTCTGGAATCTGAGAGGAGCCACGAATTTCCTTCCACCCAGCGTTCCCCCACATCTCCCGATAAAAATGATACCTCACTTGTGTGGGTAGGCCTAGCGCCCGTGACAGGAAATGCCCCAAAGCGCAACGTGGACACATCCAAATTGGTGAAGGAAAACAGAGGTGTTTTTTGCAAAGTGCCTACCTGTAGATTTTGGCCTGTAGCTCAGCCGCCACCTAGGGAAACCTACCAAACCTGTGCATTTCTGAAAACTAGAGACCTAGGGGAATCCAAGATGGGGTGACTTGTGTGGCTGGGACCAGGTTCTGTTACCCAGAATGCTTTGCAAACCTCAAAATGTGGCTAAAATAACACATGTTCCTCACATTTCTGTGGCAGAAAGTTCTGGAATCTGAGAGGAGCCACGAATTTCCTTCCACCCAGCGTTCCCCCACGTCTCCCGATAAAAATGATACCACACTTGTGTGGGTAGGCCTAGCGCCCGTGACAGGAAATGCCCCAAAGCGCAACGTGGACACAGCCAAATTGGTGAAGGGAAACAGAGTTGTTTTTTGCAAAGTGCCTACCTGTAGATTTTGGCCTGTAGCTCAGCCGCCACCTAGGGAAACCTACCAAACCTGTGCATTTCTGAAAACTAGAGACCTAGGGGAATCCAAGATGGGGTGACTTGTGTGGCTCGGACCAGGTTCTGTTACCCAGAATCCTTTGCAAACCTAAAAATTTGGCTAAAAAAACACATGTTCCTCACATTTCTGTGGCAGAAAGTTCTGGAATCTGAGAGGAGCCACGAATTTCCTTCCACCCAGCGTTCCCCCACGTCTCCCGATAAAAATGATACCTCACTTGTGTGGGTAGGCCTAGCGCCCGTGACAGGAAATGCCCAAAAGCACAACGTGGACACAGCCAAATTGGTGAAGGAAAACAGAGGTGTTTTTTGCAAAGTGCCTACCTGTAGATTTTGGCCTGTAGCTCAGCCGCCACCTAGGGAAACCTACCAAACCTGTGCATTTCTGAAAACTAGAGACCTAGAGGAATCCAAGATGGGGTGACTTGTGTGGCTCGGACCAGGTTCTGTTACCCAGAATCCTTTGCAAACCTCAGAATATGGCAAAAAAAACACACGTTCCTCACATTTCTGTGGCTGAAAGTTCTGGAATCTGAGAGGAGCCACGAATTTCCTTCCACCCAGCGTTTCCCCACGTCTCCCGATAAAAATGATACCTCACTTGTGTGGGTAGGCCTAGCGCACGTGACAGGAAATGCCCCAAAGCGCAACGTGGACACAGCCAAATTGGTGAAGGAAAACAGAGGTGTTTTTTGCAAAGTGTCTACCTGTAGATTTTGGCCTGTAGCTCAGCCGCCACCTAGGGAAACCTACCAAACCTGTGCATTTCTGAAAACTAGAGACCTAGGGGAATCCAAGATGGGGTGACTTGTGTGGCTCGGACCAGGTTCTGTTACCCAGAATCCTTTGCAAACCTCAAAATTTGGCTAAAAAAACACATGTTCCTCACATTTCTGTGGCAGAAAGTTCTAGAATCTGAGAGGAGCCACGAATTTCCTTCCACCCAGCGTTCCCCTACGTCTCCCGATAAAAATGATACCTCACTTGTGTGGGTAGGCCTAGCGCGCGCGACAGGAAACGCACCAAAGCGCAACGTGGACACATCCAAATTTGTGAAGGAAAACAGAGGGGTTTTTTGCAAAGTGCCTACCTGTAGATTTTGGCTTGTAGTTCAGCCGCCACCTAGGGAAACCTACCAAACCTGTGCATTTCTGAAAACTAGAGACCTAGGGGAATCCAAGATGGGGTGACTTGTGTGGCTCGGACCAGGTTCTGTTACCCAGAATCCTTTGCAAACTTCAAAATTTGGCTAAAAAAAAACATGTTCCTCACATTTCTGTGGCAGAAAGTTCTGGAATCTGAGAGGAGCCACGAATTTCCTTCCACCCAGCGTTCCCCCACGTCTCCCGATAAAGATGATACCTGACTTGTGTGGGTAGGCCTAGCGCCCGTGACAGGAAATGCCCCAAAGCGCAACGTGGACACAGCCAAATTGGTGAAGGAAAACAGAGGTGTTTTTTGCAAAGTGCCTACCTGAAGATTTGGCCTCTAGCTCAGCCGCCACCTAGGGAAACCTACCAAATCTGTGCATTTCTGAAAACTAGAGACCTAGGGGAATCCAAGATGGGGTGACTTGTGTGGCTCGGACCAGGTTCTGTTACCCAGAATCCTTTGCAAACCTAAAAATTTGGCTAAAAAAACACATGTTCCTCACATTTCTGTGGCAGAAAGTTCTGGAATCTGAGAGGAGCCACGAATTTCCTTCCACCCAGCGTTCCCCCACGTCTCCTGATAAAAATGATACCTCACTTGTGTGGGTAGGCCTAGCGCCCGTGACAGGAAATGCACAAAAGCACAACGTGGACACAGCCAAATTGGTGAAGGAAAACAGAGGTGTTTTTTGCAAAGTGCCTACCTGTAGATTTTGGCCTGTAGCTCAGCCGCCACCTAGGGAAACCTACCAAACCTGTGCATTTCTGAAAACTAGAGACCTAGAGGAATCCAAGATGGGGTGACTTGTGTGGCTCGGACCAGGTTCTGTTACCCAGAATCCTTTGCAAACCTCAAAATATGGCAAAAAAAACACATGTTCCTCACATTTCTGTGGCTGAAAGTTCTGGAATCTGAGAGGAGCCACGAATTTCCTTCCACCCAGCGTTTCCCCACGTCTCCCGATAAAAATGATACCTCACTTGTGTGGGTAGGCCTAGCGCACGTGACAGGAAATGCCCCAAAGCGCAACGTGGACACAGCCAAATTGGTGAAGGAAAACAGAAGTGTTTTTTGCAAAGTGTCTACCTGTAGATTTTGGCCTGTAGCTCAGCCGCCACCTAGGGAAACCTACCAAACCTTTGCATTTCTGAAAACTAGAGACCTAGGGGAATCCAAGATGGGGTGACTTGTGTGGCTCGGACCAGGTTCTGTTACCCAGAATCCTTTGCAAACCTCAAAATTTGGCTAAAAAAACACATGTTCCTCACATTTCTGTGGCAGAAAGTTCTAGAATCTGAGAGGAGCCACGAATTTCCTTCCACCCAGCGTTCCCCCACGTCTCCCGATAAAAATGATACCTCACTTGTGTGGGTAGGCCTAGCGCGCGCGACAGGAAACGCACCGAAGCGCAACGTGGACACATCCAAATTTGTGAAGGAAAACAGAGGAGTTTTTTGCACAGTGCCTACCTGTAGATTTTGGCTTGTAGTTCAGCCGCCACCTAGGGAAACCTACCAAACCTGTGCATTTCTGAAAACTAGAGACCTAGGGGAATCCAAGATGGGGTGACTTGTGTGGCTCGGACCAGGTTCTGTTACCCAGAATCCTTTGCAAACTTCAAAATTTGGCTAAAAAAAAACATGTTCCTCACATTTCTGTGGCAGAAAGTTCTGGAATCTGAGAGGAGCCACGAATTTCCTTCCACCCAGCGTTCCCCCACGTCTCCCGATAAAGATGATACCTGACTTGTGTGGGTAGGCCTAGCGCCCGTGACAGGAAATGCCCCAAAGCGCAACGTGGACACAGCCAAATTGGTGAAGGAAAACAGAGGTGTTTTTTGCAAAGTGCCTACCTGTAGATTTGGCCTCTAGCTCAGCCGCCACCTAGGGAAACCTACCAAATCTGTGCATTTCTGAAAACTAGAGACCTAGGGGAATCCAAGATGGGGTGACTTGTGTGGCTCGGACCAGGTTCTGTTACCCAGAATCCTTTGCAAACCTCAAAATTTGGCTAAAAAAACACATGTTCCTCACATTTCTGTGGCAGAAAGTTCTGGAATCTGAGAGGAGCCACAAATTTCCTTCCACCCAGCGTTCCTCCACGTCTCCCGATAAAAATGCTACCTCACTTGTGTGGGTAGGCCTAGCGCACGTGACAGGAAATGCCCCTAAGCGCAACGTGGACACAGCCAAATTGGTGAAGGAAAACAGAGGTGTTTTTTGCAAAGTGCCTACCTGTAGATTTTGGCCTGTAGCTCAGCCGCCACCTAGGGAAACCTACCAAACCTGTGCATTTCTGAAAACTAGAGACCTAGGGGAATCCAAGATGGGGTGACTTGTGTGGCTCGGACCAGGTTCTGTTACCCAGAATCCTTTGCAAACCTTAAAATTTGGCTAAAAAAAAACATGTTCCTCACATTTCTGTGGCAGAAAGTTCTGGAATCTGAGAGGAGCCACGAATTTCCTTCCACCCAGCGTTCCCCCACGTCTCCCGATAAAGATGATACCTGACTTGTGTGGGTAGGCCTAGCGCCCGTGACAGGAAATGCCCCAAAGCGCAACGTGGACACAGCCAAATTGGTGAAGGAAAACAGAGGTGTTTTTTGCAAAGTGCCTACCTGTAGATTTGGCCTCTAGCTCAGCCGCCACCTAGGGAAACCTACCAAATCTGTGCATTTCTGAAAACTAGAGACCTAGGGGAATCCAAGATGGGGTGACTTGTGTGGCTCGGACCAGGTTCTGTTACCCAGAATCCTTTGCAAACCTCAAAATTTGGCTAAAAAAACACATGTTCCTCACATTTCTGTGGCAGAAAGTTCTGGAATCTGAGAGGAGCCACAAATTTCCTTCCACCCAGCGTTCCTCCACGTCTCCCGATAAAAATGATACCTCACTTGTGTGGGTAGGCCTAGCGCACGTGACAGGAAATGCCCCTAAGCGCAACGTGGACACAGCCAAATTGGTGAAGGAAAACAGAGGTGTTTTTTGCAAAGTGCCTACCTGTAGATTTTGGCCTGTAGCTCAGCCGCCACCTAGGGAAACCTACCAAACCTGTGCATTTCTGAAAACTAGAGACCTAGGGGAATCCAAGATGGGGTGACTTGTGTGGCTCGGACCAGGTTCTGTTTCCCAGAATCCTTTGCAAACCTCAAAATTTGGCTAAAAAAACACATGTTCCTCACATTTCTGTGGCAGAAAGTTCTAGAATCTGAGAGGAGCCACGAATTTCCTTCCACCCAGCGTTCCCCCACGTCTCCCGATAAAAATGATACCTCACTTGTGTGGGTAGGCCTAGCGCCCACGACAGGAAACGCCCCAAAGCGCAACGTGGACACATCCAAATTTGTGAAGGAAAACAGAGGTGTTTTTTGCAAAGTGCCTACCTGTGGATTTTGGCCTCTAGCTCAGCCGCCACCTAGGGAAACCTACCAAACCTGTGCATTTCTGAAAACTAGAGACCTAGGGGAATCCAAGATGGGGTGACTTGTGTGGCTCGGACCAGGTTCTGTTACCCAGAATCCTTTGCAAACCTTAAAATTTGGCTAAAAAAACACATGTTCCTCACATTTCTGTGGCAGAAAGTTCTGGAATCTGAGAGGAGCCATGAATTTCCTTCCACCCAGCTTTCCCCCACGTCTCCCGATAAAAATGATACCTCACTTGTGTGGGTAGGCTTAGCGCCCGTGACAGGAAATGCCCCAAAGCGCAAAGTGGACACAGCCAAATTGGTGAAGGAAAACAGAGGTGTTTTTTGCAAAGTGCCTACCTGTAGATTTTGGCCTGTAGGTCAGCCGCCACCTAGGGAAACCTACCAAACCTGTCCATTTCTGAAAACTAGAGACCTAGGGGAATCCAAGATGGGGTGACTTGTGTGGCTCGGACCAGGTTCTGTTACCCAGAATCCTTTGCAAACCTCAAAATTTGGCTAAAAAAACTCATGTTCCTCAAATTTCTGTGGCAGAACGTTCTGGAATCTGAGAGGAGCCACGAATTTCCTTCCACCCAGCGTTCCCCCATGTCTCCCGATAAAAATGATACCTGACTTGTGTGGGTAGGCCTAGCGCCCGTGACAGGAAATGCCCCAAAGCGCAACGTGGACACAGCCAAATTGGTGAAGGAAAACAGAGGTGTTTTTTGCAAAGTGCCTACCTGTAGATTTTGGCCTGTAGCTCAGCCGCCACCTAGGGAAACCTAGCAAACCTGTGCATTTCTGAAAACTAGAGACCTAGGGGAATCCAAGATGGGGTGACTTGTGTGGCTCGGACCAGGTTCTGTTACCCAGAATCCTTTGCAAACCTCAAAATTTGGCTAAAAAAACTCATGTTCCTCACATTTCTGTGGCAGAACGTTCTGGAATCTGAGAGGAGCCACGAATTTCCTTCCACCCAGCGTTCCCCCATGTCTCCCGATAAAAATGATACCTCACATGTGTGGGTAAGCCTAGCGCCCGTGACAGGAAACGCCCCAAAGCGCAACGTGGACACATCCAAATTTGTGAAGGAAAACAGAGGTGTTTTTTGCTAAGTGCCTACCTGTAGATTTTGGCCTGTAGCTCAGCCGCCACCTAGGGAAACCTACCAAACCTGTGCATTTCTGAAAACTAGAGACCTAGGGGAATCCAAGATGGGGTGACTTGTGTGGCTCGGACCAGGTTCTGTTACCCAGAATCCTTTGCAAACCTCAAAATATGGCTAAAAAAACTCATGTTCCTCACATTTCTGTGGCAGAACGTTCTGGAATCTGAGAGGAGCCACGAATTTCCTTCCACCCAGCGTTCCCCCACGTCTCACAATAAAAATGAATCCTCACATGTGTGGATAGGCCTAGCGCCCGCGACAGGAAACGCCCCAAAGCGCAACGTGGACACATCCAAATTTGTGAAGGAAAACAGAGGTGTTTTTTGCAAAGTGCCTACCTGTAGATTTTGACCTGTAGCTCATCCGCCACCTAGGGAAACCTACCAAACCTGTGCATTTCTGAAAACTAGAGACCTAGGGGAATCCAAGATGGGGTGACTTGTGTGGCTCGGACCAGGTTCTGTTACCCAGAATCCTTTGCAAACCTCAAAATTTGGCTAAAAAAACACATGTTCCTCACATTTCTGTGGCAGAAAGTTCTGGAATCTGAGAGGAGCCACGAATTTCCTACCACCGAGCGTTCCCCCACGTCTCCCGATAAAAATGATACCTCACTTGTGTGGGTGGGCCAGGTGCCTGCAACAGAATAAGGCCCAAAACTTGTAGAGATAGAGGGGATAGCACAGCAAGTTTATAAGGACATATTCTTTTATACATCTTTAGACTGACTCTGCTTTGGGGACCCACATAAGTGAGGTGTCATTTTACTTGGGAGGCTGAGGGGAACACTGGGGAGTAGGAATTTTGTGCTGCAGTGGTGATCCTACGAAGAAAAGTAAGGAAAATATGCTTTTTTAAGCACATTTTGAGGTTTACAGAGGAGTCTGGGTAAGAAAATGTTGGGGGATCCACGCAAGCCACACCTCCCTGGACTCCTTGGGGTGTCTAGTTTTATAAAATGTCTGGGTTTGGTAGGTTTCCCTAGATGAAGGCCGCACACAGGACCAAAAACATAGGTGCCCTCTTCCCCCCAAACACAGGTAGTTTTGTAATATATCGTTTTGATGTGCCCACATACGTCCGTGATGTGCCAAACACTAAAATTTTGAAAAGAAACACAGTTAGGTTATGTGAAAAAGACCCCTCACCCACCAACCAAGTTGGTGGCATGCTTCATCATCGGGGTCCCACCTGAGGCACCTAGCGTGTCACAGGTGTGCTGCGACGCCTGATTACAGCGGAGCAGGTTTTGTCATTTTTACCACACATACTGGTTGGATTTGGCACGAGGGTGAGTGATGGTTCAGTGGATCAAATTTTACTAACAAGAGCTTTCACAAAAATGAAATGCACTGTTAGCAACTGAAAGGCAAAAAACTGAACCAATGACTCACAGCTCGTGAGCTGTAAAGCCGCGACAAGGCACCAACCGCTTTACAGTCCATTCACACAACTTTCATACATGACACACACAAGGCCATTCACACCGCCAGCCACGGGCCCAGCACATTACAACACTCACATCGACAGACATCGCCACTCAAGGGCCCATCACTTACATATGCCCACATGCCTGATACAACAATCACACCAGCTGATGGGAGTGTGTGGACTGGTGTTTGGCTGGCAGTGTGTTGCAGTAGCCAACAGCAAGTCAATATGTACACTCTCAGCCAAGCCCCACTCCACCCACAATGGCATCATTTTTTTTTTTTTTTTAACAGAGGAACCCCTAACTAAGTAGAAAGAATTACAAAACTACAAACACAAAAGCTCTAACTAAGAACATGACAGAAATGCTAACCATGAAACTAAACACATGAAAATACAAAACAGACATGAGTTTACACTCATGGTTGTTCCCAGAAATTCTTCTGGGTGTGGTCTTAAAACAAGCACCGACACACAGCCCAGGCTTTGAAGGACAATCTGGGCAGTACATTCGAGTCTCCCTCCGGATACCTCTTCAAAAACACACTCTACATTTCTTAGCTGGAAAATCTTTTTTGGGTGTGGGAGGAATGTGCTCAGCAAAGTGGCGATCTTTCAATCTAGCCACATCCTCCACCACTGCTCCTCTAGGAACTCTGGCCTGTTCCACCACAATAAGGCTCTCTATCACTGACTCCTGAAATTTCACAAATGTCATCTTTGACTCTGGAGACCTATCCCTAAACACAATAAAAGCATTGAAGGTTGCTAAGTGGAAGAGGTGAAGTGCTAACTTCTTATACCAAACGTAAGACTTACGAATAGCAGTATAAGGTTCCAACCTCTGGTCAACTCTATCTACACCTCCCATGTGCTTATTATAATCTAAAATGCACACAGGTTTGCGCACTTCAGCAACCTGGCCCCAAACAGTCACAGGGGAAGTACTCTCATCATGGATGGTACTTAGCATGTAGACATCCCTCTTGTCTGAAAATTTCAAAGCTAGCAGCTCCTCGTTCCGCAAGGCACAGCACTGTCCTCTCTCAAGTTTTTTACAGACAAGCTCCCTTGGATAGCCTTTCCGGTTAGAACGGATTGTGCCACAAGCAACTGTGTCCACTCTAAACAATTCCTTGAACAATTGCACACCAGTGTAGAAGTTATCTACATACAAATGGTGACCTTTGTTGAACAGTCGTCTACCAAGATCCCACACAATTTTCTCAGTAACTCCAAAAGTGGGAGGACAACCAAGGGGGTCAATATTGGAATCCCTACCAGTGTACACACGGAAACTATACACATATCCTGTCCTACTTTTAGACAGCATATACAATTTAATTCCATATCGTGCCCTTTTGCTAGGAATGTACTGCCTAAAAACCAAACGACCCTTGAAGAAGACTAAAGACTCGTCCACACTTAACTCTTTGCCTGGAACATAGACCTCCGAAAACCGATCTACAAAATGATCAAGGACAGGCCTAATCTTAAAAAGACGGTCAGAATCTGGGTGATCTCGTGGCAAGGCTAATGCATTTTCAACAAAATGCAGCATCCTAAGAAGAAGCAAATACCGATTACGACTCATGGTCGCTGGAAATATAGCTGTTGCCATCAAGGGACTAGTAGACCAATAAGAAGCCAGTGACGGCTTCCTTATCAACCCCATCAAAAAAGTCAAACCCAAAAACTTTTTTAACTCCTCCAAATTTGTGGGAATCCACTGGGCAGCTCTAGAGTGTGGCCTAAGTCTAGCAGCGTTGTCCCTCAAATGCTGCTCCGCATACAAATTAGTCTGCTCAACAATCTCTTCCAAAAACACATCATCCATGAATAACTCAAAGAAATTGATAGGCATAAAGTTCTCTGTATTGGCGTTACACCCCGGGAGACCAGTAAAGGCAGGCAACTCTGGCTGCTCCATGTTTGGGGCAACCCAGACATCAGGTCTTATAACGGGAAACCTTTCAGCCCCAGGTTGCTGCACTATTGGCACATCAATGTCCTCCTCTAAAACAGGCCCTTCATCTGCACTGAGTGTGGCTTCATCATCAGAAGATTCCCCTCCAAGAGAAACATCACTGCCAGAATCTCTGACTTCCTCCTCTGCCTCAGATGCAGAGTCCGTCTCATAGTCATGATGAGACTGTGACACAAAAAGCATACCAACCACCTGCTGAGCGGTCATCCTGCGGCTAGCCATGATCTCTCCTGCTAAAATTAACTGGACAAATTCACCACCAACAACCAGCACTGTGTAAGACAAGTAACAAAGTGTAGCTTTGTTAGTAAGAGTTATAAACTCAAAAACTATACCGCTCACTTGCCTGAAAAAGCTTGATTCACCAGCTACTACACAGCAATCACCAATGATATCCCACTAAAAATAAAGGAAGAAAGGCAAATTAGAAATAAGACAAAACAAATATCATTGTGCACAAACCTAAGGACAATTTCACACCCAATCCTGCATTTAGTACACCCCCTACAAACATGTCATTCATGCATTGCAACAATACTCCTTTGGAGTAAATTGTTTTTACTTACCTAAAACATGCAACTGTGCAAACTGCAGGTCAACCACCGCCAAAACCGCAAGGAGCCACAGCAAATAAAGCAAAAGCTTTGAACTAGAACAAAAAGGAGGAAAACATTTTTTATCATAAATGCAAAGACTTCTTCAGTTGACAAACACTTAGAAATTGGTGCCTAAGTGGATTCTGCCATAGGGGCAGATGGGCCTACTAAAAGAATAGGCCTGTCTGCCCCAAGGAAGCCAGAAAATACCTTTAGTAGTGTGTCCCCATGGAGAGCGACCCTTGCCAAAGGGGACAGCCCTCAAACAAACAAAAAAACAAAAAAACACACACACACTATCCCTGGTGCCTAAGTGGCTTCTGTCCCCCTTGGGGGCAGGTGGGCCTAAGAAAATAGGCCCATCTGCCCCCAGGGGGTGTAGAAATGGCCAACAGGTCAATGCCCCCCTTGGGGGGGCGCCCCGTGACCAAGGGGACGCCCCCCCACAAAAAAAAACAAATAAAAAAAAAACCCTGGCGTTCTAGTGGTTTCTGCCCCCCTTGGGGGCAGACCAGCCTAAAAATAATAGGCTGATCTGTCTCCAAGGGGTGCAGAAATGGCCTGGGTACATGTGCCCCCAAAGTGGGGGGCGACCCTTGCCCAAGGCCCCCCCCCATCCACTAACACACACACACTATCCCTGGTGTCTAAGTGGCTTCTGCCCCCCTTGGGGGCAGGTGGGCCTACAAAAATAGGCCCATCTGCCCCCAGGGGGGGCAGAAATGGCCAACAGGTCAATGCCCCCCTTGGGGGGGGCGCCCCGTGACCAAGGGGACGCCCCCCACAAAAATAAACAAATAAAAAAAAAACCCTGGCGTTCTAGTGGTTTCTGCCCACCTTGGGGGCAGACCAGCCTAAAAATAATAGGCTGATCTGTCTCCAAGGGGTGCAGAAATGGCCTGGGTACATGTGCCCCCAAAGTGGGGGGCGACCCTTGCCCAAGGCCCCACCCCCATCCACTAACACACACACACACACACACACACACACACACACACTATCCCTGGTGTCTAAGTGGCTTCTGCCCCCCTTGGGGGCAGGTGGGCCTACAAAAATAGGCCCATCTGCCCCCAGGGGGGGCAGAAATGGCCAACAGGTCAATGCCCCCCTTGGGGGGGGGCGCCCCGTGACCAAGGGGACGCCCCCCCACAAAAATAAACAAATTTAAAAAAAACCTGGCGTTCTAGTGGTTTCTGCCCCCCTTGGGGGCAGGTGGGCCTAAGAAAATAGGCCCATCTGCCCCCAGGGGGTGTAGAAATGGGCAACAGGTCAATGCCTCCCTTGGGGGGGCGCCCCGTGACCAAGGGGACGCCCCCCAAAAAAAATAAACAAATAAAAAAAAATCCCTGGCGTTCTAGTAGTTTCTGCCCCCCTCGGGGGCAGACCAGCCTAAAAATAATAGGCTGATCTGTCTCCAAGGGGTGCAGAAATGGCCTGGGTACATGTGCCCCCAAAGTGGGGGGCGACCCTTGCCCAAGGCCCCCCCCATCCACTAACACACACACACACACACACTATCCCTGGTGTCTAAGTGGCTTCTGCCCCCCTTGGGGGCAGGTGGGCCTAAGAAAATAGGCCCATCATCCCCCAGGGGGTGTAGAAATGGGCAACAGGTCAATGCCCCCCTTGGGGGGGTGCCCCGTGACCAAGGGGACGCCCCCCCACAAAAATAAACAAATAAAAAAAAACCCTGGCGTTCTAGTGGTTTCTGCCCTCAAGGGGGGCAGAAATGGCCCTAAAAGACATGCCCCCCAAAGGGGAGCGACCCTTGCCCAAGGGGGCGCCCCCCCATCCACTACACACAATCCCTGGTGCCTAAGTGGCTTCTGCCCCCCTTGGGGGCAGATGGACCTAAAAAAAATAGGCCGATTTGCCCCCAAGGGGGGCAGGAAAGGCCAACAGTTCTCTGCCCCCTTGGGGGGGCGCCCCTTGCCCAAGGGGGCACCCCCCCACATAAATACACATAAATTTTTTTTAAAAACGGTGATCTAGTGTTTTCTGCCCCCCTTGGGGGCAGATCTGGCTAAAAAGTAGCCAATCTGCCCTCAAGGGGGGCAGAAATGGCCCTAAAAGACATGCCCCCCAAAGGGGAGCGACCCTTGCCCAAGGGGGAGCCCCCCCATCCACTACACACACAATCCCTGGTGCCTAAGTGGCTTCTGCCCCCCTTGGGGGCAGATGGACCTAAAAAAAATAGGCCAACAATTTTCTGCCCCCTTGGGGGGGGCGCCCCTTGCCCAAGGGTGCACCCCCCACACATAAATGCACATACTAATATAAATCCCTGGTGATCTAGTGTTTTCTGCCCCCCCTTGGGGGCAGATCTGGCTAAAAAGTAGCCATATCTGCTCCCAAGGGGGGCAGAAATGGCCGTAGTAATTGCCCCCTAAAGGGAAGCGACCCTTGCCCAAGGGGCCGCTCCCCGCGTGCCAAAAACAGGAAACAACAACAAAAAAAACAAATCCCTGGTGTCTAGTGGGCATTCCTGCTGCCCGATCGCAATGCGATCGGGCAGCAGGAATGCTCAAAGAGACACCCGGGAAAAGGAAAAGCCTTTCCTTTTCCCCGATGCCTCTTTAGCCCCAACCCCCCACCCACCGGGAAGAGGAACTCACCTCTTCTCTCGTCGCCGCACAGGAAGCAAATGGCTTCCTGTGCGGCGAGGATCCCATAATGAAGTCAGCGCGCGATCGCGCGCTGACGTCATTATGGGGGGGGTGGGGGGGTCGGGGGTGGAAGGGGAAGGGCTTCCCCTTCCATCCCTGACTTTGGGGGGTGGGGGGAAGCACACAGAGGGAGCGAGAGCCCTCCCTCTGGGCTGTGTGCCGAGGACGTAGTGGTTACGTCCTCGGCACAGCAGCACTGTGCCGCGGGACGTAACCACTACGTCCGCGGCACAGAAGGGGTTAAGTGTTGTGCTGCAAGCATACCTGTTTGCAAAGCTCTGAGAATGTGTGTGTGTTTGACTGTCCCGAATTTACTGAAAAGTCAGGACGTATCAAGTCATATAAGGGTTTTATGTGTGATGTGTAATCTGGAATGTAAATTCTGCCAAAATTTAGGAAGCCCAATAGGGAATGGAGTTTTTTGATTGTATTTGCAGGTTGTAACTGCACATATTTTTTGAGGAATTGAGGTACTATGATCTTTCCTTTACTAGATAATTTGTATCCCAGAAACTGGACACTATGGAAGGTTATTTTTGTTTTTTTAAAATAAATTTTATAGCCAAATTCGGCAAATCATGCAACGATTTGGGATACCCGTCTTAGATGTTGTAGTAATTAATCATCCCTGAGATAAATATCGTCTACATAGGACAATGCTTCATGGTCAATGTCGTGCAATATTGAAGTCATTCGAGCCGCGAACAGTCCTGCCCTGTTCTTGTACCCTTGGGGGAAACAACAGAATTTTTCTGGGAGCCTAGTGCGCTGAAACTTGTTAAGTCTCTACTCTCAGGTGCTATACTTTGGCAGAAGAAACCATTGGAAATGTCCAGTGTTGTTTTGTATTTTTTATGCACTATGTTGTTCATGACTGCTGTGCTATGTGAGTTTTGTATAGCGTATGTGCGTGTATGACTGTTTAAATGTCTGTAGTCTAAGACTATTATGCACGAATGGTCCGGTTTAGCTACTGGGAATACGGGATTATTCATTGGTGAGATGCAGGGTTCAATTATGCCCTGGTTCTCCAATTGTGTGAGGATTGCCCTCACAGGTGCTTTAGTGTCATGTTTTATTGGGTACTGGGGTTGAGGTTAAGGTTGATTTTTAATAGGAATTACATAATGGGGGGATCTTTATCCCACCCTACTGGTTGTGGTATAATGCGGGTGCCTGCGCCAATGCCCAATCAATGGTGTAGGAGTCTGTGAACTCGTTAGGAACAAGAGGCGAGAAAGAAGCTTTGATAACATCTTACCCATATTGGCAAGTACTGACATATTCAGGTGGTCAATCTCTTTCGGGCATCACAATATCATATATGTTTACGACGCGGTGCCAAATGAATGTGTCTATTGTGAGTTCAATATCTCCTTCTAACTTTAACATTACTTATACACCCTATGAGGCGTGGAGACACACATGTCCTCAGTTTCAACTTGTAAGAAGTCATCAGTTGCTTTCATCTCCAGATGCTCTTGAAGATTCCGGTGAACTATTGTGAACTCTGCCGCGCTGTCTAATAGCTCTAATGGCCACTTCTTGTTCTTCAATAGAGCCTTCTTCTTGAGTGGCATGACAAACTGCAACTGCTGCGACTTTTTTCATTTTAAATTGGGGTTTTTGTTGGAGAAGTTTCTCTTTTTCTTAACTGAAACTTCTGTTGAGCGTTGTGATTCCTGTCTCTGTTTAAAATACTCAGCTCTTCGCTCTGACCACCCACCTCTCTGACTGCGTTTCTCTGGTGAGTCCTGAAAGGAACGAGATTGGTGTGTATCAGTATATTGATATCTGTCAGGCACTTTTACATTATCTCTATTTCTGAGATTATATCTATTCTGTGGGGTTACTTTCTACGGAGATTCTCTCCTTTCTTTATTAGGTGTTTGTTGTTTTTTATCCCAGCATTTTTCAGACCCTTCAGGAGCTTGCTTGGTAGAATCTTTATTAGGTTTACCCTGAAAATCTTTTTTTTTAAGTCTGCCCCCCAGACTATCTCAACCAATACTAGAGTAGGTCTCCACTATAATATTTGGGAGCTCACATTCTTGATCCTGTGGAGGAATGTCCCGGAGCTGCATGCGCACTGCTAGTGCAACTGCTTCCCTTTTAAGGTTACTTAATATAATTGAGGATAATGTGGCAAAATTGCCCATTAATTGCATCGCTAAGTCCAGCGCCGGGGCAGCCCTGTATTCGTCTTGAATTTGTTTTAACACTTCCGGTAAATTGGCAAGTGACAATGTACAATGTGCGGTAGTATAGAGCGTGGCAAACACCATGGCCCAAGTAATGCAGTTATCTACTCTGGGAACAATCCCAAATGGCAAGCACATAGTTAATATTCTATGCTTATCCTGAGGTCCCGTATGGGGAAATACTGCTTCCAGTTCGCTTATTTTTTGAGCTAACCAAAACGGAATCTCTTCTCGTTTGGTGGGTACTTTACCCATGATTGAATGTACAGTCGCCAGATTAATGCCTGGCATTACTGCATGTGGCTGCGCCGGAGCAGCACGTCCTGGTTTGTGTTTAATGTTTGCATTACAAACTGTACTAAGATAATAAAGCATTTACTGCAATAACTAGGACGATGAAGCATGACAGGATTAAAATTGTGACGAGGAGAGTAAAGCATAAAAATAACACTACCATATTGTCGCTAGAATCATTTAAATTATTTCTACCTAGGCTATGTTAGAGAACAGCATATTAAGCTCTAGTTCTGCCCTTCAGGTTCCCCTGGGAAGACATCATCCCTCATACCTGAGCAGGAGACCTATAGTCTATATAAGCAGCTGTAGCGGAGCATTCAGCCATCAGCATACAGTCGTGGTCATCTGGCTGGAATCTCCCTCTGATGTACATGGGTCAAAGTAGTGATTTTATAATAAAACAGCTGATGTTCCGAGAAAGGATCCCTACATAATAGTGTGTATGTTTCTATGAACACTAGAGACAAAGCGTTACCATGTTTGCCGGCAACCTATCTTACTACAGCCTAGAGAAAAGCACTGAGTGAAAGAAATGTCTTGTTTCCGAACGCAGTGCTGGCCTAGGAAAAGAACAGCTAGATAGAGAAAATAAAACAAGACCACAAATGTGGCTATTGTTAAAATAATAAATTAAGCTGTATAAAATATATCTAGGTTAAAGTGCACAGCGGAAGACCTAGTTCACTCAAATACCGTGTATGAAGCTATACCTAAAATGGCTTCACAACACTACAAACAAAATATACGAATAAATGAATAAAGTTTGTTAGGCCACGAAAATGCAACTAGAAAACAGAACACACTGGAAACATTTTATAGAGATAAGGTTGCATAGTGAGCTTGCATCTGCTTCAGCCCAGCAGAGGCCACTAAATACACATTTAATTCTGACATTTATTTTAGCAAAAAACACACTCTTAAAGAGACCTAATAATTTCATCACACTTTAACTTGGCATGAAAAACAAATATAGGCCTTTCACTTGTTGGTGGCCACTAAGTCAAAATTTTCGAGTTAATATAAAATTAATACATAATGATCAATATATCAAATATAAGTACAATTACATATATGAAAAATATTATTACAAAATATACGCTCTTACAGTGGTACCTGATTTGCAGTGAGGAAGCTGCCCCTTTTGGACAGCTTCCCCTTTGTGAATTGTACAGGATGCTATCCATGTGACCATTAATTGCTCCCCCAACATCTTTCCAAATGGGAACATTCTTTTCAGCAGTGTCTGTCCCTTTATTAAACACAGGATGATTCGAAAAAGGTTTCCTACCTGGGAATCCAAATGCAAGGATGGGGGCCTGCTGTCCCTCAAAGATCACCAGCAATGCATTTATAGCAAGTGGCAGGTCATTGCAAATTACGACCTGCCTTAATAATGTTCATTATTAGGGGGAATTTCCGACCGATTGTGAAAGGATAATTTACTATTTGGCTTCTTTGTACATGGATCCTAGTCCAATAAAGCATTAGTATGATTGAGGATTTTTTTCTTGTGAATTCTATTGCGTACTTGTTTGTTTGAATTTTAGTATTTCCAGTACTATCAATAAAAGGCGCATGTATTGTGAAAGTGAATGTATTTGACATTTTAAAAGAAATCAGACCTTACGAAAAAACTTCATATTTCATGTCCTAAATTTTGAAATATCATTTCAGCAGTGGTGATTGTTGTAGGCATGACATTCAGTCATAGAAATCTTAAAGCACAATGGAGAACACAAAAGCTTAAAGTTTTGAAACAAATGCATTTAGTTCTACTGCCCTATGTTCTTTGTAAAATGTGATTGAATTTGAAAAAGCTCGCAATTACCAAGAGAAACAAATGATGTGACAAACAACTGCATGCATATTAATAGACTTCAAATGGAACTCAATAATATCCAGAGGCAATATCAATGCTTGATACAACACACGAGAATGATTTATAGGTCTGACTTCATTTGAAAAGCACATCATTTGAATTTTTAAAACTGTTAGTTGCTTATGAAGAAAATAAATAACTTTACACCCTTCTCTTTTACCTCTCACTCCTAGCCGAGTTTTAACATTTTCATTTTTAGGACAGCTCATTTTCATGCTTTTGATGCTAATGCTTCTTCATGAAAATAATTCGTTGGACAAAACCATACGTTTTCCAAGAAATGTTAATCCCCTGAAAGTTGTAGTTCAGAAAGGAATACCCAGAATACTTTTTGCTAATTAAATGAAACTCAATGCCTATACCTACAAATATGTAGGGGCTGAGTTTGCAAACTATGAGCAATAAAGGGGCGATAACCTCGCCTTCATCTCAATACTACTGCAGTTTCATGCAAGTTTCTTTTGAGGCCTATTATTGCAACTGCAAGTTTTCAGTTGTATAAAAACGCTGCACAGTAGGGTTAGGATGCCCTATAAAAACACTTTTTTCAGTGAAAAAGTATTTTTCATTTTTCAGAGATCAGAGGGCGATTTCTTTACCTTCCCACTCTGAAATGGGGATTATGTCAGACTTGTGTTGGATCAGATTTGAGTTTGTGGACCTTCCCAAACCTCCAAGGCAAACCACACATTAGAACACCCATCCACCTCCCTCTTAATATGGAGAAGTAGTTAACATCACTGGAGCATCGCAAAAACTGATGCTCTAGTGACACTAGGGTCTTGTAAATCTGGCCCCTAGGTTTGTCTGCTTGCTTCTTATCTCCTTATTCAGCTGTGCTGGGAGGTAGCAACTGTATTTTTTGGGGTAGTGTGTTCTCTGGATCCTGGTGAGCCTGGATTCTCGTGTGTTTTACAGTTGTTTTACTGCAACCCTTGATGTCCATTTTATCATCTACGAGTGCCCATAGGGCAAGTGGACTAAGAAAAATTCGGAGGAGGCGGAAATCGTAAAGCTGCTATCTGCAGCATTAGCATTCTGTGTATTTTCCAGGGGGTAGACTTGCCCCTTTTGAGCCCTAAGAACTTCTTGAAGAAAGTCCACTGTTCAAATCGATCGAAGCAATACTGGTTTGGAGCTGCTAGGCCAGGCAAAAGCACTAGACAGTAGGTGGATAAGTGGCAAACGTCTTCACTTCTCAATTTATCTCCTTATTGTGGGGGGGTTCTGGCCATTGTGACAAACCTGGTCCTGGCTGCTTGGTCCTATTGCAGGGTGCAAAAGCCCATTTGTAGGAAGGTAGCCTATTTCTAGCCTTGTTACCCCCACTTTTGGCCTGTTGTGAGTGTATGTCAGGGTGTTTTACTGTCTCACTGCGATCCTGCTAGCCAGGGCCCAGTGCTCATAGTGAAAACCCTATGTTGTCAGTGTGTTTGATATGTGTCACTGGGATCCTGCTAGCCAGGACCCCAGTGCTTGTAAGTTTGTGGCCTATATTTGTTCCCTGTGTGGTGCCTAACTGTATCACTGAGGCTCTGCTAACCAGAACCTCAGTGTTTATGCTTTCTCTGCTTTTAAAATTGTCACTAGAGGCTAGTGACTAATTTTTACCAATTCTCATTGGCACACTGGAACACCCTTATAATTCTCTTGTATATGGTACCTAGGTGCCCAGGGTATTGGGGTTCCAGGAGATCCCTATGGGCTCCAACATTTCTTTTGCCACCCATAGGAAGCTCAGAGAATTCTTACACAGGACTGCCACTGCAGCCTGAGTGAAATAACGTCCACGTTATTTCACAGCTATTTTCACTGCACATAAGTAACTTATAAGTCACCTATATGTCTAACCCTCACTTGGTGAAGGTTAGGTGCTAAGTTGTTTCTTAGTGGTCTGTGGGCACCCTGGCACTAACCAAGGTGCCCCCACATTGTTCAGGGCAAATTCCCCAGACTTTGTGAGTGCGGGGACACCATTACACGGGTGCACTACATATAGGTCACTACCTATATGTGGCGTTACAATGGTAACTCCGAACATAGCCATGTAACATGTCTAGGATCATGGAATTGTCAACCCAATACCATGGTGGTATTGGGGGGACAATCCCATGCATCCCTTGGTCTCTAGCACAGATTCCGGGTACTGCCAAACTGCCTTTCTGAGGTCTCCACTGCAGCTGCTGCTGCTGCCAACCCCTCAGACAAGATTCTGCCCCCCTGTGGTCTGGGCAGCCTGGTCCCAGGAAGGCAGAACAAAGGATTTCCTCTGAGAGAGGGTGTTACACCCTCTCCCTTTGGAAATAAGTGTGAAGGGTTGGGGAGGAGTAGCCTCCCCCAGCCTCTGGAAATGCTTTGATGGGCACAGATGGTGCCCATCCCTGCATAAGCCAGTCTAAACCGGTTCAGGGATCCCCCAGCCCTGCTCCGGCGCGAAACTGGACAAAGGAAAGGGGAGTGACCACTCCCCTGACCTGCACCTTCCAGGGGAGGTGTCCAGAGCTCCTCCAGTGTGTCCCAGACCTCTGCCATCTTGGATTCAGAGGTGTTGGGGCACACTGGACAGCTCTCAGTGGCCAGTGCCAGCAGGTGACGTCAGAGACCCCTCCTGATAGGTGCTTACCTCTTTCAGTAGCCAAGCCTCCTTTCTCAGTAGCCAAACCTCCTTTTTTGGCTATTTAGGGTCTCTTCTCTGGGCTATTCCTCAGATAACGAAATGCAAGAGCTCACCAAAGTTCCTCTGCACTTCCCTCTTCGACTTCTGCCAAGGATCGACTGCTGACTGCTCCAGGACTCCTGCAAAACTGCAACAAAGTAGCAAGACGACTACCAGCAACATTGTAGCGCCTCATCCTGACGGCTTTCTCCACTGTTTCCTGGTGGTGCATCCTCTAAGGGCTGTCTGCCTTCACCCTGCACTGGAAGCCAATAAGAAATCTCAGACGGAATCTTCCCCTGCCAACGCAGGCACCAAACGTCTGCATCAGCAGTCCTCTGGGTCCCCTCTCATCCTGATGAGCGTGGTCCCTGGAACACAGGAGCTGGGCCCAAGTGTCTCGCACAGTCCAGCGGCCCTTCTCTCCAAATTTGGTGGGAGTAAGTCCTTGCCTCCCCACGCCAGACAGCAAACCTGTGTTCTGCGTGATTTGCAGCTGGTCTGGATTCTGTGCACTTTTCCAGGACTTCCTTTGTGCACAGCCTAGCATGGGTCCCCAGCACTCCGTCCTGCATTGCCCAACTCGCTGAGTTGGACTCCAACATCGTGGGACCCTCCTTTGTGACTCTGAGTTGACCACTGTCCTAAGATTTTCTCAGTGCCTTTTCTGGTACTTCTGTGTGTGCAGCCTGCTTTTGTGGGGGCTCTATGAGTTGCTGAGTGCCCCCTCTGTCCCCTCCTCCAAGGGGCAACATCCTGGTCCTTCCTGGTCCCCAGCAGCACCCAAAATCCTCAACCACAACTCTTGCAGTTAGCACGGCTTGTTTGCGGTATTTCTGTGTGAAAACACTTCTGCATCCTCCAGCACACAGTGGGACATCTTCTCACTGAAGGAGAAGTTCCTGGCTCCTTCTGTTGTTGCAGAATCTTCAGCTTCTTCTACCCAGAGGCAGCCCTTTTACACCTTTATCCAGGGTTTAGTGGGCTTCTGCCCCCCCTGGACACTTGCGTGACTCTTGGAATTGGTCCCCTTCTTTTACAGGTCCTCAGGTCCAGGAATCCATTTTCAGTGCTTTGGTAGCAGTTGTGGTTCTTGCAGAATCCCCTATCTCGACTATACTGTCTTTCTGGGGTAGTAGGGTAAATTTACTCCTACTTTTCATGGTCTTGGGGTGGGGTATCTTGGACACCCTTACTGTTTTCTCACTGTCCCAGCTACCCTCTACATCCTCCCATAGGTCTGGGGTCCATTCGTGATTTGCATTCCACTTTTAGAGTAAATGGTTTGTGTTGCCCCTAGGCCTATGTCTACCTATTGCATTCTATTGTGATTCTACATTGTTTGCACTACTTTTCTTACTGTTACTTACCTGTTTTGGGTTTGTGTACATATAATTTGTGTATATTACTTACCTCCTAAGTGAGGGTACCCTCTGAGATACTTTTGGCATATTGTCACTAAAATAAAGTACCTTTATTTTTAGTAACCCTTAGTATTGCGTTTTCTTATGATATTGTGCTATATGATATAAGTGGTATAGTAGAAGCTTTGCATGTCTCCTAGTTGAGCCTAAAGTGCTTTGCCATAGCTACGTCTAACAGCCTAAGCTGTTGAAACACCCCTTTTCTACTAATAAGGGATAACTGGACCTGGCACAAGGTGAAAGTACCACAAGGTACCCACAATTAGCCAGGCCAGCCTCCTACACCATTATCAAATGGATATCATGCTACATCCTGAGGCAGTATATGGTTGCCAGTGTATCATATTTGTTTCCTTTATATGCTGTAAAGATATTGGAGCCTACGCTCACAATGTAGCTATCGCGCAGGTCATGAGAATATTACAGGTAGGGTGTAAAGACAGTAAAACCTCTGCTTAAGTCAGGGTGATTGTACAGGTAGAATTTACAGAATGGGGAGCTATCACCCTGATTACAGAGGTCTTGTAGGTACGGTGCAAAGACCGCAGTTATTCTTTAATGTCACACACTGGTGTTGCAGGTAAGGTAAATAAACTGTAAAGAAGCAAGGTTATCTCTCAGGTTACACAAGTCTTGCAGGTAAAGTGTGCAGATGGCAGAAATATTGCTCAAGTCACACTGTCACACTGGCATTGTATTTAGAGAGTAAAGACATCAGAGCCATTACTCAAATCATACTGGCAGGGTTAAATAGAGCAGACCTGTTGCTCAGGTCACACAGATCTTGCATCTAGACTGTAAATATAGCAGAACTGTCATTCAGATCACACCAGTCTTTCAGATAGGTAAGTGTACAGACATAAGAGCTTTTGCTCAGGTCACGTAGGTCTTGCAGGTGAAGTATAAAGACAGCAGAGTTATGGATCAAAGCACACCGATCTGGAAGGTAGAACGTAAAGACGGAATAGACGGAATAGCTGTTGCTCGGGTCACACAGATCTTGCAAGTTCTGTGTAAAAACGGCAGAATCATCACTTTTGCACAGATCACACTGGTGTTGCAGTTAGTCTATAGATAGCATTGTTATCACTTAGATCACCCCAGTCTTGCAGGTAGAGTGCAATGACAGCAGAGCTATCCCTCAGGTAAAAGATATCAGAGTTATCACTCGGGTCACAGCGATTTTGCAGGTTGCGTTTAGACAGTGTTATTGAAGTGTATCAAAGCGCTTGCAGTAAGTGTACAGAAAGCAGTGCTATTGAGTGGGTCACATAGGTGTTTCAGGCTAGAGTGTTTAAACAGAATAGGTATTGCAGAGGTCACAAATGTCTTGTTGGAAGACTTTGCAAGTAAACAGTAAAGTTAGCAGAAAGGTGCCGTCAATCTTGCAGGTAGGGTGTGAAGAGTGCTTGCAGATAAAGTGTGACTACAGTAGTGCTATCCATCAGGTCAAGTCACACTGATCTTGCAGGTAATGTGTAAAGACAACAGAACTATTGCTCGTGTAATACCAGTCTTGCAAGGAAATCACAAAGACAGCAAATGTATTGCTAATGTCACACTGGCCTTGCACATAAATTGTGGATGTAGCAGAACTGTCACTCAGGTCACGTCTGTCTCGTCAGTGAGATGCAGAGGCAACAGACCTATGAAACAGGTCAGAGAGACATATTTTGCAGGTAGGGTGTTCTGACAAAAGGGGTATTTATTGGTCAGGTACCAAAATTCATGCAGGTAAGGTTAAAGATATCAACACTATCTCCCACCTTAAGTCAGTGGTTCCCAACCTTTTGACTACTGTGGACCCCCACATTATAAGTACTGGAACCTGGGGACCCCCACTAAATCATTATTAGAATCCAGGGACCCCCCTCCAATGAGTTGGGGACCTAATCTGTTAATATTATTACATTTTCAAAGCAGTCACGGACCCCCTGATGAGGCTTGCGGACCCCCAGGGGTCCCTGGACGACAGGTTGGGAACCACTGATTTAAGTAGTATGTACAGGCAATAGAGCTATTGCCGTGGTCCCACACAGGAGATATGAAAATAGATCTATCACGCAGGCCAAAATCGCTTAACAGGTATATTTTAAGAGAGAAGAGCTATTGCTCTTAAACCTATAGTTTCATAAGATAACTTAGGGAGTATCAAAATATATTATCTGCTCGTGTTGTAATATTTATAAAAAATCTAACCAATGATGAAACATATTTCACTTAAATATACTGCAAATATGATTTTGTTAAAAAGTGTTTTCTCTGTTTAAAAGGCATAACATTAATCGATTCAGTGTTGACAGGCTATCAATCTTTCTAAGAAAGTAACTAATTTATTAACAAGGTGTGAATTACATTTCCATAAAGAACATACGTCATTGGCCTTGTGGCAGAAAGAAGAGAGGATTTAAGTATATGCCATCCACCCATACTTATCTTGGTATTTTGGAGAGTAGAGTGGCCAGGAACCTTAGAACAGCATTACAAAGAATGAAAGAGGCTTTGATAGATGGCATTTTGATGGTGAAAAGAACCATGGGTTGAAGAACGTCTTTGATAGAGTGCTGTTCTCAGCCAAGCTTTTTGCACTTTCTGCAGGGGGGAACTTGGCTCAGAACAAGGCAAGTTGGTTTTCTAAGGGGGATTCCTAATTTTATTAGGACAGCTTCTGTTGAAGCAGATATGCTAATTAAGAAAATTATTAATGATGTATATGTGTATACTAATGGAAAATGCATAGAGAAATGAATCATAGAGAAAATAATGAAAATGTGCCCTCGGGTGTGATCATTGTGTGTACTGAAATTACTGAAAATGTGCAAAATAATGAAAAGATGTAAGAAAAATGTAATAATATGTCATAATGAGATGTATAACCTATGTTTTCCATTAATTTGTAGAGTTAAGTTAGCTGAGCTGTAGGTCTAGTCTCTTTAGGCCTCGAACACTGAGAGCAGAAAACAGTAACCAGGTTTGCTTCGAAGTTGCTGTGGACTTAGCCTTGACTCGCTCAGTGTTAAAGTCGCTTAGCTAGAACATTCTGCAATGTACCGGCAGACAGGAGATGATGAAGACAATTTGATACAATTATGTGTAGAGTAGGCTAAATGTACTTTCCCAGGACTTGAACAATGGAGCCACTGACTGAAGAGGAACATGCAACAGTTTTGATACCTGAAGGGCCGAATGATGAGGACATCGCATGGAGAACCAATCCGCATTTTGTGAATCGAGACATATGAAAATGAGTAGATTCGGTAAACAAAAACTATAGGTTAAAGTCATATCTACAGACTGACTGACCATTAGCAATTAGGGGGATGGACTGAGAGACCCTAATAAAAAGTCATAACAATGGGTAAGATCAGAGTTGCGGGGAGAGAATTGATGACGTCAGGAGACGCTGTCCGATGTACTGATATTGGGCTCATATTCCGTGAGCCTGGTCTGTAGCTGACCAACTGATGACCTGAAGATGAAGACTGACTTGTTGCTGATCCATCTTGAATAGGTAGCTATGAAAATGTGACTTACAAATTTTATGCCTTTCCTTCTATGTACCAACTGCACTGATTATAGATATTCTTACTTAGATAGATTTTTCCAAATTAATGTTTTCTCTAAAAGGTTTTTCTATGCATGAAATCCCACATGCTGATGCTCATCTTGGTTAGGTACGTTGTTGAGGGTGACGTTGACAGTGACAATTGACTGACGGACTTAATTGCTGAACTTCACTATTAATGCTGAGATTTATAGCTTATGTAATTGGATTTTCACATATGTTCTTTAAATGGTGATGTTTTATTAATGAATTAGTAAACTGAAAAAAATTTGAACTAATGGATGATTTAGAATTGTAAGCAATAGGAAAATATTTTTTTTTAACCTTTACTGAGTTGTAGTAATTAATGAGTAGTTAGTTTATTAGATGTTTTCTATAGAATTGTTCTCTTGCTTATTGGTTTTGCTACTGGTCCAGTAGTCACAGCATGACTAGGATACTCCAAGCGATTCAAAAGGTTCATCGACCTATACGCGTCCCCTTGTAAGTTTACTTACTAAGGACCAGGCACGCTAGCAGTCTTTGGTAGCAGCTTGATGGTTAGTTTCCTTGGAGAAATGGTTATGTGGTGATTATTGGTTATGGTAGCAGTTTAAGTTAGGGTTAGTTTTTCGTATTTTATAAGATTTGAAATTTGTTTTTCAGAAATGTCAATAGTAGCAAAAATGATGTCCCCTTAAGCCCAGAAATGACCTTCCCAGATCCTGGATCCCGCTAGTAAGGATGGGTATGTTCTCAGCATATTTTGTGACTGTGTGAAGTGGTAAGTTGCGCTTGCACAGGCTTAAGGCAAACCGCAGGTGATTTGTGATGTATGTGAGGTAAAGTAAGGAGTCTGCGCACTCCAGTTGAGGTTAGTAGGATTGGGCGTACTCTGCAGTATGAGAGTAGGGAAGTTGTCGAACTTCAATTATGTGTGGCGCTTTGTGCTAAAAAATTATCCACGTGGTTGTTGATAAGGTACGGACCCTGTGTTGTCTAAGACTCCAGAGTATATTGGCAAGTGTTGGAGACAGTTGATTATATGTTGTAATCTGTCTGGTTTAATAGGTTGATCGGGCATGGTCAACAAGTTGGTGAGTGAATTAACTGAGTAAGTGAAAATTTCAACTGAGATTTGGCGAGTCCTATGCGCACCAGGACAGACCCACTGATCTGTTGAGAGTAAAATTTGCGGGTCGAATTTTGCTTGCGAATGAGGGAGACTGAGAAAAAGGAATTGCTACATGAGAGAAGGAGCCATTAGTGAAAATCCGTAAGGTCTCTGAAGCGATTGTGTCCCCTTCCTGTAGTAAACCAGCAGGTTTGTTTTAGTTATTTTTAGTTTTAGTGCTTGCAATAATTTGCATTAGTTGTGTGAGTCGAGTTCAGGAGGGCAAGCCGCAAGACTTTGTCAGCCGCTGTGTGCAGGTGTGACGTCAGAGTGTGCTGCGCTGGGATAGGTTGGTTAGTAAGAAGAGCTGCAAATGGATTGGCAGCTGTCCGTAAGAGGCAATTGGTTGAGTAAGCGGGAGAAGGGAATCTTGGAAGTAAGGGTCATTTCATTATTGAATCAAAATAAATAAAACAAACAAAATGAAGTTTTTCAATGCGTTCAGAAGTGCGATGAAAGGTGATACCTACATTAAGGCGTCAGTGGGGGAGCCGACCCCACCGGAAAATTCTCCGGCTTATATTGTAATGGAGGAGCGAGGTGTAGCACTGTGTCTTTGGATGAAGCAATGGTATAAGTTAACCAAGAATCCAGGGTCCCTAGAGTTTCCAGAGCATGGAACAATTAATTTGAGAATTTTGGACCAATTGCGAATGGCTTTATATGAGATGAAGCCGTTACCAAGACCGGCACAGTTTGAGGCTTTGGCGGTTTGGGAACTGGTGGCCAGACAGCAACAAGAGATGACATTTAAGAAGAGAATGAAATGAGTAGAGAAATCTTTAGCTGAAGCTAGGTGGGATTGGGAGCAGAAAAGATGGAGAACAGAGAAATTGTTTCCTGCAATTACGAGGAAGATGATACGGAGAAGGAAGATAGTACAAAAGAGAATGAGAGTGCAGGGAAAGAGAAAAAAAGAAAGACCTATGTAGACGATGAAGATTCTGATGTTGAGGACCTCATTGCACAGTTGTTGAGGGATCGACCTTCACCTTTTGCAACCTACTCCGGAGGTCCAAGTACTAGTACCGCTACAATTGTTCCAGCACAAGCTACAGGAACTGAGGGTGAAGGACAGACAGACAGTGGACAGATACCAGGGGTAGTACAGAGTACACCAAATGCAGGGACTACTACTGTGGTCCAGGCGCAAATGCATCCACCATCAGTACAGAGGATTTATCCGGATGTGCCAGTTGTAGAAATGGTTTTGAACCTAGTGGTGCCAACGAAGCAAGTACTCCCAAGGCCAATGCTAGTTCAGACCAAGCCGACTACAATGCTAGTACCTGGAGCACAGCCCCAGGGTCTGCCGAAGTTTACACCAATGACAGGAACACAATCAGATATTACACCAGTCATGAATCAGGCTATGGGGGTAACTTTTCCACAAGGTGCGAGGGTTAGGGTAGCACCAGATGCAATATCACTACCAATTACTGTAGGTCCAGCGATACCCCTATTTGCGCAGACGAAAACAAGTGCAGGAGATCAGGGTGAAATGTCAGAGAGTCTTGTAAGAAGAAGAATGGGTGATCCTGTGCAGATGATGTCATCCGCAGGTCAGACTTTCAATGAATATAGACATTTAGTGGATCTTAGTCCACTTGGAGCGCTCCCAGATGCAGTAAATGGCCTGAATGCAAGTCAGAGTTTGAAGCTTATGACGCCGCAAGGTTCAGGAGCAGTGATGCAACAGGTATCAGTACCAAACGCAAGTAACATCTCTTTACAGGGATTGTCAGCGCAGCAACTGAGTGAATGGTTAGACAGTCTAAATACACCACAGAATACCTCCAAGGGGGAAGAGCAGATAAATCGTGTAAGATTGAACATAGAAGCAACTGAGTTAGTGGAGAGAACAATGGGTGTGAATAGGTTAGAGTCCTACACTGAAGAAGAGCTGAGGTACTTGTGCCCAAAGATTACAAGAGAAGTGAGTAAAATTAATCAGAAATTGGCGGAGCTAGCAGAAAAGCATGACATCGAGATTGAGAAAACAAAGCATTTGAAACGCAGTTATAGATTAGATTTCGAGGCAAAGGATTTTGAACGCATGAGATCAGCGAGAATGAAGGCTAACTCAAGGGAATTGCTGCAGAGTGCTCAGATCTGGGGAGCATTAGAGAAGTGGGAAGGCAGATGGACAAAGAAAAAAGATAAGCGAAAACAAGATTCACAAGAAAGGTCTGAGGATGTCCAAAAAGAAAGGGAATCAGTAAAGATGCTTCAGATGAGAGAGATTCCAGGGGGGCAGTTTGTACATGTTCCATGGCACAGTAGTGATATATTATCATTTACAAGCGATTACCCAAAGTTAAGGGAGAAACCAGTCAAGTGGTATCAGCAGACAGACAGATTTGTAAAACTTTCCAAATGTTTGTGGGAGGACTTAAGCACATTATTGGATATAGTGGTTCCAGCTGACTTATGAGTTGAGTGTAAAAGAGCAGTGGATTGGCCAACAAGTGAACCGGAAAGGGATAAGGCAACGGGTGCACCTTCACCTGAGGTAATGAAAAACTACTACAAGGTGATCGAGTTCCTGAAGACAAGAATTTCTCCCAAAAATATTGATTGGCAGAGAATTGACAGAAAGGTTCAAGAATCCAACGAATCAATACATACTTATTATGAGAGATTGTTAAAAGTGTTCAAAGAGTACAGTGGTAAGGAAGCAATTGAGCTGAAAGACATGTTGCATTTTGTGTTCAGGTTCATTGAAGGTTTGAGACCATAGGTAGGGCAGATGATAAAGAGTAATTTAATTTGTTTGCAGGCAAAGCTGATTGATGAGGTGTTGCAGTATGAAAAATACTGTAGTGCTGACATTGAATTGAAACAGAAAAAGCTGAAGGAGAGAGAAATGGTGATGCAGATAAAGGCAGCTCAAGGAGCTATAGTACCGCCTATGCCGCCACAGCAGAGAGCTGTCATATTTCAGCCTCAGATGAGAGGCAGAGGTCGCGAAATTGACATGATGAGTGGTCCAGAATTGAGTACGGTAGTGGTTCAGAATGACATGCGGGGAATGAAAAAGATGTTACAGTGTCATTTGTGCAGAAACGTGGACACTGGAAGTGGGAGTGTCAGCAAGGAGGTGATGTCAGTACATTTCAAACTGTGAAGGTCCCAAGATTTATTCCTAATGTTCAGAATCAAGTGCAAAATTTGCAACCCGTGCAGCAAATGCAGATGCCCCGTGCACAATTAACACAGCTACAACCAATGCAGCAGCAAGTTCCTATGGTACATAGACAGCAAATGCAGATACCTCAAGCCCCAATGGAGCAGCTACAGGTGATGCTTACTCAGCACGTCACAGGCCAGAGACAAGACAGTAGTAATAACACAGTACACCAAATCGCATTTTACAGTGAGGATGAAATAAACGAAGAATGGATGAGTGACAGTTCGGATGAAGGACCATGTGTGCTTGCAGCATCCTTAGAAGTAGATCAGAGAGGACCTTTTGTGAAGGGAAAAGTCATGGGTTATAAGGTCTCATTCTTAGTGGATACAGGAACTACATGTCTACAGTGAGAAGAGTAGAAGTCCCAAATTTACCTCTTTCAGGCAGAACAGTTCAAAGTGTGGGGGTGGAGAATAGACAGTTGACAAACCCAATCACTGAACCAGTGCAGGTTGAAATCCACAATTATCAGGGACTACTTAAATTTGTAGTGTGTGACTCGAGTCCAGTATCCTTACTTGGAAGAGACTTATTGTGTAAAACAAGATGTTCCATTAATTGTTCGGACACTGGAAAAGAAGTTCAAACAAACAGTGATGATGAAGAAGAGCAGGTGGCTGAAATGATGATCAATAATGCTAGTGAAGAATACCCGTTGATTGAATTTTTCCCAATGTTTACTGTGAAAGAGTTACATGCAGACTTACAAGGAACGGTGAAAGAAGAAGTCTGGGATCTGACAGGTAAAGAAGTAGGTCTGATTGAGGGAGTGGAACCGATTAAGATCACTCTGAAACCCAATTCAGTATTCTCGAAGCTTCCACAGTATAACATGCCGCAAGACGTTCTGATGAAGGTGGAACAAATAATTGGAGATTTTCTAAAACAGAAAGTTTTGAAGGAAGTGTTAATAAGTCTGTGTAATTCACTAATAATGGGTTTAAAGAAGCCATGTGGAAAAGTGCGTGTTGTGCATGACTTGCGAAAAGTGAATGACTTGGTGATCAATTGTTGTCCAGTGGTGATACTGTTTCAGATTCCTTGCGAAGCAGAGTGGTTCACAGTAGTTGACTTGTCACAAGCTTTCTTTGCAGTGCCTCTTCATGAGGATAGTCAGTTTATTTTTAGTTTCAAATTCCTATACAGAGTCTACAGCTGGTGAAGGCTTCCACAAGGGTATACGGAGTCACCATCACTGTTTAATCAGATCTTGAAAAAGAACCTGGAGTCATTAGAATTGCCATACCAATCGACTCTAGTGCAGTATATTGATGATTTGCTGATCTCATCCAAAACCAGGGGCGAGTGTAAATACAACTGGATTGCCCTGTTGAATCATTTGGGGAAATTTGGACATAAGGTTTCACCTGTAAAATTACAGTATTGTCAAAAATCAGTGAAGTACCTGGGACACCAGATTGAGAAGGGGTTAAGGAGAATTTCCAGAGAAAAGAATTACCATGATAGTGCAGAGAAGTCCTCCGACTTCACAGAGAGATGTTAGGATGTTCCTAGGAATGGTAGAGTACTGTAGACAGTGGATTCCGAATTTTGATGAAATTGCCAAACTATTACAGCAGTTGACACACAAAGAAGTTACAGATCTTATTACCCTAGATCAAGATCAGATGAAAGCATTCACTGAGTTGAGAGAAAGTTTGTAGAGAGCTCCAACATTGGGAATGCCTGATTATAAAAAAGCCTTTCACATTGTTTTGTCATGAACGTGATGCTTGTTCTTTGTCTGTTTTGACACAGGTCCATGGAGGTGCTTATCGCCCAGTAGCTTATTTGTCAGCTACCTTGGACCCGGTCGCAGCAGCTTTACCAGGTTGCTGCGTGCAGTAGCCGCAGTTGGTCAAAGTCTTTCCCAATGTGAGAGGGTAGTCATGGGATACACTTTGACGGTAATGGTACCACACTGTTGAAATTTTATGGACAAGGATGAAAACACAATACTTGACAGGCGCAAGACTGACAAGGTATGAGACAAGCATATTGGGCGCACCAAATGTAAAATTGAAGAGATGTACAGTGCTAAATCCAGCAACATTGCTTCCAAGTGATACTGTTGAAATTTAAAAAGAAGAGGACATTGAACATGATTGTCTTGAGGTAACTGAATTGTGTACAAAACCAAGACCTGATATAAGAGATACGCGCTTAGCGGAAAATTATTAAATTGTCTTTGTTGATGGTTCGTGTCTCAGAGATGGAACAGGGACACTGAGGGCAGGATATGCAGTATGCACAATTACTGGCACATTAGAAGCTTTATGGCTTCCAGGTGTATATTCTGCACAAGTAGCAGAATTAGTAGCTCTTACTAGAACATGCTATGTTTCTGCTAGACTAAGAGTCACCATCTATACCGATAGTCAATATGGAATTGGAATTGTTCATGATTTTGGTCAGCTATGGTCACAACAAGGGTTCATGACCTCTACTAGAATGCCAGTGAGAAATGACTACAGAATAAAAGAGTTTTTGCACGCAATACAGTTACCTGAAGAAATTGCAGTGGTAAAATGCAGTGCACATCAAAAGACACAGGATTACATCTCATTGGGAAACGGATATGCAGATGAAGTCACAAGGTTTTGCGCATTGAGCTGTATATCGTTTGAGGACAAGTGGGAATTGATGCCTGAAGAACAGAATAATTGCACAAGTTTTGCCTTAAAAGTGATTGGCACTCTAGAAGAGTTAAAAACATTACAGGAAAATACAGACAAGGAAGAGAAATGACTTTGGATTAAGATGAAGTATATTCAAAGATCTGATGAAATTTGAGTTTCTGAGGAGGGCCAGGTGGTGTTGTCAAATAGTTTGTTAACTCAGATAGCACGTTACTACCATGGCCAGGCGCATATTGGAAGAGACTCCATGGTCAGACTGTTTAAGGTAGACTGGTCCAATCCAAGGTTCAGGCAAGCAGCAGAGGCGGTGTGTCATCGATGTGTAATTTGTCAGCAACTAAATGTGGGAAAAGGGACTTTGGTGAATTTGAGCCACATTGGAAGAGCAGGAGGTCCATTCAGCAGGATGGAATTGGATTTCATTGAAATGCCTGTGTGTGATGGTTTGAAGTACGTGTTGGTAATTGTGTGTGTCTTCAGTCATTGGATTGAAGCATACCCCACACGGAGGAATGACAGTCTCACAGTAGCAAAGCTGTTGCTCAGAGAGTTTGTACCATGGTTCAGATTTCCAATCTCTTTAGCATCAGATAGATCAATAATGAAGTGATCAAACTCTAATGTGCAGCACTAAACATTGATCAGAAACTGCATTGTAGCTATCGCCCAGAAGCCTCAGGAATAGTGGAACAAATGAATGGTACTTTGAAATCGAGAATTGCCAAGATGTGTGCAGGTACCAAACTGAAATGGCCAGACTCATTACCTTTGGTGTTAATGCCAATGCAAAACATACCTGACAGGAAGACAGGACTGTCGCCCCATGAGATCCTCAAGGTATGGCAATGAGAATACCAGCAATACCAGCCAATGCACTCGATGATATGGTGTTGGACTACTGCAAGGGTTTGTCTGATGTGGTTCGCTCTTTCTCTCAGCAGGTGCAGGCTGCTACCCTGCCACCCATCCATGACCCAGGTCACAATCTGAGAGCTGGAGATTGTATCATCATCAAAAAGCAAGTGCGCAAAACTTGTTTGGAACCATGCTGGATGGAAGGTCCATACCAAGTAGTGCTAACAACTACAACAGCTGTAAAGTGTGCAGGACTACCGAACTGGATACATGCAAGTCATACAAAGTGGGTGGTGAGTCCGCAAGATCATGAAGAAGTGTTGTTGAGAGCACCAACAACAGCAAAACAAGTGACTGTAAATGAGACAGAACAAGAGCAAGCTGAACTTGAAGTTGAACCTGAGCTTGTGGAAGATGGATCTATCACACCTGTAAGAGACGAGAGTGAAGAGTTACAGGAGGGTGAGCACGAGCCTAATTCAATGGATACAGCAGGAGAACTGACCACAACAGGGGTTCTCCCAGAAGCAGGCGCTGCTGAAACGCAAACAGAGCAAGTGCCAGATCAAAAAGGTAAAGGGGTTGAGACGTATCAAAGTCAAAGCGATCTGATTCCTCCTAAACCTGTTGCAGGTCCATCAAGAGAAAACCCCATAGAGAAAGAAAAGGAAAGGAGTCCAGAGGAGAATATTGACAGAAGGGACAAGAAAAGGAGATAAGTGGCCTGAATCAGAAATTGAAAAAAGGAAGAATTGAATGAATGAAACAATAGAGGAAGAAGTGGATACTACAAGAAAGGAGGAATTAAGTGAAGGAGAATTAGATGGTGAACGAAGGTTGAAAAGAAAGAGAGTGGCAAGTTGAGGATACGCTGGTCCTGGGTGGGCATATGTAGCAACAAACGAATGGCAAAATTAGTTTATGTCCTTTTGTTTTGACAGAGAAGTTCTGAATCAGTACTTTGATGCAACCTAAAGGTGATCAATAGACTGAGTTGTTGAGTTAATCTGAAGAAATCTGAAAAGAGAGACTGTTGAAATAAAGAACTGGAAAAGACATTGATAATTAGTTTATGTCCTTTTGTTTTGACAGAGAAGTTCCGAATCAGTACTTTGATGCAACCTAAAGGTGATCAATAGACTGAGTTGTTGAGTTAATCTGAAGAAATCTGAAAAGAGAGACTGTTGAAATAAAGAACTGGAAAAGACATTGATAACTTGATGTGACAATTGAAAACCCAGATGTGACAAGCTGCTAATCGATTTTGACAAAGGAGAAAGAGTTCCTATGTGTGAAACTGAACTGTGAGAAAGAAACATTTATCCTTCATTTTCTGTTGCACTTATCTAAGAGTTGATTCTACTTTGTGATTCTTTACAGATCATGGCTGAAATAGATAATCGTGTTAAGAATATTAGAAATTGTAGGTATTTGAGTGTGGGAGTGGCAATTATGTGTGGAGTGATGTTTATAATAATAATTGTGGGAATGTCTGTTCATGAAATGAAGGAAGCTACTATTGCTTCTATTCCTGAGACTACTACACTAACAGCTTTAGAAAGGTTTAAGTTAGATGAGAAATACTTGCATGATTATACTAATGCTCAAGGAGAGCTTTCCTCTAATGTATTCTATCCGTTGTTGAATGAGTATGTTGAGACGATGGATACAAGGAATTGTCTTGTGTGTATGCAATTTCCTTCCTCTGTAAAAGAAGGGGTTACGTACGATAGTCTGCCACTAACTTATGGCATAAGCTGTAGCCTGCTACTAACAAGATTCTATAACCAAGAGTATATTCAGTATTTTAATTCTAACTATGATCTTGTGTTTTCTTTTGTTCCTATTATTAGATTTTTGAGTAAAATAGCCAAAGAGCATGATATAGTAATAGTTAGAGGTTTCTTTGAACCAACATTAATGTTTGGTACCTCATACGCTCATAAAAATAACCTAACCTGCTTACTAACCCCATTAGAAAAGAGCTTTAAAGGGCATACTGATGACAGGAAAGAGGCATTGAAGGAAAAGCTCGTAAAAGGATTGGAGAAAAGAATTTATAAGAACAATTATGCTTACACTGCTATTAAAACGCAAGGGAAATTAGCCTTAGATGCACTACATGTAGGGAAGCTTTGTATATATAGGCCAAAATCACGCACTGACACTTTATTTGTGGGAACGAGTGAATGGAGGCATGTGTTTTTGTTTCAGAGTAAATGGACTTTTATGCTGAATGGTCAGGACTCTGCAATTCCTGGGATTTACTATATTTGTGGACTTAATGCTTATCACCGTCTTCCTAGAGGATGGTATGGGACATGCTATTTGGGAATAGTTTTCCCTAAAATCAACCTGATAGATGATTTAAAGACATTTCCGAAATTGACTGCATTACATCATGAGCGACAGAGGAGGGAAACCTCTTCTGCAATTGTGGGAGATATTTTTAGTGTGATAATTCCTTCTGGAGGAGTTATTTTGAATGCAATAAAGATACGAAAGTTGTCTACTGTTGTGGATAACATGTTGACAAACTTTACAGGGGCAATACTCCTGTTGGATACTGAATTAGCTGCGGATAGAGCTATGACGCTTCAAAATAGGCTTGCTTTAGACATAATTTTAGCGTAAGATGGCGGAGTCTGTAAAATGATTAGTGCTAGGCATTGTTGTTCCTAAATACCCAATAGTGATTAGGAGGTAAGATACTTACTTACTAACTTAACTAACTTGAGTAAAGATTTGAAAGAATTGAAGGAACCAGGAGTTTGGGAAAAGGTTGGAAATGGATTTGCTTCAGTAGGCAATTGGTTTAGTCAAATTTGGAATGGGGTACTATGGAAAATTGTACAGAGAATATTAATAGTGATCACTTGTATACTAGGATTATGGGGTACATGTAAATTATGGCAAAAGACAAAATTGGGATCTGATACCCCACAGGACTGAGACACACAGGGGTAGGAGGGGTATGAGGAAAAACAGTGTGGGAAGACGAACAGATAGACGAGACATGGAGGGTTGTATGGGATAGATGATGAGATAGGGCCATGATTGCTGCACCCAAGGAAGTGATCCTGGCATTGAGGGCAACATCCTGCAGAACCCAAGCCCTTCCTCATGGATCTGCTATGGGATCCAACAGCAGATTACCTGCTTCGACTTAGCTGCCACCATCCCTTCCTGGGATCCAGCCACAGATGTGACAACACAGTGAGAGGTTTGGATAGCACAAGAGAAATGTGGGGTGTCGGGGACTTTGGAGCTCCTCCTGGGACTCTGGCAGGCACTCGAAGGGGGACTGATTCCTGAGGGCACCATATGGCAGAGAGGGGTCAGGTGTTTCATTTCCCTGCGGTGGGGTCACCATTGGCAGGTCCAATTGGTAGAATTTAAGGGGAGAGGGGACATCCTTCCCTCCCTGGTAGGAGGTGTCCAGTTCAGGCCACCCACTACAGTTTCCACATCCTCCACCCGGTCACTCTCAGCTGAGTCCATCTAGGTGGGCGCACTCCCCCTGCCTCCTGATGTTGTCGGTCTCTCCTCCTTTTCCTCTGCTTCTGTTGAAGACAAAGGCAAGGAGCGCCGACATTCCCAGTAAACTTGTCTCAGTCCCCAGTCCTCTTCTTGATGGTCCTGGCCAGCTGGGTCCACTGAAATAGAACTGAGAACATTATGTAGTTGGTGTACAAATGTAGGGAAGGTACAAGGTAAATGAGTATCCAAAGTAAGTGCTGACTCTGTACTCCATTTATCTCACTGACCAATATCAGGTGACTTTGATCACAAATGCATGTGTACTCTCACTGAGATGCCCAGGTGTTACTCACACATTGATATCTGTCACAATTGTGGATGGTATGCCCCTCTGTGTTGAAAAAGCCAGTCCTTAAGAAAAATTGCTATTAAGACCAGATTTTCAAGGGCAATTAAAGCTGTATGTGTGAAAGATTGGACAGAAGTTTATATTTCCTTGCTAAATTGGTTCAAGGGTACCCAGTCCTCTCTACTTAGTCATTTTTACAAGTATGTCTGCAAGTGGAGATGGAATACAGTCTGGATGGGGCTGCCAACACCGAAGTATGAGTATGACAACCCTGTCAGGTTTTGGTAGTCTCAAACTATTGCATGTCATTGGGGGTGTAGCATAGTCTGAATTTACATAAATGCTTGCATGGACGTGCATGTAAAAACCAGGCCTTGGTACTTACCTTTGTTAAGCTGTGGGTATATGTATCGGTAGAAAATATCAGCCAATCTACATAGCATGTTCCACATTTGACAGGTCAGAACTCCCTGGTGTTGATATACCCCAGTTGGCATATGTGAGAAATTAGATTAGCTAGCTAAATGTTGCATGAGACATACATGCCACTGTTGTGTAGACATGCATTTGTTTACCCTTGGAAATGTGAGGATTATTTTGTATGAGACAAGTATTCCAAAGTCAGCCATTATTCCAAGATACATGAAATTAAGCTACACACTGATAAAAGAAACAACAAACACATGCAAGTAACAGCATGCAATACAAAATGTGACCTCTAGACCCCATACTGGTCAGTGACTGGGCCATCACTTTACCCCTTGCACTCAGCAGTGAAAAGGCCCTTGCTTCGCCAGTCATGGTGTTGGCAGTGCATAACTTCAAATACATGCAAGAGGCATGGCTATTTACCCTGTAGTATTTTGAACACTACAAGTCCCGTGATGCACTCTGCTCAGTGCTTCCAATGTGCTCCAATGGGGCATTGGCCTCATGACTGCTGCAGCAATTGCTAGGATAATGTCAAACAAGACATAAGCGAAACACATCAAAGGCATACAAGTAACAGTATGCGATACAAAATTTAACCTCTTGACCCCACTCTGGACAGTGACTGGACCATTCCTTTGCCCTTGCATTCAGCAGTGATGAAGCCCTTGCTTAACCAGTCACGGTGTTGGCACTGCATAACTTCATGTGCATGCAAGAGATATGGCTATTGCCCCTGTGGTGTTTTGAACACAAGTCCCAGGATGCACTCTGCTAAGTGCTTCCAATGTGCTCCAGTGGGGCATTGGACTCATGACTGCTTCAATTGTTCACAATATATACATGGTGACATGTGATACACATTGGAACTGCTCAGTCACCACTCACACCATGATAACACACAGATTATAGAGCCCATGAACTTACCAGGTCTCTGCTGCTCCAACTCCTCCAGCTGAGCATGGAGGGTCGGCCAGTCTGTTCTCAGAACCCTCCTGTACAGAGGGAAGAGGCGGAGCCAATGCATTTGGGGCTGAGAGGACTGACCCAAAGGATCTGTGGCCCTCAGTCAGGTCTGACATTTCAGGTCATCCCAGAGCTTGCGCCAGTTCCAGGCCCACCAGTGGTAAACGTCAACTGCACTGCAGCACTGCGCTATATGCTCCTAGAGCCAAGCGAATGCTGCATTGCTGAGCTGGTCCTCCTGGCCCCCATAAAGCTGAGGGTAATGATCCAGCTAAGATGTCCAATTCTCAGTCACAGAAGGGGAGTGCTCTCTCATCTACTCCTTCAGCCATGTTGGGGGCAGGTAGGGTGTACAGAGCAGCAGGATAACAAATGATCCTGTCTGTAGTAGAAGATGACTGAGAATTACAATAAAATGGCTGCCTGCAACTTCCTGTCATGGACTTCCTGTCTTGCATTTCCTCTTTGTCCTTTCCTGTTGCCAATCATTGGGTTCCAGCCCCTGCGGATGGTCCGTTCTGACTGCAGATCATTGGGTCTGAGTGCAGATGCTCCGCCCCAAGGGCGGTACATCCACCTCAAGTGTTGATCCTCCACCACGAGTGCAGATGTAAAGATACTCCTCATATCTTACCTTTGTAAATGCCAAACAATTGTAAACTTACACTTTTGGTCTAAACTTAGACGAAAAGTGTAAGTTTACCTTTGTGAATCGGGCCTTCCATGTTTGAGTTGGCAGTTTGGGGGGGAAGGGAGGAGAGCTCACCTTTTTACCCATTCCACTTCTGTTTTGTAACTGGACCTGACTGGACAATACCTGCCATTGCTGCTGTCACTTAGCCACAAAGAAAACACAATATCCCCCCCATCGACAGACTCAAAGGTAGGGGCAATGCCAGGGTACATTGGGTGGGTACTGTACAGTAGGTCGGGCCACTGCAGGCATGTACATGTCACAGTATTTGTTTTTAATCACTGTGACATGTACAAGTTGGGGACACGAGTGCATCACACACGGATGGGGCCACACTGGTACACAACACATACGGACTCATTGGCAAATAAATGCTGACACCACCATAATGGTACATTAACACATGTCAACTATGTTCATGTGTGCACGTTGCCAGGGGACTTGTACCTGTCATGCTGTGCTGTGAGTTTTGTGTGTGTGAGTACGTGTGTGTGCATGCAATGCGATTGGCTGGTTGAAATGGAGGGAGCTGGAGTGGGTGATGTGGTTGTATCAGTATGTGTGTCATTTACAGGTGAATCCAATGCCATTGTGTATGTTTTGCTGCTGTGTGACACATTCAGGTTAGTGTAGTTGTTGTGTGGTGGATGTTGTCATGCTATGTGTAGTTTTACATGTGTATAAGTGTCTTTGTGTAGCTGAGTGTGTAGTTGTGTTGTTTGTTGTTGTTGTGTCATGTGTGGGTGCAGTGTCAATGGTGTGTTTGTGTGTGTGCGGTGTCATGGATGTATGTTAATGTGTGTTTTCGGCATGTACGGGTTGTGTTGTGTCAGACTTGCACTGGGTTATTGTGTGAATCTGGTGTTTTGTGTGGTGTGTAATGCAGGGGTACACATATAGCTAAATTAGAGTATGGATATATGTCACTCTCTCTCTTCCATGCCCCCTGCCATTGTACAAAGTCCATTGTGATTCACTGCCATCTCCCTCCGTCTCATCCGTCTCCATTCAATCCGCTTGCAGAGCTGTAACATCTAAATATGGGGGGCAGAAGACCACCGACTTGAAGGTCTTTTTGGGTCTGTTGTCGACACTGCTTGGCAGTGTAACCACAAACACCTAAATCAGCCCCAACATTTACTTACCACTTTGCCCCTTTGAAGAAGGACTTAGTGGGTAGAGTGCCAAACTTTGGCTCCAGGACTAAGAAAGCAAGAGTAAAGAGTTATGTCTCTCCCATGGAACAGAGTATAGAGCTTTGCTCACTCCCAGAAAACCTGTGAGAAGATTGGGCACACTTTGATATGCAAAACTAAGGAGTAGCTTGACTCTGCACAGGCCCTTCCTGCCTCTGTGAGGCAAAAAAGTGCTTGTTACTGCTTTTTTATTTTGATGAGTAATGTTTTGTCATGCAAATAAAAGAACATTGACTTTTATACTTTCACTGATGCTTGAGACATTTTTTACATTTCAGTGTAATGGTCACATCTATGAACTCATTATACAACTATCATCATTTTGGTCTTGTTTTAATCATTAAACTTCTCTTTTTTAACTACATGGATTTGGTTACTTCACTGTTGCTTAAGTCCATTAATGGGTGCGTCGGCCAATGGCTGACACACACACCCTCCCTGGTACAACTGTCTCCCATTTGGCTAAGACCGGGGAGGGCTTAAAACGCTCTTCCTGTGCAAAGCACAGGGAGATTCCCCTCTCCCCACCAGAGAGGTGCAGAATTGTTTCCGTGTCTCTCACCATCCCCCTGCTTAGCTGTGACATCAACATGCCATGAGGTGCGCTGAGGTCACAATTTCCCCACTTGAGCAGTGAGAAGACGACTCTTGGTCCAGTGGGGAAAAAGGCCTTAAAAAGCCAAAAGTACTTATAGTTAGGACCTAGTTTCCACTGAAAAAAACATTTTTTGTTTTGCTAACACATTTGCTGCCATTTGAGAAATCCTTACTGCATTTTCAAAACTAGTTTGCCACTCACTTCATTTGCTATATTGAAAGTTTTGGGGTACTTCATCGAGTGGGGGTAAGAAAAAAAGGGGGGTCCCAAAGCACCTTTTCCTCATGCAATTTCCATAGGCATTTTGAGACATGACTATAGCCCAAACTGCTGAATAGAATTACACGAAATTTGGCAAAAATCTGGCTCTTGGTACAGAAAGACCCCTTTGTGTTTTGGTGTAAATTTCTTCTGTCGTTTTTCAGGTACTAAAAGAAAGAGAAATATAGATATCTAGGGATGTGGATATTCCGCGTATCCAACAGGTCTGCTGAGCTCTGATTGGCTGCCAACACTTCAACCAGGAAGTGTTGGCAGCCATTTTAGGAATTGGACTGAGCCGAGTCCCAAAAAAACAAACAAATAAAGAAAAGGGGGCAGGGTAGGAATAGTCTGACTCCCTAGGCCTGGTGCTGAGGTCCCCCAGTGATGCCAACTGGGCCAATTATTTCATTTTCAAGGTGAAAATTGTGGAGGATCCATGTGGAAATTAGAAAACACAAGCATGGTCTCCAGTGTTTGTTTCAAATTGAGCCCCCGGGTGGACCAGGTCCTAGGGGCTTTTGTAAAGTTATATTATGAGAAAGGGGGTGATTGCAACCCCCCCTTCCTATGGCCAATATATGCCCTGGGCACCGCCACCACTCCAGGCCAGGCCATTATGAAAATATAAGGAGGCCTCCATCCATACGCCTTTTAAGCACCCAGAGACTACCACCTCCCTGTGGCTTTGCATTTAAAAGCAGAGGGGGCCTCTTGGACCCTCTTCCTTACTAGTAAATTGCTCGGGGGACCATCACCTTCCATGGGTGAAAGGATTATTTTTTTTTAAAAGGGGAGGCTGCCACACAGACCAACTACTGGGCAATATTCGGCCCAGGACCACCACTTCTCTGGAGCATGGCCACATTTTAACTGGCAGGGGACCACATTGCCCCTCTCCTGAGCCATTTTAAGCCATGAGGACCACCGCCACCCCGGGGCTGGCCCCACATAAATAAAGGTTGGGTACATTGTGGCCCACCTCCTGGAGCCATTGAGGGTGCTAGGGACCGCCACTCCATAGGACCAGCTCCCCTTGGCCTGAGAAGTCCACTTTAAGGACATGGTAGGTTGCTTCATTTGGCAGAATCTATGACAGCTCCCACCAAGAAAGATCAAGCTGTAAGTCTTTTTCCCCATGGGTGGGAGCAGGAAAACTGCTCCTGCTCACTGAGAGAAGACCTTTCATCAGTTTTCCTGCCTGCTGTCAAGGAGGCAGGAAAACAGATGAAACAATTGCTTAAGCAGGCAGGTAGCAGCATTTCTTGCTTCTCCCATTGTGGAGGAGCAATAACAACATGGGCTAATTGAGGCCCCCATGGTGTTTCTATATTGTAGGCAATCTCTTCTTTGGTAACTGTGATGAGCAGGATCTTTACTGAATGAGCCAGGTGAGAGCAAAGTCCAACCTTCATCTCTTACATTACTACCAGTATGCGAATGTGCGAAACAACCTGGAAGCCTCTTTAGTGGTAGAGGGATGTTATAGTTAGGTTCAGATTTTACACACAAAAAGACATAGAAATTTAACAGTTATAGTTATAGTTATCTCAAGACAATATAACTCACACCCTAAGGTAACCATACCTCACACTCTCACCATGCACTGCTACTTACCCTACATATTACATCAGTGGTGATTTGTTCTATGACATCATTTTGATATATAATCCCAACACTTGTTGATGAGAAAACTGTGCATGGCGGAGGCAGAAGTTCTAGTTTCCTTAGAGCATGGGTGGAAGGAATTTTGCAGCTCCCCTAATATTATATGTATATTGAAATAGATATATATATATATATATATATTTATATATATATATATATAAAACCTAGTGGCAATCGCTACTAGGTAGTTATTGTTAGGACCATGTATTTGACAAATCTTCATTAAATTTTCCATAAAAAGTGTCCTGTTGATTCTTGTTGTGCCCAGATAGTTTCATGGTGAACGATCAAGCAGGGGCCAAGAAAAAGGGAAGGTCAAAAAAGTTGCATTTCCCATGTTAATTCCCATAAGAACTTCAGACATGACTGCAGCCCGAACCACTGGACAGAATTACACCAAATATGGCAGAAAGCTAGCATTCAGTATGCAGATTGTTCTTTCACTTATTTGGAATAAATCTGTTCAGTAGTTTTTGAGATATTAAAGGTAAAAAAACAAATTGGATTTCTCTGGCCAAAACAACTTCGTGAAGATTAAGAGCTTGTGCATGGCAAATGCACAGCTCTTATTGGCTGCTAACACTTCAAATCAGGAAGTGTTGGCAGCCATCCTGGGAGTCGGCTTGAGCAGAGTCTCACAAAAAGGTGTAAAAAAAAAAGGGGCCAGGGTAGAGTCACCTGGACCCTTTTGTTCTGGTGCTGGGGTCCCAGAGGGACCCTATCAGAGCAAAAAAAGAATTTTTTCAAACACATTATGGCAAAATTACGATATCACCGCAAATTTGTTGGAAAAATAAAAAATAAAACAAGTGTAGGTGCCTGCTATTGTTTTTCAGTAAGCCCAGCAGGTCCAAGGAGCATTTGCTAAATTTGGTATGGAGGGCTGTAGGGGATCGCATGCCACTATCTACATGGGGCAAAATTATTTTCCTATGTGGGGAGGCCTGACAGCCTTCCCAGCAGCCCTGGGGACCACCACCTCCGTGAAGCCTTTATCTAATAGGTGCAGGGGGGCCACGCGCCTCTTCAAAGCCCCGGTGACCACCACTTCCAATGGACATTTAACTAATAAGGTGGGGGGCGCTTCTCCCCCTGCACCCCTAGGGACCACCACCACCCCGAGTCATTGTAGAACTTTGGTGCAGGGGCAGAGTGGCCTCTCTGCAGTCCCAGGGACCACCAATCAATAAATCAATCAGTTTTTGTAGAGGCCAACTACTCACCCATCAGGGTCTCAAGGCGCTGGGGGGTGGCGGGTGGCAGGTTTACAGACAGAGCCTCATTCGAAGAACCACACCTTGAAATTCTTCCTGAAGATGGTGAGCGATAGGCTTTGCCTGAGGTACAGGGGTAGGTTGTTCTAGCTCTTTGCTACTAGGTAGGTGAAGGTTGTTCCTCCGGTGGTGGTTTTGCATATGCATGGGATGGTGACCTGTGCCTGCCAGGCAGAGCGGAGTGATCTAGCAGGGTTGTGGAAGGAGACGCAGTGGTTTAGGTAGGCCAGACCGGTGTCCTGAATGGCTTTGAAGGTGCGGCTGAGTAGCTTGAAGATGATTCCTTTCTCCACTGGGAGCCAGTGGTGGGTCTTGAGGTTCTGATAAATATGTTGGTGGTGAGGAAGGTTCAAGACTAGTCTGGCTGCGGCATTTTGGATGAGTTGCAGTTTTCTGATGTTTTTTGTTGTGGTGCCGGCATAGAGTGTGCTGCCAAAGTCAAGCTTGTTTGCGACTAAGGCGTGGGTGACTGTCCTGCAATAGTCTACTGGGATCCATGTGAACATCTTTCGGAGATGATTCCTAGGTTCCTGGCAGGGTCAGTCAGAGAAGGAGGGGCACTGAGAGATGTGGGACACCAGGAGTCATCCCAGGCTGAGGTGGAGTTTCCGAATATGATGAGCTTGGTCTTGTCTGAATTGAGCTTGAGGCAGCTCTCTCTCATCCAGGTGGCGACGGCTTCCATTCCTGTGTGGAAGTTCCTCTTGTCCTCGTCTGTTCCAGTACTTTGGCCGGGTAGAGTAACAGTGAGATGGGCTGGAAATTCTTTAGCTCTTATTGGTCAGCTGATGGTTTCTTCAGGAGGGGACATACCTCGGCATGTTTCCAGTCTTTGGGGAAAGTGGCAGTGTTGATGGTGCGGTTCATTGTCTTGCGAAGCTTGGGAGTGATGGATGTGCTGGCTCTATTGTAGATGTAGTAGGGGCAGGGTTCTGTGGGGGCTCAGGAGTGATTGCTGATCATGATGCTTTCTGTTTCTTCTGGTGTGAGAGTGGACCAGCTGTGGATGGTTTGGATGGGTTTTGGATGGGTGGGTCTGTCATTGGTTCTAATGCTGGGCAGGTTCTACAGGAGGAAACTGTTGTAAATGTCCTTGATCTTGCGGTGGAAGAAGGTTTTGACTCTCTAGGTGAATTCATTGATAAACATGAAGAGTTCCTTTGTGTTGTGTCTGGAAGAGTTGATGCATTCCCGGAGTGAGTATTTTTGCGTTCTTTATGCGTCAGTGGTGGATGGTGGTGGCGGCTCTGAAGAAGATGAGGTATTCCCTGGTTTGGCTGTTTCTCAATTTCTTCTCTAGGTGTCTGGAGGTGTGCTTGGATTCTAGGAGTTTGGAGGTGAACCAGATGGTTTTGTTGGGATACGCCTGGCCGATGTTAAACAGAGGGGGACTAGGGTATCGGCGCATTCGGTGATCCAGGAGTTGAGTGTGAGAAGGTAGCCTCTTTCTAGCCTTGTTACCCCCACTTTTGGCCTGTTTGTGAGTGTATGTCAGGGTGTTTGTCACTGTTTTCACTGTCTCACTGGGATCCTGATAGCCAGGCCTCAGTGCTCATAGTGAAAACACTATGTTTTCAGTATGTTTGTTATGTGTCACTGGGATCCTGCTGGTCAGGACCCCAGTGCTCATAGGTTTGTGGCCTATATGTATGTGTCACTGGGACCCTGTCACACAGGGCCTCAGTGCTCATAGGTGTGCATGTATATGTTCCCTGTGTGGTGCCTAACTGTCTCACTGAGGCTCTGCTAACCAGAACCTCAGTGGTTATGCTCTCTCATTACTTTCCAATTGTCACTGACAGGCTAGTGACCATTTTTACCAATTCACATTGGCTTACTGGAACACCCTTATAATTCCCTAGTATATGGTACTGAGGTACCCAGGGTATTGGGGTTCCAGGAGATCCCTATGGGCTGCAGCATTTCTTTTGCCACCCATAGGGAGCTCTGACAATTCTTACACAGGCCTGCCACTGCAGCCTGAGTGAAATAACGTCCACGTTATTTCACAGCCATTTTACACTGCACTTAAGTAACTTATAAGTCACCTATATGTCTAACCTTTACCTGGTAAAGGTTAGGTGCAAAGTTACTTAGTGTGAGGGCACCCTGGCACTAGCCAAGGTGCCCCCACATTGTTCAGAGCCAATTCCCTGAACTTTGTGAGTGCGGGGACACCATTACACGCGTGCACTACATATAGGTCACTACCTATATGTAGCTTCACAATGGTAACTCCGAATATGGCCATGTAACATGTCTATGATCATGGAATTGCCCCCTCTATGCCATCCTGGCATAGTTGGCACAATACCATGATCCCAGTGGTCTGTAGCACAGACCCTGGTACTGCCAAACTGCCCTTCCTGGGGTTTCACTGCAGCTGCTGCCAACCCCTCAGACAGGCATCTGCCCTCCTGGGGTCCAGCCAGGCCTGGCCCAGGATGGCAGAACAAAGAACTTCCTCTGAGAGAGGGTGTGACACCCTCTCCCTTTGGAAAATGGTGTGAAGGCAGGGGAGGAGTAGCCTCCCCCAGCCTCTGGAAATGCTTTCTTGGGCACAGATGTGCCCAATTCTGCATAAGCCAGTCTACACCGGTTCAGGGACCCCTTAGCCCCTGCTCTGGCGCGAAACTGGACAAAGGAAAGGGGAGTGACCACTCCCCTGACCTGCACCTCCCCTGGGAGGTGTCCAGAGCTCCTCCAGTGTGCTCCAGACCTCTGCCATCTTGGAAACAGAGGTGCTGCTGGCACACTGAACTGCTCTGAGTGGCCAGTGCCACCAGGTGACGTCAGAGACTCCTGCTGATAGGCTCCTTCAGGTGTTAGTAGCCTATCCTCTCTCCTAGGTAGCCAAACCCTCTTTTCTGGCTATTTAGGGTCTCTGTCTCTGGGGAAACTTTAGATAACGAATGCAAGAGCTCATCCGAGTTCCTCTGCATCTCTCTCTTCACCTTCTGATAAGGAAACGACCGCTGACCGCGCTGGAAGCCTGCAAACCTGCAACATAGTAGCAAAGACGACTACTGCAACTCTGTAACGCTGATCCTGCCGCCTTCTCGACTGTTTTCCTGCTTGTGCATGCTGTGGGGGTAGCCTGCCTTCTCTCTGCACCAGAAGCTCCGAAGAAATCTCCCGTGGGTCGACGGAATCTTCCCCCTGCAACCGCAGGCACCAAAAAGCTGCATTTCCGGTCCCTTGGGTCTCCTCTCAGCACGACGAGCGAGGTCCCTCGAATCCAGCAACTCTGTCCAAGTGACCCCCACAGTCCAGTGACTCTTCAGCCCAAGTTTGGTGGAGGTAAGTCCTTGCCTCACCTCGCTGGGCTGCATTGCTGGGAATCGCGACTTTGCAGCTACTCCAGCCCCTGTGCACTTCTGGCGGAAATCCTTTGTGCACAGCCAAGCCTGGGTCCACGGTACTCTAACCTGCATTGCACGACTTTCTAAGTTGGTCTCCGGCGACGTGGGACTCCTTTGTGCAACTTCGGCGAGCACCGTTTCACACATCCTCGTAGTGCCTGTTTCTGGCACTTCTCCAGGTGCTACCTGCTTCAGTGAGGGCTCTTTGTCTTGCTCGACGTGCCCTCTCTCTTCAGGTCTAATTTGCGAGCTCCTGGTCCCTCCTGGGCCCCAGCAGCGTCCAAAAACGCCAAACGCACGATTTGCGTGTAGCAAGGCTTGTTGGCGTCCTTCCGGCGGGAAAACACTTCTGTACGACTCTCCAAGGCGAGAGGGATCCGTCCACCAAAGGGGAAGTCTCTAGCCCTTTTCGTTCCTACAGAAACCTCAGCTTCTTCTGTCCAGTCGAAGCTTCTTTGCACCCGCAGCTGGCATTTCCTGGGCATCTGCCCATCTCCGACTTGCTTGTGACTTTTGGACTTGGACCCCTTATTCCACAGGTACCCTAGATTGGAAATCCACAGTTGTTGCATTGCTGGTTTGTGTCTTTCCTGCATTATTCCTCTAACACGACTCTTTTGTCCTTAGGGGAACTTTAGTGCACTTTGCACTCACTTTTCAGGGTCTTGGGGAGGGTTATTTTGCTAACTCTCACTATTTTCTAATAGTCCCAGCGACCCTCTACAAGGTCACATAGGTTTGGGGTCCATTCGTGGTTCGCATTCCACTTTTGGAGTATATGGTTTGTGTTGCCCCTATCCCTATGTTTCCCCATTGCATCCTATAGTAACTATACATTGTTTGCACTGTTTTCTAAGACTATACTGCATATTTTTGCTATTGTGTATATATATCTTGTGTATATTTCCTATCCTCTCACTGAGGGTACACTCTAAGATACTTTGGCATATTGTCATAAAAATAAAGTACCTTTATTTTTAGTATAACTGTGTATTGTGTTTTCTTATGATATTGTGCATATGACACTAAGTGGTACTGTAGTAGCTTCACACGTCTCCTAGTTCAGCCTAAGCTGCTCTGCTAAGCTACCATTATCTATCAGCCTAAGCTGCTAGACACCCTATACACTAATAAGGGATAACTGGGCCTGGTGCAAGGTGCAAGTACCCCTTGGTACTCACTACAAGCCAGTCCAGCCTCCTACATTGGTTGTGCAGTGGTGGGATAAGTGCTTGAGACTACTTACCACTCTTGTCATTGTACTTTTCATAAGAGAAAAATATACAAAACAAGGTCAGTGTATATACACATAGCCAAAAAGTTTTGCATTTCCTCTTTTCACTCTTTTCTAAGTGCTGAAAAGTACTCCTAAACTTTCAAAAAGTTCTTAAAAGTTTAAAAAGTTTTTTTCTGTCTTTCCAAAAAGTTCTGAAAACTTTTTTCTCTTTTTCTATCACTTTAACTCTCTCAAAAAAATGTCTGGCACAGGCCAAAATGTTGATCTGTCCAAACTTGCATATGATCACCTTAGCTGGAAAGGAGCAAGGAATCTCTGCATAGAGAGAGGTTTGAGTGTAGGGAAGAATCCTTCCTTAGAACTGTTAATTAACATGCTTAGAGTACAGGATAAGGCCATAAGTGCCCCATCTGTAGAAAAAGTAGCTAATGGTTCTCAATCTGATCCAGGGACTCCCCCAGGAAAAGATTCAGGAAAGAAACTTCATAGCCTGCCCATTACTAGACAGTCTAGCATAGATGGTAATGATGATGAGCCACACCAAAGAAATAGTGTTGTCTCACATCATAGCAAAAGCATATATTCTCACCATACTGGTAGTAATGTTTCTGTAAACCAAGCTGTTAGGGTGCCTTCTGTAAGGGACAGGTCTCCTTCTGTTCATTCCCATCATAGCTCTGTTTCTAGAAATGTCCCTCCCACCAACCCTGATGACAGAATGTTAGAGAGGGAACTCAATAAGTTGAGGGTGGAACAAACCAGACTGAAGCTTAAAAAGCAACAGCTGGATTTGGATAGACAGTCTTTTGAATTAGAGAAGGAAAGACAGAAGTTGGGTTTAGATACCCATGGTGGCAGCATCAGTATTCCCCATAGTCATCCTGCAAAAGAGCATGATTCCAGGAATCTGCACAAGATAGTTCCCCCTTATAAGGAGGGGGATGACATTAACAAGTGGTTTGCTGCACTTGAGAGGGCCTGTGTTGTACAGGATGTCCCTCAAAGGCAGTGGGCTGTTATTCTATGGCTATCATTTAGTGGAAAAGGTAGGGATAGGCTCCTTACTGTGAAAGAAAATGATGCTAATAATTTCCAAGTTCTTAAGAATGCACTCCTGGATGGTTATGGCTTAACCACTGAACAGTACAGGATAAAGTTCAGAGAGACCAAAAAGGAGTCTTCACAAGACTGGGTTGATTTCATTGACCATTCAGTGAAGGCCTTGGAGGGGTGGTTACATGGCAGTAAAGTTACTGATTATGAAAGCCTGTATAACACAATCCTGAGAGAGCATATACTTAATAATTGTGTGTCTGATTTGTTGCACCAGTACCTGGTAGACTCTGATCTGACCTCTCCCCAAGAATTGGGAAAGAAGGCAGACAAATGGGTCAGAACAAGGGTGAACAGAAAAGTTCATACAGGGGGTGACAAAGATGGCAATAAGAAGAAAGATGGTGAAAAATCTCAAGATAAGCATGGGGATAAGGGTAAAACCAAAGATCCCACTTCAAATCTTAAACACTCTTCAGAGGGTGGGGATAAAACAAATTCTTCCTCTTCTTCCCAACCTGCACACATAAAAAAGCCTTGGTGCTTTGTGTGTAAAAACAGAGGCCATAGGCCAGGGGATAAGTCCTGTCCAGGTAAACCCCCTGAGCCTACCACCACTAATACATCAAGCTCTAGTGCCCCTAGCAGTAGTGGTACTAGTGGTGGGACTGCTGGCAACAGTCAAGCAAAGGGTGTAGTTGGGTTCACTTATGGGTCCATAGTAGAAACTGGGGTAGTCAGTCCCAAGACAGTTTCTGTCACACCTAGTGGCATTGGCCTTGCCACACTGGCTGCTTGTCCCCTTACAATGGATAAGTACAGGCAGACAGTTTCAATAAATGGTGTTGAGGCCTTGGCCTACAGGGACACAGGTGCCAGTTTTACTTTGGTGACTGAAAACCTAGTGCACCCTGATCAACACATCATTGGACAACAGTATAAGATTATTGATGTCCATAACTCCACTAAGTTTCTTCCCTTAGCTATAATTCAGTTTAGTTGGGGTGGAGTTACTGGCCCTAAGCAGGTGGTGGTATCACCTAGCTTACCTGTAGACTGTCTCTTAGGTAATGACCTAGAGGCCTCAGGTTGGGCTGATGTAGAGTTTTATGCCCATGCAGCCATGCTAGGCATCCCTGAGGAATTGTTCCCTCTCATTTCAAGTGAAATGAAAAAGCAAAGGAGAGAAGGCCTGAAAACTCAGGATCCCTCTCCATCAACAGGTAAAAAGGGTATCACAGTATCCCCTAACCACCCTACCATTCAGGATACTATTCCTGTGGTGGGAGAAACCTCTCCTGGGGTGGCACCTGTTCCAAGGGAATCATCAGCTGGCAAAGCTGGACTCCCTGAGGTGGAAGTACCTCTCTGTGGGATAACTAACATTGGTGAGAAAAAGAGCACCATTTTAGTTAACATGGAGCATCCCTCCAACCCTCCCATAGAAACTTTAGAGCAGAAACCCTGCACTACCTCACAACACTTAGGACAGCATCCCTGCCCTAGTGTGGAGCTCATAGGACAGCATCCCTGCCCTGCTCCAACTCAAGAGAAACAGCATCCCTGTTCTCTCTTCCAGCCAGATGGACAAAGTTTTTGCCCAGCTATGGCTTTTCTGAGACAGCATCCCTGTCTGGCATTTTCATCACTACAAATAGGTTAAGTGGACAATTCCCACTGCTCTAAACTAAAACTTACTGATAGAAACTCTGAAAATACATCTTCACATTGTTGCTTAGCTAAAAAACTTCAAACAGGGTGGTTTACATCCCCACAGGGAAGTAACCATATAGTGGATGATAAAGGGAGAAACCAGTCTATTGCAGAGCTACTCTCTACTTATCACCACTTAGACAATAAAGTCTCAACTGGCCAAGGTTAGCCTTATTGTCCTTCGTTTGGGGGGGGGGTTGTGTGAGAAGGTAGCCTCTTTCTAGCCTTGTTACCCCCACTTTTGGCCTGTTTGTGAGTGTATGTCAGGGTGTTTGTCACTGTTTTCACTGTCTCACTGGGATCCTGATAGCCAGGCCTCAGTGCTCATAGTGAAAACACTATGTTTTCAGTATGTTTGTTATGTGTCACTGGGATCCTGCTGGTCAGGACCCCAGTGCTCATAGGTTTGTGGCCTATATGTATGTGTCACTGGGACCCTGTCACACAGGGCCCCAGTGCTCATAGGTGTGCATGTATATGTTCCCTGTGTGGTGCCTAACTGTCTCACTGAGGCTCTGCTAACCAGAACCTCAGTGGTTATGCTCACTCATTACTTTCCAATTGTCACTGACAGGCTAGTGACCATTTTTACCAATTCACATTGGCTTACTGGAACACCCTTATAATTCCCTAGTATATGGTACTGAGGTACCCAGGGTATTGGGGTTCCAGGAGATCCCTATGGGCTGCAGCATTTCTTTTGCCACCCATAGGGAGCTCTGACAATTCTTACACAGGCCTGCCACTGCAGCCTGAGTGAAATAACGTCCACGTTATTTCACAGCCATTTTACACTGCACTTAAGTAACTTATAAGTCACCTATATGTCTAACCTTTACCTGGTAAAGGTTAGGTGCAAAGTTACTTAGTGTGAGGGCACCCTGGCACTAGCCAAGGTGCCCCCACATTGTTCAGAGCCAATTCCCTGAACTTTGTGAGTGCGGGGACACCATTACACGCATGCACTACATATAGGTCACTACCTATATGTAGCTTCACAATGGTAACTCCGAATATGGCCATGTAACATGTCTATGATCATGGAATTGCCCCCTCTATGCCATCCTGGCATAGTTGGCACAATCCCATGATCCCAGTGGTCTGTAGCACAGACCCTGGTACTGCCAAACTGCCCTTCCTGGGGTTTCACTGCAGCTGCTGCTGCTGCCAGCCCCTCAGACAGGCATCTGCCCTCCTGGGGTCCAGCCAGGCCTGGCCCAGGATGGCAGAACAAAGAACTTCCTCTGAGAGAGGGTGTGACACCCTCTCCCTTTGGAAAATGGTGTGAAGGCAGGGGAGGAGTAGCCTCCCCCAGCCTCTGGAAATGCTTTATTGGGCACAGATGTGCCCAATTCTGCATAAGCCAGTCTACACCGGTTCAGGGACCCCTTAGCCCCTGCTCTGGCGCGAAACTGGACAAAGGAAAGGGGAGTGACCACTCCCCTGACCTGCACCTCCCCTGGGAGGTGTCCAGAGCTCCTCCAGTGTGCTCCAGACCTCTGCCATCTTGGAAACAGAGGTGCTGCTGGCACACTGGACTGCTCTGAGTGGCCAGTGCCACCAGGTGACGTCAGAGACTCCTGCTGATAGGCTCCTTCAGGTGTTAGTAGCCTATCCTCTCTCCTAGGTAGCCAAACCCTCTTTTCTGGCTATTTAGGGTCTCTATCTCTGGGGAAACTTTAGATAACGAATGCAAGAGCTCATCCGAGTTCCTCTGCATCTCTCTCTTCACCTTCTGATAAGGAAACGACCGCTGACCGCGCTGGAAGCCTGCAAACCTGCAACATAGTAGCAAAGACGACTACTGCAACTCTGTAACGCTGATCCTGCCGCCTTCTCGACTGTTTTCCTGCTTGTGCATGCTGTGGGGGTAGCCTGCCTCCTCTCTGCACCAGAAGCTCCGAAGAAATCTCCTGTGGGTCGACGGAATCTTCCCCCTGCAACCGCAGGCACCAAAAAGCTGCATTTCCGGTCCCTTGGGTCTCCTCTCAGCACGACGAGCGAGGTCCCTCGAATCCAGCGACTCTGTCCAAGTGACCCCCACAGTCCAGTGACTCTTCAGCCCAAGTTTGGTGGAGGTAAGTCCTTGCCTCACCTCGCTGGGCTGCATTGCTGGGAACCGTGACTTTGCAGCTACTCCAGCCCCTGTGCACTTCTGGCGGAAATCCTTTGTGCACAGCCAAGCCTGGGTCCACGGTACTCTAACCTGCATTGCACGACTTTCTAAGTTGGTCTCCGGCGACGTGGGACTCCTTTGTGCAACTTCGGCGAGCACCGTTTCACGCATCCTCGTAGTGCCTGTTTCTGGCACTTTTCCGGGAGCTACCTTCTTCAGTGAGGGTTCTTTGTTTTGCTCGACGTCCCTTCTCTCTTCAGGTCCAATTTGCGACCTCCTGGTCCCTCCTGGGCCCCAGCAGTGTCCAAAAACGCCAAACGCACGATTTGCGTGTAGCAAGGCTTGTTGGCGTCCTTCTGGCGGGAAAACACTTCTGCACAACTCTGCAAGGCGAGAGGAACCCGTCCACCAATGGGGAAGTCTCTAGCCCTTTTCGTTCCTGCAGAAACCTCAGCTTCTTCTGTCCAGTCGAAGCTTCTTTGCACCCGCAGCTGGCATTTCCTGGGCATCTGCCCATCTCCGACTTGCTTGTGACTTTTGGACTTGGTCCCCTTGTTCCACAGGTACCCTAGATTGGAAATCCACAGTTGTTGCATTGCTGGTTTGTGTCTTTCCTGCATTATTCCTCTAACACGACTCTTTTGTCCTTAGGGGAACTTTAGTGCACTTTGCACTCACTTTTCAGGGTCTTGGGGAGGGTTATTTTGCTAACTCTCACTATTTTCTAATAGTCCCAGCGACCCTCTACAAGGTCACATAGGTTTGGGGTCCATTCGTGGTTCGCATTCCACTTTTGGAGTATATGGTTTGTGTTGCCCCTATCCCTATGTTTCCCCATTGCATCCTATTGTAACTATACATTGTTTGCACTGTTTTCTAAGACTATACTGCATATTTTTGCTATTTTGTATATATATCTTGTGTATATTTCCTATCCTCTCACTGAGGGTACACTCTAAGATACTTTGGCATATTGTCATAAAAATAAAGTACCTTTATTTTTAGTATAACTGTGTATTGTGTTTTCTTATGATATTGTGCATATGACACTAAGTGGTACTGTAGTAGCTTCACACGTCTCCTAGTTCAGCCTAAGCTGCTCTGCTAAGCTACCATTATCTATCAGCCTAAGCTGCTAGACACCCTATACACTAATAAGGGATAACTGGGCCTGGTGCAAGGTGCAAGTACCCCTTGGTACTCACTACAAGCCAGTCCAGCCTCCTACATTGGTTGTGCAGTGGTGGGATAAGTGCTTGAGACTACTTACCACTCTTGTCATTGTACTTTTCATAAGAGAAAAATATACAAAACAAGGTCAGTGTATATACACATAGCCAAAAAGTTTTGCATTTCCTCTTTTCACTCTTTTCTAAGTGCTGAAAAGTACTCCTAAACTTTCAAAAAGTTCTTAAAAGTTTAAAAAGTTTTTTTCTGTCTTTCCAAAAAGTTCTGAAAACTTTTTTCTCTTTTTCTATCACTTTAACTCTTTCAAAAAAATGTCTGGCACAGGCCAAAATGTTGATCTGTCCAAACTTGCATATGATCACCTTAGCTGGAAAGGAGCAAGGAATCTCTGCATAGAGAGAGGTTTGAGTGTAGGGAAGAATCCTTCCTTAGAACTGTTAATTAACATGCTTAGAGTACAGGATAAGGCCATAAGTGCCCCATCTGTAGAAAAAGTAGCTAATGGTTCTCAATCTGATCCAGGGACTCCCCCAGGAAAAGATTCAGGAAAGAAACTTCATAGCCTGCCCATTACTAGACAGTCTAGCATAGATGGTAATGATGATGAGCCACACCAAAGAAATAGTGTTGTCTCACATCATAGCAAAAGCATATATTCTCACCATACTGGTAGTAATGTTTCTGTAAACCAAGCTGTTAGGGTGCCTTCTGTAAGGGACAGGTCTCCTTCTGTTCATTCCCATCATAGCTCTGTTTCTAGAAATGTCCCTCCCACCAACCCTGATGACAGAATGTTAGAGAGGGAACTCAATAAGTTGAGGGTGGAACAAACCAGACTGAAGCTTAAAAAGCAACAGCTGGATTTGGATAGACAGTCTTTTGAATTAGAGAAGGAAAGACAGAAGTTGGGTTTAGATACCCATGGTGGCAGCAACAGTATTCCCCATAGTCATCCTGCAAAAGAGCATGATTCCAGGAATCTGCACAAGATAGTTCCCCCTTATAAGGAGGGGGATGACATTAACAAGTGGTTTGCTGCACTTGAGAGGGCCTGTGTTGTACAGGATGTCCCTCAAAGGCAGTGGGCTGCTATCCTATGGCTATCATTTAGTGGAAAAGGTAGGGATAGGCTCCTTACTGTGAAAGAAAATGATGCTAATAATTTCCAAGTTCTTAAGAATGCACTCCTGGATGGTTATGGCTTAACCACTGAACAGTACAGGATAAAGTTCAGAGAGACCAAAAAGGAGTCTTCACAAGACTGGGTTGATTTCATTGACCATTCAGTGAAGGCCTTGGAGGGGTGGTTACATGGCAGTAAAGTTACTGATTATGAAAGCCTGTATAACACAATCCTGAGAGAGCATATACTTAATAATTGTGTGTCTGATTTGTTGCACCAGTACCTGGTAGACTCTGATCTGACCTCTCCCCAAGAATTGGGAAAGAAGGCAGACAAATGGGTCAGAACAAGGGTGAACAGAAAAGTTCATACAGGGGGTGACAAAGATGGCAATAAGAAGAAAGATGGTGAAAAATCTCAAGATAAGCATGGGGATAAGGGTAAAACCAAAGATCCCACTTCAAATCTTAAACACTCTTCAGAGGGTGGGGATAAAACAAATTCTTCCTCTTCTTCCCAACCTGCACACATTAAAAAGCCTTGGTGCTTTGTGTGTAAAAACAGAGGCCATAGGCCAGGGGATAAGTCCTGTCCAGGTAAACCCCCTGAGCCTACCACCACTAATACATCAAGCTCTAGTGCCCCTAGCAGTAGTGGTACTAGTGGTGGGACTGCTGGCAACAGTCAAGCAAAGGGTGTAGTTGGGTTCACTTATGGGTCCATAGTAGAAACTGGGGTAGTCAGTCCCAAGACAGTTTCTGTCACACCTAGTGGCATTGGCCTTGCCACACTGGCTGCTTGTCCCCTTACAATGGATAAGTACAGGCAGACAGTTTCAATAAATGGTGTTGAGGCCTTGGCCTACAGGGACACAGGTGCCAGTTTTACTTTGGTGACTGAAAACCTAGTGCACCCTGATCAACACATCATTGGACAACAGTATAAGATTATTGATGTCCATAACTCCACTAAGTTTCTTCCCTTAGCTATAATTCAGTTTAGTTGGGGTGGAGTTACTGGCCCTAAGCAGGTGGTGGTATCACCTAGCTTACCTGTAGACTGTCTCTTAGGTAATGACCTAGAGGCCTCAGGTTGGGCTGATGTAGAGTTTTATGCCCATGCAGCCATGCTAGGCATCCCTGAGGAATTGTTCCCTCTCATTTCAAGTGAAATGAAAAAGCAAAGGAGAGAAGGCCTGAAAACTCAGGATCCCTCTCCATCAACAGGTAAAAAGGGTATCACAGTATCCCCTAACCACCCTACCATTCAGGATACTATTCCTGTGGTGGGAGAAACCTCTCCTGGGGTGGCACCTGTTCCAAGGGAATCATCAGCTGGCAAAGCTGGACTCCCTGAGGTGGAAGTACCTCTCTGTGGGATAACTAACATTGGTGAGAAAAAGAGCACCATTTTAGTTAACATGGAGCATCCCTCCAACCCTCCCATAGAAACTTTAGTGCAGAAACCCTGCACTACCTCACAACACTTAGGACAGCATCCCTGCCCTAGTGTGGAGCTCATAGGACAGCATCCCTGCCCTGCTCCAACTCAAGAGAAACAGCATCCCTGTTCTCTCTTCCAGCCAGATGGACAAAGTTTTTGCCCAGCTATGGCTTTTCTGAGACAGCATCCCTGTCTGGCATTTCCATCACTACAAATAGGTTCAGTGGACAATTCCCACTGCTCTAAACTAAAACTTACTGATAGAAACTCTGAAAATACATCTTCACATTGTTGCTTAGCTAAAAAACTTCAAACAGGGTGGTTTACATCCCCACAGGGAAGTAACCATATAGTGGATGATAAAGGGAGAAACCAGTCTATTGCAGAGCTACTCTCTACTTATCACCACTTAGACAATAAAGTCTCAACTGGCCAAGGTTAGCCTTATTGTCCTTCGTTTGGGGGGGGGGGGTTGTGTGAGAAGGTAGCCTCTTTCTAGCCTTGTTACCCCCACTTTTGGCTTGTTTGTGAGTGTATGTCAGGGTGTTTGTCACTGTTTTCACTGTCTCACTGGGATCCTGATAGCCAGGCCTCAGTGCTCATAGTGAAAACACTATGTTTTCAGTATGTTTGTTATGTGTCACTGGGATCCTGCTGGTCAGGACCCCAGTGCTCATAGGTTTGTGGCCTATATGTATGTGTCACTGGGACCCTGTCACACAGGGCCCCAGTGCTCATAGGTGTGCATGTATATGTTCCCTGTGTGGTGCCTAACTGTCTCACTGAGGCTCTGCTAACCAGAACCTCAGTGGTTATGCTCTCTCATTACTTTCCAATTGTCACTGACAGGCTAGTGACCATTTTTACCAATTCACATTGGCTTACTGGAACACCCTTATAATTCCCTAGTATATGGTACTGAGGTACCCAGGGTATTGGGGTTCCAGGAGATCCCTATGGGCTGCAGCATTTCTTTTGCCACCCATAGGGAGCTCTGACAATTCTTACACAGGCCTGCCACTGCAGCCTGAGTGAAATAACGTCCACGTTATTTCACAGCCATTTTACACTGCACTTAAGTAACTTATAAGTCACCTATATGTCTAACCTTTACCTGGTAAAGGTTAGGTGCAAAGTTACTTAGTGTGAGGGCACCCTGGCACTAGCCAAGGTGCCCCCACATTGTTCAGAGCCAATTCCCTGAACTTTGTGAGTGCGGGGACACCATTACACGCGTGCACTACATATAGGTCACTACCTATATGTAGCTTCACAATGGTAACTCCGAATATGGCCATGTAACATGTCTATGATCATGGAATTGTCCCCTCTATGCCATCCTGGCATAGTTGGCACAATCCCATGATCCCAGTGGTCTGTAGCACAGACCCTGGTACTGCCAAACTGCCCTTCCTGGGGTTTCACTGCAGCTGCTGCTGCTGCCAACCCCTCAGACAGGCATCTGCCCTCCTGGGGTCCAGCCAGGCCTGGCCCAGGATGGCAGAACAAAGAACTTCCTCTGAGAGAGGGTGTGACACCCTCTCCCTTTGGAAAATGGTGTGAAGGCAGGGGAGGAGTAGCCTCCCCCAGCCTCTGGAAATGCTTTCTTGGGCACAGATGTGCCCAATTCTGCATAAGCCAGTCTACACCGGTTCAGGGACCCCTTAGCCCCTGCTCTGGCGCGAAACTGGACAAAGGAAAGGGGAGTGACCACTCCCCTGACCTGCACCTCCCCTGGGAGGTGTCCAGAGCTCCTCCAGTGTGCTCCAGACCTCTGCCATCTTGGAAACAGAGGTGCTGCTGGCACACTGGACTGCTCTGAGTGGCCAGTGCCACCAGGTGACGTCAGAGACTCCTGCTGATAGGCTCCTTCAGGTGTTAGTAGCCTATCCTCTCTCCTAGGTAGCCAAACCCTCTTTTCTGGCTATTTAGGGTCTCTGTCTCTGGGGAAACTTTAGATAACGAATGCAAGAGCTCATCCGAGTTCCTCTGCATCTCTCTCTTCACCTTCTGATAAGGAAACGACCGCTGACCGCGCTGGAAGCCTGCAAACCTGCAACATAGTAGCAAAGACGACTACTGCAACTCTGTAACGCTGATCCTGCCGCCTTCTCGACTGTTTTCCTGCTTGTGCATGCTGTGGGGGTAGCCTGCCTCCTCTCTGCACCAGAAGCTCCGAAGAAATCTCCCGTGGGTCGACGGAATCTTCCCCCTGCAACCGCAGGCACCAAAAAGCTGCATTTCCGGTCCCTTGGGTCTCCTCTCAGCACGACGAGCGAGGTCCCTCGAATCCAGCGACTCTGTCCCAGTGACCCCCACAGTCCAGTGACTCTTCAGCCCAAGTTTGGTGGAGGTAAGTCCTTGCCTCACCTCGCTGGGCTGCATTGCTGGGAACCGCGACTTTGCAGCTACTCCGGCCCCTGTGCACTTCCGGCGGTAATCCTTTGTGCACAGCAAAGCCTGGGTCCACGGTACTCTAACCTGCATTGCACGACTTTCTAAGTTGGTCTCCGGCGACGTGGGACTCCTTTGTGCAACTTCGGCGAGCACCGTTTCACGCATCCTTGTAGTGCCTGTTTCTGGCACTTCTCCAGGTGCTACCTGCTTCCGTGAGGGCTCTTTGTCTTGCTCGACGTCCCCTCTCTCTTCAGGTCCAATTTGCGACCTCCTGGTCCCTCCTGGGCCCCAGAAGCGTCCAAAAACGCCAAACGCACGATTTGCGTGTAGCAAGGCTTGTTGGCATCCTTCCGGCGGGAAAACACTTCTGCACGACTCTCCAAGGCGAGAGGGATCAGTCCACCAAAGGGGAAGTCTCTAGCCCTTTTTGTTCCTGCAGAAACCTCAGCTTCTTCTGTCCAGTCGAAGCTTCTTTGCACCCGCAGCTGGCATTTCCTGGGCATCTGCCCATCTCCGACTTGCTTGTGACTTTTGGACTTGGTCCCCTTGTTCCACAGGTACCCTAGATTGGAAATCCACAGTTGTTGCATTGCTGGTTTGTGTCTTTCCTGCATTATTCCTCTAACACGACTCTTTTGTCCTTAGGGGAACTTTAGTGCACTTTGCACTCACTTTTCAGGGTCTTGGGGAGGGTTATTTTGCTAACTCTCACTATTTTCTAATAGTCCCAGCGACCCTCTACAAGGTCACATAGGTTTGGGGTCCATTCGTGGTTCGCATTCCACTTTTGGAGTATATGGTTTGTGTTGCCCCTATCCCTATGTTTCCCCATTGCATCCTATTGTAACTATACATTGTTTGCACTGTTTTCTAAGACTATACTGCATATTTTTGCTATTGTGTATATATATCTTGTGTATATTTCCTATCCTCTCACTGAGGGTACACTCTAAGATACTTTGGCATATTGTCATAAAAATAAAGTACCTTTATTTTTAGTATAACTGTGTATTGTGTTTTCTTATGATATTGTGCATATGACACTAAGTGGTACTGTAGAAGCTTCACACGTCTCCTCTTTCAGCCTAAGCTGCTCTGCTAAGCTACCATTATCTATCAGCCTAAGCTGCTAGACACCCTAGACACTAATAAGGGATAACTGGGCCTGGTGCAAGGTGCAAGTACCCCTTGGTACTCACTACAAGCCAGTCCAGCCTCCTACATTGAGGTTGTGGTGTTGGCTTCATTGGAGGAAGGCAGGGGTGATTTGGCAAGGGTTGTGGTGAGTTGCTCATCAGTGATTTCATTCCATTTCCTATGGAGGGCCCTGAGTCGTGGGTGCGGCTGCTGGGTGTAGTGATGGTAATGTGTAGGCAGTGGTGGTCTGTCCATTGTGGGGTGGAGATAGTTTTGATGGGATTCCAGTTGCTTGAGGTAAAGATGGAGTCCAGTGTGTGTCCTGCAGCTTGCAAAGTGTCACCACCTCCCCAGGGCTATTTCCACATTGGATGGGGGGGCTGCATGGCACCCCTGGAGGAGTCTGTGATGGCCCTGGGGACCACCACCCCCCAGGGCCAGTTCATGCTGTGGCCCAGGATTTTCTCACCAGTACAAGGCTATTTGCTTTTGTTTGGTGGGAGCTTACCTCCCCCACCAAGCAAAAGCAAACAAAACTCAACTTTCTGACAGCAGGACCTGTCAAACAGGTCCCTCTGTCAGAAAGTGACGTTTTCCTCTGCTTGCAGGAAAGACTGATGAAACCATTGCTCCAGCAGGCAGGGAGCCGCTATTAAAAGCAGCTCCTTGCTTGCTGGAGAAATGCTGGCTCACAATAGCATCGGGAGCCATCTGGGACAGGGGGGTAGGCCTTGAGGCTCCCCAACTGTCCTACATAGCCTGTAAAGGGCAAAAATGAAAACAAAAAAAATAATCGGCAGGAACTGCAGGGGAGACCTTGAAGCTACCCCTGCAGTCCCAGATAGCCTGTAAAGGGCTCACTCTTGTTTTCTCTCTTTCTTTCAATCTCTTGCTTCCCCTCACACATTCAATCAGACCCTTTTGCCCTCACTCACAGACCAATTCAGACCCTCACAAGCCCACTCACAGACCCTCTCTGACCATTGGGCATACACACACAAAGCCCAAGTCAGACCCTTATGCACCCGCTCACAGACCCACTGAGACACTCACCCATTCACATACCCACTGAGACACTCACCGACCCACTCAGACTCTCACACACCCACTCACAGACCAACCAACACCCACATATAGCCACTCAAAGACCAGCGCAGACACTGACGCACCCACTAAGACACTGATGCATGCACTCACACCCAGACAGAGACTCTCACAGCCACTCTCACCCCCAGATATACCCTCTTACACCTAATCTCACGGCCAACTCCAGCCAAGCCAAGCCAAAGGGATGTGTTCAGAGTAGGGTTGAATTGTTAGGGGAGTTGGCCGCAGGGACTGGCTGCAGGCAAGGCCTTGCGGGCACCCCCTGCTGCGCATGGGCGAATGTCATGCACAGTGCAAAGTTAGATGCTTATTCGGTCTTGGCCTCAGAGGGTGGCCTCAGGATGGCGGTGGTTGGATTAACGTATGGTAATGAAAATTACTACACATTAAAAAAAAAACATACATATTCAAAGCAAAAAACAAAGGCTACAGGGCAGTGATAGGAAACAGAAATTTTAAAAAACAGAGAAATTCACTGAAAAAGGCAATGGTTTTAGGGACTTTATAAATAAACTCATATTTTAAACATACATTAACCTGTTATCTCAACTTGTTTTGAAATTTTAAATGTGAGCCTAACTATAACGTCCCTCTACCCTTTGTTGCACACTCACCTGGATACTGAATTACTATGCATATATGCTTTACCCTCTAGCCATGTTTATTCTCTGTCAGAACTTAGTAGATGTTACATTTTCCATATGCTAAGTGTATTAAAGTCACAGCATTGCATATAACGTGGATGGGACATATGCTATGTTCTAATGGACTACGCTGTGTGTCAAAAACTGCCATTCTTCATAGTTTAGGACATTCTCTTTAGGGAACTTTGGCAGTATTCCCCAGCAAGTTTGCTTTAGTTTTTAAGGTAAATATGCTCGCTCAGTTTAAGGAATGAGGAATTCCGAAGGCATCCCCAGACATTCTCAACTTGCATCCGAAAACTGGAAGGAGTTGGACTTAGCACAGTCAATGTGCTAAAGGCACATTAAAGAAATGTCTTCCTGGGCCTCCTTTGGCTCTCATTGGAGCCATTAGGAAAGGTTCTCTAGGCATGCATTTGGTAATGTTCAGAAAGAAGGAACCGGTCACTTGACAGGTGGTAAAATGTAGTCAAACTGATTCCATCCTTTGGCATATGAATGTCAATGGCCCTTGCATGGTGGCGGTATGTTGATGTGAGTACACTGGTCAGTTGGATTGGGCCGGTGGTATGAAAGTCTTGTGTGTGGTGCATGAATGGCTTGTGAGAAGTCCATAAAGTGATTGGTGCCTTAATGTGGCTTCATGGCTCACCTTCGGAAGTCTTGGTTCCAATATTCAGATACGTAGACAAGCATTTCTGCTTCCAAGCCATTATTTCTGGAGGTACTAAATATTAGTAGCTGTGGATTTTGGGCCCTGGCTCATCCAGCACCTAGGCAAACCTGCACTTTTTTGAAAGCTAGACAACCAAGGGAGTCCAGGTGTGCATGATTTGATTGGCTCTCACATTTTCAACACATTTCGGTGATGAAAACACAAGGAATCTGCATGCAGCCAAAGGTATTCTACCACCCTGAGTTTCCACACATCTCCTGATATGGTATTCCACTTTTGTGAATGGCCCAAGAGAAGAGGACACAAAAGGCCCTAAATAACTGTGTTGGGAGATAAGCAATAGCGGTAGGGGTGGTATTTCGGGCCGTGCTGTGTTGCCACCTATACAAACCTACAAACGACATACATTTTTGAAAACTAGACAACCAAGGGAGTTTAGGGTGGCATGCTTTGCATGGAACCCACAAGTTTTTCCTACCTCAATTCTGTACAAACTTCAAACTCTGACCGAAATTACACATTTACCTTCCATTTCTGTGATGAAAAGCTCCTGAATCTGCAGGAATCCCAAAAATTCCTACCATTCTGCATTACCCCACTTCTGTTCATAAAAGTGCTACCCTACTTGTGTGGCTGGGCACCGTGCCTGCTACAAGGAGGGCTCAAACCAAGGTCAACAGAAGCCCTCACCAGGGGACTCCAATTGACCTTGGTTTGAGCCATATCTTTCATGTGCACTAGGCATACCCACACACATTATTGAGAGACATAGGGGAATTTGGGATGGATGGAAGGTTGGGGCTCTCCACAGATTCCAGAGCTTTCCATCACAGAAATAGGAGGTAAATGTGCTTTTTAGTCAAAGTTTGAGGTTTGCAAGGGACTCTGGTGAGAGCCATGTAAGTCAGCCTAGCCTAGAGATTCCATTGGTGCCTAGTTTAAAAAAATGTACAGGTTGACTAGGTTTCACTAGTTGCAGGCTGAGCTAGTGTCCAAAATCTAGAGCCACTCACGTTGGGAAAAAGGGCCAGTTTTTGGTGGAAAAATGTGGTCCGTCAATGTTACGTTTTGGGGCATTTCCTGTCATGGGCAATAAGGCCTATCCATACAAGTGAGGTACAGTTCTTATCAGGGGACTTGGGGAATGCCGGGTGGAATGCATTTTGTGGCTTCTTGCAGATTCAGGAACTTTTCATCACAGTAAATATATTTGTTTGTCAAAGTTTAAGGTTTGCAAGGGAATCTGTCAAACAAAAATGTGATGGGAGCCAGGCAAGTCAGCCCAGCTTGGATACCCCTAGGTGTATAGTTTTTAAAAATGTACAGGTTGTACATGTTTTTTAAAAAGGGTCAATTTTCGGTGGAAAAATGTGATGCATCCATGTTTAGTTTTTGGCCATTTCCTGTCACAGCCACTACTTCTACCTACACAAGTGAGCTACTATTTTTATCAGGAGACTTGTGGGAGGATACAATAGTAGAACATTTGTTATTACCAACTGGATTTCTTTGAATTTGTGCCTTTCAAACGTAAGCTACAAATTTAGATGTAAAAAGAACCACTGCTCTTAAGGTCTAAATCTTGTGCCTATTTCAGAAATGCATAGGTTGCCTTTATATCAATTTTTTACACTGCCTATTTCACTATATGAATCTGTAATCAATGAAAACACATTGCATGGTGCAGCTTAGTTGTTGCCTCTAGGTAACTTGGGTTCTTGGAGAGTCTACAAATGCTATATATCCCTGCAACCAGGAGGCTCTAGCAGATGTAATGGTATACTGCTTTTGTAAATAGGCCAAAGTTACAGATGAAAATGTCACAAATGAATGTTTTTTCCTGCTCGGTTTCAATATTTCTTTATTTCAAAAGTTATTTTCCTTGGGAAAACCTCAAAGGATTTACATATATGAACCCTTGCTGAATTTTGTCTACTTTTCAGAAATCTTTAGCTTTTCTGGATCACCAATGTGTTTCCCACTGATTTCCACCACAAACTGGAAGTAGGGTGAGAGCACAAAAAATAGGCTATCTCTCGGAAAAACTGCAAAACTGTGGTACAAAATTAGTTTTTTTGATTCAGCTCTGCATGTTTCTGAAAGGTGTGAGGATGTGACTTTAGTACAGTAAACCATTTTTGGATACCTTATTTAGGAAAAAATCCAGACACTTTTATCTGGAACACTTTTTACCCTTTTAAAAAAAAACTCAAAATGTTACTGTACTTTGGCCATTTTCTAGGTCCCCTCTCAGGGAACCCACAAACCCTGGGTACCTTTAGAATCAAAAAAAGGACACAAATTTGGCAAGGATACCTTATGTGGAAAAATGTTATGGAGACATAAGCACGATCTACCCCAAATAGCCAAAAATGGGCTTATAAGTGGGGTGGAGGACCAACAGATAAGGGCTTAAGTTCTGCTGAGATGCTTTAAAAAAAATTCTCTCAGAATAAGCCTGTTGATCCTTATCATTTCTTCATAGGACTTGCCTACGTTTTTTTAACTCAAACTATATTTTACCTAACAAAGCCCTGGTTTCATAATATGGCGGGAGACTTCATCCTAACAAATAACACAGAACCACACATGCATGTAATGCTTCATTTCAATTTGGGAGTTTACAGTTCCTAGTGAATATAGCATCCTGGGACATTAAGAATTGCCAGGTGCAGCACATATACCTTTATTTTGACCGACTTTGGATTAAGAACTCAGCAGAGCTGCATAAGAGACCAAGAAAATGACAGAATTTGATGCTTGACATTTACCATACAAGCTTATTATAGATTGACTTAAAGGCATAGGCAATTGTATATGTTATTTGTGTATATGTTTGGTGGAGTTGTGTGATTAGATATAAGATGCAGCGAAAGGCTGTGACTTGTTTTCAACACAGAGTTTACTGTGCATGGACTGTAAACAATAATCATGTTTTGTGTTTCTACATAGTATTTCATAGCATTGATAGTGTTTCTAGCCAGGGTAGTGCCAGAATCAATAACAGCAACAGTTTACTGGATGAACATCGGTGAAATAAAAACACCAAGGTTAACACTGAGGTGCTTTTAGTAGGCCCATGTTATGTACTGAAATGACTGCCCTTCCTCCCTCTGCATGCAATAATAAAGCACACACATTGGGACTTGTCTAGATTTGATATCACAATATGAACTCTAAACCAGGATAGGTGTCAGAAGGGGCCTTACTGCCAGATGAGTACAAGCAAGTGTTGTCTTTCATCCATCCTGCTTCAAATTAGATAGGATGTAGGAGGTTCATTAACCCTAAATTGGTAGAAGCCCATTTCTGATATTTCTAACTGTCTGCCTTTAAATTCACCTAGTGATTAAATTAATTGGGAGGTGCACTTTTTAATGCCCTCGATGGTTGGATTTCCAGTAAAGCTAACAACAACACCAGCACCTTGGGTGGACTTTCAAAAAAGATAAAGTCTATGTTAGAATGCAGAAATGTCTACAGCAATGACTGTTAGTGCTCATTCTGAATAGCTGTTCTACAGTTAATTGGAATAGACTAACTACTAAGGTCCGTTTTTAATGTAGCCACTCATAAGTGCTGAAATAGCAAATGGTTTCAGCAGTTGTGAATGGATACTCTCAACAAACTCCAGACAGTAGGACTGGAAAGTTAGAAGGAATATATTTAACATTGATAGACGAATTGCGCTGTTCTGGTTATGTCCCTGTTCAATCTACTAAGATTTCAATGGTGTCTGGAAAGTTCTTAAATGCAGTATATGGTTTGCCAATTGAAATGTTTCTGCGTCATCATTGTGTGCCAAGTAGATCTTACAAAATTTGTAGGCTTGTTTACAAAATCATTTTAGAGTATGCATAGTAGTAGTACTAATGTAGTACTCATTTTAAGTACGATTACATGCCCTTGTGAGTTAGCCCCAAAATATATTTTACATGAATAAAATGGGGATATTGAGGGAATATTCATATGCAATTAGTACACACAGAAATATTGTACCCTGTTTGTACTTTGACTGAGAGGAAGTTGGAAGTTTCTTGGCCAGGTACCAAAGGCATGTCAATGTCTGTAAAAGAGTTCTTGTGTTGTAATACTTCCCACACTCATAACTACTTTTGTGAATTGCACTCTGTGTTTTTGTATCTTATATTTTTGCTTTAACATCAGGTATGCAATAAAAATAGCAAGCAATTTCATTATTGATAAATATAGCAGCCAAACATAAATCAAGTTTAGATTCGATAGACATTTTCTAAGAAATAAATGCTGTGTTCATGGATTGACCAAACTACAAAAAGCACATGCACCAGAAAAACTAATTTTCCTGTCAAGGTTTCCAAAAATAAGAAAACACTTTTGGGATTTAAATAAAAGGCTGAATATCATTCAGCTTAGTCTCCTCAAGCATTGTGATAACCCTGGTGGCCTTTGAAGTTGACACATTTAAATTTATAAGGCCAGATGTACAAAACACTGCTCCTGTTGCAGGAGACCCGTAGCACATGCATCTTAAAATGGTGGTCATGACCTAGGGTCTGGAAAATCTGCACTGACAACAATCTTTTTTTAACAATAAATGCAGCGTTTTTGAAGTTGTCACTGTCGTGTGGATGTCTCAGAAGAACTACGGCTTCATGCTATAGAGTTTGTTCATGCTGCTTTTGTTTGCTGGAGCTCCTTTATGTCGATTGGATTTCCTGTCAGGTGTTTCCTTCTATTAGCCCTATCTGATGTTTTTTCTTCACAGAAGGCAGGAAGACTCTTGCTACTTGCTCCTTTAATGCGTTTGGCAATTTCTTTCTTAAAAGCTCAACTATGCTGTTTGTTCTTTGAAAATATAACACAATGAAGGAAAGAGTCTTTATTGTTATTCTTATAAGGCCAGATATATTATTTTTGTATGAAGCTTAATATTTATTTAATGATCTTTATCATTATTAATATTTAAAATGTCTGGTACCAAAGCCCTCACTACTCTCCAATAAAAGGAAGCAGATGGTATCTCCACCTCCAATTAAGTCCAAAACTATTAAACCACAAGGTCCTCAATAGTTAAAGTACAAGATGAAATTCAGATTATTCATAATAATACTGAAACAATATACTCTGATGTTAAGCATATTCAAAGAGATTTAGCTGGCTTTGATATGAAGGTATGAGAATACAAAATTAAAATAAGAGATAATGAGACTGTAATTGATCAACTTGCTACTTAGGTGTCTCAAATAACACATATGAAGAAAAATGTACTGGATTTGGAAAATAGAAATCCTCAGTAAAATTTGAGTATCTTCAATCTCCCAGGAAACATTGAAGGTCAAAGTTGTAGTGTTTTTCTGCTGAACTTGCTGCCTTCAGTACTAAAAGTAAAATTTCCACAAAAATTGGAAATTGACATGCCTCATCAGGGTCTCTGAAAACGTAAACCTCACCAGTCACAAACTAGGTAAGTAACACTAAAAGTGTTATGCCATTATCTTCTAATAATTATTCGTAAGGCTCTCAGAGAAATGCCAGCACTGATGGTAGAAAGCCACAAGATATTGATTCATCACGACTTCACCAAGGAAACTGTAAACATATATAAAAAATGCTCTGCTTTGCATCCTAGACTCAGAGAAGCTGGTTATAGGTATGGCCACTATGACCTATCATTTATGAGAATATGGACAAATGACTGCTCCAAATCATTTGCTTCAACTGCAGACTTAATTGCTTACTTAGACCAGCATTATCCTATGACTATGGAATCACAGAGCACTACAAATCCTGCATGTTTTTTTTCTTTTTGCTGCATATTTACTAATGTTTATCCCCCCCCCAAGTTATCTTAATATAATATCTCGTTAGTTGGTCTGTACCAACATTATTTCCAAAACTCTACTTAATGGATTTCCCTTTATGGTTTTTCTATGATTCGCTTGTACTGTCTGTCTTGTTTTCTTTACCCTTACAGGCTACTTGTTTGTTTATTCAATGTTCACATGTTATCTGTTAAGGCTACCCCATACACTTTAAAAAATGCTTCCTTGAAAGTGAAAGGTTTGTGGCATCCAGTAGAAAATGTGCAAAATCTTAGATTATTTACAAAAATGAAAAGTGAATTCATGTTTCAATCAAAAACCATATATAGCTAATAATATTTTAGCACATATGAAAAAATCTTGGATTGGAACAACAGTTTCTTCTGCTAGCAGAGGGAAATAAATGGTATTGCTATGCGTTGCTCCTTTAAATTACAGTTCATTATTTTGAATCAAAATAACGACACAGAAGGTTGTTTTCTACAGATTCACCTTCAAATACATAAATGCATTTTTCATTTAGTAAACATTTATATTCTGAATCAGAACGACCCCTCCAATTTTTGGAAGACAATATCACCCGAAGCCATAAATACTGATAATGTTCTTATGATTAGTGGTGGAGATTTTAATCTGATCTGGAATCCCTTATTGGATAGAATTTCTAAAGTCAGATTCCATCCGCCTAAATTATATTCTTCCTTAAAGCCAATCTTTGTTAATACCAAATTGGTGAATTGGAGTCTTGCACACCTGACTACTAAAGAGATTACCTTCTGCTCAAATACTCATTCTACATACTGCAGAATATACTATTTGATCTGTTCTATGAATTTGTGTCCTTCGATTTAACAGGCCACTCTAGAACCCATTACTATATCAGGCTATGCCCTAATTACATTCTCTCCTACATTAGATGATATTGCAAAACAATACCCTAGATGGAGAATGAATCATTAATGTATATTGTCACCTGAAAATCGACATAGAGCACTAGCTGCCATGACTAATTCTTTTAATAACAATAAACCATATAATTCTTCCATAAATAATTATTTGGATGTTTTCAAAGCAATTATGAGAGGTTACACTATCTGTATTATGGCACATCAGAATATACTTTTTTATTCTAAATTGAGTTCTTTAGTGAAAAAAATACTAAAATTTGGAAACTGTTCATTCCTTTCTTAGATAATAATTTCAAACACACAGTTTCTAAAACTTTGTTATGAATACAAGACTCTTCTCAGTAAAACAGCTGGTCTCTTTAATATCTAACAAAATACTTACTAATCAATGTTAATAAATCTGATCATATATTGCAAATTATCCCTATAGAAGAGCAACAAAAAACAGATATGTGCTTTAAGGCATTCAAATGGACAACTGACACTTTCTAATACTGAAAAATACTACAAATGTTTTATAAATTTTCAATCTATAGCAGAGCACAAGCTGTTCAAGATGTTACGATTACTGTAATAATGTCTTACTTAATTGTAGATTACCATTTCTGTCTCAGTGTAATGGAGATAATTTAGTGGATTCTATCACAATACAGGAGATAAATGTAGCAATGCTATCCTTGAACTGTAAGAATACTTCTAGGCACGACTGTATTCCTGTAGAATTTTCCAAATGTTTCAGTGGTAAATTATCTCTGGTCCTCCTTTCTCTAGCTAAAGAAAATCACATATATTGCTTCAGTTCAAGTCTCCTTCAAAGAGTCTACAAAAATTAATCTTCCCAAGCCTGATAAAGGCCACCGTTAAAAGCTAGGGGGTTCATGAAAGATAGATTATCCTCTTGTTATACTAGAATACTTTGTCACACATCAACTGTTTATTTAAAATTATGGAATTCTTTCATTTTGGTTCTAACTTAGTTTGATGGTTAAAACATTATAGGCATCAGTACAAGTTTGGTGGCAGACAAACACGGTAACAAGGCAGGACAAACAGTGATGTTGCACACTGCCAATGGGACTGTGGTGGTCCAACCATCATGGCCCGGCAGGCGGAACTATGAGAGGGTGTATATCAGACACATTTAGAGAATACAATTTGATTGCTACATGATGACTTAGTAAGTATAACAAGGCACACAAACAAGAATAGGGGAGCAATGGAGGCTGTTTGGGAAGCTCCAGGAAAATTAAGATATTGACTGTGGGTCCAAGGGGAGGCAAGTTTCAGGTAGGCTGGGTTTAGGATATTTCAAGGTGATCACCCACCCTAGGGATTGCAGATGGCAAGGTGCCCTTAATGCAATTCGGGACATATCAGCAGTTCTCAATGTCAGAAAATGAATGACTCTGGTTGGCAGATATATCGCCCTTCCAGTCTGTGGGTCATCAGAGGAGAGGGATGATTCCTGTTGTTCAGGTGGGTAATTGTCATTCTTAGCCTCCACATAAAGCATATGTGTATCCAAATGTCTCATCCCAGTCTTCAACAAGCCCCTGTTGTGTAATGCTTGTAGTGTACTGGCTTCGGCACGAGCTCACAGCAACAGGGACCACAGCCATTGCTTTGTGTCCGGCACCATTGGGGCTTTCCATGCCATAGCAATCTGATGTTTCTAAAGGACAAATGCTAGATCAACAAATCTATGTAACTGTTTGGATCCTTTGGCCTTTGGTCTGATTCTCAACAAACAAGATACAGGGGTAGGGTAAAGGGTATGGCCTGCCATTTCGGATGTGGGTGCTGTAACCTCTGTCCAAACCTTTCGCAAATGAGGACACTCCCACACCATATGATAAAACCCCGCATTGGACAGCCGGCATCGGGGGCTCTTAGTGCGTGTATCTGGAAACATGCAGCCAATCCGGTGTCGGGACAGGTATGTTTGATGTAGAAAATTAAAGTGCAGATATCGAAATCAGGGGTTGAGGGAGACTTATTTAATGTGACGAGGCACCTACATCCAAGCTTTATCTGTGAGGGGAGAGTTCAATACATTATCACACCTGACCCTAGCCCGAGATAGTGCATTGGACTATGTGGCCATAAGAGAGGAATATAACATGGACATGGCACAACATGTGGACCCTCATGCAAGAAGTGTGTAAGGCTGGCGATGACGCAGGTTCGTTCTCCCCTGCCCTCCATGTCAGCTGCAAAAGGTGCTTGATAGCAAAGTAGGAGAGGAACACTCCAGGACCAACATTGCATTCAGTCTAACGTCTCGAAAAGACAATAATGAGCCCTCTCAGAAAAAACTTCCAACTTCAGTGAACCCTTCCGCTGGCCGCCATGGTCTTGCTGCTGTAGCAGGTTTACACATACCTGATTCGATTTATTGGTATGAAAGGGCAGTATGGAGCAGATAACCACTTTCTTTGAATGTATCGTAGATAACAATGTTGGGGTACCCACATCTGGAGCTGCTCAGGTTGAGGGTAAGATTCACAACCTGCAAGAAAAGGAAGCACATGAGTGTCACCCTAGCTGCAGTTTGTTCTGGGGTAGCCAATGGAGAAAGCCAGCGCATAGGCCAGTGTAGCTGTGCCACCGTGTAGTACAGTTTGAAATGTGGGGCACCCATCCCTCCTCCGTCAATGGTAACTGTATGGTTGATAGGGCCACCCTGCCTCATTCTTTTCCACATAACAGTTTCAAGAACAATCCATCCAGTTCCCAAAAGAAAGCTTTAAGGAGCACCACAGGGAGGGCAACAAAAAGATATAATGATCTTGTTAGGATCAGCATTTTGACAATTGCTGTGCGACCAAGGGGTGACAGAGGTAGCGAGCTCCAAAAGGGTGATGAGCGCTTGTATAGAGCGGACTGCCTGTCCCAGGTTGTCATCCTGAAGAGCATTCTCAGTGGGTAAATATGCACCCCGTGGTTTTTAAAGGCGTCATCACACCACTGAAGCATAGAGCTGGCTGCCAACCCTCTATTATGTTCAGATATGGGTGTAAGCATGAATAAACAAGATTTACTCCAATTAGTCTTGAGGTCGGACAACAGGCCAAAGTCATCTAGTAACAACATCAATCCTGGTCGGTCGAGTCTATCTCCCTCAGAAACACCAATGATTCATCATCATACAGTGATACTATGTGATAGGATGTCATGTACCTGATCCCCCAATCCACTGCTCAGAGGCGTAGGTGAGAACCCAGGGGCTCCATTGCAAGAGTGAATAGGAGAGGGGATAGTGGGCACCCCTAGCAAGTGCGACATTGAATAGGGAAGCTGTCTGACTTCAAGTGTCCTATTTTAACTCGGGCAGTAGGGTTAGCATATGAAGTGCATATACATCTCACAAACCAATACACGAAGCCCATATATACCAGGGTGATCATGAAGGTGTCCCAGCCAAGGGTATTGAATGCTTTTTCAATATCTAGAGACACTGCTACTCCGCCATACGTCTCAGCTGGTGTGTATGTGACCTGTCGCAGCAAGTGCCTGATAGTCAGGAATATATTTCATCTAGGTATGAACCCTGACTGGTCCGGATGGATAAGGGTGGTAATAAGAGGAAGCAATCGATTGGCAAGGATTTAACAGTCATGGTTCAATAAAGATAAGGGGCAGTATGAGCTGCCATTTAATGGATCACGACCCTGCTTGTGTAAGACTACTATTTATGGCTTCCCGCATTGAGGCTGGTAAGCAGGCAGCTGTGTTCATCTCCTGGAGCACCTCCAGTAGATGCTGGGACAGCACTGCAGGGAAAGCCGAATAGTACTCAATGGGCAAGCTATCACAACCAGAAGCTTTATTTCTGTTGATCTGCGACAACGCTAGTTTGATCTCCACTAATTGGATGGGTGCATCCAAGGCAGTCTATTGTAGTGGAGCATGATGGACAAAAGAGAGGCCGCATAAGAACTCAAGTGTACCATCTAGGGCAGAAACTGGTCCAGCCACATAGAGTGTGCAGTAATTGTCACAAAATTTGGTGTTAGTCTCCCGCTGTGTATTGAGCATTCTGCCATCTCTACTCTTCAGGGCCCCCATCAATGTGTGTTGATGATCTTTCTTGACCATCCAAGGTAGAAGCCTGCCCGTCCTGTTTCCCTCTGCATGGATAAAAGATATACATTGTCTACAATCATGAAGGTTAAGTCATGCCTCCAGTTCTCTATATATCTTACGTTTGCCCTCGAGATGTGTGGCACCCTCCAGATTATCCACTGCTTCCTGTTCTAATTTGCACAAGGAACGTTCTAAAGAGGCTACTTCCACAGTGAGAATATGTTGGACACCCCACGTAGCAGACATACAGTGTTCCTGACAGCCACTTTATAAGCTTCCCATTCCAACACTCTAGAAGGGGTGGAGCCCTTATAATTTGTGAAATATTGGAATATGCAGCAAGATAAATCTGCCTTGAATGGGGGGTCCTGTAATGCTTTGGGCTGTAGCCACAATGTAGGAAGCGGTGGAATGGGTTTCCCCCATTGAGGTTCTACCTATAAAGGGCAATGGTCTGACAAGGTGCCTGCTAAGTATCCCTCTTGGGTAATTAAAGGATTCAGTGCACCCATGCCAAGTATTAAGTCTAGCCATGTGTGTAAGTTATGGACTGGTGAAAAGAAGGAGAATTCTAAGTACACTGGGTGGTTTGTCCGCCATATGTCATGGAGGTGTTGGAACTCCAGTCGTCTTAAGGTGTTGGGATAGTTTGCTGCAGGGAGCAAAGCATAGAGACGGTATCAAGCAGTCGAGGTCAGTGCATAGTTTGATGCGCTGAGCAGAGGGTAGAGGGGTATGAAGCGTTCTAGGTCAATGTCTACTTCACAATTAAAATCCCCTCCCTTATAAACTGGGGGTTGGTGGGTAAGTGAATAACGCTGGAGAAAGGGCGTCAAAACGCAGACTGATTGGATTTTGGAGCATAAAGGCCCACCAGTGCAAGAGGGGACCCATCAAGGTGACCCTCTATGATTACATATCATCCCTCCGGATCTATGAGGTGTCTAGTGACTATGTATGGTACCCCTGGGGCAATCCATATGAATACCCCCCTGACAAACGCCAATGATGTGGTGCCATAAACCTGGTCCCTCTATTTGGTGTGTCATTTGCGTAGTTCAATCATCATGAGATGAGATTCTTGTTTCATAGCAATGTGCACATGGTGGAGTTTGAGATATGTGTGGACCTAATAGCACTTAACTAGTGAGGCTAAACCTTGTACATTCAAGGTGATAAAATTATGGCGTGGTATTTTATTGTCAGCTGTGTCAGTCATAGATTAAAATGAACCCTTGGAAATGATAGGATGATCCCACTGGCCATCGTCATACTGGGACGACATACAGTCCATCCCCTAGGTGCATGATAGGGAAGAAGCCTCAATGTGAGTGCACCCTCTGCATGTAGGAGTGTGTGCAACAACAGTACAAAAACACAGCAGAAATCACATAAAGCAAAAGATTAAAAAAAAATCATCTCCCCTGGTCAGTTGACTAACCTGTCCCTGGCCATAGTACCCCAACAACAAAACATTGAAGCATAAACAATGACAAACAACAACATGAGTTCACTTTGAAAGTCTTGGGGGGCAAAGAGGGTGGTGGAGTCCAAGAGTTTGTGCCCACAACCTGCCACAGGTGCTGTCCCATCCAACAATAAAGGGAGACTTTAAGTTACCTGATCCACAGCACCTGTACCCGACACACCAACTATAAGTGTCAGTGCCACCTCCGTCACAGGTCATCAGCTGATCTTGGGGTCACTCTGGGCCCACTGAGGGACACTGTCACAGATGGGTTTGTCTCCTCCACTTCTGAGTTGGAGTCTGACTGGTTGTCCCTCAAAAGGGGACCGAAAGAATTACCACTGAGTTGTGAAGCCTCCAGCACTGCCCTGGCTTGTTTATCAGCTGCTTGATCACGTGTGGGTCAGTGTTTGCCACAGTTTTTCTGCGAGGAGTGAGCCAAACTACCTTGGGTATATCATTAGTCATCTGTAGTGCAAAGCCTTTGGCATAGAGCCAAGTCCCAACATTCTCCGGTGAGGAGAACATGTGAGTGGTCTCATCTGATATAACTCTCAGTTTATCTGGGTATAGAAGGACAAATTTGATACCAAGTTCTCTAAGTTTTTGTTTCACTTTGTAATATGAATTGGGGAGTTGATGTATGCCAGCTGTGAAGTCCAGATAAGCGTAATCAAAGCATCCGCAAATCTCATGGGGCATGCCCCCGGAAAATTTGGAGTACCAAGTCGAGATCATGGAAATTGAGGAGTCTGGCAATACTAGGCAATGGCAGAACCACAGTGGGTGGACGTCTGCCTGGGATCCAATGCACCCTCTCTATGGAAAATAATTTTGGGGTCTTTGCAGCTAGCACCATGTAAATCAGCCAATTCTCCACAAAAAGTTCCACAAGAGATCCCTCAGCTCACTCAGGAAAACCCAACAGCCGAATATTGTTGCAATGGGATCTGCCATCGGCATCCTAAGCGTGACGATGTAGAGTAGCCACCTCTGCCGCAAGGGCTTTCACCCGGGCTCATAGATCTTGCACTTTGGAGCATAGAGAGGTCAGTGATCATTCCACGTCATCTAACCGGGTCCACTAGATTGCAGTGATCAGGTCATAATAAATTGACATGCATGGAGATAGAGTCAATTCCTGATTCTAGCGACATCTTAGTATCCAATATTGCCTGTAGAATCTTTTCTAATTGTGCAGAGTGCATTTTAAGAGTTGTTATTAGATGTTGCAGGGTCTCAGTGGCAGGGGTTGACAAGAAGGTGGTCATGTCTAACGTCGTCTTTCCTGCGGATTTGGGTTTCACCATGGTGACCAGTATGAGCAAGAACCACTGATGTGCGCAAATGGCATCCAGTGTTCTAGAGGTTACCTGGGACTGTGGTGATACATGCAAGAGGCACTCTGCTAGGTTTCACTTTGGGAGAACAGCCTCAGAATCAAGGGAGGTCCACTCCATTCACGCCTTGCACTTGCTCCCTCAGGTTCTAACCTGAGGCAATATTCATTAAGAAATGAGCTGCTGAGGAGATATGCTGTGTGAGTAATCAAGCGCGTGACCAGGAGATAGTGATGCGCAACACAGCAATAGATGCAACCAGGGCAATCCCTCAAAGTCCTGCTTCCAATATTCAGGTTGACAAGGTGTTGCAATGGATGGCAGGCTGGTGCACCATTAGTTCCGGAAGGGAGTAGGCTGTCAATGTGAGTATGGATCTCAGTGTCAATGTCTTGATGGTTCCCTGCCATATAAAACTAGTAAGTTCATGGATTTATATTAGCATGAACCAGGGACCGGGGGGACGCAACAATGCGCAGGTCACATCCGAGGGTAGCATCCAGCTGTGAATATCATTTATGAGTCTCACTGGACAGCAGGGCAGTTAATGCCAAGATTGTGTTCCATATGCGGCGGCCAGTGAGTACTCAGCCCTCCATATAGGGATAAGCTGGGCCGTCCCAGTTCCCCCTGCCACTGGCACTATTCTCAAAAGGAGGGCAATCTGGTTCAAAGCTTATGGTACAGCATGCTCACCAGGCACACCAGGACAAGGGAAACTCCATACCCTGTGCAGCAATCCACCCCATCCACCAAGGGGCCCAGGAAGCAAGGAAGATATGGCAATATAGGTGCGCAGGCAGTGAGGTGTGCTGTCAGCATCTCACAAATCTCCAAAGCGGGCAATCCGTGCTGCCAGCAGTCAGCCCAAGCAACCACACAGTGTGAACATACGCTTTGTTTGAAGGTAAGAAGGGGCCTTGTAGTAGTCACAGTGCTCACTGCTGTAGATGAATATCGGCACTGGGAGCCAGGCACTCCAGGGCTATGTGGTCAACACCAGGCTCATCACAATCCAAGGGCTCAATGTGAGTGCCAGACCTCCACATTCAAGAACTCTTGCCAGTCCTGGCACCATACAGCTGCCTGCCCACGACTCCACCGGCACGAGCAGTCTGCCGCTAAATAATGGGACTGGATGGAAGTCAGGCACAACATCGCACGCATCAGTACCTCTCCAATTGTAGGAATTTCTGGGTGGGCAGGATATTTGGAGGATTTATTGGGGGGCCTGAAGTGGAGCTTGCCACAGTGCATCTGATCCGGCCGCCATCTTGGCCCTGCCACACCTGTGCTATCTACCCTAACAACAGATTGTTGTACCATTGTCCACATGACATGGGGCTCACACTATGGTCATTTCTACCACAATCGGAGTAATTCACAAAGAAGGACAAATTCACAGCTATTAAATGCCCCCTTTGGGCAGGTCACTCACACTGCACTGCCACACTGCACAAAACCACACATTTGCACATCTTAGACACAGAGACAGTGAAGTGTACACAAGATTGTATCAGACAACATCAACACCACAACAAAATCACATTTAACAATACAACTAACACCCTCACATTGCGCACATGCCACGGACTGTCATCAGATTCAGCATACATATGTATGGATGTGTTATAGAACACAAAACCCCTCCAATTAAACATTGCTATAATGGACCCACACATCACCCACATTGCAACACAGTGGATGGACATACCGTGTCCATGTTATATTCCTCTCTTATGGCCACTCTGCAAACAATACCTGCACAATAGGGATGGGGGCATCAGGAGCACTCAGGGAAGGATGCTGCAATGGGTCACATTATATTTTGCACACACCCCTAAAAACATTTGTACAGATTCTGGCCTTCCAGGTATCTCAGGGGCAAATAATACTAGAGCCTATCTGCAGAATGTGGAAGCTCAAGTAAAGAAACAACATACAACAGCAACAGCATGGGTCATACATCTAGATGAAGTAGCTGCAAGGTATACCCAGCAAAATGGACACATGCACGGCCAAATGCAAAGGAAACTAGCACAACGGAACACCCTCCATGTCTGCACAACGAAAACTCAAGCTGCCACACATGAGAGAAATCTACAATCCATATCAGGGGGACAAGTCGAACACCATGCTTGCTGACATTGTACCACACAAGATAAAATGCTTACCATATAAAAAAGAACAGAATGTAATGACACCCCAATTGCATTAACACCCACATATCCATACAGTCAACATCTGCCTTTGTCTAGGAAGACACCAGCACTGCCCACAAAGTCAGACATTACAAACTACAACAAATGTATGAGCCAGCAGACTGAAATGCACACTGAAAAACATAAAAATAGAAAAGGAACTGCAGGACAAATATGTACCCAAAAGAACAACAATTTGGGTTTATTAAAATGAAAATGCATAGTACCAAAGGCCATTTTAAAATCTCTGCACAGTACTGTGCCCACACTTGACTCCTATCCCTGCCAAGGAATCTCCACAGGAAGGGACATCAAGTGGGCGGGCAGGCACCTCAGAGGTCATCCTTGGGGGGGTCGGATTTGGAATGGGTGGGTTTGGGAGGACTGGATTGTTTCTTAGGAGAGCTGGGCTTCTTCTTTGGGGTGGACTATGGGTGCTTACAGGGGGGCAGGTGTGATAGGGGAGGACTTGGATGGTGAAAAGATTTGTTGGGATGTGGGTAGGAGCCTCTTGGATTTTGGAGAGGGTTTGGAGGTAACAGGATAAAGGGTAAGGTTGAACAGGAAACTGCCCTCTGGAACACAGGGATGGTCAGCAGAAGGGGTTGGGGGTTTGGAGGTTGAGGGAGTGGTCATCTGGTGTGTGGGTGTAAATGTCTTGGGTATGTGCATGTGTGAGGTATACTTCTACTTGGGTGGTGTCTGTTGTGTGTGTGAGTGTGGGCATTTGCATGGCTAGGAGGGCTGGGAGGTGGAGGTGCAGGGTGATGTGGGAGTTAAAGATGTGTGTTTGTCTGTTGAGGTGGTGTCAGTGAGTATGCTGGATGTTGTGGACGTTTGTATGTCTGTTGGGATGGTCTCTGTGGCAGAGGTGTGGAATTTCACAAAATCTCTACTTGCCCCTGGGACAGGTTGTTTCTTAGATCTACTTGTCCTGTAAAAAAATTCTACTTGTCCCTATGGTGCCATGTAGTACAGTGATATATTATGGCAGCAATCACATTATGTAAGAGCTCTGATAATAGTCTCTCTGATTATGTCAGGGCTACTAGTGTAGTAGGGCTTGAACAATTACAATTTCAATCCCTACTATAGCACTTTCCTTATTTTGCCTTTTTTCCCCTTTCTACATACTGGGACTGGAGGAAGTAGTTAGCAATAGTTCCATGGCTGAAATGCCTTTGAGTCTGCATACCTACTAACTTGCATGTTTTAAGATGTTTTACTAGCTCTTCTTTCTACCATAATCAGAAAGGTTAGAAATTTGCTCCTGACAATGGCAGAAGTAGAGGTTCTTCCAGGGTTGGGAAAAAAGCAGTTGGAGGGAAGGTGAACTTGTAAGCGCTTAATAGATTTTCACATGAGCAAATCTATACATGCATATTTGCTCTTGCTAAAATACTGTTCACAAATAGTTTCTAGAAATCCGATTTCCTGGTCTACTTCTGTAAGTGCTTGTGAATTCACAAAAGACACTAATTCAACAACATATACCATCTATGCACTTTTGTGACTTTCTTTAAGAATTAGGTCCCTAATTAGGTATGACATCACAAAGATATTTTATTTTTATTAAACTTCTATTTCTCTCTCTATCTATCGGCTGGCTTTACTATGAGTGATCACATTCTGCTATTCCACAAGGAGCATATTGGCACACAAAATAGTTTTGTTCAGTGCCAGGAACTACTGTGGCAATCAGTGGTGCAATGAAACTGGAGGAGCCCTCCCTGAAAAGGACAGACTCACTCAGGGCAGGTGCTGTGTGTAGGAGCTGGCCTGGTTTATAGTGTGTACCCTGGGTACCTACACCTTATACCAGGTCCAGTTAATCCTTACTAGTGAAATGTAGTAGTGTTCTAGCAGCTTAGGCTGATAGAGGTAGATGTAGAAGAGCAGCTCAGGCTGAACTAGTATAGGAGGCTGGCCTGGTTTATAGTGGTTACCTTGTAGTACTTACTCCTTGTGCCAGTTCCAGTTATCCCTTATTAATAGAATAGAGGTGTTCTAGCAGCTTAGGCTGATAGAGGTAGCTATAGCAGAGCAGCTTAGGCTGAACTAGGAGACATGCAAAGCTCCTACTATACCACTTATATCATATAGCACTACATCATAAGAAAACCCAATACTTAGAGTTACTAAAAATAAAGGTACTTTATTTTAGTGACAATATGCCAAAAGTATCTCAGAGGATATACTCCCTTAGGAGGTAAGTAATATTCACAAAATATATGCACACAAACCAAAATCAGGTAAGTAACAGTTAGAAAAGTAGTGCAAACAATGTAGAACACAATAGAATGCAATAGGGAGAAATAGTCCTAGGGGCAACACAAACCATATACTCCAAAAGTGGAATGCAAACGACGAATGGACCCCAGGCCTAGTGTAGTGTGTAGAGGGTTGCTGGGAGTGTAAGAAAACACTAAGGGTGTCCAAGATACCCCTCCTCAGGACCCTGAAAAGTAGGAGTACATTTACCCTACTACCCCAGAAAGACAGTAAAGTCGAGATAGGGGATTCTGCAAGGACAACAACAGACTGCAAAACACTGAAGACAGATTCCTGGACCTGAGGAACTGTAAAGGAAGGGGACCAAGTCGAAGAGTCACGCAAGTGTCCGGGGGGGCAGGAGCCCACTAAACCCAGGATAAAGGTGCAAAAGGCCTGCCTCCAGGTGGTAAAAGCCAAAGATTCTGCAACAACGGAAGGAGCCAGGAACTTCTCCTTTGGTCAGAAGATGTCCCACGGCGTGCTGGAGGATGCAGAGTTGTTTCCATGCAGAAAGACCACAAACAAGCCTTGCTAGCTTCAAGAGTTGCAGTTGAGGATTTTGGGTGCTGCCAGGGCCCAGGAAGGACCAGGAGGTTGCTCCTTGGAGGAGGAGACAAAGGGGAAGCTTAGCAACACAGAGAGTCCACGCAGAAGCAGGCAGCACTCGCAAAAGCACCTGAAGAGGCACTTAGAAGATCTGAGGACAGCAGTCACCTCAGAGTCACAAAGGAGGGTCCCACGACCTCGGAGTCGACCTCAGCAAGTTGGGCAATGCAGGATGGAGTGCTGGGGACCTGAGCTAGGCTGAGCACGAAGGAAGTCTTGCAAAAGTGCACAAAAGCCCGAGCAGCTGCAGTTCACGCAGTACACAGGATTACCGTCTGGGATGGGGAGGCAAGGACTTACCTCCACCAAATTTGGACAGAAGGGCCACTAGACTCAGCTCCTGTGTTCCAGGGACCACGCTCGTCAGGATGAGAGGGGACCCAGAGGACCGGTGATGCAGAAGTTTGGTGCCTGCTTTAGCAGGGGGAAGATTCCGTCGACCCACTGGAGATTTCTTCTTGGTTTCCAGTGCAGGGTGAAGGCAGACAGCCCTCAGAGCATGCACCAACAGGAAACAGTCAAGAAAGCCGGCAGATTGAGGTGCTACAATGTTGCTGGCAGTCTTCTTGCTACTTTGTTGCAGTTATGCAGGCATCCTGGAGCAGTCAGCAGTCGATCCTTGGCAGAAGTCGAAGAGGGAAGTGCAGAGGAACTCTGGTGAGCTCTTGCATTCGATACATGGTGAGATGCCCACAGGAGAGACCCTAAATAGCCCACAGAGGAGGATTGGCTACTGAGAAAGGTAAGCACCTATCAGGAGGGGTCTCTGACGTCACCTGCTGGCACTGGCCACTCAGAGCTGTCCATTGTGCCCTCACACCTCTGCATTCAAGATGGCAGAGGTCTGGGACACACTGGAGGAGCTCTGGGCACCTCCCCTGGGAGGTGCTGGTCGGGGGAGTGGTCACTCCCATTTCCTTTGTCCAGTTTCACACCAGAGCAGGGCCGGGGGGATCCCTGAACCGGTGTAGACTGGCTTATGCAAGGAGGGCACCATCTGTGCCCTTTAAAGCATTTCCGGAGGCCTGGAGAGGCTACCCATCCCAGGCCCTTCACACAATTATTTCCAAAGGGAGAGAGTGTAACACCCTCTCTCAGAGGAAATCCTTTGTTCTGCCTTCCTGGGACCAGGCTGCCCAGGCCCCAGGGGGGAAGAAATCTGTCTGAGGGGTATTCAGCAGCAGTAGCTGCAGTGGAGACCCCGGAAAGTTAGTTTGGCAGGATCCCGGGCTCTATGCTGGAGACCCGGGGATGCATGGAATTGTCCCCCCAATGCCAGAATGGTATTGGGGTGACAATTCCATGATCCTAGACATGTTAAATGGCCATGTGCGGAGTTATCATTGTGACGCTACATATAGGTAGTGACCTATATGTAGGGCATGCGTTCAATGGTGTCCCCGCACTTACAATGTCAGGGGAATTTGCCCTGAACAAAGTGGGGGCACCTTGGCTAGTGCCAGGGTGCCCACACACTAAGGCCCATATTTATACTTTTTTAGCGCAGCTTTTGTGTCATTTTTTGACTCAAAATCGGCGCAAACTTACAAAATACAATTGTGTTTTGAAAGTTTTCTCCGCTTTTGCGTCAAAAAGCGGCGCAAATGTGGTGCTAAAAAAGTATAAATTTGGGCCTAAGTAACTTTGCACCTAACCTTCACTAAGTGACGGTTAGACATATAGGTGACTTATAAGTTACTTAAGTGCAGTGTAAAATGGCTGTGAAATAACGTGGATGTTATTTCACTCAGGCTGCAGTGGCAATCCTGTGTAAGAATTGTCTGAGCTCCCAATGGGTGGCAAAAGAAATGCTGCAGCCCATAGGGATCTCCTGGAACCCCAATACCCTGGGGACCTAGGTACCATATACAAGGGAAATATAAGGGTGTTCCAGTGTGCCAACGAGAATTGGTCAAATTAGTCACTAGCCTGCAGTGACAATTTTAAAAGCAGAGAGAGCATAAACACTGAGGTTCTGGTTAGCAGAGCCTCAGTGATACAGTTAGGCACCACACAGGAAACACATACAGGGCATACTTTATGAGCACTGGGGTCCTGACTAGCAGGATCCCAGTGACACATAGACAAAAACAAACATACATACAGTAAAAATGGGGGTAACCTGCCAGGAAGATGGTACTTTCCTGCAACTAGGAGACATGCAAAGCTCCTGCAATACCACTTATAGTCACACAGTATTTATACACAAGTAAAGACAATACTTAGGGGGTCATTCTGACCTTGGCGGTCATTGACCGCCAGGGTCAACGACCACGAGAGCACCGCCAACAGGCTGGCGGTGCTCTCAAGGGCATTCTGACCACGGCGGTTTGGCCGCGGTCAGAAAGGGAAAACCGGCAGTCTCCCGCCGGTTTTCCGCTGCCCTCAGGAATGAGGCCCTTAGTGTTACCAAAAATAAAGGTAGTTTATTTGGGTGACACAAGGCCAAGTATATCTTAGAGGCAATAGTCTTTCTGGAGGTAAGTATTATGCACAATATATAGACTAGACACCAAAATAAGGTACGTATTTAGACATAGGATAGTACAAACAATAGGAAATGCTTTTGAATGCAATAGGAGAAACTAGGTCTAGGGGCAACACAAACCATATACTAAGAATGTGGAATGCGAATCACAAATTCCCCCCTAGACAAGTGTAGTGTGTAGAGAATCACTGGGAGAGTAAGAAAACCACAAAGGTGAGTAAAATAACCCCCACCAGAGCCCAGGAAAGTAGGAGTAAAGTACTGCAAGTTTCCTTAGGACACACTACAACTTGTGATTCGAGTTATTGCAAGAACCCAGCAAGACTGCAAATAACAAATGGTGGATTCCTGGACCTGAAGACCTGCAAAGAGAGGAGACCAAGCCCAGAAGTCAGAACAAGTTCCAGGAAGGACAGTAGCCCCTTTCAACCTAGAAGATGGTGCAAAAGAAGAGTCCCAAGTTGGACGAAGACTGCAGAAATGCACCAAAGGAATATGGCTGCGGGTTTCTGCATTATGCAATGGATGTCCCATGGAGAGATGTTGGATGCAAGTGAGTTTTGGCGCTGGATTCCTCCAACAAGCCTGAGGAGGCACAGGGGCTTCAAACACTGGAGGGAACCCAAAGATTAACAGCCAGCACCCATGGTGGTCCCAGGATACAGGCACAAAGAAGGTGCAAATTGTGGTTGTTGCAGCACTACAAAAGAAGGTCCCACACCATCAGAGAACAACTCAGCGAGTTTAGCGTCACAGGATAGAGTGCTGGGGTCCTGGTCTAGGCTGTGCACAAAGGATTCTTGCTAATAGTGCACAGAGGCGTCTGGAGGTGAAGATGACGCATTGCACAGGGGTACTGTCACAAATGGGATAGGCAAGTTCTTACCTCCTCCAAATTTGGATAGCAGAACCTTAGGACAGTCTGTATCGAAGGGGCCAACCACCTGTGTGCCAAGGAGAACGCTTGTCTCCAGGAGAGGAATCCAAGTGAACCGTCACTCCACAGCAGATTTCTTTGGTCCTTCTGCTTCAGGGTGAAGACAGGGAGTCCCCAGAGCATGTGCAATGTGGAAACTGTTGTAGTTGCTGGATGAAGCTGCAATTGCACAGGAAAAGTAGCCCTTCTGAATACTTTGTTGCTGTTCAGCATTCCTGGAGCAGTCTGCAGTCGATCCGAGGTGAGAGGATGAAGTAGTAGTTGCAGAGGATTCCTACTGGAAACTTGCAAGTAGAATCTGATGAGAAACCCACAGGAGAAACCCTAAATAGCCCTCAGAGGGGAATTGGCTACCTTATCAGGTATTGACCTATCAGGAGTGGTCCCTGACGTCACCTGCTAGCACTGGCCACTCAGAGGCCTCCAGAGTGTCCTCACACCTTGGAAAACAAGATGGCTGAGTCTGGGACACACTGGAGGAGCTCTGGGCACCACCCCTGGCGTGGCGATGGACAGTGGAGTGGTCAATCGCCTTTCCTTTGTCCAGTTTCACACCAGAGCAGGAGACAAGGGGTCCCTGAACCGGTGTAGACTGGCTTATGCAAAGAGGGCACCATCTGTGCCCTTCAAAGCATTTCCAGAGGCTGGGGGAGGCTACCCCTCCCCAGCCTGTAACACCTATTTCCAAAGGAAGAGGGTGTAAAACCCTGCTCCCAAAGGAAATGCTTTGTTCTGCCTTCCTGGGACTGAGCTGCTCAGACCCCAGGAGGGCAGAACCCTGTCTGTGAGGTGGCAGCAGCTGTAGCTGCAGTGCCAGCCTCGGAGAGCTTGTTGGGCAACACTGGGGGTCCATGGAGGAGCCGCCAGGATACATGGAATTGGCTCACCAATACCAGATTTGGAATGGGGGGACAATTTCATAATCTTAGATACCTTACATGCCCATATTTGGGGATACCATTGTGAAGCTACATATAGGTCTTGACCTATATGTAGTGCACGCAGGTAATGGCGTCCCCGCACTCACAAAGTCCGGAGAATGTCCCTGGACTGCGTGGGGGCACCTTTGCTAGTGCAAGGGTGCCCTCACACTTAGTAACTTTGCACCTAGCCTTCAGTAAATGAAGGTTAGACATATAGGTGACTTATAAGTTACTTAAGTGCAGGGAAATGGCTTTGAAATAGCGTGTGCACTATTTTACGCAGGATGAAGGATGCAGTGGCAGTCCTGTTAAAGGATTTGTCTGAACTCCTTATAGGTGGCAAAAGAAATGCTTCTGCCCAAAAGGATCTCCTCAAACCCCAATGCCCTGGGTACCTAGGTACCATATACTAGGGACTTATAAGGGGGGCCAATTGAAATTGGTAAATATAGTCACTAGCCTAAGCATAAGCACTAAGGTTCTGATTAGCAGCGCCTCTGTGACACAATTAAGCACTGTTCACCACACACGCATTGGGCCACAAACTTTGAGCACTGGGGTCCTGACCAGCAGGATCCCAGTGAGACAGGCAAAAACATACTGACATACAGGTAAAAATGGGGGTAACATGCCAAGAAAGATGGTACTTTCATGCAGTGTGCTAGAGGGGGGACTGTGGAGCTTTTGTTATGCCACTGGTGGCGAATGTGTGCATTTTGGAGACCAACAATGTATTTTACATTTGTTGCCAGTGTGTTTTACAGTTGTGAGGGCCTGGCAGCTCCTACAACAAAAAAGTTTTACAAAAGCCATGTCAAAACAGGAAATGCATTGACGAAACCAAAAGGCTCAAAAAAAATTTGGCTCGGTTGACTGTACTAAATGATGCTTTTTTCAGAACATTTTATATTGAAAGCAAAGAATCATCATTCTTGCTTATAAGCTTTTACACAAATTTGCATCTAATTAGAAAACGTTCTGGGAGCATTTCACTTAGCCTCATATTGTTAAACTTTTCAAACCTGTGTACACTTTTTTTTACTTAAACAACTGTCAGTAGTGCAGTGTGATCTTAAAACATTTATTTACAGTGCTTGCCCTAATAATGAAGGCTTTTCATTTATGAACCATAAATACAAGTTTGAACAGTATTAACCTGTGGACATACTGTTAGAAATGGGGTCTCTAGTTGGCAGAGGATTTCACCTTTGTATAAGTAAAGATTGCAATCTTAGTCAGGGTAAGTCACACACAAGCCAAATTATCCTTTGCCCACCCTCTTGTAGCTTGGCACTGAGCAGTCAGGCTTAACATAGAAAACAATGTGTTAAGTATTTGTGCAATACATCCTACGTTAATACAGTGAATACAAAACACAAATTTAGAAAAATATAAGATATATATCTGGTCAAATTAGGGTCAAAATGATAAAGATTCATTAAGCACAAACTGAGATATCACTTTTGCAAGATTAAAAAGAGTCTTAAATCTTAGAACTCAGCAGTTGTCTCTTGTTTGCACAAAGTACCTAGTTTGCATCACAATTACAATGCACAGAGACCTCAGAGGAGGAAAAATAACGTGTGCGTCGGATTTTCTGACATGGCACAGACAATGCGTTATTTCTTTCCATGCTGCCAGGGGGTCTGCGCCATTTTCTGGTGCACAGTCTTGGTTCCTCACTGCGATGTGGCGATCTTTGGTTGCCCTGGGATGATGAGGTGAAAATCCTGGGTGTGCGGGGAGAAGTCGCAGGTGTTGCATCGATCCGGTAGGTGATGCTTTGAATTTTCTGTTGCACCACAGGCACTGCATTGATTCTTCACTCAGGAAGTCGGGCTGCGTTATTCTAGTGCCACTGTGTGTCGATACGGTAGGGTCAAGCATAAAATTTCTGGTTGTTTTGCAGGCGCTGCATCAATCTTCACTCAGGAAGTCAGGCTGCATCATTCTGGTTCGGCTGTGCGATGATTTTCTTTGCACAAGGCAGGCTTCACATCGTTTCCAGCAGCCTGGGCGTCGATTTTTGGCTCACAAGGAGTTCCTTGAAGAGATGAAGTCTTTTTGGCCCTGATATTTGAGAAAACAGGAGACAAGCTCAATCCATGCCCTTGGGGAGCACTTCTCAGCAAAGTCAGAGGGCAGCAGAGCAGCAGGGCAACAGCAGGGAGGCAGTCCCTCACAGCAAAGCAGTCCATATGAGTCTTTTGGGCAGCCAGGCAGTTCCTCTTGACAGGTTGCAGGTTCAGGTCCACTGAGTTGGTGGGGTCAGAGACCCAATTTATATACCCAAAAGTGCCTTTGAAGTGGGGGACACTTCAAAGAGTGGTTTTGAAGTGCAAAAGGTCCACTTTCAATACAGGTCTGTCTGCCAGGGTCCCAGTAGAGGGTTTGGCAGTCCATTGTGTGAGGGTAGGCCACTAGTCTTTGAAATGTAAGTGTTAGGCCCTCCACCCTTCCAGCCCAGGAAGAACCATTCAGTATGCAGACGAGTGCAGGTGTGAATGAGTGTCCCGTGGTTGTGGGTGTCTGGGTGGCATGAACAAAGGAGCTGTCAACCAGCCCAGCCCAGATGTGGATTGGAGACAGGCTGTAAGGCACAGTTGGATTTTATGTGCAGATAAATGCTCACTGCTAAAAAGTGGCATTTCTAAAATAGCAATATAAAATCCAACTTCACCAATAAGCAGGATTTTCTATTATCCTTCCAGGCATACTAAACATGACCAATTTACCCCTGTCTGATCAGAATCTATCACTCAAACAGTATATGAAGGTAGCCCTAATATTATCCTATGAAAGGAGGAGGCCTCACAGTAGTGGAAAACCAATTTAGGAGTTTTCCACTACCAGGACAAATATCACGCACATGTACATGTCCTGCGCTTAACTTACATAGCACCCTGCCCTATGAGTTACCTAGGGCCTACCTCTGCCTGCTGTGGACTCCCAGGGTCCATACCTTCTGGGTGATGGCTCTTCTTATCTCCTTCGATTGGGCATTTACCCGTTTGGATGCAAGACACAAGTCAAGAGATTAAAATCACAAGTTTTGGCACAAATGGTTGTGTCACACACATCAGAAACTCCAAGCTACAAATGTATAATTTGGCAATACACTACAAGTATAAAGCACACAAGTCAATAAGTACAGGGACATGACTAGAAATGTTTGAATCCATCTGCAAACTCAACCGCTGTTCAGGGCCTATAATGACTATTGAATAATTATGGCAAGAAGGGTGAAGTGGGTAGGTCTGTCCAAAAAAGTATATGAAGGTGATTGCATAGTGATCAATTTTGCAAATCCTCATTTTGTTAACTATTTGGTGGCGACTCTGCCATTGTGTGCGAAAGGGGATGGTGGGATCAAAATCCACTCATTACGTTTTTTCTATGGGCCGACTACTTCACCAATTCCCTTTACGAAGGTTCCCCATGGACTAAATGTAGCTCTGCTAAAGGCACCTTTACTGAACCCCATCCTTGACCTTGAGGGCAACCAAAATCTGTCCCCCCTTGATGCAATTGATTGGCAAGTGGAGGGGATGGGGCTTCCAAATGATATTCCAAGGGAAATTGAGTTGGTGGGAGGGCATATATTTTTGGAATCATCTGTAGGGTCTGATGAGCCAGTTAGCTTATCACAGAATACAATAGATACTGCCATAATTAAGGAGCCAGGGATAATGTCCCAGGAAAGTACTGAATCTTTATACTTAGTTAGTTGGAATATCTCTGGGCTCCGATCCAAAGCTGAAAACTCAGAATGGCTGGAGTTTGTATCCACTTTTGATATCATTTGTCTCCAAGAAACTTGGCTTACGGCCCCCTTTTACTTGGATGATTATTACTCCGTGTCCCAGCCAGCTCTTCCATCTAGAGCGGGCAGAACAAGTGGTGGGCTCCTGGTACTTGTGTCATTATTACTTCCAAAAATTGAGGTTTCTTTGATTTAGTCTTTTGCCTTTTTTTGGTGGTCTCATTATCAATGACTGGGCGGAAAGATATTGTACTTTTACATTTTAACAATAATATTCCGAGTATCGCCCTGTCAGGAAGCCTCGAAGAGCTTACAGACTTTTTAGACTTTGCTGGAAAACTCCAGGACAAGGAATTTGACATGATTTGGGTTGGAGAATTTAATGTTCAATTGTGTAATCATGATTTACCTTATTTATGCAGTGCTTCCATAGAAGGTAGAGAGTCACTTACTCACTTTATCCACTCTAATTTAGGTAACGCTCTGAATACCCTCATTTATAAATTTGATCTTGTTTTTGCAAGGGATATGAAAAATAGTCAGATAAGGGAAATACCCACCTATACAGGGAGCATGAATGGTAGCACTATTGATTTTATTCTTATTTGCTCTTCACTTTCACGTTCAATTGTGGATTTTAAAATTAAATCCCACTGTGCCAGTGACCACAATCCCTTGAGCATAAAATTAGCTCTTAAAACTAGGGTAATTTTACCTAGGATAGTACGCAGGGGGAAAGTGGTTTCTAAAAGAAATTTTGGCCCCCGTATGAGGTGGGAGAGAGTAAACTCTAATACCTTTCATGAGGATCTTATAACACAAAATAAGGTCCACATTAACAGTTGTCTCTGCAACCTACTTGCGCCCATCTTATAACTGCTTTCGAGTCTCTAAGCTGTGCTATTTCTGAGGCACTGACGTGTGCCGAACATTCTAAAGGCGCAAAACCTCAACGTTGGTTTAATTCGGCCTGTACGGCTGCCCACAGAGATTTAAAAACAGCTATTAAAACTAATCCATTTAGTCGTGATTTAGTTAAACAGGCTAGGGGCCTATATAAGTCAGTCCTCAAGGAGAGGAAGAATGAAATACGCACTAGCGCATGGGAAGATCTCATGGCAGCTACGGATCTGAGGGACCCCTCTCAATTTTGGAAGGTGGTTAATCACCCATATTTTTCAGGACAGGTTAATCGGGAGGATGACTGTCTGATACCAGAGGGGGTCTGGGCAGAACACTTTTCATCTGTATTTCAGTCCGCAAATAACCCTAATTACGGTGTGGAGGTAGGTGGCCTCTCATGTTTGGCTACTTCCATTCCAATCAAGAGTGGAATTTTTCTTGAGACACATGAGATCACCACAGCAATAAATAAAATGAAACTAAGGAAAGCCCCTGGCCCCGACGGGGTTCCAGTGGACTTATTAAATCTTTACCTGATCTGTGGGCTCCGCTAGTCACAAACGTTTTGAATGGTGCTATTCAAAGTTCTATCCCTTCCTCATGGCTAACGGCAATAATTGTCCCGATATTTAAAAAGGGTAATAGGCTCGACCCCTTTTGCTACAGACCCATTTCTCTCATTGACTCTACGGCAAAGATCCTGGGGAGTGTCATTTTGAATCGGCTTGAGGAGTGGGTGGCAAGGACAAATATTCTATTGCCAAAGCAATATGGGTTTAGGCCTGGATTAGGCACAGTGGATCAGGCCCTAAACTTACACCTTATTCTAAGCAAATATGTTATTGCGAAAATGGAGTCTATCCACTTAGCCTTTATAGACCTGTCCAGTGCATTTGATATGGTGAATAGAGTAAAATTGTGGGCAATAATGGACATTATGGGGGTTGAGCAAGATTTGTTGGATTTGATCAAATGTATATAGTCTGACTTTACTATCACAATTCAGTTTGGTCAACATGGCAAAAGATCCCACCCCATTGCATCCAATCGGGGTGTTAGACAGGGCTGCACTTTGGCACCTTTTTTATTTCTGTTGTACATAAATGGCTTGTATAGCTATTTAGCTCAAAATGGTAAGGATTTCCCAAGGATGAGTTTTAGACAATTGCCGATTTTATTGTATGCTGATGCCGCCGTTTTAATTGCCCGCATGGCCAATGGCCTACAGACCCTTTTGGATCTTTTTTTAACGCACACACAAGAGCTTGACTTGAAAGTTAATTTTAAAAAGTCACATGTTATGATCTGCGGTCCTAAAAACACATGCACTAAATGTTTTATAATGGGGGGGAACACTCTAACAAAGGTAAAAGACTTTTGCTATTTAGGTTTGTACCTAAGTTCCTCTCTGTCATGGAAATTCCATTTGAATTTTAAGTTTCAACAAATGGAAAGAAATATTGAAGCAATCTTTCGCTTTGCCCGTAGATTAGGGCATAGACCGGTTCATCAGATCATCACGCTCTTTAAATCCAAATGTGTCTCGGCGGCGATTTATGGGGGAGGCCTCTGGGGATATACCAGTTCAAGTATATTACAACGGGCAGAGAATACATTTCTCCACCGGCTACTCATGGTACCCAAGAATGTAGCGAATATTATATGCCATGAGGAGCTGGGAATCCGCTAAATTACAGATTTAATAGATATTGCCCCCCTTTTGTTATGGATAAAAGTATGGTCAAATCCGGTGGCTACTTTAACACATGATTGTGTAAAAGACTGTATTTTGTTAGCAAACCATAACAAAATTCCATGGTTAAATTTTGTTCATAACTGTTTTCGAAATTTGGACCTGGAGTTTATGTATTCTAAACCAGAGCTCTTGCCCGCCAATTCGAAGGAAATTGTTAAACTCCGATATAAAGAGTACGCTACGAATCTTAGATACCAAGTGGCAGAGAAATTGAGTTCTTTTGATTTATATGTACAAATTTCATCATCAAATTCAATAGAACCTTATTTTGCTTGGTTTCCGATTCCTTCCCTATACTCTTTACTTGTACTTTTTAGATTTAATATGATTCATTTTAGAGTGGCGTTTCCAACAAAATGCGTGTGGGAAAAAACATTACCGCCATGCCCTTGTGACAATTTTTCGAAACAAAGTACTTGTCACTTTATTTTATTTTGTACACTCTATTCAGTTCCTAGGGAAACCTTTTTATTACCTATTTTGCGTAATTTGCACACCCTTTCCTATAAAGAAGGATTAATTGGCATTCAAAGCCTTTCATCCAAACAAATGTGCAGCTCTATTTTAAGTTTTATCAAATCCGCTATTACCATTAGGAATCGATATGAATTAGTGATGTGATTATTTATTAGTGGAAATCAAATGCTGTTTTATTGTTGTATACAATTTTATAAGTCTTTATTATTATATATTGACTTAGCAGGCTTAAGTGGTATGCTTAGATTTTATAGACTTGCAGATCGAAGAGTCTTGCTTTTTCAATTATGCAATAAGTACTGTGTTTTATGATGATTTATATGTACGTATGTGTACTTTTATGGCAATACGCCGAATAAAGTTATTTTGACTGACTGACTGACTGACTAAGCAAACCTACTGACAACAGGTAGCCCTTGCTCCAGTAACATGTAATGTGATGTTACCACAATGAAACACTACACACATATGTGGCTTCTGAAGGCTAAACTCCTTAGGCCTGAATGGACCAACATATTCACACTCTGTGAGATCGACTCTTTTCATACAGTCCCTACAGGCAACTTCCATAGTACAGACTTACACTTGAGTGACAATAAAGGGACCAGCATAGTGGGTACAGAAAATATCTTCTCTGTGCATGTAAATGCAGATTCATGATTCAGATCCATGCCACTTAGGTAGGGTTCTGTGGTTATACCAGTACCACAGAACACTTCTTTGGACATCTACAGAGATGGCATCCAACATACAAAGGTATGCATTGTACAATTTCTGCTATGTGACCAAACTACTGATTCACATGTCATGGACTTCCAAGACAATACACACTGTCTGCACTGTGGGACTATCATTCCTGAAATGCAACTGTACTGTACCATTATGGTTTCTGTGAAGGTGACAACAGAGCTGTGGGAGTAAGGGACCTGTCACGAATCTAAGACACACATTGACAATGATGCAAAAAACACATTCCTATTCTAGTCAATAGATTGAGGCATTCAGGGCACATTTTGCCACCAGAACATCATATTGTCCACATGACAGAATCTGCTGGTGTACAGGGAGTGTGCACAGTGCCACAGTTGCATAGCCACTGGGACTCTCCCACAGCCTAGACTAGGTCCCATATTGGGAGATACATATGACAGGCACTGATTTCTACAGGCTGATCATAAACAGCCTTCATAAGACTCACATTTCATCACTTCCATGCATGACATTATATCACGTGGCCATAAACAATGTGGAATATGGGTTTTGTGGCAATGAGTCGTGATATGCCTTCCAGACAAAGGTTTTGAAAGGCCAGATGTGGGATGAAAGATCTGTTGTACTATACATATTGCTTACACAATCCTCAAATTACTCACACATGATGTATGTACAGCTCATGCTGTCATGGCCATACATGTTGTCCAGCATTTACAACAATCATGAAGCAATAGATGTCACTGGATGGTAGCAAAGTCTCCTTGCCTGGTTTATGTGCATCCAACACAAGGAGGAGTGAAGACCACAAATAACATCGCACAGCATAATGTGAATGGACACAACATATAGTACTGGCCACCAATACCTGCACAATGTACATCCCGTTGATGCCACACAGACTGCAACAACATGCACACAAGAAGTCTAACTGGCACACAGGGGCAAATTTTAGCCCATGAGGGAGGAAAATATGGTGTCAAACAGAGTCTGTTGTGCACTTTAGGTACTGACCTACTCCTCCACTTTTGAGTCATAGAGCTGGCCATACATGGGAAGGGCCTCATTAACAGCCTCATTAGCAAGCCTCTCCAGCTCCCCAGGAGAGAAGGCACAGGCCTTATCACCTGCAGGATGTGGCATGATTGCTCCTAGAGGCCACACACAGCAGCTCTAGTATTAAAGGTGTCGCTGGCAGCAATGTCAGGAACCAAGTGAGTGAATCTGCACAATTTGGCAGTCACATCAGCCATATACTCAGTCATCCCCGCTAACGGACATAGCCATAGCCATAGCCATAGCCAAACGCATAGGCAACAGTGTTAGTCTATGGCAGTGTCCACCACGGACACTTCAAGAGTTGCAGTTGAGGATTTTGGGTGCTGCCAGGGCCCAGGAAGGACCAGGAGGTTGCTCCTTGGAGGAGGAGACAAAGGGGAAGCTTAGCAACACAGAGAGTCCACGCAGAAGCAGGCAGCACTCGGAAAAGCACCTGAAGAGGCACTTAGAAGATCTGAGGACAGCAGTCACCTCAGAGTCACAAAGGAGGGTCCCACGACCTCGGAGTCGACCTCAGCAAGTTGGGCAATGCAGGATGGAGTGCTGGGGACCTGAGCTAGGCTGTGCACGAAGGAAGTCTTGCAAAAGTGCACAAAAGCCCGAGCAGCTGCAGTTCACGCAGTACACAGGATTACCGTCTGGGATGGGGAGGCAAGGACTTACCTCCACCAAATTTGGACAGAAGGGCCACTAGACTCAGCTCCTGTGTTCCAGGGACCACGCTCGTCAGGATGAGAGGGGACCCAGAGGACCGGTGATGCAGAAGTTTGGTGCCTGCTTTAGCAGGGGGAAGATTCCGTCGACCCACTGGAGATTTCTTCTTGGTTTCCAGTGCAGGGTGAAGGCAGACAGCCCTCAGAGCATGCGCCAACAGGAAACAGTCAAGAAAGCCGGCAGATTGAGGTGCTACAATGTTGCTGGCAGTCTTCTTGTTACTTTGTTGCAGTTATGCAGGCATCCTGGAGCAGTCAGCAGTCGATCCTTGGCAGAAGTCGAAGAGGGAAGTGCAGAGGAACTCTGGTGAGCTCTTGCATTCGATACATGGTGAGATGCCCACAGGAGAGACCCTAAATAGCCCACAGAGGAGGATTGGCTACTGAGAAAGGTAAGCACCTATCAGGAGGGGTCTCTGACGTCACCTGCTGGCACTGGCCACTCAGAGCTGTCCATTGTGCCCTCACACCTCTGCATTCAAGATGGCAGAGGTCTGGGACACACTGGAGGAGCTCTGGGCACCTCCCCTGGGAGGTGCTGGTCGGGGGAGTGGTCACTCCCATTTCCTTTGTCCAGTTTCACACCAGAGCAGGGCTGGGGGGATCCCTGAACCGGTGTAGACTGGCTTATGCAAGGAGGGCACCATCTGTGCCCTTTAAAGCATTTCCGGAGGCCTGGAGAGGCTACCCATCCCAGGCCCTTCACACAATTATTTCCAAAGGGAGAGAGTGTAACACCCTCTCTCAGAGGAAATCCTTTGTTCTGCCTTCCTGGGACCAGGCTGCCCAGGCCCCAGGGGGGAAGAAATCTGTCTGAGGGGTATTCAGCAGCAGTAGCTGCAGTGGAGACCCCGGAAAGTTAGTTTGGCAGGATCCCGGGCTCTATGCTGGAGACCCGGGGATGCATGGAATTGTCCCCCCAATGCCAGAATGGTATTGGGGTGACAATTCCATGATCCTAGACATGTTAAATGGCCATGTGCGGAGTTATCATTGTGACGCTACATATAGGTAGTGACCTATATGTAGGGCATGCGTTCAATGGTGTCCCCGCACTTACAATGTCAGGGGAATTTGCCCTGAACAAAGTGGGGGCACCTTGGCTAGTGCCAGGGTGCCCACACACTAAGGCCCATATTTATACTTTTTTAGCGCAGCTTTTGTGTCATTTTTTGACTCAAAATCGGCGCAAACTTTCAAAATACAATTGTGTTTTGAATGTTTTCTCCGCTTTTGCGTCAAAAAGCGGCGCAAATGTGGTGCTAAAAAAGTATAAATTTGGGCCTAAGTAACTTTGCACCTAACCTTCACTAAGTGACGGTTAGACATATAGGTGACTTATAAGTTACTTAAGTGCAGTGTAAAATGGCTGTGAAATAACGTGGATGTTATTTCACTCAGGCTGCAGTGGCAATCCTGTGTAAGAATTGTCTGAGCTCCCAATGGGTGGCAAAAGAAATGCTGCAGCCCATAGGGATCTCCTGGAACCCCAATACCCTGGGGACCTAGGTACCATATACAAGGGAAATATAAGGGTGTTCCAGTGTGCCAACGAGAATTGGTCAAATTAGTCACTAGCCTGCAGTGACAATTTTAAAAGCAGAGAGAGCATAAACACTGAGGTTCTGGTTAGCAGAGCCTCAGTGATACAGTTAGGCACCACACAGGAAACACATACAGGGCATACTTTATGAGCACTGGGGTCCTGACTAGCAGGATCCCAGTGACACATAGACAAAAACAAACATACATACAGTAAAAATGGGGGTAACATGCCAGGAAGATGGTACTTTCCTGCAACTAGGAGACATGCAAAGCTCCTGCAATACCACTTATAGTCACACAGTATTTATACACAAGTAAAGACAATACTTAGGGGGTCATTCTGACCTTGGCGGTCATTGACCGCCAGGGTCAACGACCACGAGAGCACCGCCAACAGGCTGGCGGTGCTCTCAAGGGCATTCTGACCGCGGCGGTTTGGCCGCGGTCAGAAAGGGAAAACCCGCGGTCTCCCGCCGGTTTTCCGCTGCCCTCAGGAATGAGGCCCTTAGTGTTACCAAAAATAAAGGTAGTTTATTTGGGTGACACAAGGCCAAGTATATCTTAGAGGCAATAGTCTTTCTGGAGGTAAGTATTATGCACAATATATAGACTAGACACCAAAATAAGGTACGTATTTAGACATAGGATAGTACAAACAATAGGAAATGCTTTTGAATGCAATAGGAGAAACTAGGTCTAGGGGCAACACAAACCATATACTAAGAATGTGGAATGCGAATCACAAATTCCCCCCTAGACAAGTGTAGTGTGTAGAGAATCACTGGGAGAGTAAGAAAACCACAAAGGTGAGTAAAATAACCCCCACCAGAGCCCAGGAAAGTAGGAGTAAAGTACTGCAAGTTTCCTTAGGACACACTACAACTTGTGATTCGAGTTATTGCAAGAACCCAGCAAGACTGCAAATAACAAATGGTGGATTCCTGGACCTGAAGACCTGCAAAGAGAGGAGACCAAGCCCAGAAGTCAGAACAAGTTCCAGGAAGGACAGTAGCCCCTTTCAACCTAGAAGATGGTGCAAAAGAAGAGTCCCAAGTTGGACGAAGACTGCAGAAATGCACCAAAGGAATATGGCTGCGGGTTCCTGCATTATGCAATGGATGTCCCATGGAGAGATGTTGGATGCAAGTGAGTTTTGGCGCTGGATTCCTCCAACAAGCCTGAGGAGGCACAGGGGCTTCAAACACTGGAGGGAACCCACAGATTAACAGCCAGCACCCATGGTGGTCCCAGGATACAGGCACAAAGAAGGTGCAAATTGTGGTTGTTGCAGCACTACAAAAGAAGGTCCCACACCATCAGAGAACAACTCAGCGAGTTTAGCGTCACAGGATAGAGTGCTGGGGTCCTGGTCTAGGCTGTGCACAAAGGATTCTTGCTAATAGTGCACAGAGGCGTCTGGAGGTGAAGATGACGCATTGCACAGGGGTACTGTCACAAATGGGATAGGCAAGTTCTTACCTCCTCCAAATTTGGATAGCAGAACCTTAGGACAGTCTGTATCGAAGGGGCCAACCACCTGTGTGCCAAGGAGCACGCTTGTCTCCAGGAGAGGAATCCAAGTGAACCGTCACTCCACAGCAGATTTCTTTGGTCCTTCTGCTTCAGGGTGAAGACAGGGAGTCCCCAGAGCATGTGCAATGTGGAAACTGTTGTAGTTGCTGGATGAAGCTGCAATTGCACAGGAAAGGTAGCCCTTCTGAATACTTTGTTGCTGTTCAGCATTCCTGGAGCAGTCTGCAGTCGATCCGAGGTGAGAGGATGAAGTAGTAGTTGCAGAGGATTCCTACTGGAAACTTGCAGGTAGAATCTGATGAGAAACCCACAGGAGAAACCCTAAATAGCCCTCAGAGGGGAATTGGCTACCTTATCAGGTATTGACCTATCAGGAGTGGTCCCTGACGTCACCTGCTAGCACTGGCCACTCAGAGGCCTCCAGAGTGTCCTCACACCTTGGAAAACAAGATGGCTGAGTCTGGGACACACTGGAGGAGCTCTGGGCACCACCCCTGGCGTGGCGATGGACAGTGGAGTGGTCAATCGCCTTTCCTTTGTCCAGTTTCACACCAGAGCAGGAGACAAGGGGTCCCTGAACCGGTGTAGACTGGCTTATGCAAGGAGGGCACCATCTGTGCCCTTCAAAGCATTTCCAGAGGCTGGGGGAGGCTACCCCTCCCCAGCCTGTAACACCTATTTCCAAAGGAAGAGGGTGTAAAACCCTGCTCCCAAAGGAAATGCTTTGTTCTGCCTTCCTGGGACTGAGCTGCTCAGACCCCAGGAGGGCAGAACCCTGTCTGTGAGGTGGCAGCAGCTGTAGCTGCAGTGCCAGCCTCGGAGAGCTTGTTGGGCAACACTGGGGGTCCATGGAGGAGCCGTCAGGATACATGGAATTGGCTCACCAATACCAGATTTGGAATGGGGGGACAATTTCATAATCTTAGATACCTTACATGGCCATATTTGGGGATACCATTGTGAAGCTACATATAGGTCTTGACCTATATGTAGTGCACGCAGGTAATGGCGTCCCCGCACTCACAAAGTCCGGAGAATGTCCCTGGACTGCGTGGGGGCACCTTTGCTAGTGCAAGGGTGCCCTCACACTTAGTAACTTTGCACCTAGCCTTCAGTAAATGAAGGTTAGACATATAGGTGACTTATAAGTTACTTAAGTGCAGTGAAATGGCTTTGAAATAGCGTGTGCACTATTTTACGCAGGATGCAGTGGCAGTCCTGTTAAAGGATTTGTCTGAACTCCTTATAGGTGGCAAAAGAAATGCTTCAGCCCAAAAGGATCTCCTCAAACCCCAATGCCCTGGGTACCTAGGTACCATATACTAGGGACTTATAAGGGGGGCCAATTGAAATTGGTAAATATAGTCACTAGCCTAAGCATAAGCACTAAGGTTCTGATTAGCAGCGCCTCTGTGACACAATTAAGCACTGTTCACCACACACGCATTGGGCCACAAACTATGAGCACTGGGGTCCTGACCAGCAGGATCCCAGTGAGACAGGCAAAAACATACTGACATACAGGTAAAAATGGGGGTAACATGCCAAGAAAGACGGTACTTTCATGCAGTGTGCTAGAGGGGGGACTGTGGAGCTTTTGTTATGCCACTGGTGGCGAATGTGTGCATTTTGGAGACCAACAATGTATTTTACATTTGTTGCCAGTGTGTTTTACAGTTGTGAGGGCCTGGCAGCTCCTACAACAAAAAAGTTTTACAAAAGCCATGTCAAAACAGGACATGCATTGACGAAACCAAAAGGCTCAAAAAAAATTTGGCTCGGTTGACTGTACTAAATGATGCTTTTTTCAGAACATTTTATATTGAAAGCAAAGAATCATCATTCTTGCTTATAAGCTTTTACACAAATTTGCATCTAATTAGAAAACGTTCTGGGAGCATTTTACTTAGCCTCATATTGTTAAACTTTTCAAACCTGTGTACACTTTTTTTTACTTAAACAACTGTCAGTAGTGCAGTGTGATCTTAAAACATTTATTTACAGTGCTTGCCCTAATAATGAAGGCTTTTCATTTATGAACCATAAATACAAGTTTGAACAGTATTAACCTGTGGACATACTGTTAGAAATGGGGTCTCTAGTTGGCAGAGGATTTCACCTTTGTATAAGTAAAGATTGCAATCTTAGTCAGGGTAAGTCACACACAAGCCAAATTATCCTTTGCCCACCCTCTTGTAGCTTGGCACTGAGCAGTCAGGCTTAACATAGAAAACAATGTGTTAATTATTTGTGCAATACATCCTACATTAATACAGTGAATACAAAACACAAATTTAGAAAAATATAAGATATATATCTGGTCAAATTAGGGTCAAAATGATAAAGATTCATTAAGCACAAACTGAGATATCACTTTTGCAAGATTAAAAAGAGTCTTAAATCTTAGAACTCAGCAGTTGTCTCTTGTTTGCACAAAGTACCTAGTTTGCATCACAATTACAATGCACAGAGACCTCAGAGGAGGAAAAATAACGTGTGCGTCGGATTTTCTGACATGGCACAGACAATGCGTTATTTCTTTCCATGCTGCCAGGGGGTCTGCGCCATTTTCTGGTGCACAGTCTTGGTTCCTCACTGCGATGTGGCGATCTTTGGTTGCCCTGGGATGATGAGGTGAAAATCCTGGGTGTGCGGGGAGAAGTCGCAGGTGTTGCATCGATCCGGTAGGTGATGCTTTGAATTTTCTGTTGCACCACAGGCACTGCATTGATTCTTCACTCAGGAAGTCGGGCTGCGTTATTCTAGTGCCACTGTGTGTCGATACGGTAGGGTCAAGCATAACATTTCTGGTTGTTTTGCAGGCGCTGCATCAATCTTCACTCGGGAAGTCGGGCTGCATCATTCTGGTTCGGCTGTGCGATGATTTTCTTTGCACAAGGCAGGCTTCACATCGTTTCCAGCAGGCTGGGCGTCGATTTTTGGCTCACAAGGAGTTCCTTGAAGACATGAAGTCTTTTTGGCCCTGATATTTGAGAAAACAGGAGACAAGCTCAATCCATGCCCTTGGGGAGCACTTCTCAGCAAAGTCAGAGGGCAGCAGAGCAGCAGGGCAACAGCAGGGAGGCAGTCCCTCACAGCAAAGCAGTCCATATGAGTCTTTTGGGCAGCCAGGCAGTTCCTCTTGACAGGTTGCAGGTTCAGGTCCACTGAGTTGGTGGGGTCAGAGACCCAATTTATATACCCAAAAGTGCCTTTGAAGTGGGGGACACTTCAAAGAGTGGTTTTGAAGTGCAAAAGGTCCACTTTCAATACAGGTCTGTCTGCCAGGGTCCCAGTAGAGGGTTTGGCAGTCCATTGTGTGAGGGTAGGCCACTAGTCTTTGAAATGTAAGTGTTAGGCCCTCCACCCTTCCAGCCCAGGAAGAACCATTCAGTATGCAGACGAGTGCAGGTGTGAATGAGTGTCCCTTGTTTGTGGGTGTCTGGGTGGCATGAACAAAGGAGCTGTCAACCAGCCCAGCCCAGATGTGGATTGGAGACAGGCTGTAAGGCACAGTTGGATTTTATGTGCAGATAAATGCTCACTGCTAAAAAGTGGCATTTCTAAAATAGCAATATAAAATCCAACTTCACCAATAAGCAGGATTTTCTATTATCCTTCCAGGCATACTAAACATGACCAATTTACCCCTGTCTGATCAGAATCTATCACTCAAACAGTATATGAAGGTAGCCCTAATATTATCCTATGAAAGGAGGAGGCCTCACAGTAGTGGAAAACCAATTTAGGAGTTTTCCACTACCAGGACAAATATCACGCACATGTACATGTCCTGCGCTTAACTTACATAGCACCCTGCCCTATGAGTTACCTAGGGCCTACCTCTGCCTGCTGTGGACTCCCAGGGTCCATACCTTCTGGGTGATGGCTCTTCTTATCTCCTTCGATTGGGCATTTACCCGTTTGGATGCAAGACACAAGTCAAGAGATTAAAATCACAAGTTTTGGCACAAATGGTTGTGTCACACACATCAGAAACTCCAAGCTACAAATGTATAATTTGGCAATACACTACAAGTATAAAGCACACAAGTCAATAAGTACAGGGACATGACTAGAAATGTTTGAATCCATCTGCAAACTCAACCGCTGTTCAGGGCCTATAATGACTATTGAATAATTATGGCAAGAAGGGTGAAGTGGGTAGGTCTGTCCAAAAAAGTATATGAAGGTGATTGCATAGTGATCAATTTTGCAAATCCTCATTTTGTTAACTATTTGGTGGCGACTCTGCCATTGTGTGCGAAAGGGGATGGTGGGATCAAAATCCACTCATTACGTTTTTTCTATGGGCCGACTACTTCACCAATTCCCTTTACGAAGGTTCCCCATGGACTAAATGTAGCTCTGCTAAAGGCACCTTTACTGAACCCCATCCTTGACCTTGAGGGCAACCAAAATCTGTCCCCCCTTGATGCAATTGATTAGCAAGGGGATGGGGCTTCCAAATGATATTCCAAGGGAAATTGAGTTGGTGGGAGGGCATATATTTTTGGAATCATCTGTAGGGTCTGATGAGCCAGTTAGCTTATCACAGAATACAATAGATACTGCCATAATTAAGGAGCCAGGGATAATGTCCCAGGAAAGTACTGAATCTTTATACTTAGTTAGTTGGAATATCTCTGGGCTCCGATCCAAAGCTGAAAACTCAGAATGGCTGGAGTTTGTATCCACTTTTGATATCATTTGTCTCCAAGAAACTTGGCTTACGGCCCCCTTTTACTTGGATGATTATTACTCCGTGTCCCAGCCAGCTCTTCCATCTAGAGCGGGCAGAACAAGTGGTGGGCTCCTGGTACTTGTGTCATTATTACTTCCAAAAATTGAGGTTTCTTTGATTTAGTCTTTTGCCTTTTTTTGGTGGTCTCATTATCAATGACTGGGCGGAAAGATATTGTACTTTTACATTTTAACAATAATATTCCGAGTATCGCCCTGTCAGGAAGCCTCGAAGAGCTTACAGACTTTTTAGACTTTGCTGGAAAACTCCAGGACAAGGAATTTGACATGATTTGGGTTGGAGAATTTAATGTTCAATTGTGTAATCATGATTTACCTTATTTATGCAGTTCTTCCATAGAAGGTAGAGAGTCACTTACTCACTTTATCCACTCTAATTTAGGTAACGCTCTGAATACCCTCATTTATAAATTTGATCTTGTTTTTGCAAGGGATATGAAAAATAGTCAGATAAGGGAAATACCCACCTATACAGGGAGCATGAATGGTAGCACTATTGATTTTATTCTTATTTGCTCTTCACTTTCACGTTCAATTGTGGATTTTAAAATTAAATCCCACTGTGCCAGTGACCACAATCCCTTGAGCATAAAATTAGCTCTTAAAACTAGGGTAATTTTACCTAGGATAGTACGCAGGGGGAAAGTGGTTTCTAAAAGAAATTTTGGCCCCCGTATGAGGTGGGAGAGAGTAAACTCTAATACCTTTCATGAGGATCTTATAACACAAAATAAGGTCCACATTAACAGTTGTCTCTGCAACCTACTTGCGCCCATCTTATAACTGCTTTTGAGTCTCTAAGCTGTGCTATTTCTGAGGCACTGACGTGTGCCGAAGATTCTAAAGGCGCAAAACCTCAACGTTGGTTTAATTTGGCCTGTACGGCTGCCCACAGAGATTTAAAAACAGCTATTAAAACTAATCCATTTAGTCGTGATTTAGTTAAACAGGCTAGGGGCCTATATAAGTCAGTCCTCAAGGAGAGGAAGAATGAAATGCGCACTAGCGCATGGGAAGATCTCATGGCAGCTACGGATCTGAGGGACCCCTCTCAATTTTGGAAGGTGGTTAATCACCCATATTTTTCAGGACAGGTTAATCGGGAGGATGACTGTCTGATACCAGAGGGGGTCTGGGCAGAACACTTTTCATCTGTATTTCAGTCCGCAAATAACCCTAATTACGGTGTGGAGGTAGGTGGCTTCTCATGTTTGGCTACTTCCATTCCAATCAAGAGTGGAATTTTTCTTGAGACACATGAGATCACCACAGCAATAAATAAAATGAAACTAAGGAAAGCCCCTGGCCCCGACGGGGTTCCAGTGGACTTATTAAATCTTTACCTGATCTGTGGGCTCCGCTAGTCACAAACGTTTTGAATGGTGCTATTCAAAGTTCTATCCCTTCCTCATGGCTAACGGCAATAATTGTCCCGATATTTAAAAAGGGTAATAGGCTCGACCCCTTTTGCTACAGACCCATTTCTCTCATTGACTCTACGGCAAAGATCCTGGGGAGTGTCATTTTGAATCGGCTTGAGGAGTGGGTGGCAAGGACAAATATTCTATTGCCAAAGCAATATGGGTTTAGGCCTGGATTAGGCACAGTGGATCAGGCCCTAAACTTACACCTTATTCTAAGCAAATATGTTATTGCGAAAATGGAGTCTATCCACTTAGCCTTTATAGACCTGTCCAGTGCATTTGATATGGTGAATAGAGTAAAATTGTGGGCAATAATGGACACAATGGGGGTTGAGCAAGATTTGTTGGATTTGATCAAATGTATATAGTCTGACTTTACTATCACAATTCAGTTTGGTCAACATGGCAAAAGATCCCACCCCATTGCATCCAATCGGGTGTTAGACAGGGCTGCACTTTGGCACCTTTTTTATTTCTGTTGTACATAAATGGCTTGTATAGCTACTTAGCTCAAAATGGTAAGGATTTCCCAAGGATGAGTTTTAGACAATTGCCGATTTTATTGTATGCTGATGCCGCCGTTTTAATTGCCCGCATGGCCAATGGCCTACAGACCCTTTTGGATCTTTTTTTAACGCACACACAAGAGCTTGACTTGAAAGTTAATTTTAAAAAGTCACATGTTATGATCTGCGGTCCTAAAAACACACGCACTAAATGTTTTATAATGGGGGGGAACACTCTAACAAAGGTAAAAGACTTTTGCTATTTAGGTTTGTACCTAAGTTCCTCTCTGTCATGGAAATTCCATTTGAATTTTAAGTTTCAACAAATGGAAAGAAATATTGAAGCAATCTTTCGCTTTGCCCGTAGATTAGGGCATAGACCGGTTCATCAGATCATCACGCTCTTTAAATCCAAATGTGTCTCGGCGGCGATTTATGGGGGAGGCCTCTGGGGATATACCAGTTCAAGTATATTACAACGGGCAGAGAATAAATTTCTCCACCGGCTACTCATGGTACCCAAGAATGTAGCGAATATTATATGCCATGAGGAGCTGGGAATCCTCTAAATTACAGATTTAATAGATATTGCCCCCCTTTTGTTATGGATAAAAGTATGGTCAAATCCGGTGGCTACTTTAACACATGATTGTGTAAAAGACTGTATTTTGTTAGCAAACCATAACAAAATTCCATGGTTAAATTTTGTTCATAACTGTTTTCGAAATTTGGACCTGGAGTTTATGTATTCTAAACCAGAGCTCTTGCCCGCCAATTCGAAGGAAATTGTTAAACTCCGATATAAAGAGTACGCTACGAATCTTAGATACCAAGTGGCAGAGAAATTGAGTTCTTTTGATTTATATGTACAAATTTCATCATCAAATTCAATAGAACCTTATTTTGCTTGGTTTCCGATTCCTTCCCTATACTCTTTACTTGTACTTTTTAGATTTAATATGATTCATTTTAGAGTGGCGTTTCCTACAAAATGCGTGTGGGAAAAAACATTACCGCCATGCCCTTGTGACAATTTTTCGAAACAAAGTACTTGTCACTTTATTTTATTTTGTACACTCTATTCAGTTCCTAGGGAAACCTTTTTATTACCTATTTTGCGTAATTTGCACACCCTTTCCTATAAAGAAGGATTAATTGGCATTCAAAGCCTTTCATCCAAACAAATGTGCAGCTCTATTTTAAGTTTTATCAAATCCGCTATTACCATTAGGAATCGATATGAATTAGTGATGTGATTATTTATTAATGGAAATCAAATGCTGTTTTATTGTTGTATACGATTTTATAAGTATTTATTATTATATATTGACTTAGCAGGCTTAAGTGGTATGCTTAGATTTTATAGACTTGCAGATCGAAGAGTCTTGCTTTTTCAATTATGCAATAAGTACTGTGTTTTATGATGATTTATATGTACGTATGTGTACTTTTATGGCAATACGCCGAATAAAGTTATTTTGACTGACTGACTGACTGACTAAGCAAACCTACTGACAACAGGTAGCCCTTGCTCCAGTAACATGTAATGTGATGTTACCACAATGAAACACTACACACATATGTGGCTTCTGAAGGCTAAACTCCTTAGGCCTGAATGGACCAACATATTCACACTCTGTGAGATCGACTCTTTTCATACAGTCCCTACAGGCAACTTCCATAGTACAGACTTACACTTGAGTGACAATAAAGGGACCAGCATAGTGGGTACAGAAAATATCTTCTCTGTGCATGTAAATGCAGATTCATGATTCAGATCCATGCCACTTAGGTAGGGTTCTGTGGTTATACCAGTACCACAGAACACTTCTTTGGACATCTACAGAGATGGCATCCAACATACAAAGGTATGCATTGTACAATTTCTGCTATGTGACCAAACTACTGATTCACATGTCATGGACTTCCAAGACAATACACACTGTCTGCACTGTGGGACTATCATTCCTGAAATGCAACTGTACTGTACCATTATGGTTTCTGTGAAGGTGACAACAGAGCTGTGGGAGTAAGGGACCTGTCACGAATCTAAGACACACATTGACAATGATGCAAAAAACACATTCCTATTCTAGTCAATAGATTGAGGCATTCAGGGCACATTTTGCCACCAGAACATCATATTGTCCACATGACAGAATCTGCTGGTGTACAGGGAGTGTGCACAGTGCCACAGTTGCATAGCCACTGGGACTCTCCCACAACCTAGACTAAGTCCCATATTGGGAGATACATATGACAGGCACTGATTTCTACAGGCTGATCATAAACAGCCTTCATAAGACTCACATTTCATCACTTCCATGCATGACATTATATCACGTGGCCATAAACAATGTGGAATATGGGTTTTGTGGCAATGAGTCGTGATATGCCTTCCAGACAAAGGTTTTGAAAGGCCAGATGTGGGATGAAAGATCTGTTGTACTATACATATTGCTTACACAATCCTCAAATTACTCACACATGATGTATGTACAGCTCATGCTGTCATGGCCATACATGTTGTCCAGCATTTACAACAATCATGAAGCAATAGATGTCACTGGATGGTAGCAAAGTCTCCTTGCCTGGTTTATGTGCATCCAACACAAGGAGGAGTGAAGACCACAAATAACATCGCACAGCATAATGTGAATGGACACAACATATAGTACTGGCCACCAATACCTGCACAATGTACATCCCGTTGATGCCACACAGACTGCAACAACATGCACACAAGAAGTCTAACTGGCACACAGGGGCAAATTTTAGCCCATGAGGGAGGAAAATATGGTGTCAAACAGAGTCTGTTGTGCACTTTAGGTACTGACCTACTCCTCCACTTTTGAGTCATAGAGCTGTCCATACATGGGAAGGGCCTCATTAACAGCCTCATTAGCAAGCCTCTCCAGCTCCCCAGGAGAGAAGGCACAGGCCTTATCACCTGCAGGATGTGGCATGATTGCTCCTAGAGGCCACACACAGCAGCTCTAGTATTAAAGGTGTCGCTGGCAGCAATGTCAGGAACCAAGTGAGTGAATCTGCACAATTTGGCAGTCACATCAGCCATATACTCAGTCATCCCCGCTAACGGACATAGCCATAGCCATAGCCATAGCCAAACGCATAGGCAACAGTGTTAGTCTATGGCAGTGTCCACCACGGTTGGAACTGCCTATCACCTACACGAATTCCGCCGGTGGTCACAGACGGTTCCTAAATTCCAATGGAATAGGTCTGGCATCTACCATTTTGGTGGGCTGAAAGACTGTAATTGGCTTTATAAACTGCATCACTCCTATACTATGGGGGTGATTCTGACCCCGGCGGTCTTAGACCGCCGGGGCCAGGGTCGGCGGGAGCACCGCCGACAGACCGGCGGTGCCCCGCAGGGCATTCTGACCGCGGCGGTAAAGCCGCGGTCAGACCGGCAACACTGGCGGTCTCCCGCCAGTGTACCGCCGCCCCTTTGAATCCTCCAAGGCGGCGCAGCTCGCTGCGCCGCCGAGGGGATTCCGACCCCCCCTACCGCCATCCAGTTCCCGGCGGTCCGCCCGCCGGGAACCGGATGGCGGTAGGGGGGGGTCGCGGGCCCCTGGGGGCCCCTGCAGTGCCCATGCCACTGGCATGGGCACTGCAGGGGCCCCGTAAGAGGGCCCCTACGAGTATTTCACTGTCTGCTTGGCAGACAGTGAAATACGCGACGGGTGCAACAGCACCCGTCGCACCTTCCCACTCCGCCGGCTCGATTACGAGCCGGCTTCATCGTGGGAAGGACGGTTTCCCCTGGGCTGGCGGGCGGCCTTTTGGAGGCCGCCCGCCAGCCCAGGGGAAACCTCAAAATACCCACCGCGGTCGGAAGACCGCGGTACGGTATTTTGGCGGCTCCCGCCGGGCGCGCGGTGACCGCGCCCGGCGGGAGTCAGAATGACCCCCTATATGTGTTGTAGCATCACAAACCTCCTTATTCTGTCTTGTCATGTAGGTCCCTCTACACAACCACCAGTGTAGTGTGTTGCAGGGCACAGATGTTTTTGATTGACGGCGGTGCATGGTCCACCACCACCAACAGTCTTTTTGTCGGTGGGAAAATACAGTCACATTTTAAGGGGCAATTGTGTTACAAATAGTTGCTTTTTGTCCAAATCCATCTTATGGATACATGCGTAGACAACCACTAGGGACGCATATGATCCTTGTGTAGTTGCCAGCTGTGATGTGCACTGTGGGTCATGTCTATCCAGTCAGAAAGGCTTTGTCTCATTGTATTATTGGCATGCATCATGTATGTTGCTGTGGACACACTGATGAATGTTACAAGTCATGTCTTGCCACACAAAAGTACCCACGGAGGGGAAGGATGTCACAACTTCTGGTCTACTGTCCACTACCAGACCTTCAGTCCATGGGGCAACTACATATTACTAAACTATACCGCATAGATAGGCGAACAATAGTGGACTTACCCCATCAGTTTGAGCCAGATCTGATGCCAGCTGATAGTAATCCAAACAGCATACCAGCCATTGTACATGTGCTGTCAGCACTGCACTTCCTGGCCACAGGTTCCTTCCAATGTAATGTGGCTCTAACTCCTGGTATGTCCCATCCTATGTTCAGTATAATGTTGAAGGATTTCCTCTCAGCAATAATGAAACAGATTGACAGCTATATCAGTTATCCCAGACATGAGGATTTTAGCCAATGTGAAGGCTTACTTTTATGGTTTTGCCCGTTTCCCACATGTGGTGGGGTCATTGATGACACATATGTTGGCCTGGTGCCACTGCAGGCCACTGAACAAGTCTATCACAACAGAAAGGCCTTCCATTCCATCAACTTGCAAGTTGTCTGTTTGGCAGTTCTCTGAATTTCACAAGTGTGTTCCTGTTTTTCGGTAATCAGCTCATGATTCCTTAGTAATGCAGAACAGCACTGCACCCCAGCTGATGTCACAACTGCAACCAGAGAGAACCTGGCTGGTCAGTAAGTCACATCTGTCCAGATTGCGTTTGAGAAATGTTAAGTGCCACAATCATGAATTGAGGAACTGATTGGTTCACTTATGGAGACTCATCATATCCAAACCATCCTTGGTTGTTGACGCTACTGAGTAATCCAACAACTCCGGGGAAGTGTGCTTCAATGAGGCCCAATGAGGAACAAGGTGGGTAGTGAAGCAGGCTTTTGGCCTACTGAATGCCAGATTTAGGTGTCTGGACATGACTGGTAGAGCCCCTCTGCTCACGCGAGAAAGTGTCAGGTCACTGTAGCATGCTGCATGCTCCACAATATCCCCCTGCAGAGGAATATCCCATACATCCCAGGGGAGGAGTGAGAATCCTGAAATTCCAACTGAAGATGGCAGTGGTCAAGAGGAAGCAGCTGACTTGTCTGTACATCTCATCCACAGCTACTTCTCATGAGTGTAAGTATGTCTTGTGATGTCAATACCAGCATGTCCTCTCTAACAGGGGTGTTGAGGGACATACATACCACCCAAAGCAGGCCTTTTCAACACCAGTCCACCCCTTCCTTTGGGCAATCAAAAGGAAGGGAGTCTGTGCCAGAGAAATACCAAGGCCAGGCACCCCAGGCAAAGAATCCAGGACGTGCAGGTGGCAAGACACCCACCAATGCCAGTAATTACCCTCTTCCTTTTGGACCTCCTCTGTGTGTTACACATTCACTCTGAACTGATCCTGAACTACCTACCATTTCTAGAGGGAGGAGTAGTCTGGACTTTGGGCTCCCAATGGTGTGACATTTTGAATGTTTGTGAACCCTGCATAGGTCCTGCATACTTGAATTGCATCATCTAAGACAATTCCCTCTGGCATAGCCCCCTAATTAAATTGCACAAACCAGTCTTTTGATGGGAGAAATGGTCTTATGTTGGTTTGTTTTGTATTAGAGATATGTGCCAAAGCAACATGTGTTTATCTTTTTCAGATATACAGATGAGATTTATTAATCCCTCTCCTGAACTTCATATGTAATGCTATATTGAATTCATACAATAATTCATTTCCACTTGCTAAATATTCCGGTCCAGAACCTTTTCATAGCATTAACCAAATTCGTGGTCATATTGCATCTGAAACATATAACAAGCCTTTGTTTTGTATAATGTTTACTGGTCTACCATGAAAATATTTAACACAAAATTAATTGATAAAGCAGACAGTTGGCATGCACTGTGATAAGGAGCCTGGCACATTAAAACACTTGGACACCAATTTACATTTGGGCCTCAAACCCATTTCTTTGCCATAGTGACTGAGAAAATTACTCTGTCACACTGACGAAGATGCTGTCCACCAAATTTATAAACTATTTTGAAAAAATTGACAGTAACCATTGTCATGGGGGCTTTAGTCAATGCTTTTTGCAGTTTGGTGCAGTGCTCCAGCAACATGTTAGAGTCTTGCAACAAATTGGTTTCTTTATTATTTTCAAAAATAAAATCCTGAAAATAAAAAAGATAATGCCCTCTCATTATGGAAGATTCATCTCCCATGGATAGGGGGGTATTTTTAGTTTTTTACTGTCCCTTACCGAGAGGGTTTGCCTTGCTATTACAGGCAGTATAAAAATGGATATACATCTTGTCATCCTAATTGCGTAGTTGAACATATGGCCAATTCTTTGACTGCCCTTACTCAGTCATGCCATAGGAGAAGTCTGGCTATGGAATTGATGGAATGGTCAGCGCCATAGCCAAAACTATGGTCAACCAACATGTAAATTAAGTGGATAGAGAACTGTACTGCCAGGAAGGAACTCCATCGCCGTTGTGTCAGAGTTCCCACCCTGATATCAATTAAATTGGCTCCCTATTGTTAGATTATCTCACCATTTTTAAATGTAGGTCTGCATATTGGGTTAACAACTATCATTTTTTAAACCAATATTGTTTCTATTATCATGCTTTTATTATAGGTAAATTACCTGCTTTATCCATTAGCTTGTCATATGCAGATATGAAACTTTGTTATTTTATTTCCTCAGCAAACTTATCTATCACTATTATTTGGAAAAATGCTTCTGCCTTAACTATTACTGTTTGCTGGGAATAGATTTTCTTTTATGAACTAATTACCTTTAACAAAAATCTTCTTCATTTAATTTTTTAATGTGGAAAAACATGATGAATATATAGACAAATGTTTTTAGTAGCCTTATTTAGGCTTTTAGTTTTTTTCAGGTTCATTCAAAGATATTTGCTTAGTGAATTATAATTATTGTTCTGTTGCTTAAAAAGTATTATTAATTTATTTCTCCATGTACCCTTGATTAAACTGCTATGTTTTGTTGGTACCAATGTTCTCACATTTAAAACTCCTTAAAATATTTTTACTTGTCAAAATACTGGTGACAAATTGCAGACAGCATTTTTAGGACCAGTAAAGAATTCTGAAAACTGACCTATGTACTAATAGCCCAGTTAAAAAATCCCTAATCATAGTGGGTCTTAATCTGACCAACTTCATCAATCTTCGTGAGGTAGCTCGCAAATTGTGGCTCACTATGGTTGAAGGCCACCACACATAGACCACCATGTTTGCAATCACTTTCTAAATAAATATAATAACACAAATGACTCAGCACCCAAATTATTAGAAATGTGACATCCTAGTTTTAATTCTTATCATATCAGTAAAGCATTGGATTTTTCTTTATTTATATTCTTCTTAAAAGCTTCTTTTAACTGCAACTAATGTGTTTCTACCCATGAGGGACTTCTTCAGTGCTACAAAATATATACAATACATACAACTTTTAAAATCATCATATGTACAACAAAAATGAAATCACAGCAGTTCAGAAAGATATTAAAATAGCACAGCCGGAAACAAGTTTATTCCATTTGCACATGTTTGCATATATTTCATTTGGATTGATACAAAAGAAGCTCAAACTTATTTCTTTGAACCCCTATGATATGTCCCACTCCCAATTACCACAACCACACCCAATGTCGTGCACAATTCAATTACACAATTTTACATCATATGTAATGGGATAGGTACATCCTTTACCCAAATAAAAAGAAGCCTAATTTATTTTGGGCACAAATTTAAAGTATCCTGTTCTCCTTGTTGGTAGGCATCCAACGAATATTTGTCCTGTATGAGTGCCACCTTTTAGGGGGATAGACCATTTACAGCCCTGGAATAAGGAGTAGATATAGCTCACTCAATAAATGTATTGTATTCATTCTATTCATCAAGAAATATGTGACTGTGTCTAAAATAAACATGTTGCCGTAAAAATGTACACATCTTTTTGTGCTCCAAGTTAAGCCTAAAATGTTGCCACCACTTCTGTCAGTTCCAGAAGACTAATTTAATCCCATCATGTTGGATTGGGTGATTGGGCTACACACACAATAATATGATATATCCCAACATGCACCATTGTCTCAATTAAAAAGTGTAACACCCACAATGTGGCCTACATATAATATTGGGAATTTATTTGAATTGGGCTAGACACATGAAAATATGATATGGCCCAACGAGCAGCACGGTCTCAATTGAAAAATGTAACACACACAATGCGCCCCACATATATTATTGGAAATGTATTTACCTCAGTTTTTATTTAGGTAAATGCTCCGTTTCTTTCCATAGTGATGAGTGTCAACAAAGAATGACAGCATTTCATGCATGCTAGAGTTCATGAAGTGAAATCCCTCTGAGCTATAACAAACTCAATCCACACAGTAGCGCAAGGTGCCACAACACAACCTCACAGCACACTGTGGGCCTCATTATGATTTTGGCAGGCAGCGGAGGCTGCCTGCCAAACTCTTCCTGCCATCAAGCCACCTGTGCCGCCTGAGCCCCGCTGGCCCTATTAGGAGTCTACCGCAGGGCCAGTGGGTAGAAACAGAGTTTCTGCCCTCCGGCCCTGCGGTGAACAGGACCTTAACATTGCAGCTGGCTCCTAATGGAGCTGGCTGCAATGTGACGGTGCAGTGGGTGCAGCAGCACCCGTCGCGGATTCCACTGCCCGTAATTCGGGCAGTGGAATGCAAGACAGGGCTGTGCATGGGGGCCCCTGCACTGCCCATGCCAAGTGCATGGGCAGTGCAGGGGCCCCCAGGAACCCCGAGTCCCCTATCCCCCAAGCCAATTCATGGTGGCGTAAACTGCCATGGGCAGGCTGGCTGATGGAGACTCATAATCCCCATTGCAGTGCTGCGTGCTTTGCTGCACTGGTGGATTACAACCGCCAGGACCTCCAGGCTGCAGGCTGGTGGCAGCCTGGCAGTGTTGGCAGTTGGACCGTGGTGGCTCTGCCACAGTCATAACGTCACGGTCGGACCGCCACTTTGGTGGCAATCTGACCGTAACCCTGGCGGTCTGGTGACAGCCAGGGTCATAATGAGGCCCTGTATGTGAACTCATAAAATTTTCAATCATTTGCTTCAAAAATGAATCCACCAAATGTCATCAAAAGCACTTTGAATTTGTTTAAATGCCCAAAACGAACTATGCCCAGTTTCCACAGTGGCGCTTGATGAGTTTGCATCAAAAAACACACAAACAGCGTGACATCCTATCATTTAATATTAACTAATCTGGGTTGCTAAGGCCGACAGCTGAAAAGCAACTTAATGTAAACAAGACTATGGGGGTCATTACGACCCTGGCGGTCATGGACCGCCAGGGCCGGGGACCGCGGATGCACCGCCAACAGGCTGGCGGTGCATCCAGGCCTATTCTGACCGCGGCGGTAAAGCCGCGGTCAGAAAAGGGAAACCAGCGGTTTCCCGCCGGTTTTCCCCTGGCCTGAGGAATCCTCCATGGCGGCGCTGCAGGCAGCGCCGCCATGGGGATTCCGACCCCCTTACCGCCAGCCTGGTTCTCGCGGTTTTGACCGCCAGAACCTGGTTGGCGGTAACGGGTGTCGTGGGGCCCCTGGGGGCCCCTGCAGTGCCCATGCCAATGGCATGGGCACTGCAGGGGCCCCCTAACAGGGCCCCACCAAGATTTTCAGTGTCTGCATAGCAGACACTGAAAATCGCGACGGGTGCAACTGCACCCGTCGCACCCTTTCCACTCCGCCGGCTCCACTCGGAGCCGGCATCCTTGTGGAAGGGGGTTTCCCGCTGGGCTGGCGGGCGGCCTTCTGGCGGTCGCCCGCCAGTCCAGCAGGAAACTCAGAATTACCGCGGCGGTCTTTTGTCCGCGCAGCAGTATTCTGTCGGCGGTACTTTGGCGGGCGGCGGAGGCCCTATGTCACAATGGTACAGGAAAGCCCTGCACTATTTACGTCATAAATAAATATATTTTTAAATAAAGATTTTAAGGATGCACTTTCAAGCTAGCCTCTATTTATGCTGCAACATAAATCTATAGCCACTACCCTCTTTGGGCTTTAGAATTCTAGATCCTCAACCGCATGTTGAAATGCCTGATGGAGAGTTTCACACCTTATCTGTTAATTCAAATTAATCAAATGCGGGGTCCTATGCAGCGTTCACAAACGTGTAATGCTGTACCACTTTGGAACACAATTATATAGCCACTGCAATTCAGATCACCTGGCTACGGAAACCATAAGCGCTTCCAATAGAACACAACGGTCACCATTTTATAGTGTACAAATTTTATGTCTGTGATGGTCAAAGAATTAAATATAATGCATAGTATACATTGATACTATTAAAATATTACTTAAAAAGTATTATCACAACATTGAACTTAAAAAAAAAAAAACATGGGATAAAAGGGCAATAGAACAAATCCATATTTCTAATCTAGTATCCCCTGCTTGTATTGTTCGTAACACTTTAAACAAAGAACATGTCTGCTCCTATTAAAGAAAACCAGCAAACATTTTAAGCTCAAGGCAAAAAGATGAAAGTTGCCCTGTGCAGCTGCCACAACAAAGCCAGTTGCCCTAATTGGCTTAAAATTTCCCAGTTTTATACTAAATCTGTTGGGCGACTAAACAATAAAGTAAAAAATGTTTACTTTCAGTGTTTCCTTTTATTTCTAAAATGTCATGAGGGCAAATACTTCACATACAGAATCAGATGATTGTCTTGAGTATTTCCTTGAGATCATGTCAATATAAAGCAAATAACCAACTAAACATCACTGTATTCTAAAATAATAGCTTGATAATTTGCAGCCAACACATGACTCAAGGCATATAATACCACTTCTTCAGGGCCAATTAGAGTAATCTGTAAAAAATCACATTAAGGAAATTCCCCAATATTCGAGACAAGATGAGTGGACTATGTAATCAATTCGGTTCCCAAGCAGTCTACATACAGCTTCTAGAACACAAATATTGAGCATACATCAATAGTAGGACCATCTAAGTCATCAAACCTAATCTTCATCAATTTGAACCAGAGAATATTATAGATACCAATTATAACTACAATTCTCCTAATATATTTCTCCATCACATTACATCAGTTGGGAAAGAAGAGGCTTTTCAGTACTCCTGGAAGATCTCACGCTGTGCGTCTGTATCAATCCACTCAAGTTGGTATGGCGGTCGCCACTAGGTAGTTAAAGTTACCACCATGTTTCCATAAAAAGAGTTTTTTACTTGCCTATATCTTTGATGCCTTTTGACAGATGTTCATGAAATTCCTCCAAAAAGGTGCACTGGTGATTCTTGTAGTGCCTGGAAAGTTTTGGGTCCAAGAAAAAGGGGGAGACAAAAAAGTGTGTGTCCCATGTTAATTACTATAGACAACTACAGCCCAAACCGCAGGATGAAATTAAAGTAAATTTACCAGAAAGCTAGATTTTGTTCTGCAGATTATGCCTCTCATTATGAACTTGGCGGTAATCACCGCCGACCGCTGTGCTGACGGTGAACAAAAGACCCCCAGTGGTGGTGAACTGCGCACCGCTGAATAATGATGCCAAAAAGATAAACCTTCAAAAATCCTGCAACCTCCACCCACTGCCAGGGCCAACAACAGCGAAAAAGCAGTACACCGCCCCCTCCACTGCCATGCAGACAAATACGCCGCCCACCAAATAATGATGCACAAAGCAGCTTGGCGGACAGTGAATGCCAAACGACCATTGGCAGTACAGACCGCCACAGCCAACAATGGGACCCACCAACAACAAACAAACACATTGGCAAGATTGAAACCCACACACCTGACACACATCCACAACACTATAAAACACACACATACACCCCCCACAAACCTTTGCAATGCCAATAGCACAACAGATATTGAAAACACAACACGCATACACTGAACTCAACATCACACAAGTCACACACACAAATACACCACCAAAACCCATACATACCACAAACACCATTACAAGCCACACACCCAACCACACAACAGCACCCTCACCAATACACCTACCACACACCACCCACAAAACACACCATGGCACCCCCTAAGCACTCCTGCTTCACAGAGAGGGTGCTAAGGACCATTGTGGACAAAATACTCAGGGTCGAGCCACAACTTTTCGGGGCACAGGTGCAGCAGACACCTGTGGCCAGGAAGATGGAGCTATGGCAGAAGATAGTCAACAAGGTCAACACAGTGGTAAACCATCCACGCACAAGGGATGACATACGGAAGAGATGGAATGACCTTCACAGGAAGGTTCGTTCCATGGCATCCAGGCACAACATCGCAATACAGAAGACTTGTGGTGGTCCCCCACCTCGTCCCCCGAGTACACCAACTGGGAGGAGAAGGTTCTGGCTATACTGAATCCGGAGGGCCTCACCGGCCTCAATAGAGGACTGTACTTGGGTAAGTCAACTACAATTTCTTACTAGTCATTACACCTGTAATGCATGTATCACCCCATCCCCTCACTTCCACCAGGACCCCATCCACTACCCAGTCTACAACACCCACATCCAAGTCCCCTTCATGCCCAGAACCCCACAAAAAAATCTCCATCCAGCCCTCTGTGCACCGTCACCTACCCCTACATGGACTCCCAGTGGCTCTACAGCACCCACAATACACCTTCACCCCCCACAAAAAAAGCACCAAAATGAACACAAAGGGACCTTGCATGCCACTAGAGGGGAATATAAGCATAAAAGGGTGCAGATCAGTGCAGCAATTGCCGAAAAAATACTCACATGTCCATTCTCCCACACACAGGCACCAACACCCATGCCACCCGGACAGAGACGTCAAGGAGGTCCAGTTTTCCATCTGAAGGCAGAGGCCCCACTCAGTAGAGTGCAGAGGGATGTCTGGATTCAGAGGCAATTCCTGGCCCATCCCACAGTCCTGGACTGTCATTCTCCAGAAGCACCACCCAGGACATCACTGACACCCCTACCACACAGCCACCATCATCAGCTCTAGCCAAACGACCCCACACCAGTGTTTCCCGGCCACAGACTGGCTGCCCACATGTACAGAGGCCAGAGTCTCCACCAACCAACAGGCAGGATGAAGAACGGCCCAGTGCAAGTGGGACTGCCAGACCTGTGCCAGGAACACAGGTACAGGGGGTTATGGCCAGTGGGAGGGCATCAGTGGCCCTGGGGGTGGCCAAAGGATGAATGCTGCAGCCCAGGAGGTGATTTCTGAGGTCCTGGGAGCATACCACCATACCCAGGACAGGATGGGCCAGATACTGGCCACCCTGGAGCAGAATCAGAGGTTGCAGATAGCACACCACCAGGAGGCCATGGAGCAATGGAAACGGCTCAATGCCACCATGGCCTCCGTTGCAGTGGTGCTGCAGCACCAGTACCACAGCTAGCCTTAGTCTTCCACCCACCTGTAAGCTCCTACTACTAGCCAGGACACTTCCCTACCATCTACATCTGCAGCATCCACTGGACTGGTGGCACTGCCGGAGGACTCACAAGACATCAGCACCCTTACCCCTGCAGCCCAGCTGCACCTTCGCAAATATGCCCTCAGACCCAGATATCCCACTGAAACACCAGCCAAGACCAAGCCCAGTGCCAGGAAGTGACTCTGCCATGAACTGTCACCCTTTTGTGCCACTGAGCTACCTTGTTGACATGCCCCTGCCATCACACCATCTTTCAATGGCCACATCGGCTATACCCCAATGCAAAAAACAGCTGGGCATATCTACCTGAGTATGTTTTTCACCATGTGCCCACTCCCTTTCACTGTCCTAACACTTATGTATATATCGCCATTGAATAAATACACCTATGCAGTCAGATTATATGTCCTTCATCAATATGAGAGATCAATTGTGAATGTGAATGCATTAGTCAGTTACTATCATAATCACACTTTTATTGCAGGAGGAGATCCAACACACTGTAGGGTCTGGACTATGTCACACTGTACCTAAAATTGCGTTCCTTGGCACATGCCACTTCAGTCATGATTTAGCATTGTCTCTGACAAAAGACACCACAGTACATTTACATGAGTCAGACTGTAACTATGCAGTGAAGACATCAGCATAATTGAACAGTACCTTAGAGTCACTGGAAGTATAGCTGGATTAGCTGGGTCCTGGAATTCAGATCTTCCCCCTCTTCTTCCTCACCATCACTCTCATCCCCTCTCGGAGGTTGCAGGGCGGGTTGGATTGCACCCTCCTCCTCCAGAAGGGGGATAGCTTTCCTCACAGCCAAGTTGTGCAGCATGCACCAGGCCACCACTATCTTACACACCTTGTCAGGGACATAGCACAGGGATCCCCAGAGAGATGGATGCAACAAAATCTTGCCTTCAAGAGTCTTATAGTGCGTTCTATCACCTTCCTAGTATGACCATGGGCCTCATTATAATTCCTCTCTGCGTCTGTCCTGGGATTCCTCACATGAGTCAGGAGCCATTGCAAGTTGGGGTAGCCAAAATCATCTGCAAAAGTGGGCGACAGAGGACTTGAACAAACTGCCTTTACTTGCATACAGCCTGGCTGTCAGCTATGTAACTGATCCAGTGTCATACACACTCACCTATGAGCCAAGCTCTGTCCCACTGTAGTTGTCCCATCATGTGTGGCACACTGCTATTTTTCAGGACAAATGAATCATGGACTGATCCTGGGAACCTGGCATTGACATGTGATATGTACTTGTTGGAAAATGGGTTATTGGTAGGGCAGGTAGGTACCTACACCTAGCAACAAGCCACAAACCTCCACATAAGTACAGTTAGGTCTCAGTAAATTAATCCCAGCTCTACCCTTGGTAGTTTGGCATCGAGCGTCAAGGCTTAACTTAGGAGACAAAGTGTAAAGCATTCAAATATCACAAAACAGTAATTAAATAAAACACAGGAAACAGTTTAAAAATCCAAAACCAATTTATAAAAATAGCTTATATTTTTATCTTTAAAATGACACAAAAACGATTAAAATCGGTTCAGGGGAACCGGAGATATGAATTTTTAAAATATTATTATTTTCTAGCGCTTAGAAACAAAAAGCGCCAATCGGGTCATCTGGTTGCACCAGGACCGGGGCAAAGTCAAACTTTCAGGCCGACCGCGATGGAGCCCTGCTCGGCTACAAGTCGCGGGAGGCCTCGGTTAAAAAGTTATCTTCTGACTTAGTCTCTTTTTTTGATGTTTTTCTTCCCCGGGACGAACCTGCCAGTTGGATCCGACCTCCTGGAGCCCTTGTCCGGATACGCGAAGTCGGTTTCCTCGGTGGTGATTTTTACCTTCGGACTTAGTCGTTTTTTCGAGATGAAAATCCTTCGACCGGGGTAAACCTGAATCTTGATCCGACGTCCGTGGAGCCCTTCTCGGATACGATGGCTGGAAGGTCCCGGTCAACTTTTTACGTTCGGACTTAGTCTCTTTTTTGGATGTTTTTCTTTACCGGGACGAACCACGAAGTCAGGCCGGGTCGCGGTTGAGGCAAGCCGGCTAGAATTTCCGCGTCGGGTCGGTCACTTTATGGAGCTTTTTTTCACAAATTCTCCAATCTTTTCCAAACTTCTGGGGCTTCACCCAGATGTTCTTTTAAGGTTCTTTTGGGGTCCACAGCTCACCCCAAGGGTCCAGAAGTTCTGTGATGGTCCTTGGGAAGTGCGGACTTCAACTCCCAGAATACACCTGGCGCAAACTCCTTTTTGGCCACTGGACAGTGGTCAGCTGATCACTTTTTCAGGAGTTGGTGCAGGGGACTCTGGATAGCAATTTTTCACCTGTAGCAAACAGGGAGTCCCTCCTTGAACCAGTGGAAGCCAGGCAAAGTCCTTCTTGTGGTGAAGCCCAAGTGTGCAGCTGGTGCAGTCTTTCTGAGTGCAGGGTCCAGGTGCAGGCCAGGGGTCCAGCAGGGCAGTCCTTCTTCTCCTTGTAGTTCTTTCTTCTTGAAATTTGGTGGGGATCTGAGGCGTGGGTGCAGGTCTGCCAGTTTTATCCTTGCTCCTGGGTGAAAAGCAGGGGGGCCCTGGTTCTCCAATCAGAGACAGGGTCGTCCCCCTGTGATGACCACTTCCTGGGAAGTGTGGCAAAAATCCATCCCAGAAGGCAAAAGTCTCTAAAAATCCAAAATGGATGAATCTGATTTTTGGAGGAGAGATCTGGCTGAGCCCACCCACTGGTGTGGCTAAAAATCATAAACACACCCCTCTCCTGCCCTCTCCTAATCTAATCAAGGGGGCACCTAGCTGTCTGGGGTTGCAGGATGTGGGGGTGTTGCTGGGTGCTCCAGATGTCCTTCTCTGCCTTTGAAGACCAGTTTGGCAGCCCTCCCCCTTCCTGCCTCACCATCTGCTGAGGGGAGATTCTCTCCCCCAAGCACATTCCTTTGTGTGAAGCCAGGCCAATTCACACCTCATTAAAGTGGCCTGGCAGAAGCTGCTGCAGGCTGGCCAATCAGAGCACAGCAGCAAAAACAATGCAGAGCTGAAATTGGCAACTTTTTAGGTAAAGTCTAAACTTTTTACCTGCACTAGTTATATTAAATCCAACAACTGGAAGTTGTGGGATTTATTATAACAATCAATTTGATACCAAATTCTTGGTATGTAACATTTAAGGAGACTTTAAAATTTAAAATAAAGTCTGCCCATTCTAGCCTATGAAGGCCATTTACTTCAATGAGGGAAAAACGAATTTGGCTGTTTTTACCTCACCAGGGCTTATAAATCTATTTTTATAAAGTCCCTGCTTATAGTTACATGGCACCCAGCCCTAGGGGCACATAGGGCACACCTTAGGGGTGACTTATATGTAAAAATAAGGTAGTTTAAAACTTTGGAAGTACCTTTAATTCCAAAGTCGAATTTGCATATAACTTTAATTTAAAAGCAGCCAGCAAGGCAGGCTTGCTTTTAAAATGACACTGGGCACCTCAGCAATGCACCTAGGTGTGCACCACCTATGCTGTGGTCCCTAAACCTACATGCCCTACCATATACTAGGGACTTATAGGTAGGTTAACTTAGCCAATTATAATTAGCCTAATTTGCATATCCATTTTACACAGAGCACTGGCCCTGGGACTGGTAAGCAGTACCCAGGGCACAGCCAAGAGTCAGTAACCACCAGTACCTATCCAGAAAGAGTGGGGGTGATCAGGCAAAAAAAAAGGACTTTCCTACACTGCCCCCCCCCAGATGAAAGGTGATGGGTACTAACCTACACCCTGGTAGTCCTCATCAGCTAAGTGGAAAAACCTGGAAAGGCCATCTGCATTGGCATGAGCAGTCCCAGGTCTGTGCTCCACTGTGAAGTCCATCCCCTGTAGGGAAATGGACCACCTTAACAGTTTTGGGTTCTCCCCCCTCATCTGCATCAACCATCTGAGAGGTCTGTGGTCAGTTTGTACACGGAAGTGAGTGCCAAACAAGTAAGGCCTCAACTTCTTCAGGGACCAAACCACAGCAAAGGCCTCCCTCTCAATGGCACTCCATTTTTTCTCTCTGGGGAGTAGTCGCCTGCTGATGAAGGCAACTGGGTGATCATGGCCCTCTTCATTAACTTGTGCTAACACTGCCCCAATCCCTTCCTCTGAAGCATCTGTTTGCACTACAAACTCCTTGCTATAGTCAGGGGACAGTAACACTGGTGCTGAACACATAGCCTGTTTTAGGGCGTCAAAAGCTTTCTGACACTCTGGGGTCCAAATGACCTTCTTGGGTTGTTTCTTGGAGGTAAGCTCAGTCAGAGGGGCCACTATGGTCCCAAAATTCTGAACAAACCTCCTGTAATACCCAGTCAGGCCAAGAAAGGCCCTGACCTGAGTCTGGGTTTTTGGAGCCTCCCAATCCAGGATAGTCTGGATCTTGGGCTGGAGAGGTTGTACATGGCCTCCACCAACAAGGTGGCCCAGGTACACAACAGAACTTTGCCCTATCTGGCACTTGCTTGCCTTGATAGTCAGGCCTGCTTGAAGCAGGGCCTGAAGCACTTCCTTCAGGTGGACCAGGTGGTCCCTCCAGGTGGAACTAAATACAGCTATATCATCCAGATAAGCTGCACTAAAAGATTCCAACCCAGATAGGACTCTATTCACCAACCGTTGGAAGGTGGCAGGAGCATTTTTCATCCCAAAGGGCATCACCTTGAACTGAAAGTGGCCCTCTGGTGTGGAAAATGCTGACCTCTCCTTAGCTCTTGGACTTAAGGCAATCTGCCAATATCCTGAGGTCAGATCAAATGTGCTCAGGAATTTGGCAGCCCCCAACCTGTCAATGAGCTCATCAGCTCTAGGTATGGGGTGAGCATCAGTCCTAGTGACTGCATTTAGACCTCTGTAGTCCACACAGAATCTTAATTCTTTCTTCCCACCTTGGGGATTAGCTTTGGGTACCAGTACCACTGGACTGGACCAAGGACTATCAGAGGGCTCAATTACCTTCAGGTCCAACATCTTAGCCACTTCAGCTTTGATGTTGGCCTTGACCTGGTCAGACAGCCTGTACAGCTTGTTCTTGACAGGCAACCTGTCACCAGTGTCAACATCATGGACACACCAATTGGTGAGTCCAGGGGTCAGGGAGAACAGACTAGCAAACTGTCCCAAGACTTGCTTACAGTCTTGTTGTTGCTGATCTGTCCGTTTGGGAGAGAGTACCACTCCCTCCACTGACCCATCTTTTTCCTTTGAGGACAGGAGGTCTGGCAGAGGTTCACCCTCCTCCTCCTTCCCTTCATCAGTGACCATCAGCATGGTCATGTCTGCCCTGGTGGGGTTTCATCCTATTAACATGCAGGATCCTGTGAGGATTCCTGGGGGTGCCAAGGTCCACCAAGTAGGTGACCTCACCTTTTTTCTCTAGGATTGGATAGGGCCCAGTCCATTTGGCCTGTAGTGCCCTAGGAGCCATGGGCTCCAAAACCCACACCAGCTGTCCTGGGTGATACTCAGGCATGGTAGCCTTTTGATCATGCCAGAGCTTCATGAGCTCCTGACTGGCCTCCAGATTTCTGCTTGCCTTCTTCATATACTCAGCCATGCGAGACCGCAGGCCTAGTACATAATCCAGCACATTCTCCTTGGCTTCCTTGAGAGGCTTTTCCCAAGACTCTCTCACCAAGCACAATGGGCATCTTACAGGGTGCCCAAACAGTAACTCAAAGGGGCTGAATCCAACCCCCTTCTGTGGCACCTCCCTGTAGGCAAACAGCAGGCATGGGAGGAGGACATCCCATCTCCTCCTGAGTTTGTCAGACAAACCCATGATCATGCCCTTCAGGGTCTTATTGAATCTTTCCACCAGACCATTGGTCTGTGGATGGTAGGGTGTGCTGAACTTATAAGTAACACCACACTCCTCCCACATGGCTTTCAGATAGGCTGACATAAAGTTTGTGCCCCTATCTGAGACCACCTCCTTTGGGAATCCCACTCTGGTGAACACACCAAGTAGGGCCCTAGCCACTGTGGGTGCAGTGACTGTCCGGAGGGGTATTGCCTCAGGGTACCTGGTGGCATGGTCCACTACCACCACAATGTACCTGTTACCTGAAGCAGTTGGTGGGTCTAGGGGACCAACAATGTCAATCCCCACCCTCTCAAAGGGAGTCCCAACCACTGGCAGTGGAATCAAGGGAGCCTTTGGTTTGCCCCCTGTCTTGCCACTGGCTTGACAGGTGACACAGGAGCTGCAAAACTCCCTGACTTTTTCTGACATTTCAGGCCAAAAAAAATGGTTGACCAGCCTGCTCCAGGTCTTGGTCTGTCCCAAATGACCAGCTAAGGGGATATCATGGCTTAAGGTAAGGAGGAATTCTCTATACTTTTGGGGGACCACTACTCTCCTAGTAGCCCCTTCTTTAAGGGTCCTAGCCTCAGTGTAGAGAACTCCATCCTCCCAGTAAACCTTGTGGGTACCACTGGTATCCCCTTGTTCTTGCCTGGCAGCAGTCTGCCTCAGGCCCTCAAGAGTGGGACACTCTCTTTGTCCCTGGCACAAATCTTCTCTGGTGGGCCCACCTGCCCCTTGCAGTTCTGCCAAGTCAGGCAGAGTTTGCAGGGAAGGTGTCCCTCCCTCAGAGTTCAGATCCTCCCCCTCAGGGTTGGATTCTTCCTGACCCTCTGTACTTGTTGGGGCTGGTAAGCCAGACCCAGTGCCCTTTCTCTTCTTCTTGGAGGCTTGGCCCATTGTTCCAGGGTCCAAGTGTCCAGCATTTCCCTGTTGTGCTGCCTGTGACCTGGTCACAGCACACACCCATTCAGGGAGGTCCAGCATCTGTGCATGGACCCTTCTCTCCACTTCTGACCATTCAGATGCTTCAAGATCATTTCCCAGCAGACACTCTACTGGGAGGGCAGGAGCTACAGCTACTTTTTTAGGGCCAGTCACACCTCCCCATTCCAGACTCACCATAGCCATGGGATGGAGTTTGGTTCTGCTATCTGCATAAGTCACCTGGTGGAAGACACCAGGTAAGACCTGCTCTGGAGAAACCAGCTTTTCTGTGACCATTGTCACACTGGCTCCTGTATCTCTCAGAGCTTCCACTTCAGTCCCATTGACTTTAGGCCTCTGCCTATACCTCTGCATGATGGGAGGTAAGGTGGCCATAGTTGCAATGTCCACCCCACCCACGGATACTAAGGTGACTTCAGTGTACCCTGATTCCACCCCTGGGCCAACTTCCACCCCCAACCCTACACTAGCAATCCCCTGGGATTGCCCACCAGTGGGGGGCTTCTTGGTGCAGATAGCATCTCCTCTTTTATGTCCTGGCTGATAACAGTCAAAACACTTGCCGGCCTTAGCAAGCTCCTGAAACTTTCCTGCTTTAGCAGGATCAAAATTCTTTCCCTGATACCCTTTCCCTTTAAAAGTGAATTGGCTCGGGGCTCCCCCTCCCTGAGAAGTTTTTGGGGACTCTTGTGAGGACTCTTTGGGTTTTTTGTCATCTTTCCCTTGGTTCTTCCCCTGAGAAGAACCATGTCCTCCCTTTTTCTGATCACCCCCTGGGGGTCTCTGGTTAACTCTAGTTCTTAACCAGTCATCTGCTGCCTCCCCCAGCTCTCTGGGGTTGGTCAACCTAGAGTCTACTAGATACTGGCGGAGCCTCTCTTGGACACAATTAGTTAGAAGGTGCTCCCTCATAATCAAATTGTACAGCCCCTCAAAGGTACTTACCCTGTTGCCCTGTATCCAGCCCTCCAGTGCTTTTACTGAAATGTCCACAAAGTCCACCCAGGACTGGGTGCTTGTCTTTTGGGTGTCCCTAAACTTAAGCCTATACTGCTCTGGGGTTAGACCAAACTTCTTAGTCAAGCAACTCTTCATACTGGGGTATGAGTCTGCATCCTCCCCACTCATGGTTAGGAGCCTATCCCTCCCAGAGTTGGGAACTAACTCCCAAAGGAGTGAACCCCAGTACTGAGGCTTGACTTTCCTCATCTGGAGGGCCCTCTCAAAGGCCCCCAGCCACTTATCTATGTCATCCCCCTCCACATAGGCAGGAACCACCCCTTTGGGTAATCTGGGGGCAAAACCCCCACCCAGGGACACCTCAGTTTCTTTCTCGCTGCTTCCATCTTTTTTTTCTTTGCTTGCCCACTTTTTCTTTTCTAGGGCAAGCTTATCTGCTTCCAAAGCTATGTAGGCTAGCTGGGCTTCCAGCTCTCTTTCCCTGATGGATGGGTTCTCTCCTCCTGAAAGGACCCTCTTCCTACCACTAGCTTTGGGTCTGCCCCTAGTGACTGTATCCAGTGAGGACCGTTCCTCCTCTTCCTCACTTGGGGTCTGATGCCTTCCCTCCCCTGAGTGGTTAGAGTTAGCATCTTCCTCTTTTTCTTCCTCCTCTGGAGCTTCCTCTGTCTCTACCTCTTGGGCCTCAGCCCATGCTGTCAGGGATTTAATCAGGATTTGCTTCCTGAGATCAGGGGTTGCAGGCAACCCTCTCTCAATACACAACCCCCTAAGCTGGACTACTGTCAGTGTGGGTAGGCTAGCCAGATCAAGCTCCATGGTTCCCTAGTTTTGTGTCAACAAAAACTTTTTGCAAAAATTGGTAACAAGAATTTAGAAAAATTACAAAAATTCAATAATTGAAATTAATCCAAATTAATTAAAAAAAAAAAAAAAATTAAAAATTAAAAACAATTTTTGCACTAGGACAATTTAAAGGATTTTTAATTTGTTTTATCTAAAACTGTAACGTGATATTGAACACAAGTACAGGATCCCGTCGCTGCTTCCAATTATGTTGGAAAATGGGTTATTGGTAGGACAGGTAGGTACCTACACCTAGCAACAAGCCACAAACCTCCACATAAGTACAGTTAGGTCTCAGTAAATTAATCCCAGCTCTACCCTTGGTAGCTTGGCATCGAGCGTCAAGGCTTAACTTAGGAGACAAAGTGTAAAGCATTCAAATATCACAAAACAGTAATTAAATAAAACACAGGAAACAGTTTAAAAATCCAAAACCAATTTATAAAAATAGCTTATATTTTTATCTTTAAAATGACACAAAAACGATTAAAATCGGTTCAGGGGAACCGGAGATATGAATTTTTAAAGTATTATTATTTTCTAGCGCTTCGAAACAAAAAGCGCCAATCGGGTCATCTGGTTGCACCAGGACCGGGGCAAAGTCAAACTTTCAGGCCGACCGCGATGGAGCCCTGCTCGGCTACAAGTCGCGGGAGGCCTCGGTTAAAAAGTTACCTTCTGACTTAGTCTCTTTTTTTGATGTTTTTCTTCCCCGGGACGAACCTGCCAGTTGGATCCGACCTCCTGGAGCCCTTGTCCGGATACGCGAAGTCGGTTTCCTAGGTGGTGATTTTTACCTTCGGACTTAGTCGTTTTTTCGAGATGAAAATCCTTCGACCGGGGTAAACCTGAATCTTGATCCGACGTCCGTGGAGCCCTTCTCGGATACGATGGCTGGAAGGTCCCGGTCAACTTTTTACGTTCGGACTTAGTCTCTTTTTTGGATGTTTTTCTTTACCGGGACGAACCACGAAGTCAGGCCGGGTCGCGGTTGAGGCAAGCCGGCTAGAATTTCCGCGTCGGGTCGGTCACTTTATGGAGCTTTTTTTCAAAAATTCTCCAATCTTTTCCAAACTTCTGGGGCTTCACCCAGATGTTCTTTTAAGGTTCTTTTGGGGTCCACAGCTCACCCCAAGGGTCCAGAAGTTCTGTGATGGTCCTTGGGAAGTGCGGACTTCAACTCCCAGAATACACCTGGCGCAAACTCCTTTTTGGCCACTGGACAGTGGTCAGCTGGTCACTTTTTCAGGAGTTGGTGCAGGGGACTCTGGATAGCAATTTTTCACCTGTAGCAAACAGGGAGTCCCTCCTTGAACCAGTGGAAGCCAGGCAAAGTCCTTCTTGTGGTGAAGCCCAAGTGTGCAGCTGGTGCAGTCTTTCTGAGTGCAGGGTCCAGGTGCAGGCCAGGGGTCCAGCAGGGCAGTCCTTCTTCTCCTTGTAGTTCTTTCTTCTTGAAATTTGGTGGGGATCTGAGGCGTGGGTGCAGGTCTGCCAGTTTTATCCTTGCTCCTGGGTGAAAAGCAGGGGGGCCCTGGTTCTCCAATCAGGGACAGGGTCGTCCCCCTGTGATGACCACTTCCTGGGAAGTGTGGCAAAAATCCATCCCAGAAGGCAACAGTCTCTAAAAATCCAAAATGGATGAATCTGATTTTTGGAGGAGAGATCTGGCTGAGCCCACCCACTGGTGTGGCTAAAAATCATAAACACACCCCTCTCCTGCCCTCTCCTAATCTAATCAAGGGGGCACCTAGCTGTCTGGGGTTGCAGGATGTGGGGGTGTTGCTGGGTGCTCCAGATGTCCTTCTCTGCCTTTGAAGACCAGTTGGCAGCCCTCCCCCTTCCTGCCTCACCATCTGCTGAGGGGAGATTCTCTCCCCCAAGCACATTCCTTTGTGTGAAGCCAGGCCACTTCACACCTCATTAAAGTGGCCTGGCAGAAGCTGCTGCAGGCTGGCCAATCAGAGCACAGCAGCAAAAACAATGCAGAGCTGAAATTGGCAACTTTTTAGGTAAAGTCTAAACTTTTTACCTGCACTAGTTATATTAAATCCAACAACTGGAAGTGGTGGGATTTATTATAACAATCAATTTGATACCAAATTCTTGGTATGTAACATTTAAGGAGACTTTAAAATTTAAAATAAAGTCTGCCCATTCTAGCCTATGAAGGCCATTTACTTCAATGAGGGAAAAACGAATTTGGCTGTTTTTACCTCACCAGGGCTTATAAATCTATTTTTATAAAGTCCCTGCTTATAGTTACATGGCACCCAGCCCTAGGGGCACATAGGGCACACCTTAGGGGTGACTTATATGTAAAAATAAGGTAGTTTAAAACTTTGGAAGTACCTTTAATTCCAAAGTCGAATTTGCATATAACTTTAATTTAAAAGCAGCCAGCAAGGCAGGCTTGCTTTTAAAATGACACTGGGCACCTCAGCAATGCACCTAGGTGTGCACCACCTATGCTGTGGTCCCTAAACCTACATGCCCTACCATATACTAGGGACTTATAGGTAGGTTAACTTAGCCAATTATAATTAGCCTAATTTGCATATCCATTTTACACAGAGCACTGGCCCTGGGACTGGTAAGCAGTACCCAGGGCACAGCCAAGAGTCAGTAACCACCAGTACCTATCCAGAAAGAGTGGGGGTGATCAGGCAAAAAAAAAGGACTTTCCTACACTGCCCCCCCCCAGATGAAAGGTGATGGGTACTAACCTACACCCTGGTAGTCCTCATCAGCTAAGTGGAAAAACCTGGAAAGGCCATCTGCATTGGCATGAGCAGTCCCAGGTCTGTGCTCCACTGTGAAGTCCATCCCCTGTAGGGAAATGGACCACCTTAACAGTTTTGGGTTCTCCCCCCTCATCTGCATCAACCATCTGAGAGGTCTGTGGTCAGTTTGTACACGGAAGTGAGTGCCAAACAAGTAAGGCCTCAACTTCTTCAGGGACCAAACCACAGCAAAGGCCTCCCTCTCAATGGCACTCCATTTTTTCTCTCTGGGGAGTAGTCGCCTGCTGATGAAGGCAACTGGGTGATCATGGCCCTCTTCATTAACTTGTGCTAACACTGCCCCAATCCCTTCCTCTGAAGCATCTGTTTGCACTACAAACTCCTTGCTATAGTCAGGGGCCAGTAACACTGGTGCTGAACACATAGCCTGTTTTAGGGTGTCAAAAGCTTTCTGACACTCTGGGGTCCAAATGACCTTCTTGGGTTGTTTCTTGGAGGTAAGCTCAGTCAGAGGGGCCACTATGGTCCCAAAATTCTGAACAAACCTCCTGTGATACCCAGTCAGGCCAAGAAAGGCCCTGACCTGAGTCTGGGTTTTTGGAGCCTCCCAATCCAGGATAGTCTGGATCTTGGGCTGGAGAGGTTGTACATGGCCTCCACCAACAAGGTGGCCCAGGTACACAACAGAACTTTGCCCTATCTGGCACTTGCTTGCCTTGATAGTCAGGCCTGCTTGAAGCAGGGCCTGAAGCACTTCCTTCAGGTGGACCAGGTGGTCCCTCCAGGTGGAACTAAATACAGCTATATCATCCAGATAAGCTGCACTAAAAGATTCCAACCCAGATAGGACTCTATTCACCAACCGTTGGAAGGTGGCATGAGCATTTTTCATCCCAAAGGGCATCACCTTGAACTGAAAGTGGCCCTCTGGTGTGGAAAATGCTGACCTCTCCTTAGCTCTTGGACTTAAGGCAATCTGCCAATATCCTGAGGTCAGATCAAATGTGCTCAGGAATTTGGCAGCCCCCAACCTGTCAATGAGCTCATCAGCTCTAGGTATGGGGTGAGCATCAGTCCTAGTGACTGCATTTAGACCTCTGTAGTCCACACAGAATCTTAATTCTTTCTTCCCACCTTGGGGATTAGCTTTGGGTACCAGTACCACTGGACTGGACCAAGGACTATCAGAGGGCTCAATTACCTTCAGGTCCAACATCTTAGCCACTTCAGCTTTGATGTTGGCCTTGACCTGGTCAGACAGCCTGTACAGCTTGTTCTTGACAGGCAACCTGTCACCAGTGTCAACATCATGGACACACCAATTGGTGAGTCCAGGGGTCAGGGAGAACAGACTAGCAAACTGTCCCAAGACTTGCTTACAGTCTTGTTGTTGCTGATCTGTCAGTTTGGGAGAGAGTACCACTCCCTCCACTGACCCATCTTTTTCCTTTGAGGACAGGAGGTCTGGCAGAGGTTCACCCTCCTCCTCCTTCCCTTCATCAGTGACCATCAGCATGGTCATGTCTGCCCTGGTGGGGTTTCATCCTATTAACATGCAGGATCCTGTGAGGATTCCTGGGGGTGCCAAGGTCCACCAAGTAGGTGACCTCACCTTTTTTCTCTAGGATTGGATAGGGCCCAGTCCATTTGGCCTGTAGTGCCCTAGGAGCCATGGGCTCCAAAACCCACACCAGCTGTCCTGGGTGATACTCAGGCATGGTAGCCTTTTGATCATGCCAGAGCTTCATGAGCTCCTGACTGGCCTCCAGGTTTCTGCTTGCCTTCTTCATATACTCAGCCATGCGAGACCGCAGGCCTAGTACATAATCCAGCACATTCTCCTTGGCTTCCTTGAGAGGCTTTTCCCAAGACTCTCTCACCAAGCCCAATGGGCCTCTTACAGGGTGCCCAAACAGTAACTCAAAGGGGCTGAATCCAACCCCCTTCTGTGGCACCTCCCTGTAGGCAAACAACAGGCATGGGAGGAGGACATCCCATCTCCTCCTGAGTTTGTCAGACAAACCCATGATCATGCCCTTCAGGGTCTTATTGAATCTTTCCACCAGACCATTGGTCTGTGGATGGTAGGGTGTGCTGAACTTATAAGTAACACCACACTCCTCCCACATGGCTTTCAGATAGGCTGACATAAAGTTTGTGCCCCTATCTGAGACCACTTCCTTTGGGAATCCCACTCTGGTGAACACACCAAGTAGGGCCCTAGCCACTGTGGGTGCAGTGACTGTCCGGAGGGGTATTGCCTCAGGGTACCTGGTGGCATGGTCCACTACCACCACAATGTACCTGTTACCTGAAGCAGTTGGTGGGTCTAGGGGACCAACAATGTCAATCCCCACCCTCTCAAAGGGAGTCCCAACCACTGGCAGTGGAATCAAGGGAGCCTTTGGTTTGCCCCCTGTCTTGCCACTGGCTTGACAGGTGACACAGGAGCTGCAAAACTCCCTGACTTTTTCTGACATTTCAGGCCAAAAAAAATGGTTGACCAGCCTGCTCCAGGTCTTGGTCTGTCCCAAATGACCAGCTAAGGGGATATCATGGCTTAAGGTAAGGAGGAATTCTCTATACTTTTGGGGGACCACTACTCTCCTAGTAGCCCCTTCTTTAAGGGTCCTAGCCTCAGTGTAGAGAACTCCATCCTCCCAGTAAACCTTGTGGATACCACTGGTATCCCCTTGTTCTTGCCTGGCAGCAGTCTGCCTCAGGCCCTCAAGAGTGGGACACTCTCTTTGTCCCTGGCACAAATCTTCTCTGGTGGGCCCACCTGCCCCTTGCAGTTCTGCCAAGTCAGGCAGAGTTTGCAGGGAAGGTGTCCCTCCCTCAGAGTTCAGATCCTCCCCCTCAGGGTTGGATTCTTCCTGACCCTCTGTACTTGTTGGGGCTGGTAAGCCAGACCCAGTGCCCTTTCTCTTCTTCTTGGAGGCTTGGCCCATTGTTCCAGGGTCCAAGTGTCCAGCATTTCCCTGTTGTGCTGCCTGTGACCTGGTCACAGCACACACCCATTCAGGGAGGTCCAGCATCTGTGCATGGACCCTTCTCTCCACTTCTGACCATTCAGATGCTTCAAGATCATTTCCCAGCAGACACTCTACTGGGAGGGCAGGAGCTACAGCTACTTTTTTAGGGCCAGTCACACCTCCCCATTCCAGACTCACCATAGCCATGGGATGGAGTTTGGTTCTGCTATCTGCATAAGTCACCTGGTGGAAGACACCAGGTAAGACCTGCTCTGGAGAAACCAGCTTTTCTGTGACCATTGTCACACTGGCTCCTGTATCTCTCAGAGCTTCCACTTCAGTCCCATTGACTTTAGGCCTCTGCCTATACCTCTGCATGATGGGAGGTAAGGTGGCCATAGTTGCAATGTCCACCCCACCCACGGATACTAAGGTGACTTCAGTGTACCCTGATTCCACCCCTGGGCCAACTTCCACCCCCAACCCTACACTAGCAATCCCCTGGTATTGCCCACCAGTGGGGGGCTTCTTGGTGCAGATAGCATCTCCTCTTTTATGTCCTGGCTGATAACAGTCAAAACACTTGCCGGCCTTAGCAAGCTCCTGAAACTTTCCTGCTTTAGCAGGATCAAAATTCTTTCCCTGATACCCTTTCCCTTTAAAAGTGAATTGGCTCGGGGCTCCCCCTCCCTGAGAAGTTTTTGGGGACTCTTGTGAGGACTCTTTGGGTTTTTTGTCATCTTTCCCTTGGTTCTTCCCCTGAGAAGAACCATGTCCTCCCTTTTTCTGATCACCCCCTGGGGGTCTCTGGTTAACTCTAGTTCTTAACCAGTCATCTGCTGCCTCCCCCAGCTCTCTGGGGTTGGTCAACCTAGAGTCTACTAGATACTGGCGGAGCCTCTCTTGGACACAATTAGTTAGAAGGTGCTCCCTCATAATCAAATTGTACAGCCCCTCAAAGGTACTTACCCTGTTGCCCTGTATCCAGCCCTCCAGTGCTTTTACTGAAATGTCCACAAAGTCCACCCAGGACTGGGTGCTTGTCTTTTGGGTGTCCCTAAACTTAAGCCTATACTGCTCTGGGGTTAGACCAAACTTCTTAGTCAAGCAACTCTTCATACTGGGGTATGAGTCTGCATCCTCCCCACTCATGGTTAGGAGCCTATCCCTCCCAGAGTTGGGAACTAACTCCCAAAGGAGTGAACCCCAGTACTGAGGCTTGACTTTCCTCATCTGGAGGGCCCTCTCAAAGGCCCCCAGCCACTTATCTATGTCATCCCCCTCCACATAGGCAGGAACCACCCCTTTGGGTAATCTGGGGGCAAAACCCCCACCCAGGGACACCTCAGTTTCTTTCTCGCTGCTTCCATCTTTTTTTTCTTTGCTTGCCCACTTTTTCTTTTCTAGGGCAAGCTTATCTGCTTCCAAAGCTATGTAGGCTAGCTGGGCTTCCAGCTCTCTTTCCCTGATGGATGGGTTCTCTCCTCCTGAAAGGACACTCTTCCTACCACTAGCTTTGGGTCTGCCCCTAGTGACTGTATCCAGTGAGGACCGTTCCTCCTCTTCCTCACTTGGGGTCTGATGCCTTCCCTCCCCTGAGTGGTTAGAGTTAGCATCTTCCTCTTTTTCTTCCTCCTCTGGAGCTTCCTCTGTCTCTACCTCTTGGGCCTCAGCCCATGCTGTCAGGGATTTAATCAGGATTTGCTTCCTGAGATCAGGGGTTGCAGGCAACCCTCTCTCAATACACAACCCCCTAAGCTGGACTACTGTCAGTGTGGGTAGGCTAGCCAGATCAAGCTCCATGGTTCCCTAGTTTTGTGTCAACAAAAACTTTTTGCAAAAATTGGTAACAAGAATTTAGAAAAATTACAAAAATTCAATAATTGAAATTAATCCAAATTAATTAAAAAAAAAATTAAAATTAAAAATTAAAAACAATTTTTGCACTAGGACAATTTAAAGGATTTTTAATTTGTTTTATCTAAAACTGTAACGTGATATTGAACACAAGTACAGGATCCCGTCGCTGCTTCCAATTATGTTGGAAAATGGGTTATTGGTAGGGCAGGTAGGTACCTACACCTAGCAACAAGCCACAAACCTCCACATAAGTACAGTTAGGTCTCAGTAAATTAATCCCAGCTCTACCCTTGGTAGCTTGGCATCGAGCGTCAAGGCTTAACTTAGGAGACAAAGTGTAAAGCATTCAAATATCACAAAACAGTAATTAAATAAAACACAGGAAACAGTTTAAAAATCCAAAACCAATTTATAAAAATAGCTTATATTTTTATCTTTAAAATGACACAAAAACGATTAAAATCGGTTCAGGGGAACCGGAGATATGAATTTTTAAATTATTATTATTTTCTAGCGCTTCGAAACAAAAAGCGCCAATCGGGTCATCTGGTTGCACCAGGACCGGGGCAAAGTCAAACTTTCAGGCCGACCGCGATGGAGCCCTGCTCAGCTACAAGTCGCGGGAGGCCTCGGTTAAAAAGTTACCTTCTGACTTAGTCTCTTTTTTTGATGTTTTTCTTCCCCGGGACGAACCTGCCAGTTGGATCCGACCTCCTGGAGCCCTTGTCCGGATACGCGAAGTCGGTTTCCTAGGTGGTGATTTTTACCTTCGGACTTAGTCGTTTTTTCGAGATGAAAATCCTTCGACCGGGGTAAACCTGAATCTTGATCCGACGTCCGTGGAGCCCTTCTCGGATACGATGGCTGGAAGGTCCCGGTCAACTTTTTACGTTCGGACTTAGTCTCTTTTTTGGATGTTTTTCTTTACCGGGACGAACCACGAAGTCAGGCCGGGTCGCGGTTGAGGCAAGCCGGCTAGAATTTCCGCGTCGGGTCGGTCACTTTATGGAGCTTTTTTTCAAAAATTCTCCAATCTTTTCCAAACTTCTGGGGCTTCACCCAGATGTTCTTTTAAGGTTCTTTTGGGGTCCACAGCTCACCCCAAGGGTCCAGAAGTTCTGTGATGGTCCTTGGGAAGTGCGGACTTCAACTCCCAGAATACACCTGGCGCAAACTCCTTTTTGGCCACTGGACAGTGGTCAGCTGGTCACTTTTTCAGGAGTTGGTGCAGGGGACTCTGGATAGCAATTTTTCACCTGTAGCAAACAGGGAGTCCCTCCTTGAACCAGTGGAAGCCAGGCAAAGTCCTTCTTGTGGTGAAGCCCAAGTGTGCAGCTGGTGCAGTCTTTCTGAGTGCAGGGTCCAGGTGCAGGCCAGGGGTCCAGCAGGGCAGTCCTTCTTCTCCTTGTAGTTCTTTCTTCTTGAAATTTGGTGGGGATCTGAGGCGTGGGTGCAGGTCTGCCAGTTTTATCCTTGCTCCTGGGTGAAAAGCAGGGGGGCCCTGGTTCTCCAATCAGGGACAGGGTCGTCCCCCTGTGATGACCACTTCCTGGGAAGTGTGGCAAAAATCCATCCCAGAAGGCAACAGTCTCTAAAAATCCAAAATGGATGAATCTGATTTTTGGAGGAGAAATCTGGCTGAGCCCACCCACTGGTGTGGCTAAAAATCATAAACACACCCCTCTCCTGCCCTCTCCTAATCTAATCAAGGGGGCACCTAGCTGTCTGGGGTTGCAGGATGTGGGGGTGTTGCTGGGTGCTCCAGATGTCCTTCTCTGCCTTTGAAGACCAGTTTGGCAGCCCTCCCCCTTCCTGCCTCACCATCTGCTGAGGGGAGATTCTCTCCCCCAAGCACATTCCTTTGTGTGAAGCCAGGCCAATTCACACCTCATTAAAGTGGCCTGGCAGAAGCTGCTGCAGGCTGGCCAATCAGAGCACAGCAGCAAAAACAATGCAGAGCTGAAATTGGCAACTTTTTAGGTAAAGTCTAAACTTTTTACCTGCACTAGTTATATTAAATCCAACAACTGGAAGTTGTGGGATTTATTATAACAATCAATTTGATACCAAATTCTTGGTATGTAACATTTAAGGAGACTTTAAAATTTAAAATAAAGTCTGCCCATTCTAGCCTATGAAGGCCATTTACTTCAATGAGGGAAAAACGAATTTGGCTGTTTTTACCTCACCAGGGCTTATAAATCTATTTTTATAAAGTCCCTGCTTATAGTTACATGGCACCCAGCCCTAGGGGCACATAGGGCACACCTTAGGGGTGACTTATATGTAAAAATAAGGTAGTTTAAAACTTTGGAAGTACCTTTAATTCCAAAGTCGAATTTGCATATAACTTTAATTTAAAAGCAGCCAGCAAGGCAGGCTTGCTTTTAAAATGACACTGGGCACCTCAGCAATGCACCTAGGTGTGCACCACCTATGCTGTGGTCCCTAAACCTACATGCCCTACCATATACTAGGGACTTATAGGTAGGTTAACTTAGCCAATTATAATTAGCCTAATTTGCATATCCATTTTACACAGAGCACTGGCCCTGGGACTGGTAAGCAGTACCCAGGGCACAGCCAAGAGTCAGTAACCACCAGTACCTATCCAGAAAGAGTGGGGGTGATCAGGCAAAAAAAAAGGACTTTCCTACAGTACTGATCAGCAGTACACACCAATTGTACATTCATGGAGTGATAGTTCTTACGATTCCTATACACCTGTTCATTCACTCTTGGGGTATGAGAGCTATGTGGGTTTCATCATTGACACCAATCACATGGGGGATATTAGCTAAGGCATAGAATCCAGATTTGATGCGGTGAGTTCAGCCCTTTGGGGAAACTGGTCATAAGTTTGCAAGTGTTGAATGAATGCATCCTAGAAATTGGACAGGATGTGGCTGAACATTGGCTGTGAGATACCTGAAGCCATGCCCACTGCCACCTGAAATGAGCCCATGGCCAAAAATTGGAGCACAGATAGCACTTGCACAGTTGTAGGGATGGTATGCTGATTCCGATTGGCCAGCTTCAGAACAGGATCCACTAATGCAATGACGTCATAGATTGTAGCTCTATTGAGTCTGTAGGTGATAATGATGGCCGGATCTACCAGGGGTCTGTAGACAGATGGGGCCCTTCCTCGTCACATGGGTCTGTACATATGGGGGAGGAAAGAACATATTTTGAGTGTCAACATACACTTGCATCACATGATGTCACTGTACTTTTCAAAATGTGTTACATAGGTAACGCACAAAAACTGAAAGGATGAGGTACACTGTCAGGCTAATGTGTGCTGAGGTTTCTCTGTCATAAGGGCATCACATTGTATACACACTTTCAACCGTGACTACATGTGTGGATCAAGGAATCATGTCAGTAATCGACGAATGGGAGAAAGAATGGGGCCAATGATGAGGCCCCCGGCAAGGCTATTGAGATGTGGTGAAAGCAAAATGGCAGCCTCTTGCCTTCCAGGTATGGAAGTGTGGAAGTGACTTCATTCCACTGGCATTAGTCGTCAAGACGGAAGGCGGTGTTCACTGCCGTGCACCTGATCATTGGATTACATAGTTGTCAATGGGCAATCTGGGCCAATCATGATCGCAGCCGGCAGTGCACACTGCTGCGGTATCTTCCGCCATTTTGTCAGACACTTGACTCCTGCATCACATGAAGGGTAGTACTCCACTGCGTATGCTGCTGTGTCCTGACTCTGGTCCCTGAGATGGCGCATGTCACAGGGGAACGGTCCCCCGCCTTCATCGCAGAGGAGCTGGAAAAGCTGGTGGATGGGGTCCTACCCCTGTATGTGAAGTTGTATGGGCGACCAGAGGAGCAGGTAAGTTGTCATCTGTCATCCTTAGATGTGTGTGATTGTGGCAGATGCCTGTATGCATGTGTGTGCGATGTGTGACTGCCCAGCCCTAGGTTGACTGGCACTTTCTGCCTGTAATTTGTTCATAAGCATGTCAACATGGGCCGTTGAGTATGAAAGGGCATAGCATTTGTGTACGGAACACTCACACTGACGTCTGTTTCTTTGCTCTGTGTATCCCATGCAGGTCAGAGCCCATCAAAAGAAAGGCCTGTGGCAAGCCATTACCAAGAAAATGCGGACTCTGGGGGTCTACAACCAGCTGAACACCCACAGCAGGAAGCAGTGGGAGGACCTGAGGTGCTGGGCCAGGAAGACTAGAGAGGCCCAGCTGGGGAAGGCCTCCCAACGTGGAAGGGGTGCCTGTCGGACCCTGACCCCCCTAATGGCCCACATTCTGGCAGTGGCCTATCTGAATTTGGACGGGTGCTTAAAGGCAGCACAGAAGCCACAAGGGGGTGAGTACCAAAACAGTTGTGATGCCACTCTGATGGGTGAATTTGGGTGCTGTGGGATGCATGCATTGTAGTGCCAGGCTTTTAGACAGGTGTGTCCCTGTAGTCCTGCTCCCCTCCACGTCCTTGGCATAGTATCATAGCTAGTTTTGGCAGGGTCTGTAGGCCTATGAGGGGCCACCTTTTTGTCACCTGGTATTAATTGTACCCTTCTGGACCTGTAAGTGCAATGGCTTGACATGGTCTCTCATGGGTGTACTTCACACAGTGTATCAAAGTCGTGTTTCATGAGGGTTATGTGGTGTATTCAGGGGCACATTCATAACGTTTGTTCTGTCTGCTGAGGGTTCGTGTCTGACCTAGGTGGGAGTGCCTGTGACCCAAAATGTACATATTTTCTGGATTTTACATACTTCTTTCTTGTTTTGTTTCCCCACCCCTGTGCTCTTGTGTCCCTGTGTACATTAGCATAATCTGGCAAGGGAGTTGAGGCACCGGCGAGTGGGGAAGCAACAGCCCAAGGTTCCAAGGAGGCAGAGTCGACCGACGTCAAGGGGACCAGTGGGTTCGAGGGCAAGGGGAGTACCACGGGGGAGGCAACCACCACTGGAGGTAGTGACTCTGATACCTCCTCCAATGGCAGCTTCGTGGTGGTGGCGGACCCTATTGGATCCACCCATTCTTTGTCATATTCCACCACCCCCCATACTATCACTGCCCTCCCAGTTGCTCCCCACCGAGTTGCCCATGCCCGCTCACCCAGGAGGGTGGGTGTCTCCTTCGCCCCAGGCACCTCATCCCCTGCCCCAGTCAGCCCTGCTGCCCTCATAGAGGAGGCTACTGACCTCCTGAGAACCATCTCTGTAGGGCAGACAACCATCGTCAATGCCATCCAGGGGCTAGCATCCCAGATGCAGCAATGCAATACATACCAGGAAGGCATTCACAGTGCCATGTCTGACCTACAGAGATCTTTTCAGGCTCTGGCCTCCTCATTGACGGCAGCCAGTGTTCCTGGTTTTTCCGTCCTACCACCTCTACCCCTTCCAGCACCCCACTCCCTTCACCCATCCCAAGCACACAAACAGAAAGCCATGCACACAGATCAACACACAAGAAGCACACAGAGAAATACAAGCACTAGACTTCCCACCACAGGCAGGCACGCACCCAACATACCAAAGCACACACAACAACATCCACTTTCCCCAGTGTGTCAATCTCCCCTGCCATCCTGTCTATCACCTCACCATGCACACCCACATGCACTGCACCCTCAGTTATTGCTGCTTCCCTCATTCATGCAGTCACGACAACATCTGACATCCAGTCATGCACCCCAGACACCACACCTGCACTCACCATGACTACATTTACAGACACTTGTAGCACACTCACCAGACCTGCAAATACCCAGACAACATCCATCTATGCTGGCAGCCTGTCTTCTCCCACTGTGTCCACACCCCTCCTCCCAGAATGTTCACACACATCCACACCACACACATAAGCATACTATACAGGCACCTGCATCCACATCCGACACACCTACACCTGGTACGAGCACTCCCTCAACCTCCACTCCCAGATCTGCCTCAAAATCCCTTCCAACTGCACCCTGTCTTGTCCCTAAATGTTCCCATGTCCTTGCCCAGCCCACTCCTTCCTCATCTAAGTCTGCCCCAGTCTGCCCTTTCCATTCCTGTGCCCCCTATCCAGGGAGGAAGAAGCCCCATGTTGCCCAAGGTCCCTCTGCCACCCCCGTCCTGCCCTTCCCCCTCCTTCCAAGGGCAAGCCCAAACCCCCTCCACCTCTCAAACATAAGCCCAAGACCCTCCCATCCAGACCTAAGTCCACACCCCCACCACCCCCTGCCCCTGTTCCCTGAGGTGCCTGGCTGCCCTATTGATGTCCCTTTCCAGTGGAGTTCCCTTTGCACATGTGGGAGTCAAGCTTGGGCTATATTTGCCCTTCAGGGACTTTACGATGGACTGGCCAATCGCCTTATTTGGACATTACTTTTGATAATTCTAATAAAATGTAAGTGCCCAACAGTGCTGTTGGCACAATATAGTGACGTTGTTCAGCGTTTCACTGTGGGGATGTGATATGCACAGGTGTCTACACTGGTGCAGGTATTTTTTGGCTTGTGTCTGGTAAGTACATTTTTTTATGGTATGTATGGCTTGGAATGGTGGGAGGAGTTGGGAGTGTGTTGCAGGGTGTGTGGGTGTGTAACTGTACTCTTTCTTCCCATGTGTACTAGTCTGCGGTACTTACCGTCGTCGTCTTCGTCGTCGGTCACAGTCCTGGAGGAATATGGCAAGGAGAAGCACTGGCATTATTTCCAACTCTCGCCCCATGTCTGCGTCGGTGTGTTCTGTGTACCTCCGGTGAGTGTTTCCTTTTATATTGTTCATTTTTGCCATGCTTTGCCTGGCGGTGGTTCCCGCCCCAGAACTGATGGCGGTGTGGTGTTTCATTATTTGGTGGGCAGCCACGGCCTTTCAGCTGGCCTGAGGGCGGATCCTCTGTCGTCGTCAGGACTACAAAAATGGTGATGTGTGGATGAACTGCTACTTGTTTCTCAGTGGCTTCATTATTTGGCGGTCCGGACCACCAGCCTGTTGGCGGGAGTTTCGCCGGCGGTGCAGTTTTTACCACCATGTTCATACTGACCACCTATGTTTTTTGTTATTTGGTGTAAATCTGTTCAGCAGTTGTTGAAAAATTTAAGGAAATCCAAATGTGTATATCTAGGGCCGTGGATCATCCCCAACTACTTCACGAATAATGACAAGCTTGTGCAGGGAAAAGCAGAGACCTCATTTGCTACCAACACTTCTAAAGGAAGTGTCAGCACCCATCATGGGACTCGGCTTCAGCTGAGTACCACAAAAAATCTGAAAAAAGTGCCAAGCCGTGGTCTTAGGGTCCCATAGAGACCCCATAAGATCCAAGAAGCACTTTAAAAAAGAAATTGCTGCAAATTTGCTCCAATTCATGGACAAAAAATAAAAAACAAGTCCAGTATTCCACACTTGTTTATACTAAAGCACCCATGTGGGCCAGGTCTTGGGGCCATGTAAATATATCATAGGAATAAAGAAGGGACACATGGGGCCCCCTCCTAGGGCTTTTTTTATGTCCCATGTGCCACTACCTCCCTGGGTCTTATGTATATTTTAGCAGGGGGCCTTGGAGACTCCCCAGCCCTGGGGACTGCCACCTCCCCAGGGCACTTAAATATAAGTATGCGGGTGGCCCCACTGGGCCTGCCCGTGCCCTGGTTATGACCACCTCCCTGGGGAAAATCATGAAATTGATGCAGGGGGCCCAAGTGGTTCCCCCGCAGCCCCAGGGATTACCACTTCCCGGGGCACTTATGTATAAGTATGCACAAGGGCCTGCTGGGCCTGCCCATGCCCCAGGGACCGGCACCTCCCTGGGGCAAATGATGAAATTAATGCAGGGGGCCCTCGTGGTCCCTGCAGCCCCAAGGATTGCCACCTTCCTGGGCCAAACATGAAATAAAGCGAGGGCACCCAGGGAGCCCCCCAGCAGCTCCAGGGACCACCCTCTGCTGGGGCATTTTATTCACATTCAGGGGGGTTGCTCTGCACCCCTGCATCCCTGGGGACAATTCCCTCTCTTGGGCTAAGTTAAAATGTTGGAGGGGGATGTGCAGCCCCCCTCATGGAGCCATACATGGCCTACAGGACTGCCACCACCCTGGTCCATGTGTGCAAAAGCAACGCTGCCTCCCGCAGGAAGAAGGGAACTGGCTGGGGCTGTGGGGTCCATGAGGATCTCCTGATTTTCCCATTGCACATTGGGTGCAATGGGTCCACCCAAGACAGATGTATTGGACCTGGAGATGATGTTCCTGGGGCCTAAACCAGTCCATGGTGGGGGAGCCTGCACAGCGCCCTCCCCTACAGTACATGGTTCTCCCTTTAAACTGCAAAAAGTATGCAACTGTACAAATCACCTGGAAGCTGCACCCACTTGGTCATTCATTGTCCACCTTACTAATATGCAAAGGTCTTCCCCCTTTTTCCAGGATGATACACACCTTCCCAAAGGGCACCCCAGTACACTTCCTTCTGGTTTTGATGGCACGTTCTTGATGCCAAGGAAAATGAGGACATCTCCACAAAACAAAGAAGCACTTACCTCATTTTGATAAGAGAAAGGACCCTGGTTTGGTGGAGATTTAGGTCTTTGTAGTCTTGTTGGCCACTTTATAGGAATATTCATGTTGTCACATAATTCTAGAGAAACAGGCAACAGAAACAATCATGCTGCCAAAATGCAGAAAAGGTCACTGGTGACATTCTGTTGTGCTCCATTACACACATGTAGTAAAGAATACATACTAGACATTTACCCAAGGAGGCAGAAAAATCTCTACTTGGGTAGATGTTTCATGGAAAGCTGTGGGCTCTTGTTGGATAAACAGACAGGTGAGGTTCCTTTGTGGTGTCACTCAGACAGCTAGTGACACACCAACACAGACACTCACACACCCACTCACACACTTTCTCAGACACTCTCTCAGGCACACATGCACCCATTCACAGACTCACTCAGAGACTCATGCACCCACTCACAGACCCACACAGACACTCATGCACCCATTCACAGACCTCCTCAAAGGGATCATGCAACTACTCATAGACCCACTCAGAGACTCAGACACCACTCACATATCCACTCATAGACTACAAACCAACACACAGACCCACTCAGCCATGCACCCACTCACTGACCCACTCAGACTCTCACACATACACTCAGACACCCAAACAGGTACTTACATACCCACTCAAAGAGACACTCTCACATACACAGTCACACCCAGAGGCACCCTTTCACACCTATTCTCGCACCCAGACAGCCACTCTCACACCCACTGTCACACCCACTTAGACCGTCTCACATCCACTCTCACACCCAAACATACACTCTCACACTCACTCTCACATCCGGAGTCACCCTCTCATACCTATTTTCACACCCAGAGAGATAGGCCCTGCACCAAACCCACACCACACATGGCCAGTAGTTGGAATAAACTATAGTAAAACACAAAAAATTTAATAGAAATTCACTGTAAAAATCAAAGGTTACAGGGCTGTTATAGTTCTAAGTTTACTCGCAAAAAAATGGAGAAATTTAGCATTCATAGTTGTAGTTATTTTAAGCAACCATAACTCTAGGCCTAAGATAACTATAACTAGTGCCCTCACCATGCACTGCTTATTACCCCAGATATTACAGCATTCATGACAACTTTTCTAACATCAATAAAAATCTTATTGAAACATTAGCAGTCAAATTACTTAATAAGAAACTGCATGGCAGGGGCATGAGTTATAGTTACCTTAGGCTGTGACTGAAATATATATATATATATATATATATATATATATATATATATATATATATATATATATATATATATATATATGTATATATATTGCCTAGTGAAGGTCACCACTAGGTAGTTATAGTTAGGACCAGTTTCTATAGAAAAAAGCAGTTTTTTGCTTGCATATATCTTTGCCACAGTTTGATGAATCATCATGAAATTTTCCTCAAAATTCAATAGTCACATCAGCTGCTGTCTGTAAAGTTTTGGGGTCATCTGTTATGTAGGGGTGGAAAAAAAGGGGGGGGGGGGGAAGGTGTGTTTCCCATATTAAAAATCCACTGGCATTTTGAACAGTTATAGCATACAAACCACTGGACATAACTACACCAAATTTGGCAGGAAGGTAGCTCTTGGTCCAGAAAGAGCCCTTTTTGTTGTTTGGCATACATCCATTCAGTAGTTTCTGGAAAAATATAGAAAATCCAAATTTGTATTCATCGGGGCCTGAATCCGTTGGGACCCCTACACAGAGCGTTGGAACCCTCGCACCACAAGGCATACTGTGATTGCTTGGCCATAACCTGTTTCGAAAGTTGCACCAGACATTTTATGAACCGGGCACATCCCGGTGGATGGAAACAAAAGCTGAGAATGATAGAAGGGGTCAGGTTAGAGGTACTTTGACTCCATAAGGGGGGCAAGTAAAGGGAGTCTGAGGGATCCCTTGTTAAGTTTAAAAAGAATACAACCTTTTTTGGGCCACAACCGTGGAGTCACAACTCTTTTGTGGTGCACAGTGTGGCCCTCCCTCACAGACTAATGCACACCACTCATAGACACATTCAGACTGTCACTCACCCTCTCTTAGACCTATAAATATAGTCATGCAGCCACTCACATACGCACTCATTCCATGATTCTCCCACTCACAGTCCCACTCTCACACTCTTCAACACATTCACATTTGTATTCACATAGTTGGGCACCAACTCACACACTGATGCACCCACTCATAGAACCACTCAGACACTCATGGACTCACTCACATACCCACTCAGAGACTGATATATCCACTCAAAGACTGACTTACTGACCTACTCATTCCCTAATGGCCCAGTCACATACTCACTCAGTCAGATACTGATGCACCAACTCACAGACCCACCCAGACTCTCATGTACCCACTTATAGACACACCCATACACTCATGCACCCACTCACAGACCAACTCAGAGACTCATGCACCCAATCATAGACCCAGTAAGAGAGCTAAGCACACACTCACTGACCCACTTAGAAGCTTATCCACTCACTCACAGACCCACTCAGATACTTGTGCACTCATTTACAGACCCACTCAGACATGGATGAAGTCACTCTGAGTTCCACTCAGACACTCATGCACCCATTCACAGATCCACTCGGACACTGACACACCCAATCTCACACCCAGTCAGACACTGATGCACCCACTCACAGACCCATTCAGGCCTTCATACACCCACTTACAGACCCACTAATATACTCATGTATCCACTCACAGACCCATTCAGAGACTCATCTACCCACTTACAGACCCATTCAGATACTCATGCATTTACTCACAGACCCTCTCAGACACTCATGCACCCACTCACAGACTCACTCACAGACTCACACAGACACTCATTTTCCCATTCACATACTCACTCATAGACTCATGCACCAACTCACAGACCCACTCAAAGACTGATGCACCCAATTTCAGACCCAGCCAGACACTGATGCACCCACTCACAGAACCACTAACAGACCCACTCAGACCTTTATGCACCCACTTATAGAACTACTCATACACTCATGCACCCACTCACAGACTCACTCAGAGACTTATGCATCCAATGACAGACCCACTGAGAGACTTACACACCCACTCACTAACCCATTTAGAGACTATGCGCTCACTCACAGACTACTGAGACACATGTGTACTCACTCGCAGACCCAATTAGATACTGATGAAGTTACTCTGAGACACACTCAGACACTCATGCAGAATGCAGCACACACACAAGTGCAAAAGCGTCATTTTGAAATGATTGTTTATGTGCAGGAAGGGACACCTTCCCGAACATAAACAATCATATCTGGCATGTGGCTCTTTCTATGCATGCTGCAGAAGGCAGCACACCTAGAAAAAGCAAAAACGAGGAGGAATAAAAGTATTCCTCCTCGTTGTGCCTTGCGAACTCCACCCCTGGGGTGGTGTTAAATTTTGGCACTGCTTCAGGTTTACAAGCCCACAACAACACCCATTACACGCCGCTTCCAGGCAAAGGGCTGGGTGCGAAGGGGTCATATTTACAAGGTGGAGTTAAGCTACAAAAAGTGGTTTAACGCAACCTTGTAAATACGACGCAGGGCATAGCACCACAAGAACGTCACGAAAAGGAAGCTCCAGTGGCGCTAGAGGTTGATAAATATGCCCCTTAGTTTGCGAATCGTCTATGGAGTCACAACTCATAAATTAAAAATATATATATAAACTAGGTTTTTAAACATAATTAACTATTATTTGGAAAGTAGGGTGGTTCTAAGAAGAACCTTTGTGTTATTTGTGTGTATATGAATAATACAGATAAGAGCATATGCAGAGTTTGAAGTTATTCAGAAGCACCCTGTTGCCTTCATTTGTAAAGTGGACACCATCTCTTTACAGATTCCTAGCATGTCAAAGCGCAGGTTATTATTGTGAATACAGTCCATGTTTTGGTCTCTGAGGTATGATGAAACAGTTTTACTAACATGTTTCCTGGCTATGTCAATCTATGGACAGGATGTAGTTGACCAGTTCCATTTCTGTCTCTGGCATATGTTTGAGAACACAAATGATGTGTGAGGGAATAGTGTCATTAACTGATTAAAGTTATCCTTCATTAGGATTTACATTCCTACTCTAGTCCGTGCGTCTAGGTCATCACCACCATAGTGCACAATCATGCTATCAGGGGGATAGCTACCTCTAATGCTTTTAACCAATGGAAGCAATTGCTGCCACTTTAACCCTCTCTTGGCCATCCCAAGTAATATACACATTAGGAAAATCCAGGTCCCTGCTAATGCCACTCTTTCTAGTGTACTTACTAGCCCAAAAGATAGCTATGACCTACAATCTACACTCTCAGCATTTTGAAAAGTAGGAGCAGTAACACTCAGGAGAAGGCTGCAGGTGAATGAAACAGTTTTTAAAATGTGAGGTGGTTAAAATGGAGGGAAGCACCATCTTTAAAAAAAAGTACAAAATTGATTGAACATTGTAAATACATTGTTGAAGAAATGTAGGTAGTTATCAAGAGTATTCAGATAATAGATCTCTGATTGGGTAACATTATTTCACAAAGAAGTTATGGCATTTTGGATAAGCTTAGATTCGGTAACAGTCAACCACACCTGCTAAAGAAGAAATATAAAGCTAGTATGCTGCTTTCAGACAGTGCTGTGAACTTTTGAACTACTGTTACAGTGGAGTGTTCCAAAACAGGTTGCTATTGCAGCTGAAGTGAAAGACTATGGGGGGAAGGGTGGTTGCACTGAAGAATATTGGAATTGTAGAACAAAAGAGTTTTTAGCTGAGTATGAGGTGGAAAAGAAGATTCTTTCCAACTCAGTGTTTTAAGTATGCATGATATCTGCATACAAATTCAATGAAAAACAATTGTTAGTCCATTTTTGAATCCCTTTCTGGAGTTGCATCTCCATCACAAAGTTACACGGGGCCCTCTCTGAAGGCCCTAACGGAGTCGAAACTCCAGTAGTATGCACTAGCAAATTGGGCTGCTTTATGGAAGGAAATCAAGGGAACAGCCACTAACCATTCAGAGGTTTGGTGATAGAAAATAAATATAAAGACTTTTTTGATTTGTCAACCACCAAAATAGCACACAGAGTAAAGTTGAAAAGGTTGCCATTGAGGTTTCCTTGATGTGAGAGTAGAGTACCAATTTTATGCTCATTTTTAAGCTTACAGAATGAAAAGAGTAAAAAAGATAGTGTGAGACTATTTTAACTATCTACGAAACCTATTTAGGAGGTATGTAAGTTAGAGTATATATGTTATACATATGTATAATCACGGATGTGTGCATAAATAAGATGGGTAAAAATGTCTATAAGATACAGAAAGGAATACTGCATGAGAGAGAAAGTGACAGGTATTGCAGCTCTCATTTAAATGTATTGCCAGACATTTATTGTGTGACAAAATGAAGAACGCCAGTTGATTGCAAGCTATGATTTTTCCACACTATAACACGTTTCCAATGGTAGCTTAATTTTCTGTTTCTAAACACTTTCCAAAACATACAGTATGTTCTTAGTTCAAATGAGTAAAATTTAAAGTATGCTATATGTAGGCTATATGGATTATAAAGTAAAAGTTAAAGTTTCATTCAGTACTGTCTCACTTCTGCAGTGTGAGTCCTCATTTGTAAGTTTTGGCACAGTTTAGTACTGCACATCTTTTTGTGGCTCTGCGCTGTGTCCAAAAGAAAAGGTTGGGTTTGTTCCATATGAAGAAGGTATGACACGTTCTTGTTTTTCTACCCTGTGCTGGCACACAGACTGCTACCTAGCATCAATGCAGACACCCTTCTACCATAATTTAAGGGTACCTATGTTTGTGTGGATGAGTGTAGGAAGGTAGCCTCTTTCTAGCCTTGTTACCCCCACTTTTGGCCTGTTTGTGAGTATATGTCAGGGTGTTTTTACTGTCTCATTGGGATCCTACTAGCCAGGGCCCTGTGCTCATAGTGAAAACCCTATGTTGTCAGTGTGCTTGATATGTGTCACTGGGATCCTGCTAGTCAGGACCCCAGTGCTCGTAAGTTTGTGGCCTATATGTGTTCCCTGTGTGATGCCTAACTGTATCACTGAGGGTCTGCTAATCAGAACCTCAGTGTTTATGCTCTCTCTGCTTTTAGAATTGTCACTGCAGGCTAGTGACTAATTTTACCAATTCTCATTGGCACACTGGAATACCCTTATAATTCCCTTGTATATGGTACCTAGGTACCCAGGGTATTGGGGTTGTAGGTGATCCCTATGGGCTGCAGCATTTCTTTTGTCACCCATACGGAGCTCCGACAATTCTTACACAGGACTGCCACTACAGCCTGAGTGAAATAACATCCACGTTATTTCACGGCCATTTTACACTGCACTTAAGTAACTTATAAGTCACCTATATGTCTAACCCTCACTTGGTGAAGGTTAGGTGCAAAATTACTTAGTGTGAGGGCACCCTGGCATTAGCCAAGATACCCCCACCTTGTTCAGGGCAATTTCCCCGGACTTTGTGAGTGCGGGGACACAATTACACGCGTGCAATACCTCTATGTAGCATCACAATGGTAACTCCGAACATGGCCATGTACCATGTCTAGGATCATGGAATTGTCACCCCAGTACCATTCTGGTATTGGTGGGACAATTCCATGCATCTCAGGGTCTCCAGAATAGTGCCCGGGTATTGCCAAACTAACTTTCCGGGGTCTCCTCTGCAGCTACCGCTGCTGCCAACCCCTCAGATAGGTTTCTGCCCCCCTGGGGCCTGGACAGCCTGGTCCCAGGAAGGCAGAACAAAGGATTTCCTCTGAGATAGGGTGTTACACCCTCTCCCTTTGGAAATAAGTGTGAAGGGCTCGGGGATGAGTAGCCTCTCCTGGCCTCTGGAAATGCTTTGAAGGGCACAGATGGTGCCCTCCTTGCATAAGCCAGTCTACACCGGTTGAGGGATCCCCCCAGCCCTGCTCTGGTTCAAGACTGGACAAATGAAAGGGGAGTGACCACTCCCCTGACCAACACCTCCTAGGAGAGGTGCCCAGAGCTCCTCCAATGTGTCCCAGACCTTTGCCATCTTGGATGCAGAGGTGTGAGGGCACAATGGAGAGCTCTGAGTGGCCAGTGCCAGCAGGTGACGCAGAGACCCCTCCTGATAGGTGCTTACCTTTCTCTGTAGCCAATCCTCCTCTGCGGGCTATTTAGGGTCTCTCCTGTGGGCATCTCACCAGAAAACGAATGCAAGAGCTGGCCAGAGTTCCTCTGCACTGTCCTCTTTGACTTCTGCCAAGGATCGACCGCTGACTGCTCCAGGACGCCTGCATAACCGCAACAAAGTAGCAAGAAGACTACCAGCAACATTGTAGAGCCTCATCCTGCTGGCTTTCTCGACTTTTTTTTCTGGTAGTGCATGCTCTGAGGGCTGTCTGCCTTCACCCTGCTCTGGAAGCCAAGAAGAAATCGCATGTGGGTCGATGGAATCTTCCCCCTGCTAACGCAGGCACCAAACTTCTGCATCACCGGTCCTCTGGGTCCTCTCTCATCCTGACGAGCCTGGTCCCTCGAACACAGGAGCTGGGTCCAAGTGTCCCCGACAGTCCAGTGGCCCTTCTGTCCAAATTTGGTGGAGGTAAGCCCCTTGCCTCCCCACGCAAGACAGTAATCCTGTGCACTGTGTGAACTGCAGCTGCTCGGGCTTCTGTGCACTTTTGCAAGACTTCCTTTGTGCACAGCGTAGCACAGGTCCGCAGCACTCTGTCCTGCATTGCCCAAATCGATGAGTTGGACCCCAACGTCGTGGCACCCTCTTTTGTTGTTTTGAGTTGACCGTCATTGTCAGTTCTTCTAAGTGCTGTTGAGGTGCTTCTGCGGGTGCTGCCTGCTTCTGCATTGGCTCACTGTGTTGCTGAGTGCCCCCTCTGTCTCCTTCTCCAAGGGGCAACCTCCTGGTCCTACCTGGGCCCTGGCAGCATCCAAAATCCTCAAATGCGACTCTTGCAGCTAGCAAGGCTTGTTTGCAAACTTTCTGCGTGGAAACAACTCTGCATCCTTCAGCACACCGTAGGACATCTTCTGACCAAAGGAGAAGTTCCTGGCATCTTCAGTTGTTGCAGAATCTTTGGCTTCTTCCACCTCGAGGCAGCTCTTTTGCACCTTCATCCGGGGTTTAGTGGGCTCCTGCCCCCCCTGGACACTTGCCTGACTCTTGGACTTGGTCCCCTTCCTTTACAGGTCCTCAGGTCCAGGAATCCGTCTTCAGTGTTTTACAGTCAGTTGTTGTCCTTGCACAATCCCCTATCCCGACTTTACTGTCTTTCTGGGGTAGTAGGGTAACTTTACTCATACTTTTCAGGGTCTTGGGGTGGGGTATCTTGGACACCCCTAGTGTTCTTTACACTCCCAGTGACCCTGTACACACTACACTAGGCCAGGGGTCCATTTGTGGTTCGCATTCCACTTTTGGAGTATATGGTTCGTGTTGCCCCTAAGCCTATTTCTCCCTATTGCACTCTATTGTGTTCTACATTGTTTGCACTACTTTTCTAACTGTTACTTACCTGATTTTGGTTTGTGTGTATATATTTTGTGTACATTACTTACCTCCTAAGGGAGAATATCCTCTGAGATACTTTTGGCATATTGTCACTAACATAAAGTACCTTTATTTTTTGTAACTCTAAGTATTGTGTTTTCTTATGATATAGTGCTAAGTGATATAAGTGGTATAGTAGGAGCTTTGCATCTCTCCTAGTTCAGCCTAAGCTGCTCTGCTATAGCTACCTCTACCAGCCTAAGCTGCTAGAACACTACTAATCTACTAATAAGGGATAACTGGACCTGACACAAGGTGTAAGTAACACAAGGTACCCACTATAAGCCAGGCCAGCCTCTTACAATGAGTGTTTATATAACATAAGAGATCCTTTCTTATACATAAAGAATAATTAATAATGTTTTGCTCTTTCCGTGTGTGGTGTAGAATGCACCAGACATACAAAGAGGAACAAATGGGGAGTAATAGTGTAATTTGTCCCTGTTCTACCACTTTCACCTCAGTCATGAAGTGCCATAGGAATGTGACACAGTTTTAGGGTTTTTAAATGTAGGACTGCATCATATTCTAACATGTTCCCTGAAAGTTGAATTGGAACACCCCACGAAACACCCATGGAGCATCAGTTCATACAGTATGATACAGAGGGATCTATGTATAATAGGCCTTAAAAAGCAATGCAGACAGTCACACATACACTAGGATATCTATGTATATATCCATTCCAAAATTAAGACACCCAGGCGTACACTCATCCAAACAGTAACATTGTCAGGTACGCAGTAATAGTAAAACTGATGGTTACACTGAGAAATTCAGAGGCACAATGATGCATACAGGTGCATTGACATATACACACCGATGTAGACAATAACACATCCATGATCAGACTTATGTTTACACAGACACACCCAAGGACAGCTGGATGCAGATGCTAATACACCCAAGGTCACACTTAGAAAGATAGTAACATACTCAGACATACAGTGATGCGTGTGATAAAACATCCAGGCCGACACTGATCTATGCAGTGACACTGAAGTACACATTGATGTATGTAGTAAAATACTGACTGAGTGAGGCATCCAGACTCACACTGATGCATACAATTAGAAAACTATGTGCATATTTATACTCTGTTTGCACCAAATTCCCGTAATTTTTTTAACTCTAATTCAGTGCAAAACTAACTCCATATTTATACTTTGGCGCTTGACCCGTCTAGCACCAGATTTATGGAGTTAAAGTCATTTCTTTGGACGTGGAATCCTACCTTGCCTTAATGAGATGCAAGGTAGGTGTTCCTGTGCAAAAAATGACTCTATGGCATTAACGCCATATTTATACTCCTGTGCAAAAATGGTGCACGGGAGGGACGAGGGGTCAAAAAATGGTGCAAAGCTTTCTTTGCCCCATTTTCTAAGGCCTGGGTCAGGGCAGGTGCTATGGGACCAGTGGGACACCATGGAATAAGCCCACAAGTGCCTGCCCCAGGCTCCTGGGACACCCCCACCCACACCAGAGGGACAGCTGGGGATGGGGGACCACATCCTAGGTAAGTACAGGTAAGTATTTAATTTTATTTTTTAAAGTGCCATAGGGGGCCCTAAAATGGGCCACCATACATGGCACAGGGTGCAATGACCATGCCCAGGGGACCCTGGTCCCCTGTGCTGGCCATTGGGATTTTGGGCATGACTCCTGTCTTTTCTAAGACAGGAGTCATGTGGTATGGGTGTTTTGTGTCAGAAAATGACTCTAGACAGGTTATTGCAGTTTTGCCCCAAAAAGTATAAATCAGGGCCTATGCTCAAACTAATACAGATACTAAAACACTCATTCACCCACTAACCCATGCTCCAAAATACATAGATGAACACTGCTACGCACCACAATAAATACAAGCAGACACTGATGGATAAATTGTCACACCAAGGAGACAATCATGAAAACAATAGCAGACATAGGCCCTCATTCTGACCTTGGCGGGCGGCGAAGGCCGCCCGCCAAAGTCCCGCCGTCAGGTTACCGTTCCGCGGTCGAAAGACCGCGGCGGTAATTCTGACTTTCCCGCTGGGCTGGCGGGCGGTCGCCTTCAGACCGCCAGCCAGCCCAGCGGGAAAGAGGCTTCCACGATGAAGCCGGCTCGGAATCGAGCCGGCGGAGTGGAAGCTGTGCGAGGGGTGCAGTTGCACCCGTCGCGTATTTCACTGTCTGCGCAGCAGACAGTGAAATACATGTAGGGGCCCTCTTACGGGGGCCCCTGCAATGCCCATGCCAGTGGCATGGGCACTGCAGGGGCCCCCAGGGGCCCCGCGACCCCCCCTACCGCCATCTGGATCTCGGCGGTCCGACCGCCGGGATCTGGATGGCGGTAGGGGGGGTCGGAATCCCCGCGGCGGTGCAGCAAGCTGCGCCGCCGCGGAGGATTCAATGGGGCGGCGGTACACTGGCGGGACCCCGCCAGTGGTGCCGGTCCGACCGCGGCTTTACCGCCGCGGTCGGAATCCCCATTGGAGCACCGCCGGCCTGTCGGCGGTGCTCCCGCGGTCCTCCGCCCTGGCGGTCAAAGACCGCCAGGGTCAGTATGACCACCATAGTGACAGAATTATACATACACTGATATGCTGAATCAAAAAGTCATCTATACAGTAGCACACTTACGTACACACTTATGCATCAACTGACACAGCCAGTGATAGATGAATGCATATGGTGAAATACTGAGAGTGACAGTTCTGTACACACTAACGTACCTACAGACAATTTTTTGCATGTCATAATATTTAGAGGCACAAACAGATACAGTGAGGTACCTAAGCGCATACTGATGTATACACTGAAACAGAGAAGTAGACATTAATATCTATAAGAGCAAAGGCCGGCATAATCCATTTTAAACATGAAAAGTAAGATACACAGAATGTCTACCAGATAGTAATGTGACTGTTTCTATTGTAATTAAATGAGTATCATACAATATTGAACAGTATTTCATGCAAATGTTAATATGCTGATTTGTTTCAGATATCTATTTGTATTAAAAACATAAATCTACAATAACATAAAAAGACGTAAGAAAATGATGAAAGCATACTATCTACTTGCAACAGAGAAACAAAAGGGAGAGGATGTGGACAACGTTGTTAAAAAGAAAAGAGCTATTGGTAAGAAAACAAAAAAAAAGCCTAACATTTGTTTGTTGAAAACTACAAAGTCTGCATACGGTGGTGCATATAAAGAAAGTTTTGAAATCAAGCAAAGATGGACACAATCAGGCCAAATGAAGAGTAAGGACACATAGAAGAAATGACATAGCATAATCAGAAGACAGCAACTGTTCAAAGAAATTAGAGCTAAAATGTTCTGTGGAAGTGAAATCAAGAAATTACTGAAAAATATGAATCAGTATAAAAATGGAAGACAAGTAGTGAAGCAAAAGAAATGTGTTGATGGTGTAGTTGATAAGGAATTTTCCTTAAAGAGAGAGCTTTTTGTTTTGATACTCAAAAGAATGAAATAACATGACAAAACAGTGTCATGCATCAAGAAATACAGAAAAAGGAAAATATGGGCCTTATTTATACTTTTTGGTGCAAAACTGCACTAAGGCAGCTTTGCCCCAAAACTTTTTGCACCGGCTTGCACCATTTTTTAGCACCAGCTGGGCACCATATTTATGGAATGGTGCAAGCCAGTGCAAAGGGTAGGCTAGATTAAAAAAAAATGACGTTAGGCAGTTTTGAGTCAAAATAAATGATTCTGACCAGATTAGCATCATTTTTTGACGCTAAGGGGCATATTTATACTCTGTTTGCACTGAATTAGCGTCATTTTTATTTTTACTCTAATTCAGTGCAAAACTAACTCCATATTTATACTTTGGTGCTAGACCCGTCTAGCACCACATTTATGGAGTTAAAGTCATTTTTTGGAAGTGGAAACCTACCTTGCCTTAATGAGATGCAAGGTAGGCGTTCCCGTGCAAAAAAATGACTCTATGGCCTTAACACCATATTTATACTCCCATGTAAAAATGGTGCAAGGGAGGGAGGAGTGGTGAAAAAATGGGGCAAAGCTTGCTTTGCCCCATTTTTTAAGACCTGGGTCAGGGCAGGCATTAGGGGACCTGTGTCCCTATTTCCATGGCGGAACACCATGGAATAAGCCCAGAGGTGCCCTCCCTAGGTCCTAGGGTCACCCCCACCCACACTAGAGGGACTGCGAGGATGGGGGACCCCATCCCAGGTAAGTACAGGTAAGTGCATTTTATTTTTGAAAGTGCCATAGGGGGCCCTGAAATGGGTCCCCATACATGGCACAGGGTGCAATGGCCATGCCCAGGGGACCCCTGTCCTCTGTGCTGGCCACTGGGGTGGTGGACATGACTCCTGCCTTTTCGAAGGCAGTAGTCATGTGGCATGGTAGGTTTAGCACCATAAAATGACGCTAATCTGGTTAGAGTCATTTCTTTTTATTCTAACCTGCCTAAAGCCATTTTTTGGTGCTAAACCCTCTTCTTCTATACTGCCAGCCCCACCCGACTAAAGTCATTTTTTTAAACTCTAGCCTACCCTTTGCACCGGCTTGCACCATTCCATAAATATTGTGCCCGGCTGGTGCACAGAAATGATCCAAGCCGGTGCTAAACTTTTTGGTGCAAAACTGAGTTAGTGCAGTTTTGCAGCAAAAAGTATAAATAAGGGCCAATATTTTGTAAGTTTGTGCCACTTTTGTGTCATAAAATGACGTTAATGCGGTGCAAAAAAAGTTTAAATCAGGGCCTTGGTGCTAGATGGGTCTAGCACCAAAGTATAAATATGGAGTTAGTTTTGCACCGAATTAGAGTAAAAAGAAATGACACTAATTCGGTGCAAACAGAGTATAAATATGCCACAGAGTATAAATATGCCCCTAAAAATGGCATTAAGGCCATAGAGTCATTTTTTTGCACGGGAACGCCTACCTTGCATCTCATTAAGGCAAAGTAGGTCTCCACTTTCAAAAAATGACTTTAACTCCATAAATTTGGTGCTAGAGGGGTCTAGCACCAAAGTATAAATATGGAGTTAGATTTGCACCGAATTAGAGTGAAAACAAATGACACTAATTCGGTGCAAACAGAGTATAAATATGCCCCTATGTATTTAAAAAAGTAATTTATGCCAAATCTTTAGTGGTGAATGGAAGCATACCTCCAGTACAGAACCTTTCTTTGATGAAGAAGGTTATTTGCAGGAGAAGACTTTAGTACATGCAGTTGATTCAACTGGGTAGTGGTGTTATAAGATGCAGGACAAGAGTTTCATTGAAAAAGAGGAAATTGTTCTTAGTACTATGGAAGAGTCGATAGCTGTAGAGGTTCAGGGAAGGTGTAGACAGGGTCCTGTTTACAAACGGCACTGTAGCAGTATTTGCAGCATTTAGCAGCCATCTATAGATGTATTAGGAATTTTTGTATGTGACTTTCAATGTAGAAGTCTTAAGCAAAAAGATTACAATTTTGCAAGGATTAGATCCAAGCAAAGTAAGAAAGCCATAGCAACCTGGTTTCTGACATTGCATGGGATGACCTGATTCAATTTTTGAGAGAAGCTAATTCTAACCTGAAAAATATAAATTTAAAGAATGCTGGAGAACTGTGTTTATTAGATCCTGTGAATGTCTGTAGATATTTCAACCACCAGTTCTAGGCTATGCTTGTTTTTATCTGCATTAAGATCAATCCTCCTCTTGGAGAAGTACGTGATTTTTCTTGACAGAAAAAGTGCCTGTCAAGAGGTGCTCCTCATATTCACATGCTATTAGGGATAAAAGACTAACCTAAATTTGGAGCAGACTATGATGAGTCTGTGTTGTCTTTTATAGAACAGCTTGTCACATGTACCTTACCAAAACATACTAGTGTAAAAAAAAGGTCACCGAAAACAGGTTCTGCATTTCGAAACACATATATGTGGGAAGTACTGTTGTTGTACATACAGATCAAAAGAAAGGTTTTACACAAGATGTAGATTTGGATTTCAACGACCTGTCATTTCAAAAGGAAGAATAAACAGCTTCTTGTCTTCAGCCAGACATACTCTGACACAGAAATCACCAAAGAACACATATAACTTAAAGAGATCAGAGCATTCCAAATATATTAATTATAATTCTGTGATCTCAAAAGTGTAGAATGCTAACAAGGACATACAGTTTGTTGCAGACAACTCCATTGCTGTGTACACATCATACATCACAAAATCTTAAAAAAACTGAGATGAAGGAGATGTGGAAGGCGATTTCTGCAGAGAAAACACTTCTCAAGAAATGTTATTCCTTCAGCTGAAAAGTACTTTAACATAGGGAAATAGAGTCATATGAAGCCTGTGACTGATTGAGTTCGGCAAGTTTATTCTCAAAATCAAAAGGAATTGTCTGGGTAAGCCTTGGACTACCTACTATAAGAAACAGAGTATTGAAATCTTTCCCTGAAATTCAGTACCTGGCAGAGTTTCACCCAGAAAGTAAGGACACTGCAAACTCAACTATGTTGGATACATGCTATCCAAGAAGAAGTCCACATCTAGAAGACAAGTGCTTTTGTGAAATTCTTCAAAACTACAGATGTAGAAGTTAAGTAAGTGAAAACATAGAAAAAGGAAAATATACAGTTTGTGGATGTGACAGATGCTTCATGAGTCATAAAAAACAAAATGTAATCAACCTTCAAAAACTTAGCTGTCAAACTCCTGCGAAAACAGATTTTTTCTCTTTAGGTCTTCAACTATTCAAACATTGGTGGATAAACTGAAATTACTTGGAGATTATTAGTGCTATGATGATTGTTTTAATTGCTGTCAAAGATAGTATTCAGTATTCCATGTCCAAAAACTACTTACAAATGCTAAATCATGAGATAAAACAGGAAGAAATTATTGCTGCTCAGGTAGCTAAGGATAGTTCTCAAAACAGCCAAGGTTCAACACCTTGAAGTCAGGATCCTCTTGGAAAACCTATTATTGAGAGTGAAGCTGCAATAGCAATGAATGTAGTGGAAAGTGCCATGGAACAACCTAAGTAGGAATCAATAGATCTGGAACAGTTAGTTGGACAACTAAACAGTTATCAGAAAGAGATTTACATTGAAGTAAAAGCCAAAATAGAACATGGATTATGACATGAGAAAAAGGAATGCAGTTGCTCCTCATTCGAGCCAATACTATCATATATTAAGCTTTTTAATAAAAATTATTTCGAAAGAAAACTACTGATTCCAACTTATCATGTGTAGTAAGTGCACCTCCTGTATTAGCTGCACACAATATCAAGGGAATAAAATTACATAGACTACTTATGCTACCTGTAGAAAATGACAATAAACTGGAATACCAGACGTTATCTGGTGATACTTGTCTTGAGGTAGCAAGAGTTTTGAAGAAAATTAAGCTTGTGATTATTGATGAGGTAAGCATGGTTCCTAATCTAATTATTGCTTTTGTCTACCTGCGACAGCAAGAGATTTTAAAAACTGAATAGGGCGTCTTGTTTGTAGGAAAAACAATTTATTGTTTTTGGAGATCTACTACAACATGTCCTATAAAAGGACAGCTTGTTTTCAAAAGTCTTTCACATTAAAATACTTAAAAGTCATTTGGAAGTATTGGCTATGTAAATATCTGTCAATATTTTCAATACAAAGAACTTGTGAAAAATATGCTTCATTCCACTGACATGGAGTATGGAAACATTCTAAAGTACAATAAAGCAGGAATTCTGACAAAGGAGGCAAAACTGATGTTGGAAAGAAATTGTTTTCCTCTAACAAGACGGCATTAGATCTAATGTATAACTTTTCTAAAGAGGGAAAACCCATAGTTTCTTTGATGCCTACACTTCAAGAGTATGCTGAATTTAACAAAGAAATACTAAAACTGGAGAAAGAAGTCATTTGGGAAATTACTGCTATGGGAAAAATGGAACACCAAGTACTAACCGTACTACTCAGTGAGAAATTACAAGATACATTGAACTCTTTAGAGAAATCTGTGTCCAAGATTGGTGGACTAGAGAAGTGTTTATGTGTGTGCAGAAACTGTAAAGAAATTTTAAGACATAATTTAAATATTGAAGAAAATTTGGTAAATGGTGCTATGGGTAAAGTTGTTGATTTCATTAATTGTCCTAACCAGGTTGAGGTTGAATTCTTAGCTATTAAGTTTGATCAGGTTGATGACATTAAGCAAATTGGACGATGTGTTGCACACTTTATGCTTGTAAAAGATTTTTATGTTTGACTAAAACAGTTTCCAGTGTGTCTTGCATATGCCGTAACTATCCACAAGTCCCAAGGTTTAAGTGTTGATGTTGCATCTATTATTATTTGAAGTACAGTTTTTAAATAAGGAATGTCATATGTACCATTGTCACGAGTTAGAACATTATCTGTTATTTTTTGGTTGATTTTGATTAGAAGAAGCTTACCACAGATGCAAATTGTGTTTGAGTACAACAGATTAAGAAGTAAATATGCTCCACATTTAGGACAGTACCCTGTTTATGAGAAACGGGTATTATGTCCTAAGCGGAAACTGACAAAACAACCGAAAAAAAATATAGAAAAACACAAAGCGAAGCTAAAGAAGGGAGTGTCAAGAAAAGAAAACTGAAAAAGGATAGAGATATTGTAGGTTACCAGTTCGATAACACTAATGGTGTACCTGCTATGCTGATGTTGTTCTGAATGTTCTGTTCCATCTACCACATGTTGTAAATGTAATCTTGAAGAAACAACGAAACACATTGGGCATAGCACTATTTAATTGCCTTTAGTGCTTACCTCAAAACAGAAGTATAATAAAATCTGCTTCAGGCATTTAAGACAAATACTGTGGGTCTGCAGTGTGTACTCTAAATGCTCAATATGATGCACAGGAATTTATTTTGGTGATCCTTGGAATTTTAGAAGAAGACAATGTAAATATTGATGATATATTTGGACTCAGTTATACATTGAACCATAAGTGTGGAGCTTGCTCTTTCTACTTTGTCACTGAGATATAATCTGAGTGATTTCTCTACTTAACTCTGCCAGATTGCAAAAATGTGTCATTTGAAAAACAAATAAAAAAGAGTGGCCAAACCATGACTTGTCAAAATTGTAAACCAAATGAGTTCTCGACATTGCTGTTGGAAAGTGGATGATTGGTAAGGGCAGGTAAGCACCTACACTTATCAACAGGCCACTAACTCCCACTAGGTCCAGTTAGGTCTTAATAAATTAACCCCAGTTCACCCCCTGGTAGCTTGGCAATGAGCAACAAGGCTTAAAGTAGGAGACAAAGACCCTCATTACAAGTCTGGCGGTCACTAGACTGCCAGACTTGCAGATGGCAGTGGGAGCACTGCCAATGGGGTGATCTGAGTGCCATATTTCAACTCAGGCTGTCAGGCTGCAGTGGGATTCCAGATCAGAGATTCCAGAGGTCTGGTAGGTGCAGCGGTCCTAGTCCACCAGGACAGTGCTGCAAACAGCGCTGCCCTGGGGATTACGACCTCCTTTTCCACCAGCTTCTTCATGGTGGTAGCACCACCATGAAAAGGCTGGTGTAGAACAGGTGTAGGAGGGCCTATGGGGGCTCACGCACTTGGCATGGCAGTGCCAGGGTCTCCCTGGCCAGCACCCTCGCAATGTTCACCCTGCATCCTACAGCATTGCCACAATTTGATAATGAGCCGGAGACAATGCTGTAGGCTGTTTGCCGCTAGGCCACTGGGCAGAAACTCTTAAAGGGCCTGGTGGTGAGATAGCCAGTACGGTGGCAACCTCCCCATCAGACATTTGGCAAACGGTAAAAAATCCACCGAACTCATAATCAGGCCCAAAGTGTTTAAACCATTAAAAAATCACAAAACAGTAATTAAATAAAACACAAGAAATAAAATAAAAATAGCAAATATTTGTTATCTTGAAATTGACACCAAAATTGGATATGGGAAACCAGAGATATGAATTTTTAAAGATGAAATGTTTTTAGCACATAGAAACTAAAAGCGCCACTCAGGATATCTGGTTGCACAACAACTGCGGCAAAGTCAAAGTTTGAGGCTGACTGTGATGCAGTCCTGCTCGGCTACTGCAAGCAGTAGGCCTCAGTCAAGAGTTCACCTTCGGACTTAGTCCCATATTTAAGAAAAATTACGCACAACTGCGCTAGCGCAGTTGTGTGTCAAAAAAGTTACAGCAAACTAACGCCATTCCCTAGCGCCATCTGTGCACCATATTTATAAAATGACGCATGATGGCCCTAAGGAATGGTTAGGATAAAAAAAAAATATATGCTACCCTCTGCAACATGCTGTAAGTTAAAATGACGTTAATGCTGCAAAAGTGGATTTAGAACATTTTCCTGCACGTTTTTTTTACACAAAACAGGTTAGCACCATATTTAACAGCATTAGCGTAAAAAATAAAATGCGTGAGCAAGAAAAAAAAATTGGGAAGACAAGATGGACAATGCAGGCCAGGAAAGACCCCAGGGAGCTCCCAATCAGTCAAGTACCAGCCAGGATGGTCCTGAAAAGTCCCAGGAGGAGTAGAAGAGGAAGTGAAAGTGTCTTTTTAGTGAGGAGGAGGATGACATCTTGATCAGAGAGGTGACGGCGCATCAACACCGGCTCTCCGTCACCTCCAAATAGCCAATAGGTAGGAGAGAGGCTATAGGGCATGCAATAGTAGATAACATCAAAAGCTTGGCAGAGGTGAAGAGGACTATCACTGATTGCAAGAAAAGTTGGCACAATTGCAAGTGCAGAACTAAGGAGAAACTGGCCAGGAACTGAAAGGCAGCACTGCATACTGGAGGTGTTAGTCCTGCACCCACGAGGACCTGGATGAGTTGGAGGAGATGGTGGCAGCGGTCATCCCGGAGAGATGGTCACTGGAATCATAGGACTGAACAGGAAGACTACCAAGAACTACCACAAATGTAGGGTACGTCGCAGGGGGGAACTATCTCAAATCTCACAAATGGCAGAAGGGGGAGGCACATAGGACACACATAGGACACACTGAATGCATGCAAAAGGGTTGCATCGGGACACATAGGGCCAGAATCAAAAGGCCCTATTGTTTCCCAAGCCTCACTTTTAGTGACGCTCTTTTAGCGATATGCACTCCTAAATATACACAACGTAGTCTTAAGCCATTTACTGAGGCTTAATATCACCTTGTAAATATGGCCCCTATAGGCGGAGCACTTTGCCTGGAAAGGGCATGCAATCACTGTGACTGTGCCACAACCCCACCCATTGCATACTGCTGTTGCCTCAGATACAAGACAAAGGCGGTCATTCCAAGTCTGGCGGGCGGCAGTAGCCGCCCGCCAGGCGGGAACCGCCATTTGGCCGCTACGCGGCCAAAAGACCGCTGCCGGCATTCCGACCTTCCCGCTGGGCCAGAGGGCGCTAACCATGTTAGCGCCCGCCGGCCCAGCGGGAAGGAGGCCTGCAACACAGAAGCCGGCTCCGAATGGAGTCGGCAGTGTTGCGGCCGTGCGACGGGTGCAGTTGCACCCGTCACGCTTTTCACTGTCTGCTAGGCAGACAGTGAAAAGCCGGCCGGGGCCCTGTTCGGGGCCCCTGCACTGCCCATGCCAGTGGCATGGGCAGTGCAGGGGCCCCCAGGGGCCCCAATACACCCTTTACCGCCAGCCTCTTCCTGGTGGTGACAACCGCCAGAAACAGGCTGGCGGTAAGGGGGTCAGAATCCCCATGGCAGGGCTGCTTGCAGAGCTGCCATGGCGGATTCGCCCAGCCGGGGCAAAAACGGCGGGAACCCGCCAGCCCCGGTTTTCTGACCGCGGCTTTACCGCTGCGGTCAGAATGGGCAATGAAGCACCGCCAGCCTGTTGGCGGTGCTTCCGTCATCCGCGACCCTGGCGGTCATAGACCGCCAGGATCAGAATGACCCCCAAAATGTTCACAAGAGACTGTAAGTAAAGTTAACACTACCCCAGGGGTGGTGTCAGGATGATGCAACAAGACAAAATGTTTTCTATACTCCTCGTGTCATCTGTGTTGCATCCTGCAGCATACATAGAAATGCCACCTTGCCATAATAGATTGTTAATGTGAAGGTGTCCCTTGCTGCATTTAAGCAATCTTTTCCCTCAGCGCAGGCACCCTTGCACTATGGTGCAAGGATGCTTGCATTGGTGCAGGGAGAACCAAGCTGCACAGGTGATAGGGGAAATGCACCATGTCTCTAGACTGTAATGCAGCTGTACTATCATACAAATAGTTGCCCATATGGATCCATGCTGCCCATTCCCCGCATACCGCTTTAACAGAGTCTCAAAATGCATGTATTGATCCACATTGTACATCCTTACACCAACAAATTCTTGTGGTGCATAAGCTGTATGCAAGAAAATGTCCATAATGTAGGGAGGGACAAAACAATGGGGCTGACAATCCATAATGGTTGCACTGTGCCATCCAATTAGCACATGTGTGGGGCCTGCTAATGGCAGATGACAAGGTAAGACAATCATTGTAAACAATGGACCTCCGTGTGCTTTGTTGCACTAGTGCCATCATTCATGGTGCCAATGCAGGAAAGCACCAAAATAGTGACACACTCATTACACGATCTTGGGAATATCCATCATGATGAATAGGAAGATAAATGACGTACTATCATGGTGTCAGTGGTTGGGGCAAGGGACCTGCAAGGAATATGTTGGTGTGGGATCAATGCACAAAATACCTTGAAAGGTTGCCCCATGGGTGATGCACAATGCAAAACATAATTAACTACTCCAACCTGGGGTCTGAAACACATCACTGAGTCTCAAATAGCAAGTAAATGATGAGCCATGTCAACAGCTACTGCAGTCAAAGATTGGCATGTCACTGTCTCATTGCAGAAGAGGGTGCCTTACCTTCAGCCGACCTGTCTGTTTAGGATTTTGCAGATGGCATGGATGTTTAGGTGCCAACCATCAATGAACAGACCTTCCAGGATGTCCTAGGTTCCTTCAAGACACCACCTCCAGTCACAGGGAGGACACACAGGATTGTGGAATCTCCACATGAACCACACAACTACCAACACACAGCACCAACCAGTCCTGCCACAGCCCTGGACTCAGAGGACCCAGACATCACCTTTCAGAGGACAGTGGTAGCAGTCCAGTGGAGCTGGCCAAGCAGGTGTGGGTGTGGATGGGGCCATGGCAGGTAGCCTAGAGAAAGTGCAGAGCTGCCACAGTCCAAATAAGGACACCTCAGCTGCAATCAAAGGCACACACTCCCCGCCATGTGGACTCTAGCAGTCCCTGACTGACATTGCTGCTATCATGAGGGAGAGGCTTCAACAATTGCGCTCCCAAAGTGACAGCAGCTTGATAGATAACAGACTGGGGGCTATACAAAATACCCTGGAGTCCATACAGTGGGTAGTGGCCTCCTTCAAAGAAAACATGGCTACCTACCACGGTGATGTAGCAGCAGTGTTGAGAAATCAGCAGTTCCTCCTTGCTACCATGATGCCTTATGTGTTCCCACAAATGGCAACTGAAGGGGCATTTGATTCCACATCCCTATCCCCTGATGTGAGTGTGGCCCCATCAACTTCAACAAAAGCACCGCACATGGGACAGGAGGTACCACACAGGATGAAGATGTGGAAGGAACAACAGTGACACAGAAAACCACCGAGTAGCACGAGTCAGTGCCACATTGACAGTATCGCTTTAGTTACGTGCTTAAGATCATGCAAGTGTTGTGACAGCTGGCAATGGGACCCCTTCACTCACCCACTGTTGAGTTATCTGATATAGACTATCTTTATCTCAATTCCTACTTATTGTCAATTAGGACACCTCCTCACTAATACACACTTCTCCACCCCGACTAATGACCCTTGACCCTCACCCTTGGATTCTGAGGCCCATATTTATACTTTTTGATGCAAAACTGCGCCAACGCAGTTTTGCGTCAAAAAAATTAGCGCCGGCTAACGCCATTCCGAAGCGCCATGCGGGCGCCGTATTTATTGAATGACGTTAGCCGGCGTTAGCCGCCGGCGCTGTCTGGTGTATAGCTAAGCTCTCTTAAATGCTGTTTGCTTAAGACACAAAACTTCCTGTCCTGACCCTTGAGAAAACATGCTGCAGTCAACCTTATGCAGTCAACCTTATGTCCCTCTGTCACGCACATGCAAATGAGGATGTTGCAATACAAAAGGTGTCCTTAGCAATTGGCCCACCAATCCGAATCACCAGTTGATCCAGTAGATCTCGCTCTAATGCAATGACGTCTACCCAACGGTGTTTGATTTGGTGGTTAGTACACACAACACCAAAGATCCGCTGTAGGTGGTGGAGCACCTTGCCACACTACAGCTTCCATGCTTCCGTTGGGTAGCCCTGGATGACATGGCCACCCATACTCAACATCAAGGGGAGGGAGTATTTGACCAGCCAGATAAACCCTCCCAGTTCAACTTCACTCATTCTTTCTCCTCTCCGACATGTTGCAGTTTCCCTCCCCTGCAAATAAAATAGCCTCAAAAATAATCAAATACTACCCCACCTAATCACAAATACCCCAACAGAGTATGCTACCCTAAGACAAACACCGACAAAGCAATTACTATGACAGGACAAAAACACTACACAAGACTCAATAAAATGTCAAGATTGACAGAACAGCAACAGGTCACAGCACAAAACTCTAATAAAAACCACCACTCCTTGATCAGCACAAGCTCCTCAAACCCTCTCACAATCACAGACAAAAAGACTGTAAAGAAAAAGTGAAAGTGAAATCACTGTACCATGTTTGCAGCAAGGAAGTCCTGTTTCATCACTTTCTGGACGTGTGAGCCACATTTTCTAATATGCGTCATTTTTTTTTTACGTATGACAGTCATGTGTCATATTTTTCCCATGAAGGCTGACAAGGCCTGATGATTTGCAATTGACGGAGAGGGGGCCAGACATCATATTTTTGATTAGCAAAGTTTGGAGTATTGCTGTTTGCTTGAGAAATGTTGATGCATAACTGGAATGTGTGGATTTTGGTGGAAAGGCTGACAGTGCCCCCAGATTCACATATCTTGTTAGAGGGACTAGGCATGTATGTCAATATGGTATGGCTACGTGTGTGTGTATGTGCATTCATATATGTAATGGTAACATCGGAATGTGTTACCATATGTTTGTATGTGGGTGTGATGCATGTGATGATTTATAACACTTGCATATGCTCAAGTGTTGGTATACTTCTCTCACATACATGTTAATGCATGTGTACTGGGAGTGTAAATATGTGATGTAAAACATAATTGTGGGTCTACCACATTGTCATGTCTGATTTCCAAATGTGTATTTGACAACACCACTTTAGATATGATGGGCTATGTCTAATACATGTTCATGCATGTGATACCCTTGACAAATCATACTCAGAGGATGCAGTGGAATAGGGCTGAGTTGATTTCATGTAACCCATGGCAATGTGAGCGCATGTGTGTCCATACTGTGCTGTGTTGTATGGTTCAGGGTTCATGCTGATATTCTACATGTGTAACATATGGTTCCCCATGCATCTATGACACAGGAGATGGTGTCCTGACATGTGTCAATGTAGGCTTATATGTTCCGTGTGTGTGGAAAGATACGTGTAGTGTATATTGTTTAATGAATGCCAAAGCGGTGTGTTAATGGTATATGAAACCTCACAAATCTATCTTTCAGCATGGACATATGTTGGCCATAGGTTTATGGTTGTGTATTCATATCAGTGCCACCTATGTTTCCCTATATGGGAACATATCTGAAGGTCATTTAAGTCTACGTATGATCATGTGACACATATACATTGTCATTAGTGGAAAGTTGTATTTTGTGCATACTCCAATACACAATACCATGTCTGTACCATTGAAGTGATACATGTGTGCTAGGTATTCAGACATATGTGAGCAAGGCACTAACTTGGTACATACAATTGACCACAACATGTTTGTTTTGACTGTTACATACAAAGACATACAAAAGTATAGCAGGGTTGCTGTCAGGCAATGATGGCACCCTAGTCATAATTACTCCTGTGGCACTTTGTGTATTCACACAGACCTATGATTGCATGTATTGACAAAGGTTGACGGTGCTTCACTCAGCTCAGTCTACTCTGCACAAGCATCAGGCCCCTGACTGCTCAATGAAGCCTCAGCAGGGGGCTAGGGGGTGTAGGGCAGGGATCTACCATCACCATGATATCTCTTCAGCAGTGCAATGCGCAGTCCCCTGTATACAGGCACCTGAACAACTGTGATCCAAGTTTCATCCCCATGTTGTACCTGAAAGTATCTGAGGGAGTCTCTCAGCTCTTCTTCTACATCATTTGGTGTACATGGGCATGCGCTCACATCTGCATTACACCACCTATGTCACTTTCACCACGAGTGTATCTTGTTAGTGTGTAAAGTCATCTCAGTTATGAATATGTGATTTGCTACATGCAGCATTTCTGTCTCCTTCACCCATACAATTTATGATGGGTCTGTGACATGTTTGGACATTGCTGGACTTACATGCATACCCCAAACCAGATTGGCATATGGGAGGCCTAGACATTTTAGGGTATTAGTCCCGGTAGGCCACTTTCTCTTGGTCAGACGTGATGTCAATGAGAGTTGTGTTTTGATATGTGGTGTGTGATGGTATCAATCTGACTATACTTGGTTACCTTGCAGACACATATCAACCATTGTAGGTAATTGCTAATCCTTTCGTACCTAGGCCATACACTGTCACATCAGTCTTCACATGTATTTCCAGATTAGCTGCAGGCATATGTCAGACAACACGATTTTGTGACGTGTGAACGTACATTGGAAGTGCTACAGACTCTGTCTACATTCCACCCACACATACATATACATACACATACATTCCATTCTCCCATTTTATTGATCATTCCGGGCTATGGGGCATTTGTGTGGAGAGTGGATCAGCACCCATTGGTGCTCCACTTGTCTTTGGACCCTTAACACACTTCACAGCCAACATGTGTGTGCTATATTTGAGAGACAGCACAACCTGGGGTTGGGGCCAAAAGCACTCATGTTACATAACGCCATTGAAATATGGTGCAGGATTAGGTCAAAAGTTTGTTCATAACACCCTGACCAGTCCATGATGGTCTATTGATACCAATGGTATCCCCCTTGTCACATGTTCTCAGTGCTGGTGTTACAGCTACCCACCTAAGATGTGACACAGTTTAGTTACTTATTTTCAAGAACACCATTTGGAAACAGCCCCTACTGTATGTTTGCCCCTCTTGCGTACATCTTGTACAGCGTAGCCATGATGTGGTGAAAAGGGTTGGAATTTGCACAATGAATGCCTAATTATATCACTTAGTATCTCTGGTGCATGGATCTAGGCTTGTGAAAGCCGCATGAGTGTGAGTTATGTGATGCTGATATGTGGCATGGAGGCACTAAACCCTCTTACATCACAACCTATGTTTCAACATTCTTTGTAACTCTGGTGTTTTTTTCCTGCTCTCAGGGGTATGAACAACTTTCCGATGGCATATGTAGCAGACAATGAGTACACCATGGACAATCTGGTGCAAAGTGATTTGACAGTGATATCTACAGGGTGATACTTGTTGTACAGTGTCTAGGTGTAGACGTTCAGTATAATTTGTTGTCTCCTGCGAACTCCTGCAGCAGTGGTTTATTGTTTCCCCCTCCATTTGTGCTGCACCATTGTCATCCTCCTCCTCATTGCGGACATCTACCAGTTCACCCCAGAGAACATTTGTCCGAATACATGTTATGCAAGATTGCACATACAAGGATCATCTTGCATATCAGAGGTGGTGCATTTAACAGGCGTCCTCCTGTCAGGGAATTCACCTGAACCTTGACGTCAGGAGCCTGAATGCCCTCTCCACCACATTTTGTGTCCTTCTGTGCCCTTCATTGTATGTCTGCTCTTATTGGTTGTCGGGTTTCCAAAAGGAGTCTTCACCCATGTCTGGATGTGGTAACGTTGTCAGTTGCAAAGGAATGTGAGAACATGTATCATGCATATTTGTGGTGCCATATATGCCATGGCAGATGTTAGTTTTAGGTGGAGTTGTGCCTCAGACGTTCATCTAGTATTGTGTGTGTTACTGTTTTGTTGAACGGTTGCATTAGTGTGTTGTGGTGGACATTACTACCATGGGACTGGCTCAGGGATCTGGTGATTGTAAAATTAAATCCGGTCTGACAGTTTGACCATGCAAAACATGTGTTGTGTTGTTCATATTTGAAGCTATATTCTAATGTTAATGGAACCTAGCATCTCATCTCCTTGAACCACAATAGTGTAATTTGTATTGACACTGTGGTAGCCCTACAAGGCCAAATGGAGGCAACCATGTTACCATGTGGCAGTACGCATGCAGTGCGACTCTTAGTGACCTTCTGTTGCAGATTATGCCTGTGCCAGCCATCATGTGTACAAGGGTGAGAATCACACAATAGGAGGACTAACAAAATTGGTGCAGATGATTCTCAAATGTTCTTAGGTATGATTTATAACAGACACATTCAACACCTGCACAGAGCACGCATTAGGAGGGGGTAAACCATAGTTTTGTATGGGTCCCTATGTACTGTACATGAAATGGTCAGCTATGTTCTCAATACTTCTACAGGGTCCAACTATGACATCCAGGCCCTCATTACAACCCTGGCAGTATATGCCGCCTACCGCCATGCTGAAGGCCGCCAACATACAGTGACCGCAGTGGTAGATCGCTACGGGTATTATGACCCACACATAGAAATCCAGCACTATACAGATATCCACACAAGTCCGCCAGATAAAAGGTCAGTGATAAACTGGCGGTACCAAAACCCACACCATTACGCCAACAGAAATACGCCCACAGTATCAGGACCTACGAATCACTGCAGCGGTCTTTCAACTGCGGTAAACCATTGACAGTACACACCGCCACGCTCAGAATACACACACACTTACAAAACTACACCACATTGGACAATTCAAACTACACATACCTGACATCCACACAAACACCACACCCACATACCCACAACACTATAAAACACACACCCACATTACCCAAAACCCTTTCAACCAAAAAAAAAAAGTTTCTAACAGAGAGAGAGACAAGCCAGGAGCACACACTCAATCTGAGCCACAAAACACCATCAGCCATACACCATCCACGCACATCACAGCACACACCCCAACACATCACCCCCACACCCTCACACATACCACTCACACCACATCCAAGGCACCCCAAAGACACCCCAGGTTTTCAGAGGAGGAGCTAAGGGTCATCGTGGAGGAAATCATCCACAGCTATTCGGATCACAGGTGCAGCAGACGTCCATTGCAAGGAAGATGGAGCTATGACGGAGAGTCGTGGACAGGGTCAATGCCATGAGATAGCACCCCAGGACAAGGGATGACATCAGAAAGAGCTGGAACAACCTACGGGAGAAGGTGCGTTCCGCGGTTGCAAGACAACAGGTAGCCGTACAGAGGACTGGCGGTGGACCCCCACCTCCTCCCCCACAACTAACAACATGGGAGGAGCAAGTCTTGGCAATCATGCATCCTGAGGGCCTCGCAGGAGTAGCAGGAGGACCGGACTCTGGTAAGTCAAATTTTTACTACTTCATCCCCCCAACCTTCCTGCATGCCATCACAGCCTCCTACACCTACCCTCACCCCATCACTCCACCACCTCACATATACCCCACTATCACAACCCACCCATCCCAATACCAAGCCCTGCATGCAACACCAATGCATGGACACCTATCACAGACCTGCATGGACACACATTGCCACAGCATGCCCATTAGAGAGAATCACCTAGCCCACAAAATCACCATACACACATGGCAAAGCTGACAGGGCAATCACAGCCATACATGGAAACACACCAATGCACAAGATGGCACACGCAGATACAATAACACTGCATTTACATCCCCACAGGACCCCCACTCAACGTCACCGAAGAGGAGATGACACCAACATCCAGTCCCCCCTGAAGAGGCCACAGTGATGACAGCAGCTCTGCACGCCTGGATCACGATGACCAACCTGGCCCATCAGGGACCTATGGACAGTCGGTTACCCTGCCACAGTCCCATACCACCACAGACCCTCCCCCTTCAGGAAACACCAACACAGCACCCACCCAGCAGGCCCAAACCACTGTCCCCAGGACATGTCAATCAGCAGTGTGTCCACCACTACAGGGACCCCAGGCAACCCCACAAACCCAAGAGGCACAGGACAACAGGGAAGCTGGGAGGACTGCTGTGCGACAGGGGGAGGACAGGCCCAGGGAACCCACTCTCCACAAGGCACTTTCAGGGATCCTGGGAGCATACCAACATTCCCAGGAGACCTTGGGCCAGATACTGGCCAAGTTGCAGGAGACCCAGCAGCTGCAGGAGGGACATTACCTGGGGATCAGGGAGGACCTCAAATGTATCCACACCATCCTGGTCACCATTACAGGGGTGCTGGCTGACATGGCCAACACCATGAGGGAGGCAGTGGTACAACAATAGGCTCCTGACATTAGCCACACCGAAGACCAGCCCTCCAACTCCGCCAGCACTAGTGGACAGGAGGCCCTGCCACAGGACCAACAGGCCACCAGCACCCCACCCCCTGCAGAAGGAGAACACATCCCGCAAACGGTTCTTGCGATCCAGGCAGAAGCCAGAGACTATTGCCAAGACCCCAACCAGGAAATGAGACTCTCCTGATTGTCACCCTTGTGTCCCACTCTGACACCCTGTCCACCTTGAACTGCCATTGCTCCACTTCCTATGCCCCATTGGGCAATGCACCTGTGATACCAAAAGACTGGACTCTAACTGGACATTTCTCCACCATCACCCCAGCCCATTGCACATCTCCCTCTACATATTAGCACTTAAATAAACACCCTTGCAACAAATACAAGTCTGGAGTCTGTCAATTGTTTGAAATAAGTATTAATACAACAATCTGAAAACATTGCAATTCATATGTACAGTCATATATACATTGGTATGACCTGTAGTGGGCAGCAGTAAACACACCAGGAGCCAGAGTGGGGCACAGAGATAGGAAAATAGAGATGCCAAAGCGTACAGTGAGTGGCCATAGACATAAGGAACTCATGTTGCCATGTATAATGTCAGACAGAAAACTGAAATGTAAATTGAAGTTACAGTGTCTTACCTGTGTGTCACTGGAAGTACTGCTGTATGAGAGTGCTTCTGCTGTCCACATTTCCATCCTCTGCCTCCTCTTCCTCACTGTCCACAGGCTCCATCACTGCCTCAAGACCATCTCAAGGCTCATCCTCCTGCAGAAAAGGCACCTGGCGTCTCAAGGCCAGGTTGTGCAACATGCAACATGCAACGATGATGTGGAACACCTTCTTGGGTGAGTAGTACAGGGATCCACCTGTCAGATGGAGGCATTTGAACCTGGCCTTCAGGAGGCCGAAGGTTCTCTCAATAATCCTCCTTGTACGCCCATGTGCCTCATTGTAACGTTCCTCTGCCCTTGTCCTGGCATTCCTCACTGTGGTCAGTAGCCATGAGAGGTTGGGATAACCAGAGTCACCTGCAAATATCGAAGGACAATTGTTAGACACACACTAAGCCTTAGGGACAACCCCATACCCATACCCAGACATCAACATGTACTGGGTGGGGACCTTGGGCTCACCTATTAGCCACACCCGGTGCCTCTGGAGTTGAGCCATCACATATGGGATGTTGCTGTTTCTCAAGATGAAGGCATTGTGCACAGAGCCAGGATACTTGTCATTCACATGGGGGATGTACTGGTCTGCCAAACACACCATCTGCACATTCAGAGAGTGATAGCTTTTTCTATTCCTGAACACTTGTTCATTTCTCTGGGGGGGGGGGGAATGTTACATGTGTCCCATCAATGGCACCAATGATGTTGGGGATATGTCCCAGGGCATAAAAGTCAGCTTTCACTGTGGCCAAATCCTCCACCTGGGGGAATACGATGTAGCTGCGTATGTGTGTTAGCAGGGTAGACAACACTCTGGTCAACACGTTGGAGAATATTGGCTGAGACATCCCTGATGCCATGGCCACTGTTGTTTGGAAGGAACCACTTGCCAGGAAATGGAGCATTGACAGGACCTGCACTAAGGGGGGGACACCTGTGGCCTGGCGGATAGTTGACATCAGGTCTGGCTTCAATTGGGCACACAGTTCTTGGATTGTGGCCCGACCAAGTCAGTAGGCTAGGATAATGTGTCTGTCCTCCATTGTCACAAGGTCCACCAGGGGTCTGTACACTGGAGGATGTCTTCATCTCATATTCATCCTCAGCGGTTCATGCCTAGGGAGGAAAACAGTGAACCAAGGGTCATATTCACACATGCATTGAAATAATGATGCATCTCTTCATTAATAGAACCAGTATGTGAATCTGAGAGTCAGTTGATGTGCCAATGTCTGCTGTGACACAGTTAATTGCTATGCCATGTGCCCCCCTGAAATGGCGGCTGCTTGACCTGTGAGGAGGGACAAGTGGAAATGAGGTAATTCTGCTGTCGGGCGTCATTGCAGTAGGCAGTTGGTGACCGCCGCACAACTTCGCATTGGTTATCATTGGGTCCTATGAGTTCCAGGATCCAATGGCGATATACGCCTGCAATGACGGTACGCACCACCACGGACATGACCGCCATTTTCTATCTATTCACTCACTTGCTACCTGACCTTCAACACGAGAGAACCTACACTGCAAGTGCTGCTGTGACCTGTGTCTGGATGCGACAAATGCTCATGTGTCTGGGGAAAGGGCCCCTGCCTTCACTACGGAGGAGATGGAGAGACTGGTGGATGGGGTCCTACCACAGTATACTTTACTCTATGGTCCTCCTGACAAACACGTGAGTACACCATGATCATGAAGCGTGGACCATGAATATATGGAGTGCTGTGTGTGTAAGCCACATGTAGGGGGGGGCTGAGGTGTCCTGGGCAGAGTGCTGCCTGCATGATGGTCAATGTATATGCGTTAGGGGATGGGATGGACCTGGTGGGCAATGAGTGTGATGGTCCAGACTGTATGACTAATTCCTTTTCTGCTGTATTTTTCCAGCAGGTCAGCGCCCATCAGAAGAAGGGTATTTGGTGTGCCATCGCTAAGGAGGTGTGGTCCCTGGGGGTCTTTGACAGGCGGAGCACCCACGGCTGCAAAGGTTGTGAGGACCTGCGGCACTGGGCAAGGAAGACGGGGGAGGCCCAGCTGGGGCTGGCCTCCCAATGAGGAAGGGGTGCCCCTCGCACCCTGACCCCGCTGATGTTCTGCATCGTGGAGGTGGCCTATCCAGAGTTGGATGGGCACTTAAAGGCATCACAGCAGCCACAAGGGGGCGAGTAAAGGGTTACCTGGATGGCTGATGTGGGCTGTGGGTGCCCCTAGGCCAGGGCAAACATAGCAGGGTAGGTCCCTTGTTGGGCAGGCTCTGAAGCACTCCTACCCCAATAGTGTTAGTGGCATCCACTACTGGGCAGGGTCCTGTGGGTTTCAGGTGTGCAGCTAATGAGGTTAGGCAATGTACCCAATGGGCTGGTGACTATCTTTGTAACTGGTAGTGCATGGCCTAGTGCATAGGGCTGCTCCCTGTGTGTTGTGTACACCAACGGTCGTGCTGTTGCTCCCCCCCTTTTTGTTTTGTCACCCTGTCATTGTGTGCATTAGCATCATCTGGCGGAGGAGCAGAGGCACCGGCGACAGAGGGAGCTGCATCCCACATGGGCCTTGAGGAAGAATCTACCGACAGTGAGGGCACCAGTGGGGCAGAGGGCGAGGGGAGCACCAGACAGGGACAGGAGGGGTGACCACAGACAGTGACTCCTCCTCCGATGGAAGCTCCCTGGTGGTGGCAGGCACCTCTATGCCCACCCCAACAACAGGTACAGCCACCACCCCCCTACCAGCACCGCCCTCCCAGCAGCCCCTCAGCGTGTTTCCGTGCCTGCTCACCCAGGAGGGTGGGCATCTCCTTCACCCCATGCACCTCAGGCCCTGCCCCAGTCAGCCCTGCTGCCCTGAGTGAGGAGGCTATTGACATCCTCAGATCCCTCACTGTTGGGCAGGCAACCATTCTGAATGCCATCCTGGGTGTCGAGAGGCATTTGCAACAAACAAATGCATACCTGGAGGACATTCACTCTAGCCTGGCGGCCCAACAGAATGCATTTCAGGCTCTGGCCTCAGCACTGATGGCAGCCATTGTCCCTGTCTCTAGCCCCCCACCCAATGTCTTTTACCCAGTCACAATCCCCTCAACCCCAGCCTATCCCAAGCACACCTTCAGACCAGCATTCACCCAAATCAACACACAGAACTGGCTCAGGCAAACACAAGTACCACACTTCATCTCACAGGCACTCACACAAGCACCATCCCCACGTAGACACACTAACATCCACTGCCTCCACAGTGCCCCCATCCTCCTCCTCCTCCACCTCCCTCCCAGTAGCGTCTCCACTCACACCTGCATGCACTACATCCTCATCCACTTCCTCCATCACCAGCACACCTATCACTCCATGCCCCTCACTGGCAGTCACCACCCCCACATCCATGCACACACCCCCTGTGTCCTCTCCCTCTGTGTCTGTGACCCCTCCTCCTAAATTACACAAACACAAGCACACACCCACCCAACAGCCATCCACCTCACAACAGCATCCAGCCCATGCACCTGCACCAAAACACAGCAGACTGACACCTCCTATAACCACTCCCTCTTCCTCCACTCCCAAACCTTCACCCTTTTCCCACCCCAATGACCCTAAGATGCTTTTCCTGGCAAACATAGACATCTTCCCTACCCTTCCCCCCATCTGCCCCTCGGGCCAGGGTGGCCAAAACCCAGCCCAGCACCTCAGCCACCAAGGCCACGTCCGTTGTGGTTCCTCCAGCTGTCAGAGGCTCAAAGGGGGCACCCGTCAGCCCTGCCAGTGCGGCAGCAACCACTGCCAAGGCAAAGAACATTCTGTCACCTGGTAAGGTGAAGAAGGGGACAGCATCCAGCAAGGGAAAGGAGCCACAACCACCCAGCAAAGCCACCTCAAAGACTCCAGCTGCCAGACCCAAGGTGACATTACCATCTGCCAAGGGCAGGAAGGGGCACAAACCACCACCCAAGGCACTTCAGCCATCCGATCCTGCAGGTGAAGGCCTGGTGGCTATCAGCACAACCACCAGCACCGCCACCTGCACCGCCGCAAGCACTGTCACCTGCACTGCCACCTGCACCGCCGCAAGCACCACTACTGTCAGCAGCAGCAGCCCCAGTGGGCAGCCGTATGTACGAGGCTGCAGGAGAAGGGCTGGAGCCTCCCCCAACCACTGGCAGCACGAGAACCTACACTGTGGTCTGCACCGCCACCTGCACCGCCACAAGCACCGCCGCAAGCACAGCCACCTGCACTGCTGACAGTAGCACCACTGCCAGCAGTAGCAGCCCCTGTGGGCAGCCGTCCGAGGCTGCGGGATAAGGGCTGAGCATCCACCCACCACTGGCAGCACCCCCACCAGCACTACTGCCACTGTGCAGCCGTAGCCGCTGCGGATGGACTGTCGCCCTGCCTCCATGGAATATCATGCATCCTGGTCACTGCCATTCTCATGGCTCTGACACCCAGGTGAGGGACTGTGACCTGGCAACCCCCAAATGCTGCATCACTGGGCACAAATCCCCCTCCAGAACCAGGGGAGAAAGGTATCCATTACCCCTATCCTTGGAAGGATGAAGCACACTGGGCACAAAGCCCCCTCCAGAACCAGTGGAGAAAGGCATCCACTATCCCTATCCTTGGCAGGATGAAGCACACCGGGCACAAAGCCCCCTCCAAAACCAGTGGAGAAGCCATCCACTTGAGAGACCGTGGCCTTGCACTACCCAGGACGAAGTAGTGGGCAAACCACCCATTTGAGAGACTGTGGCTTTGCACTCCCTAGGACCAAGCAGTGGGCAAAGCACCCACTTGAGAGACTTGAGAGACTGTGGCTTTGCACTCCCCAGGACCAGGCAGTAAGCAAACCACCCACTTGAGAGACTTGAGAGACTGTGGCTTTGCACTCCTCAGGACTAGGCTGTGGGCAAACCACCCACTTGAGAGACTTGAGAGACTGTGGCTTTGCACTCCCAAGGACCAAGCAGTGGGCAAACCACCCACTTGAGAGACTTGAGAGTCTGTGGCTTTGCACTTCCCAGGACACCGCTGTGGGCATGGAGCCCCCTCCAGGAGCAGTGCCGTTGTCCCATCTTCTGGCTGAGGTGTCCCCCTTTCCCCGTCCCCCTGAGGTGCCTGTGTGTTTGCAACCTGATGCCCCTGCAGTGTTCTCTCCCTATTGAGGCAGGAGTCAAGTGAGGGTTTGGCCTATGTGTTTTGGCCCAGTGGGCCACGGACATTTTGAGTGTACATTGTCCTGCCTTTTGTACATATTGTATATTATGTACAAAGTGTTTTTGATATATTTACGTACTTATGACTTTTTCTAACATAACACTCATTTGACTCAATTCCTTTTGTCCTTGCGTTATTTCAGAGGGTTACGAGGTGTATATGTAATGTTGTTGCATGCGTTTGTGTGTATGGTGCTGTGAGTGAGGGTGGGGGTGGGGGTGTTGCGTGTTGCATGTGTGTGTCAGTCTCTTTTTTCTCCCCCCTCCCCTATGTGCTAGGTGCAGTACTCACTGTGGTCGTCGCCACCGCCGTTAGTACTCCTGGTACATGAGAAGATACACCAGCATGGGTAACACCTGTAGTTGAGGCTCCATGGCATCCTGGTTCTTCCTTGAGTGACAAGAGGTGAGTGGTTTCCCTTCTGTGTACTGTTTCCACCGTGCTTTTGATGGCGTTGGTACCACCCTGGAAAAGCTGGTGGAGGGGCGGGTTGTAATGGGGTGGGCAGTACATTGTCTTCTGTCTGGCTATTGGTGGTTACAGCAGCAGTGTTTGTTGCTACCACCGTGGCGGTCGGAGTGTTAAAGTGGCTTTCTGTGTTGGTGGTTTCCCGCGCTGTCATGATTCCATTTTTGTTACCGACAGCCTGTTGGTGGAATTATCGCCGCTTTATCACCGGCCACCAGGATTGTAATGAGGGCATCATTGTCTTAACACTACTGCACCTACTCTGCACAATAGTGTGCCATTTATTGTATATGGGGCCCACATGGTGGCAGTAGGGTGCAGCAAAGGGGCACAATTACAGTGGCACTTTTGTTGATGCAGCCACACTTTCTTGCGAGGTGGCACACAGTCTCTTCACTTTAGACCTGTAGATGAGTGATGTTCTGGGACTTTGAATCAATTTTGTATGTTGTGTGTCATGACACAGGTGTTATGCCCTGTGTGTAGCATATGATTCCCACCCCTTTATCCTTAGAAAATCTCCCTTGCACAAAGTTTTGTTGTTGGCAATTGCTGGCTGCCATAAGCATCTGCATGTGGATCAAGGACACAGTGTGACACCATTGTATGGTTTGTGTAGTGATGTATGCATGCGTTTTCAGACACCTCTGTGACAGGAGAGATAACAATGTGTTTTTCTACAATGCCCTGCATCGCAAGACCAGTCCTGCTAAGTCCCATGTCTCCCCATTCACAACCATCTCTGGCCTCTCCCAGTACATTGTCAGTAGTCCAATTCCCACAGTGCCCTGTTGGTACTCTGGTGTCATGTTAGGGAGTTTTTGAATTACCAGGTATGATTGTAGGAGTGCTCTGAGGTGTTCATCCCTACCTGGTCTTTAATGGCTGGTGATGTTGAATTCCTATGTGTGCAGCACAATGCACCAGACAAGTGGAGGTGGACACAATGGGTACATCTGGTATGTTTAGCTGATATGAAGTTGGTGATGGCAACACCTGGATGGAATTTGATAATTGTGCCACCGAAGGCTTCTACACCATGACATATGTAGGTATGTGCCTATATGTGACTTTCTTTACATTGATATGACAAATGCCATTCACACTGCTGAGCTATTCCTTGTTAGGTGTTAAGTGTGTAGGATCTGTATTTAGTTGTCAACTAGTAGACACTTGTAGAGGTTTTGGCCTAGCTTCTGTATGCAAAGGGGACATAGCTCCACGTGTCCTTCACGTGGTGTGCCAGTCAGGTTGTGCCTATATTTTGTACATACGGGTATATGTGTGTGTGCGAACTGCAATGAATGCAGTCTGTTGTGGCATGTGCATATGTGTTGTTGTCTGTACGTCTGTGTTCTCCTGTCCATGTGTGTTTAGTGTGGTGTGCATTGTTTGTCGTACAATGTTGGTGTGTTGTCTGTGTAATTATTGGTATGGTGCCCTACCTACTAGTAGGCCATTGCCATATTGTCCATCCTGGACCCGCTCGTTGATGGTGGAGTGCCGGAATATGTAGGCATCATGAACGCTGCCGGGATATTTGGCTAGGATGTTTGTGACAAGCCCTCTGTGGTCCACAATGGCCTGCCCATTTAGAGAATGGGTGTGTTTGTGGTTCCTGTAGAGGTGTTCTGTTGCAGCAGGTGGCACAAAATGGATATTGGTACAGTCCATTGCACCCACCACATGCGGGAACACAGCAATTTGGTAGAAACCTTGCCTGATCTCCTGCTGCAGTTGCTGAGTATTGGGGAAGCAGATGTGTGGGTTGTGAGGTGGATATTTGTGTTCAGAACCTTTGGAAGGAAGGGTGAGAAGGATAGCTGGGAGATACCACACACTTGTGCGGCAGTTGTCTGGAACGATCCTGACACCAGCCAGGAGTTTGGTCATGTATGGAACAGTTGTTGGATTTTTCACCCTTGCAGTGATGTCTGGTGCAATGTGGTGCAGCAGGCTTACAATGGTCTGCTGATCGAGACGATGGATTCTGATGACATCTTGTTAACTAAGCAAAAGGATGGATGTGCGCTGTCGAAATATCCTCTCCCATCTTCTGTGCTGCTTTTGTGGCTGCTATGGTGGTGTTTGGGGTTGCTGCAGTAGTGCTGGTAGGAACTATTGTTGTGGCTGTTGTCTGCTGCATGTGCCAAGCTGGAGCACCAACATTTCCATGTTGTCCGGGGGGATGCCAATGCTCCTTCTTTGTGTTTTCCTTATGAAGTAGTGTGTTGGCCACATTATAACGCCAGGTCTGACCAGGTGTTAGAATTTGACGCTAATCGGACATTGTGTCAATTTTTGGGTCTGGTTCCTTAATGTGTGTCGTTTTTGCATTGAGCAGTAAATATGGCGCTTGCAGACTATCTTAATTTGTTGGAAGGGAAAGCCTACTTTGCATATCACGGTGGCTAAATGACGCAAGATGGGGTGGCCCTTCCAAAAAATGAATGCTAACTTTAATATTTTGTCGCTAAATGGGTCTAGCGGCAAAATATAAATGTAGCACTAGGTTAGCACTGCTTTTACATCAAAATAAATGGCTCAAAGGGGGTGTTAAGTTTTCCTTAATATTGGCCCTAGTATTTTCTTGAATATTTTCTTCACCGGTATGAAGTCAGATTGGGTACGACCTCCCAGGAGCCCTCTTTGGAAACGCATCACAGGAGACCATGGTGAAGAATTCTACCTTCAGACTTAGTTGATTTATCAAGATAGAAATCTTCACCCGGGCCAAACTTGAAATTGGATCCAGTGTCCTTGGAGCCATCTTCGGATAAGCTGTGCGTGAAGCCTCATCAGCTTTTTACATTTGGACCTTGTCACTTTTTTGTAGCTTTTTCTCTCCAATGTCAGACGACCCTCCACAGCAAACCGATTTTGAGTTGAGGTCATCGGTTTGCCTTTCCCAGAGCCCCCAGTGAAATCGTGGAAGCCTGGGGCGGGACGAACCTGTAAGTCAGACCTGGTCATGGTTGGCGTAAGTGGGCATGACTCACGACATTGGGTTGGTCCATTTATGGAGCTTTTTTCTAAAAGTTCTCCAATCTTCCCCAAACTTCTGGATCTTCCTCCAGAAGGTCTTTGGGGTGAGTTGTGATTCAGGAGTCCACAACTCACTCCAAAGTTCCAGAAGCTCTGAGTTGCTCCTTGAGGGTTAGGACTCCAACTTCTAGAATGCAGCTGACTCAAACTCAAAAATAACCACTGGACAGTGGTCATCTGGTCAGTTTCTTCATACTTTGATGCAGGGGACTCTGGATAGCTAACTTCTACATGCAGCAAACAGGGAGTCCTTTCTTAAACCAGTTGAAGCCAGGCAAGTCCTTTTTGTGGTGAAGCCCAAGTGTGCGGTTGGGGCAGTCCTTCAGAGTACAGTGTCCAGGTGCAAGTCAGGTGTCCAGCAGGGCATTCCTTCTTCTTCTTGTCTTGTTCCTGGTAGGGTAGTGTGGTTGCAGCTCTGCCACATTTATTCTTGTTCCTGGGGTAGAAAGCAGGGGGGGAGAAACTGTCCAGTCAGAGGCATGCCACCACCCTCTTGGATGACCACTTCCTGGGAAGTGTGTCAGAAATCAATTTCAGAGAGCAACATTCCTCAAAAATCCAATGTAGCAGAATTTCAATTTTAGGGGTTAGGTCTGGCTGAGTCACTGGTGTGGCTAAAATTCTGTAACACATCCCTTTCCTGCCCTCTCCTAATCTAGTAAAGGGGGCACCTGGTTGTCTGGGTTTGCAGGAAAAGGGGGGCCATGAACTGCTCCAAATATCCTTATCCTCTTTGATGTCCAGTTTAGCTGCTCTCTCGCATCCTGTTTCACCATATGCTGAGGCAGATCTCCTCCTCCAGGCACTCCCTTTGTCCTCAGCACAGATTACCTCACACCTCATCAAGGCAGCTTGGCCAGGCTGCCAGAGGATGGCCAATCAGAGGAGGACACTTGGGAACTTTCAGGTAGAGTTCTAAAACTATTTCCCTGAACTAGTTATATTAAATTCTACACTGGCAAGTTATAGGATTTATTGTAGCAATCAATGTGATACCAAACATGATATATGTAGCTCCTTTTGGGACTTTATTAATTAAAAATAATGTCTCCCCATTGTAGCCTATGGAGCGCATTCACTACAATGAGAGAAAATGAATTTGGCTATTTTTCCCTCACCAGGTCCTATACCTACACTGTCTCCAACCGTGGGGCACCTAGGACACACCTTAAGTGTGACATATGTAAAAATATAATAGTTTAGGACTTTGGAAGTACTTTTAATTCCAAAGTCAAATTTGAAAGTAACTTTAATTAAAAAGCAGCCATCACGGTAGGCCTGACTTTAAAATGGCACTAAGCACCTCAGCAGTACACCTATGGGGGTACTATCCATGCTGGGGTCCCTAAACCTACATGCCCTACCATATACTAGGGACCTATGGGTAGGTTGGCATAGCCAGTTATGATTAGCCTATTTTGCATATCCACTTACACAGAGTACTGGCTCTTGGCCTGGTTAGCAGTACCCAGGGCAGGGCCAAGAGTCAGGAACCACCAGTATCTGTCTAAAAGGTTTGGGGGTGACCAGGGCAAAAAGGAGGACTTTACTGCACTACCCCCCTGAAAGGTGATGGGTACTAACCTAAACCATCGTAGTCCTCATCAGCTAAGTGGAAAAACCTGAAAAGGTCATCTGCTTTGGCAAGGGCACTCCCGGGTCTACGCTCCACTGTGAAGTCTATCCCCTGTAGGGAAATGGGCCAACTTTAACTGTTTTAGATTCTTACCCTCAGCTGCATGAGCCATCTGAGCGATCTGTGGTCAGTTTGTACATGGAAGTGAGTGCCAAACAAGTATGGACTCAACTTTTCAGGGACCAGACCACAGCAAAAGCCTCCCTCTCAATGTCACTCCATCTTTGTTCTCGGGGGAGTATTTGTCTAATGGTGACGGCAGCTGACTGATTGGGGCTCTCTTCATGATTTGTACTAACACTGACTTAATTTACATTTCTGAAGCATCTGTTTGCACTATGAACTTTTTGCTATAGTCAGGGGCCAGTAACACTTGTGCTGAACACATAGGGGGTTATTCTAACTTTGGAGGAGTGTTAATCCGTCCCAAAAGTGACGGTAAAGTGACGGATATACCACCAGCCGTATTACGAGTTCTATAGGATATAATGGACTCGTAATACGGCTGGTGGTAAATCCGTCACTTTTCCGTCACTTTTGGGATGGATTAACACCTCCTCCAAAGTTAGAATAACCCCCATAGCCTCCTCCAGAGTGTCAAAGGTTTTCTGACACTCTGGGGTCCAAATGATCTTTTTGGGCTGCTTCTTTGAGGTAAGTTCTGTCAGAGGGGGCACAAGGGTCCCATAATTCTGAACAAACCACCAGAATATCCAGTCACGTCAAGAACAGCCCTGACATGAGCCTGGGTTTTAGGAGCCTCCCAATCCAGGATGGTCTGGATCTTGGGTTGGAGAGGTTGACCATGGCCTTTACCTACAAGGTGCCCCAGGTACACCATTGAACTCTGCCCTAACTGGCATTTGCTTGCCTTGATAGTCCGGCCTGCTTTAAGTAGAGCCTGAAGCACTTCCCTCAGGTGGACCAGGTGATCCTCCCAGGTAGAACTGAATACAGTTGCAAGAGATACACCATCAGGAAAGATTTGCATGCCCTCAACACCACCATTGTCTCCAAAGCAGGGGTGCTGGCTGATATTGCCAACATCATGAGGGATTATACAGCACACCAGCGGGCCCCTTCCACTAGCCAGTCAACTGAACAGCCCGCCCCATCTGCTGCAGCTAGTGGACAGGAGGCCCTGCCACAGGACCCACAGGCCACCAGCACCCCTGGCTTATAGTGGGTACCTTGTGGTACTTACAGATTGTGCTAGGTCCAGTTATCCCTTATTAGTAGATTAGAGGTGTTCTAGCAGTTTAGGCTGATAGAGGTAGCTATAGCAGAGCAGCTTACGCTGAATTAGGAGACATGCAAAGCTCCTACTATACCTATTATATCACTTAGCACTATGGGGGTCATTCTGACTCCCGCCGGGCGCGGTCACCGCGCGCCCGGCGGGAGCCGCCAAAATACCGTACCGCGGTCGGAAGACCGCGGCGGGTATTTTGAGTTTTCCCCTGGGCTGGCGGGCGGCCTCCAAAAGGCCGCCCGCCAGCCCAGGGGAAAGCGACCTTCCCACCATGAAGCCGGCTCGTAATCGAGCCGGCGGAGTGGGAAGGTGCGACGGGTGCTACTGCACCCGTCGCGTATTTCACTGTCTGCTATGCAGACAGTGAAATACAAGCGGGGCCCTCTTACGGGGGCCCCTGCAGTGCCCATGCCATTGGCATGGGCACTGCAGGGGCCTCCAGGGGCCCCGCGACACCCCCTACCGCCATCCTGTTCCTGGCGGGCGAACCGCCAGGAACAGGATGGCGGTAGGGGGTGTCAGAATCCCCAAAGCGGCGCAGCATGCTGCGCCGCCTTGGAGGATTCTGACGGGCAGCGGAAAACCGGCGAGAGACCGTCGGTTTTCCTGCACTGACCGCGGCCAAAGCGCCGCGGTCAGAATGCCCTGCGGGGCACCGCCGGTCTGTCGGCGGTGCTCCCGCCGACCCTGGCCCCGGCGGTCTCAGACCGCCGGGGTCAGAATGACCCCCTATATCATAAGAAAACACAACACTCAGAGTTACTAAAAATAAAGGTACTTTATTTTAGTGACAATATGCCAAAAGTATCTCAGAGGATGTACTCCCTTAGGAGGTAAGTAAAATACAAAAAAAACACACACAAACCAAAATCAGGTAAGTAACAGTTAGAAAAGTAGTGCAAACAATGTAGAACACAATAGAATGCAATAGGGAGAAATAGGCCTATGGGCAACACAAACCATATACTCCAAAAGTAGAATGCAAACCACGAATGGACCCCAGGCCTAGTATAGTGTGTAGATGGTTGCTGGGAGGTAAGAAAACACTAAGGGTGCCCAAGATATCCCACCCCAAGACCCTGAAAAGTAGGAGTAAAGTTACCCTACTACGCCACAAAGACAGTAAAGTTAAGATAGGGGATTCTGCAAGGACAACAAATTACTGCAAATCAATGAAGACGGATTCCTGGACCTGAGGACCTGTAAAGGAAGGGGACCAAGTCCAAGAGTCACGCAAGACAGGAGCCCACTAAACCCAGGATAAATTTGCAAAAGGGCTGCCTCTAGGTGGAAGAAGCCAAAGATTATGCAACAACAGAAGGTGCCAGGAACTTCTCCTTTGGTAAGAAGATGTCCACAATGTGCTGGAGGATGCAGACTTGTTTCCACGCAGAAAGACCGCAAGCAAGCCTTGCTAGCTTCAAGAGTCGCGATTGAGGATTTTGGGTGCTGCTAGGGCCCAGGAAGGACCAGGAGGACGCCCCTTGGTGGAGGAGACAGAGGGGGCGCTCAGCAACACAGAGAGCCCACACAGAAGCAGGCAGCACCCACAGAAGCACCAGAACAGGCACCTAGAAGATCTGAGGAAGACAATTGACTCAGAGTAACAAAAGAGGGTCCCACTACGTCGGAGTCCAACTCAGCAAGTTGGGCAATGCAGGATGGAGTGCTGGGGACCTGGGCTAGGCTGTGCACAAAGGAAGTCTTGCAAAAGTGCCCCAAAGCCCAAGCAGTTGCAGTTCACGCAGTACACAGGGTTACTCTCTGGGGTGGGGAGGCCAGGACTTACCTCCACCAAATTTGGACAGAAGGGCTCTGGACTGTCGAAGACACTTGGACCCAGCTCCTGTGTTCCAGGGACCATGCTCGTCAGGATGAGAGGGGACCCAGAGGACTTGTGATGCAGAAGTTTGGTGCCTGCATTAGCAGGGGGAAGATTCCGTCGACCCACAGGAGATTTCTTCTTGGCTTCCAGTGCAGGGTGAAGGCAGACAGCCCTCAGAGCATGCACCACCAGGAAACAGTTGAGAAAGCCGGCAGGATGAGGTGCTACAATGTTGCTGGTAGTCCTGGAGCAGTCAGCAGTCAATCCTTGGCAGAAGTCAAAGAGGGAAGTGCAGAGGAACTCTGGTGAGCTCTTGCATTCATTATCTGGTGAGATGCCCACAGGAGAGACCCTAAATAGCCCAAAGAGGAGGATTGGCTACAGAGAAAGGTAAGCACCTATCAGGAGGGATTTCTGATGTCACCTGCTGTCACTGGCCACTCAGAGCTGTCCATTGTGCCCCCAACACCTCTGCATCCAAGGTGGCAGAGGTCTGGGACACACTGGAGGAGCTCTGGGCACCTCCCCTGGGAGATGCTGATCAGGGGAGTGGTCACTCCCCTTTCCTTTGTCCAGTTTCACGCCAGAGCAGGGGTGGGGGGGATCCCTGAACTGGTGTAGACTGGCTTATGCAAGGAGGGCACCATCTGGGCCCTTCAACGCATTTCCAGAGGCCAGGAGAGGCTACTCCTCCCAGGCCCTTCACACCTATTTCCAAAGGGAGATGTTGTAACACCCACTCTCAGAGGAAATCCTTTGTTCTGCCTTCCTGGGACCGGGCTGCCCAAGCCCCAGGGGGGCAGAAACCTGTCTGAGGGGTTGGCAGCAGCAGTAGCTGCAGAGGATACCCCGGAAAGTTAGGTAGGCAGTACCCGGGCTCTATGCTGGAGACCCGGGGATGTATGGAATTGTCCCCCCAATACCAGAATGGTATTGGGGGGACAATTCCATGATCCTAGACATGTTACATGGCCATGTTCGGAGCTACCATTGTGACGCTACATATAGGTATTGACCTATATGTAGTGCACGCTTGTAATGGTGTCCCCGCACTCACAAAGTCCGGGGAATTTGCCCTGAACAATGTGTGGTCACCTTGGTTAGTGCCAGGGTGCCCACACACTAAGTAACTTTGCACCTAACCTTCACCAAGTGAGGGTTAGACATATAGGTGACTTATAAGATACTTAAATGCAGTGTAAAATGGCTGTGAAATAACGTGGACGTTATTTCACTCAGGCTGCAGTGGCAGTCCTGTGTAAGAATTGTCTGAGCTCCCCATGGGTGGCAAAAGAAATGCTGTCGCCCATACTGATCTCCTGGAACCCCAATACCCTGGGTACCTAGGTACCATATACAAGGGAATTATAAGGGTGTTCCAGTGTGCCAATCAGAATTGGTAAAATTAGTCACTAGCCTGCAGTGAAAATTTTAAAGGCAGAGTTAGCATAAACACTGAGGTTCTGGTTAGCAGAGCCTCAGTGATACAGTTAGGCACCACACAGGGAACACATAAAGGGCATACTTTATGAGAATTGGGGTCCTGGCTAGCAGGATCCCAGTGACACAGGCAAAAACAAACATCCACACAAGTAAAAATGGGGGTAACATGCCAGGCAAGATGGTACTTTCCTACAACCCCTCTCCCTGCAGAAGGTGAACCACACTGCAAATGTACTCTGTGACGCAGACAGATGGCAGAGACACTTGCCAAGACCAAGACCACTGCCAGGAAATGAGCTCCTTCTGAATGTTCTCCTGGTGTTCCAGTGCCTCGCCTTGTCCACTTTGAACTGCCATTGCTCCCCTTGCAATGGCCCTTTGAACATTGGACCGGTGCTACAAACAGACTGGACCAACACCCTGTTCTTACTTCTACCATCACCCCATTCCATTTCACTATTCCTTCTATAAATTTCACTACAATAAACACCCTTAAACACAAATTGAGTGATAGTGCTTTATGTGATGAAAATGTGGAATAATGTTAACAGTTACATCTTTTGCAATTGACCTGAACTTTGTTATAGCATACAATTAATGACTTGTGGCTGTCTGTAGTCATAACATCCATACACAGTTGTAATAACACCAACATCTGCAAATTGAGAAGGCTTAGGTGACAGACATTTGAGATGCAAAGGAAGTGACTGCCATCCTGCTACAGCCACACTGAAAACATAAATAATTAGAGGAATGGTCAGTTCCACTGCCTTACCTGTGTGTCATTGGAAGTACTGTAGTATTACTGATGTTCTGTTGTCCATATCCTCATTCTCTGACTCCTCTTCCTCATTGTCCTCAGGGTCCACTGCTGCCACAGGGGCATTTCCAATCTCCTCCTCCTGCAGATAAGCCACATGTCGTCTGAGGGCCAGGTTGTGCAACATGTGGCATACTACAACTATCTGGCAGACCTTCTCAGGGGAGTAGCAAAGGGATCCACCTGTCAGATGGAGGTATCTGAACCTGGCCTTCAGAATGCCGAAGGTACGTTTATTGTCCACCTGGTTAGCCCATGTGCATCATTAATATACTGATTCTCAGCCTCTGTCCTGGCTTTCCTCGCAGGGTTCAGGAGCCACGACAGGTTTGGGTAGCCAGAGTCACCTGCAAGAATTGAGGGACAAACGTTAGCCTTACACAATGGTATGGGGGATGATTCCAGAAGGCATACACTGACATATATTGTGTGGGGACTCAGGCTCACCTATTAGCCACACCCTGTGCCTTTGTAATTGAACCATCACATTAGGGATGCTGCTATTCCTCAGAACAAAGGCGTCATGCACTGACCCAGGATACTTGGCAGTGACGTGGGAGATGTACTGGTCCGCCAGGCACACTGAGTGGAAATTCTTCAGATTCCTGAATACCTGTTCATTGTGGGAGGGGGCAGGGGACAAATGCAATATGTGTTCTGTCCATCGCCCAATAATATTAGGAATATGTCCAATTGCATATAATCAAGCCTTTACAGTGGCCAAATCTTCAACTTGGGGGGAAAGCAATGTAGCTGCACATGTGTTTGAGCAAGGCAGACAAAATCCTTGCCAGCATTATTGAGAACATTGGCTGTGACATTCCTGCTGCCAAGCCCACTGTCACTTGGAAAGAACCAGTTGCCAGGAAATGGAGCACTGATAGAACTTTGACAGGAGAGGGGATCCCAGTGGGATGACGGATAGCTGATATCAGATCAGGCTCCAAATGAGTACACAGCTCTGTGACTGTGGCCCTGTTTACTCTATAGGTCAGTATTATATGCCAGTCCTCCAGTGTAGTCAAGTCCACAAGGGGTCTGTGCACAGAGTCTTGCCTCCTCCTCCTACTCCTCCGTAGTGGTAAGTATCTATGGGCCACAACAGTGAGAAGGGTGCCACAAACTGAGCAATGGAACCACCACCCCTGTGTAACTAAGTATGTATGTAATCAGACAATGTGAATGGCAATGTATGTACAATTTACAGCAATGACGCAGTTTCCAATTTCTGATTGTTTCCCACCACCATAAAATGTCGACCGCCTGTCCTGTAAGTATGGACAGGTGGAAGTAATGAAACTCCACCGGCATTGGGCGTCATGGTGGAAGGCGGTCTTGCACCACTGTGCTATTCCTAATTGGCTAAAATGGGGCTCTATGGAGTATGGTGTCCAATGGGGATCACTGGCAGCAGTGACGTGTACACCGCCGCGGACGTGACCATCATGTTCTGTCTATAAACTCACTTGATTCCTGACTTTCCACAGGTCAACATCTACACTGTGTGAGCTGCTGTGACCTGTGTCTGGAACCTGCCATGGCCCGTGTGACTGGGGAAAGGGCCCCTGCCTTCACGTAGGAGGAGTTAGAGTGCCTGGTGGATGGGGTCCTACCCCTGTATGGACAGCTGTATGGGCCTCTAGATTAACAGGGGAGTACACCATGGGGACGATGCATGCAACAAGGTTGCATAGAGATGCCTGTGCTGGCAGTGTGTTATTTGGGAGGGGGCTATGTCTGGTGGTAGTGTACATTCAGGGATCTGGGAGACGTGTGTGTCAGTGGAGATGGAAATGTAATTTGTGGGCCATATGTGTGACAGGCTGGATTGTATGGTTAATGGTGTCCTCCTGTTTGTATTACCACTGAAGGTCAGCGCCCATCAGAAGAAGGGATTGTGGTGTGCCATCGCCAAGAAGGGGTGGACCCTGGGGGTCTATGGCAGGTGGAGCACCCACTGCAGGAAAAGGTGGGAGGATCTGAGACACTGGGACTGGGAGACCGCGGAGGCCCAGCTGCGGGTGGTCTCCCAATGAGGGTGGGTGCCCGTCGGAACCCGACCCCCCTGATGGCCCACATACTGGCGGTGACCTAACCAGAGCTGGATGGGCACTTGAGCAGCCACAAGAGAGTGAGTACAATGAGCATGGAATGCCACTGCGATGCTTAGTGCTCAATCCTGATCACTATGTGTGATGGTAATGTGTATGTCTTCTGTGGTGTTTGTCCAGTAATTGACCCAGGGCTCCCTTTCTCTTCCCCTCTATTTTCGTCTGTCATCCTGCCCATGTGTGCATTAGCATTATCTGGCAGAGGAGCAGAGGCCCGGGTGACTGACGGAGATGCATCCCACAGTACCCACGAGGCAGAGTCCACTGACGCCGAGGGGACCAGTGGGACGGAGGGCGATGGGAGCACCACTGCAGAGACAGGAGATGACAACACTGCTCTGATTCCTCCTCCGATGGGAGCTCCCTGGTGGTGGCGGACACCTCTGTGACCACCCCAACTGCAGTTACAGCCGCCACCCCACATACCAGCGTCACCCTCCCAATAGCCCCTCAGCGAGTTGCCCATGCCCGCTCTCCCAGGAGGGTGGGCATCTCCTTCACCCCAGGCACCTCAGGCCCTGCCCCATTGAGCCCTGCTGCCCTGAGTTAGGAGGCTATTGACCTCCTGAGATCCATCTCTGTAGGGAAGTCAACGGTTGTGAATGCCAACCAGGGGCTGGCATCCCAGATGCAGCAATGCAATGCATACCTGGAGGGCATCCACAGTGGATTAGCAGCCCAAAAGAGATTGTTTCAGGCTCTGGCCTCCTCTCTGCAGGCAGCCATTGTCCCTATTTCTGCCGTCCCTCGCCCATCTACCACTTCCCACTCCCATTCTCCTCAACCTCATCCCATCCCAGGCACACATACAGATGAGCATGCACACAAGATAACACACAAGCACCACACTTCATCACACAAGCACTCATGCAAACACCATACCACTTGCAGACACAACAACATCCACTGCCTCCACTGTCTCCCCCCTTCTCCCTCCCTCCCAGTCACGTCCACACTCACAGCTGCATGCACTACATCAACATCCAGCAGCAGCATCACTACACCAAGCAGCACACACACCTCACTAGCAGACACCTCCTCAACAGCCATGCACACGTCCCCTCTTTCCTCTCCCACCCTGTCTGTCCTCCCCTTAAAGGACACAAACACAAGCACTCACACACCCAACAGACATCCACCTCACATGAGCATACAGCCCATGCACCTGTACCCAAATCCAGCAGACATACACCTCTACAACTACTCCCTCTACCTCCACTTCCTCTCTCCTCCCTACTCCCGCCCCACCGTCCCTAAAAAGCTTTTCCTTGCCCAACTTGACCTCTTCCCTCCCCCTTCCCCCGTCCTGCCCATATGAGCAGGGTACCAAAGACCCAGCCCAGCACCTCAGCCAAACAGTCCACGGGACAGTGGTGGCACCACCTAGTCCTGTTGGTACGGATACAACACCTCCATCGATGAAGGGGAAGGAGCCTGCTACTCCAGGCAAGAAGGGGAAGGAGCCTGCACCTCCAGGCAAGAAGGGAGAGGAGCCTGCACCTCCAGGCAAGTAAAGGAAGACGCCTGCATCTCCATCCAAGAAGGGGAAGAAGCCATCCATCCCTGCCAGGAACAGTAAGGAACCCACATCCCATGTGATGGAGGAGACAAAGACCTCTGCTCCAGCGGAGGCTGTCAGAGTGACACCTCCACCACCACCACCACCAGCTGTCACAGGGCCCCCACCAACCAGCTTATGAAGTACAACCATCAACAACTGCAGAGGCTGCCCAGAAGACACCTCCATCCACCACCACACTGCAGCCATCAGCAACTGCAGAGGCTGCCCTGGAGGCACCTCCATCCACCACCACACTACAGCCATCAGCAACTGCAGAGGATACCCAGTAGGTACCCCCATCCATCAACACACTGCAGCCATCACCGCCAGCGGACGCCATGTAGTTCACCCTCCATGGACTGCTGTATGAGGGGCCCTCTCCAGAACCAGTGTGGAAGTCACCCACTCAAGACACTGTGGCCTTGCACTCCCCAGGATGGAGCAATGAGCTTGTTGCCCCCTCCAGGACCAGTGGGGAAGTCACCCACTCAAGAGACTGGCCTTGTACTCCCCAGGACAGAACAATGGGCATGTTGCCCGCTCCATAACCAGTTGGGAAGTCACCCACCTGAGAGACTGTGGTCTTGCACTCCCCATGACAGAGCAATGGGAATGTTGCCCCCTCCAGAACCAGTGGGGAAGTCACCCACCTGAGAGACTGTGGCCTTGCACTCCCCAGGACAGAGCAATGGGCAAGTTGCCCCTCCAGAACCAGGGTGGACTTCACCCACTCGAGAGACTGTTGGCTTGCACTCCCCAGGACAGAGCATTGGGCATGTTGCCCCTCAAGAGCCAATTGGGAAGTCACCCACCTGAGAGACTGTGGCCTTGCACTCCCCAGGAGAGAGCAATGGGCATGTTGTCCCCTCCAGAAGTAGTTGGGAAGTCACCCACCTCAGAGACTGTGGCCTTGCACTCCAAAGGACAGAGCAATGGGCATGTTGCCCCCTCCAAAACAAGTGGGGAAGTCACACACCTGAGAGAATGTGGCCTTGCACTTCCCAGGACAGAGCAATGGGAATGTTGCCCCCTCCAGAACCAGTGGGGAAGTTACCCACCTGAGAAACTGTGGCCTTGCACTCCTAGGACAGAACAATGGGCATGGAGCCCCCTCCAGAACCAGTGGGCTTGTTCCCGCATCTGGCTGAGGTGCCCCCTTCCCCCTAAGATGCCTGGCAAGTTTGAAAACTGATGCCCCTGCAGTGTACTACCCGGATTAAGTCAGGATTCGAGTTGGGCCTTAGACTGTGCCCTGTGGCCATGTGGGCCCTTTAAACATTGGACTGGGCAGTGCTCATTTGTGCACATGTGTACATACATATCTGTTTCATTGACAAATCAATTACGTTTTTTTAGATGTTGGTTTGATTACAATCACTTTTGTCCGTTCCTGTTGTCCACTATTCCGCTGTGAATCGGGGGCAAATTGTTTTTCGTGTGCAGCTGGTTGTGTGTATTTTGTGCATGTGTTGGTTGTGTGTCGGGCATGTGTGTGTCACTCTTGTTTTCCTCCCACCCTCCCTTGTGTGCTAGGTGGCTGCACTCACCATCGTCCTCTTCATCGGCTTTGGTGTTCCAGGTGGAGCATAATGTAGAAGATCATTGGGAAAACTTGCAGTTCGGGTTCCATGGTGGCGTTGTTCTTCCCTGTGTCTCCGATTGTGAGTCCCTTCTCTTCTGTGTTGCGTTTCTGCTAGGCTTTTGATGGTGTTGGTACCATCCCAGAAAAGGTGGCAGTGTGCTGTGTGCTGTGTCATAATATGGTTGGCGGTACTTTGTCTTCTGCCTGGCTGTTGATGGCTACCGCCGTGGTAAGTGTTGTTTCCGCCCTGGCGGTTAGGGTGGTACATTGGCTGTCTATGGGAGTTATCAACATCATGGTCATAATTTGGCTGTAGTTACCGCCAGCCTGTTGGTGGTATTACTTCCACTTTATCACTCACCGCCAGGGTCATAATTAGTCTTTTTATTAAAGATTTTCTTCACCGGGACAAAGTAGCAGATTGGATCCGACCTCTCTGGAGCACTCTTCAGATACGCGTCGCAGGAGATCTTGGTAAAGAATTCTACCTTTGGACCTGGTTGATTTTTCAGGATGGAAATCTTCATCCAGGCTGAACTTAAAATTGCATCTGACGTCCCTGGAGCTCTCCTCATATACACTGCATGGAAAGCCTCGGACTGCTTTTTACGTTTGGACTCTGTCACTTTTTGGGAGCTTTTTCTCACCGACTTCATACGACCCACCACAGCAAGCCAAATTTGAGTCAACATAGTTGATTTGCCTTTCCTGAAGCCCCTGGTGAAATCCTGGAAGTCTGGGGCTCCGGAGCTTTTCAGCGGATGAACCTGCAAGTCAGGACGGGTCAAGGTCGGCGTAAGCCAGCGTGACTCACGATGTTGGATCGGTCCCTTTATGGAGTTTTTTCCCAAAAGTTCTCCAATCTTCTCTGAACTTCTGGATCTTCTTCCAGAAGATCTCTGAAGGTCCTTTAAGAGTCCACAACTCACCCCAAGGTTCTATAAGCTCTGAGTTGCTCCTTGAGCATTAGGACACCAACTCTGAGAATGAACCTGGCTCAAACTCAAGTGGTCAGATGGTCAGTTTCTTCAGGGTTTGATGTAGGGTCTCTGGTTAGTTATTTTCTACATGTAGCAAACAGGTAGTCGTTTCTTGAACCAGTTGAAGTCAGGCAAAGTCGTTTTTGTGATGAAGCCCAAGTGTGCAGCTGGTGCTATCCTTTAGAGTGCAGTGCCCAGGTGCACATCAGGGGTCCAGCAGGGCAGTCCTTCTTCTTCTTGTGTTGCTCCTGGTCGGGATCTGAGGTGTGGGTACAGCTCTGTCATATTTATCCTTGCTCCTGGGGTGGAAAGCAGGGGGCAACTGTCCAATCTCAGGCAGACAACCACCCTCATGAATGTCCACTTCCTATGAAGTGTGGCAAAAATCAATCACAGGGAACAACATTCCTCAAAAATCCAAAATGGCAGAAATTCCATTTTGGAAGCTAGGTCTAGTTGAGCCCACCCACTGGTCTGGCTAATATTCCTTAACAAACCTATTTCCTCTCCTCTCCTAATCTATTCAGGGGGCACCTGGTTGTTTGGGTTTTCAGGAAATGAGGAGATTCTTAGCTGCTCCCCACCCTATTTCACCATCTGTCAAGGCAGATCTTCTCCCACAGGCACTTCAGTTTTTTCTCAGTCCAAGCCACTTCACATCTCATCAGGGCAGGCTGGCCAGGCTGCCAGAAGCTGGACAATCAGAGAAGAGCACTGCAGGGCTGAAGCTGGCAACTTTCAGGTAGAGTTCTAAAACTCTTTCCCTGAAATAGTTAAATTAAATTCAACATTGTTAAGTTGTTGGATTTAATATAACAATCGGTTTGATACCAAACATGAAATATTTAGCTCCTTTTTGGACTTCATTATTTAGAAATAAAGTCTGCCCATTTTAGCCTACTGAGCCCATTCACTTCAATGAGGGAAAACAAATTTGGCTATTTTTCCCTCACCATAGCTAATAAAACGTCTTTTGTAAGTCCCTGCTTACAGTTATACTGCACCCAACCCTGCACCCACCTAGGGCATACCTTAGGGGTGACTTATATGTACAAATAAGGTAGTTTAGGACTTTGGAAGTACTTTTGATTCCAAGGTCGAATTACAAGGTAACGTTAATTAAAAGCAGCCAGCAAGGCAGGCCTGCCTTTAAAATGACACTGGGTGCCTCAGCAGTACATCTGTGGGGGTACTGTCTATGCTGGGGTCCCAAAACCTATACGCACTACCACATACTAGGGACTTATAGGCATGTTGGCATAGCCAATTATAATTAGCCTAATTTGCATATCCACTTTACACAGAGCGCTGGCCCTGACGTTGGTTAGCAGTACCCAGGGCACAGCCAAGAGTCAGTAACCACCAGTATCTGTCCAAAAGTTTGGTGGAGACCAGGGCAAAAAGGAAGACTTTCCTACACTTGATTATATATATATATCCCAGGAAGCATGCCAAACTCTGCACACTGTTCTTCAGGCAATTCTCTCTCTCTCTCTCTCTATATATATATATATATATATATATATATATATATATATATATATATATATATATGGACATATACACACCTTTTTGATTAAATTACACTGGTAAAACTTTAAAAAATCAATTTAGAAAGGAACACAATGGGGGGGGGTCATTTTCTCATAGAAATTATGGTTAGTGCTGTAGAAATATAATAGGACATGCTTTAAGTCAGTTCTCAAATACCAATCTGTTGTACTTCAACAGGAGGAGCTTGTCAGTTGATTCCTTTGTTTTCTACTACAGCCTCCCAGGGTGTTCTAAAAAACAATTAGAGCGCTAACAGTCTTATTTATGACAAAAGTGTGACACACCGGAATCCATCTTGGTTGAATCAAACTGGTAAGACCTCAAACATTTAATTCTGAAAGGAACAAAATGGGGGCTTAATTTACAATAGAAATAATGGTTAGTGCTGTAGAATGAAAAATTGGGACACATTTTAAGGGAGTTCTCAAATATCTTCCTCTTCTATTTCAGTAAAACATTCTGCAATAGACTGAAATATATACCTTCAACACTAGTAGCAGACTGCCAGTTAAATCCCTGCTGATCATCAGTTTACTACAGTATTCTAATGAGCAACTAGAGTGCCAACATTCTGAATCCCTGGCATAAATGTGGCACATCTGACTGCCACCTTGATGGAATCAAAATAGAAAACTGAAAGCATTTTCTACTGAAGATACTGCAGTAAATGAGGAACAATGCCAAATGTAGCACAACTATCACCCAGCTCAAGTATAGCCCAATGACAGAAGTATGCAAAACACACACTTGTTTTTTCGCAGTTTTGAATTGTGCAGTCTTGACCCAAGGGTATTGGAGGGCTTAACATGAGCCTCAGTTAAATTAAACAAGGACACAATCCTTTGGAGTCTTTAGGCATGGAGAAATTAAGTGATTTGCCCAGAATCACAGGATGTCGAGCTGACGCCAAAACTCGAACCTGGTTCCCCAGATGCAAATCCTGCAGCTCTGTCCGTAATGCCACATTGTACATCCTAAGTACAACAAATGATCAGTGATCAACTGGATAAAAAAAATCACTATAGCAAATAATTCAAAAGTGCTTTGTCACTATGTGAGAACTCAGAAAATATGTCCTCATTTTAGTTTTTAAATGCACTAACCATAATTTCTATGGGAATAAGACTTTCTCGTTTTTACAATCTCTAAAGAAAATTCTTCAACTATTACATTTTGATCACATCAAGATGACGCCAGCTGTGCCACACTTTTGTAATAATTATAGAATGTTAGCAATCTAGTTGCTCATTAGAATACTGTTGGGAGGCAGATGTGAGAGGTATAGACTTGGATAGCGGAGGGCAGGGAGGAGGGTGCAGAGGCAACAAGTTGACTATGCTGCGCATGCAGGAGGGGAAGTGGCAGCCCCACGGATCATGAAGGGCAGGGGAAAGGGGGCAGGGTCAACAAGCCAGCTACCAACTATGCAGGACAGGCAGGGCTCGATTTATAGTTACCTTAGGGCACAAATTATAGTTGCTTGAAATAATTCTAACAGCTGAATTTCTATGGTCCTCTGTGTGTAAAATTTGAACCTAAATATAACGTTCTTGTAACCTTTGTTTTCTTTGTGAAAAAAAATGTATATATATATATATAGATATATAGATATATATATACATATATATACATACACACACACGCACACACACATATGCCTACATATCTATCAGGCCTCGATATAGAACTTAGCCAGGACGGGGTTCTTGAATTCCACAATCCAGTGTAAAGCAGAGTTTGTTTGCGTGTGCTAGATTTGTTTCTGGTGTGCGCTTGTGAGCACCATGATACTCTCGGGCCACCAGCGAGTACATGTGAGATTTCCATTTGCTCCCAGCACTTCCGGCTGTGCGAACAAGACTTCACGTTTACTCGTGCTGCTTATGGCCACGATGGCAGCCAAAACAGTCCCGCTAGCTAGCGCAAACACACTTGGAGTAGGTTTTCTACTTGAGATTCATCTAAATCTAGTCAAAAAGAGATTTTTGAGTCTATTTTCTTCTCTAATGGATGCTTCAAGTTGTTTTTCAGCATGAGAAGCCTATTTTCAATTTTTGCAAGTGCCCCAGAGACTCCATCTTCCTGTTCCTGTCCAGCAGGCTCCTACCAGTGCTTTGTACATCTCCTGGCCACATTTTACTTGGAATTTTAGGTGGAAACAACACTCTCTTTGTCTCCTGGACATACTTTTGGATTTAAGGACTGTATTTTTTAGGAAATCAAACAAGTAAGTTAAAAAACTATTATTTAATGGTGTTTGTTTGTTTGCTAGGGCATGCACCCAAATTTATTTGTACTTTAATGTGATTTTTAAGTTTTATAGTGGTCAGTGCCCTGGAGTTTAAGTATTAGCCTTGTTATTTTTTTTTTTTTACAGTTCATTGATTTTTCACCTTTAGTAAATTAAAATTGTTGCACAGCTCAGTACCCTTTCTACATGTTTGTAACATTTACAATATTATTTTACTATGCAGCCTAGATTTCCAAAAGGCCTTCTAGCCAGTAGGAGCCAGTGCTAGTAGTCATCAATGTATGAAATAAATGTTTCAGTGGTATATGTTTTGAAAGATTCATTTAGGGCAGGGACGACAGCGTATTCCATTAAAAATGTTGACTATTATTTTCATTTCATGTGTTTTTGCAAAAAGTGTATTTGGTGGCATAGAAGAATGTGTGTTTTGAAATGTATATATCTCAGTTCATTTTCGCGTTTTGCATTGCTGATCAGTATTATTTCAACCCACAACAATGCCATGTTCCACTAACTACATCTTTTTCTTGCTTAGTTGCTTTTAGGTGCACAAAAGAAGAGCCATCACATCACCTACAGTACTGCCAAAAGGGAGGCATGTACAGTTACTTCGGTCCTCCAAACTCTTCTGATTGTGCATCACAGTGCCACTGTCAACTGAGAGCTTAAGATGGCCCAAAAAAGATGTCTCAAGAAAATGCTTAGAGAGAAGAAGCAGTTTTACATCAGTGGCATGCTGACCACAAACTTTTTCAGGAGACATGTGTCTGCCACACCAGTCTCAGGAAAAATTAACCTGGGAGCAGCACTCCCGCGTAAACAGCACCACTTCAACCTAAGACCAAGGCCATGTCTGTCAGTGAGGCAGCCACTGCAATCATGGTGAAATCGATGAGCAGTGATGTTGAATTGGATTTGGGACAGATGGTGGACCCTGACTGAGTCTGGGAGATGCCACAAAAGGAAAGGGACTATTTTTTCAGAACGTCTTAGCCTCATTAAAGGGGATGATGATGAAGGAGGATGATGATAATGATCCAGTCATTGTTCTAGAAGTTGGCACAGAGAAGTTTGACATTACGATCCAACCTGCACCAAGGAATGTAGCACAGGCTGCACTGCCAGCTCCCATATTTGTAAGGTTCCAGAAGAGACCTGCACCTACCCGTACCTCAGTAGAAGTGTGCATTGCAGAGAGGCAATGGATACACCCATCTACCTCTAGTTCTTCTTCGGGCATTGGCCCTGTAAGCAACTACTTCTCCCCAATTTGGGACTTATTTACAATTAGCAAACAGGAGGACAACATTACAATATGCTCCATTTGCCACTTCAGTGTGGTTGAGGTACGTCTGGTTCACATTATGGTACTAGAGGCCAGACTTTCCACGTGAAAAAAAAACATACAATCCGGTAGGAATAGCACTTTAAAAAAATTGCTGAACATGGTTGCTGTGGTGAAGGTGAGGAGAGCTGGGAAACATCAGCTACAACTGGTCAAATCACAGTGGAAGGTGAGGAAGAAGAGGGTGACATCCTCATGCAAAGCATCCCTGTCCCTAGCAGTGTGTAAAAATCACATTCTTAGAACCCTCACTAAGGCACAGGAAGACTCAGAGCCAGATGGAGACACAACAGCATACCTTGACTGCACCACAAAGCACATTTAGGCTACCACAACCTAAATCTCAAAAGTCACCTGCATCATTTGCCCCAAAAAGAAGAAAATCCAGGCTACTGTCACAGGCATGTTTAGGTAGGAGGGGCCCTAAGAAAGCAACCACCCAATGGCACATTTGTACAATGGAAAGCTGGCACAAATGTTAGTGGTGGACCTCCGAGAAACGTACAATCAAACATAGGAAAATCAGAAGAGGCAAAAGAAAGAAGAAATTATCCTTTGCGCAACAGACAGACAAAATAAATGATATGGAGGAAATGGGAGAAGAAAAGTTAGCAATAAACTTGTCTGACTACACATTGACACAGGAAGAGAAAAGTGTACTAAACAAAGGTCTTTCCTTATGTCCAGAGCATCACTTTGACAGGGTCGAGACCAAAATAGATACCTATAAATTTATTCGTAAAATCAAATTGGCAAAATATTTTGAGAAACATCATCTAAAACCTAGGGAAGTACAAGATGTACAAGAAGATATAGGCTTGACGATTGAACAAATACAAGACATTAAAGTGTGTCATGAAAGTGTGTCAAAACGTATGTCCATATAGAATGATTTGGAAGATGATGAGATCACTACTACTCAAATATCGGGAACAATGGGAATTCGAACAAATGTTCATGCATACAGTCATTTTAAATGGAACTCTAAATTTTGTTCTACATTAATAACAGGCAATAAAGTGGACTTATTTTATGAGATGGTCATAAATGACTTGGAGAAATTAGAATATATGAAACCATCACAGAAATGTGAAAATTTAACTGTGATGGAATGGAAAGCCAAACAACATCTTGTTGAAAATGACCACATCATTATCAAACCTGCTGACAAGGGGGGCAATATTGTGATCTTAAATCGTAGAGATTATGTAACAGAAGCAATGAGACAACTAAAGGATGAAGGTAGCTATGAGAAATTAAGTAACAACCCTACTAATCAAATACAACAGTTAGTTATGAATAAATTAGAGAAATGGCGTAATGAATCACTGATTAATGAAGAAGAATTCAAATATTTGTGACCTAATCATCCGATATTGCCTACAATATATTTTCTTCCAAAGATTCACAAAACCTTGAAAAAGCTTCAGGGTGTGGATTGGTGTTTGAAAATATATCAAAATATGTTGATCATTAAATGGCTCCGTTGGTCTCTTCCCTTAGTTCGTATGTTAAAGACACAGGAGATTTCCTGAGGACCATAGAGGGTATTGAATGGCACGCAAACTATACGTTAGTGACGGTGGATGCAGTATCATTATATACATCAATCAGACACGAGTTGGGGTTTCTTTTTGAGACAAAGAAATATTAAAGAGAAAAAACATTCTGAAACGCTTTTGGAAATGGTAGAACTGTGTCTAAATAATACATTTTTTACATTTGACAAGACTGTGTACAAACAAATGCGGGGGACTGCCATGGGAATTTCTCTCTCTCCCAGCTACGCGAATCTTACGTTGGGCTGGTGAGAGAGAGAGATAGCATGGCAAGAGAAACATTCACAATATTTGGGCAAGATAGTCTTATAGCTACACTATATAGATGATTTGTTTCTGATTTGGGTTGGTCTGACGAGGAGTTCAGTGCTTATTATCAAATTCTGAATCAAAATGACCGTGGTTTAAGTTTTACATATAATATTGATAAAAAACAACTTGACTTTTTGGACATTCAAGTTTATATAGAAGACAATCAGATAAACACGACTATGTTTAGAAAAGTAACATCAACCAACAGCATTTTGCATGGGAGTAGTTTTCATCCCAAAC